>NC_133470.1:39398069-40648069 GCF_048565385.1 Saimiri boliviensis | reverse complement strand
AAAATCTGATGTGTTATAGACCCTCTTATCAAACCTGTGTACACTCACATGCACACATACAAAATTGTAGGCTTTTTTTAATCCCTGAATCTCATTTGTAGATTATTTATTCATAAGCTCCATGTTATAGTATTAAAACACACAGAGGAAAATGTAAATAGGCAGTACACCGGCTTGTCATTTTCTAATCAAGGAAATAAAGCATGTAGTATATTTGTCTGATAAGATTGATTGATCATAAATGCCACTGTCCTATTTCTTGGGAAAAGAAACACCCACAAAGACACACCCACATTTGCTTAGTTCCTTTCAGAGAATGGCAAAAATCATGTCAGTCTGATTCATCTTTCAGGAAGGAAGAGGGAAGTACTGTGTAAAACCACAACCCCGGCCACAGTGAGGACTTGGTCCCAGAGTGCAGCAGAGGTTGGGGCCGTTCAAGGGCAGAGTCGTGGCTGGTAGTTGAGTAAGGACTGTGTCACCAACCCCCAGATGGGCACAGCTTACTGGTGCCTTGACAACCACCCACGCCAACTCATTCCATTACTCAGTCCCATTAGATGTAAATTATTATGGAGTTACAAGCAAGAGACCATTCTCTCATATCTACTTTCAACTCTAGGAGGAGCAAAAATTGCTTTCCTGGCCTTGATTAGCACTCAGGTGGTTGGCGCCAAGTGCCTTCCTCCCTCATCCTGAAGAAGATAAAACTTAAACTCATCATGGTTAGTGCCTACAAGTTGGTGATAAAAGCTGGGTGGAAATCCAGTCCTTCTACTGCTCTTCCCATGATTTTTCTACCAAATCTCAGTGCTTTGGGCCATGATGATGCATTTGCAGTTTGGCTAATTATAGTAAAATGACTTGCATGTAAAAGCATTTCAAGGATATTCTCATTCTCCTCTTACTGATTCTCTTCACTCGTTCCTCTGTTCAGAAACAGCTTTGAGGCCTCAGACTTAACTACCAAAATTAATGATAGTAATGCTTCTATTTCCCAGGTTTGACAAATCATTCTGAGTGAAGTTGAGTTTCATTTCTTAAGAGCTGTTACTAACTTTGCACAGAGTGCTGTAAACCCAAAGTCAAGCGATTAGAACTTGTAATCAAGTACAAGGCAGCTTAAAAAGGTTGCTTAAGAGTGCCTTCTTATTTTGCTATCTTTTAAGCACATTGAACAGTGACTCATTCATTTATAGAATAACTTAAAATTGAATAGGTGATTATGTACAAATTAAGGTGACAATTGGTAGAAAACTTGGTTCTCAAGTACCAATTCTTGAGCTGAATAATGACCTGACTTGGGAGAAGGGGTGGAGGAAAGCCAGGAGAAGAAGAAAAGATTTTTATTTCTGCTTTTGGCCACAAGGAAAGTAGAATAAAAATGGGGATTGTGGCAGGCAAGATAGTGCCCCCTCCAAGATGTCCACGTCCTATTTCTTGGAAACTATGAATACGTTATGTTACATGGCAAAGGGGAATGTAGGTTGCAGATGAATGAAAGTTGTTAATCAGCCGATCTTAAGATTTGGAGACTGTCGTGGATTATGTGGCCAGTCCTATGTGATTACAACCATCCTTAAAAGTGGAAGAAGCAGGCAGAAGGTGAAATTCAGAGGCAGATGTGACTCTGGAAGAGGTCAGAGTGAAATGATGTGAGAAGAACTGGACCTGCTGTTGCTGACTTTGAAGATGGAGAAAGGTTTCATGACCAACGAATGCACGTGGCCTCTACAAGGTGGAAAAGGAAAGGGAAAATATTCTCTTCTACAATATCGAGAAGAAATGCAGGCCTGTATATGCCTTGATTTTAGCCCATGAGACCTGTGTCAGACTTCTAACTTACAAATCTGTAAGATAATACATTAAGCAAGTAGGTTTGTGATCATCTATAACAGTAGTAAAAAGAAAAGGAATGCCTGGTGTGATGAAAGTAAGGACTAAGGAGATGGTCCTGTTTTAGGTCCGTTTGAGGTGGGCTATTGCCAGTAAGGTAGCTGAGGAAGATAGATATATTAAGAGTTGAAGACACACAGGAAAAGGTGAATGTGAAGCAAAGAAGCTGGAAGCTGAGGCTCAGGAGGAGCTTTGGAGAGAGGACAAAACCTGAGGATTCAAGGACAATCATCACAAGTGACCTCAAATTACCAGAGGACAGCTAAACTGAGCTGTGGAAACCAGCAGATGTGATGACTTTCTGTGTTGCTAATTTCTTTCTCTCTCTTTCACAAAGAACCAACACATAAAATAGAAATAGCCCTGAACTTAATACTTTCTTTCCAAAGAATCTCACATGACAAAAGCAATATACTTTTACAAGCATAAAAAACATGAATCAACATAAATGGGGAATGTCAGTTACACAGTGTGGAAGATATGGCTAGTTGTGCCCCCATGTTTGTTTTTCTCTTCTTCCATCCTAAAGGAATTTTTCGGCTGGTAAGGGCTACCCAGCCTCATTTGCTTACAGGTGTGACTGTGTGACTAAGTCCAAGTCAATGGCGTGTGAATTGGACTGACATGTAGAAACTTTTAAAGGGAAGAAGCTTACCTATCCCACTTCCTCCTTTCTACTGGCTGAAACAGGGATGGAGTATGAGCTATCTTTGCCCCTGCAATGAGGACACTACTCTGGGAATATACAAAATTAACTCGAGATGAATTAAAGACAAAAATTAACTCAAGATGGATTAAATATTTAAATGTAAAACCTGAAACTAAAAACCCTGGAAGACAACCTAGACAATATCATTCTGGACATAGGTACACGCAAAGATTTCATGACAAAGATGCCAAAAGCAAAAATTGACACATGGGATCTAATTAAAGAGCTTCTGCATCGCAAAAGAAACTGTCAACAGAGTAAACACACAAGCTACAGAATGGGTGAAACGTTTTGCAAACCATCCATGTAACGAAGGTCTACTATCCAGTATCTATAAGGATCTTAAATTTACAGGAAAATAACAACCCCATTGAAGAGTGGGCAAAGTACATGAACAGACAACTTTTCAGAAAAAGACATACATGCAGCCAACAATCATATGAAAAAAAAGCTCAGCATCACTGATCATAAGAGAAATGTAAATCAAAACCACTATGAGATGCCATCTTACACCAGTCAGAATGGCTACTATTAAAAAGTCAAAAAATAACATGCTAGTGAGGTTGCAGAGAAAAAGGAACACTTACATGCTCTTGGTGATAGTGTAAACTAATCCAACCATTGTGGAATACAGTGTAGCAATTCATCAAAGACCTAAAAGCAGAAACACCATTGATTCAGCTATCCCATTATTATTTATATACTTAAAGGAACATAAATCATTCTATTATAAAGATACATGTGCGTGTATTGTTCACAATAGGAAAAACATGGAATCAACCTAAATGCCCATCAATGATAGACTGGATAAAGAAAATGTGGTACATATACTACATGGAATACTACGCAACCATAAAAAAGAACAAGATCATGTCCTTTGCAGGAGCATGGATGGAGATTGAAGCCATCATCCTTAGCAACCTAACACAGGAACAGAAAACCAAACACCACATGTTCTCACTTATAAGTGGGAGCTATATGATGAGAACACATAGAGGAGAACAATATGCACTGGGACCTATCAAACGGTGGAGGTAAGGAGAAGGGAGAGGATAAGAAAAAATAACTAATGGACACTAGGCTTAATACCTGAGTGATGAAATAATCTGTACAACAAATCCACATGACACAAATTTACCTATGTAACAAACCTGCACATGTACTCTTGAACTTAAAAGTTAAATAGAAAAAGAAAAACCACTTCTTTCCAATTTTATTATTTTTAATTGATAAATCATAATTATATACATTTTTTGGGTACAGTGTAATGTTTTGATATATGTATACCATGTGCAATGATTAAGTAAAGCTAATTAACATATGTATCACTTCACTTACCTGACTTTTTAATGCTTTTGTTACTTTATTTGTAATACACTTTTGTAACATGTAAACTTAAGTCCATTAAAAATATTGCTGCATTCAGTCATTAATCTAAATTTAACCTTAGAAAACTGATTGACATAGTGATAATTTGAATGTCTTTCTTTGATTTGTTTTTTATTTTATTTATTATTATTATTATTTCAGTAGTTTTGGGGGAAACAAGTGGTGTCTGGTGACATGGATAAGTTCTTTAGGTGGAATTTCTGATATTTATTGTGGTAATGTGAAATGTACTCCCTTAGTTATTTTGAAATATGCCATACATTATTATTGACTATAGTTATCCTGCTGTGCGATAGAGCTCAAAACTTAGTCCTCCTTTCTAAATGAAACTTTGTACCCTTTGGCCAACAACTACCCCTTTCCCCCCCTTCCCCTTCTCCTCCCTTCCCTTGGCTTCTGATAACCACCATTCTACTCATTACTTCACTGAGTTAGACTTTTTTAGATTTCACATATGAGTAAGATCATGTGGTATTTGTCTTTCTGTGCCTGGCTTATTTCACTTAGCATAATGTCCTTCAGTTTCGTCCACATTGTTGCAAATGAAAGAATCTTCTTTCTTTATGGCTGAATAATATTCCATTGCGCATATATGCCACATTGTTTTAATCACTTCATCCACTGATGGACACTTAAGTTGTTTCCATATCTTGGCTGTTGTGAATAATGCTGCAATAAACATGGAGGTGCAGATTTCCCTTTGACATATCCATTTCAATTCCTTTATATATAGTCAGAAGTGGGATTGCTGGATCATATGGTAGTTCTATTTTTTGCTTTATCCATTTTCCATAATGGTATTAATTTACATTCTCACCAACAATGTATAAGGATTCCTTTTTCTCTGTATCCTCACTAACACATATCTTTCATACTTTTTGTAATAGTCATTTTAACAGGTATGAGGTGATATCTCAATGTGGTTTTAATTTGCATTCCCTAATGATTAGTGATCTTGAGCATTTTATCATAAACTTTTTAGCCACATGTTAAGGCTTCTCTTGAAAAATATTTGTTCTGGTCGGGTCTGTCTTAGTCCATTTTTTGCTGCTATAACAGAATATCTGAGACTAGGTAATTTATCAAGAACATACATGTATTGGCTCAAGGTTCTGGAGGCTGGAAATTTCAAGATCAAGGGGCTGCATCTTGTGAAGGCCTTCTTGCTGCAACATAACTTGGCAGAAGGCATCACATGGTAAGAGAGAGAGCAAGAGAGGACTGAACTTGATTTTATAACAAACCTATCTCATTTTACAGCATTAATCCCTTTATTGGGGCAGAATCATTATGACCTAATCACCGCTTAAAGGTCCTACCTCTCAACACTGTTGCATTGGGGATAGGCTTCCAACATAAGAACTTTGGGGGACAAATTCAAACCATAGCAAGTCCTTTGCCCATTTTCTTTCTTTCATATATATATATATATATATATATATATATATATATATACACACACACTATATTTTTATTATTATACATATATATTCTTATTATACCTTAAGTTCTGGGGTGCATGTGCAGATCTTGCAGGATTGTTACATAGGTATGCATGTATATATATGTCATGGTGGTTTGCTGCCTCCATCACCCTGTCACCTACATTAGGTATTTCTCCTAATGTTATCCCTCCCCAATCTCACCACCCCCTGCTATATCTCCCCAAGTCCATCCACCCCGCAACAAAGCCCAGTGTGTGATGTTCCCCTCTGTGTGTCCATGTGTTCTTATTGTTCAACACCCACCTATGAGTGAGAACATGCTGTGTTTGGTTTTCTGTTTTTGTGTTAGTTTGCTGAGAATGACAGTCTCCAGATTCATCCATGTTGCTGCAAAGGACATGAACTCATCCTTTTTTATGTCCGTATAGTATTCCATGGTGTATTTGTGCCAGATTTTCTTTATCCAGTCTATAATTGATGGCCTTTGCCCATTTTCTAAAAATCAGGTTATTTGTCTCTTACCATTGAGTTGTTTGAACGCTTTAGATATTTTGTGTATTAACCCTTTATCAGATGTATGGTTTGCAGACATTTTCTCCTACTCATGGGCTGTCTCATCACTTTGTTCATTGTGTCTTTTGCTGTGTGGAAGCTTTTTGTTTGGTGCAATCTCATTTGCCTATTTTCACTTTTGTTCCCTGTGCTTTTGGGGCCCTATAAAAAAAAAAAATCACTGCCCAGATCAATGTATTAGAGCTTTTCACCTACATTTTCTTTCAGGAGCTTTACAGTTTCAGGTCTTATATTTAAGTCTTTAATCCACTTTGAGTTGATTTTTGTATATGATGTGAGATGAGCACTACTTTCATTCTTCTGCATGTGAATAGCCAGTTTATCCAACACCATTTTTTGAAGACTGTCCTTCCTTTATTGTGAGTTTTGGCATCTTTGTCAAAAATCATTTTACTATAAAGGTGTCAGTTTGCTTCTGGGATTTCTATCATCTTCCATTGGTTGATGTGTCTGTTTTTATGTCTGTACCATGATGTTCTGATTACAATAACTTTATAATATATTTTGAAACCAGAGAGTGTGATACCTCCAGCTTTGTTCCTTGTGCTCAAGACTGTTTTAGCTCTTCAGTCTTTTATGGTTCCTACAAATTTAAGGATTGTTTTCTCTATTTCTGTGAAAATGACATTGGACTTTTGATAGGAATTGTATTGAATCTAGATATTTTGAACACTATGGACATTTTAACAATATTAATTCTTCCAATCCATGAACCCAGGATGTCTTTCCATTTATTTGTATTTTCTTCATTTTTTTTTTTTTTTGATGGAGTTTTTGCTGTTGTTGCCCAGGCTGTAGTGCAACGGCACAATCTTGGCTCACCGCAACCTCCGTCTCCCTGGTTCAAGCGATTTTCCTACCTCAGCCTCTGGAGTAGCTGGGATTACAGGCATAAGCCACCACATCCAGCTAAGTTTGTATTTTTAGTATAGATGGCATTTTTCCATGTTGGTCAGACTGGTCTCGAACTCCTGACCTCAGATGATCTGCCTGCCTCAGCCTCCCGAAGTGCTGGGATTACAGGTGTGAGACACCACGCCCAGCCTCTTCAGGTGATATCTCATTGTGCTTTTTAGTTTTCAGTCTTTCACCTCTTTGGTTAAATGTATACCTAAGACTTTATTTTTCTTGCAGTTATGAATAATGTTTCTTAATTTTTTTGGATAGTTAATTATAAGTGTATAGAAATGTTAATAATTTTTGCATATTTATTTTGAATCCTGCAACTTCACTGAATTGATTTATTAGTTCTAACACTTTAGAGTTTTCTATATATAGGATCATGTTATCAGTAAATGGAGACAATTTGAATCAGTAAATATTTTGTAACATTTACAATGCTCCTCTCTTTTGTAATTTTGGACATTTGAAGATGATGTGCAAAGCTTATTAAAAACAGCATTCTAATTGTGATTGTGGTAACTGTCCCAATAGTGGCCTTGAATAATCAATGCGTTCTCCTGGTATTCTTGCTTTATGAAGTCCCTTTCCACAGTGACCCTGGGCTTCATCATATGACTTGCATTGGCCAATGGAACATTCCCAAGATCAACAGAGGCAGAGGCTTGATAAACCTTTGCACATTGAGGCTTTCCTACTTGGAAAATTCACACTAAGAAGCCAATAAACTACCATGTAAAAGACCTGACTGTTCTGAGATCACTATGCAGTCAGAAAGCTGATAGGAGAATAAGCACAAGCCACGTGGAGAAGAACCAAGGTATTCTGGCTGAATTAAAAAGAATAAGGGCCCACTGAAGATGTTCACATCCTAATTCCTGGAACCTGTGGATATTTTATATTACATGTTAATTTTGAGCAGCGTTTCCACTGTTCCGGTAAGAAGAAAATACATATACATTATATACATTTAACAAGCTATGAAATATGAATTAACATGGTGATTACACATATGAGTTAGATGCCATTATATGTGCATTTAAAACTGGCATTGCACAATATGAAAAGTACAATTTATGTAATAATTTAAAATTTTTGAGAATTTAGAATGATATTGAATTGCAAATAAAAAACACTATGCTAACTCGAGAGACATCACATAAGAAAGTAACTTTAGTGACATCCTCAAAAAAGTGAGATTCCCCCACCTTTTGGAACAAAGGGCCTCACATTTTCCTTTTGCACTGGGCTTTGCAAATTATGTAGCAGGTACTGATGTGACAGAATTCAGATCGCAGGTGGGATTGAGGTTGGTAATCAGCTGACTTTGAGATGGAGAGGTGGTCCTGGATTATTTTGGTGAATCCATTATAAGGGAAAAAGAGAGGCAGGAGACTGTCAGAACCATCCGAATGGCTTCATGAGAAAGACTTGACCAGCCATTACTGGCTTTGAAAATGGAAGGAGGTCATGAGCCAAGGAATTTCAGCAGCCTCGAGAGATGGAAAAAGACAAGAAAACAGATTCTCTCCTGCAGAGGGAAAGACCACCTTGCTGACACCTTGATTTTAGACCGAATCAGCTGTGTCAGATTTTTGACCTCCAGAACTGTTAAGTGATAAATTTGTGTTTTTTAAGCCACAAAACTTGTAGTAACTTGTTACATCAGGATTTGAAAATTGTCTGTTAAGTGATAAGTTTGTGTTTTTTTAAGCCACAAAACTTGTAGTAACTTGTTACATCAGGATTTGAAAATTAATATAACAGTCAACAACTCCAGCTCACTCATGAGTGAAATACAGTTGACATTCTATAGATCAGAAAAACACCCAGTCGATCCACAGAATCTTGAGGATTTCAAAATTGTTGTTTTCATATAGGAAATTCTCTGATTTAAAAAAAAAGGTATATATATATATATATATCTACAGGACAGGCCTTTTGACTGCAAGTAACAGAAAAGCCCATGAGTTATTTTAGATGAAAACCAAGAATGCTTAGGGAGGATTTATTACAACAATACAGAGGTGTCTCAGAAACCACGGAACGAAGGCAGGATACAAGAGGGTCATGAACTAGGACCTGAAAAGCCACCAGAAGCACAGCAGGTCTTCCCTGGCCCTCTAAGGTCACATAATCTCTTGAACCTACTGTATTCTATGTATTTGCTTGATTTCTCTCTCTCCTCTTCCCCTCCCTCTCTCTCCTCTGCTTCTTTAGGCATTCATGGTCAAATAAGATATTTCCAGCCCAATCTTTCCTTAGTTTGCAATCTAAGCTCCCAGCACACTGACCTCTGAGCTTCAATTCTAAATTCCTTGGAGAAAGAAAGTAGTCCTGGTGGGCCAATTATGCAGGCCTGGTCCAGTCATCAGTGGCCAAGAGGCTAGAGTCAACTAGTACAAACATGGCCAACGAGGTCTCTCTCTCTCTCTCTCTGTGTGTGTGTGTGTGTGTGTGTGTGTGTGTGTGTGTGTGTGTGAGTGCGCGCACACGCTCAAGCACATGCATGCACCCTTGTTGACATTTTGAGGCAGGAAGACACACTACCAGTGTTTTTATAACCCAGTTCTTTGAGGCAATAAGAAGTTCTACAGTGTGGGTGATATAACTTTGAGGAAAGTCAGAAGAGCAGGACAGGTGGTTCCAGATGCCAAAGTCAGGAATTCTGGGAGTACAGAGTCAGATACTCCTCCAGGGAAAGCCTGAGTCAGAGCATAGGCTCCTGGGATGCTGCTTCCTGGAACTCTCACACCCCACCCACTCACACTCAGATCGGGGAAGTCCAGACTGTTGGGACATTTGGGACATGGGCATTCAGGAAACTGTATGTGTTGTGTGGGTGGTGAAGAAATAGACATGCTGTCTGGGTTTAATCTGTCTGTAGACAGCATGCCCCTTTAAGCTTCTCCACCTTTCCTGATACATGTTTCCATTGAAGAAATCTAAAATCCCACACTCTCTTTATTGTGATTACATTGTCAAAGTAAATTAATAAGGAGTGTGGCTAAAATAAAATCTGTAATTATAATATTGACAATTCATTTTTAAATAAAGATGCCTCCAGAAGATTCTGATACATACCTCTGCGAGAAGGAAATGCATTTTCCTTTGTTCCACACCTGTTTATTCCATCTCTGGTCAAGAATAACTGATTTCAATCCTGAAGCAGTCAATTCCATTCCACAGATATTCTTGTCAGTGTTAATTATTATTAAATCAACACTTTTAGAAACTAAGAAATGGCCTGAGTGAAGATTCATGAGGATGCATTTACTTGAAATGAAGAAATAGCCTTGGGCCATTTCATTTTATTAAATTGCCACTGTATTGAACATCTTTATATCTGCTGTTAAAAAGTCAGCTATTTTATATGTGCCCACATACTGTGTCATACTTTCTGAAGTATATAGCAAATGTAATTTGTGCAAATGAATAAAATCTCAAACTCTATGGGTAGCTGATCTACACATAGTTGGGATAATAAGTTTTTCTAGTGTGGCACTCCTGACTTCAAACTGAGCAGTATTGAAGAGTTGTATTATGTCTTTATTACTCTAACATCTCATCATTTATTTACAACTGGCTTTACTAAGACCGCCTATGTCTTGAGACTTATCAAAGGACCTCATCAGAAATCACGTTTCTACTTGAAGGGTAAGTTGTTTTCAACAAATATCAAGAAAAAGTTTGTGTGCAAAAATCTTTTTTTTTTCTTTGAACAGTTAAAGTAAGAATGGATTTGAGTTTTATTTGCATGAAAAGTCTAGAGTCCTATTTTCCAAAATGTGCTCTGTGTGATGTTGTAAGCTATGATGCAGAGTGGGTAGTGAGGAGCCTTGTACGAACAAAAGCTTTACTGCAAGAACACTGCCTTAGGGTTCTCCAGTGAAAGAGAACTGAAAGGACACACACACACACACACACAAAAGGAGATTTATTATAAGGAATTAACTCCTGTAATTATGGAGGCTGAGATGTCCCATAATCTGCTATCTACAAGATAGAGACCCAGGAAAGCCGGTGGAGTAATTCCAGTCCACGTCCAAAGGTCTGAGAACTAGGGGAGCCAATGATGTAAATCCCTGTCTGAGAGCAAGAGTAGATGAGATGACACGTCCCAGCTCTTGCAGTGTGACAGGAAAGGGGTGTGTTCCTCCTTCAGCCCTGTGTTCTTTTCAGTTCCTCAGGGAATTGGGTAATGCCCAAGGCACATAGCAGAGGGCCATCTACGTTAATGAGTTCACCAATTCAAATAGTAATCTCATCCTGAAACCTCCTCATAGACACACCCAGAAACAATGTTTAATCTGGGCACTACCATGACCCCAGTCAAGCCCCATTAAATTAGCCATCACAGCTGCTCAGAACTTTTAATATACTAATGCAGAGAAGGCATCTCCAAGAAGATACATGAGCACTGCTTCAAAACAGATTGGATCACAAAAGTCCTTTTTTCAGGACCACATTGGGAGACTATAATTCTTTACAATGTATTTTTGAAGAAGTTCATCTATTGTATGGCAGCTTTTTGAAAATTGAGGTGAAATTCACATCACATAAAATTAAATATTTTAATGTGAACAATCCAGTGGCAAACCCCAAAACAAAACCCTGTACCCATGAAGCAACCACTCTTCATTTCTATCTCACGTAAGCCCCTGGGGACAACCACCAATCTGCTTTCTGTCTCTACGAGTTTAGAGTTTAGTATGGTAGGTTTTTTTTTAATAGATTTTATTTTTTAGAGCAGTATTAGGTTCACAGAAAAATTGAGTGGAAAGTACAGAGAGTTCCCATATACCTCCTCCTCCCACACATGTACAACCTCCCCCACTATCAACATCCAGTACCAGAGTGGTACATTTGTTACAATCCTGTGCTGGCTTTTTAATGGGACATTTTAAAAGGTTCTTCAAAGCCTTGTTTTCATAACTGAGATAGTTTATGTAGGCAGAGTATCCATGGCAAATTTCTAAAGAATTGTCCTATAGTTCCACTTTTAGCATTATTATTTTATATTCCCCAAATTATAGCTACGTGAGCTTTTTCCCACTACCCCTCTAGATCATAGCATTTCTGCTTTATGGCTGTGATGATGGACTGAATGAATGTTTCTTTATGGGTGCTAAGGTAACCCTTTGGAGTTAGTTTCCTCTCTTCTCTCCAAGGTTGACATTATGACTTCCAGGAAACATTATTAAGCATATATTACATCTCTTCACCTCCCTGAAACACAAAACTTATTTCTTGGGCTGAATAATAAATGTGTTGTAGGGAAGAAGGGTGAGCGTTTAGTTTTTAAATGTAGCTTTCAATCTTGGAGTGAAATGCTAAACTTCAGACCATTGCTTTTTTTTAATCTTAAATTAGCCACTAACTTAAAATTTGAAATTAATTGATTGACTGTTCAGTTATTCATTGATTATTTGTTGGCCATCACCAGGTCTTCTAGCTTTAGAAGAAAACCTTAAATGCAAGAAAAAAAAGATAGCTAGCTGTCTTAGTCGTCGGGGAGATGATGCATAAGACTTAATTAACATGCAACTTGATTTGATTTTCTCTTACAGTTCTCCAAAACTCTTTTCTATAACTGGTTATCTCTAGTTACCATCTTGCCTTGTAAAAGAAACTTAACTGTAGTTAATTCCACATAAATTTAGTCAATCCAAGGTTTTCTTGCTTACTTCAAAGCTTTCCCTTTCTGCCTTTGTCTCTTAGGGAGGTAGCCAAGTTCCATCAGGCTTGGCATAAAGCAGCTTTTGGGGAAAGAGCTTCAGCAGAGGAGCCAGTATGGACCTGCTCCCAGTGGTCTCTGCATGTCATTGGCATTTGTGCTTGCTGATACCCACCTAGATATTTCCATCTGTTTTTTGACCAATGACCTCCGCTGGTCCCTCATCTCATCCTTATGTGAACTCAGAATACTCAAATTCCATCATTGTTCTCTTGGCTCTCTTGGCTGTACCTATGCTTAGGTACAGCAACCTGAGTTGCTTTTTTTCACCATCCTGGAGCACGTGAAGGCTCTTGGAGTCTCCTTTAGGTTTTTCTGCCTGGATATCCCCAAACTTCATGAGCCATTGCCACCTGTCTGTCTTCACTATACAGCAGAAGGTATGGGGAGCTTGCTTGCTACCGTTTGCTCCACCTGGAAAGGGAATACATCTTCCAGTCCTTATCCCTCATCCGCTAGGGAAGCCCCTTCCCTTGCTGACTCTTCTTCCCTCTGCCCAGCCCAGGTCATTGTTATCTCCTCCGCAAGTCAATCATACACTCCATGCTGTTAGTTTGGCATAAACTGTGTTGTGAGTCTCCTTGGCATTTAAAACTTAAAAAAAGACATACTCTTGGAATTTAAATCTTTTTTCTCTCAACCTATTGTCTCTGTCACTAGTTTAAAAGCCTATTTTGAAGTCTGCGAACCAAAACTGACTACATTTGTTTTCTTTACTCTGCTCTAACAATTCTTTCTTCCCTTAATAGATGATAACTATGACTGGAAAGAAAGAAGAGCAGTGTGTACAAGGAAGAGCAAAGAAAAGATCCTCAGGTCACATCTCAAATTGTTTACCTCTCTCTTTCACAACTGTCTTTCAGAAACTGTAAGAATTTCTCCCTATAAGAAGGCTGTAAGAATTAACTAAAATATAAGGCTACATTATCAGAAATGTCACAGAGCAATATTTGATTATTGACTAATATAAAACGATTTAAAACCTCTTCAATCAGTGGCAGATCAGCTCAATATGGGATGGTCTGAGGAGTTGTCAAAGAGGAGGGAGCATGGATTGATTTGTAATATGTAAATCAGTGGAAAGAAACATGTAATGGATTCCACATTGAACTACAGAAATGGTGATACACAAGGTGTGTTCATGGAGGGAATATTTACAATTTTAGAAGGGTGGCTGTAGTAATGTGGTGTTACAGAAGCTGGGGAAGGAAACGGTTTCAAGGAGGAAATGGCCAACCATTAAAAGCTATAGAGAAGCAACAGCAAATACCAACTGAGAAAAGACTATTGTGTTAGTTTGAAAGTTCTCACAAGTTGGTGTTGGGAGGGCATCCACTAACATCGTTGCATATTTCAGAGGTTATGAACTTCTCAATAGAGCAGACATATGGTACAATGGAGATGGTAGGAGTGGACAAAGAAAGGTAAAAAATGCTGGAGCCATGTTGGAAAATGGTTGCTGACCCAGAAAACATTTCTACCTCTCATGGATACCAGTCGCTACAGCTCTGTATCTGTAACCATACACCTGGAGGTGGGGGCTATAAGATTCTGAATAAGTATGCAAATGAGAAGTAGTAATAATATTAGCATCCTATTACAAACTGGCAAGGTAGCGTGTTCAAAATGAAATGTACTTTAATCCATGCTTATAACTGGCAGCTCTATCAGCTGTGCTCAGCCATTATTTACTGGGATTCTAGATGGGCTCTCAGGGCCACATATCTACAACAGACATGCACAAAGGGATTAGCAGAGCATCTAGCTGCAATATTACATTTTAAATTATGTAGCATATTCATAATATTCTTAGATCAGTTTTCTCTTTATAAAGATTTCCTTTCTGTTCAACTTATTTGAAAAGTGACTTGCACTAGATTATTTTTAAAAATGAGCTTGAGTTCAACTAGAATGAATGTCTTGAAGCCATTTTAGTCTCGTCTTTGTACTGTATATAAGTGAATACGGAAATCTGCTCAAAATTATGAGTTATAAAAATCTATAGCTTTAAAGTGCCCAGTCTATTTTAATTTACTTACTGAATGATCAGTTTGGTATATGATAGAATCTCAACATCAATTTTGAAGTAACTGCCTGGTGGATGTTTGCTGCTAACTAAATAAGCATTTTGGGAACTTGGTTATAGGAATAAAACCTTGCTTTGAGTGAGAGGACATCATTAAAGTTGAGTTAAGTACCTGCCTGCCCAAGAGTTGGATGACCATTCCATAGGGTTATTGGGAGATAAACCTCAGAGCAAGCCAAGGGAGTGAGTCCTCAGTGACAGAAAGCGGGGGCTGTGTGTCATTGAATGTGTGAATCCTACCGATTAATGGATGACTGTGGTGGCACACAGAGAATAAATTTTATTTAGAGAAGTTCCCAGCTGCAAACCTTCATCCATATGCTGCCATGGAGTCAGTTTTCCGCCTGCTTTCTTTATGCCAAGAGCTGACTTGGTGACTGCCACATTGTCATGTATGTCATCAAGATTAGGCAGGGCCCTGGAAATTTTAGAGGCACCAAGGAAAACAAGAGTTTTTAGGAAGGGGAAAAGGGCTGGAAAAATTCTACAGAGAATGGATTTCATGAAGCACACTCTCACCAAAATTAACAATAAATTCTGAAAGGAGATTTTTCTATTCTCATCATCTGACTTTCTGGATTCATACATCTGTGATTGAAAAGACTTTCTATAATGGGGGACTTTATCAAGAAATTGAGTTAATAATGAAGGACAGTGATATGGTTTGGCTCTGTGTCCCTATCCAAATCTCATCTCAAATTGTAATCCTTATAATCAATCCCCACGTTTCCAGGGAGGGACCTGTTGGGAGGTGATTGGATCATGGGGGCAGTTTCCCCCGTACTGTTCTTGTGATAGTGAGTTCTCATGAGATCTGATGGTTATATAAGTGTTTGACAGCTCCTTCTTCAGATGTTCTCTCTCTCTCTCTCCTCCCACCTTTTGAAGAAGGTGCCTGCTTCCCCTTAGCCTTCCACCATGATTATAAGTTTCCTGAGGTTTCCCAAGCCGTCTAGAACTGTAAATCAATTAAGCCTCTTTTCTTAATAAATTACCTAATCTTGAGTATTCTTTATACCAGTATGAAAATGTACTAATACAGAGCACACATTCGGTACTGAGGACTCATTACTCTTCTCCACACCTGCTCAAAGACAATTGACAGAAGAGTCAGAGTGGGTTCTGATGTCTGTCATTGATGTCTCCTCATAGAACTGATTCAATCTCATTTAACTCTTGGTTTCTGGAACCAGCTCAGGTCTTCTCTGCCTTAGTCCTGCATGCCTGCTGCCTTTTTACTTGGGATGCTTCCCACTCTTCATGGGTCTGTTCCTTCTACAGCTTAATCGGTGCTTCCCCAGCGCAGCCTTTCCTGAGTATTTGATTGGGACAGTTCATAATTTGTAATTTTGTATTTGTTTGTTTGCTTCTTTGCCCCTTATTCCCTTGATGACAGGAATATTAATTGCATGGGACGCTGCAACAAAGTACCACAGCCTGGGTGACTTAAACAACAGATTATTGTCTCACAGTTCTGAAGGCTAGATGTTTGAGATTAAGGTGTCAACAGGGTTGGGTCCTTGTCTGGCCTCTCTCCTTGGCTTGTAGGTCTTCTCCCTTTGGCTTCACATCATCATCCCTCTATGTATGTCAGTGCCCAAATTCCCCCATTTTATAAGTACACCAGTCACATTGGATTAGGGCCCATCCTCATGACCTCATTTTAACTTAATTACCTCCATAAAGACTATCTCGAAACACAATCACATTCTGAGGTTCTGAGGGATTAGAACTTCAACATATAAATGGAGGGGGCACAATTCAACCCATAATGGAGTTATGTAATTTTCTCACCATTCATTGTATGGCTGCTCAGCATCTAGAACAGTGTCTGACACATAATAGACAAATGTTAGTTGAGTGCATGAATTACCTACTCTTCCTAGTTGTTTAAGGGGTGCATACTCCCATAGGTCTAGCACAGACCCTTCACTGCAGTTTTTGCATGCTGGGAAATTCTCTTATTGCTTCAGGACCCTTAGTGGATGTACATATTACTTTATATAGATCTTGCATTTTTCCTGAAAAGACTTAAGCTGACTTATCAGAGTACACAAAGTACAAGATGACAAGTTTCTAAACTGGAACAATTGCATGTCACATAGATTCATATCCTTCTTTACAGAAGTGGACTTAGGTTGTCTCCAGGCTTTCTAGTTTACATGCTTCATAGCGTCCATCAGATAAACGCAGGTCAACTTCTCAGGATGATAGTGACTATCATCCACTGTTGGTGTCGAGAAAGGAGAATCTCTCCTGGGTGTTCTGAAGGAGACACTGCATATCATGACAAACACGTGTTGATAACATATTTTCAGTAAGACACATTAAGAGATTTACAAGATGGCTTATTTCTCTTTGTTGACTTTTTATTTATAATTTCTGGTTATAAAACAACACATGTTCATTCAAGAAAATCTGAAATATACAGGTAAGCAGAAAAGACATTAAAAATAACCTAAAATCCCAGAAGCCAGAGAAAACCATTGTGGACATTCTACTGTGTCTATTTCTTACCTTTTATTATGCATGAATATACTTTTTAGCAAGGGATTCAAACTACATATTGTTTTCTAATGTTTTAAAATTAAACTACATGTTATGCATATTTCTCCATGTTAATTAAATATTTTATAAATATTTTAATAGCTTCTATGTATCTCGTTAGATAAAGGCATTTATTTATTGAGCCAATTCTTTATTGTTGGATATTTAGTTTGTTTCCAAGATTGGCTACTTTAAGAAATGATGTAATGGACCTATTTATAGATGTATCTTTGGGAAATTTTTAAATTATTTCCTTAGGAAAAATTCCCAGAACATCAAAGGTCAGATTTGGAAGTTTTTGATATGAATGATAACTTTTCCATATAGAGTGTCATGAAATGTATACTCTGGACAGCTGTGTTTGAGGGTACCAGTTGTTTCCACACTTACCAACACTTGATATATCATATAGTCTTATTTAATTCTTGTCAGTTTGATATGCAAAAGGTGATATACACCTCATCTTTATTTTAGTGTGCATTTTATTACTAAAGAAGTTAAAGTTTCTTAAAAATAAAATACTTGGCTCTGCAATTTTGTGACTTACTCCTTATGGCCTTTGTCAATTTTAATTTTATTATATATTTTTTGATTTGCGAAAGCTGTTTATTAAATGTATATTTTTTGCTTCATATGTTGTAATGATATTTTCCCAATTTTGTTTATGCTTTCCCAAAAGAAGAGCACAGTACTCTTAAGATTTCTTATATATTGATTGCTTAATGTATATGAACTTAAAAATGTTTACATAGTGAAATCGACCAGTACTTTTCTTTATGATTGCTATGGTTTGAACGTGTCCCTTAAAGTTCACGTGTTGGAAACTGAATCCCCACTATGTTGGGAGATGGGGCCTTTAAGAGGTGGTTAGGTCATACACATAAATGTGTATGCATCTATATCTCTTGTGAAATGTTCTTGATTTTTCCTTAAAATTTATATTTTTAATCCAGCTGAAATTTATTTTGGAATATGAGGTTAATTTTCCCACAAATACTTGGTCACATTATATAATAAATATTATTTTAAATGCTACAACTATCATACACTAAATTCTTAAATATCCTTGTTAATTAAACGTCTATTCTGGACTTTATATTTTTGTTACTTTGATTTGTTTATCTATTCCTGCACCAGTACCACATTGTCCAAATTTTCATGGCTTTACGATATATTCCAACACTTGGTTTCATCCTTTCTCATTTTTCTTTTTAAAATTTTCTTGATTCTTCTTGCACATTTCTTCCTTTTGATAAACTTTAAAAGCATTTTATCAAGTTGTAAAAACAGTCAGTTGGTATTGGATTAGATTAGCAATATATTACATTTATAAAGTAAACCTGGAAGAATTCATACTTTAATAATAATGTGTTTTTTTTATTGAGAAACATTGTGTCTCTCTCTATTTTAAACTTTTGTTTTTAGTGTTTTGGGGTTTTCTTTGCACATTATTGAACATTTCTTGTTAATATCATTTGTAAAATGTTTTTTTTTGCTCACTTCGTGTACAAAAAAGTATTTGGTTGTAAGTAAATGAAAGCTATTGACACTTGTATATTTATGTTACCTGCTACTTTCAAGTAGTTATAATATTCCACGTATGATTTTCTTAACGTTTCAAAGTAGGTTTAAAAAATGGAAAATACGTTATTTTGTCCTCTTTTCACTGTTAATACTTATTTCTTTTTCTTTTATTGTGTTGTTCAGAACTCACAAGAAATGAAAAAGAATAGTTGTGATTTTAGGCACCCTTATCTTATTCCTTATCACTCCTCAGAATGCTGTGGGTTGTTGGTTTGCAAAATATACCACTTATCATGTTAAGAAAGTTTCCTTCATCCTAGTTTACCACACAAGCTCTATTTATAATTATTAGATATTTTATTTTATCATCAATTAATTTTTAATCTATTGAAATTCTGGCTTTTTTTCCTTGATATGATAAATTATGCTAGTAGATTAAAAAATATTAAATAATCCTTGCACTCCTGATAGAAGCTCTTTTTTTCTTGTGATATGTTGTTCTTCTATTTTCATGCTGGATTCAGTTTGCCAATGCTATGTTTAGAATTTTTTTTCTATATATTCACCATTTAATAAGCTCTCTCTCTGAGTGTTTAATCTTTATCAGGTTTTGATGCTGTGGTTTCGCTAACTTCATGAAATGAATTGGAAGCTTTCCATCATTTTTTCTACTTTGGAATTATTTAAATAGCATTGAAATATTATAACAATGAATATAACCCAGTAATTCTTCTTTCACAAGTCTTGTAATTTATTCCATGGTTTCTGGTGTATTCCAATATCTTACTTTTTCTTGAACCAGTTTATAAGGCTGTTTCTCAGAAAAGTGCTTCTGGAATGTTGATGTTCACACATGTCTCCTAGGGATCTCATTAATGTATAGACTGATTCAATAGGACTATACCATGGAATCCAGGTATCCCACGCTCTAGTGTTTTACTTTAATTAGAGAAAGACATTAGAATAGCCACAGAGATGGAGTATCTTAGCTCTTCTCTACAAGCAGACTGGATTTGAGGATTCATGTTTATATGATTTTATTTAAAAAATGCTCACATAAAAATCTGGCAAGATAGCCTGGGCAACATGGTGAGACCATGTCTCTACAAAAATTAAAAAATATATATAGCCGAACATGATGGCTATATTGGAGTGTAGGAGGCAGAAGGAATGCTTGAGCCTAGGAGGTTGAGGCTGCAGTGGGCCATATTTGAGCCACCACACTCCAGCCTGGGCAACAGAGTGAGACCTTAGTCTTTCTCTAATTGCATTCATGATATAAGCTCTTTTTTATAATTAATTAATTAATTAGAATATATGTGTGTATGTATATATATATATTTTATATATAGAGAGAGAGAGAGAAAAGGAGAGAGAGAGAAAAGGGGAGAGAGAGAGAGAGAGAGAGCGCGAGCTATTAGGGGATTTATTACAAAAACTGGCTCATGTGATTATAAAGGCTGAGAAGTCCCATGACAGGCCGTCTGTAAGCTAGAGACCCTGGGAATCTGGTGAAGTTGGCTCAATCCAAGTCCAAAGTTCTCAGAACCAAACAAGAAAGCTAATGATGTAACCCTCTGTTCAAGGCTGAAGGCCTGAGAGCCTGGGCATCCACTGGTATAAGTCCTGGAGTCCAAAGGCCATGAAACCTAGAGTTCTGATGTTGAAGAACAGGAGAGAAAGACCGTATCCTAGCTCCTGCAAATAAATAGACAAATTTGTCTTTTCTCTCTTTTGTTCTCTTTGGGCCCCCAGCTGATTGGATGGTACTGGCCCACACTGAGAGTGGAGCTTCCTCACTTAGTCCCCTCAGACTCACACATTAATCTTCTGTAGAAACACCCTCACAGACACACCCCAAAATAATGCTTTAGGTATTTCTTAATTCAGTCAAGTTGACACCTAAAATTAACCATCACTGATAACTTCTGACAATCAGTCCTTCTATGTTGGAATACTTTTATAGAAGATTGATGGCCTGGGAGTAGGTTGACATCTGAACTTTTGTGAAAAGCATAACAAGAACGCATGCCTGAATAGAAAGTCACATCACCTCTGCTTTAAGGCGAGACATGGGAAAACTATGGACCAGGCTAAAATTCTCCTAGAAATTTGCTTTTCATTTACTACAGTGCATGCACACATGGGACATAAAAGCTTGAAGCTCTACTCCAGATGATATAACAAAAATATATTTAGCTTGGAATTTTTCAAGACTTTATACTGTTAAAAATATCTCAATAATGGACTCAAAGTAAGTTATTTCCAACAGTACAAGGTGACTAGCTAAAATAATACATATGGAAATTTTATCTATATATTAGCTTGTAACTCACTCTGTCTCTTGCTACATTCACCCTTAAAAACCCAGCTATCACTTTGTGAGGAAGTCCATGCTATGGAGGGAGGACATATGTGGGTGTTTCAGCTGACAGTCCCAGCTAGGTCCCAAGCCAATGGCCAGTGTCAGCCTCAGATATGTGAGTGAATGAGTCTTCAGAGGATTCAAGCCTCCAGCCTTTGATCTATCCCAGCGGAAGCTCCAGGCATTGTGTTATGAGGACAAACTGTTTCTACTATGCCTTGAATTTCTGACCCACTAAATCCATGAGATAATAGATGATTATTGTCATTTTGAACCACTAAGTATAGTGCTGACTTACTGAGACATGCACAGTAATATTTCCCCACTGATTAATACACCATTGTCATATACTAAACTTCAAAATACACATACGTTGATTTATAAACCCTCATATTTCATCGATCTGTTTAATAGTATCTATTGAGGGAGGTTTCCCTTTCTATTAGTATATACAGAGGTAATACTATGGTGAATTACAAAACTCCAAAACTCTGTAGCTTAATACAATGAAGACTTATTTCACAGTCACACACATTCCACCACGGGTCAATCAACTCTCCAGGCCAGTTCTGTTTCACGTAGAGATTCAGTGATGTAGGCCTTTTTTGTGTTGTGATGCCGCAATCTTCATATATGGCCTTCATGTCACTGAAGCATGAGAAGAGAGAGCAAGAGAGTTTATGCCCAAGATCTCAAACACTTTGATTTGGAAGTGATACCTTTCCTGTGCATTGCCAGAATGGGTTGCATGGTTCCATCTACAGCAAGGGGGTTGAACAATGTGGAGGAACACATGGAAACTGAGTGAGCAGTAAGTGTTCTTGCCATGTTCTTCATGATTTATTGTTTATTTTTCGAGAAATGTCTTAGTTATTCTCATCCATATATTGGTCCTGACAAGTTTTATAATCCAACAGACTAAATTTTAATTACTTTTATTAAAAAAAAAAAAAGAAATAGATCTTTTGGCAAGGTGCGGTGGCTCACGCCTATAATCCCAGCACTTTGCGAGGCTGAGGCAAGTGGATCATGAGGTCAGGAGATGGAAACTATCCTGGCTAACACAGTGAAATCCCATCTCTACTAAAAATACAAAAATTAGCTGGGCATGGTGGCACATGCCTGTAGTCCCAGCTGCGTGGGAGGCTGAGGCAGGAGAATTGCTTGAATCTGGAAGGTGGAGGTTGCAGTGTGATGAGCCTAGATCGTGCCACTGCACTCTGGCCTGGGCAACAGAGTGAGAGTCTGTCTCAAACAAAACAAAACAAAACAAAAACAGATGGGGAAGAAGAGCAGGAAATAAGCAAGCTAAAACAAAGAGGACACCAAATGATTCTCTGTTTCATATTGTTGGACATTTTTATTTGTTGCACCATTCCTATCAACCAAGACACTTTTAATTCCTGATTAAGTATTATAAATCATGATTTAATGGCTTGTTCATTTTGCTTTGGCCATAACCAATTCCTGGCTCTAGACCCAAAAGCTGAGGAAAGGACAATTACATTTTCAGATTTCCTTGATGATTTCTCCTTAGAGCAATAAAGAATATAAAAGTGATCTGTACGGGAGGAACCATATCTGAAGCATCATTGTTGCCTACTTGAAACATTGGTCTGAGAAATCTAAACTTGAAGCAGAAAATAGACATATCATGTGAGGGGAATGTCCCATAATTTAAGAGTTCTGTAGCTTGGAAGGAGGAATGAGTAAAATACAGCCATATTAAAGATAGAATAAAATGTTGTGTTCAAAAGAAAACGAGCCTTGCTCAAAAAGCTTTGAAATAATTCTATCATTTTAATTGAAATCTCTGGAAGTGCAGGCAAAATGTGTGTTTTTGTCCATTTCTTGTTGAGTTGGCAGGGAATTCTCCTTAGAGGAGTGAGGAGAGAGCTGTGCTTTTAAGATTGTGCCTTCATCATCTTTTTTGTCTGTGCTTGTAGAAATATTCCCCCATTGCCTTGGAACATGATGCTTCAGATCTGAAGCATACCTTATACAGTAAATACGGGTATCATTCTGAGATTACATCGTGCTTGAATATTTCTTCTTTTCTTGGTGAGGGCAAGCAAGAGCCCCCCTGGAATAGAAGTGAGCACTAGGCCTGCTCCAGACTTCTAAATATTGACACAATCTGGGCAGAAGACTGCGTGGCCCTTTTCTCTTTCATATTTGCTCCCAAGATGATCCAGTGTCATGGCTTTCAAAGGTATCTACATGCTGATGACTCCAAAATTTGTATCTGCAGCTCAGATCTCTCCTCTGAACTCCAGATGCTGTCCATTTCTCTACTTGTGTGTCTGTTAGGCATTTCCAAATCAGAACTCTTGGTTCTACCTCCACCCCGACTATACACTTCTTCAGTCTTCCTTATTTTTGTCAGTGACAACATGATTAAATCAGATGTTTGGGATAACAATCTATACATCCTCCTTGATTCCTCCTTTCCCCCTCAAATTCTAAAACCAACCCATCACCAAGTTCCTTAGGAAATCTATATTCAGAGTATTTCCAGAATCCAGCCACATTTTACCACTCCACCACTACCAACTGAATCCAAGTTTTTACTAAGAGGAACTGTTAATTTGTCCATGAATTATTTCCTGCAGAGAGAAAATTGGCCTCTTGCAAATCTCCATAGAAACTGGCCAAGTCCAATATTTGAGGCAATCAATCTTGATCAACCATGAGGCTTGGACCTCAGCCCTCCAAGCGTGTCTGAATAGGGACTGATGCTTCTCCAGTCATGAACACAGATGTGGCAAATCTTGCTATTATCTTTCTGTGTCATACAACTGTTGCATGGAGCTTGGATTCTCCCCCAACTTCTGGAACACTAGAAGAGGAGCTGGCAGGATAGGGGTGGGACAAGGTTCTGCTATATCGTATTATTATTATGCCCTGGTCCCCAGTAACACCAGAGGCAAGACTGGCAAGATAGAGATTGAACATGGTTCTACTAGGTAATATTGTTATTACATCTTGGCCTTCCACCATAGAACCTGGTTCTTCCCTAATCTTACAGCATGAAAGCGCCATATCCCAACAGTCATGTCTTTTCCACATGTGACCTCTGGAGAGCTACCCAAGAGGGTGAGGTGCAATGGAAAACTCACATATCTGCAATAAATACTGTTCCAGCAGGTCTTGTTTGTTTGTCATCAGAACATTTGTACTTCTTGCACAATAGATGTTCTAGTATGTCTAAATCAAAGCTCTTGGCTCTGCCTCCCACATCCACGGTACTCATTCTCTGATCTTCCCTACCTTAGTTAAATGGGAACTCTAATTAATCACTGGTTGATAAATTAGTTCAAATGAACTTCAAAATCTGAAACAAAACAAAACAAACCCTTCAGATGGGAGGCTGAGGTGGGTGGACTGCTTGAGGCCAGGAGTTTGAGAACAGCTTGGGCAATAAATTGAATTCATCAACAGGTTCTGAAAATGCTCTACTTTCAAAATACAGTCAGAATTCCACCATGTTTCACTGCATTGACCTCCTAACCAGACTGCCTATTTCCACAAAAGACCCAGGGTAATCTTTTATGAACATGAACCAGGTCAGGTCATCCTCTAGTTCAAAACTCCCCAGTGGCTTCCCATCACATTAGAATGCACTGAAAATGCCTTACAATGGCCAGAGGCTTGACATGATCTGACCCTTGACTCGTTTTCTTCTACTCTTGCTCTTCTTGTTCACTCTGCTGCAACCACAGTGGCCTCCTTTTTTTGCTCCCCTCCTAAGGCTGTTGCCTATGCTTGGAGTACTCGTCTTCCAGCCCTTGCACCTCTCTTCCTTCACCCATATCCCTGCTCAAATACCACCTCCTCCTAGGGGCATTTTCTGATCACCCAGTGTGTAATAGCACTCCCCTTCACTCCTTACCCCCTTATCCTTTTGGATTTTCTTCATTGCACTTGTAATGACCCGACAGTATATTGTATATTTGTTTATGAGCTTGTTGTCTGTCTCTTTAATGGAATGTCAGTTTCATGAGAGCTGGGACCTTGTTTGCTATTCTAACCTTAAGGCCTAAAACAGGGCTTGACACTGCTAAAAAATCATTTGTTGAATAAATCAATAGACGGGACTGAGAAAAGTTTGGAAAATCATTTTTCAGACACCTGGGAAAATCAAGGGGCATTTCTGAAAATCCAATTATCCATCAACTCAGTAAAGAAAGATAGAGTTTTCTGTGTTTAATTGGTGCTTAATAAATGTGGATTGAATCAAAGAATGAATAAAATGAAGCTGCTTCTATTTATTGTATAGAAAAACTGTGGACTACATTTAAGCCTTTTTTATCATTTTTAATGAAGACTATTTGTATACTTTGTAAATAAAGAATAAATACAGATATGTTGAAGGAACAGAAAAGTAAAAAAGTTATAGCAGTTACCAAATTTCAGAACTGTCTTTCTCAGTGGTTTTGATAATACTTTCTAATATATTTCAAAAATGTGTAACAATATGCTTTTTAGTATTTTCTTTAAGTAAATGCTTATAGATGCAATTGGGAGTCAGCAGGAAACATTCTGTAGTATGTTGTCATGCTGTAGTAAAAAATATTCAGCAATTTTCCTAAACTATAAATAAATAATTCTTAAAATAGTATTTCTGACCACCGTTTTACTGATGTGGACACAATGGAAATGCTGTTCATTGAAATAAAAGGCAAGCTCTTGGACTTACGTTCTAAATTTACTAGTTCTTTTTTTGTTGAATTAAAATAGTGGAGAGAGAAACCAGGGGAAAATGGAAGCACATCTCAGAGGAAACTGAGAGTATGAGGTGTACCAGACTCTTGGCTGTCTCTCAGTTGCTGGGCCATGAGTCCAGCAATATGGCTTTCTTAAGGGCACATGAATTGGGTGCATCTTAATATTTGGGCTCAAGTGATCCTCCAGCCTTAGTCTCATGAGTAGCTAGGACTACAGTCATGTGGCACCACACCCAGCTAATTTTTTCTTTTTTTTTTTGTAGAAATGGGGTCTCACTATGTTGCCCAAGCTGGTCTCAAACTCCTGGCCTCAAGCAATCCACCCAGCTCAGCCTCCCATCTGAAGGGGTTTTCGTTTTGTTTTGCTTCTGATTTTGATGCTTATTTTAGATATAGGAGGTACATGTGCAGATTTGTTACATAGGTATATCGCAGATGGGTAGTGAGCATAGTACCCAATAGGTAGTTTTTCAATTCACAGCCTCTTCCCTCCCTCCCCCATCTAGCAGTGTGCAGTGTCTGTTGTTCCCATGTTTATGTCCATGTATGCTGAATGTTTAGCTCCCACTTATAAGTGAGAACATGCGGTATTTGGTTTTCTGTTCCTGCATTAGTTTACTTAGGATTATAACCTCCAGTCCTATCCATGCTGCTGCAAAGGACATGATTTCATTCTTTTTTTTATAGCTGTGTAGTATTCTACAATATATAGATACTACATTCATTTTCTTTATCCAATCAACCATTGATAGGCACCTAGGTCAATGCCATGTCTTTGCTATTGTGAATAGCACAGTGATGACCATATGAGTGCATGTGTCTTTTTGGTAGAATGATCTGTTTTCCTTTGGGTATATACCTAGTAATGAGATTTCCTGGGCCAAATGGTAGTTCCATTTTAAGTTCTTCAAGAAATATCCAGACTACTTTTCCCAGTGGCTGAACTTATTTACATTCCCACCTACAGTGTATCAGCATTCCTCTTCTCTGCAGCCTTGCCAGCATCTGTTATTTTTTGACTTTTTAGTAATAGCCATTTTGACTGGTATAAGATGGCATCTCATTTTGGTTTTGATTCGTATTTCTCTAATGAGTAGTGATGTGGAGCATTTTTTCCATATGCTTGTTAGCTGTGTGTATATCTTCTTTTGAAAAGTGTCTGTTCATGTACTTTGCCCATTTTAATGGGATTATTTGTTTTAGGCTTGTTGATTTGTTTATTTTCTCTATAGATTCTGGATATTAGACATTTGTTGAATACACAGTTTGCAAAAGTTTCCTCTTATTCTGTAGGTTATCTGTTTACTCTGTTGATAGTTTCTTTTGTTGTGCAGAAGCTGTTTAGTTTAATTAGGTCCCATTTGTCAATTATTGTTTCTGTTGCAATTGAAGGCTTTTAGTTTTTCTTGCCTCAAACCACCAAATATGTTTTTTTTTAAGATTAAGTTTAAATTTAAAAAGTTATCCATAAATTTGGGACAAAGAAACTGTTCAATATGTGAAAAAATTCTTTTGGGAATGATAAAGAAGTGTCAAGTATAATGACTGGTATGATTTTCTTTTTTGCTGGGAGAAGATAAAGAAATATAATTTTTCTTTGAATATCCAGTCAATGACTATTTATTGTTTCAAAAGTGTACATTAATTATAAGTTATCTGTATGAACTCTAATAATAGTGGCTTTTATGTGAGATTGACCTTAAGTAAGATTAAAATGGACCTTACAGGAATTTGTTGAGCTACTAATAAAAATAGTGATCCTGAAACCTGCAAAGTTAATTAACAATATATTTCTAAGTGAATTTCACATTTTATACGAAAGGGAAATTTCTTAATACTGTAAAATTTAAAGAATTTGAGCAAATATGATTTGACAGTAGAGTCTATTATTTTATAGCAAGAACATAAGAAATTGAAGTTCAAATATGACAGAAACAGTTCTGTCCCATTCTGTGGAGGAAGTTATTACTTCCTAGCCTGCCAGTAGTTTTATAGGTATTATAATATGGGAGTCGAAGACCTTGGGTCTGTTTATAGCTAGACCCAAGTTCACCATTTCCTTAGGTGTTCTACAGCAAGGCCTTGTCCAACAACAACACAGAGCAATAATGTCTAAAATAACCTTCACACTGAGCCTCTTAAATCAGTTTTATTTACCCATAAAACAGATGAAGTAACTGAGGCTGTAAGAAGTTAGTAACTTTCCCAAAATTGCAGAGCTAAATAAGTTTCCAGGCTGGGGCAACTGTGATACAATTGAGTTAAGGATACAAAAAAAATGTAGCAGCAATACAGTAGCAGATGATCGGCCTGACTAGCTACCCCAATGAGAGATGCCAATGGGATACTCAGATGGAGATTTTTCATGAGAAAGTGAAATTCTCATTCTGGAGTTCAGGAAGTGGGTAAAGAGAAATTGACATCCAATTAACATTTGAATGGTGGACCTAATAAATCATCAGGTGTGTGTGAGTGGAGAAGGGAATTGAGGCCTTGGAGGAAAGGAATGCCAGGTAGGAATGGGTCCTATAACATATGGAAGACTAAGGGAAGAAAGAAATTTAAGGAAGAGTTGCTCATTTTTGTCAGATATAATTGAGGAGTCCTTTGGGGGTAAAAATAAGACCTTTGAAATAAAATGGACATCGGGGATCTTCTGCTGGCATGGAGGACCCCAGAAGTTTGGCAGAGCAGTAAGTGACGATTTTAATAAACCTACTTCTCACCTAAATGAGGAAGGGCTAATTTTAGAACCATAGTGAAACAAGATGATACACTTTATTACAGGATTTGTTTCCTCCTTAAAGACAAGTCTTCTTTTTTCTCAAATGTTCTTTGGACTTCCTTGAATCCTTACATTTTTAATTTTGTGTAAAAATACTTTTTCATTATCTTTATGGAGTAACTCACAGATAATTTATTGAAAAAGCAAAGAGTTAGATAATCATCTTAATTTTTCTGTTACATAACAATGTTGCTCTTAAAACGATTTTTTTACAAAGTTCAAAAGATGCTTAAATTTAGAGCCAAGTCTTTTTTCTTTTGTCATCTTTTTATAAGCCAAAGACCGTGCCTTATTTATGTCTTTGATGAGATGTACAGTATGTTGTAAGAGAAGATGTCCTCTGAGTGCTTTGAAGAAGCTCATAAAATGGTGGAAAAGATGCCAAAAGAGATCATTCATTAAAATTAGTGCATATCTAGTGGTTCATTGGCTTGAATGTACACTAAGAAATTGTTTATTAATTGATTGACTATGTCCATGTATAACAGCTCAACACTGGGTACACTTATGATGGGTAAAAACTGCTCTTTGGTATCATCTGATGTTCTCTGTTTTTGTTTTTTTCCCCTGAGATTGTCTCTTTAATCAGGTAACATTTGAGGGGAGAGGAGAGAACATGCCATGCTGTGTGTGTGTGTGTCCGTGTGTGTGTGTGTGTTTTAAATAGACTTCATTTTTAGAGCAGTTTTAGGTTCACAGTGAAATTGGGTGGAAAGTAAAGAGAGTTACCATATATCCTGTGCCTCCATACCCACAAAATCTCCCCCACTATTGATATCCTGCAGCAGAGTGGTACATTTGTTACAACCAATGAACATACACTGACACATCATTATCACTCAGAATCCATTGTTTTCATTAGGATTGACTCTTCATGTTGTAAATTCTATGGATTTGGACAAGTGTATAATAGCATATATCCACCATTACAGTACCACACAAAGTAGTTTTACTGCTCTAAAAAAAAAGTCTCTGTGCTCCATCTATTTATCTCTTTCTCTCCTCAACCCCTGGCAACCACTAATCTTTTAACTGTCTCCATAGTTTTGCCTTTTCCAGAGTGTCATATAGTTGGAATCATACAGTGTATGGCCTTTTCAGATTGGCTTCTTGCAGTTAATAATATGCACTTAAGTTTCCTCCATGTCTTTTCATGGTTTGATGGCTCTTTTTTAGTGCTAAATAATATTCCATTGTCTAAATGTACTACAGTTTATTTATTCATTCACCCACTGAAAGACATCTCAGTTGCTTCCAAGTGTTGACAATTATGAATAAAGCTGCTATAAGCATCTGTGTGCATACATACATGTGTGTGGACATAAGTTTTTAACTCATTTGGGTAAATACCAAGGAATGTGAGTGCTGGATTCTATAAGAGTTTGTTTAGTGTTGTAAGAAACTACCAGACTGTCTTCCAAAGTGGCTGTGCCATTTTGCATTTCCACCAGCAATGAGTGGGAGTTACTGTTTCTCCACATTCTCACCAGCATTGGGTGGTGTGGTGTTGTCGATGTTTTGAATTTTGGCCATTTTAATAGGTGTGTAGGGGTATCTCATTGCTGTTTTAATTTGCAATTCCCTAATGACAAATGATGTGGAACATATTTACATATGCTTATTTGCCATCTGTATATCTCCTTTGGTGAGATGTCTATTCGAGTGTTTTGCTCATTGTGAAAATAAGGTTGTTTTTTTCTTATTGTTGAGTTTAAAAGTTCTTTGTGTATTTTCAGTATCAGTCCTTTATCAAATGTGTCTTTTGCAAATATTTTCTCCCAGTCTGTGGCTTTTCTTCTCGTTCTCTTGACATTGTCTTTAACAGAAGCAAAGTTTTTAGTTTTGATAAGGTCAAGCTTATTAGTTAGGTCTTTCATGGACAGTGTCTTTTGTGTTGTAAAGGGAGCTTTTAAAAATACCAAATGCCTAGCCCCAACTTTTAGATATTTTATTTTAATTAGCCTGGGTGAAGCCCAAGCCTCAGCATTTTTAACTCTCCATTCAATTCTAAAGTTGAGAAGTACAGGTCTAAAGCCATGGAGACCTTTCTCTAGTTTCAGGCAGTAGCTTTCTATGATTAAAGCAAAAGCAAAGCTACTTTTTGTTTTACTGGTGACAGTCTACTTTTCTGGTTTTCCTCCTACCTCTTGACTTCTTTTCAATGTTACTCAATGTAGGGGAGATTCAGGGCTCCTCCTAGTCTACCATTTCTTCTTTAGCTCCCACTCAAATAGCTTTAAATATGCTCCATAGGTTGACAACCTCCAAATGTATAGTTCCAGCTCTGAAAATGGCCCTGAAATCCAGACTTGTATATCAACCCATCTTCTTTACATTTCAACTTGGATGTCTTATAAGAATGTCAAACTGAACCTGTTTCAAATGGAGTTAATGAATCCAGCTCCGTTCCTCACCAAACCTGTGCTTCCCTCACTCCATCATGGGGCAGGAATCATCATTGATTTTTCTCCTTTCTTTAACTCCTACATCCAATGCAGAGGAAGTCTTGTATATTCTACTACCAAATATATCTGAAATCTGTTCACTTCACTCTATCTCTACTACTTCAACTTTGGTGCAAGCTACCACCTTCTCTTGTCTAGGAGACTTCAGCGACTTCTCTCCTGCCACACTTTGTTCCTTTCCACCTCCTTATCTGGGCATGATCCATCTCTACACATGAGTCACAGTGAGCTTCTTGATTGAAGAGACGAAGAGCAAACTCTTCTCTCTTTCCCTCTAGACTCCTGAATCTCAGTGTGATTTTTAGAGTTCCACCAGCTATTTGGCATCCGTGAATTAACCTGCCGGAGGAAAACAGAACCCAACAGTGGTGACTATGATGGAAGTGGAAGGAGCTTGAGTTTTTGACGATATCATGGAGTGACTATGCCAGCCCTAGGACTACCCACTTCCAGATTGAGCATCATAAATATCTTTACGTTTTAAGCTAGTGATACTCAAGGTTTTGTCATTTGTCTTTAATGTGAACTTACAGACATACTTCTACACCACAACCTTAGAAACTTTGTCTGTCTTATCCAATGCCAGAGCCCCGGGGATGAGAACAGCTTGGACAGTTAGGAGGCAATCAAAGAAATTTTTTTTCTGGGGATGGGCATGGTGACTCAGGCCTGCAATCTCAGCACTTTGGGAGACCGAGGCAGGTGCATCACGAGATCAGGAGATCGACACCATCCTGGCCAACATGGTGAAACCCTGTCTCTACTAAAAACACACAAAAAATTAGCCAGGTGTGGTGGCACGTGCCTGTAATCCCAGCTACTTGGGAGGCTGAGGCAGGAGAATTGCTTGAACCTGGGAGGCGGAGGTTGCAGTGATTGCACTCCGGAGACTGCGGCACCGCACTCCAGCCTGGGCAACAGAGAGAGATGCCGTCTCAAAAAAGACAAAAAAACAAAAAAAAATTATGTTCTGTATTTCAAAGTTTATTTCAAATTATTTACTATGTATTTGTGATAATGACTTTTAAATCGCCATGCTTCTTGGAAAACAGTTTCTATAAAAGAATATTTGTTGAATGAATGCATGGATGAAAGAAAGTACCTGTCTGTATCCCTGCCAGGCTACTTATCTTTGCTCCTCTGCCTTAATCTGCTTTCACATGTATAACCTCTCCTTTGTCTGGCTTGCTGCTGTATCCTCTCCTTTTTAACCCCACCTGGCCCTAGATCCCTGGCCTGGCTTCGCTCTGCTCATTACACCCTCCTGGCTTATGGTAGCCTTAATTTAAGCCCAGACAAAATGTATGGTTGCGAGTCACTTCAAAAGCTCACCTTTGTCTTCGAGTTCCCGCTCTGTGCCTTCAAAGCCCAGACCCAGTGGTGTTCTCCTGGGTGCACCACTTCCTCTTATTTCCCTCTTGCTTTTCTTGTGGCACGTATCATGCTCTAGCTTGCTGTGTCTTCAAAAGCGAACATTTCTTTCTTCCCTATGATATTATAAACATTTTTAAGAACTAGGTCCATGTCCTACTTTTCTTTGTCTCCCCAACAAATAGCAGAGCGTTGCTATGTAGGTGCTGTTCAGGGAGTTTCTGTTGAATGGGGGAAGCATAGCATAGTGGTTAAGCCATGGTCTTTGGAGACAAGAAAGCCAGAGTTCATACCTGCCATTTGCTTGCTGTGACAACCACAGGAAAGCCACCTAGTTTCTCAGAGCCTCAGTTTTTCCATTTGTAAAATAGAGCCAAGAATAGTATCTACTTTATAGAGTTGTTGCATATCTCTTTGAAAGAGATAATCCATATAGGATATTTGGCACAGAGACTGACAGAGAGTAAACACCCATTAAGTAGTTACTATTACTATTAAGGTATTTTTGAATGAATGAATACTATCAGGTTCATGGGACAACACAAATTAGCATTCTTCCAGATAATTATAGAGTATGCCTAGTAGATTATCCTGGTATATTGGGATTATACAAATGCACACACACCAAGGATGTTGTTATATGCCCACAAAGGAATTTTCTACTTTTAAAATATAGCAGAGCCCAGAGCAGACCAACAATGAATCTGAAGCCACCTATTTGTTTGGGAAAGTAACTAGGAGGAAGCGGAGATTGTGTTTCCATCTGTATGATAATGATGTTAATTTGCCTAAATTTGGAAAATGTAGTGTTCAGGTTAGGACTCCTGGTCGCCAACCTCAAAAACCGTCTCTAGCTAATTAAAGGAGAAAGGAATTTATTGGCAGGATCTTGCCGGGGGTGGGGATGTGGTGCAGTTCACAGAATCACTAGGAAAGCTGGAGCCCCAGGCTCATAAAATGGTGGCAAACACAGATGCAACCAAAGAGACCAAACTACTAAGGATGCTATCGTGGACTCTGTGTCCCCAGATTACTCGCTGTCACATTGCTGGACTCTGTAGCTCTCGACGCCAGTTGCTGCAACCTTTGGGATCTCAATTCCTGTGGAACCACAAAATCTGCATGCCTTGGTCATTCCTCCGAGATGGCTCATCTGGTGAACCAGGCTTGGCTACACCTGGCTCCTCCAGCTGTCCTGAGGAGGGGAGGGGAAACATCTGCTTCTTCAGGTTCTGCAGCAAGAAGTCAGGTCCTGCCTCCCACCTGCTTTGGGAGTACCCATCCCCTCAGGGGTACTTGAATGCTAGGTGACTCCTGTAAATATCCACGAGTGCTACCGAGAAAAAGAAACCTGACCTGAAACAGGACCAGAAATAAAAGGCTGAGAAGTGATCCCTTGCAGGATTTCTCATGCAGCTGATAGACATCGCCTTCTGCAAACTCTTCTCACCCTTAATGTACATGAAGTAACAGCAGGGGTCCTTTCATCCCTTTGGCAAAGTTAAAGGGAGCCCTTTTTTCTCAGCAACATTGATGACGGCCAGTAAAGAAATCACACGGGGCACAGTGACCTTTCTAAAAAGCATTGTGATGCAATGAAACCAGTTGCTGTTGCCAAATCTATTGACAAGCTTAGAAATGGGTTCTCTGGAGTCCAATGAAAGGAGGCAAAGCCTTCTTGAATGGGGCAGCAGATGGCATTCTCCGCCACCCCTGACAAAATAACGGCTGGAAGAAGCAGTGCGGCTCCATCTGGGAGAGATCTTGTCTTCTGTGGCCAAGCGGTCAATGTGTTTGCAATCTTTACACTTTCTGTGGTGCTCTTTCAGAAGGGCAGATTGTAGAAAGCTGGAAAATTCTGCCCAGGAACTGGGCGGAATTCATGCGACCCTGACAACCTGAAGGCAAAAGATGGCAGAGTGAAATGGCGAGCATACGTTGAGAAAGCCACAGATTATTTCTTGGGAGAAATGAAAAGGTGGATGGATGTCAAGCTCTGATATTTGAAAATGTTGGTGGCCAAAGAGCTTATTCACCCTCCCAATTTGACCCACAAAATTAAGCCAGAAAATGTATTCCTGGCTGTTTCCATGGCTCTTACTCAGCTACAAGTCATTTCCCCTTTCAGATTATTTCCAGTTTTAAGGCCCAATTTCCATTTGCTTTTTGATCTTCTGCTTTTAAGACATCTAGCCAATATCATCATCAGCCAAGTGCCAGGTTTTCTTTCAAGGCTTTGAATTTGTCATTTGTCCATGATCTTCGCAGGTGGATTCTGTTTGTGACTGGCTGGTCCGAGGTAGACAGGGTATTTTTTTTTTTCAGGTGAAGTATAAGAAAAGGGATTTCTGGCAGTAAAACTAAATGTTTTAAGACACTTCTTGTGAATATCAGTGACTGGAGTAAAGGTCCTGTGGAAAAGTAATAAAGTGAATGTAAACTTATTAATGACTAACAAATGGTTTGATACAGCTGAACAATACAGTTTCAGTATCAACAATTATATAAAGCTCCCAAGATACATTTCTTTTTAAGTTTTATAATGTATTAATTTTTTCCACTAAATATATATATATTTAAATTTCTGTTTTATTCTTCATCGGTAGTATTAATAAAATAAATTATTCTGGGTCCGAGTTTATGTGACAGAAAAGAAATTATTAAATGTTCTTTGTGTTTTCCTCCAAAATTGCTGACAGTTTTCTGTCTTAATTATAAGCTTTTAAAGGGCAAGAATTATGAAATATTTCCCTTTGTAATCCCACAGCTCGTAACACAGCATGATTCAGCTGCAGGTTCTTAACCTACACAGTTACCTTTGTCACTTTTCTACTAGTCGTTGTGTAATGGGTTAGCCTTATCTATTAGTCTCCTTCATATAGCTCAAGGAGTCATGGAACGTTCTCATTGTTTCTAAATCAGACCTAAAGTTTTATTCTAAATGATGCAGATGAAGGCGCTTATTAAAGTGCCATTGTGAATTTAATCTTGTATATGCTGCTAAAAATCATTTAATGGATGAGCAACCCGGAAAAAAAGAACTCTCACCACCCACACACATCGTGATAAAATAGGGCAGCGTTTTGCACTTGCTTCAACAGCATCTCCAGAGAAAAATTTCTGGTTCCCATCTCTCCCCTCTCTAACTTAGAATTTCAACTTCATCACCGTCAGCTGCCGAATCGTTCAACAGAATGCCACTCTGCCTTTGTATTTCTAAACCTATGCGTCTTTAGTGCGGAAGGCACATCTTTACGGCAGCCACATGGTTGCAAAAGAATCAAATTCAGAATATTCATTTGGCCTTTTATTATTTCCATAATACCATTAAAAAAAGGAAGAAAGAAACTTCCTCGCCCTTGTTCTGCTACGCTGTTCCATCGTACGATGCTCCGTGGAAGGGAGCCGAGCGGTGGGCAGCGGCTGAGTCCCCGATAACGAGCGCCTCACATTTCCGTGGCATTCCCATTTGCTAGTGCGCTGCTGCGGCCGCACGCCTGATTGATATATGACTGCAATGGCACTTTTCCATTTGACATTCTCTCTCTCTCTCTCCCTCTCTCTCCCTCTCTCTCTCCCTCTCTCTCTCTCCCTGTGTCGCTTAAACAACAGTCCTAACTTTTGTGTGTTGCAAATATAAAAGGCAAGCCATGTGACAGAGGGACAGAAGAACAAAAGCATTTGGAAGTAACAGGACCTCTTTCTAGCTCTCAGAAAAGTCTGAGAAGAAAGGAGCCCTGCGTTCCCCTAAGGTAAGCAGGAAAACAAACGCTGCCGGCTTGCCTAGGAAATCGCTTCTTTCCAAACGGAGCATTTCATCCTCCTCTCAGACAAAGAGACAACCTTTAAATACCACTGAAATTTGCATTACTTTAATTTGCATTAATCTGTAGCATGCTAGCATTGTGTTTCTTAAACGAACGGGTCTTTGAAGTCTGTGACAGAGCAGGGAGCCTCCTAGAAAAGCTCGGAAATATCTTTTGGTTTGACTTAAAGAGATTTTCTTTTCAAACTCTCTGCGTAGTTAGATGTAACTTTGCGATGGTTCTTATAGTTGACCCGGTGAATGGGGGGCTGAGAAGCAGCAAGTCGCCAACATGGATTCATGGAGCCCAGTATCTTCCCCAGCACCCTCATCCCACTTACAATGGGGGCACTATTAACGCAGGCAAGCCTGCGAGTTTAAAAGTGCACTGTTTACTTTTATTACTACTTATGTATGCTGCTGATCTCCTGCCAGGGCTCTGCCGGAGTGCTCAGAATGACTTCAAACAATAGGCAACATTTATTTCTAGCTTTCTGTGTCACGCTTTGCAGGAATCCTGCTCCCTTGCACTCTTCTTTCAATGTGCAGGTCTTTGCTTCCATAGATGCATTCGGGAGCACCGGGAGGAGATGAGGATGGATTTACTGTATGATCTTGATTGGGCAAAAAGTCCGAGGAAATGCATGCTGTTTGCCTTGGACTTATTGCAGGGGGTTATTTTTAGTCATCAGCTCGTCCCCGTAGCATGATGTTCAAGGAGTGACTGGGAAAGGATGCTGCCACCAGCACAGGGACCAGGACCTGTAGGAATGACTGCTACAGATACCTGAGGAATATTCCGAGGGTTCTTTCAAACTTCGGAATACAAGCTCTCTCTTTAAATGAACAATTGAACTGTAGGAGGCCTGGGCATAACTCTTTCTTGGGGGACGGGAAGTCTGATTGTGTACAGAATGTTAATGACTCAGAACGCCCAGTAACGGAGGCTCATTGTAACAGACTAGCCCAGATAAGCCTCCATGAGAAGCAGATTCCCATCTTTACTGAGATTCAGGTGTGGAAAAGGAAGCTATTTGGTAAGACAGGAGTCCCTTGTACAGTTCTTTGCAACTCATTAATAACAGATATGGCTGCTGTGAAACATGTCTCTTTTCATTTCTAATATTAGTCTATTTTAATTACAAGGAGCTGGCATTGGCAAATTACTCCAACATATAGCATTAAATACCAGGTGCATTTGAAAGCACAGAGATGCCTGAAATGCAGGGTTGCTGTGGGAGTCAAGCAAATACAGAGGGGACTGTACGGTGCTTCTCAACTGAGCGTTTAAACCAAATGCAAATATCTGCTTATTTTCTTCTCATCAGTCTTGCTAATTCAAGCAAACTTTAAGGTCCCGTTTGCCAGTTTTCATTGCAAATCGGGATATAGTTTATGCAAAACTTTTCTGATTTTCTCTGATAACTAGCCTAATAAGCATCGTCGAATGAAAATCTGATATTGGGATGGGTTAATTTGCAACTTTGGGGTATTCATTATTCAAGAAAGCCATAAAAGACACTATGAATTCCATTGCTATAAAATTTTATTGTAATTTTTTAGAGAAAAACTACTGCTGTTAGCAAAGCATTTAGCTGAATCAAAACAATTTTCTTAAACTATTATTCACATCATTACATGAGAGTATTTGAACACAAAATGCAGTGCTTTGCATCATTTATTTTAAAATACATTTGGTTCAGGTAACGGGAGAACTGGCTGAGGCCTTCTAACGACTGTGTACCAAGCAGCTGACACCCACAGATGGAAATGTGCCTGTGGAGTTTTCAATCTTAATTCGAGTTCCAATGACACCGCCAAGGGAAAAATAAATCATTTTTCAATACATTTAACAATTTCCAACTCATTTATTTTCCTGGGCCCTTGAAAACTGGGGTGAGTTTCCTGGAATTATAGCCACCAATGGTGGCCAGCAATCTTTATTTTAAGAACTCAGAATTCAAGTACTATTTATTCTCTGTTTAATTATTTACTCCATCAATTTTTAAATAACTATTTATTAAGCATTTTCTCTATGCTAGTCTTGATGGATGCAAAGGTGAAGGAGACATCGTCTCCTCCTCTAATTCTCAGTCCATATGCTATCTCTAGTTAGATTTTGGAACTGAAATAGGTGTTAAAGTGGGCAATGACTTCCTTGTTATAAAGAATTATTTGAAATAGCTACCGGTTTCCAGATTTATTTGAATTGGTTCTCACTCATCAGTGGGTTTTCTTTCCATTTATGATTTAGGGATTCCCCTTTGGCCTCTTTTTTTTTTTTTTTTTTCCTGGGTACACGTCATTTGCACAGCTAACACAGCATAGATCTTTCCAGCCTGGGTAGAAGAATCCTGGAAAAAGAGAGTAGTTTATCTTTTCTCTGCTCTCCTGAGCACCCTTTGGAAAGGACCACATGCTGTCTGTATTGGGATGGGTGTGAGTCACCTACTCAGTAGCTAACATCAGGGCCACTTGATGAATCATTGACTTAGAAACATGCATGGAGGAAGATGCAGTCACAATCTCTCACCACTCACTTGTCTCACTCCCAGTATCAAAACCAGTGACCTCTGGGCCTGGCCGAAATTCAAGAGGCCCTTGGGAGGAAGTTGCTGGAAACTGTTCCCCAAACCCAGGTCTCCATCATAGTCACACAGTGTTGCTTTCAAATAACCCAGTATGGTGTTTTATCATGCAGTTAGGTTACTGGGAAAAAAACCCTGAAAACAGTATCACCAGGGTCCTTGACTTGGTCCTTAGCAGATAATCCCCCCATGGTTGGATTCAAATGCCTCTGACTCCCTAGGTTGCCTGACTCACCCTAGTCAGCCCTCAGCTTCTTGGCCAGCGGCCTTCGAGCCCATCCTCACCTCTTCCCATGACAGTCAGTGACTGCTGCTTTGCCCAGGCCGTCTTCACTAGGCGGGGGCCAGTGGGAGCACAGGGGATGGGGAGGCAGGTGGACAGACTGAGAAATGCTAAGGCAGAGTGGGGAAGCAGGGCCGTGAGAGGGTGGGTGAGCTCCAGGGCCTGGGTTTCTGAGGCCTGCCCTGGCTATGATCAGCTGTCATTTCCTCTTCGTGTATGACACTGTGGAACATATTAAAATTTCTCCGGGATGGTATGTTTGGAATTCCTCTGATGCCCCACCTCACCAACTTACCCGGACAATAAAAGCAAGGTTGTAAGCCTTTGAACAGCTGGCTGGCTATATATTTCCCCTCTTTCTTTCGCATAATCTAATTCAGAAAAGAATCCAGCTAGACTGGCAGTGCCATGTCTGGGTACTTGTTTCCTGCAAGTCCTTCCTCCGCCACCTCCTCCCGCCTGTCCTGGAATCTTCCTGGGTGGCATGTGGCTTTCCTTTTCTTTTGCTCACCACCGCTCCCAGCCCGCCCCCTTTTCCCTTCGCCTGAGCTCCTTCCATTGTCAGCTGGCTCTTTGCTCTGTCTGTTTTCCAGACAGCTTGGGTCCTGTTCCATCCGGGGAGAGCAGCCCATGAGGTCTCCCCATCTCCATAGTATTCCCAGGATGTCATTCTTGGCACCACCTCTGCCTGGGCTGAGAGGATTGGGGGGCTTTTTGTAGTCCCGAGCCTGAATCCACTCACAGAGCGGGGAAGCCACATGGCTCAGCTGCCCTTTGGGCTGCCGAGAGCAGGACTGGAGTGACCGGGTTGGCAGGGACAAACATACCATCACAGTGACCCGCACATCTCCGGCAAAGGCCTTGGCGGTGGGAGCGCTATGGGAATGCCTCGATGCACTTCGGCCTACATTAAGAGAAATGTGGTTATTCTCTGTTTCTGGGGAGAGACAAGTGCCCTGCCCTGCCTCGTTTCCCCGTCTGTCTTTCCCACATCCCTCCCTCCCAAAACAGAAGGAAAGGGAGACAGGACTTCTAATTTGGCTAGCACAGACCCGAATGTCTTTATGAAACCCGTTTGGTGAAAGAAAGAGGGGAGAAATATATGCTGGGTTGATCCGAGCTAAAAAATGCAAGGAGCTTTGGAGATAGGGAGGGCTTTTTCTTTCTTTTCTGTGTGTCTCTTAACAGCAGACCAACCGTTTCCTTGATGAGTTGCAAATGGAAGGAAGTGGACCTCCCAATTAGAGATTCCCATTTAAGAGCCTCAATGTAAACCTCCCTGCGACATCCTAAAAAGATGCTGCTAATGTCCCTGGGACCAAAAGGTATTAAAGAGCAAGCTACAAGGTGGTTTCCTATCCCTTTTTTTTTTTTTTTTTTTTTTTTTTTTTTTTTTTTTTTCTGGGGGCTTTGCTCGTCTTTTCCAAATTAGCTAAAGTTCATTAAAGGACCCAGAAGGAAGAATTTAACGCAGCTGAATTAAAATGAGTCTTTCCCTGTTAGCCTGACAAGAAGAAAAAAAGGAAGAAAGAAAGGGAAAGAAAAAGAAGAAAGAACCAACTCCCTTCCGCTACCACTTCTTGGGTTTTAATATGAATTATTCCATACAAGTCCCTAGGCTAGAGGATCTATTTAAAGACGCCTGGCAGCATGAAGGGAGAGGGTAAAAATACAACCACTCTTTTGTCCATCAAAGGTTTTCTTTGGGAGGACATTAAGAGCATTCCTGTTTTCTTGTCTGCCCCTGCCAGTGGCAATGTTCCAGCTGGTAGTACCCACTCCTCGCCCATCAGGTCAGCAATCATGAACTTCTGTGTTAGATTTCAGAAGAAAACAAAGGGTGGGAAATCCTTCTGAAACCCTTATGTGTGTGCAGCAGGGCAGGGGAGGCTGAAACTGGAATCAGTCCTCACTTGGCTGTGCAGGTTGCATGCTGCAAATTCACACACCCACGCAGTTGAGTTTTTGAGGAAGATTGTGCCGATGGCATTATTTCTGATGCCAGCTTCCCTCGCATCTGCAAAGCTTTTTTTTTGTGTCTCCGGCAGTCATTTGCTTGTCACCATTTATGTTTACTGTCCCCTTCATCGGAGGTTCTCAGATCCTGATGGTCAAGGATATGTCACTAGAGTCATACCCCCAGACCCATTTGCAACAGTCAGAACATAAAATCCTGGATGGGGTTTGCAATCTGAAACAATTACTTTCTTGTTAGGAAGAATGCTGACTCAGAAAATTCAAAGAATGGGTAACTTCAGTTGGTGACATATCCCCAGTGCTCATAATCAGGAATTCATTCAGTTGGGGTCCATTTCACCCTCATGGCACAATCTGGACATAGACATTGACCAGTAGCTTTAAACTGGGTATAAGATTTGCAATAGATAACGTTTTTGTCTTTTCAGTTGGTTTTTTTTTTTTTTTTTTTTTTTTTCCACAAAAGCTAAGAATTTTTCAGACAATTTGCTCCCTTCCAAGACCTGGCTCAGTCCCAACTTTTTCTTTTAAGCCGTGATCCAACCAATTGCAGTATCCTTTAAAAATGAAAGGGCAACAGGTTAAGACATTCAAGAAAGTTGATGAGCTGTCAGAAAATGCTCAAGGGTGGCCTTTCTACAGTGCCACGAACCAGCAACAGCCTTAAATATGGAGTCCTCTTCTATCCTTTCATCAGTAGAGAATAAAAACAGGGAGCGGGCAGGTCATGGGAGAAGTAACAAAAGAGAAGTGAGAAGGATTATTTTTGATGTTCAAAATCTGCTGCTGCCCTTTCAATGTTTTCAAATATCACAATTGCAGAAAGGGAAGGATCCCTTCATTTCTCCCACTCCCTCCCAGGAAGGCATTTGAAGTTGCTGCCTTTACCTGAAAAGGAGGTCAACTCCTCAAGTGAAAAAACTTCCCCCATCTTCAACTAGAAGTAAAATGTAGGTATACACATTCGTACCTAATGATGCATCCACAAACTACGATGGATGTAAAGAATCAAAGCAATCCAATTCCTAATCAAAGTCCAATTTCTCTTTAAAACTTGAGAGGATATTTTAGGACGCATTACATTTCTGTGATTTTACTCCCCCCCCAAATTATGGAAAATTACTTCTTTTCAGAATTTAAATTTTTCTTTTGAGGTTTGGAATCCAAAGGCAGCAGAATAGTATTGTTACAGACAAGATGGCAATCAAAAGACAGAGCTGTAGCATGCATGGTTTAAGCAAAGCAAGACAAGCCGAAAACCTCTAGCCTAACGAGTTCAAGGTTATCAGCAATATAGGGACATATATTTTTATGTGGTTTTTATGGTAACCGTGCCCCTTTGACACACGTCTGAGCCTAGGACGTTCCGGATTACAACAGAATTGAATTCAGTATTCAAATCCCACCATTGGGCAGAAAAGGCAAATTGAATGGGGAATGGAAAGACTGAGTTGTTCCTGTTGTTTATACCCCATTCCTAACTAAGGGCTCTACAGCTGTTAGGTGAGATCACTACCCACCATTCCAAAATGCTGTTGTGGGTGAGGAGGTTCAAACGCAGCTTTGGAAACACTTTGCTGCACTCTTTGAAGAAAAGCCAACATACTCATTTGGCTCTAGGGTAAAAAGGAGCCTGTACCCGGAGCTAACACTGGTCACTTCTCTTCTCCTGAGGCCATACCACAGCCAGCAGTCCAGCAGCAGAACAAGTGTTTAGTTATTTCAGCACAAGTGTCCCCAGAACACCTGGTCACCTTTTCTTTTCCACAGGGAGAATGTACGTTCATGCATTTTGGCAGGACTGAATCCTCTGAGTTGGGTGTCTCAGAACCCTCCTATTTTCTTTCCAAAGGGTCTTATGCAGAGGAGTGTGTCTCATTCCTCATACAAAATCCCCTTCCTGGGAGGGAGTGGGTGAAGTGAAGGGATCTTTCCCTGACTGAAATTGTGCTATTTGAAAAAATTGAAAGGGCAATGACAGATTTCGAACATCAGAGTGAATCCTTCCTCCTCTTCTTTTGTTACTTCTCCCATGACCTGCTGTCTCCCTACTTTAACTCGCCATTGATGAAAGGATAGAAGTGGACTCCGTGTTTAGGGCTACTGTTGATTTGTGGCACTATAGAAGTGCCACCTCTAAGCATTTTCTGACAGCTCATCCCCATCTCAGTAACAGCTTTTAGCTGGGCAGCTAGATTTACAGAAATAGCCAAATCCTTGGAGGAAAAGACTTCAACAGAAAAGTACTTCTTGACACTTGGGTAACCTTACCTGGTCATTTCCAATTTGTGCAAGATTTGTATTCTAAAAGTCAGTTAGTTATGTCAACTGTTAAAAACTCAGAATGAGTCTTTCCATTATTCAGAATGAGTCTTTGCTGAGTATCTGCTGCCATAGAAGCCCACAGATACACAGCACAAGATAGAAGTGCCATACCCAGTGGTCAACTCTTTTAGACTTAGGTTGCAGCCCAGGGCTTCTGGAATGTACCTCCCCTAGCAGAGAAGTTCTGTAGTAGATACTTTACCAAGTACAGTGCCTTCCTCTCGACTACCAAGCCTTTACTGATTCTACATCTGCAGAGAAGAAAAGTTTTCGAATCAATCTTTCTCTTCTATCCTGAACCAGAGTATCACAGATTGTCCCATTAGGGCATGAGGATCTGTGGCTCAAGCTCACTTAAGGAATAAGGGTCTTTCAAAAGAAAGGTTCAAGAAGGTGGAACTCAGCCTATATTGTCATTATCAAATGCAAGAAGTCTAATTCTAGCATGGTTGACTATTATTAGCCTTTCTTCTCTCCCCATTTATGCTTAGGTGGATACTGGACAGAAATCCCACAAATTTCAAGACAGCTGTAAGAGAAATAGTAACTGGTTAAATATCCTCACTAACCACTTCAAATGATAATAATAATTATTATTATTATTGTTAACTTTTTTTTTTTTGAGACAGGTCTTACTCTGATGCCCAGGCCGGAGTGCAATGATGCGATCACAGCTCACTGCACGCTCGACCTCCCATGCTCAGGCAAACCTCTCACCTCAACCTCCCAAGTAGCTGGGACCACAAGCATGTACTACCATGCCTGACTAATATTTTTTATTATTTTTGTAGAGATGAAGTCTCTCTATGTTACCCAGGATGGTCTTGAACTCCTGGGCTTAAGTGATCCTCCCAACACCGTATTCTAAAGTGGTGGGATTACAGGCATGAGCCACTGCACCCGGCCCACTTCCTATTATTAAGAGGATATTATTGATCTATAAACTAGTACATTGCAAACACTCAATCAAATGGTTATTAATGGCTATTTTTATTTCAGGCCACCAATATAGCCTCATTAAGGGGCAAATACTTATAGCGTGGGCTTCAGTATTGGTTCAGGCACCACCTTAAAACTTTTCTGCAATCATTAACTCCTTGAGTAAGAAGGGAACCCTTTTTGTAGGATTGCTTTGGGAATATGTAGCCCCAAGGCAGGGGTTGTACTCTAAGAAGCTTGGGTAGAGTTAGAGACTGTTAGAAATGGATAGAAACATAAAAGCATCTAGACCAGTCTGTTCATTTTGCGAATGAGGAAACCGAGTCCTAGAGAAGGCAAGTGACTTGCTCGTGATCACACAGCCAACGAAGGGAGGGTGGAACTCAGGGCTTGAGGATCTTCAGATCAGCCATCCTTACACCAGATCAGGTGACAGTGGGATGCTCTGTAGGTTTCAGAATAAGTGAAATTGTTATCCCATTTCTGACAAATCAGTACTGTGACACGGGACACTAACAACATAGGCAAGCAATGGGTCTAGGGAGGAAAAGATGAAAGCTGTAGTTTAAGTGAGAGTTTGGATACAACGAGATGTTTTTCTGGTGTTCCTGACAATGCCTGAAAAAAATAATCAGAATTTTAAACTTCAGTCAGGCTCAAGGTCGCATCCTCCCACTCCAGTCCCTCCTCAGACAGTAAAACTATCCAAGCCAAGGACATACACATGGTGGGGGCACTTCACAGTTGGCTCCTCTCCCCACCCTCCAAATTGTTTGTATTTCTGGTCCTTCAGTTTGGCACTCCTCTTTACCCCAGGATTGTAATTCATTGCCTCTTTCCCTGGCCATATTCCTCCATTCCTTTTGTTTCTCCCATCTCTTTTCTTCCTCCATCACCCCCACTGCTGACCTTGGCCACACTTGGCTAGTAGTGCAGGTTGGGAGAACACAGAGTCCTATCACAGACTGGAGGACTATTGTTTAATCACAAGGATGTTGTCTTCTTTCTCCTAAGGTAGCAATCTGGGGGTAGTTGCTGCTTCCTTTATTTCCTCACCCCCCACCACCCCTGCACTGTAGAATAGACACATGAAATGCGTCTATCTCTGAGATGAAAGGGGCAACAACTGCTTCCTCCCCACTGACCTTGTGACTGCCCATCCTTGGAGATACCTGGAGTTCGCAGGCTGGGGGCCTAACAGTATTTGCAGTCGGTGCTGCTGCCTCTGGGTCAGCCCAGGCTTGGCTCCTTGGCTGCTACTGATGTGCTGCCAGACAGGAATATTAAAAACCATTCATTGAGCGCACAGGATGCTTTATAAAATCCAACATGCTGTTTACAGTTTATAAATTAAGTGCCTTGGGAAGAGGCATTTGACATATTCTCCAAGGCATCTAGTTGACTAGATCCAGTTGGAATCCTTTGAGTTCCTGGGAAGGGGCTATTTAGCACTTCACACTTTCTGAATTAGACCTTGGGTTTCTTGCTTTTCCGATCCTAGTACTGTATGAAGTTTTATCTAGGGTTATCTAGCACGCGTTGTTTCACTTATAAATCTTTTATTTTTTTTTGCAGTTTCTTTGATAGAGGCTCTGTGTTCTACCATCTTTACTTTGTTTATGCTGCATATCATATTTTTTTTAAAAATTACAATAAATAGCAAAGAATTCTGGCTGATTTACTGACGCCATTCTAAGGTCATTATATTTTATCTGCTTAACTCCATCTTCTTAGAAATGAAGGAATGAATATTGGATACAAATTAGATGTTCAGGGAGCTTAACAATGTGTCTAAAACATTATCCAGGAAAACAACAGGCCAAGACTCTCTGAGTGCAGATGCAGTAAGCTAGAAGAGGGATCTAGGATAGGATCTGTGTTTTTCCCCTGACCCTGTCTCTTATCTGATAGAGCAAAAGGAGACACATAGTAGGTACTCACTAAATACACATTAAAAAATATTTGTTGAAAGAAGCCACAGAAGGGAATATCAGTATATATTAGTATTGAAAATAGCCCAGTGGGGAAAATATGGATACTGAAGCACCACCCTCCTGTGCCTGGCAAGCAAGACAAGAATAAGGCCATTCTTGGCAGATGCCACTTATCTTAGCCTGTTGCTGAGCCAACTTGTATGAAACCAGCACTTTACCCTCTGCCAACCAGAAGGTCAGCCCAAGAGTGAGCTGATCTGTGGGCACAACACCATCTCTCACCCAGGAGGCTGGGCCCACAGTAAGCTCTGCTATATTATTTCGCTGAGGATGACAGGTGGGGAAATCTGGGCACCAGTTGTTCTTTTCCACTGGTATCATTTGGAAGGTAGCTCCAAAGTCGGGCACGCCAGCCTACGTGCCTCTCCTGCCGGCAGAGGCTCCACATTGGAGCTATTAGAATGTGGACTCTGTACATCGGCCAAGTTCATGTCTCAGAGATGTATCCAGAGCATAGACTGGCCACAGGGCTACTGAGTTCAGCAAGAGAGTCATTCTCTTGTTCAATCCATTATTGCCTGGGCCAAGGTTCTAAGTCTTCATAGGCAGCTTTGGATTTTATGACACATAGCTTAAAAAAAATAAGGCAAACTGGAATTAATTTAGTTTTGAGAAAACAACAGAAGCTGCTACAAGGCAGACATAACCCTAGGCTGCCAGAAAGTGGTGATCTCAGTGGTGTACATGTTCTTAATTCCTGATTTTCCTTTGTGAGGTCTTCCTCCCACTCCCATACTTTGCACATTCTCACCTATGCACATTCTGAGCGACACTATGTTGACAACTTGACGAAGCGTTGCTCTTTTCCTGAACTGTATTTTTATTTCTTCTTTAATGCAACAGTGTTGGTTCATTCAATTCAATTGCTTAGGGCAAAAGAAGAAAAAGAAATCGCAGTTATGTTTCAAGAATCTTATCTTTTGGTTTCGAGGGTTCTGTGAGTTTTGTGGCATATTTACATTGTTGCTTACACTCTTATTTCAGAGTTTAAGATAAAAACTGGACAACAACTATCAGGTTTTCTGAAAGTGTTGAAATGAAAAATCTATTTCTTAGAATGAATGGTAAAGCAACATTTCCTGTCACTCTTTTATTCTTTAATATTACTTCTGGGCTCAGCTCATCATCTATAACAAGAAAGCCAGATGATCAAGATACATTATATGCGACATTATCTATTTATCTGTGTAAATTTCATAATATCTGATTGCAAAGTGCTTTACTCACTTTTAGGAAAAATGTTTAAACTGTGCTTGCAATTCAGGATGGTGCTACTAGGTGGCAGTAGTGTACTATGTGTTCGTCCTGGAAGAGTATTTGACTAAAAGACTAGCCTGTCGTCCCATAATTATAAGAAATAAAAATATAACATTTTTAAAAATACTCAAACTAGCACAAACAGCAAACATCCATTAGCTAGGTTATCAGATTTAGGTTGAGCTTTTAAAAGAGAAAGCTTTATTTTTTAAATGGAATTTTAAAGACAGTTTACATCCGCAAACTCCAAAGTCTAAAAATACAAAAAGATATATGGTGAGAAGCGTTTTTCTCATGCCTGTCCCTCAACTACCAAAGATAACTAATTTTATTAGTTTCTTGGGTATCCTTTCAGAGCTTCTCTATACAAATATGTATTTTTATCTCTCCCCATTTTAACACAAATCAATACATAGAATTTCTGCATCCTTCTAAATACAGTTTAGTATATTGTTGTGTGAATATTTTAGAATACAATTAACCAGTTCCCTATTAATGGATATTTATTGCTGTTTCCAATTTTATGCTATTTCAGCCATGTGCTCATGTGATTTCACATGTAGGATAATTCACAGAAGTGGAATTGCTGGGTCCAAATTATATACATTTGCATTTTTCAAAGGTATTGCCAAATTGGCCTCTCCAGAGCTTGGACCAATTTATACTGAACTTTCTCCAAAATCGGCTTGTTTTCCCACAGCCTTGCCAATAGGGTGCATGATCGAACTTTGGAATCTTTGTAAATCTGATTGGTTGAACAATGTATTTCAAAGTACCTTAATTTTCATTCTCTTAAATAAGAATTTTATTCTCTTAAATTTTCTTCTATGTTTAAGGGTCCTTTATATTTCCCTTTTCTGTGGAGAAAGTGAAAATGCCAACAAATGCAACCATGCATGCATATACGTAGGGTTTTGTTATTGATTTAGCTTGTTTTTGCCATCATGCTATACATGTTTTTCTTTCATTTGCTTTGCTCATTTAACCACACCTCCTGGCCATGGCTCTGAAGAGAAGTTGCTGGCAGTGCAGAAGGAGGGCCAGGACTGGAATGTCTGCTTCTCTCTTCATCCTTTGCCATTGACTCCTGGGGGAAATATCTGTAGACCGAAGCAGTGAAAGGAGAAATCTAATCAATTCTCTCTGGGACACTGATTAGGGCTTCAAAGAGACAGATAACCATTTGGAATAATTTAGTCATACTGAAACTCGGGGAATGGTCAGTAATATTTCATCTTCTGAACGTGGACCCCAAGAAAGTTCTGGCTCTTTGAGCTGATGTCTCAGCAATTTTCAGGGTAACGTGTATAGGAAAACTTAGATTATGCAGATGAAAAGAAAATAAACATGTTCTTCTGCATCCTTTGCCGACTTGAAACTCTGGGCACGGGTTTGATTTCTTTCAATGAGATGTTGCTATTAGCATAAACATAAAGTGGAGCAAAGTTGTATTGCAATGTGGTCTCCTCAACTTTGGGCTCACTGTCCGCATATGGAGATGATAGGAACTGAATCCATAGTTATTAAGTGGTGGCGTTTTAGAACACAGAGGGAAAGCAGATGCCATCTGTGTCAACTCCTTCACTCTACAGATGAGGAAACTTGGGCTAGAGGAGGTTGAATGACTTGTATAAGGTTTCCGCAGCTAATTAATGGCAGTACCAGGACTCAAGTTCAGCTGGGTCTCCTCATTACTGGTCCCTGCAATTTATAGGACTTCCTTCAGACACATGTGCTGAGGCTTTGCTATTGCCGGGGATTCTCTGCTCTGAAACAGCTCTTTCTCACACACCCCTTTCCTCTTAGGATCCCCTGCCTCACACTTCCAAGGCAGCTAGTTGAGGCTAAATGGGTCTGACGCCATTCTATTAGTGCAAAATGAGTTGGCTTATGCCAACTTGAACTCCTTATCTTGATTTTATCAACACTTTGCCCTGTTTATTCAGACCGTTCATGAGTAGGGAGTTAAGGAAAATGTTGCTTCTGAGCAAAATGATCAAACTTTTATTTGAAATACCGTTGAAAACGTTCCTGAAGCTTTAATTATCATGTTCCTTTTGTTTTGGATGTCATATCAGGCCCTCCCAATTTTCCTAAATGTTTGAAAATATTTTTGACATTCTCTGTCTTCTGTTGTGATTTTTTTTAAAAAAAGAGAAAGCACCAGTGTTGGCCATGCCAGGGGAGTTAGTGAGGTAATCTGGAGAGATCTCTGGACCCTAGTCTTTTGTCCAAGACGTATGGTCTAAAGAACAAAGCAAATTCCGGAAAAACCAGTATGATACGATCCTATTTTAATGGTAAGTCTGTTCCAACAACTGTTTTCTCTTTCAAATTACACCGTGTGCCCAGGCTACAGAGGCTGTGCAGAAATGTGACTCTGTTGGCAGATATACATGCGATACTTTAACCGTGCCGGAGGCTAGTTAGCATGATGTGTATTTCAGATGCAGTTTGTCGTCAGTGCTGGGTGGCATGGGGCTTAAAACAAAAACAGGATGAGCCTAGAGCACAGAAGTGGAAAATTAGGTGTGTGGGTGAGTATGGACTTGGAAATGGAAAATGTGCTTCCCTGTGGGACATGGCTTGTGTTCATTAGCGCCGACCTGCCTCCTCTCTAGCCTTGTAAGCTGACATCGACACCAAAGCTCACTAAGAAGCTGAATAGACCCTCCTACCCCACCAACCAACGGCAAAGATGAGACCACCCAATTCAGTTATGTTGTTGCCAGAACAACGTGTTTAATCTTTAACAAGGGTTCAAACTATTCTTGCCCTTAGGAACATGGGCTTCAGTAATTAAAGTCAACATGTGCTTCCATTAAACCATTGTGTCCACCTCCAAATGGTTATAAATATGTAGCATAAGCTATGGGAGTTGAGGTGGAATGGATGACAGCCTTTGCTAATGACACTCTAGAAACCAATATTCTCCTCTCAAAATAACATGGAAAAATTCTACTTAATACCTCCTGGGTTCCATTAGTGGTTCTGGGTAAATAATTCTGGGGAAAATAATTACTGTTTTCATTCCAGCTGTGCAGCAGATACTGTGATGATGGATTGCAAGTGCAAAGAGTAAGACAAAACTCCAGCACATAAAGGACAATGACAACCAGAAAGCTTCAGCCCGATCCTGCCCTTTCCTTGAAAGGGACTGGATCCTAGGAGGTGAAGGCGTTTCCAATTTTTTGTCCTCTGCCTCCCTCTGCTGTTCTTCTGGAGAAGTTTTTCCTTACAACAATGAGAAAACATGTACTAGCTGCATCCTTCTCTATGCTCTCCCTGCTGGTGATAATGGGAGATACAGACAGTAAAATGGACAGCTCGTTCATCATGGACTCGGACCCTCGACGCTGCATGAGGCACCACTATGTGGATTCTATCAGTCATCCATTGTACAAGTGTAGCTCAAAGGTAAGACCAAGGTCTCTGTGAGGGGAGCATTTCCCTCAGAAATAGGTGAGAAGCCATATATATATATATATATATATATATATATATTGTCAGCTGATGGAGAACTATGATTATAGCCCAAACGTGGGGCTGGCCTGCAGGGCTTGTGCGAGAATTAGGCTTTTAGGATTTCCACCCACACTTTGCACTATTGTGAGTAAAGCTGCCTAATCAATCATGTGCATTCCCATCCAGTGGGAGAGGCGTCTTTTGCCCCTGGCTGTGACGTTTATGAGTGGTAGGGTGCTTTTCCAAAAAAGAAAAATGGAGTTTACAAGTTATAACTCTCTACCTCTGATACAGAGGAAGAGAATGCAAAGAATGTGACTGACCAGTGGAACATACTTCTTGGAGGGTTCTTGGGGAAATAACTAGCTTTGTGTTCTGAGCCTCTCTTTAGGTGCTACATTTCTGTTAAAATGATTTCAAGAGATAAGGGGCAATATGATCATTTATCATTTTTACATCATTCATCCAAATCGTTCTTGTTTGGTAAAGGATGCTTGTTACTTGCAGAGGCAATCTGTGCCTCAGTGGTGTGCAAAGGAACATCATGCTTAAAAGGCCACCAAGAATATTCAGCCACATGGACCACCCAGAAGGGAGAGGCAGGGTGGAACATATGAGATCTCAACTGTCACTGTCCCTGATCAGGCACATGAATGAAATTCGTCCACACTTGGTAAATATGAATTTGGTTAGCCCAACTAACCTCAGAGATTTTTACTTTTAGTTTTGAGATGAAAATCACTTAAACATTCTCATGTGGCAAGTAGTTTTTGAAATTACCGGCATATTTAAGAAGTTTTATAGTATCAATCACTAAATTAAGACCATCTAAGTCAATCCCTCCACTCTCCATTCAAAACATTATGACTTTCGTATGTATGCCTTGAAAATTTCCATTAATTTCTTAATGATAGCTCAGTGATGATGATTCATTTTAGTTTAGGGGGATCAGAATTCAGGTTAAATCATTTTAACCATTATATTAATAAGATCTATGACTGTGGGAAAAAAATTGAGATTTTCCACTTAATAAAAACTTTCTGGCTCTTATTTATGTTTGTAAAACCAAAAAAAAAAAAAAAAAAAAAAAAAGGAATAAATAGAGGAACCTAAATTTTCGCAGGGCTACAATTCCTTCTTAGGAAAAGAAAACTAAAACAAATTGAGAAAAACCATGAAAAGTGCTTTTACAAGTGTGATTGCTCAGAAATTGTGGGCCCACGTAAGGTAGACTGCAGCAATTGTTAACTTCTCTTTCCCTCCTCCTTCAGAAACAGAACTAATATTTAGTGATTTTACTCCATGGATAATTTCTTTTACTATTGAATTGCCCTCCATAATCATGATTCTTTTTTTTTAAAAAAAAAAGGAATGAAAATTATTTCAAAGAAAGTGTCACTATGATGATAGAAAGGAACAAAGAAATAGGAGCATCTATAAAAACTGGAAAACAATCTGGAAAGATTGGACTAAATGATGGAGGAGGACCTTGATCTAGGTCAAAGACGAGACGTCACGAACTCAAACCGAAGAAATTCACAGTGCTTGAGTATGAGTCTTAGAAACAGACTTTAGTGTACTGTTGTTCACCTTCGTTTCTTCTAGAATGCCATGGCAAATAACAGCGCAAAATTGTGATAGTAGGAGAAATGTTTGTAATTTCATGGGAACAATCTGTTTTCAAACATCCCAAATATAGCAATAGTTTTATGTAAATGGTGCTTGCAATTATAAACCTTTCTTCCCTGGCCATAAAATATGCCTGGCAAAATCTCAACTACGCAGACCTTTTCTAGATTAGATTTTTCTCTGTGTATCCAGGAGCAAAACTGTTTTCATTTGAAAATGTTCTGTAATTCTTAACTCTTACATTCTCAGGCTGATCTTCTCTCTCAAGGGTCTCACTTAATGAAATTGTTTGGGTTTAGGGACTTGGGATAAAACATATAGCCTGTGTCTAGAAAAGAGCCAACAATAATCTACCCCAGCTTCTACAAAGAAAGACTAGGGTAGATCTGTTTGTTTCTGTAAAAATTTTCTGCCAGGGCCAGTGGCTCACACCTGTAATCCCAGCACTTTGGGAGGCCAAGATGGGCGGATCACAAGGTCAGAAGTTTGAGACCAGCCCCATCTCTACTAAAACAAATACAAAAACTAGCCGGGCATGGTGGCACATGCCTGTAATCCCAGCTACTCAGGAGGCTGAGGCAGGAGAATTGCTGGAACCCGGGAGGCAGAGGTTGCAGTGAGCTGGGATTGCACCACTGCACTCCAGCCTGGGAAACAGAGCAAGACTCCATCTCAAAAAAAAAAAAAAAAATTCCCTTGACATCATGCTCAAGGGCCATTATTTACTAAAAATGTGCCTACTGTGTTGCCTGCCAATTGTTAATGCTTTCTGGCTCACATTTATCCAATATTGGCCTTGTAAAGACAGAAAAAGGGGAGAATGTGACCCAGGCTCAGGGGAGGGAGGGTACCTGCTTGAGTACCTAATACGTGTCAGGCACCTCATACTACATACGCTAATCATTGCCAAGAAACCTGTGATGGCAGGCATTATTATTCCCATTCTACTGGTAAGGAAAACTGAAGCCTATTTTTTTTTTTTAATTAGAAGCCTATTATTTTAATTAGATTGCTTGATATCATATAGCCAGGGAGTGGCAATGTCTGCCTCACAACATTCATCTTCCCATTACTTGCATCTTCACATTGGAGGAACACAAGTAGAATGTAGGAGCCATCCATGGGGCACAGTGGCTCATGCCTGTAATCCCAGCATTTTGGGAGGCTGAGACGGGCAAATCATGAGGTCAGGAGATTGAGACCATCATGGGCTTACATGGTGAAGCTCCGTCTCTACTACACATACAAAAATTGGCCGGGCATGGTGACACACTCCTGTAGTCCCAGCTACTCAGGAGGCTGAAGCAGGAGAATCACTTGAACCCAGTAGGCAGTGAGCCGAGATGGTGCCACTGCATTCCAGCCCAAGAGACAGAGCAAGACTTTGTCTCAAAAAAAAAAAAAAAAAAAAAAAAGAATGTGGAAACCATCACTTAGAAGTTCAGGCTCCACTTCTGATCTGCTGGAAGTGATAATTTATACTCAGCAATTTTTTTTTTTTTTTTTTTTTTTTGGAGACGGAGTTTCACTCTTGTTACCCAGGCTGGAGTGCAATGGCGCGATCTCGGCTCACCACAACCTCCGCCTCCTGGGTTCAAGTGATTCTCCTGCCTCAGCCTCCTCAGTAGCTGGGATTACAGGCACGTGCCACCATGCCCAGCTAATTTTTTTGTATTTTGAGTAGAGACGGGGTTTCACCATGTTGACCAGGATGGTCTCGATCTCCTGACCTCGTGATCCACCCGCCTCGGCCTCCCAAAGTGCTGGGATTACAGGCTTGAGCCACCGTGCCCGGCAATACTCAGCAATTTTTCTAGAAAAAATAAATAGTAGTGAAACCTTTCTGGGAGCTTTCAATGAGACTGTTCATCCCAACCCTGAACTTGCAGCTGGCCAGTCCTAGGTCCCTGCCACCCATCTAGCAATTCAGGAAAGGACTGAGAGGGAGTCAGGTAGAAAAGACTGGCCACAGTGGCCCACCAAGGAAGACAGCATGACCACAGATTAGGATGTGCCTGGTGGTTTTAAGTGGTGGCACCTCCTGGGATTAGGGACAAAAGATCCTGGGAGTAGCAGGTTCATTTATAATCTTCATGGGATACCAGGTTTTTCTAAAAAATGGAGTCAAGGCTGCACAGAAAACAGGCAAAAGACCAGTGGTTAGTGGAAACAGTCTGCCTGGGGGAATCTCTCTGAGAACCGAGGCATGCCAGGCTTTGAAGTGAGAGAGACCTGGCTTTCAATTCCAGCTCCATGGCGTGCCAAATGAGTGGCTTTGAGGAAGTTTAGTGACTTCCCTTTGGTGCCTCAGTTTCTTCCGATGCAAAATAGAGCGGTCCACCTGAGGGTATGGGCATGGGCATCGGTGATCTGTAAAGCATCCAGCAGTGTCCAGCACATAGTAGCCATCTAATAGATGATATTATGACCCTGATGATGAAGTTATAAACTAAGCAGGTGTTTAGACTCAATTTTCTATTTCGGTCACTACTGAGACCTCAGTAACTGCTGGGATCTCCTATAGCCTTAAAGGATTAGGAAAATGAACCTTATTGTAGTTCTTGTTAAGCACGGGGTGCGGCAGACGAGCAAAGTCAATGTAAGCCACTGTGCTGGGTGCTAACAGGGAGGATAGAAGTAAAAGAGAAACAGCCCCCATGTTGTCTAACCTCCCTTCCCAGGTGAGTGGAGGAAGAAGGCGCTGGAGGGGGATGAGTTTTGGACTTGGGCCAGGGAGGGGATTTCAGGAATGGAGGTTGGGAAAGCAAATTGGCAAGGGAGATCTGGAAAGTCTCAGTTGGGTGAGGAGTGGGGGATGGTGACCCCAGGCCAGGGCGTGGAACCAGGGCATGATTGACTGAACTGGTAAGGGCCACAGGAGCAGGATGGGAGTCAGAAGGGCAACAACAAAGAATAAAGAGAAAGGGGTTTGGGAGACAAAACCTAGGGAAAAGGACCTGGTATGCTAAGCGCTGAGTCCTAACAGCTTCCTAATGGGACCTCCAAGTCATCTTCTACTGCTGCCCACCAAGCTCATGGTGTGATAGGACAAATGCAGGGAGTCAGGAATAGTGTGTTTATAATATGACTGACAGCTTGAGAGACATAATCTGATTTTTTAAAAAGAAACAAATTTATACTGAGTGCCTGCCATGTGCAGGTACTGTGGATGGTGCTGGAGACTCTAGAGTGGAAAGAAAAAAAGACAAAGTTTTGCCTTCACAATGCTTACAAGCAAATGGGGAGAAGGGAGGAGAGATGTTCTGTGCACAAAGGCCAGTTTGTGTCAGTTTGATTCATGACCTGAGTGAAGGGACCAGACTCTAGTTGGAGCGAGCTGAGTTCCCATCCACCCTTTCGAAGCCCCCACCATCTCTCTGCTGCTTTGTTCACTGGTTGGAATTTTTTTGGTGCCCTCAGCCTGGCACAGATCTTTTGGAGGTTGGGTCCCTGAAATGAGCTGAGTTATTGAGGCTGCCCAGGCGAAAGGATGGGAGAAGAAGCATGCGTGAATATTGTTCCTGAGGAGAGAGGGGATGCTTCAAGAGGTATTATGGAAATAAAGGTGCAGTGTTCAATGCTGCAAAAGAGGCAAAATATGTTTCCACTCTGCTGGAGTAAAATCTCAAAAATGCTGCTCTAGGATGGGACGGGGGGGGGGGGGGCGGGGGGTTATTCTGATGCTAATGATGACATCTGATCAGTCAAGGCTCTCAGAAGATTCAGCTCTGCATAAGCTTGGGGGTGGTGAAGTTAATGTCCCAAGAAGCCCACAAGAAAAAGTTTGACTTGTATGTCTATGGATATGGTCAGCGGTTTCTGAGGCAAATCAATTTAGATAAGGAAGGGTGTGAGTTGGCTCATGCCTCAGGAAAACAAATTATCAGGAGGAAGGTATTCTAGTGGTTTAGGTCAGGGGTTTGGTTTCAGATAGACCTTGGTTTGATTCCAGCTCTGCATTTTACCACCTATGTGAGTTTGGGCAAGTTACTGGCTCTCTAAAACTTGAGTTTCCTTATCTGTCATAATAGCATAGATCATAACAGTACTTTCTTGTAGAATTGTTATAAGGATAAAATAACTCACATTGTAAGTGCCCAATAAATGTTCTTATTAGCGAAATGATGGTTATCTAGTGATCCATCTAGAGCAGGGCCCTCAAACTTGAGTGGGTCCAGAGAACTGCTACTCAAAGTTTGGGTATCAGCCCAATAAGACTGACATCAGCTAGAATCTGATGAGAAATGAAGAGTCTCAGACTGCAACCCAGAACTGCTCAATCAGAACTTGCCTTTTAACAAGATCCTAGATGATTCACATGCGCATTTCAGTCTGAGAAGCTCTGATCTGGAAGAGATCAGGAGACATTCATCAAGTGCTGAAACACAGGTAAGGCATGGCAGAGGCTAAAATGTGAACTATTGATAGTAAACCAGGAAAGCAGATGGTTCTTTCCATCCCTTAAGGATCTTATCTTTCAAACTTCTGCTTTACCACTTCAACATACAAAACAGAGATAGATTTCCATATAGGGGGGTGTGTGTGTGTGTGTGTGTGTGTGTGTGTTTGTGTGTGTGCTGTGAATGTTGAGAACACCAGGGGTTCAATAATTGCTTCGTAGTCTTTTCTTCCAGGAAGGGACACTTGAATTTGCCTACAGAGGACAGATAGGTGGGATTTTATTAGGCAGAGCAAAGTGGAAAGGACATTCTTGGGAGACAGAAGACATAAGCAAAGGCAAGAGGCAGGAGGACTCAGGGCACTTTCTTGGACTCCTAAGTAATTAAGTTTGATTGGAGTAGGGAACGGGTACTAGAGTGATGAGAACAGTTGTAAGACTGGAAATACATGTGAAACTTCTGTCACCAAGGGCCTTGACTCCTCTTCAAGATTTTGGATTTTATTCTGAAGGCATTTCTTGTACATATCTGTGCATTCTTCTTGCATAAAAGTCCAGCTCCTGAGGAAGAGGGGTCCAGCCCATTGGAGGTGGCCCCATGTCCTTCAGTGCCTGGGGTTCTTGTCCTTCGGAGTGGGCTGGGGGTGGAGCTGGACATGCTGAAAACTTTTGCAGTCAGATTTGCTCATTTACAAATGGTCCTATGCTGTTGACTTTGTCATTTTATGTACAGTGCTAATGGCCCAGTCAGTTAGGTTTACGTTTGGTTCACCTGTACGTGTATCATTTGGATATCATGCCCCATATCGTTGTTGGCCGTTTTGAATTAAGTTTGTTGGCATGGATTTACTTTGTCCACCCAGACTGAAACTGCACCTCTAAAGATTCCATTATGGAGGGTGACTCTTTGAATAACTGCTTAATGGACCTAATAGATGATCTAGATCAGAGATTAGCAAATTTAACACTACTGCAAGGTGAGGTGTCAAGCAGCTCTTCCCACACACCGGCAGATGGTAGAACAGACTAGGGAAGATCTTGGACTCTCTCTCTGTCATTAGAGAAATGGGAGTGGGAACTAGGGACTGGCTTGTGTGCTACTGACCTATGGCATAATCTCTCAAAACTCGTTTCAGAGCTGGGCATAGTGGTGCATGCCTGTAGTCCCAGCTACTCGGGAGGCTGAGGCAGGAGGATCCCTTGAGCCCAGGAGTTTAAGGCTGTAGTGTGCTATGATCATGCCTATGAGTAACCACTGCACTGCAGCCTGGGCAACATAGCAAGACTCTGTCTTTAAAAACAAAACAAGCAAACAGAACAATTTATGATAGTTTGTTTTGCCTGTCAATAGGAAGAGCAGGTAGGATAGAATCAAAAGCTTTAATAAAATCAAAACAGTTAACAGCTGCGATGTTCTCTTGTCTCTGTGATCTTTCAGAGAAGATAAATTCACTGGACTAGTCCAACTGATTTTTCCCTAAGCCCTGCTGGTTTTTTTCTAGTATCTCATATTGCCTTGGTGGTTGCTAAGTGATTGTTGGATTTAGCCCCAGCATATTCTCAGATAACTATGCCAATAATCTATAATTACCGGAATTCATCTTTCCTCCCTTTTGGAAAGATGGACTGGCCATTTTCTTCTTTTAAACCTTGGGTGTTTAATTCTGCCCTACAGGATGGTGTCAGAGATAATAGCTGATGAGTCTTTAATAATAACTGATCATTCCTACAATATTGTAAGGTAAATGTCAAAAGATTTTATGCATACATATGTATCTTTTAATCTTTCATTTGAACAGTTTCACTTTTTATGATCTTGCTGTTGGTTCTGGAATTGTAGAACAAAGCTTTCCTTTCTTTTCTTTTGAGACAGGGCCTTGCTGTCTCCCACGCTGGAGTGTAGTGGCTTGCAGCCTGTAATTCTTTGGCTCAAGAGATCCTCCTGCCTCAGCCTCTAAAGTAGCTGGGACTATAGGTGCACATCAGCATGCCTGGCTAACTTTTAATTTTTTTGTAGAGACACACATTCTTGCTGTGTTGCCCAGGTTGGTCTCAGACTCCTGGGCTCAAGTGATCTTCCTGCCTTGGGCTCCAAAGTGTTGGGATTACAGGCATGAGACAATACACTTGGCCCAGGGGAATTTTTTCTCCATCACTTAACATGAAATTCACCAAGCAAAACCTCTTACATAACCATGGACCAATAATCTCAGGTTCTCCACTCCCCTTCCTACCTTGATATTAGGATTGCGTAACTTAATGAGTCAAGCTACCCCATCCTACCCACCCATGACTTCCACTCTCAAGATACCAGGATTTATGTGTGGGATACATAAATGATCCTTTTGGTCATCCTCTTAAGCTGAATGTGAATTGTGTGTGTGCTTATGTACATTTTTCTGGGGATAACTTTGGTAGTTTTCATCAGATTCTTAAGGTATCTGTTTGCTAAAGCCAGGTTAAGAGCTACTATAAAGAGCACGTAGCCCCTGTTATTCCAGCTCAATCTTTGGAAATAGAGATGATCAGAATGGGTACATCCTAATATTTGCCCCAAATGACTCTAAAGATGCAGAAGAAATTACACAAATTCCAGGCTCCTTCATTGTATGCAAAGTTTATAAACCTCAGAAGTAGGATTCCAGGGCCCCAAACGTGCCCTGCCTTTACTTCCTTCTCTTGTCCCAAATTGCAGCTTCCAGAATAGTTCTTCCCAAGCATCGCCCAGGCTATTCTATTTTCTTCTTCAGAAACTATATGCCCGTTCTTTAGCTATTTCCTGCACAAATCAATTCTTTTTTTTTTTTTTTTTTTGGTAGTCATGTTAATTTACTTGTTGGTTTCAATTTGAATTGACTTTCTGCATTATGCTACTGCTAGAATTGCAATGCATTTGGCCAGTGGTAGACCACTCCCTGTCAGGAGACATTTCTTTTGTTCGTTGATTTTTATTTGCACATCACAATGATGGGCCTGATTCAGTGGTTCTAAACCCTCAGAACACTTAGAAATCACCTAAGAAGCTTTAAAACCATGACATCCTGGGCCTTATCCCCCCAAATTTTAATTCAGTCGGTCTGAATGGGGCCTGGGTGTTGAATTTTAAAAAAAAAAAACATGCACACGTATGTTCACTGCAGCACTGTTTTCAATAGCAAAGATCTGGAACCAACCCAAATGCCCATCAATGATAGACTGGACAAAGAAAATGTGGCAGATATACACCATGGAATACTATGCAGCCATAAAAAACAACAAGTCTGTGTCCTTTGTAGGGACATAGATAAAGCTGGAAACTATCATTCTCGGCAAACTGACACAAGAACAGAAAACCAAATGCCGCATATTCTCACTCATAGGTGCGTGTTGAACAATGAGAACACACTGACACAGGGAGGGGAACATCACACTGGGTTACGTTGTGGGGTGGGGGCTTGGGGAAGGACAGCAGGGGGCAGGAAGGTTGGGGAGGGATAACACTGGGAGAAATGGCTGATGTACGTGACGGGGGGATGGAGACAGCAAACCACCATGGCATATGTGTACCTATGCAACTATCCTGCAAGATCTGCACATGTACCCCAGAACTTAAAGTACAATAAAAAAAAATGCAACATGCATTGAGCCACTGGTCTAATCTAGCAGGAATTGCCAAGGAGTGTGATGATCTTTCAAAGGATGCTGTTTTACCAGACTAAGGTTTCGGCATTGCCCACAGAGTAACCACCTTCTCTTCTTTCTCCAGATGGTGCTCCTGGCCAGGTGCGAGGGGCACTGCAGCCAGGCATCGCGCTCTGAACCTTTGGTGTCCTTCAGCACTGTCCTCAAGCAACCCTTCCGTTCCTCCTGTCACTGCTGCCGGCCCCAGACTTCCAAGCTGAAGGCGTTGCGGCTGCGATGCTCAGGGGGCATGCGACTCACTGCCACCTACCGGTATATCCTCTCCTGTCACTGCGAGGAATGCAGTTCCTGAGGCCTGCTGCTGTGTGTGGCTTCTGGATGGGACAACTGTACAGGCAGTTCAACCAGCCAGGGAATGACTGGCAAGAAAAGAGTTAAGGCAAAAAAGGATGCAACAATTCTCCTGGGACTCTGCATAGTCTAGTAATAAAGACTCTACATGCTTGTTGACAGAGAGAGATACTCTGGGAACTTCTTTGCAGTTCCCATCTCTTTGCTCTGGTACAATTTCTTTTGGTTCCTTTTCAGATTTAGGCATTTTCCCCCTTGGCTCTCAATGCTGTTTGGATTTCCAACAATTCAGCATTAGTGGGAAAAAGTGGGCCCTCATACATAAGCTTATCAGGCTGTCAGTGTTTGGTGCATATTGGGGAAGAATTTACTTTGGAAAGTAGGAAAGCCCAGCTCTTTCTTGGACATCTTCTGTTATTGTTGATAGTTTTTTTTTTTTTTAACCTTGTCATTTTGATCTGAGGTTGCCATTGCTGCTAAAGGTTACCAATTTCAAATTGCAGACACCAAGCATGTGGATATGTTTAGCTAGGTTTACTCACAGCCAGAGAACTGACATTAAATAACTAACAAACAGATTCTTTTATGTGATCCTGGAACTCTTGACAGCTATAATTATTATTCAGAAATGACTTTTCAGAAGTAAAAGCGGCATAAAGGATTTGTCACAGGAAGGCTGTCTCAGATATATAAATTATGGTAAAATTTTGTAAGGGAGCAGACTTTCAAAGACTTGCACAAATACGGATTCCACACTGACTCTGGAAAAGGCATATATGTACTAGTGGCATGGAGAATGCACCATACTCATGCATGCAAATTAGACAACCAAGTATGAATCTATTTGTGGGCGTGTTATAGCTTTAGCCGTGTTGCGGGCATCATTCTCTAATATCCACTTGTCCATGTGAAACGTGTTGCCAAAATGGTGGCCTGGCTTGTCTTCTGAACATTTGGTTCAAACGTGTTTTTGTCCTGGAGGCTCAAATTTTGAGTTGTTCCCATGTTTTGAAATAAAAAGAGGGTATCTTCAAAATTTTGACTGTATAAGTATTTTTTTCCTACTTGATACTTGAGCATGTCCTATGATGTGGGAAAAGGGTCCAAAAAATAGAGAGAAATGGGGTTCCACAATGCATGATGGGAGAATTTCTTGAAATCAATGTACCAAGGTGTTGGCCACTTATTAAATTTGACTGTGAGTTTTAGATTTTAGCTCACTGAATAAACACAAAATCTAATGGATTTTGGCTTCCTGAGAAGCTATGGAATGAAACAGAGGAGTCCCCGCCTTTTTATTCTCTTCACTTTTCTCAGAAGAAAATAAATATCGATAAGTGAAGTTGGAAGAGCCAGCAGAAGGACAAATGGTTCACAACCTTTCCGTGTTTTGACCGTCCAGTGCTCAGGATCCAATGATATTATTGAGCATTACGAGAATACTCAGTGCTAGGTGCATCTTAGGCATCTCAATACAAACCCTGACTTGGCAATTCAATTTCCAGGGCAACCTTGTCCTGGTTAACGAGAGATGATATTAACTCCCCTACTGCTAGTACAGCCAACCTATGAATTACTTTCCCAGTAGAGATAATGGTTTGGAACACTCTTAGGCATAGCTTTCACACATTCTTAAGAAAACCAGCAGGGTTAAATTTGTATTCATGGCTTTGAAACAGAATGAAACTAATGCTATTAAATCTTGACCTTGATCTTAACCTTTGTGGTGACACAGCCAGCCAGTCCACTAAACTGGAGGTTCTCCTCATTCTGAAGGCAAATATGAAATGGTAATTTGGACCATTACATGAAGAATTTTGTCATAAAAGGAATGAAGTTTAATACTGAAAGTTAAATGGTTATAATTTTTAACTGATAATGAAAGTATTAACTGTTGGTCACATTTATAACTGTTCTTTCCTGTTGCTAATCAAAAAGTGAAAAAGAATACTTCCAGACTTAAAAAGCATTTTCTGGGCTTTAAAAACTCAATTTTCTTTGAGAAGCCATAATATATACTCTAGTCTTTATTTCCTTTCTCCCAATTTGGGACTACAGGGGGCAGTTATATGACTCATAACTTCCAAATTCTCTGGAAGCCATAGAAAATAGTCCCTTCAAATTCCATTACATGGTCTATTGTCAAAGTTTCCCCCATGGAAATTAGCAGAATATCCTTGGAGCATTGGAGAATCATAGGACAGTGGCACTGGAAGGGCTATTAAAAAGCATACATCCTATTCTCTCCTTAAATGTATGAGCAAATGGAGGCCTGTCGAAATACAGGAACTGGCTGAAAGTCACAGATAGTCTTGGATTTGGAACTCGAACCCATGCTTCCTGCTCCTCACAATCCTGACTGCTTCGATTTTCTTCCTGCCTCCAGTGAAAGGACTCTGGCTCCTTTCAGGATCTTAGGGTGTGGCGAGACAGGGTAAAGTTTAATTGAAGAATAACAAGGCTGAGAAAGGGGAAAAATAGTTACATTTTCCCTAAAGACCTAAAAATAGTCCTGGGAACTGAGACAGTTCAGACATTATTGGATATTAAGTTACTACAGAATTTGCTTTCTCTTTTAAAAATTAAACATATTTAGTTTTATTTTGGTGTCTACCCTTAAGGATTGAGAGAGAACCAAATGAAAACATTGATCAGTTAAAAGCATTACTCCTGGAAAGCCTAAGAAATGTTCATTTGCTTCCCCATTTACTATGCATGAAAAAATTAAAATATGTTATAATTTTAGTAGCTTACATTTTAGAAATCTGTCTAATAATCTATAATGGTGGAGGCCAAGCCTCCTGTAGTAAACTGATTTTGCCCTCATGATTTTTAAGCATTTAATAATAATGAATTAATACTCCAGTAAAATATAGAGAGGTTTACGAACTTAATTGATTTTCTTGAGATCCCAGCTTTACAGACCAATCCCTTAAATCTTAATACATATAAGCTCCTGAACTGTCCCCAGAAGCTCACCATGAAGGACAAAAATGAGTAAGTGAATTTCTTCATTGTGACCTTGAATAAATTAAGGTATGGGTTTGCTTTTGTTCACTTCTTTGGGCACCATTGAAATATACACATTTGAGCAAGAGAGTTGCCCAAGATGAAACACCAAATGTTTTGGGGCTGAGGGGTAGGGGTGAGAAGGCTTAGATCAGAAAGGGAAGCCATATCCTATCCTGTTGATGCTGCACTCATCATGACTCTAGGGTACAGACAATTCCTGGTGGACAGACACACCTGTTCTCTGCAGGAGCTAGAACAGTGGAGAGACTTGAATTTGAGAAGAGTTCTTTCCATTGCTGTATCATTACACCCTGGGAGGAACTCTTTGCTTAGTGATGCCTGTTTCAATGCACAGAAAAGTACTCAGCAACACTTGCTGAAGGACAGCATTTCATGAGAAATTGACATCACATGCCAACAAATCAATGTTAGAGCCTTTTGTTTTTCTGTAAGTCTTCACTACATTAATTTTTGGTATATTCTACCATAAATCTATGAGAGCATAGGCCTTCTCTTTTATTCAATTATAAATGCAATTTGAAATGTCTCATTGATTAAAGTCATCCTGTGCCCTAAATATCAATGCCATCTTCTCATGCGGGGCACACTTTAAATTTGATGACTGTGGGAAACATAGAGATATACCAGCCAGATCTCCATTCACAAGAGCGTTTGTTGCCTCAGCTGTCAACCCCTTCAGGAACAGCCTCAGCTGCAGAGAGTCACCTTGCCCAAGGACATGCTCTTCCAGAATGGCTCATATCCAGTGACTGACGAAGGCCAGGATATAAAGGCCTGGCTATCTTGGTCCAGTGAAGGACAACTCTTATGAGCACTCCTCTTTCTACCTAAGCTTGCTTCCCCACTTGTCTTCTATGGATGCTGATCCCTAATAAACATCCTGCACCACAAACTTTAGCTTAGTATCTGACTCCTGAGAACCAAGCATGCAACAGTAACTTCTACATATTTATTGGTCTGTAAAAGGAAACAAATTCATTAGTTTTGAATCTAAGCCATCTAGTCTCATTGTGTGGTTTATAGTATTTAAGAGTTTAAATCAATGTTTCTGCTTCCTTTAAATCAGGCTTCCCCAAACCTTTTACACAGGGGTCCAGTTCACTGTCCCTCAGACCGTTGGAGGGCCGCCACATACTGTGCTCCTCTGACCACGAATGAAAGAGGTGTCCCTTCCTGAAGTGCGGCGGGGGGCCGGATAAATGGCCTCAGGGGGCCGCATGTGGCCCGCGGGCCGTAGTTTGGGGATGCCTGCTTTAAATGCTTAGCTTAAGAATACATGACAGTGCCTCCTGTGTGTCAGCTAGAATACTAAATGCTGAAGATATTGAGATCAAAAAGTCATATTTTTGCTTTTAATATGTGCACAGACCGAGAGAGTGAGAGATGACTGTAATAAGTGCACTAATGACATACAGAGATAATCTACAAAGAAATAATCTGGTGTTCTTGGTTTTAAAGCAACCATTTCAACGTAAAGCGATATGACTTTTAATAATATTAGCATTTGTACAGCACTTCCACAGATAGTATCTCACTTGGCTCTCAAAAGACTCTATATCTTTATGGAATAAGTTAATTATGACAAAAGTTTCACAGAAAAGAAACCTGAGGTCATTTTCTGACCTCAAAGTCTATGTTTTCTTTGCTATTCCAAAAACCGTCTTTTTGTTTATTCTAAAGCATGTGGACAAAGAAAAGGACCACCAAACCACATTGTGTAGGTATCTGTTAATTCTTATTAGCAAACTCTGATGCCAGAATGTAGGAGTTTGTTGACACAGAGTAATACAGGGTCTGACCCAACAGAACTTTATAAACTACTCTATTATGAATTTCTGAAGAAAATACATATGTTCAAAATTGTATGTGAAACAAAGTTACACATACGAGTTTAAAAACCCTGTCAGAGGTTGGGTGTGGTGCTGTAGTCTCAGCTACCTACGAGGCTGAGGTGGGAGGATAGCTTGAGTCCGTGAGTTCAAGGCTAGCCTGGGCAACATAGCGAGTCTCTAAAACAAAACAAAACAAAACTCAAAAACCTCTATCATCACTGCTACCCTTGATTAATAGCATATACTGGAGCAGACATTGTGTCTACCTTTTTCCCTGCTTTCTCTCATTTAATCTTCCCCAAAGCCCTTGAGGTTAATATTACCCCCACTTTGCAGATGATATGAATAAGGGCTTATGGTTCTTAATCACTCTGGCTTTTAAAAAAATCCCAGAGTTCTTCATTATCTTCAAAATGATCACCAAAACTAATACTGCCATCATCCTCACAAAGTGTAAATAAAATATCTGTGCATACATGCTCTAGAGATAAATTTAAGGAGGCGAGGTCTATCCTTGTAAGATCTGACATTATAAACCCTGCTGTGGTTTTAAATAACTAAATTCTTGACAATGTGTTCTCCTCAATCATTAAATTCTTAACAATGTGTTCTCTTCAATCTTTGGTCTGCTCTACCACTGTGGGTTTTTTTCCCCAATAATCCAAATATATCAAATTATTTCCCCTTTCGCAGGGACAGTCTCCTTCTCTTTCCCTTATTAGGTTTCACAGCTCTGTTTGCAATTCATCTCTTTAGGTAACCATTGTTGGAAGAAGCCACAAGAAATCACAGCACTAACAAAATCGCTGGTTGGAGAAGGAACGTGGAAGGCATGTAGTCCGACTCTCTCACTTTATAGAGGTTTGTGATCCTTTGTCTCCTGACTTCCCAACCAATGTTCACCCCACTGGCCAATATAGTTTGTAATTTTTTTTGCATGCCAGTTTTCCATGGACCACCCAAAACTGTTCTTTACTGTTGTTGAAACCAACACATTGTGAATTTCTCTTTGTCCGCTAGTACCTGCCAATTTGTAGTCGTCTTCATTGAAAAGAGCATGAACTCTGGAGCTAAACTGCTGGAGTTTACAGGGCCCGGCTCTGCTGTTTATTAACCATGTGAATTTGAGCAAGTTATTTGGCCTCTGTGTGCCTCAGATTCCACAACTGTAAGGCAAGAAAATGAACAATATGTATATACTGTACTTCATGGTACCATTTTGAGGACTAAATGAGTTAACACATGATGCATAGAGAAATAGAGCCATGCCTAGAACCTGGTAAGCACTCATGAGTATTAGTTGCCACTGTCATTATGGAGTCGTAGTTTGAACAAGTTGTAATATGTCAAATGCAGCTTTGGCTAAGGTGAATGTTATTCGTCAGAATAACATTTTTCCCAGCAAAAATTACGCATTCTTGACATCCCTTGTTATATTATTTTACAGTAAAGCATTTTCATTTTTTAAGGTTATAGCACTAAATTCATACAAAAAATTAGAGCTGGTTGTTATTTTATGGCTTAATTTTTAGGTTCTGTATTCTTCCTTCAAATTATGGGCTGGGCACGGTGGCTCACACCTGTAATCCCAACACTTTGGGAGGCTGAGGTGGGCGGATCACTTGAGGTCAAGAGTGCAAGACCAACCTGGCCAACACAGTGAAATCCCGTCCCTACTAAAAATACAAAAATCAGCCAGGCATGGTGGTGCACACCTGTAATAGCAGCTACTCAAGAGGATGAGGCAGGAGAGCATCACTTGAACCCAGGAGGCGGAGGATACAGTGAGCCAAGATTGCATCACTGCACCCCAGTCTGGGTGACAGAGCAAGACTCTGTTTCAAAGAACAAACTAACAAAAAAACCAAACCAAAACAAATTACATTTATAGTAGTGGCAGAATACACCTATGAGATTATTTTATGTGCCCACCTACATGTCTGAATCAGGCTTAGATGAGAACAACTAAAGCAACAAAATGTGCGAGTTTCTGGACATTTTTCTCAGGAAATTACTTTGCTCTTAAGTAAATGTATGGCCTTCTCTTCCTCTCATCATCCAATTATTCTCGAAAAGACTATGGACCACCACCCCTCCAACCTTAGCCTGAACAATTCCTCTTTAACGTGCGAGTTAGCCCATTCTGAAGTACGTTCTGGCAGTAGTCTGATGGAAGAACCACACGAAGGTAAATCTTTTTGTCAATTTTACATTCAAGAACACCAGAGAGTCACGGGCTGTATGTTCCACCCCAAGAAGGGGAGGATTTAAATATATAGTACAAGTTAATACATCTAAATCATTGATTGCTTACATTAATTTCTGTTTTTCTAAAATAGTACAACTATTGATTAGTATAATTTTCTAAATGCAGCACAATTACTAATTTGCACAGTTTAATATATCTTAATCATTTATCTCTTACACGAATTCCCATTTTTCCTGAGCCAGAAACTTTTGTAGCAAGTCTTAGATTTGAACAAAAAGTAGAATATCAAATTAAAATTACAATTTTATATTATGTAAGTCAGGGCTGCCTAATAGAAATATAAATGAATTATATATATCATTTAAAATTTCCTTTTAGCCACATTTATAAAAAATAAAAAGAAACAGATGAAATTAGTGTTAGCATATTTTACTTGACACAACATATCCCAAATGTGATCATTTCAACATGTAATCAATATGAAAAATTATTAATGAGATATTTTACATTCTTGTTTATAGCAAGTTTTTCAAGACTGGTATGTATTTTATGCTTATGGGGCATATCAATACATGCTATATCTTCTTTTTGAGATTTCATGGGCATACTGAAATCATTAGGAAAAGAAGGCCAATGGGGTGAACCACTCTAAGAACAAGAGCAAAGAGGATGGGCCTGCAAACTGAACGAACCAGCTTAGCACTTAGCAAGCAATAGTTACTTGGACATTTCAGAGACTTTATTGCCAATGTCTCTGCCCAGCAATACCCCCAGAATCAGGAAATCTGAATGTATCTCTGGCTCCACCAGTAACCAACTGCATGATTCCAAGTGGACTACTTAAGCTTTCTACTTCTTAGTTTCTTAGGCTAGATTGTGAATATCTCATCCTGTACTACGAATATTCTTTCTACACACACACACACACACACACACACACACACACAACCACCTCCTTTAACATTTCTCTGTTCTCAAGGTAAAGGTATTTTAGAAAAACCTGCTTCTGTTTTATTTTCATCACGAAGAAACTTTATATTTTGTTATTGGATTTCTCTGTTTTTCCTTTCCTTCTTTTCAAGGGTTGTGCCTGGGTGATATTTTATATATGTGATTAAAAATAGGAGTATTATAGTAATGTCATTAAAATATTGGTTTGACCAATCTCAGAACATAGTTAAATCTATTATTTCACATAGAGTAGCATTGCTGATAATGCATTATTCATTTTGAGAATTAAAAAAAATTAAATATTGCATATTTCATGGAAATGTGTCACATTTTTCCTTTTCTTTTCCTCCTAGCTCACTCTTCCTCCCTCTTCCCTTCTGACAAAGGCACCAAGCAGCAGATGGATGGGAAGGGATTGGGGGTTGCTCAGTGGTGGGTGGGTCAGCTTTCCCTTTGCTTTTGTGCATTGAATCCCTGGATATATGCCAGGGGTATTTGACTAAAAAAGAAAGAGAGATACAAGCATTTAGGCAGAGTGCTCATCCATAATTAAGTTGCTTAGTTGCAGGGCCATCAAAGGAAAACTTCAAATACCCTGATAGCAAAAGCCACCTGTGCTGAAAGCAGAGCAGCAGGATCACGCAGGGGAAATGCAGAGCCATGGCAGATACTTGGGAAACAGTGGGCAAAGAGGACATTTTGAAAGACAAAGGCAAGCCCCCAGGGTGTGAGTCAGAGGAACCTGGCAAGAGTTTGTTGAATCTAGACTCTGAATCTATTGCTGGGGCCTGTTTTCATGAGCCAGAGCCTTCAGCCTTTCTTTGTGCAGTGTGTTGCCTTAAACAGGAGTGTTCGCTTTTAAGATAAGAAGCCAATGACATCTCTCATAGAATCATAACTCTGTCTCAAGGAGTTATGATAGATACATGAATTTAATCTTCTCAACAAGTTTTTAAAAGTTGTATTTATTTGTAGACAGTCTCATTCTCTTACCCAGGCTGGAGAGCAATCATAGCTCACTGCAGTCTCAAACTCCTGGGCTCCAGAGGTACTCCTGCCTCAGCCTCCCAAGTAGCTGGGACTACAGGCCCATACCACCATGCCTAGTTATTTTTAAATTTTTTTTGTATAGACAGTCTCGCTATATTGCCCAGCCTGGTCTTGAACTCCTGGCCTCAAGTGATCCTTCTGCCTTGGCCTCTCAAAGTGCTGGGATTATGGACCTAAACTACTGTGTTGAGCGTAACAACTTATTAGTTAATGACATCTTACAGACAAGGAAATCAAAGCCTAGAGAAGTTGTATGATTTTCCCCAAGTCTCACAGCCAGTAAAGGACGGTGGTAAATTTCAACCACAGATCTCCGTGTTTACTAAGCTTAACAGTCTTTGCTGTTGTTTTATCCATCCTCCCTCCTCACACCTACCTGGGTTTGACCCTTATACAAGGCACTTACCCATTGGATGACTACATCGAAGTACCTGGTTAGGAACAAAGGTAAATTTGTTCTAAAAACCATGTGCCACTCAAGTCTTCAAGTCTTCCATAAAACCAGTGTGTATTTCTAAAATGTCTTTGGAAGCACATTAGCTTCCAGGTACTCTGGGGACTCTAGCTAAACACTGGGACCCCTATAAACTGAAAACTTCCCAAGGAAATTTTAAGGCAGACTTCCCTTGACCTTGAATCCAAATAATTTAAGTGAAAGTTGGCTGGGCTTAAGAATTGTATAACAAAGACTTGCCTGCGTCATATTATTTTGCTCCCTGCGTCATATTATTTTGCTCCCTGCAATGATATAAAATAGAGGTGAGGGATCGGGCCTTCTACATAATCTTTCCAAAACCGAGGACCGCACTGATGGCAGAATAGGAGGGGCACCTAGAGAGAGTGGCCTTGCTTTAGAGAGGAAAGGGTCAAAGAGGTTAAAGTTACAAACCTAGCACACAGTAATGTCAGACTGGAGCCTCAGTCGCTCAGGCCCAAGTTAATGGTTATTATTGGATGTCTGCCCCATTCTTCTTCCCACTCCCACTCCCTGACTCCTGGACTCATGGCCAAGTTTAGATGAGGCCCACTTGCAGAGTAAATTTCTTGAGCTGAAGAAATGACAGGGCACCTACCCAAGAAAGCAGGCCAACACAGCTTCCGATACACATGGCCTATGCTTTTACCTCTTTCAAACAGGCAAGCGCTACAGACAACATGCACTTCCCCAGGAATACAACTTGAGTCACGGACACATAGTATGCAATAGTGGCCTACTGTGTCATTCCAGGTAGGCAAAAGTTTTCGGAGTATCAGTCTCCCAAATAATTAAGCATTTGGAGCAACATGCACACTGACTGTCAAGACATTTGGGATGAAGCCTTTAGATGGTGCTAATGGTCTACTGTAACAGAAAGTCTTTTATACTTGAAACCAAAGAGGTGGATGAGCCCTCAAGAGGCTAGCTATATTTCAAACATCCTGTGCCCAGCCAGGGAAACCCCTTCACAGATTTGGAGGCATCTTGACAAGAATAAATTTCTAGGGCTTTGGTTGCCACAGCAGAGTTTTGGTAATGCTAAATGTACCAAGTTACTGTAGGCAGATCTCATGTGATCCATGTCATCAGTCAATACCTTAAACACAAATATACATCCTCCGGATTGAGATCTATCTTGGGTCTTTGTGTATCGACTGGAGCTTGTGGCAATCTTGGTTCACCATGTCTGATTGTGTTGCTGGATTGTGTGTTGGAGCTATTCATTTTGTGGGACAATTTTCTTTAGGAAAGCCTCATTCATCCAATTAAGAAGTAACTGGTAAAAATCTCGCATCATTCGTTTTCTTCTTGCTCTGAAAAGAGGGGTGGAGAAGAGCACATCACACTGCAGTAACATTTCTACAATAGGCTTTTATGTCTTCTTTCTTTTCTTTTCCACACATTGTGATTTCCTGAGGCTCCATCAGTCTCATAGCCCTGCCAGAAGAGACAATGCTTTGCTATCCAATTTTTCTTTGCCAGTGCAGCAGGTGACAGGCTGTGTGTCACAGCTGCATTGTGAAGCCCTGGACATGGATGAGGTTTTCTGCGCAGGAAGGAAAATAACTTCTTGTCCATTCACATGGATGGCTCTGCACATGTGGGAGTTGACGTAGGTTTCCAAAGTCAGATGTCACACTTAGTATAGATATGTGGTGCTTGTGGGAATGTGTGCTTGCATGTGTATGTGTATCCACTCTGATTAGAAGAAGGACTCAGAAGCAAGAGGGTGACAAAAGTCAGGATGGAGAACATTGGGTGAGAAAAAGGTTTGGAAGGATCATGGTACCAGTATTATAACGTCTGGATTTTCAATACAGTGGGAAAAAATTAATTTTTCCAGAAAGATCATGTCGGGGTAGAATTAGATCCAAAAGAATAGAAATCTTGAGGAGATAGATTTCAATTCAATTCCAATGGTATTTTTCAGTTTTTAAAAATTAAAAAAATCTGACTTACAGAGGAGTTGCAAAAAAGTACAAAGGACACCCATGTGCTGTTCACCTAGATTCCTCAATTGTTAATATTTTGCCGTATTTTTTTCTTGCTCTCTCCCTCTCTGTATATATGTACATATTAATATAAATATTACTATTTGACAGATATATATATTTGTGTATATATATATAACACAAAGGGATATTATAATACTGTTTACTGTCAAATAGTAATATATATAAAATATGATAAAATATGCTCTCATTCACAGAAACAGGTACTGAGCAATAGATTCCAAATTTAGGTTCAAGACTCTTTCCTGTTGGATGACGACACCCAATGTGTGTGAATGTATGCAAGCACACATTCCCACTATATCTATCTATCTATCTATCTATCTATCTATCTATCTATCTATCTATATGTTACTACTTGACAGTAAAGAGCATTATAATATCCCTTTATTCCTAGATATTTCATCATGCATTTCTAAGAACAAGGACATTCTCTTATATAACCAGGGCAAAATTATACTAAAATTTCAGCCATCATCTAATTGACGTAACAATATTTTTCCCTCTGATCCAGGGTCCACTAGGATACATTACTGGTGATGTTAATAAATATGAACTTTTTAAGATTTAGAATTTTCAAAAATGAAAGAGGCTGTATCACAAATCAAATTTCAAGTATCGGCACAGCAAATATATCATATAGGAAACACCAGCCTGACATGTATGACCAATTAAATGACCTATTTCAGTAAATCACCAAAACCTTTATGGTTAGGACATTTTGCATCCTGTGTAGGAAATTCTATCCAATTGCTCTGGATCCATTTATTTAAAACTTTAGAGATTCCTTACTTCAGAAATCTTGCATAGATAAAGAAATTTGGCCAAAGAATCGCACTGCGATACAGAGCTGGGTGGAGAGGGCACTGCATTGAGAGGGTGGGGTCATATAAGGGGGAGAGGGATCGCATTGAGAGAGTGGGGTCATATGAGAGGGAGAGGAATTGCATTCTTATGGCTTAAATGTCAGTCATTGGGAATTAGTCCTGGGGGTCTGAGATATGACTTGTAGACTTCCTTCTGAAATTCAGAAAATCACGAGACTTTCTTGCTGTTTCAGAAAACTCCCGTCAGTCACCTGGTTGAATGGTAAATTACCACTCAGGGGAGATTGTTTCTGCCCTAAAAGCTGTAACCGAGAGTCTAGCAATGCCCAAAGGATAAGTACACGGATGAGAATTTCAGTGTGGATTCAACCTGAAAACTACAGGATGCTGTGAGAGTCTGTTTCAGGGAAAGGGGATGAATTTAGTTGGAATGTGAGGTTTCCAAAGAAGAGACATTCAGGCTGAGACTTGAAGGATGGGAAAAGAAAGTCAGGCGGAGAAGAGGGTTTGGATGGTGCCAAGCACATGTGAGAGGTGGAGGAGCTGGCATCCAGTGATAGGCAGCCACACAGACTGGGGTATAAGAAGCTGGGCATGGGATGGAGGAGCATAAACATGACATGACAAAGCAGGCAGGGGCTGACTTGCCTCGCCAAGGAACTTTGGGCTGTGCTAGGGATTTTCGACTTGATTTTAGGTGCATTGCGAAGCCTTTGAAAGATTTTAGGGATCAATGACTTTTCTGTCCAAGGTGCTTTTTGTGCATAGAAAAATGTTCCTATAAGTACTTGTGTCTTACCACTTTTTCCACTTTTATTGAGGTTCAATTGACAAATAAAACTGTATAAATGTAGGGTGTCCAACATGATTTGATATATGTATATATTGTGAAATAATTACCACAATCATGTTATTTAACACATCTATTACCTCATGCGATGACAATTTTCTTTGTATGTGTGTGGTGAGAACAGTCAAGATCTATTCTTTTAGGAAATTTCAGGTGTACAATGCAGTATTATTAATTATCATCATCATGCTGTATATTAAAGCCACAGAACTTATTCATCTTATAAATGAAAGTTTATATTCTTTGACAAACACCTCCCTGCTTTCCCACCCCACAGCCTCTGGCAACCACTATTCTACTCTGCTTCTATGAGTTTGACTTCTTAAGATTTCACATATAAGGGAGATCATACAGTGCTTACATTTAGGCCCTTGACTTATTTCGCTTATCATCCATGTTGTCACAATTGTCAATATTTCCTTTTTAAGGCTGAACAATATTCCATTGTGTGTATATATACCACATTTCTTTTCTTTTCAACGTTTATTTTAGGCTCAGGGGATATATGTGCAGGTTTGTTACATGGGTAAATTGCGTGTTGCAGGGGTTTATTGTACAGATAATTTTGTCGCCCAGGTAATTGACATAGTACGCAATACGTAGTTTTTCAATCCTTACCCTCCTCCCACTTTGCACCCTCAGGTAGGCCCTGGTGTCTATTGTTTCCTTCTTGATGTCCATGTGTACTCAATGTTTAGTTCCCATTTATAAGTGAGAACATGCAGTATTTGATTTTCTATTCCTGCATTAATTGGTTTCCAGCTCTATCCAAGTTGCTGCAAAGGACATGATCTCATTTATTTTTATGGCTCCATAATATTCTATGGTGTATATGTACCACATTTATTTTATCTAGACCTTGGATGATGGACATCTAGGTTGATTCCACGTCTTTAGTATTGTGAATAGTGTTGTCATGAACATGCACATGCATGTGTCTTTATGATAGAACGATTTACATTCCTTTGTGTATATACTCAGGAATGGGATTGCTGGCTTGAACAGTAGTTCTATTTTAAGTTATTTGAGAAATCTTCAGACTGCTTTCCACTGTGGCTGAACAAATTTGCATTCCACCAGCGGTGTAAAAGCCTTCCCTTTTCTCTGCAACCACATCAGCGTTTGTTATTTTTTGACTTTTTAATAGTCATTCTGACTGGTGTGAGATGATATTTCATTGTGGTCTTGATTTGCATTTCTCTAATGGTTAGTGATACTGAGCATTTTTTTTATGTGCTTGTTGGCCATGTGTATGTCTTCTTTGGAGAATGGTCTGTTCATGTCCTTTGCACACTTTTTAATGGGATTGTTTGTTTTTTGCTTGTTGATTTATTTTAGTTCCTTATAGATTCTGGATATTAGACCTTTATAGAATGCATATTTTGAAATATTTTCTCCTTTTCTGTAGGTTGCCTATTCACTCTGTTGATAATTTCTTTTGCTGTGCAGAAGATTTTTAGTTTAAGTAGATCCCATTTGTCAATTTTTTTTGTTGCCATCACTTTTGGGGTATTCATCATGAAATCTTTGCCCATTTCTATGTCCATAATATTATCGTCTAGGTTGTCTTTCAGGGTTTTTATAGTTTTGGATTTTACATTTTAGTCTATAATCCATCTTGCATTGATTTTTTTTTTTTTTTTTTTTTTTGAGATGGAGTCTCAGTCTTTTACCCAGACTGGAGTGCAGTGGCATGGACTCCACTCACTGCAACCTCTGCTTCCCAAGTTTGAGCAATTCTCCTGCTTCAGCCTCCTGAGTAGCTGGGACCACAGGCATGTGTCACCACAACAGGCTAATTTTTGGGTTTTCCGTAGAGATGGGGTTTCACCATGTTGACCAGGCTAGTCTTGAATTCCTGACATCAGGTGATCCACCTGCTGTGGCCTCTCAAAGTGATTTTTGTATATGGGGTAAGTAAAGGGTTTAGTTTCAATCTTCTGCAATTGTATAGACAGTTACCCCAGCACCATTTATTAAATAGGGAGTCCTTTTTCCATTGCTTGTTATTGTCGGCTTTGTCGAAGACCAGATGGTTGTAGGTGTACAGCTTTATTTCAGGTTCTCCAACCTGTTCCTTTGATCTATGTGTCTGTTTTTGTACCAGAGTCATGCTGTTTTAGTTACTGTAGACTTGTAGTATAGTTTAAAATCAGGTTGTGTGATACCTCCAGCTTTTTTCTTTTTGCTTAGGATGCTTTGGCTATTTAGGCCCTTTTTTGGTTCCAAATGAATTTTAGAATAGTTTTTTCCCAATTCTTTGAAAAATGTCATTGTAGTTGATAGGAGTAGCATTTAATCTGTAAATTGCTTTGGGCAGTATGGCCATTTTAACAACATTGTTTCTTCCTATTCATGAGCAGGTAATGTTTTTCCATTTGTTTGTGTCATCTCTGATTTTTTTCAGCAGTGTTTTGTAGTTCTTATTGTAGAGATCTTTCACCTTGCTGGTTGGCTGTATTCCTATTTTATTCTTTTTTTATACTACATTTTAAAAATCCATTCATTGTTAAAGGATACTTAGATTGTTTCCATATCTTGGCTATTGTAAATAATGTTTCAATGAACACGGAAGTGCAGACCTCTCTTTGAGCTACTTATTTTATTTCCATTGGATGCATAACCACAAGTGAGATTATTGGATCATGTGATAATTCTATTTTTAATTTTTTGAGGAAAACTCCATACGGTTTTTCATAATAGGTGCATCCATTTACATTCTCATCAACAGGATATGACGGTTGCCTTTTCTCCACATCCTTAGCAACATTATCTCTTGTTTTTTTGATAACAGCCATTCTAACAGGTGTTTGTGGTTTCGACTTGCATTTCCCAGATGGTTAGTGATGTTGAGCGCCTTTTCATGTGCCTAGTGGTCATTTATATGTCTTCTTTGGAAAAACGTCTATTTAGATCCTTTGCTCATTTTAAAATCATATTATTTGTTTTTTAATGTTGTGTTGTATGAGTTCCCTATATAATTTGGATATTAACCCCTTATCGGATATATGGTTTGCAAATATTTTTTCTCATTCTGTAGGTCGGCTCTTACTATTTAATTTTTAAAGTAAGAACTATGAAAACCTATGTTTTTGGAAGCTTTTAAGCTCATCTTTTAGGTTATATTTCTAAACTTGGTGTTTTTGTATAAGAAAAAGGACAACCATTTAAATTGGTTATTTGATTAATGTTCAATTAATTCATAAATTTCATTAATTTTACAGATTAAATTCTTCTAAGTATTTAGCACCAATTTTATCTTTAAGTAATGAAATTACCTTAGTAATTTGATTAAGTATCAAATTATCTTTAAGTAATCAAATCAAACTGCATTTACAGATTTAATATATTTGATTCTCTCATTTTTACAGAGGCAAACTCACAAATCTAATAAGAAAAACCCTCCTTACCACGTCTGCAAATCTGGTAAATTGATTTAGTAGTTCAAATTCTCTTAAGCTTTTCCAGAATCTTAAAAAAAGAAAAGAGAAGCCTGCAAGGTCACATGAGAAATCACCAGGGTCAGTCAGGAGGCAGAAGGCCTGAGGGGAACACATGAGCCAGAGCCTTTATTTTGCTTTCCATGGGCAAAAAATGGGCAAGTCAGGGTGACCAAGCTAAGCAGTTTTAGGATTGAATAGTTTGAGTAATGTTCACAAATTCTAGGCTGAAAGGTTGCCTGGTACTTGGCCCTGGGGTGTTTTAGGGAAGGGAGATGCCATCCCAGATAACAGGAGCTTAATAAAAGAAGGCTGCGAAGGGGAATACGGGCTTGGGATTGGTTGGTTTGTGGTATGTTGTTGCTATCACTAGGAATTAACCACCCTTGGGAGGGGTAATCCTTCCCTGGATCTGCAAAATCTCAAGATATCAAAGCATCAGCACATTTTAAAAAATGATTAATACACTCTCGGAATCCATCCAAGGTGAAATAAGCAACCGTTTGGAAGGGCTTATTTTGTGCAGCTTTTGTCTACTTACCACCAATTATCTGAGACTTAGCCAATCACGCAACTTTCAGGTTTAAATAATATAACATAGTAATTGTGATATTAAATGATTCATCTATTATATAAGCTGGACCCTTTCCAGGTCCTCTGATTGTAATTCCATTTTGCATAACCACTGGTAGTGCCCTACATTAGGGCCTGTGACATTATATATGGATGGAATTTTGAACCCTGTACTCCGGCCTTGACTGTGTCCTTGTTTTTTTCTCTTTCTAATTCTCATATGCCTCACAAATTACTATTCTGTTATTGCTTTATTCACCTATTATGCAGCAAATAACTATTGAGAGTTCACTATGTTCTGTGCTAGGCACTCTTCTAGGTGCTGGGCATATACCAGAGAACAAAACAGACACAAATTTCTGCTTTTATTCTAATAATGAGACAAACAACAAACAATGCTCATGATCAGTGAATTGCATAGTATGTTAGAAGGTGGTATGTGTTACGGAAGGAAGAAAAAAATAAGTCAGGTTATGGGGAATTGGGAATGTTGGCAGAGGATGGTAGCAATTTTAAGTAAGGTGGACAGGGAAGGCCTCATGGAGAGGAGAGTATTGGAGTAAAGACTTGGCATTTACTAACGGTGTGACATGATCATATCTGAAGATGGAAACTGTAGCTCTGCTGGCTATATCTGTTGTTCTCCAAGGGTTACATGAGGGCATAATAGGAGGAGAACTAGTAGAGAGGGAAGAGACACGTGATTTGCAGATGAAGTGAGCTGTTTAGATGTCAAAGGCACTACTAGATGCCCCGTTTGTGAATTACCTGGCACATTCTGCAGAGGGCAGGGTGATAGGCCCTTAGAAGCACTGTGCTGGATTGGACAAGATGGAGGCTAGAACACAGACACAGGTGTGGCTGTCTGCAAACCATAATGGTAGTGGAAGCAATGAGAGCAAACAAACTTAAAAGGAGACCCTGGGAACATTCACACTTCAGAGGCAGGTATAAGAGGGGGAGCTGAGGAAGATATCTGGGGTTTTCAGCCAGAGATGCCAAAGCAGGACCAGGAAAGACAGGAGCCAAGGAAGTGGAGGTGGGAGAGGATTCAGAGGGTGGTTAGCAGTGCATCCCCCATGTATGGATTGTGTAAGAATTGGGGGTTTAGATGGCACAGGGGAGCCTCTGGTTACGTGGTAAAAGTGGATCAAGGTTATAGATGAAATTAAAGTTGCCAATAACCTAGCCTTAAAATAAAGAGATAATCCTGGATTCTTGCACTGAGCCCAATGGAATCGCAAGGATCCTTCAAAGTGGATGAAGGAGGTAAAGAATCAGAATCAGAGAAGGACATATGATGATGGATGCAAGGGAAGAGTGGATGATGTGAGAAGGACTCGACTCACATTTGCTAGCCTTGACGATGGAGTAAGGAGCCATGAGCAAGCAATGTGCGTGGTCTCCAGAAGCTGGAGACAAGAAAATGGATCATCTTCTAGCACCTCTGAAAGATTCTAGAGACCACCCAAACTCCTTGGCTAGTAGCACTTCCTCAGTCTTCAAAGCTAGCAAATGTTGGTTGAGTTCTTCTCACATTGCACCAGTCTGACCTTGCTTTCATCATCATGTGTCCTTCTCTGACTCTAACTCTCCTGCTACCCTCGTCCACTTTTAAGGACCCTTGTAATTATGTTGGGCCAGAAAATCCAGGATGATCTTGTTATCTTAAGGTCAGTGTATTAGCAACCTTCATTCCATGTGCAACCTTCATCCCCATTTGCCATGGCACATAACACATTCACAGGTTTCAAAAATCAGAGTGAGAATATCTTTGGTGGGGGCATTATTCTGCCTACCACAGTAACTATATACTAGGTTTTTTTTTTTTTTTTTTTTTTTTGAGACAGAGTCTTGCTCTTTTGCCAGGCACCAGGCTGGAATGCAGTGACATGATCTCGGCTCACTGCAACCTCCGCCTCCCAGGTTCAACCAATTCTCCTGCCTCAATCTCCCAAGTAGCTGGGACTATAGGCACAGGCCACCATGCCCAGCTAATTTTTGTGTTTTAGTAGAGATGAGGTTTCACCGTGTTAGCCAGGATGGTCTGGATCTCTTGACCTTGTGATACACCTGCCTCCGCCTCCCAAAGTGCTGGGATTATAGGCGTGAGCCACCACGCCCGGCCTGTATACTAGGTTTTAACAAAAACAAAATTTTCTAAATGGTGAGATATAATCTCTCCCCCCAAAATAAAAATAAAAAATACAATAGAAGATTTAAGGGAAAACTGAGGTTCAGAGATAAATAAATTAACAATTGACAGACCCAGTGTTCAAATCTGGAACATCTGACTCCAAATTCCATGATATTTTATCACTTGACATGGGAAGGCTCAAAGACTCATCTCTTAAGAAGTGGAATTATGACTGTCAGTCTGATTCTTGTAAGTAAGGTGTTTCTAAAGATGGAGAAATAATTATGAACAGGATTGTGCTCCTAAAGAATGCCAAAAACTAATTGAGGAAGATAGAGGTGCTCAAGAGAAGCTGAAGGCATAATTACTCTCTTCAACTATATATTCATGTGTCACTTAACAATGGAGATACATTCTAAGAAATGCATCATAAAGCGATTTGTTATTATGTGAACATCATATAGTGTACTTACATAAACCTAGATAGTATAGCCTACTACACACCTAGGCCATATGGTATAGCCTACTACACACCTAGGCCATATGGTATAGCCTATGGCTTCTAGGCTACAAACCTATATAGCATGTGGCTGTAGAGAATACTGTAGGCAACTGTAACATGATGATATCTATGTATATATCTCAACATATATAAAAATAGAAATGGTACAGTGAAAATATGGGGTAAAAGATAAAAAATGGCATACCTGAATAGGACATCTCCATTATGATCTCAACCACCCATTGCACATGTGGCCTGGTGTTGACTGATCCATGGTTATGTGGCACATGACTTGTATAATGGAGGTTTTAGGGGGATGAATTAGATCATCTTTCTTTATTTTCTTAGAAGGCAAAAATACAGGAACGATTTCATTTAGAACTACAGTAACTTTAGATCTGCATTAAGAAGAAACTCCTTTCTTGTTTCAAGAGAAGAAAATATTAGAAGAGGCCTCCTGTGGAAAAGACAGGAACTCTCTGCTGGAGAACCTTGAGAAAGGAACAGAAGAGCAGTTTGAGAAAAGCTGAGACGATTCCACAGCCTTGAAGTGAGGGCCAGGCATGGTGAATGATTCCCTAGGAACACTCCTAATTCTAGTAAGAGATGACAAGATTCTGAGCACAAAGTAGAGAGTGTGTCACGTGTCATAGCCCAAATTCAAATGCTATTGTTGCTGACAGTCACTGGATAACTTGGAAATCTTGTCTGCTCATGTGCAAAGAAAAGCTTACATGTCAAACATTTGGAAAGTTAATGCTGCTTGCTTTGAAGGGTTAGACAATATAATGGAAGAAACATATAAATGACCTTGCCAGTCTTAGAGGAATCATTTGGAGTTGCCGGAGCATGTCTTGGTTTTCAATCCTGATTACGCCCTATACTAGGTGAGCAGCCTCAGCCAATTCACTGAACATCTCTGAGCCTCAGTTCTCTCATCAGTGAAATGGGGATAATAATGCATATGCCAAAGGGGTTTTAGGAGGACTGAGCAAGGGGCTGTAAGCCAAATTCTTAAATGTGGGCCTTGCAAAATGACAGATACTTAGTTAAGGATATTCTCTTTCCTCCAGGCAAATGGTGAAGCATGCTTTATTGGATTTGGGAGTTCTCATGCTGCTATCAAGATGCCTTAGCAAAACCTCCCTAGGATCTGCCTTCCTGATAATGTGTCCTCTGTGCCTACATTTTCTCTCACCCCACAGTATCCATATTCCCACCCCAAATTTGCATTTGAGTGGTCCTTCAACAGATATTGGATAAGACATACTCTTATTCTCAATGATAAGGAGAAAACAGAACAAAAAGAGACCATTAGAGAACAACATGAAAGCTTTCTGAGAGGTTTCAGACAAGCCACAAGGTGGCAGCCAGTGAATCTGAGCTAGAAGTTGGGCTTTCTGCTGGCCTCAATGCACTTTAATCAGATGCTCTTGAAGAATAAATGCCTCACTGTTGTTAACCTCAAAGAAGTGGCTGAAATTGCAGAAGATCCTCTTGGTAGTGAGTGATGGTTTTGGACCAATTGGATCCTTTTATATTATCATGTTACCTTACTTAGTAGCTCACTACGTATAAGATGAGTAGGGTGGTAATCCTTTCAGGGCCATCCCACCTCTTCAGGAAGGAGAAGACGCATTTTAAGAGATTTCACGAATTCTAGCCCTTGTCAGCAATGGTAACAACCAAAATCTACACAGGAAGCCTCACTGTATATGTGTGGCTACTATGAGCTTTAGCTGTGTATTGTCTCTTAGCATATCTTGCTGAATATCGTTTAGATACGTAGATTATGGTTAGCTGGGAACTAAAAATTGCAAATGGCCACAAATTATTCCCCTCCCATTAAGATGTGTCGTCTGTTTCTGCAGCCCTTGAATTTGGGCTGACTGGCAATTTGCTTTGGCTAACGGGGAGTTAGCAAACAGGATGCAAGCAGAAACTTGAAAAGTGCAGAAAATTTCAGCTCAGTTCATTCTAGACCAGCCAGCCCATAGTCAACAGGCTTCTGACTCTAAACCAGAGTATGGCAACTAGCGTTTTCTGAATAGCTTCCTATTTTTGTAAATAATGATTCACTGAAAAATAGCCATGCTCATTCAATTGCTACCGTCTATGGCTCCCTTAGTGCTATATTGGTATAATTGAGTAGGTGTGATATTGTGTGGCCCACAAAGCCTAAATATTTACTATCTGGCCCTTTACAGAAAAAGTTTGCTGACTCCTGCCCTAGACAAATGAATAATTCCAGCCAAACTCACTAGAAGAAACTTCCTAGCTGGCCCCAGCTCAAGTTGCCAATTTGCAAAATTGTTAGCTAAAAGACAATTATTTTCAGAAACTTAATTTTTGAGTAGTTTGTTGTGTAGCAAAAGCTAACTGGTACAGTCATGGAAAGACTTCTTAGAGAAGTTTTTCCCTGAAGCTAAAGAAAGCTGCCGAAGAAATCAGACGGAGGTAGCAAGATAGCTGGCACAATATTTTGGCTTTAGCCTTTGACAATGTTTTGAAAGAGAGAACTGATCTATTTTCATAATATTTCTGCACACATTTATGAATTAAAGAGTAATTTGTCCCAAGAATTATACATACAGCTCCACAGCTATCCATCTGTCAATATCTATCAATCCATCCTTATTTTGTATGCTGATAGAGAGTGAAGACAGTTTAAATAATTGGATGGCACATTCATAAGAGACAGCAGAGAATTCGCAAATAAAGACCCTCAGATATTAAGTCTTGACAAAATTTTTGTTGAAATCAGCAAGACTCTGCTTTTCTTGATAACTGAGAATATTGACATAGTATCATTAAATTGCATTATTATTCTTCCACCAGAATGCACTTAGCCCTTTATTAAATAAAGATTATTTGCTGTTTTATTAGTCTGTAAGAAAACACCCTCTGCATGGTTAAAAAAAAAAAAAAAAAAAAAGGAAGATTTTTAAATACCCAAAGAACAGACACATTATTTCTGTTTGAGCAATTAGAATTCTCTCTTATCCCATAATTCCATGTCCCCTGCTGTGCTTTGAATGTCCCTTCTAAAACTCATGGTGAAATTTAATTGCCATTATAACTATCAAAAGGTGGGATTGTTAAGAGGTGATTAGGCTATGAGGGCTTTGCCCTTATGAATGGACTAATGACGTTATTGCTGCAGTGGTTTTGTGATTGTGAAAATGGGTTGTTTAAAAAGTGAATTCAGCACTGTCTTGCTCTCTTGCCCTTTCTCCTTCCACCATGGGATGTTGCAGAACAGGGGTCCTCAACCGATGCCAGTACCATGCCCTTGGACTTCCCAGCCTCAAGAACCGTGAGCCAAATAAACGTCTATTGTTTATCAATTACCTAGTCTCAGGTATTAGCAGCACAGCACAAAGTGGACTAAGATACCCCCAAATTCTGGAAAACAGCATGCCTTTTGGCAAGAAGATCAATTCATGACTTCTGCATGAAAGTTGCTTATTCTTAATAATTCTTTGTGTTTGTTTTCAAAATATTTATGTAATGGTATGGACTGCATGTATCCAGAAGGCCCAACATAATAAAGTATTTTTAGTTGGTGGATTTCTTAAACTAACGTTTATCAAGATTTCTGTGAGAAAATAATGAATTGTGATGGCTTCCATTATAGGAAGGAACTGAAACTAAGAGTTAATTAAAGTAATCCCAAGGATTATCATTAAATCTAAGTTTAGTACATGCAATTTCCTGGCACCCAGACCTTACTCATACTGTGTCTTCACTCTTGCATGAAAATTCCAAAAGTTAAAACTGCAAAGATGATATGCTGTCAATTATTATGTCCTGGATTTCTTCGGGTACTTTTCCCATGAAAATATATTGATTCATGTAATCATCCCATTTCTTTGCTCTTTAATTAAAATGCAGAATAAATTTACTTTTCTTCATTTGCTAGGTGTCCCCTTGTTCAGTTTCTGATAAATTGTCAGGAAGTGCTTTGCTGTTATAATGAACTCAGGGTATTTGAAACCACTAGATGATATTCTACATACTGTTTTTTTCGGCCACAATTTTAATTTAAATGATATCCAAGAAAAAACCAGAAATATAATATCTTAGCCTTAAGAGATTTACTTAAGAAGCTTTTTTTTCTGTTTGAAAAGAATACTGAAAAACTTTCATAAGTATAAATTTGCTATCAGGGCTTAAACACTGGAGAGTTACCATGTGCCTAAGTTAGTAGGATATTATTTGATGACAAAGTAAGATTTCTAATTTTAAAATAAAATAGTTGCTGGGTGCAGTGTCTCATGGCTGTAATCCCAATACTTTGGGAGGCTGAGGAAGTAGGATAACTAGAGGCTAGGAGATTTCAACCAGCCTGGGCAACATAATGAGATCCCATCTCTACAAAATTTTTTAAAAATAAAAATTAAAAAATTGTCTACAACATCCCACAAATAAATATACTTTCTTCCTCAGGTCCCTGATGTTTCTTGCTAGAATATGGGTAAGCAGGGAATAGTAGGGACAGACATTTTTACTGAGTGTAAGATACGTTTGAACACAGGTAGATTAAAAGAAAAATAACTTGCTCTTTAGATTCTGCCTCTCTGGGCAGGGCATCTGTGAAAGAAAGTCAGCAGTCCCAGTCAAGGGATTATAGATAAAATGCCTATCTCCCTGGGACAGAGTACCTGTGGGAAGGGGCAACTGGGAACACAGTTTCAGTCAACTTAAACATTCCTGCGTGCCAGCTCTGAAGACAGCAGTGAATTTCCCAGCACAGCACTCAAGCTCTGCTAAGGGGCACACTGCCTCCTCAAGCAGGTCCCTGACCCCTGTGCTTCCTGACTAGGAGACACCTCCCAGCAGAGGTTGACAGCCACCTCATATAGGAGAGCTCTGGCTGGCATCTGGTGGGTGCCCCTCTGGGACGAGACTTTCAGAGGAAGGGACAGGCAGCAATCTTTGCTTTTTTGGCTGGGTATCACTCTGCCAGTGATACGCAGGCAAACAGGCCCTGGAGCGGACCTCCAGCAAACTCCAGCAGACCTGTAGCAGAGAGACCTATTAGAAGGAAAACTAACAAACCGAAAGGAATAGCACGAACATCAACAAAAAGGACAGCCACACAGAAACCCCATCCAAAGGTCACCAGCATCAAAGACCAAAGGTAGATAAATCCACGAAAATAAGGAAAAACCGGTGCAAAAAGCCTGAAAATTCCAAAAAACAGAATGCCTTTTCTCCTCCAAAAGATCACAACTCCTCACCAGCAAGGGAACAAAACTGGATGGAGAACGAGTTTGGTGAATTGACAGAAGTAGGCTTCAGAAAGTGGGTAATAACAAACTCCTCCAAGCTAAAGGAGCATGTTCTAACCCAATTCAAAAAAGGTTAGAGGAATTGCTGACTAGAATAACCAGTTTACAGAAGTACATAAATGACCTGATGGAGCTGAAAAACACAGCACAAGAATTTCATGAAGCATACACAAGTATCAATAGCTGAATCAATCAAGTGGAAGGAAGGATATCAGAGATTGAAGATCAACTTAATGAAATAAAACATGAAGACAAGATTAGAGAAAAAAGACTGTAAAAAATGAACAAAGCCTCCAAGAAATATGGGACTATGTGAAAAGACCAAACCTACATTGGATTGGTGTACTGTACCTGAAAGTGTTGGGGAGAATGAAACCAAGTTGGAAAACACTCTTCAGGATATTATCCAGGAGAACTTCCCTAACCTAGAAAGACAGGCCAACATTCAAATTCAGGAAATATGGAGAACACAAAGATACTCCTCAAAAAGAGCACCCCCAAGACACATAATCATCAGATTCACCAAGGATGAAATGAAGAAAAAAATGTTAAGGGCAGCCAAAGAGAAACGTCGGATTACCCACAAAGGGAAGCCTATCAGGCTAACAGTGGATCTCTCTGCAGAAACCCTACAAGTCAGAAGAGAGTAGAGGCCAATATTCAACATCCTTAAAGAAAAGAATTTTGAACCCAGAATTTGATATTTCATATCTAAACCAAACTAAGCTTCGTAAGTGAAGGAGAAATAAAATTCTTTATAGACAAGCAAAATGCTAAGAGATTTTGTCACCATGAGAACTGCCTGACCAAAAGAGCTCTTGAAGAAAGCACTAAATATGGAAAGAAAACATTGGTACCAGCCACTCCAAAAACATATCAAATTGTAAAGACCATTGACACTATGAAAAAACTGTAACAAGTAATGGGCAAAATAACCAACTAGCATCATAATGACAGGATCAAATTCACACATAACAATATTAACCTTAAATGTAAATGGGTTAAATGCCCCAGTTAAAAGACACAGACAGGCAAATTGGATAAAGAGTCAAGATCTATTATTGTGCTGTATTCAGGAGACCCATCTCACATGCAAAGACACATAGAGGCTCGAAATAGAGGAATGGAGGAATATTTAACCAAGCAAATGGAAAGAAAAAAAAAAAGAAAAAAAAAAGCAGGGGTTGTTGCAATCCTAGTCTCTGATATGACAGACTTTAAACCAAAATAGATAAAAGAAGACAAAGAAGGGCATTACATCGTGGTAAAGGGATCAATGCAACAAGAAGAGCTATTTAAAATATATATTCACTCAATACAGAAGCACCCAGATTCATAAAGCAAATTTTTCAAGACCTACAAAGAGACTTAGACTCCCACACAATAATAGTGGGAGATTTAAAACCCCACTGTCAATATTAGACAGATCAATGAGACAGAGAATTAACAAGGATATCTAGGACTTGAACTCAGCTCTCGACCAAGTGGACCAAATAGACATCTACCTACAGAACTCTCTACCCCAAGTCCATAGAATATACATTCTTCTCAGCACCACATCACACTTATTCTAAAACTGACTACATAACTGGAAGTAAAACACTCCTCAGCAAATGCAAAAGAATGGAAATCCTAACAAACGGTGTCTCAGACCATGGTGTAATCAAACTGGAACTCAGGATTAAGAAACTCACTCAAAACCACACAACTACTTGGAAACTGAACAACCTGCTTCTGAATGACTAAGTAAATAACAAAATTAAGGCAGAAATAAATAAGTTCTTTGAAACCAATAAGAACAAAGACACAACGTACCAAAATCTCTGGGACACAGCTAAACAGTGTTTAGAGGGAAATTTATAGCATTAAATGCCCACAGAGAAAGCAGGACAGATCTAAAATTGATACCCTAACGTCATAACTAAAAGAACTAGAGAAGCAGGAGAAAACAAATTCAAAGGCTAGCAGAAGACAAGAGATAACTAAAGTCAGAGCAGAACTGAAGGTGACAGAGACATGAAAAATTCTTCAAAAAAAAAAAAAAAAAAAAAAAACCAATGAATCCAAGGGTTGGATTTTTGAAAAGATTAACAAAATAGATAGACCACTAGCCAGACTAATAAAGAAGAAAAGAGAGAAGAATCAAGTAGACACAATAAAAATGATAAAAGGGACATCACCACCAATCCCATAGAAATACAACCTACCATCAGAGAATTCTATAAAAACCTCTACTGAAATAAACTAGAAAATCTAGAAGAAATGCATAAATTCCTGGACACATACACCTTCCCAAAACTAAACCAGGAAGAAGTTGAATCTCTGAATAGACCAATAACAAGTTCTGAGATTGAGGCAGTAATTAATAGCCTACCAACCAAAAAATGTATACCTAGGAAAACAACTTACAAGGAATGTGAAGGACCTCTTCAAGAAGAACTACAGGACCACATGGAGTCACAGCTGAATTCTGCCAGAGATACAAAGAGGAGCTGGTATCATTCCTTCTGAAATGATTCCAAATGAAAAAAGATTGACTCCTCCCTAACTCATTTCATAAGGCTAGCATCACCCTGATACCAAAACCTGGCAGAGACACAACAAAAGAAGAAAATTTCAGGCCAATATGCCTGATGAACTTTGATGTGAAAATCCTCAATAAAATACTGGCAAACCGAATCCAGCAGCACATCAAAAAGCTTATCCAAAACAATCAAGTCAGCTTCATCCCTGGGATGCAAGGCTAGTGCGGCATACACAAATCGATAAACATAATCCATCACATAAACAGAACCAGAGACAAAAACCACATGATTATCTCAATAGATGCAGAAAAGGCCTTTGATAAAATTCAACACTCCTCCATGCTAAAAACTCTCAGTAAATTAGGTATTGGTGGAACATATCTCAAAATAATGAGTTATTTATGACACACCCACAGTCAATATCATACTGCATGGGCAAAAGCTGGAAGCATTCCATTTGAAAACCGGCACAAGACAAGGATGCCCCCTCTCACTGCTCCTATGCAACATAGTATTGGAAGTTCCGGCCAGGGCAATCTGGCAAGAGAAAGAAATAAAGCATATTGAAATAGGAAGAGAGGAAATCAAATTGTCTCCATTTGCAGATGATATGATTATCTATTTAGAAAACTCTACTGTCTCAGCCCAAAATCTCAAGCTGATAAGCAACTTCAGCAAAGTCTCAGGATACAGAATCTATGTGCAAAAATTACAAGCACTCCTATACACCAATAATAGACAGCCAAATCATGAGTGAACTCCCATTCATAATTGCTACAAAGAGAATAAAATGCCGAGGAATACAACTTACAAGGGATGTGAAGGACCTCTTCAAGGAGAACTACAAACCACTGCTCAAGGAAATAAGAGAAGACACAGATGGAAAACCATTACATGCTCATGGTTAGGAAAAATCAATATCATGAAAATGGCCATACTGCCCAAAGTAATTTATAGATTCAGTGCTATCCCCATCAAGCTACCATTGACCAACTTGTGGGTTGGACAAGTTTGATGTACACGTTTGTAGCCTAGGAGCAATAGGCCATACCATATAGCCTAGGTGTGTAGTAGGTTGTACTGTCTAGGTTTGTATAAGTACATGCTGATGTTTGCATAGCAATAAAATCACCTAACGATGCATTTCTTAGAATGTATCCTTGTCATTGAGCTGTGCATGGCTATATAAATAGAGCATCAGTTAGACAATGTGGGACAATGGCAGGTGACATAATACATATGTAGCTTGAATCTCCAAAGAAGAAGTAAGAGAAGATGACAATAGAAAGAATTAGAAAAAGTTGTAAATGTACAATTTTGATGAAAATTATAAACTTATAAATCCAAGAAACTCAATAAACTTCAAACACAAGAAACATGAAGAAAACTACATAGATTTATAACATAATAAAATTACTTGAAACAAGTGACTTTGTTTCATTTTCTCATTATCCACTATTCTTTTTTATTACTCAAGTCATAAAACATAATTGTATAAGTCTGCAAATTCAAATATGCAGAAAATGAAATGAATTATAATGTTCACTATGACAAGTACATAAGAAAGATAATACTTTTCTACATTTTTTTAATTGAACTCCTGAAATAAATTCACTCATTAATTACAAGATTTTCAAATTTATTTCCTTGGAATTTTTAGGAAAATATTAGGTAGTCTCCCAATAGTGGTAATTTTTACCTTTTTCAATAAAATATTATTCTTTCTTTTTATTTTATAAGCTTCCTGTTATGGAAGCTATACTGACTAGGACTTAAAGCAGATATTCTCTACCCTCCTTTACCAAGCTATAAAATTTAGGGATATACTCTTTCTCTACTCTTGGGTGAACGTCAAAGAGGAAATCTCCTATCTTGCATACATACTCTTTCTTAAAATTTTGGCTATTTTCTTCTGATTTCTTTCTCTGCCTCGCTTTTTTTTCATACTATTTGTCACCTCTTTATAATTGTATTAGTTTCCTATTGATGCTGGGACAAATTGCCACTTTATGCGTGGCTTAAAATAACATAAATGTATATTAATTTACAGTTCTGGGAGTCTGAAGTTCAAAATTACCTAAATTGGGTATGGATGAAAGCTGAGGTATGGTTCACCCTGGGGCACAATTCCTCTACATCTGCAAACCGAAGAAATCAGGGAAATTATCTGCTTCCAAAAGATAATAATGGGACAGTATAGAGCAGACATTACCACTCTGAAAGAGTGAAATTGAAAGGATAACAGAGGTCACAGGCCCCAAGCAAGTCTGAAACTCAGCAGGACAAACTTCATTAGATTTCAAAGCCTGAGACTAATTCTCTGTGACTCTAGGTTGTGCTCTCTCAGTCCACAGGGATGGCCCTGCCCACTCAGCCCCAGGCTGCAGCATTGCCCTTTTGGCCCTAGGTAATGGCTCTACCCTATTAGCCCCGGGCTGTGGCCCTGCCCTATGGAACTGAGATGGTCCCATCTGCCCAGGCCTCTGCATCTGTAGCTCTGCCTTTAGAATCATTCTTCCTTCAATTCATTCCTCCTTTTTCCCTTTCAGTCCCGTCTGGCAGTGTTTCTTCTGGTATAAAATTTTCAAAAACTTTGTCTGCCTCCTAAAGAGGGTACTCTACTGATCTTTCCTCAACAACTACATCTCTAGTCTTGATACCTACTGGGATAATTGACTGGGCCCACAAATCACACACCTAATATCTTTAGCTAAGAGTTGTCCATCCACACTCTTGGTGTGGTTTCCAGAGCATGCTATTTGATAGGTTGAGAATTTTTTGAATCATCAAGCACTGGTTCCCTTTTGCTTAACAGCTAATTCCTAAATTTGTTGCTTTCCCTTTGCTGTGGCCAGCAAGGAAAAGCCAAATTATACTGTCCACACTTTGCTTAGAAATTTTCTCATCTAAATATCAAAGTGCATTGCTTATACATTTTACCTCACACTCGTCAGAAGAACACATTTCACCAAAGTTTTCTGCCACTTTATAACCAGGATTGCTTTTCCTCCAGTGTTTCCATTTTTTTTTTCTGAAACTACTGGAAGTATCTTTAACATTCATAATTCTAGCAACATTGTTTGTGACAAGCAATGTATTCTCAAGATAATAGAAGCTTTCTTTACTGTTGTCTTCTCTTGTTTCTGAGCCCTCACTAGAATTGCCTGAAACATCCACATTTCTGCCAAAAGTTTATTAAAAGCAATACTAAAAACTCTGTAGCTAATATCATAATTATTGAAAAATATTAAAATTTTTAACCCTTAAAACTAAGTTACCTTAAAATTAAGGTTAAAATGACTATTATTAACATTTTAATTCACATGTAACTAGAGGTCCTAGCTAGTGACCTAAAAAAAGGAAAAAGAAAAAAAGCATAAAAATAGGAAATAAAAAAAAAACAGTTTTTATTTGCAAATAACATGATTGCATAGTTATGCATACATCAAGTCCTAGGAATTCTACAAAGTGAAATTAATGCAAATAAGTAAATTTAGTAAGCCACAGGATACAAGGTCAATATAAACATCAATTGTATTTCTATATACTTGCAACAAATATTAAAAACACTGTTTGTAATAGTGTCAAAATATAATATAAATAGAAATAAATTTAATAAAAAAGTTGAAGACATCTATTCCATAAATTACAAAACATTGCTAACAGAAATTAAAGAAGAGTTAAATAAATGAAGAGAATGCCATGTTCACTGATGAGGAAACTAAATATTTTTAACATGCCAACATTTTTTCAAATTGACTTATGGATTCAATACAATGTTAATACTAATAATATTATTGATACAAATTGACAAGCTGATTCGAAAATTTATGGAAAAATGCAAAGACCTAGCATAGCCAAAACAAGTTTGAAGGAAAGTAGAAGAACATTGGAAAACTTAAATGATCTGATTTCAAGACTTACTATAAAGCTCATATACTGCAGTGTTAACAAAAGGATAAATAAATAGATTAATGGAATAGAATAGAGTCCAGAAATAGACTCATACATATATAATCAATTGACTTTCAATAAAAGCACAAAGTTTAACAAGAAAATAAAAAATTTTAAATAAATTATGCTTGAATAACTGGACATATGTATGGAATAAAATGAATAATATTTTCTATCTCATACTGTGCAAAAAGAATAATTTGAGATGTTCATAGGCTTAAACATAAAAGCTCAAGCTGTACAGCTTTTAAAAGAAAGCATAGGCACATGTCTTCACAACCTTAGATCAAGCAAAGAATTCTCAGCGAGGTCACAAAAGCACTAACCATAAAAGGTAAAACTAATAGAGTAAATTATGTCAAAATCAAAAACTTCTGCCAATCATAAGATGCCGTTAAAGGAATGAGGAAGCCACCTACACACTGGAGAATATATTCATAATACATATATCTGATAAGAACTTATATTCAGAATATATATTTTAAAAACTTCTATAAATCAACAATAAAAGTAAAACCCAGTAGAAAAGTTGGCAAGCAAATGACTGGAACAGAACTTTTAAAAGGAAGATGTATATAGCCAAAAGAACATAAAAAGATGACAAATTTCATTAGTCTTCAGGGGAATGAAAATTTAACCACAATAACATATAAATTATGCTCAATTTTTAAAACTAAAAAAACAAACAAACAAACAAACAAAAAACAGTACCACACAAGCTCTGCAGAAAGAAATCCACAATGAAATATCACATCACACTTACTAGAAAGGTTAAAATTTAAAAGGCTAACAACACCAAATGTTGGTGAAAATGTAGACCAACTAGAATTCTCATAAAATGTCAGTGGGAGTATAAAATAATACAACCACTTTGGAAAAGAGTTTATCAATTTTTATCAAGGTTAAACATAAACCTACTATATGATCAAGAAATTCTATTCTTATGTATTTGTCCAAGAAAAATTGAAATACATGTCAACCAAAAGACCTGTAAACAAAAGTTTAAAGAGCTTTGCACATAGAAACAATGTAAATGTTGGTCAAAACAGATTTTAAAATTAAAAGAAATGAAATACCATAGATTACTCTCAAAATCATCATGTTGAATAAAGAAGCCAAATACACAAAAATGTTGATTCCATCTATTTGAAATTTTAGAGCAAATCCAAGTAATGTGTCTGTAATAAAATTAAGTGTTTATTACTGAAAGTTGGGGACAGGGAAGAACTTTCTGGTGAGATGGAAATGTTTTGAGTAGTACGGTGATTATATGAATAAATACATTTGTCAGAACTCAACAATCTATCACTAAATATCTGTGATTTTTATCATATTTAAACTATACTACAACTTCAAAAGTAAGTATTGAAAAAAGTAAAGCCAGTGTCATAAAATCAATATGTTACTGACACAGGAATAGATAAATAGATCACTGGAGCAGAACAAAAGAACTAAAAACAATAAATATCAGTAAATATGACAAGACTAATATATGGTAAGTGGTATAGTTTGAATGTGGTTCGTTTGACCTCTTCAAATCTCATGTTGATTGTGATCCCAGTGTTGGAGGTGGGGCATGGTGGGAGGTGTTTTAATCATGTGGGTGGATCCTTCACTAATGGCTCAATGCTGTCCTCAGGGTGGTGAGTTCTCACTCTATTAGTTCTCATGAAAACTGGTTGTTAAAAAGAGCCTGGCATCTCTCCTCTCTCTCTTGCTTTTTCTCTCACCCTGTTATATCTGCACATGTTGGCTTCCCTTCACCATTTGCCATGAGTGGAAGCAGCTCGAAGCTCTCACCAGAAGCAGATGTCAGTGCCATGCTTCTTGTACAGCCTGCTGAACTGTGAGACGAATAAACCTCTTTTATTTATAAATTACCCAGGTTCAGGTATTCCTTTATTGCAATACAAACAACCTAAGACAACAAGGGTAATATTTCTATTCAGGAAAGGACAGATTGTTTATCAGTGATGCTTATGCTAATGGCTGTGGAGACCAGAATATGCCACTCCAAAACATGCCTCTTTGGTGTAAGAATTCTTTTTATTATTTTTATTTTGAATGTTTGTGTGTAAACAGTAGGTGCATACATTTATGGAGTACATGAAGTATTTTGGTACAGGCATGCAATGAGTAATAATCACATCATGGAAAATTAGATATCCATCCCCTCCAGCATTTATCCTTTGTGTTACTAATTATCTAATTATACTTAGTTATTTTTAAATGTGCAATGAAGTTATTATTGACTAAAATCCCTGTGTTGTGTTATCAAATAGTAGGTCTTACTCATTCTTTCTTTTTTTTTCTTTTTTCTTTTTCTTTTTTCTTTTTTTGAGACGGAGTTTCACTCTTGTTACCCAGGCTGGAGTGCAATGGCGCGATCTCGGCTCACTGCAACCTCCGCCTCCTGGGTTCAGGCAATTCTCCTGACTCAGCCTCCTGAGTAGCTGGGATTACAGGCACGTGCCACCATGCCCAGCTAATTTTTTGTATTTTTAGTAGAGACGGGGTTTCACCATGTTGACCAGGATGGTCTTGATCTCTCGACCTCGTGATCCACCCGCCTCGGCCTCCCAAAGTGCTGGGATTACAGGCTTGAGCCACCGCGCCCGGCCCTATTCATTCTTTCTAACTATGTTTTGTACCCATTAACCATTCCCACCTGCCCCTCCCCCTTCCCACAACTACCCTTCCCAGCTTCTGGTAACCAACCTAATATTCTCTATTTCCATGAGTTCAATTGTTTTGATTTTTAGATCCCACAAATAAGTTAGAATATGCAATATTCTATATAGTATAGATCTTGTCTCTCTATGCCTGGTTTATTTCACTTAATATAATGACCTCCATTTCTATCCGGGTTGTCGCAAATGAAAGAGTCTCATTCTTTCCGATGACTAAATAGTACCCCATTGTGTATAAGTACTACACTTTCTTTATCCACTCATCTGTTGATGGACACTGAGGTTGCTTCCAAATATTGGCTATTCTGAACAGTGCTGCAAGAAATAGGCGTGTATATGTCTCTTTAACATACTGATTTCCTTTCTTTTGGGAATATACCTGGCAGTAGGATTACTGGATCATATCGTAGCTCTATTTTTAGTTTATTGAGAAACCTCCGCATTGTACTCCATAGTGGTTGCACAGATCTACGGAATTAAGGAGACAATTTTAACCAAGTCTTGAAACTCAGAAACCACAAAAAGCAATATAGATATTTTGAGTACATTTGGGGGGCAAATGTTACCACAAACAAAGTTAATAAATAAAATGTGAAATAAATGAATATGTGTAATAGAGGCAAACAGAGAGTCAACGTCTATTGCAAAGAGCTCCTACAATTGGGCAAGAATAGTCGAAGGTCATAAACAAACAGTTGACAGAAGAGCTATTACAAAGACCCAACAAATATGTGAAAAGATGCATATTGAATTAACAATGCGGTTTCACTTTATTTATTATTATTATTATTTTGAGATATAGTCTCACTCCCTCACCCAGGCTGGAGTGCAGTGGCGTGATCTCTGCTCACTGCAACCTCCATCTCCCAGGTTCAAGTGATTCTCCTGCCTCAGGCTCCTGAGTAGCTGGAATAACAGGTGCCCACCACAATGCCTGGCTATTTTTTTGTATTTTGAGTAGAAACAGGGTTTTACCATGTTTGCCAGGCTGTTTTTGAACTCCTGACATCAGGTAATCCGCCTGCCTCGCATTTATTTATTTATTGAGTTAGTGTCTCGCTTTGTGGTCCAAGCTGGAATGCAGTGGCACAAACACAGCTCACTGTAGCCTCGACCTCTCAGGCTCAAGAGAGCCTCCTGCCTTAGCCTCCTGAGTAGCTGGGACTACAAGCAAGCACCACCATTATCAGCCTTTTTTTTTTTTTTTAACTTTTGTAGAAATGGGGTCTTGCTGTGTTGCCCAGGCTGGTCTTGAACTCCTTGGCTCAAGTGATCTTCCTGCCTCAGCCTCCCAAATGCTGGGATTATAGGCATGAGCTACTGTGTCTGGTAAGATTTCACTTTATACCTACCAAAATTAGCAAAAGTCAAAAGGATCAACAACTATTACTGGCAAGAACTCAAAGGAAAATGTTCTCTCATGAACTGATGTTCAAAATATAAAAGATTAAAGTCATTTCAGAAAGCAATATGGCAACGTCGCTTAAAAAATACATATGACCTTTGACTCAGTGCCCCAGTCTTGAAAATCTCTTTCTTAAAAATAAATTACCAGTATATAACAGTATGTGTACAAGAATGGCTATTGCTGTGTAGTTAATAGAGGTAAAAGACTGGGAACAAGTTGAAGCAGAAGAGGAATGGTTGAATACATATCTTCATAAACTGTAGACTAATATTCAGCCATTAAAAAGAAAGTACTGGCTGGGTTCAATGGCTCAAGCCTGTAATCCCAGCACTTTGGGAGGCCGAGGCGGGTGGATCACTTGAGTCCAGGAGTTTGAGAATAGCCCGGCCAACATGGTGAAACTCTATCTCTATTAAAAATACAAAAATTTGCCAGACATAGTGGTACATGCCTGTAATCCCAGCTACTCGGGTGACTAAGGCATGAGATTCCTTGAACTCGAGAGGCAGAGACTGCAGTAAGCCAAGATGGCACCACTGCACACGCTCCAGCCTGGGCAGGCAACAGAATGAGACTCGGTCTCAAAAAAAAAAAGGTACCAAGGTACCACTTGATTTGGAAGAATTTTTATATGAATGTTAAGGAAAAAAATGATGCAAAAATGAGTGTGTAATAATATGATGCATTTTTATGAAATAAACTATGATAAATACTCATACGTGTGTATACAATTATGTAAGCTTGGTAAGGATTCACACCAGGTAGTCAACATGACATTTCTGTGTGCACATGTGTGTGTGCTCATGGGTAATTGTGGGTGAGCATAGAGCAATGAGGTGAAAGGAGGAGCAAAAAAAAAAAAAAAATGGAAAACATAGCAAAACATTTACGTTAGTAAAACTATATGTATATGAAAACATATGAATCACAACACAAAATACGTACATTAAAATAATTTTATAAATAACAAAGTTTTGTATGCTTCATGTTCATACTAAAAATACCTTTGGAATTTGAAGTTGACGTTTATAGATGTCTTCTTGTTTTGAGAGACTCAGGCTAAATAAAGAAAGCATTGTTTTCCTCTAGGAAGGATTTCAGGATCATGTAGTTCATAGCTTCTGATATGATTGCCAAGAAAATATCAGAACCTCAATCTGTGAAATCTGTCCTTTGTTTTACGTTCACATACACATACCTGCTCTCCATTGCCTTGTCTCAGACATAGACATCTGTCCAGCTTATTTCAAAAATGTTTGTTGTTGTTATGATTAGAATGAGATATTCCACAATTGTTACTGAAGCAATTAGAATAGGATATCATGAAATTTGTCTTAGATAAAATTGTCCATTGCTTCGAATTTTTCTGGGTCTGAGCAATTACCTTTAAAAACAAATGAACAAACTCTGTTTTCCCCCTAGAATTTCAATAACACCCATTTTTTCTCAGGACAGTTGCATCAGGCTCTGTTATATGCTATTTACTATAAAGAGATCCTGGATATGAAGTGCTTAGGGTACTGACGTAATTCAGAATGACTTAAAAGGCACAGCCCTCACTAAATGAAAGGCAGAGTCTTGAATCAACAGGCTGGCTCAATAGTGTAGGAAAAATGCAGGGGTTATTTAAGTCTGAAACACACAAGGATAATGAACATAGCTGCTGCTCCTTACTCCTAAAAACCAAGTGAACAAACAAACGAACAAAACCAGAAGCCTTCTTTAGAAAAATTGAGATTCTCTGAGGTTGTTAAAGAAATGGAGAGATTATTTGCCATTATGTTCATATGGAAATGAGAAGAAAATGTAGCCAAAAAGATACAAGTGTAATTCAGGCACAGTTTTTAATCTAACAACCTTAAAAACCTGTTATTTGAAACTAACATATAATATTTGAATCTCAACGAGTTTCATAGAAAATTAGTATGTACCTATGCAACAATCTTGCATGTTCTTCACATGTACCCCCAAAACTAAAACGCAATAAAAGATATATTTTAAAAAAAAGGAAGTTAACCTCAAGCCTTGTTTATGTCTCTCTGTCTTGAATTCTAAGTGTACTGCAGTAGCCAACTTGCCTGCAGAATCAAAACATATAGGTCTTCAGAACCCAAAATATTAATTTTGTGAATTTCTTTGTCCCTACAATAAAAATTCAATGTATCTGGATTGTGTGCATAGATGAACTATGAAACTGCATACATCTGCTTCCCTCTGGGACATTTGCTTTGTCTTCATACCCTCCAAGTGCACTGAGGGTCAGAAAGAAAATGCATGCAATTGAGCCAAAAGGATACCTTTCACCTGAAATGTACAGCCATAAAAAAGAATGAGATAGTGTCCTTTGAAGGAACATGGATGAAGGTGGAGGCCATTATCCTTAACAAACTAATGCAGGAACGGAAAACCAAATACAGTATGTTCTCACTTATAAGTGGGAGCTAAATAATGAGAACACAAGGACACAAAGAGGGGAAGAACAGACACTGGGGCCTACTTGAGGTAGGAGGGAGAGGATCAGAAAAAAATATCTGTTAAGCTCTAGGTCTATTATCTGCGTGACAAAATAATCTGTACAACAAACCCCTGTGACATGAGTCTACCAATATGACAAACCTGCACATGAACAATTGAACCTAATATAAAAGTTAAAAAAACAAAACAAAACAGAAAAAAGAAGTTTTTTTTTTTTTAACCCTCTGCCTTTTAGGTAATGGTGAGGCTGAGTCTGCTTTGGTTCCAATGCCTTCCACTCCTTTCCTGGATCACTGAAATCCACAGTCTTTTGGCAGTCGAGAAGTCCCCGCAAATTTTACCAGGTGGCTACACTCAGCACGATCAGTCCAAAATGCAAATTTTATCTCTACCTTAGAATTATTCATCTTAATTATTATTAAATATTTAAATCATTCTCTTACTTTTGTATTTATTATTGCTAAACAGTAAAAGCGTTCTCTTAATTTTCAGGATACATTTCATTTTTTTTTTTTTACTTTTGATATGCAAGGCATGATGTGATTATGCTTCTGTCTATCTCTTCATCTCACTTTCCATCACACACCTTAGATTCTCTTCCTATAGGGAACATTAAAACATACTGGATGTCGTGCTGTGTGGAGCCACTATACCCTTCTCACCTGATGCTGCTTGTTCTGCAAATGCTCTTTATTCATCTTGTAAACTCCTACTTCCTCAAAAGGACATTTTGTTTGTAACATCTTCCAGAAAGCCTTTTTAGCATTCAATTTTCAAGTAATAGATATGATGTAGAATCAGGTTAAGGGAGAAAAAAAAAAGGTTTTTAATAAGGGTCCAGAAAGAAAGGACTAACATCAGAAATTAGAAAACCACCAAATCCTCTAGGAATCCCGGATTCTGCACTTCTCATTTTGTATCTATCCTATTTCCTCTCTGTCAGGTACTCTTTCTGGTGTTGTTTGTTCGCTTATTTTTTTTTGGTCATCATGGAGCATGAAATACAGTTTATAAGTCCTAGCTTTTCAGCTGTAAACTGTGTAATGAATACTAATTCACTCAGAGTAATATTGTAAAACTTATAGGAAATGATGCTTGTAAAGGGCTTAGCACATTCCTTGGCACATAAAAGCATTAGTTGTTACATTATTAGGCAGATGGATCATTTGAATACTAAAGTTCTGGGTACATACTAATCAACCGAAATGACATTATAAGAATTTGTATTAGGCTATTCTTGCATTGCTGTAAAGAAATACCCAAGAGTGGGTAATTTATAAAGAAAAGAGGTTTAATTGGCTCATGGTTCTGCAGGCTGTACAGGAAGCAAAGTGGTTATCTGCTTCTAATGAGTCCTCAGGAAGCTTCCAATCTTGATGCAAGGTGAACAGGGAGCAGACATATCTAACAAGGCAAAAGCAGGAGGAAGAGAAAAAGAGGGGAGGTGTCATACACTTTTAAAGATACAGATCTCAGGATAACTCACTCAGTACCACAAGAACAGCAACAAGGGGATGGCGCTAAACCATTCATAAGAAATCTGTTCCCCATGATCCAATCACATCCCCCCAAACACCATTTCCAATACTGGAGATTATAATTCAACATGAGATTTGGGTAGGGGCACAGAGAGATCCAATCTATACCAGAATTCAATACCAAATCAAGCAATCCACAAAAGTCAATTGAACAACGTGTTTTTGCTTTTCTTTTCTTTTCTTTTCTTTTTAATTTTTGAGATAAAGTCTTGCTCTGTTGCCCAGTATGGAGTGCAGTGCTGCAATCTCAGCCCACTGTAAGCCCCTTCTCCTGGGTTCAAGCAATTCTCTTGCCTCAGCCTCCTGAGTAGGTGGTACTACAGGCATGCACTACCATGCCAAGCTAATATTTGTATTTTTTAGTAGAGACAGGGTTTCTTCAGGCTGGCGAGGCTGGTCTTGAACTCCTGACCTCTATTCATCTACCCACTTCTGCCTCCCAAAGTGCTGGGATTACAGGCGTGAGTCAACATACCTGTCTGAACAATGCATTTTACCACTGTGGGAACAAAATATAAAAACTAAATGTGTCTATTTTGAAGTTGGAATAATGTTTCCATTTTCCAAAAGGGAAGAAAGGTGGATTCTGGAAACCAGGGAATAATGTGCCTGACGGAATTCCTCAGCAAAATTCTAAAGCCGATAACAGAGAGAAAGCCTGGAGCACACACAAGGAAGCCGTGGCCATTGAGGGATGGAATGAGTTCACCAAGAAACAAGCCAAACCTCATTTCCTTTGTACATAGTGTTAATGAAACTAGCAGGTAAGGGATTTCATAGGTTGAGAGAATTTTAAATTCAGCAAGGTATTTAACAAAGTATTTCATTACATCTTTGTGAACAAAATTGTTAGATTAGTAACTATTTGAATGGTATTAGTCAATGAATGATGAATTAGTATCAACTAGGCATGTCCAGCAGTGAGCACAAGGGCCCTGTACTTTGCCAAGTTTGATCATTTAATCCCCACAATAATCCTGTAAGGCAGATAGCACGGTATTAGCTCCACTGTTACAATGAGGACATGGAAACACAGCAAGGGGAAGAAACTTGTGAAGTCTTATAACTAGCAAATCAGAAAATCGTCCTGGAAAAATCCAGCTATATCAGACACCATGTAACCTTGGGTAAATTACTCAAACACCCTGAAACTAAGTTTGCTTATGGAGGAATTGAGGATAATAATGCTTACAGACAGGAATGTCATGGTGATAGTTTGCTTTCGTTCATTCATTTATTTTGCAAATACAAAATATTTTTCAGGGTACTAGGGATACACGGTTGAGAGTCGGTTGCCAACGGAGACAGACAAACAGGGAGGAAGAGAGACATCTAATAACAAACAAATGAACAAATAAGTATCAACTGAAAAACGCTTTAGTACAATAAAACAAAAGTACCAGCTCTGTGAGACATAAAAGCACTTAGAAAATGCTTCAAGAGCTACCTATTTGGTACTATGCTACCTACCTGGGTGATGGGATCATTTGTACCCCAAACCTCAGTGTCACACAATATACTCAGGTAACAAACCTGCACAAATACCCCCGAATCTAAAATAAAAGTTGAAATCATAATAAATAAAAATATAGTAGCTATTTTTTAAATTGCATTTTAGGTTTTGGGGTACATGTGAAGAACATGCAAGATTGTTGCATAGGTACACACATGGCAGTGTGGTTTTCTGCCTTCCGTCCCCTTGCCTGCATCTGTCATTTCTCCCCATGCTATCTCTTCCCACCTCCCCACCCCCCATCCCTCCCCCATTTCCCCCCAATGGACCCCAGTGTGTAGTGCTCCCCTCCCTGTGTCCACGTGTTCTCATTGTTCAACATCAGCCTATGAGTGAGAATATGCGGTGTTTGATTTTCTGCTCTTGTGTCAGTTTGCTGAGAATGATGGTTTCCAGGTTCATCCATGTCCCTACAAAGGACGTGAACTCATCGTTTTTGATGGCTGCGTAATATTCCATGATGTATATGTACCACATTTTCCCTATCCAGTCTATCATCGTTGGGCATTTGGGTTGGTTCCAGGTCTTTGCTATTGTAAACAGTGCTGCTATGAACATTCGTGTGCATGTGTCCTTCTAGATTTATAATCCTTTGGATATATACCCAGTAATGGGATTGCTGAGTCAAATGGGATTTCTATTTTTAGGTCCTTGAGGAATCGCCACACTGTCTTCCACAATGGTTGAATTAATTTACATTCCCACCAACAGTGTAAAAGTGTCCCTATTTCTCCACATCCTCTCCAGCATCTGTTGTTTCCAGATTTTTTAATGATCGCCATTCTAACTGGTGTGAGATGGTATCTCAATGTGGTTTTGATTTGCATTTCTCTAATGACCAGTGATGAGCATTTTTTCATATGTTTGTTGGCCTCCTGTATGTCTTCTTTTGTAAAGTATCTGTTCATATCCTTTGCCCATTTTTGAATGGGCTTGTTTGTTTTTTTCTTGTAGATCTGTTTTAGTTCTTTGTAGATTCTGGATATCAGCCCCTTGTCAGATGGGTAGACTGCGAAAATTTTTTCCCATTCTGTTGGTTGCCGATTCACTCTACTGACTGTTTCGTGAAAATGGCCATATTACCCAAAGTAATTTACAGATTCAACGCTATTCCCATCAAGCTACCAATGACCTTCTTCACAGAACTGGAAAAAAACACCTTAAACTTCATATGGAACCAAAAGAGAGCCCGCATAGCCAAGTCAATTCTAAGCAAAAAGAACAAAGCGGGAGGCATCACACTATCGGACTTCAAACTATACTACAAGGCTACAGTAGTCAAAACAGCATGGTACTGGTACCAAAACAGAGACATAGACCAATGGAACAGAACAGAGGCCTTAGAGGAAATACAACATACCCACAACAATCTGATCTTCGACAAACCTGACAAAAACAAGCAATGGGGAAAGGAGTCCCTGTTTAATAAATGGTATTGGGAAAACTGGCTAGCCATGTGCAGAAAGCAGAAACAGAACCCCTTCCTGACACCTTACACCAAAATTAACTCCAGATGGATTAAAGACTTAAACATCAGACCTAACACCATAAAAACCCTAGAAGAAAATCTAGGCAAAACCATTCAGGACATAGGCGTAGGCAAGGACTTCATGACCAAAACGCCAAAAGCAATGGCAACAAAAGCCAAAATAGACAAATGGGACCTAATCAAACTCCACAGCTTCTGCACAGCAAAATATAGTAGCTTTTAAGAAATAAAATGCTTTAAGATATATAAATGTGGGGGAAATGATTTGTAAACTTAAAGATTCTATAAAAACATTAATGGTCAAGTGAACAATATAGGAGTTTAAGGTTAAGGAGGAATTTCTTGGGCCAAGATGGTCAGGAAGTTATGGGGAATGAGATGTTTAAACTGAACCTTTAAGAATAGGGAGGATTTAGATAGTGGGAGAGGAGGCAGACATTTTTTAGCCAATGGTATCAGAAGAAAAGGTTCTCACACCAGATTATAAACTATATGATTTAAATGTTTACCCTATTCCCCAATATTACAGTTTACAAGTAAATATTTATGCTTACTTTCTTTAAAATATAGGCACCAGACACCTTTAAAGATTATTAAGTCAACTTTCAAGGAAATGTCTCTAAGAAGATAAGCTTGTATTATTACAGGGCAATTGCAGACTTTGTAGATTAACAATAAAGATAATACAGCTGAGAGGGAGGGAGATTAGGTAAAATAGATATTGGAAATTGAGTGAGATTTGGTCAAGAGGGAACTCTAAACTTAAATTCCTTTATATTTAATATATTTTGCTCTAAGTAATATTTATGGCCTGCATGCTTGTGATTTTGAGTTCTTAGTAAAATTCATCTAGTGCAGGACATAAAGATAGCAAAGAAAATGAGTTTAAGCCCAGTCATTAGCAAAGGAAGCTCTTTAAGATACAGGGCATGTGAGTTGCTAATGCTTAGTTATAGGACACAGGTCTTGGGATCTCACTGTGCCTTTACTGTCGATAGTAGTAAAACTAAATTGTCATTTGATCATGAAACAGCAATTCAAAGCTATTCCCCCCCTTTATTTCTTTAAAGAAAATATAATCATAAGATGTATAGGGGTATATGAAAATGCACAAATAAAAGTAGTTCTTCCATTATTCCCAATCTGAGCAGATCCATATTAAATTGCTATATCCATTCTATATGCTTTAATGAAAGAAGGATCTAAAGATACAAGTTATAGTTCAAAAGAGTGACACTTTCCCAGGAGAACAAACCCCATCAAATACCGTTTTTATTTTTGTTTGAGAATGAGAAGACCTAGAGGTCAATTTAATAGTGGCCCTTAAATATACAAAGTACAGTAGTCTTTAAATATACCAAGCATAGGTTGATGAGGGTGAAGCTTATTTTTTTCCTTTCAATTGAAAAAACAGAATGAAGAATTTTGATAAAATTGCGGGAAAGAAGATTTTTTTCTATAATAAGGATCCTTTAGTAAACACTTAAATGGGTTACTCCATGATGTTGGAAATCACCCATCAAAGTATTTTTTAGACAATTACAAGAGTGCTAGGCTGGGGATCAGAAGACCCTCAATCCTTAGTCATTACTCAGTTCCATGATCTTGGATGAGTCACTTAGCCTCTCCGGGTCCTAATATTTTCATCTGTAAAGTGGCATCTTTAGACAAATAAGGAACACCCTTGATTCTTGGCTAGATTGTCATCTTGCTGAAATGATTCCTAACTCACCTTAAGGAAATGAGTTAGATTTCCTTGCTAGGCTATTCAATAGCCTGCAATAATGCTTTTCCTCTTAAATCTCTAAATATTTCGCATTTCCTTAACGTCTCAGTAGCACTCTGAGACAGAAAAATGCAAAATATCTTTTTCTTTTTTTTCCTTTTTAATACACATACTTTTTTTTTTGAGATGGAGTCTCACTCTGTCACCCAGACTTGAGTGAGGTGGCACAATCTCAGCTCACTGCAACCTCTACCTCCTGGGTTCAAGCTATCCCCTGCTTCAAGTAACTGGGACTACAGGTGCATACCACCATGCCTGGCTAATTTTTGTACTTTTGTAGAGACAGGGTTTTGCCTTTGCTATGATGACCAGGCTGGTCTCAAACTCTTGACCTCAAGTGATTCACCTACCTTGGCCTCCTAAAATGCTGGGATTACAGGCATGAGCCGCTGCACCCAGCCAATATACTTTTTTTTTTGAGACAAGGTCTCACTCTGTTGCCCAGGCTGGAGTGTAGTGGCCAATTATGGCTTACTGCAGCCTCAGCCTCTCAGGCTCAATCAATCCTCCTGCTTCAGCCTCCTGAGTAGCTGGGACCACAGGCATGTGCCACCATGCCCTGCTAAGTTTTTAATTTTTAGTAAAGACATGGTCTCACTATGTTGCCCAGGCTGATCTTGAATCCCTGGACTCAAGTGATCTGCCCACCTCGGCCTCCCAAAGTGTTGGAATAACAAGCATGAGCAGCTATACCCAGCCATATTTTTTCCTAAAGTGTCATAAAAACATATAGTTACTCTGAAAGGTCAAACTTCCACAGTGTTTGAACTTTGATGCTTTGTGAGAGTACTAGATAGTTTCTTAGTGCTCTTTGTAACATGCCCTTTATGTTCACCCAGCACCAGGGGCAAGGTGTAAGCTTAGCCATCAGAAAAAGCCTTTCTTCGCTTTTCTTTTATTGCCTGAGAAACAAAGAGAGTAATGACAAACATTTTTTAACCTCTTTGGGCTGATGTATTTGTGGCATTTATTTGCAAGGCTACAAGTATACTCCTACAGATATTAATTCAGGTCATCCAACATTTATTAAGCAGCATTCGTGCTGGAGATACAAAGTTCCTGCTTTGCCAGGCTCTGGTGAAACTGAGAGGCTGATGGAGGACAATGATGCCTCCGATGATAACTTCACAAAAATGTACAAGGCTGGAGGCACACTTGTGGGCCCAGAGGTGCCCAGAAAAGGACATTTAGACCAACCCAGGACTTCAGGGAAGGCTTTCTGGAGAACAGGACACTTGAAATGCACCCCAAAGAATGCGTAAGAAAAGCATTCTGGTTAGGGTGGTCAGATGCAATATGAGACACCCAGTTAAGTTTGAATTTCACACCAATGAATAAATTTTAATATAAATATGTCCCAGATGTTGCATGGGGCATACTTACACACAATAAATTTAATAACTGGACATCCTGTATTTTATTTGATAAATCTGGCAACTCTACTTTTGGAGAAAGGGAATTACTTTAACAAAGGCACAGAGGCGAGACTAGCCAGGAGTATGGCATTATAAGAGGGTCCAATATGAGACAGAGGGTGGCAGCTGAGGCTAGAGAGGGGTAGGGACCAGGTTAGGGGATAGATGTGCCATGATAGAAGCTTATACTTAATTCTTGTTTCCATTTTGAGCAAGCCTAGAAAGCACAGAAGGCTAGAGGGAAGGATTTACTCTTCAGACTCAGAATGCATGGATGTCTGCAGCAAGGCTATATATTTTCTGAACTCTCCCATCTCCGTCATTGTCTAGTCATGTCTGCCAAGTCATGCATAGCTCCTTGTCCCCACATTTCTTCTTTCTTCTTCCTGCAGCAAAACCACAACACTGCCACGTTCAGGCCCAGCCCAGCTTGGGCTGTGGTGAATTTAAGGAGCTGTGTTTCAACAACAGGTGTTGCTGAGAATTCAATCAACCTTCTGCAGGATGACCTTGGGTTTGGCTCTCTGTGTTGTTTCTGTTTTTGTTTGTGGCCATCTTTCTGTAATCAAGTTTTACCTTGTAAGCTAGTTTTCCTAGCTCAGATTGGTACATGTGCTTAACCTGCCTGTTCCTTTCTCCAGCGCTGGGCCTGGGCCATCTAGCCTGTTCACCCACATTTTATAGACTCTGCTGTACCTATTGCTTTAAGAGACAAGCTGTGGGCCAGTGAGTTTTCCCACTTAGGAGGCCCCCTGCAATCTGTGGAGACTTAGCTCACTAGCTTTCGGGTCTTCTGCTTTGTCTACTGCAGAGGTTTCCTAAATTGAGCTTCCAAGTGTTAACTACTGGCTCCTTCAAGTCACTGCTGTAAGCCCCAGGCTGCAGGCTCTAGGCTCCAGTCCTATGCTTCCTTTCCAGCTGCTACCAACTGGTAGAACTTGGTGACTTCACACCTTCTAGCTGTGGGCACTGCTCTTACTCTAGCCCCGTGGCTGAGACCCCATCCCTGGAACTAGCATGTGTAGCAAGACTTCCTAGTCTAGCTGAAATGACCCTTCCTCACCTTGCTGGGCTTCAGTGGCTCTGGACATGTCATCTGGGTTCTCTTTCCTTCTTATGTGATTATCCTTTAGAAATCCCTGCCCTGTCTCAAGGAATATACCAGTCTCTATGCACCAGCCCACCCCTCCTTTAGTTTAGACTAACCATCTCACTCCCTATGTCAGCACTACTACTGTCTGCAGGACAAAGTTCATGCCCAGCATGACCAGGAAGGCTTTCTTTGATCTGACCTTAATCTTCACCCTCAACTCTATCTGCTTTTCCGTGCCCCTGATACACTATGTTACTCATCTCTACCCTAATGCAGGTACCTTGCAGCTTACCCTCCTCTGCCACCACTATAGCTTCTTCCCAGCGTCACCATCCCTGACTAATACACCCCCCACCCCTGTTAATTACTTTCTACTTCGTGTCAACACCATCCCTTAGCATTAATCTCTTTTTTTGTTTTTCTTAGTTTGTGTGTGTGTGTGTGACAGGGTCTCCCTCTATTGCCTAGGCTAGAGTGTAGTGGCATAATCATGGCTCACTACAACTTTAACCTCCTAGGCTCAAGTGATCCTCCTGCCTCAGCCTCCTGGATAGCAGGGATGACAAGTAGGTGCCACCACACTTGGCTAATTTTTTTTTTTTGTAGAAATGAAGTTTTGCCATGTTGCCCAGGCTAGCCTTGAACTCCAAAACTCAAGCAATCTGCCCGCCTTGGCCCCACCAAAGTGGTAGGATTACAGGCATGCATCACTGTGTCCGGCCCTTGGAAATAATCTGTATATAAAGACTTACTACACTGCATTAATATTCTTTATTTAATATCTGTTTTCTCTATCAGAATACAACACTCTGGAGGACCATGTCATATTCATCTTGGTATCTTCAGAGTGCCGGGAAGTAGGTGAGATCGCAATGAACATTTGTTACCTAAATGACTATGTGAATGGAGATATGAGTGACTAGCCCATGTAGCACTAATAGAGGACAGGTAGAAATGACACTTGGAACAGGACCATTTAAGTATATACTTTTCTATTTTCTCTTGCACTTTGAATGCATTAGACCTGTATCATGTAGTGGACATTATCCTTCCTATTGACTGTTCAGGATAGGATCTAAGCCTCTTTTTACATTTGGAATTCTGCCATGGAATTCATACAATGACATGGTGGGAAACAGGTACCAGCAGCTAGGCTGTGGATCATTTGACCCAAGCCCAGTCAAATTACTGTCTTTGAATCCATAATCAGTGATGAGGGCAGTTTAGGCTTCATTCTGGTGGCACCAGTGGAGACCATCAGTGCCCCATGGTTGAGTTGATGTCCTTATAGGTCACTACCCCTAAATAAATCTGAAGCAGGTGTTTTCCCTTGGACACATTAAAACATACCTAAAAGGAAGCTTAGATGGACTGTGACACAATAAATGCAATTAATGTCTTCTAATGCCAACTGTTAAAGGTATGGCCACTGAGAATTTCATTTTATAGAAAGTATATCTAGACAGTGCTTTTGAGAATAACATAGCTGTGTTATTGCATATCTGTTGGAGAACATCCCAGATTTGCTTACACTCTGTGCCTATGATATTGAGTTTAAGGATTTGGGGCAGGGGTAATTGTTAAATATATTTGCTTCTATTCTTGGAAAAGAAAAAGTGTAAAGTGTTAATAATGCAAATGTCACTGTGTTCTCCTCCACTGAGAGGACTGGTTTATGCCAGATCATTTTCCAGCACATAGGGAGTGGCTTTGACAGGTTGATAACTTTGTAAGATGGGAGACATCTGAAATATTCATGTTTTCCCCTTGTAGTTCCATCTCCAATATTTAGAAATGTTCTCAGTTAGACTTTAAAATAATGCACAGGGCTTGAGCTTTCTGTCATTTGACTTTAAAAGGAAGTTTCATTCATAATATTTATCCTCTTATGTAAAATTCTGGTGTAAAAGTCTCAACTCCAAATATGTTAAATGGCAAAATTAGTTTATAAAAGGTTTATGCACATCTTATAACCTTAAGTTTTTATTTGAGAATGTGAAAATACAAAGTACCATAGGCTTCAACTGTCTTGAGTGCCAAGAATAATACAGAAAAAGAAGACAACTGATGAGTGAGTTTATAGGGATCTAATCTTAAGATGGTAAAAATGTAGAAAGACCTTGCTGGTTTTGGTGGGTTATTCATTTCTTTTTTTTTTTTTTTTTTTTTTTTTTTTTTTTTGAGACGGAGTTTTGCTCTTGTTACCCAGGCTGGAGTGCAATGGCGCAATCTCGGCTCACCGCAACCTCCGCCTCCTGGGTTCAAGCAATTCTCCTGCCCCAGCCTCCTGAGTAGCTGGGATTACAGGCACGCACCACCATGCCCAGCTAATTTTTTGTATTTTTAGTAGAGACGGGGTTTCACCATGTTGACCAGGATGGTCTCGATCTCTCGACCTTGTGATCCACCCGCCTCGGCCTCCCAAAGTGCTGGGATTACAGGCTTGAGCCACCGCGCCCGGCCGTTATTCATTTCTTAAACCATCCAGACCAAATCTAAGCTTAGAAGAAAAGTTTAGTATTAAGTACCTTTACCTTCATGGATAAGCTTCAGCTTGCTCTTGCCAACAGAAGAGTGCTTCAGTTACAGAAGGCATACTTAATTTGAAGAATATAGCAGCCTTTTTGTAAACTTTCCAGATATCAAATTAGACTTTAATATATAAATAGTTTTCTGAGATGACACTGCCTCTATTTCTATAACCATTTCACCTGGACTATCTAATCAGTCCTAAGAATGCATCCCTAAATGTGGTTATTGAAAAGCAAATAGCTGTCTCATGACAAGTACATGTTATTTAAGGGGGAAAATAATAAATTTTGAATTGAGTGTGAAGGCTCCCTATCCTTATATACAGGGTTTCTTTTTCCATGCTAGTCAGTGACTTAACCTAAATTGTAAATGTTTATAAAGAGTTAACTGTTCTACATCACACTTATATTAAATAATTCCATCCACTTATGGAGGAGGAGGAGTAGAATAATGTGGAAGAGGTAAAAAGCTGGGCACAAGTTCATATGCCTGTGAGTCAGTAAAGATTGAAGTAATGTTCCATGTTGAACTGGTTATTTTGATATATGATCATAATTGTCTATGAGGTAGAACAATTCTGTTAACTGGAAAATCACAGGAGATATCCATCGTATTTTTCAGGACAGATAGTTTTTACTGGGGGGCAAATAGGTTAAAATTACACTGTATGGTCGTTGCATTTAGGTTTTAAAGCAAAGGATATGTAGAGAAATCTATGCAATGTATAGTTTGTCCAGATTAGTTTTCATTTGGGGAATGAAGTTCTAAGATATTTCAACAGCAGTTTACTCATCAACTGAAAAGTCTTTCCAAAAGAGAACTATTGGGAAACCATGGTGTGTGTGTGTGTGGTGGTGGAAAAGAAAAGCTCCTTCAGTTTTTTGGAGGGAATAACTTTAAAAAAAATACTTAAGTGGATGTTTACTTGGTGCAGTTAAGAATTAAACTGGTCAATTTTAACATTGCTGTAACATCTGAAATAAACTTACATGATGTTCTGGTGAAAAAAAAAAAAAAAAAAAAAAAGGATAACCTAGCCAATCCTGTAACTTTGGTTCCTGTTTATTCATTAGTCTAGTTCTTTAGCCTTTCTGCTGATTCTGTGAGACAACCCATAACTTTCCAACAAGATCTTTCTTTTTTTTAAGACAAGCAGAATTGATTTCAGTTGTTTACTACCAAGAATATCAAGTGACCCACTGGGAAATATACTAGCAACTACCACAGAAGCTGGTCACACTGCAGTGTCCTAGCTTTAATTTGTAGAAGGAGGGTCAGTTTCTCCCAAAACCTGTTATCAAATTATTACAGACAAGAAACAGAATGTTAATAAGGAAAGAACGTTGTCAGAGATCCTAACATTCTATGGCTATTTTATGGTGTGCTTGCTATGCTAACGCTGGAATGTAGCCATCACTTTTACCATTTGAGCCTATCCCTGCAGCGTTGATGTGTAGGCCAAATAAGAAATATCATGTGAAAATGTTCTGAAACTTTAGTAGGACTGTTCAAATGTGGCAATTCAAGCCTATCCTATGCTGGAACTGAGCCAGTCTGGATTATGCAGAATTAAAGGAGTCCCATTGCAGTAACACTTGAGACAGAACTATTAAGTAATTAATCAAAGAACAGGTCACTATAGCTGCTGTGTAAATGTGAGAGGACATTAGGGACTTTGGGAAGTGAGAAATTCTGAGACATCAGCTACAGTCTTAGCTATGTTTAGGTACATGGCATATTAGAAGAACGTCTCTCTGCCAAAGCTGTCACTAAGATGAGGCCACAATTGCTACAGGCTAATGAGAAAAAAACACATCTGAATGATACTTCACCTGAAAGTTTTTGTTTCTTATGATGAAACAACTGCTTCTGGATCCTATTACTTGACAAAAAAAACTGCATAAGACACTCAGGTGCATGTGACATCCCCCAGCCATAGAAGTGGCAACCAGTTCTGCACAGATGTTACATAACCTTGCAGCACCTCATCTCAACTACATCTTGTACTTCTCACTTTCTGCCCCCTGCCCCCGCCCCTGCCCTGGGTTCCTCGGACATCATTACCTGGGAGACATGCAGAAACTCTCTTGGTACTCATATAGGCATAAGTTGGAAGGGTGGGGGAGTTAGCAGCCCATGGGGCAACCCATGTGATATGGGGAATATGATCAATGCTCCCCACTTCCATGCCACTGGCAGACAATTGTGTGGTGCGTTCTCTATCATTACCCAAAAGGTCCCAGCGAGTTTAAATGCCAGATGCCCCCATGTGTGTCGCTCCTTCCTGTTTCTCTTTTCCCACTCCCCATTACTCTTCCCTGGAATCACTTCCCCAAATCAATTACTTGCATGAGTACCCTTGTCCCAGGCTCTGGTTTTCAGGACAATCCAGGCTAAGCAAAGCACCATATTTATGCAGAACTGAGACAAGGCATTGATGTTCCCCACCCTCATCCATCTCAGTCTTTTCCCTCCTCGTTCCCGGAATGCCTCTCTAAAACTCCTGCCTTCTTCAGTGGCCTTCTGTGTTTATCTTGAGGGGTGTGTGTGTGTGTGTGTGTGTGTGTGTGTGTGTGTGTGTGTGCTGCTTGCACCCTCTTATTAAAGCGTGCCATTTTTTGTCTGCAAATGCAGAATCCTCAGACTTTTCCATTTCACAGATTGATATGATCTTTCTAAAAATGATAGTAATAATCAATTGAGTCACTGGTTTAAGGTTGCCAAATTTTAATTTTTCCAAATAAAGAGATGTTAGAGACAACTTTTATTATCATTTTGTAACAGAAAAAAAAAAAACTGTTAACACCAAAAAAGCATAAGGATATAATCTCACGCTAGGTGATGGTCCCCAACTAGCATAATCTTAGCTTTCTGAAAATTTCACCGCGCTGTGAAATTCTTAGTTTTCCTATTTTGAGGAGGGTTGATCATCCTTGGTAGAGGTCCTGGGACCCTGGCAGGAGCAAATGATGCCTCTGCTCCACCAAGGACGATCAACCTGGGCCCCTCTCCCCCTCCCTCTGAGTAATGTCACCCAGCTCTGTTCCCTTTAGTATGAGCAGAAGCGGTTTCATTTGTCTTACCCAATTGATTCTTCTAATTAGACATAACATTTTTTAAGATTCCAAAGTCAAGAAAACGGAAAACCAAATCATAAAAGTCAACACATGGTATTGTGTGTTTAACTGCTTTGCTGTTTGTGTTCTTAAAGTTGAGAATTCAGGGAAATGATAGAAATCTATGTTCTTGGGTCAGAAGACCAGAGGTAAAGTAATAGCTCTGCCATTTGTCAGTTGTCTGGTCTCAGAGAAACCTCTATCGCTAGTATCACAGTGTCTCTACATATGTGTCTGTACTGAGGGAGAGTCTTGGGTTTCAAGTAGTCTTGTAAATAGCCAGAGGGCACGGCTTTGACCTCTGGAATTGGGATACTGCCAGCCTGGCCTCTGCTGAGGGCCCAGGCCCTTTCACGGGGCATGACCACAGCCTACCATTTTCGAAGAACTATCACCAACTCTGCTATTAGTTGTGTAGCTGTTATTTTTCCTTACTATGATTGTGTATACATTTATTTTAAAGTTATTAGTAACTTGGCATTTTTGTGTTGGGTATGTACACTGTTAGTTTGTTTAACATGTTATAAATTATTTTTCTATGAATTAGTAACTTATTTTCTTTTTCTATTTTTTCACTAAGGGCTATGCTTTCCAAACACCCTTTCTTTTATCTATTCATTTTATATGGTTTTTTGCTTTTCAAATCACTTTTATATATTTTAGTCTTTTCCTTCTTACTTCACATGTACTAACCTTTATGATTGCAACTACTTAAGTTTTGATAATTTTGTTTATTTAATAGTTTAATATACATATTTATCCTTTTTCATTAGAAGTCTTTCAAATCTTTAACTGTTACTTTTCCTCCCTCATTTCTATCATTAATTGTAATTTGCTGTTACAGGGAAGAAGCTTTTTTTTTTTTTTTTTTCCCCCAAATCCAGATCCCAGGCCAAGACATATTCCTTTTTTTTCTACCATCTGGACAGGTGGCTTATGTCCAATGAACACTGTCATCAACTTATTCCTTGTAGTGTTTGAACTCCATTTTTAGTCTCAGAACATTTCATGTTTCCCCCCGTCCTGGCTCTGCCCTTAAAGTCTAATTCCCTTGGTTAGGGACATCATCAAAGGCTCAGGGATAGCTGTAGTTTCAAATAATCACGTGTACTTCCATCTGCTTCCTATATTGAGCTCCTTATGATTTCTATCACTTTCCTGTTAACTTGGTTAAACAATTAAAATGATGTTTAGATATAAATTTTTGTTTATATATATAAATTATTTATGTAAATCTGTATGTATATAAAACCAACACCTTTTAAAAAGTATTGTTAATTTCTATTTTCTATATATAGGTGACATTCACATAACATAAAAATTAACCATTTTGAAGCTTACATTTGATGGCATTTAGTATATATTTGGTGCCCACAATGTTGGGCAACCACCACATCAATCTACTTCCAAAACGTTTCATCACCCTGAAAGGAAGGAAACCCCATGCCTGTTGAGCAGTGAATCTTCCATTTACCCCTTCCTCAGCCCCTGACAACTACCACTCAGCTTTCTGTCTTTATGGATTTACCTGTTTTGAATATTTTATATAAAAGGAATCATACAATATGTGACCTTTTGTATCTGGCTTCTTTTACTTAGCATAATGTGGTGTTTGTTATATTTTTTATCTGGAATTTTTAGCTATTTTGTATTGGGAGAACTTCCAGGACATTTAGTGTATCACCATGCTAGAAATAGAAGTGCTAAATCTGATTATTACTTAATTATACCATGAGTAGGAAATTAAGGGACTTTGTCAAAAATTTCTTTTGACTGATACTTATCACTGGGAGTTCCAAGACTTATTCAGTGCTTTCTTATTATTTTTTAACCCAAGAATAAGAGAGTTTTCATTAATATTTGGTCAATAATTCCCCTGTAACAGTGGGCCTTCAAAATATGGATTCATTTTATCTATATTTTATTTTTTTTGTTTATTATATTTATATATTTATTTTTTTGAGATGGAGTCTCACTCTCGCTCTGTTGCCCAGACTGGAGTGCAGTGGCAAGATTTCAGCTCACTGCAATCTCTGCTTCCCTGGTTCAAGCAATTCTCCTGCCTTAGCAGCCTGAGTAACTGGAATTACAGGCATGCACCTCCACATCCAGTTAATTTTTTCTATTTTTAGTAGAGACAGGGTCTCACCATGATGATCGGCCTGGTCTTGAACTCCTGATCTCAGGTGATCCCTTCACCTCAGCCTCCCAAACTGCTGGGATTACAGGCATAAGCCACCATGCTTGGCCTTATCCATATTTTTAAATCTTATACTGAATTTCACTTTAAAAGTTATCAGGAAAAATAAGAATTTATTTAGTCACTAACTTCATTATTATATGGAATATAATATGGAAGTTAGTATTCCATATAAAATGGAATATTATATGTCTGATATTATTATTATATGAAAAAATACATCTTATCATCTTATCTCTCCCACAGGGATCAGTTCTTATGAGCTCCCTAATATTAGTTGGAAGCAGCAATTGTTTCTCAAAATGATGAAATGATGTCTCTAGTATAATAAAACAAAAGGCAAGCAATATGAAAACCTACATATTTTGGTAGAATTATACCAGATGTGCAAATCTCCAGAGGGTTTTTGAACTGATAGAGCAAAGCATTTATTTATTTGTTCAGGAGAACTGCCTCTCAGGAAAGATCGCAGATTTCCAAAGGTTTTTCTCTTTTTCCTTTATTATGGGTAATTTTTCTTCTGCCCAACATTGTAGATGCAGAAGCATACACTAAAGGTAGTCAACCCTGTAATTAGCTGATAATTATTTGCCTTTCATTGTCAAGTGTACTTATTTCAATGAGGAAATCTAACTGAGCTTGACCCAGGACCACTGAAGTCTGGACCTTTGATGTAAATAAATGTGTGTGATCTGAATGGATATAGGTCATAATTCACCTTTTCATCATCCAGTATTCATGTTTGGCAGGATTTTTATTCATCTTTGAGACAAGTTTCTCAAATTCACAGGCTCTGTTTGCCCAAATTGTCCCTTATTTGCCTCAATTGGATAGGAAAATAATTAGAGACTTCTTAGTCATGTAATTCAACTGGTATAGGGTGCTTTCATCTAGAGCAGTGGTTCTCAATAGGGGGAGATTTTGCCCCCCAGGGGACATTTGGCACTGTCTGCAGACATTTTTGTTTGTCACAAACAAATGGGGGAGGGATTACTACTGGCATCTAGTGGTGTCTTGGCTTAGTCCATTTGTGTGGCTATAACAAAAAACTAGAGACTGGGTAATTAATCAAGAACAGAAATTTATTTCTCGCAGTTCTGGAAGCTGGAAAGTCAAGGCACCAGCAAGTTCAGTGTTTGGTGAAGGCCTTCTTGCTATGTCCTCCTACAGTAGAACAGGCAGACATTATGTCCTCACTCTGTGGAAGGCGGAAGGACCAAGACGGGAATGAACGCTGTATGAAGCCTCTTTCATAAAAATTTCGATCCCATTCACAAGAGAGGAGTCCTCATGACCTAGTTGCTTCCTAAAGGTCCTATCTGTTAATATTTTTAATTGGAGATTAAGTTTCAACATAAATTTTGAAAGGATCCAAACATTCAAACCATAGAAACTGGGTAAAAGACTGTGATGCTGCTAACCATCCCTGAATTATCCTGTCCAGATGTCAATTGTGTGAGGTCTCAACCTGATCTACCCTGAAGCTATTCTAGAATTTAGGTCTTGTTCCTTCTTGGTCCCAGGTGCCTTAAAATGACTTAAAAAAATCCTTTAAACTCTGCAAGGCCAGAGTGTATGCACTTCATATTGACACTTTCATATCAGAATGTCAAGCAGGTGTGGTGGCTCATGTCTATAATCCCAGCACTTTGGGAGGCCCAGGCGGGGGGATCACTTGAGGGTCAGGAGCTCAAGATCAGCCTGACCAACATGGTGAAACTTTGTCTCTACTAAAAATACAAAAATTAGCTAGGTGTGGTGGTGCATGTCTACTCAGGAGGCTGAGGCAGGAGAATCATTTGAACCAGGAAGGCAGAGTCTGAAGTGAGCCGAGATCCTGCCACTGCACTCCAGTCTGGGTGACAGGACAGAGCTAGACTCTGTTTCAAAAAAAAAAAAAAAAAAAAAAAAAAAAAAAGTTGAGGACCTACTATTTGCCTTTTCGTTTTCTATCTCAAGAAGCTTAGTACCTACATTCTAGTCTAATATTTCTCAAAATATAGTTTCTAGGCCACTAGTGGGTGACAAGACCTCCCCTAAAAGAGGTATAAACTGACCTAAAATGTAATCTTCACATCAGTCTTTCTAGGAGCATCACATGCAATTCTGTAGATCTTTAATTTTGTTTCATTAGCTGTTTTTTTCTACTGGAAAGTGCAACAAGTAGAGTCAGCAGCTGTGGAATCTTTTGCTCTAAGTCATTCTTAGAAAAAATGTTGGAGAACCACTGCTATAGAAGCTTTCCTTTGTGACAGCTGTTTCTGCTCAGTTTCCTGCTAAGACAGCTATGTCCTTTCCTTTTCTCTGCTATTCTTTATCTATACAGATCTTTATCTTCCTTCAAGATCCATCTCAAATTCTCTCACACTGACTGATGTATTCATTTGTTTGCCCGCTTATTAAACACATTACAGATCTATTAAACACCACTGCCACTATGCTAAGATCTGGGAACACAGGAAAAACCCAAAAAGACATAGTTCCTTGAGTATCTTATCACCTATTGGAGGAATTCTACTTCTGTTAACACTGCCCTTTTCCTGTGCCCCATAATAAAACATTTAATAATATTCTGCTACTTATTACTCTCAAATTGACTTCCATGTCTTGATTTCTTCTCTTGAACCAGAAGAAAATATTTTTGGGGTTCTGGGTTGCATATGGCAATCCTCTTTAAGGCAAAGGCTCTCTAATATTTTCCCTACATCTCCAAGGACATGTAACACAGAATTGGATGTACAGTCAGTGCCCAAATAAGCAATCAGTTGTCTTATTCCTTTAATGTAGGTAGAAACTTTAAATATTCTTTCTGCAAAGGTAGGGACAGTGACTATTTATATTAGCTGGTGCTAAGGTACGTAATTGTGTTTTTTTCTTCCTTCCTTCCTTCTTTCTTTCCTTTCTTTCTTTCTTTCTTTCTTTCTTTCTCTCTCTCTCCTTCCTTCCTTTTCTTCTTTCTCTTTCTTTCTTTCTTTCTTTCTTTCTTTCTTTCTTTCTTTCTTTCTTTCTTTCTTTCTTTCTTTCTTTTTTTTCTTTCTCTCTTTCTTTCGTGCTAGATGGAGATTTGCTCTTGTTGCCCAGGCTGTAGTGCAATGGTGTGATCTCAGCTCACTGCAACCTCCACCTCCCAGGTTCAAGTGATTCTCCTGCCTCAGCCCCCCAAGTTGCTGGGATTACAGTTGCCTGCCACCACACCCAGCTAATTTTGGTATTTTTGGTACAGAAGGGATTTCACCATGTTGGCCAGGATGGTCTTGAACTCCTGACCTCAGGTGATCCACCTGCCTCAGCCTCCCAAAGTGCTGGGTTTACAGGCCTGAGCCATCGCACCTGGCCGATGGTTTTTCCCATTAAAAGTAGGTGACAGGCTTTCCCATTAAAAGTAATGGGAAGAGCCACAGTTATGTTTTCACCAACCTGACACTAGTTCATATTCACATCATAGTTAAATCAACTCTGATCTAAAGTAAAGAACAGACTTTCAGGAAATGGTGGAGTTTAGGATATGACTAAAAGGCAACTCATCTGCCCTTTAGTCGTATTTAGGATATGACTTCTAAACATCACATTAGGAGAGGAGACAGGTCTACAGTTATTTTTGTTTTTGTTTTGTTTTGTGGAAGGATAGGGCAGATGAATTGTCTTTTAGTTCCTTTATATTCCAAACCTGGGTTTTGCATAAGATATTAGTATGTTGGTAATGTAGAGAAACAACTTGTTCTAATCTCAATTATTTGGATAATTCACCATGAAAATTATACCTCAAATAACATTCTTTTCATGTAGCACTTTGCTATAAATGAACATTATTCTAGTTCTACAGTGAATATTATGACTGAAAATTACTGGAATTGCCGTAAAATCTCAGCACTTGATGAAATTACTTCCCTTGAATGCCAAGAAGATACCAGTTTTTGCAAAATAGCACCCAACCTGATTCCAGCAGGTCAATTTCTATTGCAATGCGAACTCTGAGTAATATTTTTTGGAACTTGAAAATGTCCTGGTACCTGGAATTTACCAGTAAATGTTCCACACATAGCACAGTACTATACAGACAGGAGGTATGGTTACATAAAATTTGACTTCACAATGTTTGAGCTTTTCTATATTTGCTTTTCATAACCAGGAGTTCTGAGTTCTCATCTTGGCTGTACAAATGGGTGTTGTCGTTATCAGAAGGAAATTTCAGAGACGACATTGTTTCCTGTTCCTATTTCAAGACCTCTGGGTGTTCTACTCCATCATCGTTTGAGTCTGCCTGCTGCTGGTCTTGCTCTTTTCTTCGAAGGCTTTAGGTAGGCTGTTGGAAGGAGGTAACAAAGGGATTGTACAACTCGCTCCAGAGAGCTTTATCAGCTCTTGACTCACATCACTAGTCTTCTAAAGATGGAAAGGTGTTAAATTTTCATCTGTCTTGAGAAGGTGGAAAGGTTTATTTGTATGCGTTCTAGGGAATTTCCAGGTAGGGAACAGATACTTTGAATGATTTCCCAGAGTAAGAAAGATGGAAAAACTTTATTTTCTTTTGACTATAGCAAATCCTCTGTTACTCAACCTAGTTGCCCAAATTTATCAATTGGTTATCAACTTTCAAATCATTTGAGCATAGTAAAATATGTTTAATAAAATTATAGTCAACATACTATGAAAACATTTTATTCTGAAAATTTTCATAAATTCACACAAGTAGAAAGAATAATAGAATAAATCCCCCATGCACCTCTCACCCACCTTCAACATCTGTCACTGTTTTGCCAGGTTTTTCTTTTGTCTACAACCACCACTATTTTTTTTTTCCTAGAGTGCTTTGAACCAAGCCTCAAACACTGTGTCATTTTACCCTCAAATACTTGAGTATGCATCTCTATTTGACAAGGACATTTCTAATATAAACACCATGCCCTTATGACATATATCAATATGAAAAATAATTTCTTAATGTCATCTAGTCCATATTCAAATTTCCTCAGCTGTTTCCAAAATATAATTGGTTTTCTCTAATCAGGATCCAAATAAGTCTATGCACTGCATTTTGTTGGGTCTCTATAATGAGCATAATTTAATCTTTTTTGTGTTAGAATTTAGAAAGCACCCTAGGATTTCAGAGGATCTTGGAATCCTTAGTATAATAATACTCTACACAGCCAGATATCTGTGAAAAAGTTGTTATAACATACAGAACATCTTTTAAAACCAATAATATTTATTTTTAATTGACGATCATTGTATATATTTATGGAGTATGATGTGATGTTTTTATCTATGTATACATCGTAGAAAGATTCTATTAAGCCTATTAACACCACTTCCCCAACTTATCATTTTTTTATGTAAGGTGAGAATGTTAAAAATCCATTGTTTTAGTAATTTTCCAAGTGATACATGACAAAGTAAGACCATAGGCTTTGTCACTTCACTTCTTTCAGAAAGTGTGTAAAGGACTTAGTTGAATTTTGCTGGCTTCCTTTTAAAAATCCTTCAGCAAAATTTTTCCAATTTTAAAATACCCTCCTCCAAATACTATCTAAACTCAAGACTATCTATTAGAGAAAGCACAGTAAAATTTCAAGACATTTCCACTGTAGATTTTTTTATGGGCATAAGGTATTTCAAGGACTGGCTAAATGGGTCATTTGATTTACTGAGAGAGAAAAGGCAACATTCCCAGTAACATGAAAAGCTTCACCAAAGTGGCTGAGTAGCTAGGCCTGGGAAATTGGGAAGCTACAAGGCCAGGGAACCAATAAAGAAGAAATCATGCAGAAGTAACAGAGGCGGCACAGGAGTCTTTAGCAAAGTGACTCAGAAAAGGTACATGAGCAGAAAAAGTAAACAAACAAACAGATAAATGAATAAAATAGTAGCCTGAGGAGGGCTAAGAGTCAAGGAGAAAAGGTGTCTTCTGAAAAGGTCCCACACATCACATCCAGCTACTGGTTCAAATCTTGGCTGTTCCCCATAGACAAATGGATCTCAGTGGAAGTTTTCAAATACCCTAATTCTGTAATATTTATATATACAGTAATGCATCACTTAACAACAGGGATATTCCCTGAGAAATGCATCGTTGGGCAATTTTGTTGCTGTGTGAACATCCTACAGTGTACCTACATGAACCTAGATAGAATGGCCTACTACACACCTAGGCTATATGGTGTGCAACCTATTGCTCCTATACTCTAAACCAGTACAGTATGCTACTTTAGTAAATACCAGAGGTAACTGCAAAACTATGGTGACTATTTGTGCATTGAAACACATTTAAGGATAAAAAGAAGTATAGTAAAACATAGTATAAAAGAAAAAGTGGAACACCTGTATATGGCACTCAGCATGAATGGAGTTTACAGGACTGGAAGTTTCTCTGCGTGAGTGGTGAATGAGTGTGAAGGCCTAGGATATTACTGCACGCCACAGTAGACTTTCTAAACATTGCATACGTAGGCTACCCTACATGTATTTTAAAAATAAAGTAATTGTGCTGCAATGTTGTAATGACTACAGTGTCACGTGGCGTTAGGAATTTTTCAGTTTCATTATAATCTTATGGAACTGTCATCATATATGTAGTTTGTAGTTGAACAAAATGTCATTATATGGATCATGACTGTATATATCATTATATGTCTATTCATTTATATATTTATATTATATATTTCAGAGGTACATTCAAGTTTTCTACGTTTTAATAGATCTCAGGGTTTTGCAGTAGATTGCTCATGCTCTACTTCACTTACTTTTACAGTTGTCCATATTTTAAACTCCTGAGAATCAGAATATCCATAGTGAAGAATTTTTTTTTTCTCAAACACTGAGAGTTTTTTTTTTTTTTTCCCTTCTGACATTTGCCCATTTTAACACCAACTTGTTGTGTTACAATTCAATTCAATTCAGATACCATGTATCTGGAGTTAGCATCTCACAAAACTGCTTCCACTTCAGAGGCCAATTGCAAGCCCTGGGCTACTCGTAATTTGATGGACTGACTATAAATTGGGGGTTCCCATGACCCCTTCTTCAGAATTCGATAATTTGCTGGAATGGCTCCCAGAACTCGGGAAGTCATTTACTTACATTTCTGGTTTATCATAAAGGATACAGATGAACAGCCAGATGAAGAGGTACATAGGATGGGGTCTGGAAGGTTCCCAAGTACAGGAGTTTCTGTCCTTGTGGAGTTGATGTGTGCCATCCTTCCAACACATGGATATGTTCATCAACTCAGAAGCTCTCTGAACCCTATTATTTAAGGGATTTTATAGAAGTTTTATCACATAAACATGATTGATTAAATTGTTGACTGTTGGTGATTACGTCAATCTCCAGTTTCTCTCTCCTCCCTTGAAGTTAGGGGATGGAGCTAAAATTTCTAAGCTTCTAATCAACGCTTGGTCTTTCTGGTGACCAGTCTTCATCTTGAAGCTGCCTAGGAGCCTGCTAAGGGTCACCTCACTAGAGTAAAAGATGCTTCTATCACCCTTATCACCAAGGAAATTCCAAGAGTTTTAGGCACTCTGTGCCAGGAACAAGGAAAAAACTCCCGGTATGATTCCTATTAAACCACAAATACTTTATTTCAACCATTTCATAAAAATTGGCTTTCCATTACTTAGAAGAGTTCAAGTTAATGCAAGTCCAAGCTGTGGGCATCATTTTGTAACATGTAACTCTCCCAGCCAGCAATATGTCTTACTACAGTAGCCATCTAAAAGAAGAGCTACTTTTCTTATCTGGTTACCCATAGTTACCAGACTCTTGATTGCAATCATCACCAGGAGTCTACATGATGTTAATACCTATTTTATAATAAAACATGGAGAGATCATTTAACTCAAGGCTACATAACTGTAACCATTTAATTGATTCTGCATCAGTGAGCTTACACTATGAAGTAAAAATTATATAAAGCATAAACATTCATTCAAAATAACTCTATTCAACAACCAATAATTAATATTCTGATCCTAATATTTATTTTTAATTTCCTTTTTATTAAAAGAATTGGTGAAAATCCTTGACCCAATGTTCTTGGGAAATGTTTGTTCTGATTTTCTCTTCTTTCTGATGTGAATTTTCGCTATTTGACCTTCCTCTGTGCGCCATACAGTTCCTTTCATGTCATCTGTTCTGATATATCATTCCTTCTTTAGGACCCTATGTCTGAGTTGTAGAAATATTACTTTTTTACATTTTTAGTTTTTAAATTTATTTTTTATTTTTTTTTTTTTAGAGGGTAAGTCTAATTATATTGCCCAGGCTTGTCTCAAACTCCTGAGCTCAAGCAATCCGCCTACCTCAGCCTCCCAAAGTGCTAAGATACAGGAATGAGCCACCATACCCTGCCAAGTTGTAGAAATATTCTTAGTCTTGACATCAGTCATTGTAAAAAAACATCGCTTTGGGTGCAAATTGCTTATCACTTATAATGCAAATAAAGTCTTGTTTTTCTTCATCATGCTCTACAGCAGGCGTCCCCAAACTACGCCAGGCCTGCTGGCCGCATGCGGCCCCCTGAGGCCATTTATCCGCCCCCCCCCCCCCGCCCTCCGCACTTCAGGAAGGGGCACCTCTTTCACTGGTGGTCAGTGAGAGGAGCACAGTATGTGGCGGCCCTCCAACGGTCTGAGGGACAGTGAACTGGGCCCCTGTGTAAAAAGTTTGGGGACGCCTGCTCTACAGCATGTTTGAAGATGATCTCCGTCTTTCTGAAAACTTGTGGCTTGGTGTCTCTGCCTGACTTCGTATGCTCCGGGGCCAACCCCTGTGTATTAGGCCCCTCTGTTCCCTGTCCTGCCCATACTATGACAATGGAGCCACAAAGAAAAGGGCCATATTCTGGTTCTTCGGGCAGTAAGAGTCATTTTTCTGTCTGTCTCAACCTTGTCTCTATCAGCCAGGTGAGCACCTCCACATGTCTGTCAATCTATTGAGGTGAATTGTGAGTGCCCATCTGTCACTGGACTTGTTCCCTGCCAACTTTATATTGATTAAGTACCTGCCCAGTCCCTGGCTCTAGGGAGGTATTTTCTTTGCCATCTTAAACCAGCCTGTGGCCTTTCGAGTTGGGCCTAGATTCTGTAGCCCATTTTCCTGTGAAGGGTCTTGACTTAGATTGACGCCGGGCTCCTACAACTTTTTGTGCTGCTTGAGGATATGTGATCCCCCCTAAACATGTCCTTGGGTCCAAAAGCAAGGTCTTGGCCTATTGAAGGGTCCCCTACCACCGTCTCATTGCCCCCCCAGGGAAAGAGATGGATGCCCTCAGATTAGGATCGAAGCTGATGATGAACACTTCACTGGGCAGAACCAGGAGCCCTATAACGCTTCCAATTTAACATTATTAAAAAGCTATCCTGGCTGTAACGGCTGACCCTTTCATCACTTTATCCTTCTAGATGTGTTTTTTAAAAGATTAACAGAGTCATTGGGGGAAAAAATGGAAAGCTTTGAAGAATCTAATTTTAAAACAAATTTTCTATCCCCTGTCAAGCTTCCAGCATGAAAAAAAAAAGCAAAATGTACAACTCAGATAATATCTGGCGAACCCTGTTCTGCACAGCCTACTTCGTTATTGAAACCTCCTGTGGCATCATGAGACATTCACTGAAATATCCGTTAATGAAAAGCTGGACAGTAAGAAAGAAGTAATGAGAACGTTTTATCTCTTTGGCAGTCTTCTAATAAAAAAATGAAGGGAAAGGAAGTTCCTTTTAATTGATGAGACATAGATTTCATCAGGTTGAAAAGGCAAACAAACACTGCTAGGGGCAAGCTGTACTCCTCTCTGTACCTTTTGGTTAGAGGTGCTGAGTAATACTCTATTGGAACATGAATTAGATTTATTGTAATGGCCTGTTTCCATATTTAGTTTTCCCAGAATTCACATAGTTTCTTGTTTATAATGGCATATATCTAATGGTGAGCACAATGTCTGACACAGAGTTGTTACTTAATAAATTATTCTTGAATGGATGAATAACAGATAACGTATCCCTTCCTGCAGGAATTTATTATCTAGTTGGGAAGGGAAGACACAAACACAAAAATAAGTGACGATTCCTATCATTTTATTTATTGTTAATCATCTACTGTTATCACTGTATTCTTCAGTATTAATTTTGTGGTATTTATCATAAGTCATAAAGGTAGTCAAAGATGTTCTTTCTACCTTAGCAGAAGGTAAGTGTCTGTTTCTTCTACTAACCCGGCCTCAGACTCACCTCTCAATTTAGCATTTGCTGATTAGTCTGCCTGGAGTGCTCATATTCAGTAGTTAATTAACTCCTATTCATCCTTCAAGACCCAGTAGAAATGTCATTTCCTCCTGGAGGTCCTCCACGATAGCCTGGGCTGGGTTATCTAGCCCTGCTTTATGTTCCAGGCCAATATTCAGAATTATGCTTGTCATCGCTTTTCCTGTATGTCTTCCCTGAAAGAACGTGAGCCCCATGAGGGCAGGGACAGACTGCATCCTTTTTATCTCTTCCCCAGGGCTCAGCATAGCAGGTGTTCAATGCTGGTATAATGAAGGGACACTTTCTTACAAAGAGCACTTTGAAATAGGTAAGGGGCTCTAGAGCATGGAGCTCATTCTCAAAATGATGGGGAGGCAGAGGCCTGGAGTAGAGAATGGGATCAAAGTGAGTGGTCCATGGACCAGCAGCACTGACATCACCTGGAGCTTGTTAGAAATGTGTCTTCTCGAACCTCACCCAAGACCTGGGTGATTTGTATGCACATTTTAAGTTTGAGAAGTACTGCTTTTCATCTGGCCACACAATGCAGACAGAGAAGACAGACCTCGGGAATGATCCCATCTAAGAGACTGAGGGCCCTGAATGGATCTCGGCGACTGCCTGTATGTGGGGACAAGAGGTAGCTGCTGATTTTCTTGTGACCAAGTCCTGGGTTCTAATTCAATCCCCCTTTTTTAAAAAAAAAATATACCTCATGGAGCACATGGTAACTGACTACCTTTGTTTGGGGAAAATGCTGTTTGCTGACGAATTTTCTCCAGATACTATGGAACTGTGTGGTTCCTCTCTTGGCCTCATTGTCAGTTGGACATAGAGAAGGGATCATCAGTCTGCCTTTTACTCAAAGTCTTAGATCCCCAGGCCCCTGGCTGACTTGTACTGTTGGAACTAAGCAAAAGAGATTCCAAGAAGATCCCACAAGGACTTCATGTGAGTCCATTTTTCTTGCTATTTCAGAATACCTAAGAGGGGGTAATTTGCATCGAAGAGCAATTTATTATATCATGGTTCTAGAGTCTGCAAATTCCAAGATCAAGGGGTTGGCATCTGGTAAGGGCCTTCTCAATGTGTCATCCCATGGCAGAAAGGCGATGAAGGGTTAGAAGGAGCAAGAGATCAAATTCGCTGTCTCAAGCCCTTTTTATAGTGGCATTAATCCATTCATGACGAGCCCTTAGGACCTAAACACCTCCCAACACGTTGCATTGAGGATTGAGTTTCCGACATGTGAACTTTGGGCGACACATTTAAACCATTGCAGATCCTCTCCATTCATCCTACCTCACCTGACACCTAATTCACGTGCAGGCTAGGTTAGGGGACAGAGGGTCCACAGCCAAGAAGCCCACAGCTTCAGGGACCTGCGGACAGAGGTGGACCAGATAGAAGATGGCAAGGAGGAGGTTAGCACAAACTGTCTGCAGGGTGAGGCAGCTTCATTCTTTGCAGTGGGGACATGAGGTAGGGATCAGGGTTCAGGAACAGGATCTGACTGTTTTATAGCAAAGCAGGACAGATGGAAGTCAGAGCTGGACGAAGACTTTTCCTGCCACCTGTGACTCAGTCACAGAAGTACCCAAACCGTCTTCTGGTGTGAAGACCGCAAAAGCTCGGCATACCTCGGCAGTAGGTAGATACAGGGAATGGTGTGGGATGAGGCAGAGGTTTGCTTCAGGTTCTCATCAAATCCCCCAGATCTGAAGCCCGTCTCTCTCAGGCCTGAACAGAAGCCCTTCGCCTGTTTATTTCTTCAAAAGCCATCCTAGGCTGCTGCTTCTCACTTTTAGTTCTCAGATGTGGTTTTCCCACTGTCCAGAAGAAATAAACTTCTGTTTTCGGTGGAGTCATCTCAGCTTAAAGCCCTATAATCCTGTTGAATCATTGCTGTGTTTGGCTACACCAGGCTCCTCAGACCACACTCCAGGGTCACACAGGTAACTTGGCTTGCTGCTTCTAGGGGCTCTGAATCCCGCCTTGCCAGGGTCCGAGGCCTCTTTACCTGCTGCCACCAGTCTCCTGGGGTCTAGCCTCAATAGCTTCCATCAAGGACACACTGCATTGCTTAAGAGTGTATTTAAGATGCTGCATTTGCAATGCTAGGGAGGAGCCTTCCTGAGTTAATGGCACAGGGGGAGTGGGGAAAGAAGTGGGTATTTGGAAGGAGGGTGAGGTGAGCTGGGAATGCCAAGAAATGGTACTCCTGTGTGCTAGATCGAAGTGGGTCTTGGAATCTTCCTAGCTTTTCTTTTTCTTTTCTTTCTGACTTTATCTTATGTTGTCACTCACTCACTGTGTTTTGCTTTCCTCAACTGCAAAATGGATTGTTGGAAGCTTGAACAGGAATCATGCTTAAATAAAACGTTGAGCATGGTGCCTGGTACCGTGAAACCATTCAATGGAAGTTTCTTATGATTTGCCTCACACCCATGGAGTAATTGGGGCCCTGAAGAAAGACACCCCAATCTGCCATTCTCTCAGCCGCCCAGCTTAATAGTGCACTAGGGAGGCTGACGGGAAAATACCGTGCAAAAGGCTGAGGAGTGGTGATTCTGGGGCGGGACTTTTTGAGGCCCTAGGTGAACTCTCCGCCCAGGCACCCGCCCTCCCCGGGCCCGGGCGGCAGAGCTGCGGGCGGGGGCGGTGGCCCGGTGCTGCACCCGGCCTGCGCGTAGGCGGGCAGGCGGGCGGGGCTGCGCGTCCCGGCTCCCGGGGCGGGTAATATAGCGGCTCGCTGAGGCGCTGGTGCGCGGGGGCAGCGCGCGGCAGGCAGGCTGGCAGGAGGGCGGGCTGGTTGGCAGGCAGGGCTGGGATCGAGGCCCAGAAACCGGAGCAGCGGGCACCAGGGCGGCCTGGAACGGGGCGAGCGCCATGAGCAACAAATGCGACGTGGTCGTGGTGGGGGGCGGCATCTCAGGTCAGTCGCGGCTGTGCGCCTTCTTCCCCTTCGCGCGCTCGGACAGGTGGCCGCCTAGGAGAGGCGCGCGGGGCGGCCGTGGGGCAGGGGCTGACCCTGGAGCCCCCAGACTCTCCATGCACGGGGGGGTTCTAGTGGGTCCGGAGGGCCGCGCACTGAACCCTCCTTTGGGGGCAATTTTGAGTGCGTTTCTGGACGCAGAGGCCGGAGGCTGGAAGCCTGTTGCAGGTCTGGGGCCAGATTAAACTTCTTCCCCCAAGGAAGGCCTTCGCTTGCTGGAATTGTCGAAGCCAGGGAAAAGGGTTGGGAAGGTGGTACAAAGGTCAGTCATTTGCTCCAACTTGACCTGAACACTCTGCACCCTCACTTGGAGCAAGCATGTGCCACAGTGTATTGTTGTCCTGACATCAGGAAAACGACCTTGAACAGAAGAGGCTGGAGCCTGGCCAATCTGTTGCCAAAGACTTTCCAGGCCCTCCTGATTCTCTGAGATTCTGTGATTATCATGGATCTAACCCGAGGCTGCAGTGTCTTGGCAAATGCGTGTTTTCCTCTTATCCCTCTCCCACCCGCACTCTACCCCACCCCACTCCTAGCGCAGGATGGCCAAGCTGCAGCTTTGCTTTCTGGCCTAGCCCATATTTGGCAAGGATGGGACAGAGACTACCCCCTCAGCCACAGGGGTCTGTGCACACCAAGGGCACCGAAAAATAGAAGCCAAAAGAAGGGAGAGGGATAGTGGGGGAACTTACCCTCTGTGGAGGATGAGGCAGATCATATGGGATGGGGTCAGTGGGAATCAGCATTGCTCTCAGCTTGGCCTGTTTAATGGTCCCCTGGGCATGCTCTGGCCCACCTCCTAACGCTGCCTGGCACTTGAGCAGTAATTAGGACACTTCCAGACCCCGTGAATGTGTAGTCTAAGACTTGCTCTAAGGAGTTCTCAAGTAGCCTTCAGGAAGTAGGGGTCGTGCTCCCTGAGAGGCCAGGGCAGAGTTGTTCTGACTCTCCTATGGCTGGAGAAAAAACCAAGGCATTGAATGTTTGATGCTGACCCTGGTCCTGTGCTCCTGCCTCTGCTCCAGCTTTCCTCCCCTTTGGGTGGATCTCAGGCTACCATGTCTGCCTAGCTGGCTCTGGTGATCTCACCCATGCCAGGCCCTGTGCCTGGTGTTGCAGATACAATAGATGGGTAATCACAGCATGCTGACGTTGGCCAAGGCTGTGTATAAATTCTGTTTTCTTTCAGTATTTTTGACATCTTGTTTCCTAGAGGAACTTAAAAGCATACCTACTTAGGTGTTTTAGAAAATATAACTAAGTGCCTCTTGATGTTGCCTTGCATAGCGCCTCATCTTATGAAAGCTGAAGCTTCTCTTTTCAGGCCCCCAAAGTCATTTTCTTACGGAAGTATGCCTGATGGGTTCAGATTCTTCTATTTTCCCTTTGTGATTTGTACCTTTGGATTCATACTCCAAACCTTCAGGTTCAATCACATTACTCATGTTAGACTCATACGGAAAAGGTAGATGAGGGTTTAGCTATTTTTGCAAGCAGTGGTGAAACGTCTGCATTCATCCTCTTAAACTCGGATCAAAACAAGGTACTGATGAGTAGGTCTGACTTGTCTCAAGAACATTCCACGGAACAGGCATTGTTCTAAGAACCGAGAAAGCAGGCTTCTAAGGCCCAGTCTTGCTCAATGCTTTATCTGCCACACAGGGATAACACCAATTAGTCATTGCTAGATTACAGGGCAAATGAAACAGTGTTAGTAAAATAGTTTTTCAGAGTCTGAAATATGGCACAAGCCCCTCAAGAATTTTACCCGTTTATTCAGACAATAGGAATTGAGGGAGGCTGTGGTAGGGGATTAAAAAATGGATCATGTTGTTCTTGCCCTGGAAGACTTGTCAATTCAGGAAGAGAGATGGGATACTCAGACAATACAAGATAGAAGGTGGTGTGTGCCATGGGAGGGATCCATTCATTCAGTCACTGTTCATTCATTCAATGAACATTTACTTCCTGCTCCACATTTTGTCCCAAAAGGACTAAAAGATTACTTATGCAGGGCCATTGTTCCTGGGGCCCTCCCACAAGCTGATGTGGGAGACAGTCAGGAATAATTACTACTGTTTGGCCTATGATAGGTGCTTTAGTAGTGCATCCAAAAAGTTCTAGGGAAGGTGACTGGAGAGAACATCAAATTGTGAGAAAATCTGAGAAGAACTCACAGAGTTGGTGACATTTGAACTACAGCTTAAGGGATGAATATGAATTCACCAGAAGACTAGATGAAGAAAGCATTTTAAACTAAGCAGCTTGCATAAAACCACAAACGCGTGAAGGAACATGGTAACATGTTTAGGAAAACTTAAGAACTTCAGTGTGGAGAGGTGGCGGAGGGGTCTGGTGGGAGAGAAAGCTAGAAAGGTCAGTTGGGATGGATTGTGGGGTGTCTTAGATGTCAGAAAGGTTTCGCTGTTTCTGTGGTCAGTGAATAGCACGGATGATTTTTTATTCACAGAGTGCCATGCATTAAATGACATGTGTCACATCTGGTGCTGATGTTAGCAAAAAGAGAGATATGAAGAAGAGGGAGAGAAGGTTTTGGGGAAAGATAGGACATCTAGAATTGGAGGTTCTGGGAGGAAACCCAGGGAGAGAAGTCTAGCAGTAGGAAAGAAATTGGGGGTTACAAATGTGTACGACAGAGGTTTTAATAGATGAAATGGCCAAAATCAAGAGTGTAGTGTGTAGGATTTTAGAATTAGTAGGTGACCAACACAATGATTTATGTTTAAAAGTCTCTGGATTTGACTCTGGGTTCTCAACTTTGTTAATAATCAAACTTGTGACATTCTGGCAACTCCCTGATAATTTTCAAAGCTGTCAGCAAATTTTAATCACTCCCTTTGGGATAAACAGAGATAATACTGGGAGGATAGCTTGTTAATATATAACTTTCTTTTTCAATATTTTAAAAGTTCCAAGATTGTTGTAGACAAGCTTTTTAGAAATGTGTATGGTATAGAAATGAGCATTTGCTGAAATCTCTTTTACCCAAGGGGCAGGTCATCTCCAGAGACTTGGCAGAGCAATGACATGTCCCACATGGAACTGGACAGCAGCACGTTGCTTCTGTCTCGCGTCCCTCAGTTTCAGTGTTTGGGTTGGTGGAACCATGGGAACTGTGTTTTGCAATTCTGGAATAGCTCTTGTTCAATCTCCGAAAGCTAAAAAAGGCAACTTGAAGCAGAAAAAAGAAAGTTTTGGCCAGGCTTGGGAGAGGAGATTTGGTCATTTGAGGGTGGCAGGCACTTGTTCGACATCCCTGGAAGTGATGGAATCAGACTTCCAAATTGTAACCAATACCTAGCAGGCGATCTTTGTGGCAAGGAGAGCAAGCCTAGCTGCAGGCTAGAGGTACTGGCCTGGGCAGGGAATGTTAGAGATGACTCACAAGGGGTCGTGAGTTGAGGTTTGTGGTGGGCAGATGTGGCTCATGTGTTAATGGCAAAGCCTCCTTCTCACCTTTGTGAAGAAAAATAGAGAACTTCCCTGGGCTCCTGTAACCCACTTAAATATCCTAAAAAATAATAATTATATAGATGTGCCTGGAAATTTGTGTATCCTAGACAAGGAAACAATACACAGAGGTAATACAGTTAATATTAAAAGAACATACGCTTTAACTTGGAAGGCTGAGACAGGAGGATTGTTTGAGCCCAAGAGTTCGAGACCAGCCCTGGCAACATAAGGAGACATGGCCTCTTAAAAAAATAAATAAATAACAAATGGCTGGGTATGGAGGAGTGCACCTTTAATCCCAGCTACTCTGGAGGCTGAGGTGGGAAGATCGCTTGAGTCCAGGAGTTCGAGGCTGCAGTGAGCTACAATCATGCCATTGTACCCCAACATGGGCCACAGACAAAGACTGTCTATAAGAAAAGAAGGGAATGGGGAGAATAGGCTTGATTCATATTATTCAGTGTTAAACAAACTGGTTATGAATCTCATTTCCTATGCTCACCTATGTGGAACCTTAAAAGATGTATAACCTTCCTGTATTTCAGCTGCCTCATCTTTAACATGAGACTCATAATGCCTTCCTGGCAGGCTTGTTTCAAGGATTGGAAAGAATGCACATGCAGGACCATAAACAGTGATCACTTTGGCTTTGGCTTATAGTTGCCATACTCTACCTTTTTGGAAATATATTCTTCTTTGTCTTATAGAGTTTATCAGTCTAAGGGAGCAAGAAACAGGCATTTCTAGGTAATCGCTTATTTTCACCAACCAATAGTTTTTCTGGATGTGCAGCATAGAGAAGGTGACAACAGGACGCTATGTATACATGTGGGCATCAGTTCAGCCTCATCCTGCCTCAGCCTGTTCCTTTATCTCCCTGCAAGAGGCCTGAGGAACTCAGGCTCACCTTAGGCTCTGGGACCTACAGGGTTCCTCATCAGGAGAATTTTGGAAGCTTTAGATCTGTACTGCAGTCTCACCTCAACCTGGCTGTTATTCCAGTTCTGATCTGGTCTTCATTTTGGCCACTTGATTCCTGTCTTAACTACAATAGAAGATAAATGCATTAATAATAAATGATATTCTTCATTTAATAATATTATTTAATAATAAATGATAAGAAAGGTAGCATATCAAGCATTGTCTACACGTTGTGCAAAGTTTTAGAAGCTTGATCAAAATGACAAAAGCTTTGTGAAGGTTAATAATGACAAAGCCTGGTTCTTTCTACTTGATTCTAACACATCTGGGACACAGTGATGGGGCCGGTTGGTGGGCTGTGTGAGCACAGCCAGTTGTCACTAGAGTCACAATTTCTAGGCCCTTATGTGTCAGATGAATGTCAGAGATGGTTGTGGTAGGGAATTCAAAAATGATAATGTTGCTCTTGCCCTGGAAGACTTGTCAATTCAAGAAGGGAGATGAGATACTTAGATAATACAAGGTAGAAGGTGGTGCATGCCATGGGAGGGGACGATTCATTCATTCATTATTCATTCATTCAATGAACATTGAATGAATCAGAAGTCACCAGGGCAGACTTGAGATTTGGCTTGGCCTTTGACAATGGCCACAATTTCCTTCTCCTCTGACTGGGTATTGAGGTCTAGGCTCCCTGCTATACACGCAGGGGCAGTGGTAGAGCACAGGGGTTAAGAGCAGAGGATCTACCCTGGTTTCACCACTAACTAGCTCTTCCACCTTGGGCAAAATAGTTAACCTTCCCATACCTTAGTTTTCTCATTTGGAAATGGGGGTAATAATGGTATCTATTTCATAACGTGGCTGAGAGGATTAAAAGAGAAAATACATGTCAAGTGCTTGGGATGTGGCTTGGCATTTGGCAGGCACACAATAGATATTGGTTATTATTGTTCATCAGGCTGACAAAACGTCCGCTAGCAACTAGTGGTCTGACGTGCCAGTGTGCCAGCTTCCTCACTGTCAAACTTTGGGTTGAGAAAGTGGTTTGTGGCTGTGCATGTGAATGCACTGACATACATACACACATGAACATGCACACACATGCACACACACACACACTCAGGGAACATTAGCCTGTAACAGGGATGCTGTTTCCAAGCCCTGCTTTCTTGGCTTGTAAATGATTTACTAACACAGATGATGTGAGAAAGTCAGCAGCTTAGTTTTTTAAAGAAAGCTTTAACTCTAATTATTTTAATATATATTTAAGAGGTAAATATGTCAGAAACTACAAATTCAAACCATTCCTATATGAAGAGGAAGGGGGATAACACAGCTGTTAGACACAAGGGCACTGGAGGCCTGGGGCTTGAGTTCAAATCCCATCGGTTCCCCTAAATGTGGAACTTGGGCAATAGTAACTGGTTAGTTATTTTGCGGAGTTCAACTATAGATGATTTTCATTTTTTTTCCATTTTCTGTAGTTCACAGATTTTCACAGTAAATATGTATTATTTCTGCAATTCATGTTTCCAGAAACACCATACTCTGCCCTTGCTAAAAGAATTTCTCAAAGTATAAATCATCAAGATGGAATGTGACTGCATCTTTCATTTGTATCAGTAGCCTTTCTTCTTAAAAATATTTGAGGGAATTTTTGTTATTAATAAATGTGGTTATTGGCCAGACGTGGTGGCTCATGCCTGTAATCCCAGCACTTTGGGAGGTGGCGGTGTGTAGATCATTTGAGGTCAGGAGTTCAAGACCAGCCTGGCCAACATGGTGAAACCTCGTCTCTTAAAAATACAAAAATTAGCCAGGCATGTTGGCACACACCTGTAGTCTCAAGCTAGTTGGGAGGCAGAGACGGGGGAATCACTTGAATCAGGTGGAGATTACAGTGAGCTGAGATTGTGCCACTGCACTCCAGCCTGGGTGACAGGGTGAGACTCTGTCTCAAATAAATAAATAAATAAATGTGGTTATTATTCTTCAATTTATCCTTCTGCAAAAGATGCCCTGCTAGATAGCAAAAGCTCTTCCGTAGAGCTTGTTTCTTCAATTTGTGTTAGTATTTCTTCAGAGAAGTTTCTTCAATTTGTCTTGGTACTTCAGAAGTGGGGGAATGTCCCTGGGCTAACTCAGAATGCTCAATAAATGTTAACTTTGTTATTTTTACAAGTTACTAGGCAGTACTTAATTGAGGGCACTCTGGAATCTTGCAAGATCAAATACCCATGTAGGGGTGCAAAAGTGACCCAAGCTGACGAGCCATGTTCAAGTGTATTGTGTGTCTGAAAAACGAGTGTTTTCAGCCCCATAAGAGAATACTTTGGAAATTTGCTCAGGTTAAATGTGCAACATTACGCTTTTGCAAGGATCTCATTCATAAGCTGGGCTTAACTTATTAGTAATGTGTCTGTGTAAAAGTTGTTATTTCCCCTAAGAGGAGGACATAATGGTATAAAATTCCTTCCCGATTTTGAGCATTCAAAGAACAAACTTCTTCCAAGCGAAAATATGCTTTGCTTTAATAGAATCATTGGTGACTGAAGATGGAAACATCTTTACAGTTTTACCTACTAGTTAAGATCGCTCAGTTTTACATCCAAGAAAAAGTACATTTTGAGAGGGCAAAGGGCTGGCTCCAGACCTCACAACCACTTCTTTTGAATAAAACTACTGTTCTGAAGGATAAGCCCTCAGCCTTAGGAGAAAATGCAAACAGAAGGAGAACCTGATCAAATGGTGCTGGGTGAGAGGTTAGAATCACTAATACTTTGAATGCACTATTTCTACTTTCTGTTTTCATGTTCACAAAATAGATCCATCTTTGGTCTCCTCCATTAACTCAGTAAATAAAGATACAGAAAGCCAGCTCCCTGTTAGCAATATTTCCCAAGTCAGCATACATTTATTTACTGAAGGAAGGTATAGAAAAAGAGTAAGACTAAGTTCTTACCCTCAGGAAACTTAAAATGCAGATGGAGACACAAGACTAGCGCACACATGCAATAAGGAGCAATTAAAAATAATACGTAATTGAATTCTGAACTGTGGGACCCAAGGACTAAGTTAGAAGAATCATTAAAGACCCCAGGAGTTGGAGAAGGTCCCATTAAGGGAGTAGAATTTAGCAGGTTCTGAAGAACAGTCTGGGTTTGGGAAGGTAGAGAAGAGAGAGGCTTTAAAGATGGGAGGAATCGTTTAAATCATAGGGCCAGAGGCAGGTGATATTTATTTGTTTAGAGATGGAGTTTTGCTCTTGCTGCCCAGGCTGGAGTGCAATGGCGCCATCTCTGTCCACTGCAACTTCTGCCTTCTGGGTTCAAACAACTCTCCTGCCTCAGTCTCCCGAGTAGCTGGGATTACAGGCATGTACCATCATGCCCAGCTAATTTTGTATTTTTAGTAGAGAAGCAGTTTCTCCATGTTGGTCAGGCTGGTCCCAAATTCCTGACCGCAAATGTTCTGCCCTCCCTGGCCTTCCAAAGTGCTCGGATTACAGGCATGTTATTCTAGAAAGTCCAGCTTGTCTAGAATAAAAGAATGGGGAGACATGCGGAGGAAAGTTAGTAGGAGGCAGGCAGGATCCACAAATGAGAGACTGAAAAACAAAGTGAATAGTTAAGTTTTTTTGTGGTAGGAAATAGGGAGCCATTGACAGTTTATGCTATAAAGATAAGGTGGACAGTTGTGTGCCTGATGGCCAGGGAAGCCAAGACGTGGACAGAAATTCAGGAACAGGTTGAGAGGTGATCAGCTGATTATAATGTATTGGGTTATTCTGAATGCCCAAGGGAGGTTTCAAGAGAAATGGGGATAGAAAGAAGGCAAGAATGAGTAGAAGGAGGTCTTCAAAGATGCACTTTGCTTTCTTCATTGTCTTTTTGGCAGCCTATCCAGAAGAGAAGTATCACAAACAATAACTAATGTCTTCCCTCCAAAGTTTTGGAATTGAGAGACTTGGCCAAATTTATATTTTTTATTCTTTAAAAAAAAAAAGAGAGATTTTCTTCCCAAGAAGAGCTATGACTCAGTTTACTAAATGATAAAATGTGTATTTCTGACAATCTCAAACCCAAAGTTCATCTTATTTGTTATATAAAACCTGTCAGCTGGGTGCGGTGGCTCACACCTGTAAGGCCAAGAAGGGCGGATCACAAGGTCAGGAAATCGAGACCATCCTGGCCAACATGATGAAACTCCACCTCTACTAAAAATACAACAGTTACCTGGGCACCGTGGCCTGTGCCTATAGTCCCAGCTACTCAGGAGGCTGAGGCAGGAGAATTGCTTGAATCCGGGAGGCGGAGGTTGCAATGAGCCGAGGTTGTATCACTGTACTCCAGTCTGGTGACAGAACAAGACTCCACCTCAAAATAAAACAGAAACCAAATGGAATTTCTATTTCTAGGTCCTTGAGGAATCACCACACTGTCTTCCATCAAAAATGATGAGTTCGTGTCCTTTGTAGGGACATGGGTGAACTTGGAAATCATCATTCTCAGCAAACTGACACAAGAACAGAAAATCAAACACTGCATGTTCTCACTCATAGGCGGGTGTTGAACAATGAAAACACATGGACCCAGGGAGGGGAGCATCACACACTGGGGTCTGTCGGGGGTGGGGAGTTGGGGAGAGATAGCATGGGGAGAAATGCCAGATATAGGTGATGGGGAGGAAGGCAGCAAATCACACTGACATATGTGTACCTATGCAACAATCTTGCATGTTCTTCACTTGTACCCCAAAACCTAAAATGCAATTAAAAAAATAAAAATACATATTAAAAAACCAGCAACCAGAAAACAAAAAACAAAAACCTGTCATTGAAACCTTTTGTTTTGTGAGATCAGAAAACATCTTCAGGTAGGTCTGACCTTTTAAATGTTAGTCATCTTACCATAGTCTCCATTTAATGGCATCTTAAATGTCATATACTATCTAATTTCCAATTCATATCTGAAATTTGAGCTCTTGATCTTATGTTAGGCATCTCTTAGCTAAGCCATTTTTAATTCTAGTCACCTTCTCATCAACATTGATCGGAATTACACAATGATGTAGGTGTCCTACTAGATCCTTAGTTTTATTTGCTCTCCTTCTAGCTGAAATAATCCTCTCTTTTGCTTAGCCTCTCCAGCATTTCTAATGATTCTTTTAATTGAATTTGGAATTCTGACTTCATATTTTGAAGTTGGGGCTACTTTTTATTCCTATGATCCCAGTTGTGTGTGTGTATTAAACTGTGTGTTGATAATTTTGTCTTTAATTTTATCTTACTTCTTTGGGTTATTTTCCAGTTTTCCGCATTAAAGAAACAAGCTCATTGGAAGAGCTTTTGTTATCCATCAAAGCATCGTTTTTCAGAAGGATAAAGTGAAGAATTAATAACCAAATTAGTTAATAACCAAAATTATTTCAAACATTTTGTAAGAAGAAAGGCCACGGAGAAATGAGAGATGCAATCACATTCCATCTTGATGTTCTATGGCTTGAGGAATTTTTTAAGAGAGGTGTGAATGTCTTTTTTAATAACATGAATTGCAGAAATAATACATATTAATTGTGAAAAATCTGTAAATTACAGAAAATGGCAAAAAGAAAATGAAAATCATCCATAATTGAACTCCACAAAACACCATTGTTACTATTGCCACCTATATTTTCTTTATGCAAACTTTATTGTATTTACTGTAGTTATTTGTATCCCTTTTAAAAACAAACACTAACATATTATAAATGTTTAACCATGTCTTAAATGTTTTTCCATAATTTTATAACCTTAGTTCATATGATTGTATTATAACTCCTATAGGAGTTATATGTTTCTATTATAGCTCCTTCATCCTATAGTCAATAGGATGATAGTATCAATCTCCTATTGCTGAAAACTTGTGTTTTTTTTCAAAATTTCTGCTATTTTCAACAAAGTTGTTATGAACCTAAATTGTTGTGTATCATTCTGATTGTTTCTTTAGGAAGTTTCCAGAGATAAATGTTAGGAATCCTTTTAAGGCATTTAAGAATTATTGCGAAATTGTCATCCCAAGGAAATTTTATCAATTTACCTTATGATGGACCTGTAATAACGGACTTCTTAGCCATTTCAGTAGGAAACCAACACTTCCTTCCTACTCAACCACCCCTCAGACAGATAATCAAGATTCTTCACCAGTTTGTAGTTGTAATTTAATGAAGTTGTAGGCACTACAAATTAAACACATCTTCCGTTTTGTAACATTTTAGTGGTGGCAAGTAAATTTTGGTCTCTGTAACATTTAGGAAAGCTGTTTTTCACAATTATTACCTTATGCCTACCATTATCTACCGGCAACATATACCTTTATAGTACTTTTAAATTTATTGGGTACCATCTAGCCTGTGCTTCCAAAAATTTGGCATCATTAATTAGATAACTGTTGTGTTTCCGTGCAGAAAAGAAAAGAAAATAGCCTTGTAACAAACCATTTTCTGTGATTAATTATTTTTACCCATCTAGATAAAACATGAATACAGCCTTTGTTCACAGCCTATTGTAACAGCTGATCAAACAGCTGTTTCATGTTTTACATTTTAATTTCTTCTCTATTTTGCATTCAAATCCTGTGATAGAGTTTAGTTTATTTAGGAGACCCATAAGATAGAGTTGACTGTTTCAGAATAGCCCTTTCATGCGGTGCCAGTTAGTCAAAATCAAACAGCCCTTGTTAAGCACCCATGATAATTACACATAAAGGCGTGCACTTAAAGAGTTGTCCTCGTTTCATCAAATATATTTCCCTATGTCATTGTTTCTGCAGGGAAGGAAAAGAAATGTGTTCAGTCGTTAATTCATTCAGTCATTCAATAAACCCTTATCAAGTGCCTTATTTACCAAACATTGGGCTAGGTGTGAGAATACACAGATGGGTAATACCTGTGCCCATCTTTCAGGGGCACACCCAGCAGAAGGAGGCAGACATATATAGGTGAGTGTTCTGAGGGATGATGGGTGCTGAGAAAGACATACTTATCTGGATCAGATGAGACAGAGAAGAGGAAGGTGGCAGCTTCACCTCTAAGGCCTCAGAGGCCTTGAAGGAGGATTTGGCAATAGAATTTACTGGAGAGATAACCAGCAAATTCAAATATTCTTCATTGACATATACCTTTAAGTGGTTGGAACTTAAACCTATATTCTAATGTACATAGAGTGTTGAAATTTCACTTTCACTCTTTGTATAGTGGATGCTATAGTAGGCTATCCCACTACCTTCAGAACCTCCTGAGAGTGTTATCTGCTGCTGGCTCATAGCTGAGACCCTCTCTGAAAGTCACCCTTGATTGAAGGGAGCTGACTCACTCAGGCCTTTTTACCCTCTTGCTTCAATCCAGGACAAATCTGAAGAGCCATATTAGCCTGAGAGTTCACTGTAGGACTAACTGATTTCTCTGTTGTGATTGCATCTCTCAGTTCAACTCCTTTCTCTGCCCTATCCTGCTTCCCTTCTTTATATGTGTTGAACCCTGAGAAAGCTTCTATATGCAAACCCAGGGGACCCTAAGCTAGACAGAGGATGATTGAACAGCATTTTTGCTCTGGATGTCACAAGATGTTCTAATCATGAAGCTTCAGACACTTGGAGGGAAAAGCAATTAAAGGGCATGAGCTTTTTCATGTTCTTTTAACGGCCTCCACCAAGGATGCAAGAGGCTGGTTCGGGCTGGGGAGAGTGATTAGCCTCATCAGTTTTGGATAATCTTTGGTGCTTGAGAGCCCCCAAGGTAAGGGTGAAAGGTAGAGGCTGATCACTATGCTGGCCCAAACACTCTCTGGGGAATCCCATTCTTCTCTTACTGCTCTGTGTGCTGATTCAGAGCTGAAACTTAGGGCTTCTGATCGGGAAGTGCTCGAAATATGGATTTCTTTCTTTACTGGAGAAATTTGTGGCAGTACAGCTAAGAGAGAAATCATGAAACAGACAACCTTAATCTGTGAAGACTGGATACAGAAGGTTGGAAGCTGTCCATCTATTCCAAGCCACCATTTTGGATCCAGCTCAGATTCCGGGTTCTTAGAAAAATAGTGCTCTTGGCACATACCTATATTCTTCCCCTTATCCTGTGACCGTTTTATGCAGCTTCCTGTAGGATTTCTCACAGGGTGTTGAAAATGCTGAAAGTGATTATAAAAAATAGGCAGTGAAGTTCTTGATGGATAAGGGAGGTTGTGAGGGAGAAACCTGGTTTATAGATGCAAATGGAGATGTTACTAGATTGGAGGTCTTTGTATATTAGAGCAATTTGAGCAAGTGAACTAGAAAGATAGGAAATCATGATTGTGAGGGGATGTTCTATAGGGTTTTGACAATCAACCTTTTGATTGTACTACTTGGAAATTACCATTGTTTAAATGAGTTGCAAAATTTGAATCAGCATGTCCAGAGATTTCATTTTCTATGTGATTCAAAAAAATAATTTAAGAGTCAGAAAAATGATTTTATTTCATATTATTTTTTATATACTAATCTGCTGTTGGTTTTACATCAGGGCAGAAGAGACAGCTATCCATTTAATCTAAGTTTAGAGATTGAAAAGTCCTTCTGTTTTATTCAGAAAGGCAGGAATCGTACACTTTGAGGTCCTAAAGATTCGAAGTAGGTCTCTGTTAAAATTGCATGCAGGTCACTGGGGAAGCTAACCCCTCCACTGCTGATTTGCTATGTGAGTGATGTACAGCAGGATGGGGAAGGGAAACGAAGCAAGGTGCTCACACTACCGCAATGCAAAGCAGCTGGAAGACAAAGGCAGGCTTTATCTCTCAGCTCGTTTTCTTGAACATGATTAGAAAAGCATAGAAAACAGTGAGAGGCTGTACAAAATTTAGCATTATTTAAAGTCCATGGGAACAGCACTTTGTCCTATTCCAAAACAAATTATAATAGAGAGAGAGAGATCCTGTCCTTCCCATACCCCGTCAAACTACACTTTATGCAGCGGGACCATTAGTGTTATGATACCAGTAGCACTTTGAGAATTCTGTTCTCTGATTGAAAAAGCAAAAGCCCGTTGTTTATGGAAGAATCTGTAAAAGGAAATTGCGGGCTAGTTTTCAACCCTGTGATTCAGCCTCTTATATTTACTATCTACCCGAAATCTTTGCTGGCAACACGCCATTCTATCCCTGTCTGCTACGAGGCTTTCATTTAGGAAACATTAACCGAATGCCTCCTGTATGCTAAGTGCTAGGAATGAACAATGAGGTTCCAGTTCAACAACATGCACACACACACACACAAGAACTGCTGTGAAATTACATTTTCTGTGCTGATTTATTTTTGGCATATGCACAAAAATGTACTTTTTAAATGAAAGAAGCCTCTTGGTGCCTTGAAACAGCTTACTTTTGGACAAGATCACTTTGGCTTTGCTTTCCAAGTCTCTGTCCTCTGCTAGCTTTTTTAGTTTTACTCATAGGTGGTATGATATTTCTAGCCTTATAAGGGGTATAAGTAGAATATCTTACGTGCCTTTTATGTTAACAGAAATTGGGCTGCACACAGGAATGGTCAGTATCTGAAAGGAAATCACATGGTTCTAGTTGATAAAAGGCAGAACATCCAAAATATACCACCTGTGTCCTGCTTCTCTCCCTTTGTTCCTTTCTCTATGATATCATAGAGAATGTGTCCAAGGGGCCAATGAATTTTCCGTAGATAAATCAGTTGGCCAGTCCACAGTATTGAGCTTCCAGTGGAACAGGTCTGAGAAATGGGGGAAAATACAAAGAGGTTGAGATGACAGGAAGTAGGAAAGGTAAAAGCATTTTGCATGTAGAAGAAAAATCATTTGGGGCGTGCACTTGCTTTATTTCTGGGTTTTAGTTTGTGATCAGAAAACAAGCAGAAGCTGATGAAAATGGGAAAGCATTTCTTTTCTCCTACTGTGTTCTTTAAAAAATATATTTCACCAAACATAATTTTAAAAATCTGTCTTCCTTCCCCATAGATAAATTTATTTGAAAGGAGTCTGTAGGTTTAAAGGTTGCTTGAGAATAAATTTAAAATTAATCTCTAAAATTAAAGGCATTCGTGAATTTTGAAATTCTATTGAATATATATGTATGTGTAAAGATGTTTGAATACTTTTTCTTTGGAAAAAAGGGATTTTAAAAAAGAAGTATTAACACTTAGAATTTAAAGAAGCTTTTAAATGATACATCCTATATATAAATTTTAGCGTCATTTTTCAATATTTTTAGATGCAATGAAGATCTCAGTGACAGGTGAAAAATGATGTCTGCAAGTAATTTTTAAATGAGAGCTTATTCAATTTTGTAATTATGGCTATATATGAAGAACAAACAAAATACATGTGCAAAATATAATAAAAGCAGTGTCTGCCTGGTATTTATAAAGGACTTTGGTTACATGTAATTCTTGTACACATGATAAAAAAAGGAAAGTAAATTTTTTCCTCAACAAATACAGCCTTCTATAAGGTGGTATGTATAGTATATCGGTTTGTATAATTCATACATTAAGTGAAAGGAAAGAAAGAGATGAGGAGTGGAAACACTTATGCTGTTTTCTAGTTGAATATTGTTTTTTCCATCTTTGGCATCTGAGTTTTGTAGCATAGTGCAGTATGCGGTGTTTAGTGCCTATAAACTGTTACTTAACTAATACTGTTTTCTAAAATACTTTCCATGATCTAAGAGAAGAATTTCTAGTTTCTTGTGCTATGTATTAACTGGACATTCTAAAACATCACTTCTCCTCATTACTCCCATGATAGCACAATTTCCTGCTTCCCTCCTAAATCACTAGCTGCTCCACCAGTCTCCATTGCCAGCTCCCTTCCCCTGCCTGTTCTTACTTCCTTGGCCGGTAATGTTTCCTGTTTCAGGAAATGGAACCACATTCTGGCCAGGTTTCAAGCCAAGAGCCTTGACATTTGTAACAGACATTGTAGGGATCCCACCAAATCCCCTTGGCACTTATTTTCATGTGAAAATATACACATGAACTTAAGGCCTCTGTCTGCTACAAGCTTTTGCCTGCGGGCTTTCTCTGGCTACTGGAGCTCCTTTTGGCTCATATTCAGGCAGGCGAGCAGTGGGGATGGGGTTAATGCCCCCTCAAAAGCAGCCATCAGTCTATGACTAACATGATTTGTTGAATAAGTAACCCATCTTCCTCATCTCTTAGGATAGCTAAAGTGTGTTCCATACTGTCTCCAAGATTTTCCCACAGTTGCCCACAGTGGTAACCACTTAACTGTCTCCACGCCCATTCTGAATCTGGTGCTCCTCACATGGACCACTGTAGCTCCCACAGTCTGCTCATTTGTGTCCCATCATTCTGTTTAGTCCTTCTCCAGTCCATTCTGGTTTTTTATTGTGGTAAAATACACCTAATATACAATTTACCGTATTAACCATTTTTAGGTGTACAGTTTAGTGGCATTAAGTACATTCACATTGTTGTACAACTAACACCGCCATCTATCTCCAGAACTTTTTCATCTTCTCAAACAGAAACTCTGTACACATTAAGCAATAACTTCCCATACCCCTCTTCCCTAGCCCCTGGCCACCATCATTCTACTTTCTGTCTCTATGCATTTGACTGCTCTCAGTTCTTATATGAATGAAAGCATACAGAATGTGTCCTTTTGTGTCTGGCTTATTTCACTTAGCATAATATCCTCGAGGTTCATCCTTCTAGTTCATTCTTACAGTAAAGGAAGCACAACGTGTGAATGGGAAAAATTCAGATTTGATATTTTTTAGGCACAAAACGTATTTATTGTCAGAAGTGAAGCAAGCAAAGTTGTTCAAAGACAAAGCTAAATATTTGTCGACCTTCACCTCATTCCTGCCCTCCTGAGGTAACCTGCCTTAACAGCCTGATATGTTTCCTTTCACATGTTTCTCCTGGAAGGGCAATTTTTCTAAAATGTAAATCTCATGAGGTTTACTCTTCTGCTTCAAATCCTTCCATAGCCCCCCCCAATAACCTCGGGATAAAGTCTGAAATGATGGTTATGGCCCAGAAACACTGCAGACCTGAACTCTTCCTATTTTGGATGCCTTGTTTCCCTGACTCTTCCTAGGGCTCTGTAGCTACACTGATCCACTTCGAAGTTCTTGAATTGCAATCTCTGGCTTTTGTACCTGCTTCTCTCACATGTAGTATTCCTAGTTCTCCTCCCTCCCACCCTCCAACTTGGGTAACTTTTGATCATTCTTCTAAATATATTTTAAAATTCGCTTTGGGGGAGTCCTTCCTCTTGTCTGATAGACCTGTGTGAACTACATTAGTGCCTCCAGCCAGAATAAAAAGTTTTTGGGCAAACAGTCAGTCACAGTAGTTCAGGTAAACAATGGTTGCTCGGAGAAGTGAATGAGGAGGGAATATGAGTGCAACATCGACAATACCTGCTACAACATTTAAAGTGTACAATTCAGTGACTTTTCATATAGTCACAGGGTCTTATGATCATCACCCCAATGTAATTCCTGAACATTTTTGTTTCCCGAAAAGAAAACTACATCCCTTAGCAGTCATTCCTCATTCCCCATCACCACCGTCATCCCTCAGGTCCTTACAGCCGTTAATCTACTTTCTGTCTCTAGATATTTGCCAATTATGAGTTTTTCATACAAATGGAATCAAACACTATGTGATATTCTGTGTCTGGCTTCTTTCATTTAGCACAATGTCTTCAAGGTTCATGCATGTTGTAGCATGTATCAATATTTCATTCCTTTTTAAGGCCAAATATATTCTGTCATATGGGTATACCATAATTTGTTTATCTTTTAATTAGTTGATGGACATTTGGGTTGTTTCCGCCTTTTGGTTATTATGAATAGTGCTGCTATGAACATTCTTGTACAAGTTTTTGTGTAGAGATATTTTTACTTCTCTTCGGTATATACCTGGGAGTGAAACTGGCAGATCACATGGTCACTCTTTGTTTAACCTTTTGAGGATCACCCTCTTAAGATTTTAAAGTACGATCTGCAATGATTTACTGAATGTCACGTAGTGCAGGTACACCTACAAAGTCATTATTTTGTGCTGCCTCCTGGATAGAAGGTAGAGATGTCTGGATTACTGGGTTGCCTGTGCCTCTCATATGCTTTTCTGAGACGGGTGGTGCTGGGAGAGGTCCTCTGGGAAAAACTCTTAGTCTATTCAGCTTCTTTAGGCAAGTGCTGTCCTGAGGCTGACCCAGTTCTGGCTAGTTCTGACCCAGTTTCAAAGGTTAAGTAGAGCATCCCTGTACTGTTTCAAACCACACCACTCCCATACTTTAAAAGCTGACTCTGGGCCATCATCAGTTTTGAAATCAAACCTAAACCTCCTCTATGTAGTTAAGCCCAAAGCCCAAGTAAGATATCATATTGGCAGGAATAAATCCACTCGTCAAAGTGTTGTTTATCCATCTATTGTTTGAGGTGATCATTTCCTGGATTGTAGGTATTCCTGGAAAATAATGTGAAACAAGGAGGGCTTTCAGTAATGAAATGCAAACTAAATGGAAATTAAGACACATTCTAGTTTACCATTCATAAATGGCACAAAAACCAATGAAGCTAAAACATTTATCACTAGGAAAAATATTATCCTGAACAATTATCCTAAACAACAAGCATTTGGTAAGTAATATTATATATGTGCACAGATAATGTATGTATATATTGTATATATATTTATATGTTTATAAGATAAAATGCTTCATTCACATGAAAACTGCTAAAGAAAATTAATACATATTTAAGTGTATGCACATATGAAATGTGTTGATTTACATGAATATATTTATAAATACATCTATTTAGACATTATATTTAACGTGTAGTATTTTCCTTAGTCTAGAGTTACAGTGATGCCAAGTTCAGTTCCTTAATTGATGAACAATAATTATGTTGTATTCATGAGTTTAAAAAGCGTAATATAAACAATGTTATTAAATTTCGAAATTTACACTGTAATCTAATAGAGATATATTGGTGATGTTAAAAAAGCAATTAAAAGAAAAAGCTCCCTAGCCTTGAAAAAATAATATGCGTCTTTCCCTCCGTCTCCCAATCTGATCATTAGCTTGTAATTGAAGTAAATTTCATAAAATACCAAGTAGTTGACCTTTGGGAAAGCATTTCTATCAATTTACTTGTATCCACTATTTTTCTGAAATACAGAGAGTTAGTAGCAACATAAAGGAAGGTGGACTGTGGTTTATAGAGAAGTTTTGCAATTATGTGACTAAGTGCTTAATTTAGATATCTCAAAACTATAAATTTATAAAGAAAGTTGATTATTTGTAAAGACATTCAGTAAATAGTCCACTAAATGACATTGTCCATGTGGTATAAGTTTATTTTAAAGACTCCCATTTAAAGACAACCACTCTTAACTTTGGGTATATATTGTTTCCAGCATCTTAAAAATGCATTCATTTGTTTTGGCTATGTGTGGGTGCACACGTGTATCACACATTTTTACTTGCAGTCATAGTATAGACAAGATTTTATATCTTTTCACCTGATTTTCTAACATAAGCATTTTCCATATTATTACAGTCTATATGAACATAATTTAAGTAACATTGAATAAGGCATGCCATAGCTTACTTAACTAATACCAGACTATTGGACATTATGTATTATGTGTGTGTGTTGTTATTATAAATGACAGTGCATTAAAGATATTCAGAAATAATTACTTTTCCCCATATTTGGTATTATTTCCTTAGGATTGAATCATAAGGTAATAATTCCTGATTTTAAAATATGGACAGTTTAATGTTTTTGACAGATACTGCCAAATTGTTTTTCTCAAGTACTTTACCAATTACTCTTCTAGCCAGCTTTGTTTCATCACACTGTTGGGATCACTTAATAGCATCTTTTGCTTTATCAGTCTTTTTCAGATTGAGAGGGAACGTGGTATTCTCAACTTGGGAGGTGAAAAATGGTTATTTTTCATTTTTAATTGCTGGCAAAGTCAAATATTTTTCTTGTGTCTCTTATTTAATTATGTTTTCTGGGAAGGTTATTTTTTTGACTTGTGGTTAGAATATGAGGTTGAATCCATTCTTCTTTCTGAGTGAACCAGTGTTTATTTATGATTATGTTTCTTTTTTTTGCTGGCTATGTTTTATTTGTCCTTTTTCTTCAAACAGGATAACCGAAGATACAGACAATATTCAATAAACTAAAATAAATGAAACAAATTCTAAGAGACTGAGATGCCACATGCTATGTTTAACCTATTTTTATTCATGCTTGCCTTGGGTTTATGTTTCTGAACTGGATAAGTAACTCATAAAAGAAATGTTTTAGCCAAGCTGTTGAGTTGCTTTCTCTGCCCTTCTGGTGCATGTATTCAGTGAGTGTCTCAACCAGTTCCAGTGTACAGATTTCACACCCAGGTGTATGGCTAATACAGGGTGAGTCCTGATAGCGCAATTAAAGTGGCCTAATCCAATAAGTAGACTTCCTTGAACATATTTTCTGTGTGTATGTAAAATTTAGTGTATGTAAAATTTGTGTTGTGATGCTACTGCTTTCACAAACCTTTAGTGAAACTCAGTGGATTCAAAGCTCATTTTTCCTAAGATGATTCCCAAAATCTCTGTATATTTTCAGCTGAGCTAACAAATGTGAAAATAAATAAATGTTTATTGGACTTCGAATTTGGGTCAGTTAAGAGAGACAAGGAATTGGGGAAGCATGAGATAACAAATGGACATAATAAGACATAGCACTAAGAATATGCAAAATACAATACATACAATAATACAACAATACAGCACAGGGTACAGGAAATAGAGTCAAACATAAATCCAGAGGAACAAAGAAACACAGAAGAACATAACATCACGGCATAATTTTCTGGATTTAGAATTTTGCCACTAAAGACATATAAAATGTTGTAATTTTGCAACTGTGGGTGTAAGTGGTGACATTGCCATTTTGAGTTGGCAAAGGATTTACTTCTTTGTCTAGGAGGAATTTGTGAAGGAGCACAGGTTTCTCAGGTCTGGATTATACCTCTCTTCAACATAATGGAATTGGCCATTCCCATTACAGGAGGTTTTACCTTTCAACTTGGGTTGCCGACTCATATGACAATTTTTGGACTATGCCCAAAGCTTGAGAGTACAGAGAGTTTGTTCAAAGTACTTAAAAATATACACACACATACACACACACATGCATGCACACACACACACATTTCAGCTGGAGCATAATTCTAAAATACATTTAAAATGTAAGAAATTGCTGTAAGTAGCTAGTACAGCACTAAACAGGTATCTTTCTTTTCAATAATCTAACTGTGCAGGCCTAGAATTTAAATGCCTCCTGAGGATTTAATAATTAACAAAGTCCTTAAAATAACTCTTTAAAATTTCAGGTGCTTACATGACCTTCAACAGGGGAAGCATTTTAGTTTTCTGACAGGTGCCCCAAATAGTGTTACTGATGAAAGGAAACTGTAGACTTTAGACATGAGGCAGATAAGTTATGGAGCTGACATTATGCACTGATATTTGGGGGTCTGTTTTGAATCCTTGTCCAGGTGGAAGACTACCCTTCTGCACTGGTACTTTAATTTTTTTCCATGACAAAATTTTGTATTAAATTTGTAATTAAAGAAACATTTGGAACAGAAAATTTGGGACTAAAAATTTTAGAAGACACCTGTGATCAAACAGTCACTTTGACATTCAAATACATTTTTGATACCTCAGATTTTGGGTAGAAATGCATTCTGATGGACCCATTAGAGTAAGTTCTTTGCCAAATGAGTCACTCTTCATCCTTCTTAGGTTAATAAATTGACCTGTCTGAATTATTTTATGCCAGCAACAAATATTTATTGAGGATGGCTACATGCCAGATACTCTCCTGGGTGCTAGGGATAAAGCTGGATATAACACAGAGATCTCTGCTTTCACAGAGGTTATTGTCTAGTGTGGGGTCACATAATAAATTACCAGATGAACCAACAAAATAAATACTTACCTACTTACAAAGTACTGCTAGTGATAAGTTAATCAATGAAAAGTAAAATAGGATGTGGTAACAGAGCAAAGTCAGAGAACGCCTCTTCCTTAGAGAGAACATTTAAACTGAGATCTGCGATTCTGAACACGTAAATATCAGGGAGGTGAGCATTACAGGATGTGGGAACAGTTACTGCAAATCTCCTAAGGTGTGAAAAACCCTTGCATTTTCAAGGAACAGAAAGAAAAATAGTGTGGCTATAGTAGAAAGAGCAAAGGGTGATAGGAAAGACAACTAAGCAAGAGTGAGGTCATATGGGGCCCTGTAAGTTAAGTCACAGGATGGGATGTCTATTTGCAATGGAAGTTGTTAGAAGATTTGAAATACAGCACTGTCATGAGTTTGATTATTTTTAAAAGATACTCTGAGTTGTGTAATTTGAAATCTTAGAAAGGCAAGAATTGAAGGAGTTGCAGGCTCTTGCAATAGTTCCAAGGACAGACGATATTGTCTTGGACCAAGATGGTATTAGTAAGAGTGCTAAGAAATGGTTGTATCCAGATGACGTTGATTTGCTGGTATATTTATTGGAAGCCAGAGTAGTCAGGATGAAAAAGAATCAAGGACAATTCCTGGATTTTGGCCTGAACAATCGGGTGAATTGTGGTAACATTACTGAGATGGGAATGACTAGAATGGAACCAATTTGGGAGAGGAAACTCAAAAGCTCTGTTTGGGACATGTTATATTTGAGATGATTATTACATAGAGGAAGGCATAATTAAGTAGGCAGTTTGTATATCAAGTCTGAAGCTTCAAGGCTATAGAACTGGTTAAGATCACCTGCAAATGATTGAAAAAAGAAGAGGCTCACAAATGGAGTCCTGGGACTCTCCAGCGTTTAGAGGTTGGGGAAGAGAAGAATCCAGCAAAGGCTTTTAAGAAGGAGCAATGAGTTAGAGAAGAAGAAACCCATGGAAGCCTGTGGCTCAGAAACAAAGCAAAGACAGTGAGTCAAGAAGGAAGGTGTGACCAAATACTGCTAAGAGAACAAGTCATTTAAGGACAAAGCTGTGCCCCCCATATTTGGCAATATGAAAATCACTGACAACTTTGACAAGAGCAGTCTCAGTGAAATAGTAGAGATGAAAGTCTGACTGGAGTGAGATGGGGAAATAGAGGTGCAGAAATAGAGGCAGTGTATATAGATTGTTCTTTGAAGAAATGCTGTGAAGGGATTCAAAGGGAAAGGGAGGTATTTGGGCACATATTTTTGGAAGATGGAAGATACCAGAACATGCTTATGTGCTGATGGTAATGATCAAAGACAGAAGAAGAAATTGATGATGCAGGAGAGAAAATATATGATTAGAAGATCAAAGGCCTGATGGTGATGGGATCTAAAAACTGTGGGGAGGATTGGCCTCCTTAAAGAAAGAACACTTTATTTAAGTTATAGGAAGTAAAGTTTCACATACAGGCACAGGTGGAGGTGTGTGTAGAAGTGGGTTTATTATGGAAAGATGAACAAGTTCTTTTATTTTCTCCATAAAAAATGAGACATGATCACCAGCTGAAGAGGGATGGAGATGTGATGGTATCATGTAGGAAGTTTAAGAAGAAAAGATATAAAGTAGCAATTTTGTACAGTGGAAAATTAAAAACGTGTTCAGAAATATGATTCATTTAATTGTAGGAAGGCATCTGTCAAATACAGTGACCTTAATTTCAGAAAAGGTATGTTAAAGTATTCTTTCTGATGATGATTAAGCAAGAGGTACTGCTCACATTGCTCTAGGATTATGATAAAAATATTATCAACACAGAAAAAATTCCTTTACCTCTTTTCTGCTATCATTGATGGACATTCATCCAATTCATGATACAAGCTATCCATTTGTTTGCTCTAGGTTAAAAACAGAGTGGTTTTAGACTCAGTAATTTTGTGTGTGTGTGTGTGTGTGTGTGTGTGTGTGTGTGTGTGTGATGCATAGTTTGAAGGAATATTAAAAGCTACATGGTTATACCAATATTGTAAGATTTGATCTATAGATAAATTATCTATATTGAATCCAAGGATGATGAGAGATGCCGTAAAAAGTCCCAAGTTGTCAATAATCATTTATAGGGAGATGAATGTGAAGGAAAATAGAGAAATCATTAATTCCCAAACCCAGCCTGCTCATCACGAGACAGCAGCAGCAAGCCCAATATATGCAAGTATTTCTACACATGTAATCTTGTATTGACTCTGTCTAGAAGGTATTGTCCCAGTTTTATGCATTGAAATTAGGAGAAGAAATCCCTTGCCCAAGATTTCACAGTGCCTCAGAGACAGAATGGTGTTAGAACCTGAGTCTTCCAATTTCAAACCAAATACTTTCTAAGATGTTGGACTCATTCATTGATTAAACAAATATTTGTTGGGTATTTGCCATGTAATAGGCACACTGTGCTGAGGTCCTTACATCATTTTTTTTTCCACACCTACTTGATGAGGTAGGAGTAAACATTTTTACTTTTTTACAGATCAGAAATTATTTGAAGTTTAAAGAAGGAAAAAGTTTTATCACCCAGTCTGTGACAGGCCCAAAATATGAAAGATGTCTAATTTTTCACAGATGTTAAAATTTCCTTTTTGATGTCATATGAACCCAATTTAACGTAAGGAATTAATTAAAACAGTTCAATTGGCAAGGATTGGGGCCTTACACTCAGCATGACGCCTAGATATTCTGACTAAAAGCACTTGGATTTGTTTTTGATTTGGGGTAACTGAGCAGATGTCCTAAAGAGAATGGGGAAACTAGATCTCAGCCACAGGCAACCCTGAATAACTTGACCAACCAGCAATAGATATTTTGTTTTTCTCTACATCTTTGCACTAGGGTAACTTTTGTATGCTGGGTCTTATTCTGACACTTGATTCTGACAACTGCATCCAGGGCCTCTCACTGAGATCTAGAATGGTTCTTTTTTTTTTAAAGTAAAAATTATCTCAAAGGGATTGACCCTAATAAAGGTATAAGTAATTTCATCTGAGTTCCATTTGAGGTCTTGTCTTCACAAGCATTGCCAGTTTGTTTTGGCTTTTGTTAAATCTTTGTAACAAACCATGATCTGGGTTTTGGCCAGGAATGGAAAGGTTTCAACCTATCTTCAATCTGTTGGTATGAAATAACAGGAAAAGCCTCTTTCCAAAAATAATTTCAGTGAAAAGTTAAAACTTGTGGAGCTCCCCAAAGGACTCTTGTAGATTTAGATGCAAACTCTCTCTCAGTCTGCCTTGTCCTAGCCTGCCATGGTCTTCTCTTCCTTTTTACTGTGGGTGATCCAATAAAGGAGAAAGTATTTATTACTGTTAGGGAGTCCTAACACACCCCTAACCTGGTTAGGGCAAAATCTCTAGAAAAAGTGACACTTGAACTGTGTTTTGGGGGGTGAGGTGGAATTACGTGAAATCTCAGCAGAATGAAGGCAAACACTAAATAGTGCGGACAGTGAAAGGAACCACAGTGAAGGGAAAGTAGCTTGGTGTTGCCAGCATGTAGGATGTGGAGCAGAAGGAAAAGAGGGTAGAGAGAGTGGCAGAGGGCAGGTCTTGCTAGATATTGCAGGGTATTATGGGTAAGATGGGATACAGAACCTGAAAGACTGAAGTGTGAAGCTCAGGATTTAGGTTTGAGCTCCTAGCCCAATGACTGGACCCAAGTAATAAGGCAGAAGCAGACCTGGGAAGATGAGTAGGATTCGATCACATATTGGTTCAGGTTTGTCAGTGACCCCTACGTTGTAAATATGCTTCACATACAGGAAGAAAGAATTTCCTCAGTGGGTTAACAGAAAGCCCTGTTGGGGAATAGGAACAGCTTCCATCTTTGGAGCCATACAGGCAGCTGACTTGAATCTGTGGGGCTCAGGAAAATGGTGTCTGTCCTTTGCTGAAGCCACATTCCTATTAATGGAATAAGGCCTAATTGGTAGCTTAAAGCAGAAGTTTTAAGTTGGTGGCGCATGGACCAAATCTCTCACAAGTTGGGGCTGGCTCGCCGGTGTTTGAAAATTTAATTTTAGAGTTTTTATTCAGCTCTCCAAAACTCTTGCTCTTGGCTATTGTTTTACACTTGCCCGTCTCACACTTTACCTATTACTATACCCATCTCCCTGAGACTTTTGGGTTTCCAAGTCTTAACTTGGAATGAAAAATGAAGAAGAGATCTTGCCAGAATCTCAATATCTATGTCTCCGAGACAAGCCCAGGCAACATAACTTCCAGAGGCTAGCACTCAGAAGGTGGCAGGTGGAAGTAGTCTTCAAAGCAGCCAAAAATGGGGAGGAAATTATTGGCAGGGTCTTTCCTTTCTCAGGAAGGTAGAGGCCAGGGTGGGATGGACCGCAGACTCCAGGAAAGTGCTTTGGGGATGTTAGCCTTGCCACAAAATTTAATTTTGTGTGGAAATGATCACAGAATAGGTAGTTTGTGTTGAGGGGCTGCAGGAGGCTTCTAGCCAATGTTGTTGGTGATGGGATGCTAGCAGTGCAGAAAGGCCCTGGATCCAATGCTTTTACCTTAAATGAAGAAAAAAATCTAAATTTTAGTTAAATGGAACAAGAGAAAATAATGTGAAAGTACACTTGACCCTTCAGCAATGCAAGCTTGAACTGCATGGGTCCACTTATGTGGATTTTCTCTGTCTCTGTCATCCATGGAGCAGCAATGCCAGCTCCTCCTCTTATTCTTCCTCCTCAACCTACCTAACATGAAGACGACAAGGATGAAACTCTTTATGATGATTCACTTCCACTTAATGGGTAGTAAATATATTTTCTCTTCCCTATGATTTCCTTAGCAACATTTTCTTTTCTCTAGCTTACTTTATTATAAGATTGCAGTATATAATACATATACCATACAAAGTATGTGTTAATGGACTGTCTATGTTATCAGTAAGGCTAACAGTAGGCTATCAGTAATCAAGTTTTTGGAGAGCCAAAAGTTATACATGGATTTTTAACTGTACAGGAGGTTGATGTTCCTAACCCTTGTGTTGTTCAAGGGTCAACTATAGATATAAGCAGAAGGTGAAATCTACTGTAATTGAATTTGTAAAACACTAGGATTTCAGCAGAGTCTTTTATCAGAATTAAAATAGTTGAGGGTTTGGGCGCAGTGGCTCACGCCTGTAATCCCAGCACTTTGGGAGACTGAGGCAGGCAGATCGCCAGAGGTCAGGAGTTCGAGACCAGCCTAGCCAACATGGTGAAACCCCTTCTCTAATAAAAATACAAAAATTAGCTGGACATGGTGATGTGCCCTTGTAATCCCAGCAACTTGGGAGGCTGAGGCAGGAGAATCACTTGAACCCAGGAGGTGGAGGTTGCAGTGAGCTGAGATGGTGCCACTGCACTCCAGCCTGGATGACAGCAAGACTCCATCTCCAAAAAAGAAAAAAAAATTGAACACTGCTTAAAATATTATGTAAGTTTTGTATTTATTATTATTTTTTAATTTTTGCTTTGTCAAGGGCAAATTCCTGAATGCTGGGTAGGGTTGCTGTTTCTCCATGCTGATCGAAGATATGTTTTGTCTCTAGATTTAGGCTGCTGCCAGAGACACTGACTGTTGACTAAAACAGGGAGAGTTAGCTCCATAGCACTGGGACAGAGGCCATCTGCTTGTGAAAGCAGCTTCTAAGAAAACATACCCATTCCATTACCCCTTCCTGCAGTCTATCATTGATGGGCATTTGGGTTGGACTCAGATTCTTTAGCTTTGTCACTATGAGGCTCACCCAACTGCTTACTTAACATCTGTTTGGGCTAATGCCCCATTCCCCAGTTCCAATGGGTCACTTGAAATAGTGCTTCTGCTAGGAGCTCCCTCTCTGCTCTCTTACCCTCTCTCCTCTCTTACTCTCTCCTAACTTCTCAGAACTACTGAAACATAAGAAACACAAGTCTGGACTGGCTACCTAGAGTTTTCATTGCCATGTTATCCCAAATAAGTTTATTAATAGTGAAGTTAATTGACCTGGTATGGAAGATAACATTCCCATGTATGTTAGTTGACTAGTGCTGCTGAACAAACTTCCACACCCTAAGTCGCTTAGGACAACAGAAATGTATTGCCATGCGTTTCTGGAGGCTGGAAGCCCAAGATCAAAGTGTTTGCAGAGCTGGTTCCTTCTGGGGGCTCTAAGTGAGAATCTGTTCCACGCCTCTCCCTCAGTGTCTGGTGGTTTGCTGGCAATCTTTAGTGTCTCTTTTCTTATAGAAGCATCATCCCATCTCTGCCTTCATCATTGCATGGAGTTCTCCCTATGTGCACGTATCTGTGTCCAAATTTCCTCCTTTTACAAGGACACCAGTCAGATTGGTTTAGGGCCCACAGTAATTACTTCATTTTAACTTGATTACCTCTGTAAAGACTATCTCCATATAAAGTCACATTCTGGGGCTGTAGGGGGTTCAAACTTCGACATGTGAATTTTGAGGCATACTCAATTCAATCCGCAACATTATACTACCCAAATTTACTCATCTGGCCATCCTCCACCTCCTCAGAGGTAGCAGCACACTTTCCCTTTCTCCTTGCTCTAGCTGAGGGCATTGCCCCAGGTCTATGTTTGGTATACCTTTGCCTGGGTAATCCTGCCAGGCTGCACAGCCAGGAAAAAAGGAAGAGGGAACTTTCCTTGTCCTTTTCCTTCTCATTTTATCATTTTCTACTTTTCTGTAACTTGGCTGTACCTAATGCACTTCTGACCTCCCAGGAAGCACCCTTTCCAAATACCTGTAGTTAACCTCTTCCCTGCCTTCATGATGCCTCTTCTGTTAGGCTTTGTTCTTTCCTAGAGGCACATCATGTTTTGGACATCAGTCTAAGTAACCAATTAGTTTTAACCACATTGACCAAATTGACCAGTTGCTTTAGGTATGTTCTTCAAAATATATAAGGAGAAGTTTCTGCCCTCAAGAGAATCACTTTTATCCCTTGTTCCCAATAAGTTATAAAGACTAAGAAATTACATAAATAGTATATAGCATCTCTATGGGATTATGTGATACATTAACTTGGGACTCTGAACAAGTCCAGCAGAATAGAAACCAGTTTTTGTTTTTCCAGAATTCTCTTATTATGAAAATTTTCAAAGGATAGTATAGTCATCAATCATATACCTACCAACTAGACTCCACAATTAATGTTTTTGCTATATTTGCTTTATTCTACTATTTATTCCTCTCTCCATCTATCAATCCCTCTTGATTTTTGATGCATTTCTAAGTAAGTTACAAACATCATGACATTTTATCCCTAATTATCTTAGCACATCTATCCCGAACGAGCTTTGTTTAAATCATCATTTCCTTATTGTATATGAACACAAAAATCATGTATTTTTATTCACATCTATTGATGACACCCAAATTTTAAGCTCCACAGGGCAGACTTTGGGCTAGATGCTTTGGGGTTATAAAGAGACTACCTCTGCAATAAAATCTCTGCTTATGTGAAATTGCCACCCTGTTTCATTTAGGTTAATCACAGACTGGGAGGGGCCTAATTTAATCACCTTATTTTATGGATGGAGAAAGTGAGTCCCAGCAAGGTGAGGACTCTTGCCTGAGGTTATGCAGCCAGGAAGTGGCCTTTTGGGCATCAAGCTTTTTCTACTGAAGGGCAAAGTCCAGCCTTGTTCTTGACCAGGTGGTGTTTTCCTCCGATTCTGGTCCTTGCACCTGGCTGAGTACTTTGGTCTTTGTTTCACAGGTTTGTGTCGAGGCAGGCTTACTAGGCTTCTAGAATATGGAAGCAGGGCTAAGCTTTGGCATCACTGAATGACTCCTTTGTAATTTTATTTTTTCCAATCACTGCTTACATGAGAGCCAGATTTTCCTTCCTTGACAGGTCCCACATTTTGTCCTCTTTTTCTAGATTTCCTAATCTGTCTTCTCCTTTTTGGTGGAAGGAGATGTTTTCATGGAGAGGTAGTCAATGTACTCTTCAGCACACAGCTAACCCTCTTCATGACATTTGTGACACCCATCACAAAATGAGATCTAGGGAGGGGGTGACTCAAAGCAGAAATAGTAGCTCTTCAGTTTTATATTCTTCCTTAAAGATGTTCTGATTTTAAAACTTGTGTTGGTAATCTGAGTAGGGCTACTATCACAGCAGTGAAATATTTCATCCTCAGATCCCCATCAAAGAAATGATTATGGCATGTTAGAATAACTGAGGGAGTATAGTTGCTTAAGGAAATGGATACCCCATTTACCTCGGTGTGATGATTACACATTGTATGCTTGTGTCAGAATATTTCATGTGTCCCATAAATATATCCACCGACTATGTACCTATAAAAATAAAAAATAAAAAAGGAAATGATCATGGCATTATATAATTATCTTCTATGCTTAAAAATAAATAGCAATTTTCTTGAAAGAGTGTATGTTTATTTATTCAGACACACTTCCTCCAATTCCCAAAAGGATTTGATGCAGGTAAATTAAAAGTTTCATTTTATTGAACTGTTTTTATAATAAATAAAATAGCACACAAACCCGAGAAAGACAAGGCTGTAATTTCCGGGTTTGATTCCTTTATTCATGGGAGACTATGTTTAGGTAAAGCAAAAACAAATTTTGTCTACCACAATTACAATACATAAAAGATATTCAACTCCTTTCAAACAACAAAGGGAAGAGACAAAAGCTTGGTTATTAAACAAGACTTACTACGATTGCTGACATTTTAGAAAATGTAGTCATTTGCATATAAAGCGTGATGAAGAGACAATTTTTATGGTTTTAGACATATTCTGAAAGACCTTGGAAGGCAATCTCATTCTAGTATCTCAAAGCGGCTGCATCTGGAGAAAGGTTTCTATGGCAACTTATGAAAGCTTGATGTTTTTTTATCTTTTTCAAGAGCACAAATCATCCCATAGCCTGAGGCTCCAGTAAAGGTCTCCTTTATTTTACAAGCTATCACCATTTGTTTTTGTGTTACATATTTTGATTGTCTTAGAGGAAACAGAACAAAGGTTACCAGGCTACCAAGAAGGCTTGGAGTCTATTTTTTTTTTTTCATTTTGGGGGACAAGATGTGAATAACATCATTCTAAACATTGCTTCTCAATTATCAAAATGATGGTACACATCAGCATATTCGGTTTATGTCATGTGTTGTTTAGATTTTCCCCAAAATTGTGACTGGTGCATTCTCAGGAAGAGAAGTCAGTTTGAACTTAAGGAAGAGGAACTGTTTGGCCAAAGCACCTCTTAATATGTAGTTATTGGAGCTGCCCTGGGGAGTGCTGCATTGTTCCACATGCCTTCAAATATTCCTCTAATTATACAGTGCCAAGGCTTTGGACATTGATAGACTCCAGGTGATTTTTATTAACGTATTCTTTCCAAGAAATTTAATTTAAACATTCTGATTTTAAAACTCTGCATGTTTTGAGAATTTTGTTTTAGCAACATGGATCTCTGTATGTTATAGGAGGTAATAGGCTGAGAAAACACATATTAGGACACAGAAACAGAACCAGGTATCAGACCTAGCTCTGCCATTGCTAGCTGTATAACTGTGAGGAAGCCCTTTAATCTCTCTGAACCTCGTTTTACTAATCCGACAAATAGCAGTAACGATGCCAGACTCACGGCATTATTGCTAAGGATTGAATATATGTGAGTGTTGGAAACTGTGCAATGCTATACAAATGTAAGGTGGTTATTACTATTGGTTGGCTGTCTTTCCCTTTGAAAATGGTAAGAGTTTATGTTACCATTTCTGGCATGACCAGAGGAAATCAGTTTCGGTATGTCTAAGTATTTTAGTTTCTTATACTGTATTTAAAACACTTTACTTATACAGACATCGATAGCTACAGCCATTTATTTATTTATTGACTCAGTAATCATATGTCATCTCTGTAGAAGGGTATTAAATAAATTCATTCAACAGACATTTAAGAACCAACTGTGTACTAGCATTGAGGAGACAAACAATAGACAATTAAACTCTTATTTTTCATAAAATAAAAGTTTTCTGAGTTTTCTGAGCTTCAAGGCCACAGCATAAGCTGTTCAGGTGGTGCCCTGCCCAAGGGCATTGAGCTGATGAACTGGAAAGAGGGTGTACTGCCGTCCCCCACTCTGCCAGTCAAGCCATTTGCATGCACCTTGTGAGCTGCATTCGCCTGAAGGAAGGACACGTTTTGGAAATTTACTAGCCAGCAGTCTGTGCCTTCTTGCAATTTACACAAAGGCACGCATGAGTGTGCTAACAGTGGCCCTCATGCTTGTATGGTCCGTGATGTTAAAGAGAAGATTTGCAATGTTTCATTGTGAGGTATGTATGACAAAGGCTGCTGGCGTGCTTCTTATCTGGAGTCAGGTTGCTTGAATTTAAATACTGGCTCTGGTGCTTGCTAGCTGTATGACCCTTGTGCACATTACTTGGCCTCTCTATGCCTCATTTTCTACATCTGCCTGCCTCATAGTTATGGGGAGGATAAATAAGGTCTTAAAACACTTAGAATAGAAGCTGGCACACAGTCAATACTCAAAATGTTAGCTGTTTTCAGTGATGGCTTTACTGCTCAGGGTCTCCTTGCTACTCTGTGTTGAAAAGTTCAACAACTAACATCTGATTTCTACCTACAAAAACCACTTTTCTTTTATGAATTTGATGTCAAATTAATGATATGTATCTCCTTCCCTCAGACCTTTTTGGTGTGTGTTTGTGTTAAATGACTAGAAAGCATTCTCTTCAGAGAAATTGAAGAATTCCAGTCATTTGATCAGAAGGTAATTTGGTTGTTTTTAGAATTTTGTCACAAAACCATTGCTTTGTCAGAGTGACACAGGTGATGAGGGATGTTTGTATATTCTTGGCTTTTAACAGTTCCGAAGGAATGCCTATATAGTTTACCAGGGTTATAAGTCAGGGATTCTTTAAGGTATAGTGAATTTCATTTTCAATTTTGATTAACATGATTCCCTCTCTCTCTTTTGATAACTTTAAACTGGGAAAGAGTCGTTATATAGTATTTTCAAGACAATTAAGTTTGCATTTTAATCTGTTTAAAAAGTTTTGTTAAATATCAAATTTTGATAAGAGTATGAAACAGATTGGTGAAGCCACACATGAAGCAGGTGGTGATTTTTATTTTACCCTTCCCTTTGTATACTGACTCCTCTAACTGCCCTTAATACACTGTAAAGAGGTCACTTCTGGCTGGGCGCAGTGGCTCACGCCTGTAATCTCAGCACTTCAGGAGGCCAAGGTGGGTGGATCACCTGAGGTCAAGAGTTCGAGACCAGCCTGGCTAACATGGTAAAATCCTGTCTCTACTAAAAATACAAAAAAATTAGCTGGTGTGGTGGCACTCACCTGTAATCCCAGCTACTCAGGAGGCTGAGGCAGGAGAATCGTTTGAACCCAGGAGGCAGAGATTGGAATGAGCCAAGATTGCGGCATTGCACTCCAAGTTGGGCAACAAAAACAAAACTCCATGTGAAAAAAAAAAGGAAAAAAGAAAAAAAAAAAGAGGTCACTTCCGTGTTACCGCCACTGTGTATTTCCCAGTCTCCTACAGCATCTAACTTGGGCCATTTTCCTTGGCAAAAAACTAGAAGTGCAGAACTTGAATCATGTTGCACATCACTGATTTCTAACTATGTCAAATAATTTGGGTGTCTAATCATAATTGAGATTGTCATCACTTTGATGAAACCTTTTCCAAGTAAACTTCTCAGAAGAGAGATGCAATATTTTTATAATTTCATGACATTAAATGTTAGTCTACCATTATTTGGGTGTGCTGTGCTGTGATTATTCATCCAAGGGCCTGTCATGGGGACATAGGGACTGCTTCTGAAAGTGCCACATTATCATTTATTTGTGAGATAATAATTGATACTGCATGTTCAGTTCAAGTGTCATTAGCTTTTCAAAAAGATGAAGTGATAATAAGCTTGCTCCTAAACTGTTTGCAAAGGTTAAATATCTAAGAGAAAAGCTGGTATTTAAGATTCTTATATTCAGACAGACAGCAGAATGTTTTAAGACACTTTCTATCAATCAGTGTATATATATAGTTACTGTGTTTTTAATTACTTCTTTTTGGTCCAAGAATAGTGGCTAAGAGTTCAGGTTTTGGGCTGAACTCTGACTCCGCCACTTACTAGTTGTGTAACCTACAGTAAGTCACTGCATGTCTCTAAGCTACCATTTTTTTTCTTTTTAAAATGAGGATAATAATATTCCTCAGCATTGCGGTAAGGATCGGTTGAGCTTTTTGTGTAAGGCACTTCATCCAGACCAAAGTGCTTCATGCTTTATGATGGTGGTTGTTATTACTATGATTTTTTTTTTTTTTTTGAGACAGAGTCTCACTTTTTCGTCCAGGTTGGAGTGCAATGGCATAATCTTGGCTCACTGCAACCTCTGCCTCCCAGATTCAAGTAATTCTACCTGCCTCAGCCTGCTGAGTAGTTGGGATTACAGGCTCCCACCACCACACTTGGGTAATTTTCGTATTTTACGTAGAGATGAGGTTTCATTGTGTTGGCCAGGCTGGTCTCGAACTCCTGACCTCAGCTGATCCCCTGCCTCAGCCTCCCAAAGTGCTAGGATTATAGGCACGAGCCACTGCGCCCGGCCGGTACTTTTATTTTTAACAAACAAATTGTTAATTGCTTTATATCAGGAAACTATTGCATACGTGTTTAAACAGTGGTGATTACATTGTCTGATGTTTTTAGGGCAAATGTCTTTCTGCTGTTGTATCATTTTTTTTTTTCAATAGTATTGCACTTGAACAGTTTCATACTTCCCAGAGGATATACCATCTCTCATATTTTTGTTGCTATGGCAAAATATGTTAAAAGTTCCAAAGACAACATAGAAGAGAACTCTTGGGAAATAACTGTCTTGTAAGTGAGGGATGCTCTGTAGAGTTGTTTGCTTAGTCCTTGAGCAGTCAAGTCATTAGTGCTCTTATCAGTCATCACTGAGGGAGGCTTTTGAGCTACCTCTTCTAGACGATCTTAATCACCTCTTGACCAGACTCTAACTCAGTTTCCTATGTACCCGGAAATTCCCTCCTTCTAAATTGCATACTTTCCTAAGCCACTGATATTTGGACCAATTTTTTTTTTCAAATCAATTTTTGTCAGTTGATTTCCAATGAGCCTCCTGACTACCCCCTATGAAGATTAATGAGCTAAATTGTAAGGTATTTCCAGCAACATATTTTTGTGTTGCCCTTTTTAAAGATATTTTTGTAATTTTCTGCTTATAATTGTTTAAGGTACCTGAGCATAGAGAACTCTATTCAATGATTTGATAAGCTCTTTGTTAGTTTTAATAACTTTATATTTAGCATCAGATATTATTGGGTAACTGCATTCACTAAAAGACAGTACTTTTTGTGGAATATAAAATGCTAGTGTATACAAGTGACATGTTTCCTTCTGAATTCTTTTGTTTAAGCCTCAGCACGCTCAAGTGGTTTACCTGAATTCAGCGATAACAGCTGTTACTATGGCTGCATGTTATGTCATTTGTTGAATTGATGCTTGATATGAAAAATGTCATTTAATGATTTGCAATTTTGAATTTAAACAGAAGTGGGTTTTTTTTTCCTTATGGAGGTAAAATTAGGAAATTGGGGTTATAAATCCTATACCCTGTATTCCTAAATCAAGGTTGTGCAATGCTTATGTGCACTGCGAGGGGTTTGTGGACTTTGGAACTGTTACCCTACCAACAACTGGAAGCACTGGCCCTGCCCCCAGTGACAGGGATGGGAAGATGGATTAACTCAAATAATGAAATGTCAAATCAGCCTCTCTAAAAAAATGGGAATTCCTCCTTTAAGATCACCGATAGATGGTGACTGAAGCCTTGGCTTTTCATTATGGTTTTTAATGTGGGCTCATATTTTATGTTATATGGATTCTTATCAAACCACAAGATACGAGTGTGTCTTAAACACAAGTTGATCCAAAACAGTGAGAAATATCTTTTGAAGTGTAATTTCTCCTTGTAGCAAAAATTGGAAGATGCAATCAATCAAGAGGATGGCCATGGGGGTCCGGGGAAGACAGTGTTGCATAATGGCTGTGAATACAGATGCTGCTAAATGGCTTTGTAACCTACTCCTTTATGTGACCTTGGACATCTCTTTGGGCTTCGATTTTCTCAGCTGTAAAATGGGAATGTCAACAGTACTTATTTCATGGGGTTGTAGAAGTTCATTGAATTAATTTATTAAAACACTTAGAACCCAATATAATATGAGTATTAGCTATTTTATAGGAATCTTTTAAATTTTTGCAGTAGTGGGATCTAAAAGTCACAGAACTATTATTTTTGAAAGACAAGATGGAAGCTGTTTTATTTATGTTGTAAGGCACGAGAGCATCTTGGCATGTCCTTGGTGTTTGGTCTCATAAAGCAAATGAGTAAGGCAATTGGAACTGAGCACATTCGGCTCATCATGAGAAGAGCACCAGGTTTCTGTTCTCTGAGAAAACGTGCTAAATTCTGTAAGAGTGCTTTAAAACATACAGTATTTTAAGAGCTTTGAGGTCAAAAACTACATCCAGGATGGATCAGTACCCCAAACTTTATACATGTACGCCGCACTATGCTTTGTCCTTTGTCAAAAAGTATTAACGCTGCATTAAAGTGGGTGTATCAGTCAGGGTTCTCCAAACAGACAGAACCAATAGGATACATAGAAGAATACATTTATTGGGGGAATTGGCTCCCACCATCACAGAGGTGGAGGAGCCCGGTGATAGGTTGACTGCGAGCTGGAGCATGGGAGAAGCTGGCTTAGTCTGGAAGCCTCAGAACCAGGGAAGCTGATGGTGCACCTCCTAGTCCGAGGCCAAAAGCTGGTGAGCCCCCTGAAGTTCACTGGTGCAAGTCCCAAAGTCCAAAACCTGGAGTCTGATGTCCAAAGGCAGGAGGAGAGCAAGCATCCCGTTCCGGAAGGAAAAGAGAGGGCAGAGAGAGAAAGTCCTCTCTTCTTTAACCGGTTCGTTCCAGCAGGGTCCCAAGCCAATTGGATTGGATGGTGCCCACCCACATTATGAGCAGGTTTTCCTCTCCCAGTCTGCCGACTTACATGCCAGTTTTTTCTGGAAACAACCTCACAGGTACACTCATTAACAATGCTTCACCTGCCATCTAGGTATCCCACAATCCAGCGAAATTGACACCTAAAGTTAACCATCACCGTGGGTAAAGTTTATTGCATGTTAATTTACCTCGGTAAAGCTGTGGGGTTTTTGAAAAGCTAAATTCATGGTGATGAGAATGTAATAGGCATTTAACAAGTATTTTTTACTAATAGTTAAATTAATCATGAATGGAATTATTTCATTCTTCAGCGATGGATTGCATCAGGAAATCAAAATGCATAAGGGGTCAAATTTTATGTCCTTGGTTTTGAAACTTTTTGTGAACTTCTAAAAGGCCAACTTTAATAGTAAATCCCAGTTCCTGGCACATGCTTTGAAGGCCCACTGTCCCTCAGTTTACTGGTTTTTCATATTTATCCTGAGAATAAAGTCAGCTACTGGACTTGATCCTGTGTCTGAGTCTTGTGTATTCCTCTTGAGCTTGGCCTTGTTGTTCTCATTTATGTTACCAGACATACAATTTAGTCATTAAAATAGACATTTTGATATAGTGACAGAGGATGTGCTTAAGATTTGAGAAATTTACCAAAAAATGGAATTCCTATTGTTGTTTCCAGAAATATCAGACTTTGGGCCTCTATTGACAAACCGTATCCACTTGCAAGTTGAATGTAACAATAGGCTGTGTATGTGAGCTAGCATGGACTTTTCTCATTGGCTGTTAGCATGAGGCCTTGCCTGGCATCCTTGTGAAGTATTTGATCCTGATGTCTTACTGTCTTTTCTCCCAGGTATGGCAGCAGCCAAACTTCTGCATGATTCTGGACTGAATGTTGTTGTTCTGGAAGCCCGGGACCGTGTGGGAGGCAGGACGTACACTCTTAGGGTAAGGCATTAAGAATCTGGTGGTCAAACAAGGGACTGAAGCTGAGTTTGGGGTTTCGTTTTTGTTTTATTTTCCCTGAAAGTCTTCAATTTCATTTGACTCTGAGAGGGTGAAAATAACTCTGAAACATTCTTCACACCATCTCTCCCAGTTTGCCTTCCTTTCAATTCTTCTGTTCCTTTTTGTCTGAAAATCTCATTATATTTGGCCTCATAGAGTTAGGATTGAGTAGGAAAGAAATGGGCAGATTTGTGTGTGCCTCTCTCTCTCTCTCTCTCTCTCTCTCTCTCTCTCTCTCTCTCTCTGTGTGTCTCTTTCTCTCTCTCTTTTTCTGTATGTGTGTGTGTGAAATAGGAAGAAAAATAACATAATCATCTGTACTTTCTACTCCTAACTTCTAGGCTTCTTTTATAGCAACACAATCATTCCAGTTATACAAACTGAACTTCTTTGGAGAGATTTTTTCTTATTTAAAAATTTATTTTAAAAATTATATTTTATTTTTAATTGACAAGTCACAATTGTATTATATTTGTGGAGTACATTGTGACATTTTCATCATATGTATACAATGTGGAGTGATTAAATCAAGCTAATTAACATATCCAGCACCTCACTTTCTTAACATTTTTTTTGTGGCAATACATTTGAAATTTACTCTGTTATTTTGAAATATACAACACATTATTATTACTACAGTTACCTTACTGTAAAATGGATTTCAAAACTCATTCTTCCTGTCTAGCTAAAATTTTGTACCCTTGGACCAGCAACTCCTCATTCCCTCAGTTCTCACCCCCTAATCCCTGATAACCTTCATTTTGCTCTCTACTTTTATGAATTCAACATGTTTTAGATTCCACTTATGAGACTTTCTGAGCCTGGCTTATTTCACTTAACATAATGTCCTCCAAATACATCCATATTGTCCCAAATGACATTTCGTTCTTTTTAAAGGCTGAATAGTATTCCATTGTGTGTATATACCATGTGTTTCTTATCTGTTTATCCACTGATGGACACTTAGGTTGATTTTGTATCATGGCTACTGTAGATAGTGCTGCAGTGAACATAGGTGTGCAGATATCCCTTCGACATATTGATTTAAATTCTTTTGGAGACACTCCCAAAAATGGGGTTGCTGAATTATATGGTAGTTTTGTTTTTAGTTTTCTATTCCTGGTTTTATGAATAACCTCCATACTGTTTTCTGTAATAGCTGTACTAATTTACATTCCCACCAACAGTGTACAATGGTTTCCTTTTCTCTTCATCTTTGACAATACTGGTCAGTGTTCATCTTTTTGAGAAAAACCATTTTAACAGGTGTGAAGTGATATCTCATTTGGTTTTAATTTGTATTTCCCTAAGGATTAGTGGTGCTGAACTTTTTCCATGAATCTATTGGCCATTTGTATGTCTTCTTTTGAGACATGTCTGTTAAGTTCCTGTGCCCATTTTAAAAAAATCTGGTTATCTGTCACTTGCTATTGAGTTGTTTGAATTTCTTTATAATTTGGATATTAACTTCCTATCTGATGTATGACTTGTAAATATTTTTCCCCACTCTGTGGGTTGTCTTTTCATTTTGGTAATTGTTTCTTTTACTGTGTAGGAGCTTTGTAGTTTGATGCAATCCTGTTTGTCTGTTTTTGCTTTTTTTTGCCTGAACTTTCAGGACCATATCCAAAAGATCATTTCCCTGACCAGCGCTGTGGAAGTTTCCCCGTTTTCTTCAATTTTGTGGTTTCAGGTCTTATGTTTAAGTCTTTCATCCATTTAGAGTTTATTTTTATATGGTGTTTGTATATGGTATAAGATAAGGGCCTACTTTCATTCTTTTGCACGTGGATAGCCAGTCTTTTTCTGCACCATTTATTAAATAGACTATCTTTCCCCATTGTGTGCTCTTGGAATCTTCATCAAAACTCAATTGACTGTAAATTTGTGGGTTTATTTTTGAGCTTTATTTCCTGTTCTATTGGTTGGTAAGTCTGTCTGTATGCCATTACCATACTGTTTTGATTAAAATTGCTTCGTAATATATTTTGAAGCTAGGTAGTATAATGCCTTCATTTTTGTTCTTTTTGTTCAAGATTATTTTGGCTACTTGTAGCCATCCGTAGTTCCATGTGAATTTAAGGATTGTTTTTCTATTTCTGTGAAAAATAGCATTGGCATTTTGTTGGGAATTGCATTGAATCTATGCCTATGGATATTTTACATTGTTAATTCTCCCAATACATGAACATGGATGTCTTTTTATTTATTCACATAAACTAAACTTTTACCTGCCTAATTTTCCTTCTTTTTCTTTCAGCTTATTTTTATATTTTTTAGAGAATTATTTACCAATTTATAAATACCCTTATTTTAATTGCTAGCTAATTGTTTCAATTCTGACACTGTTGCCTAAAATTAATGATTTTCTATTTAGACACAGAGTCAAGTAAAGCAAATTTCTCTGCAAGGAAATGCCCTACTTCCACATACATTCAAGATCTGAATAATAGACATGGATGCTACAGACTATTTTCATTTCCAGAGAGATAAGACATATAAAATTCTGACTCACAGCTCTTCTTTCGGAAGGATTCATCAATGATATATATCTGACACTTCGTATTCATGATTTTTTTTATCAGCCCAAGGAGATTTGGGGCTGAGACAACGGGCTTTTCTAAATATACAGTCATGTCATCTGCAAACAGAGACAATTTGACTTCCTCTCTTCCTATTTGAATACCCTTTATTTCTCTTGCCTGATTGCCCTGGCCAGAACTTCCAATATTGTATTGAATAGGAGTGGTGAGACAGGGCATCCTTGTCTTATGCCGGTTTTCAAAGGGAATGCTTCCAGCTTTTGCCCATTCGGTATGATATTGGCTGTGGGTTTCTTGTAAATAGCTCTTACTATTTTTAGATATTTTCCATCAATATGTAGTTTATTGAGAGTTTTTAGCATGAAGGGGTGTTGAATTTTATCAAAGGCCTTACCTGTTCCACACATGGACAATTATTATATGTTGCTTTACAGGTTTTTACTTGTGTGCATCTTATCTCCTGCAGTTCTTCAAATCTTCATTTTCCTTTCAAAATACGGCATGTAAGAGAGCCTTTTGCATAAAGAAGCTAGTTTAGTACAATTAGGTGCTGAATTTTTAAAGACATTCTTCTCTCATTTGAGAAAATTTATTGGACAACTGCTATAGGTGTTTGGAATACTTTAGTGAATAAAACAAAGATGCTTTGTGAAAATTGCATTTTTGAGAGGTGAGTGGGAAACTAGACAAAAAATAAATAAACAAAAACAGAAAAGAAGGATCATCTCTATTGTTTCTAACTAATAGCAACCTGGTTTTTCTTGTACACTCAGAAATAGGAAACTTTTCTACTCATTTTTTAAAGGTTGCCCCTAAGTCATTGGAAATGAAGCCAATTCAAAACTACATAAAAATACTGTTGAGGATAAAAGCAATTTCAAAGTCCAGATTATCACCAAATATTCCCCAGTGCTATTTTTAAATGTCTGGATTAACAAATCACATAAGAAGTTATCATTTTCTTTCTTGCTTTTTCTCTAGCATTAGGCCCCTCAACATTCACTTGAAGTACTGAGTAAAGAGATTCCTCAACAATTCACAGCTCACAAATTCAAAGCACTAAAAACCAAACCATGTTATGGTATATTGCAAATAATGAGGTTTATAAGCTCTTGCCTATTCAGCATTCAATTTTGCTTTATAGACTGATAACTAAATCATGTGAATGAAGTAGAGTTGAGAACAAAATCTAGTTTTTCATGGATATACCTTAAGATATATCTATAACTTGTGAAATGTCGATTTGTTTATTTCAGGACTTTTTTATTTTATAAATTTTTTACAAATATTTGTTTCTATTTTCATCCATGGGAAAACAGAACCAAATGGTTAAATATGTGGACCTTGGCGGATCCTATGTTGGACCAACCCAGAATCGTATCCTGAGATTAGCTAAGGAGCTAGGATTGGAGACCTACAAAGTGAATGAAGTTGAGCGTCTCATCCACCATGTAAAGGTAAGACCAGGTCAGACTTTGAAGGATTCAAAAGTTCTCTATGATGTTTCCTTATACAAGTTCCAGATCTTTCTCTCAGAGAATCTTCTACATCTCTGGATGATGCAAATGTATTTTATAATGGTATTTCAGCCACTCTGTGATTCATTCACTATTATCAAAGGGTAATTAGGTGGGAATTCTAAACCTATTTAGGAAGGTTATTGATGAAGTGGTATTGTCTACGTGGTAAAATGTTTAACAAAACCCATAGAGAAAAAAATTTGTGATTTATTTATTAAATATCTATTTAAATACCTTGAACTCTTTTATGTTATACAAAAATCTGTGCAAAGTTTTTAAAATACTGCCATGGACTGCACATTGTAAAGAGTATTTGCAATATGCCTCATGGAATATTCTTAAGTTTTATCATTGTGGCCTATATATCAGCTAAAGTTATTCTTCTTTGGAGATTGACATCAAAGTGGTTCAAGTCTCAGATCCCGTCTTTTGCAAGGAAGCTTCATTGTTCTCCCCAAGATTTCTGTGAATTTACTGGGTTTCTCATTCCTGTGATCATTTGTGGTTCATGGTTCTGGCTTCCATGACAGCTTTGTTCATTCACATCTCATGGCCTGTGACTCTTTTCTTCTCTTTGCTTATGCCAACTTGGGCTCACACTCACCTCTTTGTCCTGATTTTTCTCAGACCACCATAAGCATGTGTGAGAAGCAAACATGACTGAAGTTTTGAGCAATAGGGTGGAGTGAGGGGACTCTTGCATTTGCAGAAATACAAACAGATTAGAACTGAACATTGGACATTCATTCTAATAACCTCTTAGATCAAAGCATTCCCCGAGGATTTCTCACTGGTCACATTTCTCTGCAGATTCCAGTCTCCCTCCATGTTGCTGGTCCTCAGACTCTCTTCACATCTTCTTGCTCCTCTCTTTTTCCAGCATCCTCATCTTGATCCACAAAGTCACTCACGTTCTCTGACAAGCAAACAGTCACCTAATCTGAGCCCTATCCTGGAGTCCCGTGGAAGAACTGGCAGAGGTTTTCAATTTCAGTCTTTCCTCTCTCATCTTCACTTGCTCCCATAGGTGGAAGTAAGCGGCATAGGAACTTATTCCTCCCTGGTGCAAAACATCCCCTCAGAAGACCAAAAGAAACTAGCAACAGTCAATTTTGATTTATATAACAATTTTGACATCCTTATATTATTTGTGAGTGATAATATCAAGACAAATAACTGATCATAAATCATGAAACATTTAATAAAACAGGAACTAAGCATCTACTTAATTTGCTATAATGTGGGTAAGATTTTTCCTTAATTTATAAATAAATGTTTTGGTTGACCTTCAAATTTTATTTTGTAAGTCTTTTCACTTTGCTTCCCTATGTGTGTAGCAGAAAAAGAGACACATGAATTAGAAATGAAAATTAGCATGGTGATAATGTGATTTGTTGAACATCAATCAGCAGTTCTTAAAACCCTTTGTTGGATTCTTTGTTTTTTGAAATCTAGGTTTTCTTGACCGATTTCTTAAGTCTTATTCCACCTGTAAGGCTTGCAGAGATTGACTCCTCAGAACACTAGGATATTTTAAATTTCTCTAGACAAAGGAGATACCTAGAGATTATATTCACTTTTCTGTCTTTGTGTGTGTGCAGAGATTATTTTCAGCTCAGTAGTCTGTCCGGGATGCTTTGTTTTTTCCTTTGTTTTGTCCCTTGGCTGAGAGAAATTGCTGAGTCATCAATTGTAAGAAGAATGTTACACTTTAATGATATTTCGTAGTGATGGCCAAATGTGCTGCTTTTTCACTATTTCTGGTACTCTATGCACAGTTAGGAAAATAAAGCCATACACATTACTTAATACAGGATAAATACATATGCCAATAATGCTCTTTATACTTAAAAGAAGTCTTATTGCTGTTTAATTATGACAAAAATAAAGCATATTTATTGTGAAAATATAATTAGAAAATATAGATAAATAAAAACAGAGAACAAACTGCTTTATAATACTATCTTGAGAAAATCGCTCTATTTTATTTTTTTTGGTTCATAGATTTTCTTATTCCTGTATTGCTATTTTCTGACCTCTGCTGGAGGAAATGGGAAATATCAGTGCATTTAAAAAATTATATATACATGCGTATGTGTATATGCCTTATGTACTAACTTACTCTCAGATTAATTATCACTAATGAGACAAATTGAAAAAATAATGATGCTGTGAAACAAAAGTTTTTGTAGCCTTGACAAAGGTGGCAATTTGGCCTCCTAGTGATCAGTCAAATGCAGTGAAGAGCTGCATAACACGTAATGATGAAGACCTGCCCAGGCGCGGTGGCTCATGCCTGTAATCCCAGCACTTTGGGAGGCCAAGTTGGGTGGATCACAAGGTCAGGAGTTTGAGACCAGCCTAGCCAACATGGCGAAACCCTAAAAACACAAAAAAATTCGCCGAGCATGGTGGCTCATGCCACCAGCTACTTGGGGAGGCTGAGGCAGGACAATAGGACACAGGAGGCGGAGGTTGCAGTGAGCTGAGATCATGCCACTGCACTCCAGCCTGGCCTGCAGAGAGAGACTGCCTCAAAAAAAAAAGAAAGAAAGAAAAAGATGACAACCTTATAGCTAAGAAGTCCTCCTCTAAGTACTTGTTCTCTACCATCCCCACTTCCATGTCTTTGTGTATGTAATTTTTCTCATTTTTGACCTGTAAAAAGCCTCTCGGATGGCTACATTCATTTCTGGAATTATTAAGAAGAACTTTGACACTCTATCTCCTACCACGTACTGGAGAATGCAATTGAGAAATGTATCTCCTCTGTCATGGAAGGCAGTGCCTTGGGAATTTGAACATTGCCCTCTATTACCTATTGTAATAACTACTTTTCCCAAATGCAAACTACAGTTCATGTAAGTAGATAGTATATTTGGGCCTTTTTTTTTTTTTTCAACGAACTTGCATGTATTTCTTAATCTGAATCCTGAGAGTATCAAGTATGATACTTGCCATATTGTCAGATCCTGCTATCAAAGGGACCTGTTTTTAAAATGTTTTACATGGCTGATAATGGAAAATGGAGTTTTATGTGCAACTTTAATAACATTAAGTGAAGGAACTTGGATATGCTGGTTGATATTGAAATGAATGAAATGGAGCTACCCAGAAAAGGGGAAGGGTATAGCAGCTCATGATGGGCTAACTACCCAAATGAAAGAGTGTCTTTCCTCAAGAGAGGTTGACTCCCAGTATCACCAGTTCTGTGGCAGTTGTCACAGAAATGTTCTTCTGATAGAGGAGGTGTGTTCATGCTGGCCCTGTAATAGACATCCTTAAACCACTGGTGTGCTGTGATGAACGAGCCCTTGTCTCGATCTGATCTGTCAGACATGTTTGTATCTACTGAGTGGCATTAATTTTTAAGGCTACAGTAGATCTGTTATATGTTGTTAAAGTAGGGTTTTCATGAATAAAAGATGTGATACCAAACTGCATTGGGATTTAATTATCAGTGGGAAAGTGATCACTTTAGCTCAAATCTATATAATTTAGAAATTGTTTTCTTTATTTCTAAAGTCAGTGATGCAGCTATTAGTACTTTACAATTATTGTTAAACATCTACTGAGATTTTTGACCCATTTTACAAATAGGCATGCTAGTTTTCACTTATATAGTTTATTAGAAGGCAGCTGTTTAGATGTCTTGGAAGTAACTTGCAAAAATTGCTTTATTTTAAGAATATTTCTAATTAAAAAGAAAAAGATAAAAACAAAAGCTTTTTAAGGAACCCTGCTATATTTTGACTTATGTTCCTGTCTCTTTCATTGTGTGTTTACATGTGCATGTGTTTGTGGTTGTTTTTGTTCTTTGGGGTTCTTTGAAGAAGTTGGAGAAAATTCTAAGGTTTGGTACAATTTAGGCAAATGACATTTATCTGTCTTAGAAGTTTTCATCAGTCTGAACGTTGAAACTAAAGTCTAGTAAAAGCACCCATGAAACTGCTCTAGGACTGAAGGTTGAACTGTTAAGAGTTTTACCAATATAAAGATGTAGTCTGACTGAAAATTAAGCTCCCAACTTCATACTGAGATTTATTTCCAACCTTCTGCTATCTGGAGACTGAGCAAAAGGACATTTTGGACTTAACCTGCTTCCCAGTAGGCAGAAATGAAGCTTATTGTTAAAGTCCTTTTTGTGTTGCATATGGTCAGCCTTCAATGCTAAAGACACATGTGAATGAGGAGACATCTCTCAAATATATTGCCTACTTGTTGCTGCCTTAGCTGCTATTACTCTAGCAGCCTCATAGAGGAGGAGGCATTTGGCACAACCGCTCAGTCTTGCTGACGACTCCGAAGTCCAGTTGAAAATATGATATACAAAAAGCACATAAAGGCAGAGAGGGGAAGCAATAGCTATCTATCTGCAATGCCATTTCAGTTTTTCTGTATGTCTAAATGGCCTCTTAGTACTAAGGAACAGCAACAGAATTTGAGTAGAAACATTGAGACATAAAATATGCAAATGTTAATTGCATTTAGCAAATGGAAATCATCCTGGTGTGTAAAGTCTTGGCTTCTTCTGGAGATCAACAGACCAGAAGTATCCAGTCTTCTCCAGGCCCTCAATATTCCCTTCCTCACACCCCTATCCTCAATCCGATTAATCCAGGGGAGCCCGCATCAAAGTCCAGAGTACACTTGCTTCTCTCATGAAGACGGAAGTCTCCAGGAACAGGTTAGACCAACTCTTTTATTTTATTCAGGAACAGTTGCCCATTTTACATGAACTTCACACTTGCCATGTTGAGCTTACTGGCTTTGCACATCTGCCCTTTCTGAGGTGGGCTTAACAAACCTTTTCTACCACTTCCACCCACACTGCATTTCATTTCTTATTTGTTTGAAACAAACATGTCTTACTATGGAAGATTTTTTTCAAGTAAAAAATGTGGAGAAAAGTAATTTTCTCTCTAGTAAGTGAAACACATTTGTCTAGTGAACACTCTAGAGCTTATGCTGTTATTCTGGAAACCAAAGTGCCCATTTGTGTTCTTTAGAGAATGCAGGCAGATCTTTGGCATATAATAATTTCTTTTTTTGAGACAGAGTCTTGCTCTGTTGCCAGGCACCAGACTGGAGTGCAGTGGCACAATCTCAGCTCACTACAACCTCCGCCTCCTGGGTTCAAGCAATTCTCCGGCCTCAGCCTCCCGAGTAGCTGGGACCACAGGTGTGCGCCACCACGCCCAGCTAATTTTTGTATTTTTTAGTAGAGATGGGATTTCATCATGGTCTCGATCTCTTGACCTTGTGATCTGCCCGCCTCGGCATCCCAAAGTGCTGGGATTACAGGCCTGAGCCTCCATGCCCGGCCTGACATGTAATAATTTGCTGAAAATTATGCCTTCGATGGCTGGATTTGCAGCAACATTTGGGATATGAGATGAACTCATTTTCTGCCTCCAAGGTTTCCATTTGGAACTTAAAATGCGGTACAATCAGTAAACATATTTTCTATGCATACACATACATATCTGGATAAACTTAACAGTGACTATGGTTGTGGATAACAAAGTTAGTTTTAAATTTTGCTGGAAGTAGAGGGTAAACAATGTATGGAATTCAGTTATGATAGTGAAATTCACTAAGGGAAACAGGGATATAGCTTAAATCTTGTGCAAGATTTTACAACTTCTATACCATGGGATTATGCGGTATTGCCAAGTAGTCCAATGGAGCTGCAATGACAGGGGGCCCAGCTCACCAAAAGATGGTGACTAATAAGGGGACCGTGTAACAGATTAAAGAGAGCTTTGACAATTTGCAGTACCAAGAGATTGACAGGAAGTACAAGATGGCCTAAAATGTGTTAGCCTGCCTTACCATGTCGTCAGCAAAGTAGCGCCCTGCAGAAAGGCTTAGGCATGGATTCCCAGGCTGTGTATTACATATCCTGGGCATTTTTCTTGGCTTCTGCAACCACCAAGAAGTAATAACAATGGTAACATTACTCTTATATGGACATCTAGAAACTACTAAGTGTTTTCAATCCCAAATAACTATAAGTTATTTAGTTGTGAATTAGAAGTGTTATCCCCATTTAACAGGTGAGGATCTAAAGGTTACAGAGATTAATTGCAAATGACAAGATGTAGCGGGGTCAGAGCATGAGTTGAGGCTTTTGGGTGTCAAGAACATACCACACAGAGCTCACTGTCTGCTGGTTGGGGACTACTATTTGTGATTTCCTTTTAAGCCTCAGCACACAGCTGGCCTGCCTTTCTTCTTGCCAAACTTGTACTCTCATATATTGGAAAAATTGAGTTCAAGATCCTCCTTTCCTTAAGATTTTCCACAGTTGAGTACAGTTATTCTACTAGCTCCCTCCAATGCCCTGTATCCTCCTCACCTTCCTGATTACTCTTTATAAAAGGTGCTGTTTTTAAGTAGGATAAATAGTTTTCTGTTACTTGTGTATCAAGACTTCATAAACAGTTGACTCTTGGACAATATGGGGGTTAGGAGTGCTGACCCCTATGCAGTCAGAAATGCTTATATAACTTTTGACTCTCCCAAAATTACTAATAGCTTGCTGTTAATTATGTTGGTAAACACATATTTTGTATTAATTATGTACTGTATTCTTACAATAAAGTAAGCTAGAGAAAAGAAAATGTTATTAAGAAAATCATAAGGAAGAGACAATGTATTTACTATTCATTAAGAGAAGGTGGATCATCATAAAGGTCTTCATCCTTGTCATCTTCACATTGAGTAGGCAGAAGTGGTGGAGGAAGAGGACAAGTTGGTCTTCCTGTTTGTTTTTTTTTAATTGTACTTTAGGTTCTGGGGTACATGTGCAGATAATATAGGATTGTTGCATAGGTACATACATGGCAAGGTGGTTTGCTGCCTCCATCCCCCCGCCACCTATATCTGATATTTCTTCCCTTATTATCCCTCGCCACCCTCCCCATTCCCGTTCTCCCTCCCCTAGTCACCCACTACTGACCTCAGTGTGTGATGCTCCCATCCCTTTGTCCACATGCTCTAATTGTTCAACACTCGCCTATGAGTGATAACATGCAGTGTGTCAGTTTGCTGAGAACGATGGTTTCCAGATTCATCCATGTCCCTATGAAGGACATGAACTCATCATTTTTTATGGCTGCGTAGTATTCCATGGTGTATATGTGCCACATTTTCTTTATCCAGTCTATCTATGATGGACACTTGGGTTGGTTCCAGGTCTTTGCTATTGTAAACAGTGCTGCAATGAACATACATATGCATGTGTCTTTATAACAGAACAATTTATAATTCTTTGGGTGTATACCCAGTAACGGGATTGCTGGGTCAAATGGTATTTCTATTTCTAGGTCTTTGATGTTTTAGGGGTGGCAGAAGCAGAAGACAATCCACTTAGAAGAAAACCTATGCAGTTCAAATCTGTGTTGTTCAGGGGTCAATGTTTTGTGTATGTATGCAAAAAAAGCAAATGTAATACAAGTAAAAACTAACAACCACTGATACTCTTTCTAACAGTTTCTCTTAGAGATTGAAGGTTGGTACGTACTTGGTCTGCCTTCCAAATTATCCAGATTATTGTACTTGATGTACAAGTAAAACTGCAACAGTTTTAACAATGCTTTATCTTTTTTTTCTACCTGTCAGTCCTGTGACACCTCTTTTCTGGCTACATGCAACCTGTCCAGTAAGACAGTAGCACAAAATTAGAAATTTTGTTATAGCAGCATTCTACTTCAAAATATCACCAAGTGATAACTCAAATAAAGGATTCAAGAATGGATCAGCTTTGGTGAAATTGGTGTTGAACATAAAACATATTTAAATAAAGATTTAAAGGAATGGAAGAATTACAATCATAGTAATTTATGTCAATGTTGTTAAAAATTTTATATGGTAAAAATGACATAATCAACAAAATCAGAATGTAGAGAAGGTGAGAAAGGAAGATGCATAAGAGAGGTAACAGCTGCTTAAATCTTTCATAGCAATGAATCAATCCATACCAACATTAAACTTGTAGTTAATAAAAATCCGCAGACTCAAATCTCTTAATAATTTTCATGATCTTTTGATTTAATACAACAGAACTCATTCAGGAACTAATATCTCTGAGGGAGTGTGAAACGTTTATTTCAAATTTAGCACTTCCTTCAGTTTATTTCAGTTTATGCTTCTTCTATTAAACTGAAGTACCTTTCTGTCATTTAAAGTAACAAATATAATATGATTCAATTCTCATATTTTTTATTTTCTCTTTGTTCTTTTCTTCTTCCTTCCTTTCTTTCTCGCTTGTTTTTTGTTTCCTTCTTCCCTCTCTCAATCATCCATTTGTTCTTTTATCCATCCATAGCAACTATTCATCCATCTATTCATTTTACTATCTTGTAGATGCTTATATAAGAGGTCTGAAATGTCATACACCAAATGTTACAGCTTTTTTTTCTTAACTCAATGGTACAACATGGAGTAATTTGTTGCTTTCTTCTTTGTACTTTTTAGTACTGCCAAAACATTTTATAAAGAGCTCCTCTCATTTTTATTTTTAAAAATGTAATTAGACACAGACTTTACTTTGGAAAGCTCATGATCTATGAAAAGAGGTTAGGCCCAGTGTTTCTAGCAGATCTCTGTGCCTCTCACCTGCCTGGGCAGCAGTCTCCTGGGTTACATATCCATTAACAATCACCAAACTGCTTCCAGCTAGGCTTAGTGACTGAGCTTAGATCCTTTGAGTTCAGACAGTCTAGATCCCAAAGCAGCTGTTCTAATACAGAACCTCAAAGGCCCTTATCCTGGTATTACTGTGCTGCAGAATTTTCTGGGTAACACACAGACACACACACACACACACACACACACACACACACACACACACACAGAGAGAGAGACACACACACACTTCATCACTGACCTTTTGTGTGTCCTTGGCCATGTTATTTATGCTTTTGTGTTTGGATATCTGTTTGAAGAGAAGGAAGTTTGTACTTGTCCTGCTTAGGACTTTGAGGTTTTTAAGAAGGATATTCAAGAAACAAGATGTTGTTAACAAGACACTGATTAACATCATTTTCAAGAGGCAGCTGTGATACACTGAAGAGCCTAAGAACATCTTGATAGGAAGGAGAGAGTTTGTTTACTTTCCCTTTGGAAATAAACTTTTCTAATCAGTTCTGGGAATTCTTAGTAGCAAGTAAGAATGTAAATTATGAGAAACTTTACAAATTTTTTTCAAAAGAGGACCAGTCCAATAAACTTATCCTGAAAATATTTTCATGAGCTCCTTATACACTGAGCTATGAACTTTCCCCCTTAAAATCCAGTATTCTTTTTTTTTTTTTTTTTTCTGTATTGTTAGTAGGCTAGGAGAGAAGCATTTGGCTGCAACTAAACTCACATGCCCAAACAGGTTAAATAGATCATAGGAAAGATAAATAAGTGACTTTTTCTGCCTGTATTACCTTCTAAGTTTCCTTCAGCTCCAGTCAGATTTTTTTAGACCCCAGAATATGGGACAATGGCTATTAGTAGGCTCAGTTGAGATCCTTTCCTTGGGGTCCCTAACTGGCCATGGTGGCACTCTTGTAGAGTCAGGAATGTCTCTTCCTGTCAGAAAACAGGTGGTGTATCAGGATTTACCAGTCTCTAAGAAAACCTAAGTTCAGAGGAAGTAAAATCTATTATGTTAAAAATCTCTTTTGATATATGCATGAAATCTAAAAATATTAAGATAGCCTGCAACAGCACTGTCCAATCAAAATTTAATGTGTGCCTTGATAATTTTAATTTTTCTAGTAGCCATATTAAAAAGTGAAAAAGATGAAATTAATTTTAGTAACACATTTTATTTAACCCAGTATATCCAAAATATTATTTAAACTTGTAATGAACGTAAAACATTATTAATGAAATATTTTACGTTCTTCTTTTGTACTAAGCTTCTAAAATCTGATATGTGATTTCCACTCACAGCACATCTCGATTTGGACCAGGCATACAATTCTTAGTAGCCACTTGTGGCGAGTGGTTACTGTATTGGATAGCACAGGCATAAAAGGTTAGTAGATCCTGCGTATTTTTGCAAACATTTCTAATCCATCTTAAATTTGTTTTAAAAACCCATTCAAAATCTATGTCTAAATCTCACAACAGAGACCCTGCAGTAAATCACAAATCGACTTCATTTATTCTAGCAACGTCAAATTCTGTCATCACAAAGGATCCAGAAGCAAACAATGAGTGAAGTTCCTTATGTGCCTGTTACTTCCTAAGGGCAGGAAAACTTTGAATCACTTTGAAAAAACTATCCTAGGTACACAGAGAGTTGCTATGTCCTGTGATTTTAATGCAATAGGAAGTGAGCAAGCTGGAAGTAATTGAGGTTGACGTGGTCAGAGAGACTACCGTAAGAGAATGCTTTGAACACTTCCAAAAACCTTAAAAGACACTGTTCAATAAATTCAAGGGAATAAATGTATGGAGAGCATAAAGACTTTTCATATAGTGTCATTATTTTAATACATTTGCTCATTTGTCCCTGACTATGACTAATTCAGGAGAAATAATAGAATTGTCCCAAAGTGCTATAAATTGTGATTATCTTAAAATATAGTTAGAGAAGAGTCCAACAAGTAATGAGTTGTAGAGATGATAAGCCTATAGTTCAGTGGAAGATTATTTATTCTTTTCATCTTTTAGCACACGTGCTTCATGCAAAATTTTGAGCAAAAGAATTGCAGAGCGACCTGGAGCATTTTACTGCTGACATTTACTATTTCGCCTTTTTTTAAAGTTGGCAAATGTTAAGGGCAGTTGCTACAGACAGCTTCTAGTCATGTGAAAATCGCGAAAAAAAAATCACAATTCACAGTTACCTATAATTTAGGCTCGCGGGTGAAACCAAATTCATATGTACATGGTGGCTCCTGGAAATTCTGCTCCAAACTCAATTTAATAAAAACAATAGCCAACATCTTCTGAGATTTTGATAGATACAAAGCAGCATTCCAAGCAGTTTATATGTGTTATCTTGCTTAATCCTCAGAAAAGTCTGATGGTTTTTTATTATTTCGCCTTTACAAAGGAGAGCATTGAAGCACAAGGCATTTACACAACTTGGTCAAGATCCCCCAGTTGGTAAGTGATGAAGGGGGTGTTTAACCCTGATCCATCTCACTCCACCATCCTGGGATTTGGCAACTCAGCTTAGGTGCAGGCCAACACAGAGGTTATACTTAAGAGAGGGTGAAATCTCAAGAAAGACAGGGAAAAGGATAAGGGTGCTGAGGACTGAACTGCAGGGCAGGCCCCCAACCCTTCTCCCTTTTCTGCTCAGGTTCTTGCTTCCTAATGCTGATTTTGTGTGTGTGTGTGTGTGTGTTATGCCCTATCACTGATTTTTCTTTTTATCTCCATTTGGACCTCCTGTGACTTACTTGATCTTCCAGTGGAGGACACTTGACATGAATCATCTATTTGGTTAAATCAAGGACTATTGGGAGACATTGAATTCTCTCATTTCATTCTTAATCCAGGCATTTAAAAAAAGTATTAAAGCTGTTCATTATAGTGAGAATGCTGGAACTCTGTGTCACACAAGTTAAACGTAAGAATAGGCAGCCATACACGTTTCTCGGGTTTATTTCATGTTTCCATTGCAAAGTATAAACATAGTAAGATTAGAAGAAGCATTGCTTTCTGTATAACTTTATGCTTAGGCAGAAAGGAGAATATAAAATTACATATTTAAGGATGATCTATGTGGAGTAGATGTTTTGGCAATTGAAAGGGTGTCATTATGATACCTAATAACATTGATCCTTTGGATTAGAAAGGATGAGAGTCCATCTAAAAACAACAGGTTGTTTTTAAGCTGCTACTTCTCTTTATGAGGCCAGGATAGTCATGCTGCTGCTATTTTAGGGACCTCATATTTCTCCCAGATTTGTTCCAGGCATTTCTCCCAGATATCTGTTGACATCTTGTCTATGAATCCAGGCTGGAGCTAAGGTTTCTTGATTTTAGAACCCTGGGAGAAAAAGCAGTAAAAATAAATAATTTAGAAAGATAATGAATAAAATTAAATCCTCATCATGACCTTCAAGTATCTAAATGATATGCCTCAACAACCTCCTGACCCAGCTCACCCTGGTCCAGCCACTCTGCCTTCTAATGTGCCAAGTTTATTCCTTCCCCTTCAGCTATTGCACTTTGAATCAGATTAAAGATGGGTGGCTACACATTCTTTGACAGTCTTCCCATGGAAAGGGAGAGGTGAGTTCCATGCCTCCTCTTTATGAATCTGGGAAGACTCTATCACTGCTTTGACCAGGAGAATATGACAGAAGTTATGCTATTTCAGTTAGGTGGCCCAGGCCTTAAGAAACTGGGAGGTTTCAGTTTTGAAACCTTGAGTTACACCATGTAAGAAGTCCAATACCCTGAGACTGCCATGCCGGAGAAGCCACATGTAGGCACTCTGTTCACCTGTCCCAGCCACATGCAGCCTTCCAACTCTCCTTACAATGGCACTAGACTTGGGAGTGAAGCTGTGTTAGACATCCAGCTCAGCTGAGCCTTTGAATGACTCCAGTCCCATCTGCCATCTGATGCAGCCACATAAGTAAAGTCAAGCAAGAAACTGCCTAGCTGAGTTCAGTTAACCCACATAACTGTGAGAGAAAATAATAGATTGATGCTTTAAGCCATTAAAATGTGGGGTAATTTATTTATGCAGCCATTAATAACCAAAACACACTTGCTATTCCCTCCACTTGGAATGCCCTTTCTTGGGCCTCAACTCAAATATCACCTTCTCAGAGAGGTCAGAGTAGCCTTTCCTACCCCCACTTCTATTCCTAATTTATGCCTTCTCTGCTTTATTATTTTTATAGCACTTATAAATTATATTATGTATATCATATTATACATGTATTTGTTTTTTTACTGTCTTCTCCTGGTAGAATGCAGGTTCCATGAGGCAGATACTTTGGTTGGAATATGTCCCCAAAGTTCATGTGTTGGCAACTTAGTCCCCACTGCAACAGTTTTGAGATGTGGGACCTTTAAGAGGTGATTAAGTAATAAGGGCTCTGCTCTCATTAATTGTTCCCGTTACTGCAGGAGTAGGTTAGTTAATTGTGGGAGTGGGATTGTCATCAGAGAAGTGGACTACTGATAAAAGGATGAGTTTGGCCCCTTTCCTCTCTCTTATAAGTGTGATTTCTTACCATGTGATGCCTTCCACCACGATATGATGCCACAAGAATTCCCTCACCACAAGCCAGCACCTTGATCTTGGACTTTCCAGCCTCTGGAACTAAGAGAAATAAATTTCCTTTCCTTATAAATTACCCAGTGTGTGGTATTCTAAAATAGCAACATAAAATGGACTAAGACAACAGAATTTTTTTTTTTTTTTACATTTTGTCCACTGCTGCATCTCCAGCACTTGGATCAGGATTTGGCAGTTGGTAGGCTTTAGGTAAATGCTTCTTGCATAAGTGATTGAAAGAATGGGTCTCTGTCCCTATGTGAGCCTGTCCCTTTTAGAGCACTTTTGGGCAGACTTTTATTTGGCATCACTCAAGAGAAAATGGAAATGTTTTAGTCACAAGGACTCTAGTCCTACAGGAAAATACGTGCCACCTAGAATGGTGTCAAGTAACCAGAAAGGTTCCCCACCTCAACACTTAACACCACCAGCTCCAACCCAAATTCCACAAATAAAGACTATTTTCTTTGTCCACAGTCAAGTTACAGATAAACTAGTATAGAGAGGCAAACGAAACATACAAAAATCCCTGCCCTTGTGGAGCTTATGTGTTATCTGGGGAGGATATAAACAAACAAATGAAATATATAGAAAAAAATCTGTATGCCTAAAATAGAATTAGAATTAGTCATGTTTGATTTTATAATTGCTTTTCACCTGCAGTGACAAGCACAATCAAGAAATATGGCTAAGTGCAGAATAAAATAATGCTATAAAACATGGATTTACTTAAATGAAGTTAATTCAGATGTAAAAAAAAATCATATATTATGTTCCTTGAAACTTTAAAATATGCAACTTTAACACTCTCGATTCTAATGGCGATAGGAGTTGATTTCCAAGTATATTTTAGAGCTCAAGTTCAGTTAACCAATAACTTGCTGAATTACGCAAAAAGCGTTGGCTTTCAAAACCTATTTTCCCCCATCAGGATTTAGTAATTGTTAGTGAGGGTTTGAACTTTTTAACCAGATATGCTAAATCTCCTAAACACATGTGTAAGTGATGAGTCCTATGGAGAATGAGAGTGTGGGGTTATGTGACAGGGTGGGATCCAATTCCAAATGGGTAGTCAGGGTGGGCCTCACTGAGAAGGTAACATTTCAGCAAAAAACTAAAGAAGATGAGAGAGTAAAAAATGGCTATTTGGGTAAGAGTTCCAGCCAGAGGAATGACAAGTGAAGAATCCCTGAAGCTTGTGTTTACAGCACAGCAAGGAGCCCTCTGTGGCTGGAGTGAAGTAGACAAAGGAGAGCTGGGGTAAGGAAGCAGTAGCTCTCAAAAACCAAAGGAAAAAAAAACCTCTCACCTGTAGGGTTTGCATGTTGTAAATACATAATGGCCGATGTCAAGCTACCAACTTGCAGTCACTGAATGCAAAGTTGGGAAGAGATGAACAGAGTTGGTTCTCATGACCCAGTATGCACAGGCTCCAACACAATATGAGAAGGTCGGAGAGAGAACAGGGCTAGATGGCATAGGGCCTAGTAGGCAATTATAAGAACATTGATGTTTACGCTGGGTGATATGGGAAGCCACTGGAAGGTTTGAAGTAAAGAAGTAGCATGATGTGACTTTCCTTTGTAAAGTACTATTCTGCAGAAACTCCCTCAAGAGCAAATAGATTGTGTGTGTGTGTGTGCATGTGTGTGTGATGTGCACATGGCCACATGTATGTCTGTGTCTATTTCTTCTTCATGGATGGCAATTTACCCCAGCTGCTACTCTGCTTTCTTTGGGGGAAGATACAAAAGAAGAATACAAATCTTTTCTTTCTTTCTTTCTTTCTTTTTTCTTTTCTTTTTTTTTTTTTTTTGAGAGAGTCTCGCTCTGTCGCACCAGCTGGAGTACAGTGGCATGATCTCGGCCACTGCAACCTCCATCTTTGAGGTTCAGGCAATTCTCCTGCCGCAGCCTCCCAAGTAGCTGGGACTACAGGAGCCCACCACCATGCCTGGCTAATTTTTGTATTTTTAGTAGAGACAGAGTTTCACCATGGTGGCCAGGCTGGTCTGGTCTCAAATTCCTGACCTCGGGTGATCCACCTGCCTCCGCATCCCAAAGTGCTGGGATTACAGGTGTGAGCCAACACTCCTAGTCTGTAGTCCCAGTACTTAAATGCCTAAATGAAGAAAGAGGATTGAAGGGCAATCCTCTTTCTTCATTTAGGCATTTAACCCTGAAATTAAAATGACAATATTAATCATGATAATTTTTTTTTTTTTTTTTTTTTTTTCTTTTTTTTGAGACGGAGTTTCGCTCTTGTTACCCAGGCTGGAGTGCAATGGCGCGATCTCGGCTCACCGCAACCTCCGCCTCCTGGGTTCAAGCAATTCTCCTGCCTCAGCCTCCTGAGTAGCTGGGATTACAGGCATGTACCACCATGCCCAGCTAATTTTTTTTTTGTATTTTTAGTAGAGACGGGGTTTCACCATGTTGACCAGGATGGTCTCGATCTCTCGACCTTGTGATCCACCCGCCTCAGCCTCCCAAAGTGCTGGGATTACAGGCTTGAGCCACCGCGCCCGGCTGATAAATTTTAAGACTATGTGGCTCACTCAACCATAGAGCTTTTAATGCAAGTGAAATGCAGCACATGTGTGAAGCTTTAACATATCATCACAATTCGTTCTATGACATCATCTCATCAATTGGTGATGGAAGTATTCTTAGGATCCTGCTATGCTCTCTAGCTTTGAAACTCACAGCATTCTATTCAAACTCATGTATGTATGTGTGAAAAACAGGAGGGTTGTCAGTAGTCATTCAAAAATTTTGAAGAGGAGCACTTTGAAACTACACTTAGACCACCCTGCACCTGCAGTTTTCGTTATCACAGTCATTGTTGAACCCTAATTTAGGTCAGCATAAGTTAGCTAGAACCTCATGGCCTGCTTTGGAATTTAAAGCCATCATATGAGACAATATCCCTGAAAAGAATTTTAGATTTGAAGCTGTACATAAGAATGGTATTGGGGGAAGGGACCTTCTGAATTAAAAGTTTAATTTTTGGTGGGTCCAAATGGTACAGATCAAAGAAAGAGAAAATACTAGTACAGTGACAGAATTCCTGAGCACAAATACATGGCCTTGAACATGGAAAAGGTGAAATAGCTGAACGTAATGTCAAGAAGGAGAAAGAGACAGATGCTTACAAATTTAACAGAAGCCATGAACTATTATATAATGTATCCTAAAGAGTTTCTCTCCCAGCTATGAAAGAAACAGCCTTGCCTCAGCGGTCTTTTGCTAATATCTTCTAGCAGCCCAAAGATATGTGGGCATTGTCTTATCAAAGCTCCTCTGAGCCTTGAACAATATGTGTGACTATGTGTATTTTCTTGGAGAAGTTGAAAGATATAACAATACATGCATCTGTAGGTCGGCATGGTGGCTCACATCTGTAATCCCAGCACTTTGGGAGGCCCAGGAGGGCAGATCACCTGAGGTTAGGAGTTCGAGGTTAGCCTGGCCTACATGGTGAAACTTCATTTCTAATGAAAATACAAAAATTAGCTGCACTTGGTGGCGCATATCTGTAATCCCAGCTACTTGGGAAGCTGAGGCAGGAGAATCGCTTGGACCCGGAAGGTGGAGGTTGCAGTGAGCTGAAATTATACTGCACTCCAGCATGGGTGACAGAGTAAGACTCGGTCTCAAAAAAAAATAAAATAAAATAAAATAAAAATAAAATAAAATAAAATAAAATAAAATAAAATAAAAAGGCATGTTATAATATAGATACTGAGATAATAGGCTTACAACCCAGTGGGGCCTGGATTTGAATTCTGAAACCACTACTTACTGGCTGTGTGATCTGAGGCAAGGCTCCTAACCTCTCTGTACCTCTGTTTCTTAACCTAAAAAATGAAAATAATACTACTTTGCTTATAGGGTTGTTGAGGGAGATAAATGAAATAATTGTATGAAATCTTTAAAAGGATTTTAGTAAGCAACAAATGTAAAAAAGTTATTAGCCATGGTGATGATGATGATGGTGATGGTGGTAATGATGATGGTGATACTGGTGGTGGTGGCGGTAGTGGTGATGATGATGGTAATTATGATACTTACCTGTCACTATCCTTATTTCTCATACCCACTTTCCTTTTGCTCATGACTTCTCCTTTGAAATGGCTTTTCAAAAAGCATATGGGTGTCAATTCAAAGTACCTCTTAGGTGAGTTTCTTTGAAAACTTTTTCTTCCTGAAAGTAATTGTGTCAAATAAACAGATGCCTCTTTGATATTCTTTTCATCTCAGTCTAGTTGGTAAAGTTTGAATTCTCTTAAAGTGTCTCCAGGATGTATTCCATGTAAATTTCATAAGTAGCTTTTTGGCCAAACTGGCCTCTTCCTCCATCTGAATCTCACTTCAGGTTTCTCCTGCTGTGTCATCTCTCGACTAGCCTCCAGAATACTCTTCTAATCAGAATCTTCCCGGCATCCTTCTTATTCCCTCAACAAGTGAATCTCCTTTAAATCAACACAAATTTCAACACTAGGGATTAATTTTCATAGCCACAGAGCTCCTTTTGGGACCAAGGAAAGCTTTCTATTTGTGCATAAAGTATCCTTTGATTTATTTTAAAGTGGAGTTCTTATTTCAATGCATTTACTTTCTTTGGAGAAATATTCTGACTCATCTAAGTGAATCATAATTTTGGTTTGTATCACTAGAGAAAATGAATACTTCTCTCAAACAATTTATGGAGTGAAAAGTTGGTACCTGCACCAGCATTCATCAGAGGCTGACTTTGGTGTTGGATGAGTTATTCAATGGAGAAGGGAAAACATGTTGTGCTTGGATAAATTAAAGGATATGAATTTCTGTATCATAAGGCTCTCTCTGTAGAGAAAGACATGCTAATTCTGGAGTCACAGACTTCTGTTGCACTCCTGGAGCTTCAATAACTTTTCTATGGACCTTGGGCATGTAATTTAATGCTTCTTAGAAGCTTCAATTCCTAGCTTGTAAAGTGGGATTATTAGTTTCTAACCTCCAAGAGTTCCCTTGAAAATTAAATATGATAATATATGAAATGACTTTATAAATATCAGATAAGTTTATCATGTTTAAGATATTATGTGATAGAGAAACTCTTTAGGAAGGAATTTTTGACAATTTGCTTTTTAGACACCATTTTCCTCAACTTAGATAATCACACGTCCTCAGATTTCAAAAGGATAATCTAATAACCCAAGATAATAATTGACATTTAAGGAAGAACTTGCTTTGAGAAAAATCATTTATTTTAGAAGTCAGTTTCTCCCTCCCTCTCTCACCCCATCCCTCCTTGTATATTGTACTAAGGCATGTACCCAGGTTATCAAGAACTTTTCCATCTTCTCATTACTCTGTACATTTCAGAGGCATCAAAAGCATTCGGATAATATCTTTGAAAGGCAAGGGGCACACCTGTCATCCGGCACCTGTGACCCCAGCGAGGCTACAGCTGGGATAGGAAAGTGGTGCAGTTGTTTTGGATTAGCTGATCTGCTCTCTGAGGCTGGACTTCAGGGTCCAGTCCTGGAGATTCAGAGAGGGCTTGCTGGAAAATGCGATTAAACGAGTACCTTCCATGACAAGGAGGTGCTGGGGCAAGCATTTGGGAATGGATTTTTGTGCTGGTAAATCCCAGCATGCCCATTCAAAGTGGGCAAAGGATATGAAGAGACACTTTTCAAAAGAAGACATATATGAGGCCAACAAACATATGAAAAATGCTCATCATCATTGGTCATTAGAGAAATGCAAATCAAAACTATCAGATATTTATTTATTCCTCAAAGATTTATTGAATGAGTACTGTCCTAGGTACTGGGAATATGACAGTGAAAAAGACAAGATTTCTACCTTTGTGGGGATTACATTCCAGCATGGAGAAGCACTATATATGAATAAATGCACCACATAGTCTCAGTTGCTATGAAGAATAATAAAAGGTTGACAGGAAAAGCATCTCTGAGGAAGTGACACTTGAATAGTGCCTTGTGAATATCTGGCAGATGAATGTTCCTGAAAGGGAATGACAGGTGCAAAGGCCCTCAGGAAGGGATAAGTTTGTGTGTCTAAAGAACAGCAAGGAGGCAATGAACAAAGGGAGAGAGTGGTAGATGGGGAAAGATAAGTACAAAAGCCATGTTGCCCATGGTAAGGACTTTAGAGTTTCTGTAAGCACGACAAAAAATCATTAGAAGAATTTTCTCAAAGGAGTGACATGTTCTGAATTATAACTTACAAAACACACTCTGACTGCTGGGAGATTCTGGGGGCCAAAGGTGGAAGCAGAGAGAGAATTTAGGAAGTTAATGCAGTAATAAAAGTTAGAGCTGATAGTGGCTTGGAGCAGGGAGGTAACAGTCAAGGAGATGAGAAGTGGTTGGATTCTAGATATATTTTGAATGTGGAACTGGCAGTTTTGATGGCTGATTACATATGAGATAGGAGAAAAAGAAGTCAAGCAATGAAATTCTATGCAGCTGATTTTGGGCAATCTGGGGTTTACAGATGAATGGATTATTATTGTCTAGCAGTAAAAGTGATGGTTGGGGAGTGGGGGATACAGAGAAGAGTAGAAGGAGTCAGTGAAATTCTCCAGACTCCCCAAAGAATCATTTTGGTCAGTAGTTAAAACAGAGATACGAGAGAGAGAGAGAGGGAAGGAGGGAGAGAGAGAGAAAGAGAGGGAGAAAGGAGGAGGAAGAGGAGGAGGAGGAGAAGGAGGAGGAGGAGGAGAAGGAGGAGAAGGAAGAGGAGGAGGAGGAGGAGAAGAAGAAGAAGAAGAAGGAGGAGAAGAAGAAGAAGAAGAAGGAGGAGAAGAAGAAGAAGAAGAAGAAGAAGAAGAAGAAGAAGAAGAAGAAGAAGAAGAAGAAGAAGAGGAAAATAAGGAGGAGGAGGAATAAGAAGAGGAAAAAAAAGAAGGAGGAAGAGGAGGAAGAAGAGGAGGAGAAACAAGAAGGAGAAGAAATAACTTCTGGGAGGAAGAAATGCTACACTAGATCTCAGGCTCTTGTTGATGAACATTGCAGATGGCATTGGAAGCTGCTGAAGCTCATCTGCTAAAGAAAAAAATGTCTTTTGCTGGAAGGAATCAAACATAGGATCAGTACATTCTGGATTCTGGGAAATGTGGATCTCTTTCCTCAGGGAAGCCTAGCAACCACCAGCCTGGCACAGCACATCAGCAATGCCTATGTTACCTATTACAGTGACTATTCCAAATCCAATGCCACTGGAATCCAAAAAGGAACTCGATTTTTAAACCCCTTCCTCTTATTTCTCTCTCAGAAGGAGTCAATCACCCACAGCAAGTGTGGACATTGAACATCCCTTTCCGGGAAATTTACCTTGTTTAGATATATGGATGTATTTACAGTGCATCAGGTTGGTTAGGAAACTTTTCTCCATAACAATAGAGCAGTGCAGGCTGCAGCAAGTTGAAAGCTGAAGTCTCTTTCTAGTCAAGTAGTTAATGAATCTACTGTATATGTCCGTATATTACAACATTCCATGGCTCCTTTGCTGGCTGCTAACCTTCCTCATCCTGAACTCAGAAGTTATATCAATCATTCATTTACTTACAGCTTCATTGAGATCAATTCACATACCATATAGTTCATCATTTTAAGCGTACAGTTAAATGAAGTTTTAGTCTCTTCTGAGTATGTACATTTTTGTTGATGTGTAACATACATATAGAAAAGGGGACAAAGCATAAATGAACAGTTGATGAATTTTTAAAATGAACATATTCATAAAACCAGCTTTCATCTTGCTACAGCCCCCAGAGGCCTCCTCATGTTCCCTTACTGGCATTACCCATTCCCAAGGATAACCAGTACCCTGACTTTTATCAACATAGATTAATTTTGCCTGTTTTAAAACTTTATAAAAATGAAATCCTATAGCATGTAGTCTTTGTGTCCAGCTGCTTTTGTAAATTTTTGCTGTGAAATTCACTCATGCTATTAGGAGTATTTGTAGATGATTTATTCCCCTTGCTGTATCATGTACCATTAAAGAACTATAATTCTCTTTTTTGTCCATATTGCTATTGATGGATAGCTGTATAGTGTGCCATTAAGGAACTATAATTCATTTTTTGACCATATTGCTATTGATGGATATTTAACATTTTCATATATGGATATTTAACATTTTCATGTTTGGAGAACATTTTCTGGGACATATACCTAGAAATGGGTCATAGTAATGTGTATACGCAGCTTTAGTAGATACTTCCAGTTTTCTGAAGAGGAATATACTACATTACATTCCCATTAGCAAGGTATGAGAGTTTTGGTTGCTTCTTTACTTTACTCACACTTGGTATTGTCATCAGGCTTTCTCAACCTCATCTTCCTGGGCTCTGGCAAGAGGGTCCCTGAGTAAGCTTCAGGTACCTTCTCCTGGTGTTATATTATCTGTATGTATGCACTCTGCTGGAGACACTCCATGATTTGCAATACATTTTCAGAGGGGCCCTTGTTCCAGAAAAGGGCAAAAACCAACACTTCCAGTTTTCAGCTTTCTTATAATCTCTAATACTGTGGTGAAACATTATTTTATTTGGGCCAAGATTTCTCCTGGAAAAGCTGATACTGCTGTGTAGCTGTCTCTATTTTTGAAAAGCACATTATTCAAGGCCAGAGCACTCTGGACTTTTGCTAGTGCCGGTGTGCATGTTGAGCAACATGTTAGAGATATCCAAAAATTACATGACCTAAATAAAGGGGTGATATTTATTGAGATACTTTAGATGCCTGTGCTATTTGATCAAATAAACACTTATGCGTTTACAAATTGAAAGAGTGAGAAAGTTGGCACAGAAAAACAGATTTTAGTCATGGGCATTATTCTGCTTTGGAAACAACCTCTTGGCATGATGGCATGTCCTGATGGTTAGAAATGTGATACAGCTGGAAACAGCTGATACAAGCAGCAAAAAATTAAGCTCACGAAACCCTGCATCCTTCTGAACACACCCTTATTCTTTGAGGTCAATATATGGACGAATTTTGGAGACTCTATCTATCTGTCTATCCATTCACTCATCCATCCATTTCCATCCTTACATTTGTCCATCCAAGCATCCATTCATCCATCCAACCATACCATGCTTGTCAAACACCAATTCAATATATAATATTCTTAAGCATTATGGGACGATACAAATGATTTTCTTTTCTAATATAGCTGGAGAGAGAAGACATACCTACATGGAATATCTAGAGAATACAGTACTATAAAGATAACATGGGCAAGTACAAGTTAAGATGGTAGGGACTCAACATGGAGTGAACTTGATGTGCAGAGCACTGATGGGTGGTGAGGTGAAGCTTGGAAGGCTTCTTGAAGAAGGCAGTCTTGAGCTGTGCAAAGAAAGTTGTTTATACTTTGCACTGATGGATATTAGAAGATAAAAAGCCTTTGAGGAAAAGATGCAGTGATGATGCACTGATGAGGATAGCCTGCTGACATCAGGGGAAGTGCTTGACCAGAGTACAGAGGCAGCCACCTTCTTCTTGGAAGGTACTTTCTTCTTGGCAGTCACGTTCTTCTGGCAACCTTGAGAACCAGGCATAGGAGCTTGAATTTGTTCCAGTGAACAAGGGGACAGTCCATTTGGAGAAGAGCTAGGATGAGGCTGCCCCCTTTTGGTTCTTTGTGCAGTCCATTCATGCTTCCATCTGAAGACACTTGCTAGGGCCTCTGCCTTCCTGGAGCATTCTCCCCTCCAGATATTCACATGATTTCCCCCCTCACCTCTTTCATCTCTTCATTCAACTGTCACCTTCTCCTTGAGGTCTTCCTTAACATCACTTTAATTAAAATTGCAACCAACCTCCAACTGCCAACACTTCCTCTTTGCCTTCCCTACTACTTCGTCTTCATAGCACTTTTTGCCTTCTAATTTACTACTACATGATTTTCTTATTTATTTTGTGTAGTGTGTGTTTTGTTAGGGTTTCTTTTTTTGTTTGTTTAAAACTACTCAAATATAAGCTCCCAGGGGAGCAAAGACTTTTATCTGTTTTAGCTCCCATGCCCAGAACAGTGCCGGGCACACAGGAGGCACTCAAGAAATATTTGTTGAATATATGAAGGAATTGATGTGACAGCCATTCAAGGATGGACTGGACTAGGCCTTGAGTGGGAACAGGAGGAGCAGCCACAAAAATGATCTGGCTGATCACTGAGCCCATCACTAGCTTCTATCCAGTTTGCAAAAATCTCAAGTGGTTACCTTATCTAAATGCCTTCCAGAGACCATCTTTGGACCAAATGAGAAGTGGTTCATAGAGCAGAGACCTGACAAGAGCTTGAACTCTATTTCTCATGTGCAATTTATTGTATGTCACTTATGCTGCAATAAAGCTGTTTAAGAACAAAGAACTTGAACTCTACATACACACAGCTGAGGCTAAGTTCATTTTCTGCAGTATGCAACTGTGTGACCTTGGACAAGTTACTCAATCCTCTGTGTTGCGAAACTGATCTGCAAGATGAAACTATCAGCAGCTTATTCAGTGGGTTGTTGTGAGGATTAAGTGAGTTAACTTAAACCTATTAGCCCAGTGTCTGAAAAATGGTGTTCAATCATTATAATTAAAAGGAAAGGCTGGGAAGCTTCATGATCAAGAGCATTGGACTTTGAATGTCTGAATTTAAATCCTGCTGCCACCTACTAGTTGTGAAATTTTAGGCAAAATATAATTATTTCATCTCTGTATGCTTCAGTTTCTTCATCTGAAAAGGACAAGATGGTTCCTATCTCATAAGGTCACTGTGAAGACTGAGTCAATATATATGAAATGCACAGAACAGGGCCTGAACAGAGTAAGCACTCAATACTACTTGTTGTCATTATTGCTTCTTCTTATTCTGGGAGGCCTTTACCTGGTTTCTCAGCCACTACCACTTCTGTCTTCACTATTTCTTTCTATGGACAATCCCAGACCTTTTGCATGCTATGGTGCTGCTGAAAGATTCCAAAAATGTAACGTTGCCATTTTCTGCACCTCGCTCCAGTTTCATCCATGCGATAGTGCAATCAGAAGACAGTGTCAGTGCCAATTCTGGGTGCTTAGAAATTTTAGCAAGCAATTCTATAGGAAAAGAATCTAACTATTTGATCAAAAAAATGGGGAAAAATTTTAATAGACATTTCTCAAAAGAAGACATCCAAATGGAAAATAGACATGTTCAAACCTGCTCAACGTCATTGAATATCAGAGAAATGCAGATCAAAACTACAATAAAATAGCATCTCACCCCAGTAAAAATGGCACATATCCAAAAGGCAGGTAATAACAAAAGCTGGCAAGGATGTAGAGAAAAGGGAGTATTTGCACACTGTTGGTGGGAATGTAAAGTAGTACAAGCACTATGGAGAGCAGTTTGGAAGTTCCTCAGAACACTAAAGATGGAGCTACCATATGATCCAGTAATCCCTCTGCTGGATATGTACCCAAAAGAAAGGAAATCAGCATATCATGTCTCTAGAACATAGGTCAGGAGGAGAGCAGGATGTGTAGAACATTAATGCTGACAATAGTAATGGACGTGTCACCCAGCCAGCCTGTTTCTAAGAGCCACTGATTCATTAGGTGACAATTATAGAACGTGGAGTTCAAACGTTTTAACTGAACATACAGGCTCCAAACTGAAGCCATGTGAGAATCAGTTTGGTTACTGTTTTTCAGAAAGTCTGCTTTAAAAAGTCAAAAAATAAATCTACATGCCAGGAATTCTGATGCTAGGAATTCATCCAAAGGAGATTTATCAAAAGTGTGGTCATGGATTTATGAGTAAGAAGGGTTGTATAAATGATAGTACACTCATAATGATGACAAAACCATTAGCAATATCCATTTAGTGCATGCACCTGTGTACCATGTATAATCTCCATTATTCCTACAGTACACCCAAGATAGTATCATGATTCCAATTCTAATGATAAGAGAACTGAAGCTTACAAATATCGGGCAATTTGCCTGTAGTCATACAGTTATTATTTTGAAGAGCCAGTTCAACTCAGTTCTGTTGGTCTCTTAAAATCCATCTTGAAATCCTTCTCATTAGATTCTAGTACAGAGCCTCTAACATTTTTACATTCTTAAAAATTATGGAGAATTCCAAGTAACTTTTATTTTTGTGGCTTTATCTCTCTCTACTTGCCATATTATAAATTGAAATTGAGAATCCTAAAAATATTTATTGACATAAGTTAATTACTTAAAATAAAAATAATAACCCTACTATAAGTAAAAATATATATATTTTTATTTAAAAAACTGTGTTTTAAAACAAATAAAATGAGTGAGTGGCATTAATGTACATTTTGCATATCTTGTACACATCTGGCTTGATAGAAGACAGTGACCATGGCGGATACTGTGAATCAAATTGAACTTCCAATAGCTTCCACTCATGAGCTATGAGAGTCCAATCTAGTCGTTTAAATTTATCTGAGCTTTCTTTTCTTTTTTTTAAATTGTATTTTAGGTTTTGGAGTACATGTGAAGAACATGCAAGATTGTTGCATAGGTACACACATGGCAATGTGATTTGCTGTCTTCTTCCCCATCACCTATATCTGGCATTTCTCCCCATGCTCTCTCTCCCCAACTCCCCACCCCCTACTGTTACTCCCCCATTTCCCCCCAACAGACCCCAGTTTGTAGTGCTCCCCTCCCCATGTCCTAGGCATACAAATATTATAATTACAATAGTAGCAGCTGCAGTAATAATATTGATTGAGAACTTACAACATGCCAGCCACTGTTCAAAGTGACTTACATGTATGAACACACTTCATCTTTCTAACATGCCTCCAAGATAGTTACTATGATCACATTTCACTGGTGAGTTAATTGAAACACAGAGAGGTTAAACAACTTAACAGAGCTAGTGAGTGACAGACTGTGACTCAACCCAGGGAGACTGGCTCCAGAGCCCATGCTCTTGCAGTGCACGGCCCAATGAATGACATAGAATAGTACAGGCATGAAACTGGTGCAGTGGAGTTTAGCGGCAGATGAAAGAGAAACAAAAAGCTCTGGGACACTGAGAAGACCACCTAGCCCAACTATTTATAATAATCTGGGCATACTTTCTGGAAGTATAATCTGGGTATACTTTCTGGAAGAAGATGATGGAGTCAATAGATGTTGAATTACAAAGACTGCTATCTGGGGCCTGGAAGATTACACAACTGTCATACTCTGTGCCAGTTAGCTTAGGAGAAGCAGAGCTAGAATGAGGATTGACTTTTCCTTTGTGAAGAATGATCCCTGGATCAATCCACAGGTTTCTGCTGAGCAAGTACTATGTATTGAACTCTGATGGAGAAAGGATAAGTGGAGGTTTTCAGGTCAGCATGCAAGTTGTATGGAACATGAATTATTTCCCAATAAAGCTGATTGTAAAACAAAGCCAGCATGCACTCAACAGCCAGAAGTTGCTTCTAAATACCATTCTCTTGATAAAAGGAAAGGCTTCTTGGACAAATGACAGATTTAGGACTTGGACAGAGAAAACAGAAGATGAGTCTGGAGAATCCTCTAGTACCAGAAATGAAAAAAATGCTCAACCGACAAAAGGATGAAGGTATGTCAAAGGGACACAGGCGTTGACCTGAAGGAGTGCTCAGAGGTAGAATAAGTGACAAATAATATAGTATTAGATTATAATACAAGTTATAAAATACATATATATATATATATGTCCACTGTTATAAATAAATGATCAAATAGGTGAATCAAAGGTGGGAAAGAGGAAAATCTTCCTTAGAAAATAATTCAAAAAATGTGTGGGGATTCTACTTCTCTAGGAAGTGGAGGTTAGCTCCCACCATCCCCTCTTGAGGATAGTCTAAACTTAATGACTCTTTTCCAAAGAACAGAGCATGGAAGATGGTGAATAGCAGCTCTACAGTGGAGAGACCTGACAGACACCACCTTAACCAAGGAATCAAGGTTAGCATCATCCGTGATAAGTCATATTGATATCACGTGCCCTTTGAGGTGACATGATGACAAGAGCACTTGATCTTTGTGGTAGTTTTCCCCAAAATTCATAGTCCCAATCTAAAAATGAAAAAAATAACTTCAGACAGATCCAGATTGAGGGATATTCTACCAGATACCTGACCAGTATTCTTCAAACTTCTGGGGTTATGAAAAATGAGGGACGGCTGAGAAACTATCACAGAGCATAGGAGACTAAGAAGACAGGACAACTAAGTGAAATGTGATGTCCTGGATGGGACAGAAAAAGGATATCTGGTGGATATGTGCATAAAATCCAAATAAAATCTGAAGTTTAGTGTATAGTGATGTACCCATGTCAATCTCCTGGTCTTGGTAATCAATGTACCATGTAATTTAAGATGCTAACATTAGAGAACTTTAGTTGAAAGGTATATAGGAACTTTCTGCACTATCTTTGCAACTTTTTTTGTGAAACAACCATTACTTAAAATAGAAATCATATTTAAAACATAAAGCATAAAAGAAAGTCAGCAAGTGTCAGTATGCTGATCAACTACAACTTCCATGCACTGCTGTTGGTAATGTAAAGCACTGTAACACCTGTGGAAAACTATTAAACTTAAAAAGTTAAACCTATACCCACCATGTGACTCAGCCATTCCACTACTAGGCATTTAGCCAAGAAAAGAACAAACATATGTACATAAAAAGACCTGTACATGAATGTTCATAGCAGTTTGGTTCACAATGGATCAAAACTAGAAATAGTTATTAACAGGTCAAACAAACCATGGAACATCCATACAATGGACTATTATTTAGCAATAATAAGGGACAAATGGAAACTTGGACAAATATCAGAAATATCAGGCTGAGCAAAAGATGCCAGATACAAAGGTGTACGTATTGTATTAATCCATATAAAAAATTTTAAAACATCACGGTCAGGAATAGGGAAGGGACAGCAGGGGGTGGGGAGATGGGGAGAGATAGCATGGGGAGAAATGCCAGATATAGGTGATGGGGAAGAAGGCGGCAACTCACACTGCCACGAGTGTATCTATGCAACAATCTTGCATGTTCTTCACATGTACCCCAAAACCTAAAATGCAATAAATAAATAAATAAAAATTTTTAAAACAGGCAAAAACAATCTATAGTGACAGAAAACAGAACAGTGGTTGCCCAGGTCCAGAAAAGGGAAAGGGATTGTCTAGGAAGCAGAAAGAGGGAAGTTTCTGGAGTGATGGAAATGTTTTATATCTTGATTGGAGTGGTAGTTACATAGGTGTATACATGTGTCGAAACTCCCCAAATTGCATGTTAAATTATTTAATGTGGGTACATTGTTGAGGAGATATTGATCCAAGGAAACAAAATTTTAGTTAGATAGGAGAAATAAGTTCAAGAGATCTATTGTACAACACAGTAACTATAGTTAAAAACAATGTATTGTACTCTTGAAAACTGCTAAGAGAATAGATTTCACATGTTCTCACCTCGCAAAATGATAGGTATGTAAGGTAATGCATATGTTAATTAGCTCAATTTAGCCATTCCATGGGGTATACATATTTCAAAATATTATCCTGTGCATTATAAATTTATACAGTTTAAATGCAGGTTAAAATTGAAAAAATAACTTTTAACTATAAAAAACAAAATATGGAAACTAAACTAAACTGAGTATATTGTATATAAATTACACCTCAATAATGTTAATTAAGAAGTGTGACAGTTAATTTTATGTGGCAACTTGGCTACATATTTGGACAAACAGTATTCTAATGTTTCTGTCAAGGTATTTTTAAGATAAGGTTAACATATAAATCAGTAGACTTTGAGCAAAGCAGATTACCTTCCGTAATGCAGATGGACCTCATCCAATCAGTTGAAGTCCTTAAGAGAAAAAGACTGACATCTCCCAGGAAAAGAGGGAACTCTGCCAAAGGAATTCTGCCAGCAGACTCCCTTTGAAGTCAAACTGCAACTCTTCCCTGGGTCCGTGGCCTACCCTGCAGATTTTGGACTTGCTATCCCCCTCAATCGACATGAGCTAATTCCTTAAAATAAATCTGAATCCTTCTCTCTGTCTCTGTTTCTCTGTTTCTGCCTCTCTCTCCATCTATATCTATATCACCTATCTATGTCTATGTATCTGTGTATGTATGTATGTATGTATGTATGTATGTATGTATCTATCTATCTATCTATCTATCTATCTATCTTTCTATCTATCTAACCATCTATCTATCTATCTCTTGTTGGTTCTGTTTCTCTAAGGAATCCTGGCTGCGAAGAAACGTAAGGCTGTATCTCAACCCTTCCCTGAGAATCTTATGGCCTTGTTGGAGAGAGAAGACCAACATGGCCACAGAATTAATACAAGAACAAATATGAAACCTCTTATTTCACATTTCTAGTTTCTCTGCCTACAGCATCAACACAAGGTGCTTCTTTGTTGAATGACTCAGAGTTTTGGGGAAGTTTTCATTGACTGAGGACCTTAAGTTACTCTGATTCGGTTGAAAGATGCTGTCAGAATGCACAGCCTGGCTTCTGAGTCAGGTTTTCAAATGGACTCAAAGTGTTTTTTTTGTACGTCTCTTAAGCACCATCAACAGGTTAATTCTCCCAGAGGTTACTTATTTTTAATCCTTGGAACAATGTGTTCCCTTTACCTCTGTGTCGAGCTGTCCCTGTAGGAAGAACCAGGTGGTATAAACATGTCTGGAAGAGAAGCTTGAAGTTGGCTAATCTTTCTGCTTTGACTTTGCTGATCTCTGGGAACTCCTGTGTTGACCTAGCACATCTGAGTCCTTGGAAAGCTTTCTGGGCCGTTTTTTGGTTCTTCTAACAGATGGTTGCATTCTTGTGATTGGCTTTTCATCCGCTTCTAAGTTGTATTATGCTTATAGTTATAATTTTCTGACTCTCTAGGCACACAGAGGCTCCTGACTCAGATATTTGCAAGTATCATTGGCAAATAAGATTTCGTTAGTTTAACTTCACTTATATACTGTTATTTAAATTTTATATGGTGAGGGCTCCAGTTTCAGAGATAAGTCTCTTTACTGTGCTTGGTGTGGTAGTGAACTTAACAGAATTTTGCTGGAAATCTCTATGCCAAAATCTTAGATGGGGTTCTAAGGACACAAGTAGCTAAAAACTTGAGTGTATATCACATATTGATAACTCACATGATTTTGCTTGCAGGCGTTTACCAGCTTAGCAGATTACCTACTTTTACATTTTAGATATTTCCCTTTAAAAATATCTTGTACCTCACAGGGCAAATCATACCCCTTCAGAGGGCCGCTCCCACCTGTATGGAATCCAATCACCTACTTAGATTGTAACAACTTGTGGAGGACATTGGATGACATGGGGCGAGAGGTAAAACTTCTTTGACTGTATTTGTATTTTTTTGTGATAAGTTTAGTCCTTCAAAGAAAGAAAGTACAATACAGCTCTAATGCCTAGCACATTGTGAGCATATGGTAACAGTTAGTAAAGATTTGTGAAATGAATGAATGAACTTGTTTCTAACATCTACAAGAATAAGATGTCAAACAGATTGATATTTGTATACTAATGATGAGTGGGGAGGAGACTGGATGTCACTCAGCCTTCTTGGAATTATGTTTCAAATTTTTTAAATCTCGGGTACATAGCAAAATTAGACTTTCGGGTCTTTGATTCACCACGGTGCCCAAACAAGTCATAAGTAAGCACACATAAAGCTTTTTTGTTTTTCTTTTAAGTTCCTGGATACATGTGCAGAACATGCAGGTTTGTTACATAGGTATACATGTGCCATGGTGGTTTGCTGCACCTATCAACCCATCATCTAGGTTTTAAGCCCTGCATGCATTAGGTATTTGTCCTAATGCTCTCCCTCCCCTTGCCCCCACACCCCCGACAGGCCTCAGTCTGTGATGTCCTCCTCCCTGTGTCTATGTGTTCTCATTGTTCAACTCCCATGTATGAGTGAGAACATGTGGTGTTTGGTTTTCTGTTCCTGAAGACACATAAAGCTTAACTGAAAATTCCATAGATATGATTTGCTGCAGCTCTGTGATCCTTGTTAAAGAGTTAAATTTATGAATGTTCTCTGGAAGTTAGTGACTTAGGAATCTGTATCTAGAAATAGCCCAGTTACAACATGCCTCTATTTATTGTGCAGGAAGTGTTATCATAAATTAAATATGGCTTGAGTGGTACGGATTTATAATAGGAAAGCTACATAGACAGCATTTGATTATGCAGTAAAAGCAATATTGGGTGAATTTGGAAGACAACATTTTTCTTTTTCAAGTTAGTTTCTAATACTATTTGACTAGTTATTTAAAATGGAAAGTTACAAAAATAAATAAAATAACATGGAAAATTACATCTGTCTTTCTCCTTTGAATCCTCATCTGAATGTAGATTCCCAGTGATGCCCCATGGAAGGCTCCCCATGCAGAAGAATGGGACTACATGACAATGAAGGAGCTGTTGGACAAGGTCTGCTGGACTAAGTAAGTCTTGCCATTAGGCACAGGCATTTATTGTGACTACCTTTCAGGTTTCTTTAGCAATACCATTCAACAAGTATGGGAGAAGTAGATGCTTTGTGTCTAAAACCACACCACCAGCCAAGTGGAGTGCTGAAAAACATTGGCATTGGCTCCTACCCTAAACATATCTGTACATACAACTTATTTTCTTTGGAATAGTTTTATATCGCAAAGATGATATTACCTTATGAAGTCCTCAGAACAGACTAGAAGGTACCACCTTCTTTATCTAAAACAGCTTAAAGACCATCAGCTTAAAGCTCTCATTTGTCAAGTTGTTGATGTAGGACAATTTTTGTATTCCCCACTGGTGGTCAAATGTGAACGTGGTTAGCCTGCGCATTTGCATTGCAACACCTTATGTGATGTAGTGTAACTCAAGGAGTTAAAGAAAAACCTCTAAAGCCTTTGTCTAAAAAGTTACCAACTACAAGGGAAACGTGACTGGAGGACTGCTTCCCTTTAGTGAACAAACAAGTACGCATAAGTTAAGCATTAAATTCTTGTTGGCAGAACTGGAAACTGTAGAGAAATTGTGAAGACCACATGGAGAGGTCACACTGCTCTTGGACAGCAAGGAAAATGGAAAGGATTCTGAGGGTTCCAATTCAAACACATGGTAAATTTGTGGTAAACCATGTAAGAGAAATGGAAGCCAAATTCAAGGAGACTGTTCTGTCTCGCTAAAGAGCATTAGTTGAGAATATGTTTGGCTCTGGGGTTAATTTCTTCATTCTTCGGTACTCATTCACTGTCAACTACAAGTAAAAACAAGCTTTTAGAATATCTGAATCTAAAGAATGAAAATAATGAAAAGACATAAAATTTATATACTTTTCTATATAAAAATTCAGCTTCTTATAATTTAGCTTTAAGAAAGTGAGACAAAAGAAGAGAAAGAGAGACATACAGGGAGAGAAGGAGAGAGGGAGAAAGAGTGAAAGAGACAGATTCAAAGCATTATTTTTAAAAGAGAAGATATGAAAGCCCAATAATAGAAGATTGGCAAAATGAAGTATTAAACATTTTTAAAATGGAATACTCGAGGGTTTTAAAAAATCGTGTTGTAGAGGAATGTTTAGTGACTGAAGAAAATAGTAATATTAAACACATAAAAAAGCAGGCTGTTGTGGTATGGTGTATGATCTCATTTCTAAAAACAACTATTTATGCACTGTGAAAGCAATGGACATCCATCAAAATGTTTTTAACGTTTAATATTACCATGCAAACATTTATTTTTAAAATGTTTAAAACCATTACATCACCAAAAATTATTTTTTAAACATCATATTTCATGATACTAGAATATCCCATGGAAAATGAATGTGTAATGTATTTGTTCATTATCATCGTGTTGAACACATTACCATTTCAGTTTTTTGTTATTGTTATACAATACTCTATAATAAACATCTTTGTGCCTCTCCTATGTCTCCAACCTTTGAAAGCAACCAATTCTGGAATAGTAAAATCCTTTTATGTCATGAAATCAATGCCTGTTCTTAATCATATTCCTTTAAACATTTATCTAATGCTATTTAACACTTCTATGAGAATGTAGTTTGCAATATAATTTAATTGTAACAAAATTGTAGTATTTATTTTTAAATCATATACTTTAGATTTTCAAAATATAATAATTATATAATTATGTGCATTTGTCTTATAACTCCTGTTATGAAAAGCTTTTAGTAAATTCAGTTAGGTCTTTTCTCCCCAGAGAACTTTTAAGTTTCTTGACGATAAAATCAATTATATTTCTTTGGGATCACAGGGACCTGACATTTTCTATCATAGCCCTTGGCCTAGTCCTCCACTTAGTGAATATTCTAAGTTGTCGTTTGACAAAATAATTTATTCTGAGATGTTAGGAATATAAGAACACAAGACAATCTTTTAACTCTTCCCAAGCAAGAAACATACAGTATTATTTCCTGTATTTAAATGAAGTAATCCCTAGAATATCCAACCTATTATTATTTAAACTAAAGCAAAATCATATATTCCAAGACTAATGTTGATTATTTTATCAGTTATTATTGTTTACAAATTGCCCTTCACAAACATGAATTGTATTTTTAATGTGATCATAGCTATGTAAAAACATTTTAAAAAAATTCTATACTTAGAAAAAAATGCATCAAAATGGGACTAATAATTATCTTCTGGAGGGGCAGAAATATGGAACATACTCGTTCTCTCATCTTTTTATCTTATAAACTTTCCACATTTTATATAATGTGTATGTATTTTTCATGTAGGAAAATACTATAACATTTATCTTTTAAAAAGTCAACAAGGCAAAAAATACAGAAATATTATTGCACTCACTTCCTTGACCTTCCATCCTTCAAATATTGTTCTTATTTCTTTTCTTACCGAACCTCCTGTAGTAAATTCAAATAAAGGATTAGGAATGGACCGGCCCTTCAGAATTACTTTTAGATACCCCTTTATTTCAAACCAGAATTATTTATTTCCCACCAAATTGGCAACAATAACAACTAGGATTGCAGCAATATTTTTGTTAAAAATTGGCTGTCCAGTGGGCCAATGTTAAATTTTAGTTATTTCTTACTCCCTTTACTGTATGCCCCTAAATTCTCCTATAAAATAAGGAACAAAAAAAAAATAGGATTTTAGGAAGCAGGAAATAAAATACTACTTTGAAGTAGTATTTTAAATAGATGTCTGGATATTTGTTTTAGTTAGATATTACAAATTGCTTCTGCAAGGAAGGCATGAATTAGCAATTTTCATTCATTCAATTATCATGAGAAATCTTTCAAAACTAACTGTAAGTCACTTTAATGTATATATGACACCATCTCACAGGCTGTAATGATGGAGACTGTAACAGATGGGCTGTCAGGTTGTTATGGCTGCAAATAATGTCAATAACTGGTATGTGTGTTAGGCATGATTCTACAAATTTCTAGGGTCAAGATACAGTAAAGTAGAGAGATGCCCCTTGGTGAGTATTTGCATTTCCAAGGTTGTCAGCTGACTAATTAGAAAACATTTTGAGGTATTAAAAGCATGAGTTTTGAGTCAAATATGATCTGGTTTGGAGTCGTGCCATTATATATTCCTAAACTGTCCAAGACTCACTTTTCTAGCATATGAACTGTGGAAAAATAATAGATATTTGATAGTGTTGTTGCAACAATTTAACAAGGTAATAATTTGAAAGACAATGGAGTGCAGAAGGAGTTCAATAAATGGAAGACAATATCATTTGTTCACCCGTTGTCAGCATTACCAGGTGGAATATTCTGCCTCAGACATAACCAGATTAACAATATGTAAACTTCACATCAAAGTCAAAAGGGGATTGGACCTTATTAAAGATATCCCAGAGTGCACAGTGCTACTGGTGAATTTTAGGGTGTGCTCCATATAATGGAATCCTTGAAATTGCATGAGATTGTTTGCTTTCTGGTGTGCTTCCTGCTAGGTGATAACCTGTTACCATTTACTTGTCAATGCTAAGCAAAAGCTTACCTATTTATGCTGTATTAATTGCTAGTCCCCTCATCCAGTATTTGAGCGTGTCTTCTGTTAGGCAGTAAAATAACTGAATAGATAACTGTGACTAATTTTGTGTTTGGTACAGTGTATAGCATATCCTTTGCACGTGATAGATGTTTAAAAAATAATGTTTAACTGCCATTTCCCATCATTCATTCATTCATTCATTTAATCATGCAACAAGTAATTATTGAGTGCTTACAATGTTCCAGGCACTATTTTGTTAAAGGGGACACTATGGTGAATGAGAAACATAAAGTCCTTGTTCTCATAGGTTGATATTCTAGTGGGGGAGGCAGCAATTCAAAAAAACTCATAATCAAACAATTTTAGACAGTGAAAAGAGTTCTAAAGATACTATACAGTAGCAAAATGATAGAGAATGTCAGGGTGCTGGGAATATGGAAACCAGTGGTCATTTTCATAGGCAAACACGAATGTGGCTTTCTAAGGAAACATTAGAATGAAAAGAAGCGGGTACAAGATGAGGCAGAAAAGGTAGGCATGGGCTAGATCACTTAGGGTTCTGGAAGCCCTGGTGTAAGATCTGAATCTTATTTTGATTTTAACAGGATACCACTGGAGGTTTTTTAAGCCAGAAAATGACATGATTTGATTTACACTTCAGAGACAGCACCATAATAGGGAGGGAGGGAAAAGCCACTGGCTTTGATTGGAATGAATAGATACAAAATGAGAATGAACGGAGGCAGAGAGGCCAGTCTGGAGGAAGTAACTGCAACACTCCTGGAAAGGAATGGATGCTAAATTTGTGGTGAAGGTGGAGTGATGTGGTGGGAGGTAATGGGATTTCCTGATGAATTGGATAGGGGAAGGTTGATGGAAAGAGAGAAATAATGTTTGATTTCTAGAGTGTTGGCTTTAGTCATTGAGGAAATGGTGGTGCTTTTTACTGAGATGGGAATCACTGGAAGAGCAGCAGGTATGTAGCGAGAAATCATGAAAGCACAGAATCTGGAATAGAAGCTGATTCTGAGTAAGGTGCATTGTTTAGATGGAAAATAATCTGATATTTCAAAAACCTCTGATGTCGTTTTTTGTAATATTAGATTCTAGCGACAATTTTTTGACCTTACCACATTGTCCTAAACTTAACCGAGAAAACGTATTATTACCCAAATAATTTGTAGAGAATTAAGAAGCTGCTCTCCTGCATTTGCCAATTTCTTCTTGTTTCTTCCTGTGCAGATCTGCAAAGCAACTTGCTACTCTCTTTGTGAACTTGTGTGTCACCGCAGAGACCCATGAGGTTTCTGCTCTCTGGTTCCTGTGGTATGTGAAGCAGTGTGGAGGCATAACCAGAGTCATCTCAACAACCAATGGAGGACAGGTACCCACCCATTCCCCCACTGTCCCAACGGAAAAACACTGCTACTAAAATGAAAGATCAGCACCCTCCTTCAATCACGAACTGCTGAAGTGTGGCTTTTAGAGCATTACCATGGCAGCTTAAAGTGGTTTTTGTAAGGCACAGTCTGTTGTCAGGTACCCACTTTGAGAACCCAGTGTACAATGTAATTGTAAAACTAGGCTTATCTCTCTTTATGCACTGTTGCCATTTTCCATCTAGATATACATTCAACTATTATTTGGCAAGTTTGTCGGAGACCATCTGAAGTAAGCTTAGCCTGAGCACTTCTTGGAGGGTTTCTAAAGGAAAGTCAGAAATGCATTTTCAATTTAAAACACATACTACACATGGAATTTATTCATTCGATGCCCATTTCTTGAGCCCCGGCACTATATAAGGCACTGTACTAGGCACAGTAGGAACAGATTAGAGTTCTTAGGTAACCTGCTTGGTTGTCATGTTCCTTTCTTCTCTCTCTCTCTCCTTCTTCCTCTTCTTTCTCTTCTCCTCCTCCCCCTCCTCTTTCTCCTCCTTCTTTTCTCCTTCTCCTTCTCCTTTTTCTCTGACCTTAACTGAACTGAAATTGCAGAGGTGGCAGTCGGGTCAACTGTGTGCATAGCCAGGTAGAACATTTGGAAGTTTTAGCAAGGCTCAGGGCAAGTGCGTACAGTGAGGAGAAATGACTTCAGTGACTACAGAGGCAGCAGGTACCTGACCAGGATAAGATGGGTAGCCGGCCACAGGGAATAGGCTGGCCTGGGGGAAGGGGACATGGTGGGAGGCAGGGAAGTTCTGCACTTGAGCCACAGAGCAAGGAGGCTTAGGCCTGTGCAGGCACGCTGGGGCAGAGCTTTAGATCTAGCTTCACCAGGACCAGCTCCCAACAAAAGACTACAGAGAGGACAGACAGCAGGGATGGTGACCAGAAAAGTGGAACACAAGGGCTACTCTGAAGATGTCCAGCTAAGGTTGGAGCCTAGGAATCTACAAGAGAGTAGCTTATAAAGTAACTTAGAAATCCTGTAATTTTGTCCAAAGACAGCAATTCCTAGTTAGAAAACAATGGTGACAGACACTAGTCACAGCAGCAAAATGAAATGTTATACATCTCAGAGTAAAGATAGGTGAGGACAATTAGCAATTTAGAAGTTTATGCCCATTCCTGCATTTCTTATCCACCTTTTTTTCTCTTTCCAGGAGAGAAAATTTGTGGGTGGATCTGGTCAAGTGACTGAGCGGATCATGGACCTCCTTGGGGACCGAGTGAAGCTGGAGAGGCCTGTGATCTGCATCGACCAGACAGGAGAATATGTGCTTGTGGAGACCCTAAACCATGAGCTGTATGAGGTACCTGTGATATTGTGAAATATATATTTGATCTTCATCCCAGTTTCCTGGCATACAACTTTAAAAATTCTTAGAATCTCCAAAGTGATGCCCTTTGATGCCAATGATTGATGGCTGGCAGCCCCTAGGTAGCTTCAGGAGGGGTTGGTCACAGGAAAGACCATGGCAGGATTAGAGGGTTGGGACTTTCAATCTCACCCCCAGCCTCCAGTGAGGGGATGAGGCAACGGGCTGAAGGTTGAATCAATCACCAGTAGTCAATGATTTAATCAATCATACCTATATAATGAAGCCTCCATAGAAACCCAAAAGGACCTAGTTCTGGGAGCTTCTGGATATCTGCACAACTTGATGTTCCTTAAGAATGGCATACCTGGAGAGGGCATGGACATTCCGTGCTCCTTCTCACATCCCTTGTCCTATGCACCTCTTCGTCTGTATCTTTTGCAATATATATTTTTTATAATACAACATTCAACATGTTTCCCTGAGTTCTGTGAGCCGCTGTAGCAAATTAAACTCAAAGAAGGGATGTAGGAACATCAGCTTGAAGCAGATTGATCAGAAGATCTGGAAGCTATACTTGTGACTGACATCTGAAAGTGGGTGACTGTCTTGGAGACTGAGCCCTCAACATGTAGGATCAGAAGCTGTCTCCAGGTAGATACTGTCAGAATTGAATTGCATTCAGAGGACACACCGCTGGCGTCTGCTGTAGAATTGCTTTCTGGCATCGTGTGTGGGGAAAACCCACCCCACGTTTGGTCACAGAAGTCTTCTGTGGTGGTCATTGTTGACTGAGAGACTGGAAAAAGCACTTTGGTATGATTTTTTTTTTTCTACTCAGAGTAACCAAGACACTTAAACAAGTGGGAAGAGGCCACAGGCTCATAGATAATCAAAGTTCAAATGAAGTCGAGAATACTGCATACTTCAGTCTTTTTTCCAAAAGTGAAAAAGCTGCTTCTAACTGAAAAAAAGGAAAAGAGAACCAGAACATTTGGGGTGGGGGAAGATTTATAAAAGCATATAAAGGTATTCTAATATAGATGACAGGGTGATGGATGCAGCCAACCACCATGGGACGTATATACCTACGTAATGAATCTGCATGTTCTGCACATGTACCCCAGAACTTAAAGTACAATAAAAAAACATATAAAGGTATTGTCAATCCTCTGTATTTTGCCTTTATGTAATTAGAAAAACACAGAAAGTGTTTATTTCATAAATATCAACACCTCCTATGTGCCTGACATTATTCTAGGAGTCAGGAACATAATCCTGAACAAAACAGATACAATTCTCTGCCCACATACAATTCTTGTTCTAGTGAAGGAGAAAGACCGTTATGAAACATATAGTTAAAATATAAAGTATGTCAGATAGTGATGATTAGTGTGGAAAAAATCAAGCAGGGAGATGGGGAGAGGGCATACTAGAAAGTGGGGTGGGAGAATTGGTTATGCAAATTTAAATAAGGTTATCAGGGAAGGCCTCACTGAGGTGGTATCTGATAGAGAATTGGAGAAGACGAGGGATTGAGCCATGTGGCTCCCAGTGGCTCCCTGGGAGAAAATGGAACAGCTAGTGCCAAGGCCCTGTGGTGGGAGCAAGCCTGAAGTAGCCAAGGGACAGCAAGGTGATCAAAATGGCAGAAGTAAGAGTGAGGGCAAAAGTAACAGGTGAGATCAGTGGTGTAACAGGTCCATTTCATGTGTGGCCCTGGTGATGATGGTGAGAACCTTGGCTCTGACTCTAAGTGAAATGGGAAGTCGTTGGAGGTTTTGTACTAAGGAACAATAAGGGCTACTTTAGGTTTCAACAAAATCCATCTCACTTCTTTAAGAGACTGAAAAGAGAAAAGGGTAGATAGAATGAGAATCATTGGGAAAAAACAGCAACAGGGCAACAATGTTTAACCACGTTGCTTTTCTTTCAGGCTAAATATGTGATTAGTGCTATTCCTCCTGCTCTGGACATGAAGATTCACTTCAATCCCCCTCTGCCAATGATGAGAAACCAGATGATCACTCGTGTGCCTTTGGGTTCAGTCATCAAGTGTATAATTTATTACAAAGAGCCTTTCTGGAGGAAAAAAGGTGAGTACTTTCCTTACATTAAAATCTTTAGAAGAAGGTCCAAGAAACTTGTTGCTAAGATGTGCATTTAAAAAATGTCAATTTTTATTTTAGATTCAGGGGCATATGGATATGTTGCATGGTGCTGAGCTTTGGGATATGAATGACCCTATCATTCACGTAGTAAACATCATAGTGTCCAATAGGTGGGTTTTCAACTCTTGCCCCACTTCTTACCTCCCCTTCTAGTAGTCCTCAGTGTCTATTATTCCTATCTTTATATCCATATTTACCCCATGCTTAGCTCCCACTTATAAGAGGGAACATGCAGTATTTGGTTTTCTGTTTCTGCACTGATTCGCTTAGGATAAGGGCCTCCAGCTGCTTCCATGTTGCTGCAAAGGACATGATTTAGTTCTTTTATATGGCTGCAGAGTATTCCATGGTATATACATGCAAGATTTTCTTTCTTTCTTTCTTTCTTTTAATGTGGAGTCTCACTTTGTTGCTCAGGCTGGAATGCAGTGGCGGGATCTTGGCTCACTGCAACCTCCACCTCCCAGGTACAAGCAATTCTCCTGCCTCAGCCTCCAGAGTAGCTGGGACTACAGGCATGTGCCACCACGCCCAGCTAATTATTTTTGTATTTTTAGTAGAGATGGGGTTTCACCATGTTGGCCAGGATGGTCTCCATCTCTTGAATTCGTGATCCGCCCGCCTCAGCCTCCCAAAGTGTTGGGATTACAGATGTGAGCCATCGTGCCCTGCCCACATTTTCTTTATCTAATCCACCGTGGATGGGCACCTACATTGATTCCACATGTTTGCTATTGTGAGTAGTGCTGTGATCAACATATGACTGCATGTGCCTTTTTGGGAGAACGATTTATATTCCTTTGGGTATATACCTAGTAATGAGATTGCTGGGTCTCATGATAGTTCTATTTTTAGTTCTTTGCAAAAACTCCAAACTTCTTTCCATAGAGGCTGAACTAATTTACATTCCCAACCACAGTGCCTAAGTGCTCCTCTTTCTCCAACATCTCTTCTTTTTTGACTTTTTAATAATAGCCATTCTGACTGGTGTGAGATGGTATCTCATCATGGTTTTGATTGGCATTTATCTGATGATTAGTGATATAGAGCTCTTTTTCATATGCTTTTTGGCCACTTGTATGTCTTCTTTTGAGAAGTGTCTGTTCAGGCATTTTGCCTACTTTTTAATGGGATTATTTGGTTTTTGCCTGTAGAATAAGTTCCTTGTAGATTCTGGATATTAGACCTTTGTCAGATGCATAGTTTGCAAGTATTTTCTCCCATGTTGTAGGCAGTGTGTTTACTTTCTTGATAGTTTCTTTTGCTGTGTAGAACTCTTTAGTTTAATTAGATCCCATTTGGCAATTTGTGTGTTTGTTGCGATTGCTTTTGAGGACTTAAAGGCATGTGTTTGCATGTAACTGTTTTGTTACAATGCTGGACATAAAATGTTAATCCAGGTTCTAAGCACAATTATTTCAAATAAAATGTATTGGCACAAACTCATGGAATCAACTTCCCTTAGAATATAACTAATTCTTTGTAAATCAATAAAAAGTTTATTTAATCCTCCCACAAAATCTTGTGAAAAGAGGTGAGTAACCTTTTCTGATTCAGTGTTTTAAAGTACGGGTTTATAAAGCCATTCACAATGGTTGGGATTCTGAAAAGTTCTTAGCTCTCTCTCACTAGTGTCGATTCTACCATATTAAATTCTATTCATTTATCAATTTGCACATATTCAACAAGTGTACTACTCAACTGGGTAGAACATTGCAGGGATGCTCACTAAAGTGCTAGATTCTACAATGATGGGAATGTTCTAGAGCTGCTTTAATATAGTAGTCACTAGCCACATGTGGGTACTGAACACTTGAAATATGGCTAGTGAGACTTAGGAATTAGATTTAAAATTTTTATTTAATTTTAATTGCTTTAAATGTAAATGCAAATAGCTACATGCAGACAGCACAATGCTAGAGTCTTGTCATATTTGCTCTTATAGCATCCACTTTTCTTCCAAGTGGAGACAATGTAAGAAGAGTCAGTACCTAGGACTGAGGGTGAACGGCAGGATGTACTTCAAGGAGGAGCAAGACTGCAGAAAGAAGTTTAGAGGCAAATGCGGAAAATGCCACAATTTTGCTTTAGAGTGCTTCTTCCTGTATGCTGCTCTTTTTCAGCTGCATCATAGGCTTCTCATTGTCGGGGACCGTACGGGACGGGTAGGCACGTCTGCCGGGGGTCTCTCGACCTGCAAGAGGGCCCCAATACCTGGAAGAGAGAGTGCGCTTGAGTGGGGATCTGGAAGGCTGATAGGCCGTGCCTAAACAGCAAATTTTATTTTTCAAAGGCCAGGAATAAATACACTTTCTTCTGCTCTGGTTTACGTCATAGCAAGAGGAAATGCAAATGTATACCTTACATGGCCTATACAATAGAGAAGTCGATACACAATGGTTGCAAGAGGAAATGCAAATGTATACCTTACATGGCCTATACAATTGAAAAGTCAGATACACAATCAGTGGTTGTAAAAAGTAACAGAATTTCCTGTGATCACAAAGCTTGTTTACATCCAGACATTATTCCTCCTGGCTGCAGGTATCTCTGGTTTGATCTCGTTTTAGAACTGAGATGTGAAAAGGTTTTCTGGTTTTGCTCATCAGAATATCTTTTAACTGGATTCACCTTTGTCTGCTCCTGACTCAACTTATCTCAACTTCCCCATTCAGGAGTCTCTGAGTCAGAAATCAAAGCCATCCCTTATAGTGGCATTTGCTTTGCAAATATCCCGACAGTTAAACCATTATCTAGGGTACAAGGCAGTTAGGCAAGTAAAGAAAAGGTTAAAACTTATTCTTAAAGAGAGAGTCATAAAAAAGTTAAAAGCAGGAACTGGTTGCTGGCAGGGGGTCACTCGGTCTAGCAGCACCGCATAGTTTTAGGCCCAAACGATATTGTGGTTGATATTAGAAACTGATCATCCATCTTTCAGATCCTTTTACTGGCTAGCTCGACTGCCTCCAGTAGGAAACTGTGTTTGGGATCAAACTCACCATATAGTGAGACTCACGCCTTTTGGGGGTCTCACACGGGAATGTTCCCCACACCTCATTCTCCACCTCCTCACATTTAGGACTGCTATTGGATTGGTGCATCAGTTGAGCAAATAATCTACTCTTTGCAAAGTCCAGTGCAGGGACCCATCACAAAGAGCCCTGTCATTTTTGTCTTTGAGTCTAATGGCAGTAACACACTGGTGTACCTCCTCTCGTGACCCAGGTCACCAATTTTAAGTGGCTGGCTGGTAGCAAGTAAATAAGGGTTTAGGACAAGGAATACAGTCTTCTCTTAATGAGTGTGAGTGCCTTTATTTATGGAGAGAAACTAACATTCCATTCATGCCTGCAAATCTTTATCTTAGGCCTGCTATGTGCCGGGCAAGTTGTTAAGCGTCAGTATCAAAAAGAAAACCCAGGTTCTCTACCCTCAGGATCTGACTTGGTCCTTGTTGGTAATGAGCCTTGAGTAAGACTTTTAAAAATGACTGTGGGCAGGCCAAAGTGTTTCCCACCTGTAGTACCAGCAGTCAGGAGGCTGAGACTGGAGGATTGCTTGAGCCCAGGACGTAGAGGATTGCTTGAGCCCAGGAGGTGGAGGATACAGTGAATGAGCTATGATTGTACCACTGTACTCCAGCCTGGGCAACAGTGTGAGACTTCATCTTTATCTCAAAAAAATGAAATAAAATAAAATAAAAGATTGTAGACCTGAGATAGCCTCACCAAAGCATTTGAGATTTCTTTTGAGTAACAACTTTAACGTAGTTCTTCAACTGATCACCTGTTGTATGCCAGTCACTGTGCTAGGCATTGAGAATTCAAAGTCACTTTTCCTTGCCCAGAAAATCCAGATTCAGGAGGAATACAGTCATGCAAACTGGTAATTGCACAACAATGTATTGAGTTCTAGGCTGTTATCGAAACACCAAGCAGGGCTCCAGACTCATATCCAATATGATTCCTGTTGCACTGATAGGTGATTCAATGACACTTACTTGAAAACTTCTGTAATGAAATCTGAAGAAGTTCACTCTTATAACAGGATCTTTGCTTTGCATCAGACTATCAATGTCACTGCCAAAGACACTGTAATTAACTACTAACATACAAGTTCAGTCAATATGAGGTAACAAGATACAGGGTATGAATTATGCAGCCACAGCAATCCACCACAGTGACTAGCACATATCAGGCACGCAGTCAGCAATCACTAAAGGGTTTTGTTGTTTTTGTTGCTTTATTTTGTTTTACAGTGTGGCTTGGGTTATTAAAGAGAAAGTAACATTTTGTATTTTGATACAGACAGCTATAGCCAGCTCTTAATTGCTTCTCCCCTCCACACCCCCCACCCAATCCCAGCGTCATGCTAAACCCTGCTTTTATTGTTAATTGTAGCTATTTAAGGTGTACATCATAATGTTTTGATACACATGTACATAGTGAAATCATTTGTGGTCAAACAAATTAACACATCCATTTCCTCACTTGGTTACCTCCTGTGTGTGGTTAAGAGCACCTGATGGCTTTTAGATTGATTATCCCAAGAAATGCTTCCCAGTCTCTTTGTTGTAACATCATGGTGAATTTGCAAGGATGGGTCATCTCCTTTTTTTTGTTGGCCTTCCACCGAGATATCCTAAGTCTACCCACCCTCACCGTCAGCACCCCACCCTACACGGGATGCATCAGCCCTTCATTCTAGCCCACTTCTGTGGAAAGGGTAGGCTGTTAGCAATGCATTGAATTCTTGTGGTCTCCTTGCTTTTGTTCATCTATGAACCATTTCTACTTTCCCTTAAATATTTACATCTAATTTATATCAATTTATGTTTTCAATGACAGGAGCACTACCTGTTTTTCTAAATTACAGAAGTAAATCTAATGAACCTAAAACTTTCAAAAAATAAGTGTGTGAAAAATGTTTCTCTTCTATTTTCCCTCCCCCTATAAAGCCACGGTTAAAAATTTAGATTGCTTATCCTTAAAGATTTGCTGTTTACATAAGTAATACAAGCTGAACATCCCTAATCTGAAAACTCAAAATTCAAAATGCTCCAAATTCTGAAACTTTTGAAGCACCAACATGATGCCTCAAGTCGAAAATTCCATACCTGAGCTCATGTGACAGGTCACAGTCCCAACTTTGTTTCATGCACAAAATTATTAAAATATGGTATAAAATTACCATCAGATGATGTGCATAAGATGTATTTGAAACATAAATGAATCTGGTGTTTAGGCTTGGGTCTCACTCCCAAATATCATTATGTATGTGCAAGAATTTTAAAATCTGAAAAGAGCCGTAATTTGAAATACTTCTCGTCTCAAGCATTTCAGATAAGGGATACAAATACTCAAGCTGTACTTTAAATATATGTGTGCGAGCATCCCTATATATATGTAGAGAAAAATATATATACTGGAAATACATGTTAAATAATATAATAAATATTTTATACAAATGTGACTTTAATTTTAAATAAATATGTTAATATATTTTCCAAAAACATGTTTTTTTAAAAAAGTCACACATCATACATCTCATATTGAAATTTGCTTTTTCCTGTGAACAACATGCCATGGACATCTCTCCATAGCAGTACATTTAAATTTATCCCCTTTTAACAACTGAATAAACGGTATCTCATTTTGTGCCTTATCAGAATTTACCCAAGACATTTGCTGTTGATAGTCATTTTTCTTGTTTCCAACCTTTTGCTATTATACCCTATGCTGCAATAAACAGGATCCTCCATATAGCTCTACAGATTCGTGTAGGAGCATTTCTTTTTTATAAATGTTGTAGAATGTCAAGTCAATTGATGTGGGTAGACCTGTGAAATTTTTGTTAGGGTTTCTGTCCTCTCACACCCTTGCCAGTTGATATAAGTTCCATATTTGTCTTCTCTAAATGCCATGTTAAAATTTGATTCCCAGTGTTGGAGATGGGGCCTAAAGGCAACTGTTTGGGTTATATGGGCAGATTCCTCATGAACATCTTGGTGCCATCCGCCTCCCTGAGTAGTGAGTTCTTGTTCTATCAGTTCCCATGAGAGCTGGTTGTTAAAAAGAGCCTGGCACTTCCCTTCCCTCTCTCTTGCCTCCTGTCTCACCAAGTGATCTGCACACACCAGCTTCACTTCAGCTCCAGACATGAGTGGAAACTTCCTGAGGCCTTTAGGAGAAGGAGATGCTGGTGCCATGTTTCTTGTACAGCCTATAGAAACATGAGCCAAATAAACCTCTTTCTTTTATATATTATCCAGCCTCAGGTATCCCTTTATAGCAACACCAGCAGAATAAGACACCAGCTAATAACATTTAAAAATTTTCTGTCAATCAGGGAGGAGAAATTACCTCATTTTTCTATAATTTGTAATTTTTATCATTAACAAAGTGTCATTTTGTTAATTACCTTTGCTCATTAAAGTTTTTTTTCTGTATATGTTCCAGATATTTTCTCCCAGTGAATCAGTCTTTAACAATTTGTTGTATGATGGTTTACCCCTAGTAAATTCTCATATACACATGGATTTCTATTCCACTGATCTTTGTCACTGAGTTCTCAACATTTCTTTGAAGCTCTACTCGTTTAAAAATGTAGACATAAACTACCATTACAGGTATTCCTAAATTATACACAGGTATCTCTGAAAAATTGTATCATTGTAACTATAAAACATATGAAAAGTAGACTTTTAAAAAAGCCTAAATTGAAAAACAGGAATTTCTAGCATTTTCTTCCACGATCTAGATGTGCTATCTAGGTGTACACCCCGACTTTGGAGAGCACAGGTTTATATCATCAAATCCTATTACAGCATTGTATTGTTTTAATATCTGTAGCCTTATAATATGTTTATAGTATGTTATAATATGTCAGGTAGGACATTCCGTTATTATTACTTTTCCTTTAATTTTGTCCTTAGTAAACTTCTTCAGTTATTCATCCAGATGAATGTTATTATCATCTTGTCAAAGCTCCTGCCTCCACACCCCTACATTACAAAAGCTTCTATTGAATTATTTTATTCTAAACATGCCTCTTTGTCACCTCCCAGAGCTACAATGGCTTCTTTTCTCTCTGAAAATGTTACTTCGCACTTTGGGGTAAATTTCTTCTACTACCTGAATTACTGGGTCCCTCCCCATCCCAATGATAGTTTTTCTGGTTTGTTTGTTGTGAATTTGTTTCTTCTTTTGTCTTTGCCTTTATTCTTTAAGAACTTCTTTAAGTGCTTGGATGTCCTTGAATATCTCCCGTCTTTTTCTAAGTGTAAGGCCCTACAAAGCTGATGAGATGTTTTGTGTGCGTGGGTGCGGCTCCTGAGCTTTCTATCTGCAAATGGCCCGAAATCCCTTCCATGCTGCATAGCTTGTCCTGGCATGAACGTGACTTTTCTCTCTGTCACTTGTTCCTTCACCTCCACTAAGTGCACCCACTTGACTCAGACACCAGATTCACTCTGAGAAGGAAGTGTCCAAGGAACCCCTCCACTGAGAAAGCAGTACCTCCCCCTCGGCCAACCTTGTGTTCTATGCTAGTCCTCTCCAGCTGATCCCTACATGATCAGTATGCTCATGCTCTTTGATCAGATCTTGTCCTATTTGTCTCCTCTCTCTCTTGCCTTCTTATAACAGGGGATTCCTAAGATGTTGTATTTTTCAATCTTGAGTTCTTAGACTCAACATTTCTTTTTTATGTACTTCAATCTTTCTCTACATCTTTTCCTGCCCCAGCATGCCTGAAGGGCATTCAAGCACCCCTCAAGCCAGTGGCTGGTTGGAACATTGATTCTAACAGGTGCACAGTGGGGAGGGACACAGGAGGAGAGAAAGAGACAAGTTCCCTTTAAAAGGCTTACTGGTGTGTCTGCTCACACACACGTATGCACATATGTTGGGAAGGTCCTTTCTATGCTCTTTCTTCCTTATTTTGAAATCTTCTTATTGGGTTTTCTATACAACATTTGCCGCTGAGTCTTCCACAACCATTTTCTTCAAACAACCTCAATTTTGTAAGTGAATGATGGAGCAGGAGGAGTGGTACACTGCAGTAATATATTGTTAGAACATTTCAGACTCTGCCCTGACATTTGCCCCAGTGCCCTGTCACAGTCTTTTGAAATTGCATGTGCAGCCACACCTCTTTTTATTGAACTTCACTTTATTGCACTTTAGAGACTATTGCACGTTTTGCAAATTGAAGGTTTGTGGCAATGCTGCATTGAGCAAGTTTATCGGCATCATTTTTCCAACAGCGTGTACTTACTTCATGTCTCTGTGTCACATTTTGGTAATCCTCACAAGGTTTCAAACTTTCATTATTATTATATTTGTCATCATGATCTGTGATCAATGCCCTTTGATATTACTATTGTAATTGTTTTGGAGTGCCATAAACGGCAGCCATATAAGATGGCAAACTTAATCAACAAATGCTGTGTGTATTCTGACTGTTCAATCAACCAATTTTTCCCCCAGATTCTACCCCATCTTCTTGGGTATCCCTATTCCCTGAAACACAACAGTAATGAAATAAGGCCAATGAGTGACCCTACAGTGGTCTCCCCAGTGTTCAAGTGAAAGGAAGCATTGTACGTCTCTTGCTTTCAATCAAAATCTAGAAATGATCAAGCTTAGTGAGGAAGGCATATCGAAAGCTGAGATAGGCTGAAAGCTAGGCCTCTTGAGCCAAATATCCAAGTAGTGAATGAAAAAGAAAAATTCTTGAAGGAAATTAAAAGTGGACTCCACTGAACATATGAATGCTAAGAAAGTAAAACAACCTTACTGATACATGGAGAAAGTCTGAATGGCCTGCATAAAACATCAAATAGGCTGCAGTATTCCTTTAAGCCAAAGCCTAGATCTAGAGCAAAGCCCCAACTCTCTTCAACTGAAGTTGAAACAGGTGATGAAGCTGCAGAAGAAAAGTTTGAGGCTAACAGAGTTTGGTTTATGAAGTTTAGGGAAAGAAGCCATCTTCCCATAATATAAAAGCACAAGGTTAAGCAGCAAGGGCTGATGAAGAAGCTGCAGCAAGTTATCCAGAAGTTCTACATAAGAACGTTGACAAAGGTGGCTACATTAAACAAAACATTAAACATTAAACAACAGGGTTTTGTTGTTTGTTTGTTTTTGAGATGGAGTCTTGCTCTGTCACCCAGGCTGGAGTACAGTGGCACGATCTCGGCTCACTGCAACCTCTGCCTCAGCCTCCCAAATAGCTGAGGTTACAGTCATGTGCCACCATGCCCAAATATTTGCATTTTTAGTAGAGATGGCATTTCACCATGTTGGCCAGGCTGGTCTTGAACCCCCGACCTCAAGTGATCTGCCCACCCTAGCCTCCCAAAGTGCTAGGATTACAGGCATGAGCCACCACACCCAACTGTAAACTCACTGATGGCTCAGATGGTTGTTAGCTTTTTTACTAGTAAAGCATGTTTAAATTAAGGTATGTACGTATTTTAGATATAAGTTTATTGCACACTTAATAGACTACAGTATAGTGTAAACATAACTTTTATATGCACTGGGAAACCACCAATTTATGTGGCACAATTTGCTTTATTCACTTTATTGCTGTGACCTGAAATGAAACCCACATTATCTTTGAGGTGTGCCTGTATTTTGTTCAGGAGGGAACTGAGAGAGACATTCTTATCCAGGATGAGCTGAAATTGTTTTTCAAGTTGTTTTATTGAGGAAAGAATCTTTGAACGTCATGTTTGAAATGACGGTTTGGGACTCTAATGAATTTTAGTTTACATGTCCTCTCTGCTCTGCCTCCAGAAAATAAAGAACTACTTAGAATAAGTGACTTTCATAAAATGTTAGTGTTCAGTCTCTTCGGTTTTACAGTAATGAACTGGTATTTCCTTTATAGATCTTTGGACTTATTCTGATTTCTTATGAAAGAGAAAATGGGGAACCCAAGTATTAACTGCAAGGAAAACTAGATTTCATTAAATGGTGACTTGGATGAATTTCTAATATCATATGCTTTATTCTTTGCAGAGAAGGGCTTATGGTTTGATTTTTTCAAAAAATGCTGGCCACTTAGCCCTCCTTTGACATCAATTTGGCTTGCCTTCATATGTTTGGGGTATAATATGCTATATTTGGCCTTTGGGCTTCTCAAGTTTAAAAACATGTGCTTCGTTATAACTGCCCTGGGTAGTTTGATAGAGTGATGAATATGCTCTTCCATTTCGCTGTTCTCTAAGATTACTGTGGAACCATGGTTATTGATGGAGAGGAAGCTCCAGTTGCCTACACATTGGATGATACCAAACCTGATGGCAACTATGCTGCCATAATAGGGTAAGGCACAATTATGGTGTTGTGGCTGCTATTCAGTGTTGACAAGGTAATCACATACTATAAACAAATGTGCTCCAAACTTTGATAAATGATTTTTTTTAACCCAATGGCATTATTTTTCAAATTCAGCAGTATAAAAGTTATTACTGGTTCTTTTCTAAATAATGTCTTCCAATGAATAAATATTTGGATGGAAGCAAAATACCAGTAACATTTTAAAAATTTTATGTTAATTTTCTATTAGTATTTAGTGTTGGTGGTAGAGATATTTTGGTGACCCGTCTTTCATTGAAAGCATGATATAAAGACCTGACTTGGGGTGTTTTACTAAGAGAGTTCTTGTGGAGGCTGTGTGGGCATCCATGTTACTTAAGTGGGATGCTGAAATTTCTGAGTCCCATTAAAAAGCCAAGACCAGCCTAGTCTTCAGCTTTCCAGGGAAGAATAGCACATGGGAAGGGAAGGCCAGGATGTCCTGGTGCAGAGAGGTGATGACCTGGAGCATCCAAAATTGAGATAGGCCCTAGGACATTATGAGTTTATCTCAGAGAGACCCAACAGTCAGAACAGGGAGATCGAAGCCAATTGTAAGTTGAAGGCAATCATGGGGCTAGAAATGGAGATGGAATCTAAAAGGTTGGGTGCTAGGGAGACACCATGGTGGAGACAAAACCAAAGAGCAAGGACTGGATGAAATTGAAAAGGCTCAGACATGACCTTAAGTGGGCATTTGAGGCCCAAGGGTTATTCTTATTGACCACCAGCTGGGTGAGGGGAAGTGGGTCAGCCATAGTGTTATCCAAGTCAAAAATTATGGCCAGTCATCTATTTTTAGTCGCTTGACGCCTTGAAGTTAGACAGTGCTCTTCAGTGTCAGAAATCTGACATGAAACTTTGAACGTAAAATAAGCTAGTATATAGTTTGTTTCTTTTGGTTGACTTTTAACTGTGTAAACTGGGCATATGTGTAGCTACAGAAACGAGGCTGGGATGAAAGCAACCACTAATTTCTCCCCTTTTTTCTTGTTTGTGTGTTTTAGATTTATCCTGGCCCACAAAGCCAGAAAACTGGCACGTCTTACCAAAGAGGAAAGGTAACAAAAGAAGTGCTGCTTCTTTCTTTCCTTTCTTCCTTTCTCCCAACTCTGTCCCTCCCTCCCTTTTCTCCTTCTTTCCTTCTTTTCTACCGACCTGCCTGTCTTTCATTTTCACTTAACTTTGTAACTTACAGACTGCCTAATTATATGTGTATTGCCAATGTTACGTGTTTACTATGTTAATTATAAGGTTCTTGTGTAAAAGACATAGTGCCGATAACGTAAGAACCAAAGTATTCAAATTAATATTTGTTGAGTTTATTGTAGATAAGAAAGCATGCTAGGGGTTATGGAGAATACAAAAATGGATATAACTCAGGGGCTGAAAATTTACTTGTGAAGAAGATAACCAGGTAGACAAATGATTGTGTTGTGGGGAAGTCTGCTGTACATACTACATGAATGATGAATAGCAATTACAGAGTATAGGTACAGAGGGAATAGTTTCTCTTGAGGTGGCAATTTCTTCTTGCAATTAGTGTTCACCATTGCCAATTATTTATTCCTACACCATTGCTAATAACCTATTTACCAGGAAAGAGCTCCTGAATTATATTATGATGTGTGCTTTCCACTTCCATCAGGGTGCTCCTCCATGACCAATATCACCTCTGCACGTGGCCAGGGCTGTAGTGGTCTGCCTGGGCCTCTTACCTAAAAATGTCCCCACTAGAGTATAAGATCATGAAGGTCGGATGTTTTGTCTGGTTGGCTCACTGCTGGGTTTCCAATGCCTGGAACAAATCTTTTCCCACGTTGTCTTTTGATCCTGTTTATGGCTTATTCATTTTATACTACAATAAAATTTTATCTTTTTATGTAGTCAAATTTATCCATTTTAAAACCATGGTTTCTGAATGTCTATCATGCATAGAATAGACTTTCTCATTCCAAGATAATGTTTTAGAAGTCACCCATTCTTCCATTAGTTTTATGGTCTCACCTATTACGTGTAAATCGTTGATCCTTCTGAAATATATTTTGGTGTAAAAAAGTAATGAATCATCCAACTGTTTCTTTCATGGACAGCTATTTGTCCCAGTGCCATTCTATTTAAAAATCTGCCTTTTCCCTGTGGGTTTAAAATGTCCACCTTTATGAATTCTAAATTTGGTTGTACTTCTGTACTTAATTTTATTTCTTTGCTCTTTCTAGCCATTGCTCTGATTATGCCAAGTTACTTCATTTGTATAAAAACAAAAAGACAGAAAGAGTGAGAAGGTAGACAGGGAGAGAGAAGAACTTAGTCATTTTCATAGACATGTTTCATAAACATTTTGTTCATAAACAAAAGAGCTTCTGGATTTAAAATAATAAAATAATATCATAATTCAGGCAATATATCACTTTACTTTCTTAAAAGATTTATTGGCAATCCTGTGTGATTAATATTTGCAACTTCAAAGATTTAAGACATCTGAAATGGAACAAAATGCCTTGTTTTAAAGCATTAAAATGAAATGTTAGAGTGGAATCAATGGCTCATGGTCTCTTATTTATGAGGGGATAAATGCCTCCTTCCCACTTTTTCTTTCCTTCCCTCCTTTCCTTTATTTTCACTTTTGTTTCTTGTTATTCACAGGTTGAAGAAACTTTGTGAACTCTATGCCAAAGTTCTGGGTTCCCCAGAAGCTCTGGAGGTAAGACTGCTTCCCAACCCTATACTAAGGGAGAGAGACCTTTCTTTGTCCCCAAGGGGCTAGCAGGGATAGGTTGATGCAAGTTGGGTCCTGAAGTTCATGTTTTTCCCAACGTATTTGCAGAGGCATCCACACAGGACTGGTCAATTTATAAGTGGTTCCAGAGAGTGCGGGCCTTGGCTGTGCTGGTGGCAGGTCAGGGAACTTGCAACATGCTATGGTTTAGGTGGTGCTACATTGTCCCTGAATTCAGAGTTCTTCCTGGAAAAAGACATTGGGCCACTCTGCTTCCAGTTCTGTTAGGGGGATAAAAGAGGGAAGCATCTACTACCCATAGGGAGATCCTAGATCCCAGCAGCCAAGATGGGGATGAAAAGGGCTTTTTCCCACTTCTGGTGATCTTGTAAAAAGGGCAGATTCTCACTCATGTACGTAAACCTATACCCACCTCATCCCCCACTGTCCAACAGTTAAAAAATACAATTACCTGCCCCTACTCCTGCATGGCCCCTTTTCTGCCTTGTTTTACCCTTGAACATGAGAGATATAAAGAAGACAGGCTACCTGTCTGTCTGCCAGTTGAGTTTTAAGACACCTTTGGAAGTAGCCAGAGGGAACAGTGATCTTCAAATGAATCAAATAGAACTCTAAGGTGGCTAAAGGTGGGATGGGGGCAGGGGGCATTTGGTGACAGAGGGCCCAAAGTACTCAAAACAAGTACCCGTAATCACCTCCCCCATCAATATTTAAAATGATGAATCGGTTCTCTCATGACATTCACTAGACTGCTAAGTTTTTAATGTTTTGACATAGACTATGTCACCTTTTGAACGTGATTATTAAATCCAATTATCTGTGAAACATTTGAAGACAATGGAGACCAATGTACAAATGAGCAGTTAATGTGTGAGAAAAGTATAATGAGGAAGCTGAGAATGTTTAACTTGTTAAGGTGCTTAAATCCAAATCTCTGTAGTATATACCATGGTCTAGTTGAGCAGCTACATGGCTTAGTCCTATTACTCTAACACTCAGCTTTGGAGTGGCTTGCTTCCTCCTTGTCAAGTTGTTGTGTCTTTTGAATTTGTCATTTTGTTCACTATTTTAAAGCAAAATTCTCTCCTCCCTGCTCATGCCACCACTGCAGATCTTCTGTACTTGATATAGGTGAAACACATGCTCTTGAGGTTTCCTGGAATTCTTTCTCAGCAAATAAACTAAAACAATTAGGGAAAGAATATGAGGAATGTGCTTTGCTTTTTTGTTTTGTTTTGTTTTTTTGCTCTCATATACCATTTAGCAAGTTTAAACATAGGCATAGCCTCCAGGCTCAAGGGTATTGAGTTAAGTATCAAAATAAAAAATATGGCCAGGTGCAGTGGCTCACACCTGTAATCCCAGCACTTTTGGAGGCCGAGGCTGGTGCATCATGAGGTCAAAAGATTGAGACCATCCTGGCCAACATGGTAAACCCTGTCTCAACTAAAAATACAAAAAAATTAGCTGGGTGTGCTGGCACGCACCTGTAGTCCCAGCCTCTCAAAAGGCTCAGGCAGGAGAATCGCTGGAACCCAGGAAGAGGAGGTTACAGTGAGCCAAGACGGTGCCACTGCACTCCAGCCTGGCAACAGAGCAAGGCTTCATCTGAAAAAAAGAAATACAGTATGTACTCACTACATAAGCACTTAACATCTGTTAAAAATTATTAGTTTTTCTGTTTAAAAATGCCATTCAATGGCACAGGTCTGGAGAATAAAGAGTGTGGAGTTAATTTTTTTAAAAAAAACATTCAAGATATTTCACCCTGGTAGCTATTCAAACTTTATGAAGTTACATTCTGAGACATTCTCAGGCTAAAGCAGTTTGTAATGGAAGTTCCTCCAACAGCTCGTGAGATGGTTGGGGAACGTCAGTTGGAAAGGAAAGCATTTGTCCTCATATTTTGAAAAAGTCTGATCATTTTTTATTTGAGAAAGTCTCTTTTTCTGAAAATGGTGTGGATGATTAATTCCTGATGATAAAAATAAATTGGTCCTGTCCTTGTTTGGTCTTGGTATAGAGAGGGCCGCTTGTTTTATTTTCACTTTGGTATCTATTTTGTGGAAGGAAGAAATTCCTGGGAACAAAAAACAGTGAAAGATAAAGTCCTACCTTTCTTCTGATTGGCTGGAGACAGCCAGAGAAGCCTGCTTAGGAGGTGGATGTAGCCATCAGGTGCTGGGGATTGTAGCATGGTGGTACCACAGAAGACCTGGAGCCACTTAGCCCATCAGGCAGAACCTCATAGTCATACTTTGTAAATAGGATGCCTTACAAATGACTGTTCAAAGTCAGCTATGTGATTGCAATTCTTTTAAACAAAATATTTTTCAAAACCTCTTTTTAAAACATCATTTTCTTAAAACTTGCTATGCTGATTTTATCTTTTCAAAGTAATGGTTAATAATGAAGCTTCTGTTTAGTTACTCTAAAAAAGCATTTGAGCTTTACAAAATCTTGGCCAGTTTTGCCTATTCATGACAAAAACATATTTTTCAGATCAATCGTTGTTTATAAGTACCACCATCAACAGAAGTGCTTGCTTGCCGCAAAAACATGTTTGTCTGTTCGGTTTCCCTAAACAAAGCTCACCTCCACCAAAACATGAACCTGATAGTCCTTTTTCTTCAGCAGACATATTTTTCTGCCTTTTTTTTTTCTTATTCAGCCATACCAGTAAACATAAATCCTTTGAAAAACTTTTCTTGAAACCATTAGGCAGTAAGACTTTTTAATAGGTAAGACCAAGGTAAAAATGGACGTAGACTATCGCGATTTATGAACAATACCTAAGACATGAAGAAACCAAATGAAAAAAAAGATTCTAAAATCTGAATTTCTTAGAAGCTTATTATGAAGGACATTTACCTGCCCAAAGACATATCTTCAAAAACATCAGGATAATGCAACTCTATAGCCTACTAAACTATTGGATTTATTCTAGGCTAGATAGCTTTCTCTGTGACTCCTTTAAACTTTTGTCACCCTGCCTTGCAGCCAGTGCATTATGAAGAGAAGAACTGGTGTGAGGAGCAGTACTCTGGTGGCTGCTACACGACTTACTTCCCCCCTGGGATCATGACTCAATATGGAAGGTAGAGTAAAAGCATGCTAAGCTGTGACTGAAATCCCCTGCACCTGAATCCAAACTCTAAATAGGTTCAGGTAGCTCTTCTCCCTTGGTTCTTATAAATACAAAAAAAAAAAAAAAATCCCCAATTTCCTTTGTATCTTGTGCATCTTATGAATGAAATTGTTATAATTATACACCATGGTGCTGCTTTCCAATTTTAATTTCTCTGGAAGAGAAATTTCAATCAATATAACCAAAGAAGGTTTCAGCATAAGAATAGCATTTTACCTCATTCTTCATGACGTAATTATTATGCATTACATGCCTGTATCAAAACACATCATGTACCCTGTAACTAAATACACCTACTGTGTATCCGTAAAAATTAAAAATCAAAAAAGAGTGGCATTTTAGGCAGTCCAAGGATTCATCCACAATGTCAGAAGAAGTGTCCTTATACTGAGTTAGCACTCAGTAAAACTTCCTCAAATGCCACTGTACAACCGACAACATGGGGACAAAAAAATAAGTTCTAGACTGAGCATAAAGAGACTTGGGTTCCAGCCCTGATTCTACCAATAACCAACTTTGTCATCCCAAACAGGTCACTTCTCTTTTCTGAACCTCACTTTCTTAGCAAGTGGATGGGAAAGCAAAAAATGATGAACAGTGAGCAATAATCAGTATGTTCAAGAAAGTATGAGGTTTTTTGATCCTAATCCTTACATGCTGGGAAGCGTGAGTTATTTTTTAACACCCTTATTGAGACATAATTCACATACCATACAATTCACCTATTGAAAATGGTGCACAGTTCAATAGCTTTTAGCATTCACAGCATTATACTTCCAAGTATATTGTTGTTAATTTATTTGATGACAATTAATGAACTAATAATATAGCAGCAATATTAATGACTACTATAGTATTACTAAACCAAGCAATAATTAAATGCCAAGAGCTTAATCTAAAGAGAATGAGAAATGTAGAATAGTGAGTCAAAGACTGTTGCAGCAAATAGTGGGGGTAAGTGGAAATGGCTAATCAATCTGTCCATGAAAACTGATCAAATAAGGATTAAGACCTGCTTATCAGAAGATACATAATAACTTTGGGTAGCACTTTCTTTACCTGCTTGAAGATGGCAAAATATTATCCAAGAGAACATCCTGAGGCCAAAGGGCAGCACCTGATAAGGTGCTGGGTCATTAAGTTAATTTTTATATATGCTGAGTGTATTAGTCAGTTTTCACACTGCTGATAAAGACATACCCAAGACTGGGCAATTTACAAAAGAAAGAGGTTTATTGGACTTACGGTTCCCCATGGCTGGGGAGGCTTCACAATCATGGTGAAGGCACAAAGGAGCAAGTCACATCTTATGTCTATGGCAGCAGGCAAAGAGAGAGCTTGTGCAAAGAAACTCCCATTTTTAAAACCATCAGATCTTGTGTTAGAGAAATCTGGGAAGGCTTCATAATGCACATACCACCTGAGGGTTGTAGGAGGTAGAGAAAGGCTATTGGGGATTCAGTCTAGGCAGATAGAATGGTATGAGCAAAACACTAGGATCCCACAGGTTTCTGGAAGGTCAGGGGAAGAGCTTTGCATGGATCATGTATTAGGCCATTCTTGCATTGCTTCAAATAAATATCTGAGTCTGGGTAACTTATAAAGAAAAGAGGTTTAATTGGCTCACAGTTCTGCAGGCTATACAGGCATAGTGCTGGCATCTGCTCAGTTCCTGGTGAAGCTTCAGGATGCTCACAATCACGGCAGAAGGCAAACTGAGAACAGGCAAGTCACATAGCGAAAGCAGGAGCAAGCAAGTGTTGTGGGGAGAGGTGCCATGCACTTTTATGTGACCAGATCTCATGAGAACTCGCTATCACGAAGACAGACCAAACCATGAGGGATCTGCGCTCGTGATCCAAACACCTCCCACCAGGCCCCACCTCAGGCATTGGGGATTACAGTTCTACATGAGATTTGGGCGGGGACAAATATGAAAACTATATCAGACAGGCTATGGGTGATAAGGACAGAAAGGAGAATCACACCAAAAGGGGCCAAGGACCCTTTGCCTTATATGACACATCCGGGAATACAAAACTTGATATTGCAACAGAGAATAGCAATCACTGCATTACTTTTGTTTTTGGCTTTAAATCAGAAGTGTGATATGATTAGATTTCCGACCACGGAGTAGTGGGTTTTATGCTCAATTTCATAAAGAGTGTCAGGATAATACCTTTTGGTTTGGGGAGCAAAGAGGACACTTACCTGAACTGGCCTAATCCTGACCACGTGAGAGAAGCAAGATAAATCCTATTGTATCTGGCACTGGTGATGATACAGTAGTGCCCTCTTTTATCTTTATTCCTTCCCAGGGACATATACCAGGCTTCCCGTAACTACCTTCAATTTGTCGGGTAGAAACTAAGGTACAGCATAGCTTAATGAAACTCCCAGCTTGAACAGAGACTACCTGCCCAGACAACTTCCCTTGACCCTTCAGGGCCATGGCATTTACAATATTGCAGTATGTTTTATACTTAGGGCCCTGAAAGATCACAGTAAATGTTCTGCTTCCAGAAGGAAGAGAGAAGACAGAATCAATAGTACAACTTTAGTAAATAAATAAATACACATTTATTAAGGAAATTTTCTTCTGGACAGTGAAAAAAATGATCGTAGTGACTACGCATTAAAACTCATAAGCCACAAGAAATCTATGTGTTCTCCTTTATGATGTCCTATATCTTTTGTAAATATATACTGTCTGTTCACTCACCTGCAAAAGAAGGGGCAGGTATTTTTCTTGTCTGGTTATTGACTATTTTTTCCCCTAAAGGAACATAATTTCCAAATGACAAGTGCAGGGAAACTATCTCTTTGTTAAAAATTAATCATTGGTTTTTATATATTCTGATTGTTAGCATGATTCGTTTTCTAAGCCTTTTTATTTATTCCAATATTTCATTCTAGGGTCTAGCCAGGCCTCCCGGAGATCTCCAACTGGGGTTAGTTTTCTCCATTTGAAAAAAAATGTAAATATGCAGTGAAAAACGGCATTGTTTAATCAACATGGTGAAAGTTAATCCACTTTCTTTTGCAGGAGGGGTTCCTTCCTGAATACCTTAGGCTCTCGATAGTTACAGATTTATTTCATGTGTTGTCATCAACATACTAATACAGATGTTCCTCAAAATATGATGGGGTTATATCCCAATAAACCCATCATAAATTGAAAATATTATAAATGGAAAATCTGCTTAATACAACTAACCTACTGAATATCATATTTTAGCCTAGCTACCTTAAACATACTCAGAACACTTACATTAGCCTACAGTTGGGCAAAATAATCTAACAGAAAATGTATTTTATAATAGAGGGTTGAATATCTCATGTCATGTATTAAATACGGTATTGAAAGTGAAAGAATAGTTGTATGGGTATTTGAAGTATGGTTTCAACTGAATGTATACTGCTTTAACATCATCATAAAATTAAAAATTATAAGTTGGAGACCATCTGTATTCTATATAATAACTCTCCTTATATTTTCTTCTCCTATTTTTGATGATGTAATTAGAGCAGGTAAAAGAAAACACACCAATGGAAGCCAGCTCGTTTGGTTTTCTAATAAAAGGCCCAGTGGTGTACAGTGTTGACTAAGATGGATCATGGGTGTTAGCTCTTGACATCACTTATCAGATATAAGAGAATCCTGGGACAGGATGAATAATGCATGTTGATGGTGCTTTCCTTATGGTATTTTTTTTCTCAGAGAAACAATGAACTGCCCCTCTTACAGGCCATGTGCTGTGACATTTCAGTCCCTCGAATAGCATGTTGGCACTCTACTATTAAATATTATAGGGTGATGATACACCAGGCAAAGAATATAAGATAAAAACATAGACTGTGACGTCTGGTAGTGATGGTTCAAATCCTGGCTTTGTTATTTTCTAGGAGTGTGGCTTTTCGCATATCACTGAACATTTCTCCAAGCCTCAGTTTCCTTGTGTGAAAAATGAGATAATGAAAATAGTAGCTATGTCACAGAGTTCTTTCAAAGATTGAAGAAACAGTGCAGTATAGAGAGGAAGTAAAACTAAGTGGAAGACTGTAGGTTCCAGAGTCAGATTGCCTGAGTTCAAATACCAACTCTGCTACTTACTAGCTGAGCAAATTACTTTGTCTTTGTTGCTCGTTAGGTTCCAGGAAGCAGACCCTGAAACAACAATTAGCCGACAGGATATATATTAAGGCATGCCCTTAGGATTGGCACCTGTGAAAGAGAGAAGGCAGCAGGAGTGGGCATAGGGAGAAGTTAGGCTGTAATGCAGTTCCAGTGAACGCCTCAGCTGACCCCAGAGGGAGTTCCTGAACTAGAATGGCCCTTCAGAGTGGTCTCAAGTTGGAGCTTGGGAATCTGGTATTTACAGCCCATGGTGACCAGTCACTGGGTGCACCTGCTGCTGGAAGGGGTCATGACCTAGGTGATTTTTCAGCACAGGCAATTTCCAAAGAGGGCTGACATCGGTAGGCCCTCTTCTGGCAGCACTCCCAGCAGCTGGGAATAAGTCTTTCATTCTTGAATGGGGCCTGTGTGGTTCATCACAATGTCCACCACAGTCTACTTCCATATTCTCATCTGCAACATGGGGATAATAATAGTACCGACCTCACGAGTATAAGCAAGTGTTCAAGGAATAGCAGTTAAGGAGCCTTAGTCAGACTCACAGATTTGTTAAATGTTACTGATGGAAAGGGTCTTATATATCAGTGGCTCATTCCCTTTAAGAGGCGAGGAAGCCAGAGCTCAATGAGAGGAAGTGATTTGCCGTGTTCAGTAGTGGAATAACCAGGTGGGGAACTGGGGGCATGTATCACTTTGCCCAGAGCTAGTGAGCCATAAAGGGAGCCATATGACTGGGCTTATACAGTCCCACACTTCATGGTGGTGAAGCAAATAAATAATTAACCTCCATTAATGTCAGCTCCTTCACTTGCAACTCTTGGTGCAGTAGTGAACTTTGGCTTTTATTCCATTTTGTTTCCGACAAGGATCATGCAGGAGCTGGAGGAACCACATAAACAAACATTATTCCAAAATTGCCAATGTCCTTCTTGATTGTTCAGAATCTGAGGAAGCTGATCAGCCTCGATCTTTGTGGGAAAGCTTTTCTCTGACTCTCTGAGACTGACCACTTGTGCCTCTTCGCTTTCGTTCCAAGGGTTCTACGCCAGCCAGTGGACAGGATTTACTTCGCAGGCACTGAGACTGCCACACACTGGAGCGGCTACATGGAGGGGGCTGTAGAGGCCGGGGAGAGAGCGGCCCGAGAGGTAGGGCCTGGGGTCACAGATCATGGGGAAGGAGGAAACTCATGGTCCTAACATGTAGGTCAAAGATATCTGAAAGCCTGGAGATTAACTCTCCAGTAACCCCCAACTCAAGACCCATAAAATACCATCTTAACAGTTGTCTCAGGTGAAGTGAACACCTTAGCCCGAAGTCATAATGAAAATACCAAACATGTCACTGAAAGTGAAAAGAGTTCATGGAGCAAATGATCAACCTGACTATACTTGAAAGATAACCCAGGTCTGATCTTCCAGGACCAAACATGCTTCTATTAGGACTCAAAATTCAATTCATTTCACAGGAAAGCTTTTTCTGACAGTTCCTCTGATCTCATCCTTATTTGAGGTGTGTTCACAACTATTAAAATTTATGGTAAGCCTAATGATTGCCACCACTTATACCAGAGTGGAAAGACCCTTTGGTGCCTTTTAAAGGTTGAGTGGAGTGTTCTGGCCTTTACCATGGTGTTTCTGATGGATATCTCAAGAGACTGTTACTTAGTCCTTTATTTAGAGAACAGATTAGAAGTAAGATGGTGTCACTTTTGCTATTTGCCAACATGCTCTTTTATTTCAGATCCTGCATGCTATGGGGAAGATTCCAGAGGATGAAATCTGGCAGTCGGAACCAGAGTCTGTGGTAGGCTATGTTTTATTTCATGAATTTAGATGTCTTTTCTCTAAAACCCATTATTTACAAGAAGAGCACACTTGTCTCTATTCACATATACCTTTTCCTAAGTGATTCAACTAAGTGATTTACCTAAGTGATTTAAACATGAATGTTTAAATAAGTATTGTGGGTCAGGGCAGAGGTGAGAGATTCAGACAAACTTTGATAAATTTGTAGCTACCACATTCATTACGGGTTATTAGGAAAAAATATTTTTTGATGAGGAGGGAGACATTTCTCAGACAGTTCTAAAAGTAGTAACTCAATAAATGCTTGTTGAATAAATATCTAGCCTGCTGATTCTCAACAAGAGGTAGGAGAAGAAAGAAAAGTGTGTTAGCATCTCCAGTCCAGGGACAAACAGATGGAATGAAATGGAGAATATTGAGATTAAAATTTTATTTTTAATATACTTATCATTCTTGCAATAAAATCCTAGGAAGTTTTCCTGGCTGGAACGAAGGATGCATAGAGGTTAGAGTGAAAACACACTGTAGAGGACAAGGTCAAAAAGGGTAAAGTTATTACTCTATCCTTTTAAGTGTGAAGTCAGAGAAAATAGGCCCGCCACTCCAAAGTCATTCTCTTAGTGCTTCTGCCAGGAATGGGATTGTAGGCTGAGGGGACCATGGGTTCATGTCCTAACAAGTATTTATGGCACACGTGTTCTGCATCAGCCATTGCGGTAAATGCACAGCAGCATTTAGTGGAGCTCAACATCTGGTGGAGAATGCAAACGATAATCAAAAAGTACAGAACAGCAGAGAAGGCATGCTGAGAAAACAATGCAAAAGGAGAAGCTCATCCTAGGCTGGGGGCCCAGGAAATAAAGCCTCCCTGAGGAAGTGAAGAGTCCAGTGAGGAAGACAGGGTAAACAGTATAAGCAGAGGGAACATTGTGTTTAATGGCCTAGAGGTTGGCAAGAATGGGTTATGTTCAGAGAGCTGGAGGAAGTACAGACTTTCTAAAGTGCACAAGCCCTGTACTAACACCCAGTGTTGTCTGAACCCAGGATGTCCCTGTGCAGCCCATCACCATGACCTTCTTGGAGCGACATTTGCCCTCCGTGCCAGGACTCCTCAGGCTGATTGGATTGACCACCATCTTTTCAGCAACGGCTCTTGGCTTCCTGGCCCACAAAAGGGGGCTACTCATGCGAGTCTAAAGAGAGAGGGTGTCTGTAATCAGACTCTCTTCATACTGTCTTTAGGGTATGGGTTGGCAGAAGCAGTTGCAGTCAAGTTCCATGAAGACAAATAATGTGGAGTGAGTCGGGGAGCGTGAAGATAAGTCCAACTCTGACTGTAAAATACATGGTATCTCTTTCTCCATTGTGGCCCCTGCTTAGTGTCCCTTACCTGCCTTAGTGTTCTGTATTGCCCTCGGAACCTTTAGAATAGTTAAATTGGCTTGTTTAAGGTTCTTGCTGCCCTGCAACACACCTTGCCCATGCACAAGCAATGAGATTTATCCTACCACTGTGGCTTTGTGCTTGTCCTTCCTCTTACCTGTAATAGCCTCACCTTCCAAAGTTCTTTGCATTTGTCCTTAGAATACTGTATTGTTACAGCTGAAAGACATTAAAGACCATTTAGTCCTCACCTTCTGTTTTAGAGTTAAGCAAACTGAAGCCGACAGAGGTGGAACTTAATGACCTAAGAGCCACAGTAAGCCACTGATATCTGGAGGACTAGAACACAAATCCAATGCTTTTCCCACCTCCCTGAATGTATTCCCCGATTACCCTCCTTCACTCCCTGTGTAGTCACTGATGATGTCCCCTTGTGTGGGTTTACTTTGTGCTAAGTTGTCTTACACTACTCAAATGCCACTCAATGTATAGCCTTAAGTCTTACTGTTTTGTGCAGTGTGTCTCCAGCTGATTTTAACTTTTTGATGGTAGAAAGTTTCTCTCTTCTTCCTTTTGTATCCTCCATTGTATCTTCATATAAAGTACAGTACACACAGGTAATTAAAAATAAAAGTTGGTTGACCATATCTGCTGTCCTTTCTTTTTGGGTAATGACTTTCAAGCTTTGGACAGATCAAGTCAAGATCCAGTGTTAGGTGTATAATTGTGACTTTAAAGCATTTAGTCAAAATTTCCTTGAAGCCTGGGTGATGCATGCATTTTAATTGCATAATCCATCATGGGTGGCATATGCGTGAGCACGTTGTAAATGATTTATAATGATATGGTAAGAATACTAAAAGATACAGTTCCTTGCCTTCACTACACCAAAAAATACCTGTCAAAATAAATGACATATTAATAAGCAAGATGCTTAAAGTATCAAGCTAATGACAATATTTCAGTTGACATTTCACATTCTTTCTTGGTGCAAAGCTGATTACTAGGTACAGTCATTAATTTAAAACTACAGTTTAGCAGTGCATTAAATCTTATTTGGACTATTTTTTAAATGATATCACCATCTCAAAGCACTCATGCCTCTAGATTTCCATAGTCAGTTTCCATAGGGATGTCTTTTAAATCCATAAATGGCCATTCTTATACTCTTCTTTAAAAAATGAAGTTTATTCTTAGCACAAGTGAAATTTAAGAAATCTTCCAAGATGAATCAATAATACTATAGAATTTCTGATTTTACAGTGGCATTAACATGTATGAATTTATGGGAAATTTAGGGACTGTCTTACTCTATTTTGTGTTGCTATAACAAAATATCAGAAACTGAGTAATTTGTAATGAACACAAATCTATTGGCTCATGATTGTGGAGGCTGAGAAGTCCAAGATCAAGGAAATGTCATCTTGTGAGGACCTTTATGCTGTGTGGCAGAAGGCATCACATGGGTGAGAGAGAGCAAGCAAAAGAGGGCTAAAGTCATCTGTTTATAGGAAATCCACTCCTGTGATAACAAACCCACTGCCATGATAATAGTATTAACATATTTACGAAAGTGGTGCCTTTATGATCCAAACATCTTTCATTATTAGTTCTCACCTTCCAACACCACTGGACTGGGGATCAAAGTTCCAACACATGAACTTTGGGAGATACATTCAATCCATAGCAGAGACTAAATGAGAAAAATCAAGAACCCACCAAGATTTTCTTTGTAATCATTTTTTAAAACTGTCTAAAAATGTACATAGCATGGGGAAGTCTTCTTGAGCATCTTTTCCAAAAAGTCTCCCTAAAAATTGATCATATGGCTAACTATAATGCATCTGTTATCAAAGAGTCAATGGCTGGTCACAGTGGCTCACACTTGTAATCCTATTGCTTTGGCAGGCTGAGGCAGGCAGATCGCTTGAGCTCAGTAGACCAGCCTAGGCAACATGGTGAAATCCTATCTCTACAAAAAATGAAAAAATTAGTCGGGCATGGTGGTGCATGCCTGTAGTCCCAACTACTGGGGAGGCTGAGGCAGGAAATTGCTTGAACCTGAGAGGCGAAGGTTGCAGTGAGCCGAGATCACACTACTGCACTCCAGCCTGGGCAACAGAGGGAGACCGTCTCAAAACAAAAACAAAAACAAAAAAAAACCAGAATCACCTTCTCTAAAAATCCCCCGGATTACTCATTCTCCAGCTGAGTGAGGAGTGCCTTTTAGTTGTTTTCCCAATGTCACATACATTGACCTCTTGTCCTGTGCCGACCGCATGATATTGCCATTGTGTCATCTTGTTGAGTTACATGATTTGACTGAGGTGCTGTTTCTGGGTTTTGGGGTTCAGGAGAGCCCTCAGTTCCCGTGAGACCTCATTTTTCCAGGTTCTTGGTCTATCACTCCCGCAAGAATGCAAGAGGAAACCACAGCACAGTGCACAGTAAATGCCGGACTCAGAAGTGTTTGTAGAAAGTGATTTATTTAAGTACAGAAAGAGAAACAGGAGGAGAGAGAAAGGAAAAGCTGACTCTCACAGTGAGAGAATCCAGACGGATGGAATCTAGGAGAGGAAAGCAGCTTCCACACTGAGTGGAAGAGAATAGAGACAGAGATGGAGTTTAGGAGGGGAAGACAGGCTTCCACGAGAGAGTGTGGAAGGGGACGCCAGAGGGAAAAATCCAGGAGAAAGAAAGACAGCTTCCACGAGGGTGGAAGGGGATCCAAACATGGAGTCTGAAGGGGTGTGGAAGAAGGGGACTTTTAACCTGGGAGGAACCCCCACCTTCACCAACACCCCTTGGCCAATGAAAGGAGTTCCCTTAAAATTCCTCTGGAGTGATTGACTTTTGATCCTTTCCCGTGCGTGAAAATCAAAACAGAGACTGTTAAATCTCCCAGATGGAGAGAGATGGGAGAGGGGCATGGCACTGGGAAGTTCTTGCCCTTAAAACTATACCCCCTTGTGGACCCAGAGAGAGAACACATTCCCTCAGTGCCAAGTTACATTAAATATCAGTTACCAAGGTGAGACCTGAGAGACAATAATAGAAAACTTCAAAGGAAAGATCTAAAAAATACATGTTTTTTTTTTTTTTTCCGTTGTAACCCCTCACCAGTTTTGAGGATCTAAAAGGAGTGGAGAGGGTTTTCAAAGGGGCAGATTTGTAAAGAGATCTCTTTAGAGAGAGTTGCCTTCTCCCAGCCTACCCAATTTTAGGAAGTCTGGTCATATAAGAAATAAATTCAACCATTTTCAATATAAGTTTTCTGTTGCAGTCTAAAACATCCTAAAACATCCACCTCACTTGACAAGATTTTAAGACCTTCTTATAAGACTGCCTTTAGATAATAATAATGCTTATTATTAATTATATTATTATAACAACAGTTACTTTCATTAAACATTAATTACAAGATGCTAAACATCATCTTATTTTATCCTGATTCCACTCCCATCACTTCCGTTTTCCACATAAAGAGTCTGAGTCTCAGAGACAAAGCAAAGTTCCCATAACCAGTGAGAGGTGTAGATGGCCTTCAAAGCCAGATGAGAGTTGCTCTAAACCTCTGCGTGTTCTTTTCACTGTCTCTACTCCCTGGACCAGCCTTATAAGATTACTTATCCAGAACACTTAGCACCTGATCTTTTTAAATTATTGCTATCTCCAAAACTTAGGTATTTTCTATCCAAAACGTATTTTTATTTGCTTCTACCACCTAATATGGCCCTAGTATCTTCTGGATACCGTCTTTCACTTTTTCCATTACAAGAACTAAAGAATGATAACCATTCAACAATAACTCAACAAATATATATTGAATACCCTCTCTATTTCAGGTTTTTGTGGGAGTTAGGAATATAGTTGTGAACAGAACTGAGAAACTCCCTTCCCTCATAAAACTTAAGTTCTAATGAGTAGAAAATAAATAAATAAATAAATAGTGTAACCTATACTTTCAGGTGATGAGAAATGTCATCAAGAAAAAGTTAGCAAAGCAAGGGGATAAAGAGTGATGTGGCGGCAGGGCATGGCTATAGTAGATTGAGTGGTCAGGTTAGGCCTTACTGAGAAAGGGACCTTTACTAAACTGAGACCTAAATGAAGTAAACAAATGAGCCATGATGCTACTTGCAGGGAGAACATTTCAGGCAGAAGAAATAGCAATTGCAAGTCCCAGAGGTGAGAATGTGATCGGAGTATTAAAGGAATAGCAAAAAAGCCAGTGTGGCAGGAGCAATGGTAACAGAAAATTAAGGCAGAAAATGAGGTTGGAGAGATAGACAGGGGCCAGATCAGGTATGAAGTCTTAGGTCACAGGAAAGGGTTTGGCTTTTATTCTAAGTGTAAGGACACTCCATTAGAGTGTTTCTAGTAAGGGAGTAGACAGTCTGGCAAATTTTTACAAGAATTAGTCTGTTGTCGATACTGTAGTGTGCTACCCAAATCTTCCTTTGGAAATGATGCACTCATTCACTCAGCTGCTTGAGTTGGGAGGCTGACAGCTCATAGCTGTGTCCCTTTCTGCAGGCTGAAGGAAATCCCTGTCCCAAAACATGCCCCTTCCTAGGAGTAGTCCAAATCCAATGAGTGAGTACAAATAACTATTTTAGTTCCAGAGCTCCTCGTGGTATCAGCTAAAGCCTTTATTGCAATTGCCTCAGAGTTCTGCTTCATCCTCTATGCAATTTGCTTCCCTCGCTTCTTCATAGGTATTGATCCCAAGGACACATTCCAATAAGCTTCTTGCATGCAAATCTCCATCACTGAGTCCGCTTCCTGGAAAATCCACCCTGTGACGCACTTAGTAATATGGAGAGCAGGTTGCTTTGTGGTAAGAGTGAAAGTAGGAGACTAGCTAGGAGGCCTGGAAAGTTAGTTGTCTAGGCCAGAGGTTCTGTTGGCTTGGTCTAGAGTAATAAAGATGCAGATCCATGGAGATCCATGAAGATCCAAGTGGAGGTGTTGGATAGGCTTTTGGCTATGTGTATTATTACAGTTCAAGGGAGAGGTTAGGGCTGGTGATATAATTTGGTAAGCCATGGGATTGAATGTAAACAGAGAAATCTTTGAAGACAAGCCCTGAGACACTCAATCATTAAATTTGAAATGTTCAATATCTCTTTACTCAATTACAAACAGCTGTGATCCCAAAAGGAAATACATATCTAAGAGCTACGACAAATTCTGTACTCAGATTACAGTGATTTCACTGTAATCATTCATTATAATCTCCATTATTGCAGCTTTTTAGTGATTATGGTAAGCTGATGTAAAAATGTAATAATTATTTTAAAAAAATTTAAAACATTTCTGTTCTATATTTCTCATGTTTGGACACCTGGTTAAACAATCTGCTGCTGAATTTATGTATTTGCTTATTGTCTGCTACTTCCCAAAGAATTTGAGACAACATCCAGCAACACATTTAAATACCAAGTTGACAAAACAAAACAAGAGGAGATGGTGTGTGAGCAGTAAGGCGATGAGGAGAAGGTGGACAAGCAGGTGGGCACAGGGAAGACCAACTGCTGTCTAGGTAAGGAATCCGAGGGAGTCCTGCAAAGACCTATTGACCAAGGCCTGAAAATGTTTTTGTTTCACTTTGTCACACTGTCTGAAATGTTACATCAGAAATCTCTTACATTGGGGTCTCTCAAAACGCACATTTAGCCCACCAAATGGATTCCTGGCACATCTCACTTAAGCGTGAATAAGCTTTATCCAACTGTGGTTACCTCAGGGAAAAAGTCTACTCCAAAGATGAAATTCTGGGCAACACCAGCACAAGGTGACTTCAGGATATTGGGAGACTCAATGATTCTTCCTTCCTCATCACCCTCTGAACTCTTCTGCCTACCTCCTCTATGTCAGCTCTTCCTCCTGTTTCTCCTTGACTTCCTCCAGAGTGCTTTCAGTGGGTGACTGCCTCCTTTCTCAAGATCCTGCTGATGGAGGGAAGAGAACCCCAAATATGTCCAGTGCTTTCCAAGAGTCGGCAGGCATGCTAAAATGACACTTTTCATAGTTTGACCTCAGAAGGTTGGGTTCCCTATTTGAAAGGCTTCTATGAAAAAGTCGATGGCTGAGGAAACTAGAATAAAGATAGGAAAGCGGGGAAGGCTCTGATCATTTCTACAGGCCTTTGGTCCACCCAGCAGCTGTGGTCCAAGAACCTTCCCCTGGGGCTTGTATGTGCGGGAAGTCCTACTCCCTCTGCCTTAGGTGTCCTGCCCTGTTGTCAGCGTGGAGTGTTTCTACATTTAGTCTTCAGCAACTCAGCTTCAGAATTTCCTTCTTTGAGAAGCCAAGAAGAGGAGAGTCAGCTGGGTCCAGTGAGGCTCTTTCTCCACCCCAACCCATCCAGGCTGGCAGTGCCAATAACACCATATGCCCAGCTTAGTAGGGTGACCCAGATAAGCAGGCAGGGAAGAGCAGCAGGGACCCAGTGTTCCTGGACGATGATTCAGCTGAGGTTCTGCAGAGGCTAATCCAGGTGGATTCGAGGGCCTGGTATTCAGCAGGCATGCAAAGAGTCATATTTGATCAGGGAGCAGGACATTGGCAGCAGCTGGGTGCCAGCCATATACCTGCCCCAAAGGGTTCTGTGATGAGAACAGGGTAGTTAAGGTACCTAGTGCAGACCACAGGCCTCAGACTGGATCTCAGATCCCATCCTCTCTCAGAGATGGATCTGCCTCAAGGGACAGGACCAAGACTCCATGTCCAGTAGCCATCAGCAATTCCTTATCCTCTGCTCCTTATGTGTAGGGCTTTCCTGTCGGAGCCTAAAAGGGTATCTTTCCTATATTTTGTATTATTATCCTCTGCCAACCCATCCCCACCAAGACTCCTTGGATCTGTTTGCCTGAAACCCAGAGCGAGGATGGCTAAGCCCTTGTGTGGCAAGCCCACCTTCTCCTCTATTTCCTGACCCCTAAGGCTGTCGTTTCCCTTTGCTCCCCCTGGCCACCCCACCATATTGAGTCTGTCCCAAGAGAGGGCATTGTGCCATGCAATGGGCCCCTTCTCCCTGTCTCAGAGAGATTGCTGTGCAGAGCCCTCATTTCCCTGGATGCCGATCCGTGAGGAATGTGATCTGCTGAGAGCTCAAAAGCATCCACCTGATGCCAAACGACCTTTACATTATCCCAATACTACCTCCTCTCTTTACCTAACTGGAAATTTTCATCATGGATTCATGTGTGGGGGTGGGGAGAAGGTTAGCTGAACTCTGAGAAGCCAAGGGCACCCTTCCTGGGTACGCCCAGTGTCAGTCCTAGCCCTTGGAGTAAGCTGGGGCGAGACTGGATTTTTTTTTTCTTTTCTGTGCTTGTTAATTTTAATTTGTTAATTTTGCATTTCAGCCAGATACTCAGCTTCCCCTAGAGGCCAGGCTTGTCATAAATTATCAGATGAAATAAATAATGAATAAATGCTTCTCTCTTGGATTCCAATTTAAATCCAAGGAGCCCTGGTGAGATCTGAGGACTGGTTCTGTCAATTATTTCTTCCAGACTGACCTTCAGTTACTAATTGGCTCATTTAAATTCATTCTTTTGAGGGCATGTTACAATGGAAGTGAAATAATTAAAGAGCAGCAAACTTGAATTTGTGGTTGGATATCTTTGAAGGTATGTTATTACCATTATGATACTGGGCACCATATGAAATTGTGGTCCTGGGGAATGACCGTGGGTTTTGTACTTTTTCTCATGCAAGCGATGTTTCATGGTAAAACCTGGATCCTTGATCCCTGCTTCCTTACCTCTCTAGCTACACCAAAAATACTGGCATGAGGCAGTGCTTGCCGACCTTTCTCACATCACATCACACAGAAAAAAAAAAATGGTTGCATTCGTTTTAGCACACTGGCTAAATGGATATAGTTACTGAATGCACAGGAGCTAGTAGCTTGGGGGATGTGGACACCCGAGTTCCTCTGCCTCTGGCTGGAGAACTCATGGCCTCTAGATCTCTACATACGTACAACCCCTTTGTGGTGGGGTCTATCATTTGGGGAGACATTAAACAAGCATTTCAGAAAATATGTAATTTCAAATCGTTATGGAGGGGAAACAGAAGCAGTGATAAGAGCATTTTTTTCATACGTCTGTTGGCCATTTGGATATCTTCTTTTGTGAAGTAACTCAGGAATGGAAAACCAAACATTGTCTGTTCTCACTGATATGTGGGAGCTCAGCTATGGGGATGCCCAGCCGTAAGAACGACACAATGGACTTTCGGGACTTGGAGGGAAGAGTGGGAGGGGGCGAGGGATCGAAGACAACAAGTATGGTGCAGTGTAAGTGCATACTGCTCGGGTGATGGGTGCACCAAAATCTCACAAATCACCACTAAAAAACTTACTCAGGTAACCAAATATCACCTATACCCCAATAACTCACGGAAAATAATTTTCTTAAAAAGCAGTGATGAGATTATAATGGAGAATTAATTGTTGGGGAGGGGTTCTCAGGAAATGTATCTCTGAGGAAGTACTATCTTATCCTTTTGGAAATGACCCAAAGGATTTAGCCAACTGAAGGATGGAGAAAAGAATCTTCCAGGGAGAGGGAACCAAGACAGAAAAGAACTGGATAAATCTGAGGATTTATGAGAACTAGATGGCTGGAAGCTTCTGAGGGAGAGTGGAGTTATTCAAGGCGAAGGTAGGTAAATAGGAAGAGGAAGGAGCATGCAAGGTTTTGGGAGCCACAGTGCGTCATATCTAAAGTGCATCGAGCAGTTATTGAAGGGGCTCCAGTTAGTACTGACAGGATCAAATTTGCAATTTTAAAAGATCTACTTGGGCTGCTCAGGTGGTATAGTAAAAGTGAAACCAGGGCATTTCAGCAAGAGATGACTAACCAGAGAGGTGTTACTAGCGGAGAAAGGTAATTTGAGATGCATTTTTGAAGTAGGAATCATAGTAGACCACCAACAGATCCTCAATCTTTATTTTTTTAAAAAGCTATCATTTATTGTTAGTACTATAACAACTTCATGTATGTTATCCTATTGAATGCTCAGAACTGAACAGCTACCTCCATTTAACAGGTAAGAAAATGCATGTTCAAGCTGGGTGCAGTGGTTCATACCTGCAATCCCAGCACTTGGGAAGCCGAGGTGGGTGGATCACCTGAGGTCAGGAGTTCGAGACCAGCCTGGCCAACATGGAGAAACCCCGTCTCTACTAAAAATACAAAAAATTAGCTGGGCATGGTGGCACATGCCTGTAATCCCTGCTACTCGGGAACTGAGGTAGGAGAATCGCTTGAACCCAGGAGGAGGAGGTTATGGTGAGCCAAGACTGCACCACTCCACTGCAGCTTGGGCAACAGGAGTGAAACTCCATTTCAAAAAAAAAAAAAAAAAAAAAGAAAAGAAAAGAAAATACATGTTCAATACCAAGATTCAAACCCAGACCTAGCTGGCTCCAGAAACCTGAGCTTTTAACATTTTTGCTTTCCTGCAAAAGAAGGTGACTTAACAAAGAATCTGTTTCTAACAACAGTTCTTAAGGCTAATAAATCAGAATGTGCCTTTAGGAATAATAAGTAGTGCAAGTTGTGTGTTAAATGTAGGAAGCTGCAACCAACAGACTTTCCTGTCCCTGAACTAAACAATACTGAGCGAGTCAAAATAACCTGGCTACTTGTCACAGGAAATACTTGCTCCTGGAATACAAAGCTTTGAAGTAACGAAAACAGATTATTTATCAAGACTAACAGCTTCCTCATCAAGACTCACTTTAAGACACCACTTTACTTTGCCTACCAATCCACAACTACTCTATCATAAACATTTCCAATTCCATCTTTTGCCTTGCAAGATCTGCCTTAAAGACAACCCCCAGATTGAAAACTCTATGAACCCTTCCCCAATCTTTCCACTATGACACACTAGTAAGACTGTCAATGCGATGCTCTCCCTTATGGCAGTGTATCTCATAAACTCAGCTTTTCTTGATTGACATGTTTTCTGATGATCTTTTGGGAATTCAGTGGTTGACAAGTACCTGGTAGGATACTCTTGCTTTGGGGCTTGGCCACCTAAAGGGATGCCTGAGCAGGTTCGTATGAAAGTACCGTATTCAGATACGTGCAGAGTCTGAGAGAAATTCAATTGTTGGGATTAGAGAGCAAAAATTTATCTTCTGTAATTTATTAAAGGTACAAAGTTGCAGTCTGGTTTTATGCTTATGTAAGACAAATACATTTGCTTCTCAAGATCCCAGATGCCAACCTTCCTGTATGTAGAAGACAAAGTTGGGTAGAAGCTATATTGGGGTGTGCATGTGATAAGGAAGAAGGTAGTCATTGGTGGAAGCAGGGCAGAACCCATGTGGTTATAAATCATTAAAAGTTCTACTTGCTGCTCCAAATTCAGGGGCCTGGAACAGCAAGGATTTGAGGACAGACAAATTGTGGCATTTAACTCTTGGTTTTCAAAAATATTCAGGCCCATGTGGTAGGCTAGATACTAGTCTGGCCAAAGATGTCCACATCCTAACCCTGGGCCCAATGAATATGTTACTTTACATGGCAAAGGGACTTTGCAGATGTGATAAAATAGGGAGATACTCCTCATGGGCTCAATGTAACAAGGGTTCTCTTAAGAGGGAGGCAGGAAGGTCAAAGTGAGGAGGAGATGGTGTATCCATGGAAATGAGATTTGAGTGATGTAGCCACAAGCCAAGGAATGCCAGCAGCCTCTAGAGCAGGCGTCCCCAAACTACGGCCCCGCGGGCCACATGCGGCCCCCTGAGGCCATTTATTCACCCCCACCGCACTTCAGGAAGGGGCATCTCTTTCATTGGTGGTCAGTGAGAGGAGCACAGTATGTGGCAGCCCTCCAACGGTCTGAGAGACAGTGAACTGGCCCCCTATGTAAAAAGTTTGGGGACACCTGCTCTAGAAGGAGAAAGAGGCAAGGAATGAGTTCTCCCTTGGAGCTTCCAGAAGGAACCTTTCCTGCTAACACCTTGATTTTAGCCCTGTAAGACTCATTTCTAACTTGACTTCCAGAACTGTAAACTAAGAAGTTTGTGTTGTTTTAAGTCACTAAGCTTGTGCCAATTTGTTACAGGGGCAATAGGACAGTAATACAGCTGACAAAACTTAAATGGCTGATAGAGCAAAGGTGGTCAGGCTGCTTGAGACAGGAGCTGACCTGCCCTCACTCCCTTTGGCCTGTCTGAACTGGCCCCATCTCTCAGTGGACTTACCTTTCAGATGTATCCTCTGGCCAGCTCCACACAGTCTAAATATAAAGCCCATCTGATACCAGCTGCCTCCTTGGATTCATCTAGGGGCCTCATACCTGCAACTTCCATGCTTGCTAGTTGATGTGATGTAGTAGCCTACAGTAGCCAGATGAATATACGACACCAGGCAAGCAGAACTCTTTTGCTCATTTTCTTAATGTAAATCTGATTCACTGCCAGATGTATTACATATTTAGTGTATGTCTGGCATGGGGTATACAATTTACCAGCTTAGATGTTGATCTTGCCAAAGACAGAGTTGCCAAGGCTTAGTTCCACTGAAATCCCATAAACTGAACCCACAGGGCACTTAAATACCACTCCAGATTCCAGCCACTCTTTGGTGTATGTTTTCTGAATTTGTACGGCCTCAAATAACCGAGGGTGCTCTGGGGACCTCTAAGGCAGTCCCAGCGCAATCCAGTGTCTAAAAGAAACACAATGTTGACTCCCAAAGCTTAAAAGTAATGTAAATATTTACTATACCACACAACTCCAGCCAAAGTTAGAAAGCTTCCTTCCTTCAGTTTTGTTTGATTGTCAAAGCAGTTTTTGAAAACCCCTTCTTCTCCCATCATTCTCGCCAAACTAACACAGGAACAGAAAAGTAAATACTGCATGTTCTCAGTCATAATTGGGAATTGAGCAATGAGAACACATGGATACAGGGAGGGGAACGTCACACACTGGGGGCTGTCAGGGGGTGGGGGCTAGAGAGGGGAGAGCATTAGGACAAATACTTAATGCATGCAGGGCTTAAAACCTAGATGATGGGTTGATAGGTGCAGCAAACCACCATGGCACATGTATACGTATGTAACAAACCTGCACGTTCTGCACACGTATCCCAGAGCTTAAAATAAAAAGAGAATACCCCTCCTTCTCTCCAGCTGCCCTCCACCGCAGCCCCAAGTTGCCTTTCTGAAACTTTCTCCTCTCCCCAGACCCCTTCTCCTGCTTTCCCCAGATTACTTCCGTGCGCCTTCTAAGGTGAGAGCAATTCTACCTGTCTCATCTCCCATCTATTTTCTCTTCACCCATTACCCAGATGCACACAATAGAGGCTGAAGAGCTGAGAAGTTTTAACCAAAAAAACTTCCTGAGAGATTAGGGCAGAGGAAAGGCTGGAAATATTAGATATCAGTATTGATCCATGTCAGAACTGAAAACTAAGAGAGTGCAGACAAATGTGCTGGAGGAAATTCTTGGCGGAAGTGACAAAACTTAGTTTCCCCAAGGACGAAGCTGTCTTGAATACTTTAGAATTTCCGCTGGAAGGAAACAACAGTGTTTGGCCAGAAGATGGCACTCTTTTAAAACAAATTGGGGCAGCCCCCTCGCACAGGGGTTGGGAGATAATCATAGTTGATAAACAGCTCCAAGTACAGAGAAGGGCTGGGCAGACAGGAAGAGTAAAAGACTAATGGGGTGAACTATTGTCAATGGGACAAATAGAACTTAACAGTCAGCAATTATTCGTTGCACATGTGGTTTTCATTACCATTTAGTCATGCCGTTTCTATTTTTTACTTCCTGTCTCACTATTTGGTGTCCTTACTTTCTTGCCACACAGCGATGCTTATAGAGGCCTGAGAGTTCTGGTAACTTCCTCTTAAATACTGGTTCTCCTGCATTTATAGCATCCAATGCTTTTTTTTTTTTTCTTTCTTTTTCTTTTTTTTTTCTTTTTTTTTTTAGACAGAATCTCACTCTGTCACGCAGGCTGGAGTGCAATGGCGCAATCTCAGCCCACTGCAACCTCCGCCTCCCAGGTTCAAGTGATTCTCCTGCCTCAGTCTCCCGAGTAGATGAGACTACAGGCACACACCACCACGCCCAGCTAATTTTTGTATTTTTAGTAGAAACAGGGTTTCACCATGTTGGTCAGGCTGGTCTCGAACTCCTGATCTCATGATCTGCCCAACTCAGCTTCCCAAAGTGCTGGGATTACAGGCATGAGCCACCGTGCTGAGCCCCGATGCTTTTCTGTAATAGTGCCGACTAGAGCCACAAATAACGCGTTCCGTAGTATCTACCATCAACTGTGTGCTCCATGAGGTGGGCTGTGTCTTGTACACTGCTGAATCACAGCATGGTGCCTACCTACCACATAGTAGGTGCTCAGTAAGCACGTGTTGAATGCTTGTAAGAAATTCAAGGCAATAACTGCTCACAAAACTTAAGCAGTGCTTCCTGTCTGCTAGTCTAAAAGGTCAATGGAGAATAGCTGATACCTATTGAGTGCTTCCTACGTTAAGCCCTTACCTGCATCATCTCACTTTTCCCATCAATTCTATAAGACAGGTACTGTAGTCATAGTAGCTATCTAGGGGCATGTAAAAAGTAAATGATACAAGGTGCAGGGGTGCCCTATATCAGTCCATCAAGATTCTCATTATTGCGCTGCTTTATGGAACTTCAAGCACCCTACCCCCACCAATCTTTGTCTCTTTTTTTCTGTCCATACTCCCCATTCCCCAGCACACACCCACATGTCTCTCCTCCACTCTATTTCACCCATAGACCTCAGTGGTTTGTGGAAAATATATGAGGCCCGTTAATAGGAAAACCTGCTTCCCATTGAGGCGTTACTGTTTGGAGTGTAAATAATAGCCTTTTATGGATCACATGTGCATTAAGGCGGGTTCTTACTTGAAGGGCCCACAGCCCACCCTTGAATGAACGGCAAGTTTTCATAAACCAGTTTTTTCACATGAGATTTCTAAAGCTACTTTTCAGAAACTTGGCTCCAGGCTGAGATAACCAGTTCACACCATCTGTCACTTTAAGAAACTCTGAAGAGAATGGCCTTGATCAAGGAAGAGAACCAAGCCCTGGGCTCCGATAGAGGAAAGAACTGTTACTATTACCTAGTACCTTCCTTTGTTGTCATCCTCTTCCTCTAATGTCTCAGTCAGCTTCCTTAGGCTACGGGACATGCCTTGCATGTTTACCAACACGTCAGTGTAAGCAAGGAGTATAGTTTGAAAATCTTAATACGCTCAATGTTAACATCCTGTTTGCTGAAATTATAGCACAGAATAAATGTGAACTGAAGAGCAGTGATTCTATCTCACTGCAAATACGCAGTTTTTCCAATAAAGTCTGACACCACTCTCATCAACTGTAACATTGCCATAGCAGGAGATAAACATTGCCGTGGTATGCTGAACTGGGGGAGGGTAATTTCTTAAGGGAGATTTCTGGTCTAAAAAGACTTTTTTTCTGTCTTTGTTTTTCTTGTCTTTTTGCCCTTCCAACCCAGGCCTCTCTTTCTCACTGTAGGTAGTTTTACAAAATGGTTGCTGGTCTTTGTGCTTGTTTCTCAGAAAATCAAAGACATCCAAAAAGAATTTGTCATTTAAGTGATGCAAAACCAAACTTTGTACTTCTTTATCAAGGACTTGAAGACAACTTGGACATGTGAACCAAGCCTTCAAATAAATGTGTTTTATTTTTATTGTTTTGAGATTGAGTTTTTCTCTTGTTGCCCAGGCTGGAATGCAATGGCACGATCTTGGCTTACTATAACCTCCACCTCCTGGTTCAAGTGATTCTCCTGCCTCAGCCTCCCAAGTAGCTGGGATTACAGGCATGTACTACCGCACTGGGCTAATTTTTGTATTTTTAGTAGAGATGTAGTTTTGCCATGTTGGTTATGCTGGTCTCAAACTCCTGACCTCATGATCCGCCCGCCTAGGTCTCCCAAAGTGCTGGGATTACAGGTGTGAGCCACTGCACCTGGCTCGAATGTCTTTTATTTGGTCAGCACTCTTTTCAAGGAATTTGAATAGAAATGCTTTTTAGAAGGGTACATACTTCCTAAGTCAGCCAGTCCTCAATAGTCCCTAATGTCTCATGTCTGCTGCTGTTGATTTTTAAGCTGCTCAACTCCTGAAGACATTGGATTTAGGACTTGTCTTTATAAATGCTTATTTCCCCCTTTGATCTTTCTGTTAGTTTTCTGTAGATGGGGCTCCTTCATTGAGACAGAGATTGAATCATTTCTAGGGCTTTTTCTTTCTTTCTTTTTTCTTTTTTTTTTTTTTTTGAGATGGAGTTTCGCTCTTGTCATCCAGGCTGGAGTGTAATGGCGCGATCTCGGCTCATCGCAACCTCCGCCTCCTGGGTTCAGGCAATTCTCCTGTCTCAGCTTCCCGAGTAGCTGGGATTACAGGCACTCCCCACCATGCCCAGCTAATTTTTTGTATTTTTAATAGAGACGGGGTTTCACCATGTTGACCAGGATGGTCTCGATCTCTTGACCTTGTGATCCGCCTGCCTCGGCCTCCCAAAGTGCTGGGATTACAGGCTTGAGCCACTGCGCCTGGCTCTAGGGCTTTTTCTAATTCTGATTTTTTTTCTTCTATATAAGTAGTGCAGAAATCCAACCTTCTAAAAGAAGTTACCTTACCTAACAGGGATAGGTTACCAGAGAGAGCTCCATTCTATCTATAAAGCCAAAGCTCAAGTCCACAATGTCTTTTACATGACAAGGCAACTCCCTATTTTCTATGAGAGTAAAGTACATAATGCAGCACTCTGCCCTGGATCTGCAGGGAATACAGGCTGGTCGAAGTTCACAGCTACAATTCCTCACTAGGAATTGTCCTTGAACCGGCCTCACCCAGGGTAGCACCCTCCCTCAGGGGGAGGCTGATAAAGGGTCACAGAGTCCAGACCTCCTGTTCTCAATGAGGGACAATTCTGAAGGGTCTTCCTAGCTCCTCATTAGAATCTGTAGTTGCAACTGCATTGTAGGTCTACTCTCCTGCCCAATCCTGCCTTCCTCATCCTCTTAGGTATATTTCCTGAGGACTGTCTCCAATGAACTTTTTGCCTTGACTCTGTATCTTAGAGTCTGTTTCCGGAGAACCCAATCTAGGACAAGGAGGGAACCAGGGTACAGAAAGACTGAATTTTTTGCCCCCGTCATACCAATAGGCAAAAATAGATACAGTACTGGCAACAAAATGCATAGATCACATTATGCTGCCATGAAAAGAATGCTTAGAAGCCATCTAATGCAATCCAACCTTTTCCAGATGTGAAGATCGAGAGAACCAAAGTGACTTGCCCAACGTATCATAAGCTAATTAGGTGAGACAACTTGGACCAGAATGCACATCTGTGGCCCAATCAGGCAGGCTACAGAATTGCAGCATTTAATCAGTTCCCAGAAAACCTCAGTAACACATGAGAGTCGAACTCAACTTTGAGAATTTGTAGTCGATATCAAAAATGATTTCCTAAGTCCGTCCTCTGTGGAAAATGCCTCATTGAGACCTCTTGCTATAAGAAGCCATTGAACTTTCTGCGTTGAGCTATCAACTGAATACAGGAGTCGAGTCTGTATTGGGGACAGTACTACACTTTATTAACAAACAAAACAGAACCATACAGGCAAAATCTTCAGTGGCAAAGCACACACATGGGTATACCCCAATATGTAGCACTGGGGCAAATTTTCGACATGGAATATTAGGCACCAAGTTCACAATCAGACTAAACACTGTTCACAATCCTTGAATCCATACTCTTCAGTGGAGTATGAGGTCTTACTTAACAGTTAACTGTGACAGACAAAGTCTTAAAATCTAATTCTTGGCCTAACTTTGGAGTGAGGCCAACTCGGTCTTCAAAACTGTAAAGTGGATGCCTTAACAGGGCCAAGATCTGTCAGTCTCTAAAAGTGACGTTCATATCTCTGGTTCAGAGACAAGGCTTATGGTATCTTCATGTTGGATGAACCCACATATGGTGAGAGTTCTCAGCTCCAATTTCTTGTTTAGGCACATCTGGACTGGATTTCATTTTGATACCCAATCCGTAGATTAATAGGGTTAATCTAATTAGAATAAATCAAATGGTGTTCCAAAAAGTTGAAAAGGGTAAATCACATACTTATGAGTTCTTCAACATTCAAGACCTTAAATATGTTAGCAAACTGAATACTGTTCAAACTGTTGCCAGTTAAGGAGTTTAAATCAGCATTTCCTGAAAGGTGTGTCAGGACTGAGTTAATCAGTAAGATAATAGAAACAACTGCAATAGATTAGGGAAAAGATTTCTCAAAGCAGTTTGATAGAATATGTGGCAACTCCTTATGTACCAGAGCACATCCAATACAGCAGGCGTCCCCAAACTTTTTACACAGGGGGCCAGTTCACTGTCTCTCAGACCGTTGGAGGGCCGCCACATACTGTGCTCCTCTCACTGACCACCAATGAAAGAGGTGCCCTTTCCTGAAGTGTGGCGGGGGGCCGGATAAATGGCCTCAGGGGGCCGCATGCGGCCCACGGACCGTAGTTTGGGGACGCCTGCAATACAGTCTCAAAACTCCTAAATTAGCTGAAATGCAAGGTAAAGAGCAGCAGAAAACTCCAGCTCTTGGGATAGGCAAAACTTGGAAGATTTATGTGCTCACACCAGGGTCCAGCAACTTAGGTTTGAATTCATAAGGTTAAATGATATAATAAACTTGGGTTAGCTGGTTTCCCCTGGCAATTAATTCCCCTTAAATAAAAATATATTGATACATTTTAAAAAGAAGTATTTTATGGTTGAAACCTTGGGAAAGGGCTTTTAAAAATCAGAGTTTTTAATATGGGAAAACAAGAGGTGGGCACCCTTCTGGGCTGACATTACTCCTAAGATAGAGAACTTAGTCTTCATGTATAAAATGACTCAATTAAATGTCTTTTATAAAACTTAACAACTAAAGCAAGTGAGCTTACTTTAAGAAAATTAGAGCCCTAATTTCTTTTCCGTTTGACAGTCTCAACAAATAACAGTCAAATTTATCATGTGTATTTCAGTACTTATTTAAAAGAAATTGGCATGCTACGCTAATATTTATGCAGAGGTAACCATGTTGAAGACCTACGTAAGTTGAGGGGTGTGTCTAATTCTATGGACGTAGGAAAAAAGAAAAAAAAAAAAACATATGTCCCTAGAGGCCTTCAGACAGCCAGGGGGCACCTGAAGAAAAGAAAACTGCTGCTTTCCTGGAGTAGAAATAGAATGTTGTAACTGGCAAGGATCACTTGGTGTCTAGCTGCCTTCCAGGGGGAAGAGAAGATACCGATTGCAGTTGGTCTCACATAGAGCTAAGTGGGGAGATGTCCTGGGGGACAGTCCTGCCACTATTTGCCTCTACTCAACTGGAAAGCTGCATGTAAGTCATAGCAAGTCAGTTTCAACATTCTCACTCAGTTAAATACGCTCCTCCATAAGAAGTTAAAGAGCAAAAACATACAAATAAGTGAGCACTGAGCCTAGATGTCTAGAAAAGTCAGAGGAATTAGAAGTGGTCAGGAGATCCCTGAGGCAGCAGCCCACAAAGATGTCCCCATTCTGGTCTGAGGGTCTGCATGCTGCTACCCCCAACACTGCTTTCCTTTACTATTTCCTGATCCAAAGTGGAGGCTGCTTCCTCCAGGAGGCTGTGAGCCTCCAGGTTCTGCAATGACACTTCACCATCGCCTAAGGGAAGGAAAAGGACAGTCACAGGCTGGGCCTTCACCTATTCCACCTCTACAGAGAGAAAGTCAAATGCTTTGTTTCTGAAATCATCAGGCATTTTGCATTGAAGAGAATAAAAACAGGACACAGAAATTGTTTCTGATGAGCAAATCACCTTTAACTTTTTGAATTTAAGTGATCACAAGGCTTATTCTATCAATTAACATGAGTTGGTTTACACAGAGAAATAAGATGGAGCTTGATCTTGCTGAAATTAATTAGGTGATTTGAGTTGTTTTTACTTTAACAATGATTGGAACTAAGCCAAAGGTAGTTAAATAGAGTGCACTTAAAAACGGCCCAATGACACAGCCTTTAAATTTGCCAATATTTTCAATACCACCATTGGGTGGTATTGAAAACAGGTGAGCAGGCATATGCATGAAATTTCAAAACCGTGGCAGTAGCTTGTATTTGTACATAATAAACCCTAAGGTCGTTACTGATGCGGTAAATCCAACGATTTTCATGAGGCCAGGAACAGATGGCAGGTTTCTCTCCCAGAATGTGTGGGTGATTTCTACCGCTGGAACATCCTAGATGAAGGAACACAGATCATGAGGAAAAAACGCATGTTGACAAGGAGGAACAAAACACATCTGTAAGATCCATGCATGGAGATCCCTTGGATAGTTGCATCTATAATAAATCAGAGGCTAGAAGAAGGGAGATGTGAGTTTTATGTTCCATGATTTGTCTAAGGAGAGATGGTGTCCAGGGCTACCAAACTTACCTTTGATTCAGGTTCTTGTACCCAGATGTCCTTCTTGTCAACCTTCCCAAGTGCATTTAAAACCTGAAAGAAAGTGACCATGGTATTATGAAAAGAGGTTGTATAGTTTCTACAGATTCAAGGCTCTGCTAGCCACAGATGAGCCCCATGAGTGAGGTGCAGAGAAATGGACATATAGATTCTATCAGTGTCAAGACTAGCAAAACCAGATGCCAAAAACGTCACCATGACTCAGGAGGGAGAGAGTCTCGGCTTCCCTGCTTACCTCCCTGGCTGCTCGTTCTCCAGCCTCAACTGCCCCTTCCATGTAGCCACTCCACTGTGTGGCAGTCTCCGTGCCAGCAAAAAAAATCTTATCCACGGGTTGACGAATCACCCTTCAAGGGAACCAAGAGGTCGCAGAGAGTTACTTGGGAAGATGAGCAAGGTAAATGAGCCAACCACTGTCCTCATTTAGTCTGCAGAAGGCACAGAAATTTAGACTGTTCAAAAAAACACCTGTATGCCTCAGCCCAAGGTGAAAGGCCACTTTCTGCTTCCTGGGTCTGCATAGAAGATCCGAACTTTCAAGGCAGGAAGAATCAGGCTGTCAGATCATCAATCTCTAAAAGTGATGCTGACCTTTTCCAAGCCAGCCAGAGCTGGAATATAAGACTATGCATTCAATCCCCAAATCAGATTTCTTTACTGTTTCCTGCTGGTAGTCCATTCTGCTCCCTATCCTGTCCTTCTCAGGGGAGGGGGCTCTCTTTTTGAGAACAGTCACAGACCCAGCTTTGCAGGCATTCCCAGTGTGTGAGGTGGAACTGCAGTGGCAAGTGGGAAGACAGGGAGGTTAACTGTCATTTCTGGCAAAGGAGAGACCTGAGAGATTATATGGTTATGCCTCTTTAAGAAAACACCACCTCTGTACAGTTAGCTTCTCTGAACTTCTCTAGGGACTGGCTGGGGGCAACAAAATGGGTCTCCCCTTAAAAAGAGGGCCTGCCAAAGAGAACCAAAGAAGGGCTGGACTCAATGGACAGGTCTCCCCTCCAGCTTTCTTGGCTTTGACTCCTGCCATGTCCACAGCTAGTTTCATGAACTCTCCCAAGCTGCACGTTCTGCCCACATCCTGATGACCTTCACCTCTACCCACTGGCACTCCTTACCCTGGGCTTTATCTATTCCTTATCTTAGTCCTGTCTTCTAGACTTCTACTTTGAAACCAGAATAAATCTAGTTCCTCAATCCTGCCATTGTTAACAAAGGCAATTTGATTCAAGTAAGAAAAAAGACCAAAGCTCCTGTAAGAAAAAGGTTAACAAATACTTCTTCCTTTTCGGTGGACAAATGTGATCTTGTGTTAACTTTCTAGCTGTTACTCTGGAAACCAGATGAAGGTGTAATGCTACCTGTGGAGGCAACATCACTTATGCTAAAAGTGCCTCTCCACCCCACCCACGTTAGGAAACCATGCAAGCTGGGAAGACTCTGAATGATTTGTAAATACCTGGTACGAGGCTATCACTTTGGGTTTCCCCGAGTGTGGTGTCTCTTGTAACTGAGCAAGTCTTATAAATGAGCAAGTTACTAGACACTATGCTATGAGGCATAGAGATAATGGTTCCCATGAAGCAAAGGGCTTCTAGGTCAAGGTGGACTTCCCCACCCCATGTGGATCTCATTTCCTCACACCTCAACTGTATACAGTGAGAACTCTCCTTCTGAAGAGGACTGTCCCATGCTGCTCTGTTGGCAAGACAGATGTGTTAGATAAACACGTCCAATATCCTTCTGTGTTGACTGGTGCCAAGGAGCCTAAGGCGGTCATATGAGACTGTGAAGCAGAGCTCATGAAGGCCCTTTGGAGGACACTGCAGCTTCCTTCATTCTCACAAGCACCGTTCACATCTGAAATTCTCCCCAGTGTTCTGCTATTGTTCCGTATGCTGACAGTTATTTTTCTACGTACTGACATCCTCATTTTTCTATGGACATCCAGAAATATACAAGTGTTAACTGTGACATAAGAAATTGGGATTTTGACAACTATTTCTAGAATTTCCATTGAACTCTGCATTTCCTTTTAAATTTGGCACAGGTCTTGGATTAACTGGCGTAGTGCTTGGGTCATACCTTCCATACTGAGTCATGATCCCAGGCGGAAAATAGGCCGTGTAGCAGCCCCCAGAGTACTGCTCCTCACACCAGTTCTTCTCTTCATAATGTACTGGCTGTAGTTCATTGGGGGAGAAAATGCCAAAGAGAAAACAAAGCTGAAATGCTGCAAGCCCACAGTATCGTTGCTTTACTTTAACAAAAAGTTTACATTAAGAAAATAAAGAAGATCCTGTTTCTCTAACTCATTTAAGGGGAAGCGGATTCTGAAGTCTTTAGAGCTAAGTGTACAGGAAACCCCATTAACGATTCGGCTGCTCAAATCTCTGGAGTCTCTAATAACAGGTTTACTTCCCCATCTACCAGGCATTATTGCTGAGAAAAGGGTAGGAGGGAGGAGGCAGAAGATGAACAAAGGTCTAAAAAAGGCTTTTTTCCCAACCAGCTTCTCTAAGCTGGACACGTGAATGATGGGAATTCCACCGAAAAGATGTTAATATGAAAGATGTTTCCTAAGGGACATGTGAGAACCTTCTCTAATTTCCCTGGCACATTCAGAAAGTTTTATTATTTGAACAGCTCAGAGATAAACCCCTGAAAGAGCCCCCAGCTATTGGTATTTTTTGTTTGAAAAAGACGTAATTTCATTCTCCTAATTGCTTTCAGTGGTGGACTGCAAGCACTGATATTCCTAAATGAGTTGTGAATCGAGTTCACACACGGAAAAATAAATTAGTATGACTTTGACCTGGGAAGAGATTCTAGATTCAGTCTATCTTGTCAAGTACATACTACTTTGCCTTCACCAACAAATGATGCCATATCTGGAATTTAATTGTGCAGCAGGTAAGTGACACTGGTCGGGGGCAGGACCACTGTTCCGGGAACCCATCTCACGCATTCTTGACATAATGCCTTCAGCTATAGGCTCTGATTACAATTGGCTGCCAGTTATCTAGTGAACATTTAAATAGCCCAAAGGAGTTGCTGTCTCAGAAAATCCAGGCACCTCATATCAGCTTTTAATGACCTTTTGTGACTGCTGAAGTTTATCTTCCAAGTTAAGCATATCCCTTTATACTCTCCTTCATAAGACTGTCAAAAAATCAGCATCTGCTTTGCTTTACCACTTATACTGAACAGAGAAGAACCTGCTAGGGATTAAAGCTGGGAGTTTCTTACATCTAAAGCTTCTTGGGATCCTAGCACTTTCGCATAGAGCTCACAGATTTTCTTCTTCCTATAAAAAAGAGCCAAAAAAAAAAAAAAAAAAAGTTAGGGAAGGAGTAGCTGATGGGTACAGAATAAATCCAGTAAGTTCGAGGGCTTTTGCTCATCAGTCAGATTTGTTACAGAAAAATTCAAATCAATGGCCTTCTGTAACTGCACAAATGAACAGTTCCCTGAATCTCGGCATTCAAATTAGCTTTCAATGCCTCAATACAGTCACTTGAGGATTCAATGGAATTATTATTTTCTCTTTTATATTTTTGCCTCTTTCACTACCTAATCCGATATCTGCTCAAGATAAAAATGGGAAAAATAGATTCAGTTAAGTTTAGCCAGTCTTAGGAACTGATTCCATGTAACTTTTCTGGAATATGTACAATTCAAAAATGGCCCCTTTTATAAGACTAGAGTATAAGTGATGGTGCATTTTAACGATCCTATATTTGTGTTTTAATTACCTACAAACATATAAAGCTCATTTAATCATTTATTTTAATTTTTCATTTTATTCAAAGTTTTACAGAATTGCTAACATTTCCATAAAATAATTACTATACTTCAGTTACAGAAAATACCACAGAAAGAAATATACTTTGAAAGAAATGTAGTTCATCTTAAGGTTTCCAAATATTTGTGAAGGCTAATGCAGCAGCTGGCAAAATAACACACAGTACACAAAGAACAGTGTATTTTAGTGTCAGTAACGCAAACTGACAGCTCTTTAGCAGATATGCTTCATTTTTTTTCATTTTTAAACAATAGCATTTTCAAAAACACATGAAACCAAGATCATATGTTTACAATTTTTAAAAATTAGATTGTACACAGTAGGTTAAAAGAGACAAGTTAGATTGTCATGATTTTGACTATCTGAAATCTACAATTTCAACTGTACTTCTTTCAATATAGAAATAACGTGCTTTATACCAAAGTCTACTTTCTGCTTGTAACTAAAACATTGTACAGTGAGATGGATCCAATTAGTCAAACCTTAAAATTAAAAAAGCTGCAGACAACAGAGGACTGGAAATCCATTTCCATGTCATCTTTTAAGCCTAAGTTATGCTATACTGAAAGTGTCTACAGTCATTTCAGTACAGGAATTTGTCACTTGACAGAATCATCTGTGGACCACAGTATTCCAAACTGTACCTGAGGGATGGACACAATATGCTAATGTTACCTCAAACACAGCCTTTGGTTAGTCTCATAAGTCATTATCTAAATGACTAGCCCAGATCACGGTATTTTCATGTCTGAAAAAACCCGTGGTTGTACTTATGTAAACTCCTTTTGAAATGAAATACATTTTAAACTCACAACTACTTATGGTGAAGTTTTTTAAAAGGTCTAATTTACTAAAATCACCTGTTTTAGAAATTAATGGTTTTATTTCTGGATTTGTTTGCATAGGTTCACACTGATCCAGTTATATACTTTTCCTATTTACTTTTTATAGTTTTTATATAGTTTAAACATTTGAAAATGCTCTAAAATATTTGTTAAGGGATAACAAGCAACTGGAAAAATATTTGCTTAAAAATGTGGCAAAAGATTTGAGTCAAATCTATAAGACAAGTATTAAAAGCTGAAGAGACAAAATTATGCAGTGGGGGAGCTGAAGCTTACTGATAATAAAGAAATAGAGATTGAAGAATATACAATTTTATGTTGCCAATTACATTAGAAAATATTTTAAAGACATGCCCCTAATTTCTCTGAATAATGTGGGATGAAATGTAACCTTATAAATTTATCTAAATGCTCACACTTAAACCATTTATATAACTTCCAGAACATTCACCTCATAGGTATAAAGTCAGGAGGAGGAGGCGGATCATAAACATTGTTTATTGTCACCATTTTCCATGGAAGGTTTCAAGGGAAAGACAAATGCCACTTCTGAGATGATGTCATGCAACATTAGGTAGATATTTAGGTGGATAAATTCCGGGATAGTCAGAGAAGGTTTGGTTTCCTTTAAAGAACTGCTACATTATACATAAAAAGTCATAAGGGAAAGGAAGAACGTGAAGAAGTCTCAAGACTACTGTCTGCCTGTCTGTCTCTCTCAGTCTGATTCAAGCCCCTCATTTCAGAGATGAGGAAGCTGAGGCTCGGGAAGCTGCAGAGATTTACTTGATTTTGCTCAGCTAATTAGCAGGGTAAGGCTCTACCCTTCTGAGTAATCTGCCCATAGTAGGTACTCAATAAATATTTGTTCATTCAAAATTCATCCTCAGTCTAATATGACACCCTCTTTGCCTAGTTTATGAAGAGATGACTGATTCTAACACCTACTTCACAAGGGTGTTATAAGCAATAATTCACACATTTTGAGTTAATGAGAAAATAAAAATATTGGCAATGATTATTCTACAAAAGCTCACCAGTACTTAACTTATTACTATTATTATTATTTCTGAGATAGAGTCTCACTCTGCCACCCAAGCTGAAATGCAGTGGCATGATCATGGCTCACTGCAGCCTCAACCTCCCTGGACTCAGGTGAACCTCTTGACTCAGCCTCCCAAGTAGCTGGGACTACAGGTACATGCCACCATGCCCAGCTAACTTTTCCATTTTTTGTGGAGATGGGGTTTCTCCATGTGGCCCAGGCTGGTCTTCAACTCCTGCGCTTAAGCAATCTGCCTGCCTCAGCCTCCAAAAGTGTTGAAATTACAGGTGTAAGCCTTCCCTTTACAATTAAAATTTTTTGGAAAAGATGTAAGGCAAGGATGTTAAAAACAATGCACTGATTGATTAATTTGGCTCTAAAAATGACAGAACCTAAATGATGGCCAAAAGAGGCCACTGAGCAAATCATCCTGTTGAACTTATTCACTGATTTCTAAATCTGGTTGCTTATCATAATCACCTGAAAAGCTTGTTGAAAAATACAAATACTCGGACCCCACCTCAAACCTACTCAATCACAATCTATAGGTCTTATAAAAATATATTTTCCAAACATTCTTTGAGATATTTTGATGCAGTCAGATCTGGGAACCACTGTTCTTGTCAATGACATATTCAGTCAGAGTTTTGCTTTACAAGAACTTTTGAGAAGTTCAGCCACTGTGTGGAATCATAACCAAATGTCTACCTACAGGCTGGTATTTATTTTACTATTAATAAGGAGGGAAAGCAGGAAATCCAAAAGAAAATGTCAGCTTAGGGTGGTGTAATGAAAAAGTATGCGTTATACGCTACTCCTGGCTTTGTCACAAGCTAGCTGCGATGATTTGAATGTATGTGTCCCTCCAAAATTCAAATGTTGGTACTTAACTTCCAAGGTCATGGTATTAAGAGGTAGGGTCTTTGGGAAAATGATTAAATCAGGAAGATTATGCCCTCATGAATAGATTAGTGCCCCTATAAAAGGGCTGGAGGGAACTAGCTAGGCCCTTTCTGCCCTTCTGCCTTCTTCCATGTGAGGACACCACCTTCATCCCTATTTGTCCTTCCCTCTTCTGCCTTTTCTGCCATGTGAGGGCACCATGAGAAAGTGCACCTATGGAACAGGCCCTCGCCAAATACTGAATTGAATCTGCTGACATCATAATCTTGGACTTCCCAGCCTCTAGAGCTGTGAGAAATAAATTTCTATTCTTCATAAATAACCCAGTTTTCGGCATTTTGTTATAGCATCACAAATGGACTAAGACACCAGCTATGGAGCCTTGAAAAAATCATTCCCCATCACTGGACCCCAAATCCCTCCTCTATGGAGGAAGTAGAGTTTATTTTAACAACCATGAGATACAACAATCTCATGGTTGTTTGAATCTCATGGTTGTTGGGATTCAACCATTTACCACTTAGAGTGAACAGAGAAGAACCTACTAGGGATTAAAGCTGGGAGTTTCTTCCATGTAAAGCTTACATGCAAACCATGAGATTGTTGAATCTCATGGTTGTTCAAATAAACAAATCTGTGTGCACATGCAGGAACTCATTCTGCAGCCTTTCCCCTATGTCTAAAGTCATTAGAGTAACTCCCAAAGCAAGGGCTGCTAATGGGTTAGCTGTTTAATTTTTTAAATTACATTCAGAGAAAAGTCTATATTTTGGTGTATGTATTGGACCTCTTTAAAAGCTAGCAAAGTATTTAGGGCTACCGTGAGGCATCCCTCCAACAGCCAAATAACTCTGATGTTAAAAGGCTTACCTCTCTGGGTGAGATTTTATTTGGACAAAGGATTCCAAAACAAAACAAAACAAATATACCATGACAGAAAGAGAAAAGGAGAAAGAAAGAAGAAGCCACTGTCCTAAAATAAATTTTATCTAGGGAGCTTTCAGATAAGGAAACATCAGAACTGTGTCCCAGATAATAAGTATGAGTACTTTCATGTACACAAGTTGCTACAGGTTAAAACACACTTTTTAGAAAGTCCATGTCAGAGAATCTTAGAAAAGGATTATGGCCTTGCAAGGGGATTCAGATTCAGTTTCTACAGCTTTTTACACAGTGAATATTTTCTGTGACTTTTTCTCCATCCATCTCACTGGGAAATCCTACCTCTTAACCACTGTAAAATAAATACAAACACATAAAATTAAATTTGTATATGCACACAGTCAAGGGATAGGTCAAGATGACTGTAGCAAAATACAAAAGGTTGGTTTGTTGGAATTTTGAGAATATTTGTGAAATATTGTATTTTTCCTCATGTTATTCTACGACTGTCAGTGCAAAAACACAAATAAAGCTAACTTTTAAATCTATTTTTCAGTTATAAATCCTTACCTTACTTCCTTATGAAGCTTAGCAAGTCGATCGGCTTTCCGGGCAAGAATGAAGCTGGAGAGAGAAGTTACATTGAATAATCAGGTTACAGCTGTTTATCTTAAGAGCTACCCTTTCTTTTTGAAGTATTCTTGACCTGTACCTATTCAGCATTAAATGAACTCTATCAGACCCTCTTCCTCTACTAGAGCAAATGCCATGTTGTCTTTGGTCTGCCTATGTGTCCAAAACCCCTGCTAGGCTGTGTTCTCCTACATGACAGGTGACTACCTATTCAGTATTTTACTTCTAAAGTTTAACATGGTTTTTGGCATACAGTAGGAAATCAAATGTTGAATGAATTAATGTTGCACTAAATGATTATTCTGGTAATGACTGTTGCCCTCTGCCAAATACTTTATAAAAGCTGGAAAAACAAATATAAATATGTGTCTGTAGTAGAGGCCATGGTGGGCTCCCCAGGCCTCCCTTTAGGACCAGGCACTCCTTACTCTTTAGCTCACAGCTGAAACCTTCACCAGTAATTGGACGGGGCAGCAGAGAATGCCTCGCTCAAGGTGCCACCCCTCCCCAGAGTTGTTCCGATCTAGGCTGTTGAAGACAACTCTGAAAAGCCACCCAGCTCCAGAACTTCCAAGGAGGCCTTCGTTGGGACAACACTGGAGCTCAAGTCCTGCTTCATCCTTCTGCCATAGGTGGTCATCCTCAGAGCACTGTCCAATGAATCTCTAGCACCTGAATCTCCAGCTCTGATGAGTCAGCTTCCCTGGAAACTGACCTAATATAGTCCTCAAATAAAGTAACTCAATAAAACTCAATTGTAACCTGTCTGCTCCCCTTTAATCAAATAGATTCTATTTATTATACTCATATTACTAACTGCATGTATATTTGAAAGAACTGAATTGTGACATGAAGTCCTTAGTTATCCTATTATAAGAAAGCTTTCAAAAATCCAAATGAGCTAAAGGACAATGAAATTACTTTCCCATTAAAAAAGTTTTAAATTTGTATTTCTTTTATTCAAGACCAAAAGGACAAGTTGATCAGTGCAAAAAAAAAGATACTTCCCTCTCTCACTACCCGCAAATTAAAGTGTTTCGCAAATTGGATTGGCAGTTCCTTTACAACTGTTATTTGAGATCAGACTGAGAAGCAAAGATGTATGTTAATGCAGAGAACAGTAATTCAGAGAAAGCTGTGGACTATTTAGGAAATTTGAACTATTGAACTTAATGGGATATAGTCATAATTTTGTATGATTTAACACCTTAAGTTACAGCTTATTATTAATTATTTTAGTTAGATTTTGGGCTTCTGCAAGAATCAGTAAGTTTAGATGTGTGTAGCATTTTTTAATCAATATCTGATAAAAGATTAAATGATTTATCTGTAAACATTAGTCAACTAGTCTTGTGTACTTTTTACAATTCCCTTCCTAAAGGGCAGTTAGTGTTGGTTATTTCTGTGAAGTCTCAAGTCATGAATGAAATAATCTCTGATCTAATCCCAACTATGGATAAATAAGCTTTAACTTACTTTGGTGTTTTACTGAGGAAATTAAATATGCTGGCTTCATGTTGGAAACATTTCACAGTTTTAAAGTACACAGTCCTTTCTAGTTTCCAAAAGGTTATTACAAACACAGTGCTGGGCAATTACCACCCCTATCTTCAAGGTTTTCGTGGCTACGGCCATGAGCAAAGAGCTGGGTAGGGGCAAGTATCCAGATAAAAGGGATTAGAATATCACTTTATAGAAATCACCTAAATAACTCCCTTAACCCCTGGAAGGTTATTTGAGCCCTGAATAACCTAGTTACTAATAAAGCTGAAGAAAGTCCGAAAGCACTGTACACATAAAAACTTGCACCCACAACCAGTGCTCAGTAAATGGTAGCTTTAATTTTTAACACCTCATCGCCGAGTTAAGAAACAGATTGTTTTGCTATTCGTCAGTTTCCAAGGAAACTCTTTTCTTCTATACTTGGTCCTCTCTAACCAATTATTATTATTATTTCATATTTGTTTTAGCCCCACTGTCCACAGAACACAACTGTTTAACATTTTCCTTTTATACTATTTATCTTAAGTAAAATTGTTAAAATATTGAGTTTCATTTTCAAATAAAAAGAAAGCACCAAAGGGCAGAAGACATCACTACATCTAACTTCCAAGGCAAGAGAAACATCAATGCTCTTCCATTCATAGTCGGATTGGTCTTAACTGACATTCTCCTGAAACCTGTACCTGAATCTCCTGCTTTTCTCTGGCATATAGAAGGTGATGTCAAACCACCCAAACAATCTATATCCTTTCTTGCCCAATGGAGTTAAAGAGGATGTGTTATTCCAATGGTCATTATGTTGTAAGCACCTGCCTTTCTCAGGGAGGCTGGTGTATTTCTTACGTGTTACAATGAGAGAAGTGGTTATAAGATGTCTCATTAGTAACCCAGTAGCACAACCTGCTTTCTAAGTCCCCTGGGACGTGGGTCTGCTCCTTTTGTCTTTGTAATTTTCCTTTAATGTCATGATGTGTATGAGCTCACCTTTCCTTTTGAGCAAGAGGTAAGCATTTCCCAGGGGTAAAGGGGAAACCACTGGTTTCTGAGAGTCACTTGATTGTCACTGAAGCTATGTTCTTTTGTTACAGCGTGGTAGAATAAATCACCTTTTATTTGTATAGTTTTTGAGGAGGCCAAAAGGGAGGAGGCAACAGGGAGGCAGTGGAACTCCTTAGCAATTCCTTTGTGGAGATCCCACTTCCTTCTCTGGACCCCCACCCCTCACCACGTAGGGCAGCTGTGTGCAAGAATGGGAAGAGGGGAAGAGCTCTCATTTTCCCTACACAGAACCAGGCTCTGGACCATCTGCACACTTCGGAGGTTAAGTGAAGCACCACTGGTGAAGGATAACTAGAGTGACCCACCAGAAAAACTGCCATGCCATCCACTCAAGGCCTGGCTCAACTCTGAACTGTGCCTCTTAATTGGTCAGCTATCTTATGTCTCAGGGTAATAACTAATATTTGCTATGTAGCAGATATCTGGAATGGAGAAAAAGATAAAACCCAGAAACCCTGCATTTAGATTTTTTTTATAGGATAAAGCAGTTAGTTCTAATTTCAGAATGGCTGTGGATATTCTGCCTCTAGGCAGGATTGGCTGTCATATTGCTTGCCTAGCTGTTTGTTTTTTTTTTTTTTTTTTTCACTCCATCCTCAACATGTAAGTGTTATGAGAGAAAGAAATACATGGGCACAAGTTCAAAATGGTGCCAATTTTAGTAAAGTTTCCCAGTATTCTTGTGCCATACATAACACATTACTGTAATATTTTAATACGTGGAAACATTATATATTTTGATAGCATTATTCATCATTGCTTGAGCTTAATTCCAAAGTAATATGTTTTGACAGCATCCACACCAATACATCAATACAATTTGGAAAATGCAGAACAGCCAGCTTTAACTTACCCCATGATGGCAGGCAGTGAGCCGTCTGGCTTGGTGTCATCCAAGGTTATTGAAATTGGAGCCTGTTCATCCTCAATGATCATACAACCACAATAATCTTAATCAGGAGAAAATCAATGGGAGATCAAGACCAAGCTCATCAGAGATACTCATAATACATAAATATACATAAACTATTTTTTAAGAGAAAGGCAAATCTTAAACTCTTGGTCTTGGCCCCATCCCTAGATGCTATGTCTTGTTAAATATACACACTGAATATATAAGGATGTCTATTCACCCACAGACAGAAAATGACCTATCTCCATCACCTTTACTTAAAGGGCTTATGACCAACCAATGCATGACAAAAATGGTAAGATGACCCTGGCTCCTAGCATATATGAGGAAAGAGAAGGGATGCGTTGGAAAGAACCACACCAACAATCCAGTGAAGAGGCAGAAGAGAATTTGATGAGTATAAGCAGAATGCTTATCAACAGTAGCCACCATATCTGGGGAGCTTTCTAAGTCGGAGACCCCACCTCATTTAATTCTCACAACACCTTAATGGTAGGTATTATTGTCAGCACTTTACACCTACAGACTGATGCTAGCAAGCAAGTGAAGTCCTGGAATGTGCGACTTCAATGCACTGCTCTTTCCATGGTGACTGCTGACCTCACTCTGTTCATAAAAAGTAAGCAGCAGGACAGATGTCAGGAGCCAGGGCAATGGTGGCCTTATGAATGATATCATCTCCTTGTTCCCTCCCATTGCCAACAAATGCTCTTGGGGTCATTATGTGTGGCCAGGGATATGAGGAAATTGTCAGACCAAGATTTCTAATCCTTTTTATATCAATTTGAAAATACTTTTTTTTTCTGTTCAGGACCTTCAGTTCAATAATTCTAAAAGAGTATCATTTCTTCATATAATACAGATTAAACATGAATAATAGCAGCCTACCCTTCTTCTTCCAGAAAGCCTCCCTGTAATACATCATACACTTAATGACAGCTCCCATTGGAAGACGCTGAATTAACTGGTTCCTCTCCGGTGGAAGCTCTGGTCTGAAGTGAATTTTGGCCGTCAAAGTCGGGGGAATCGCACTAATTACGTATTTGCACTAAAACACACACAAGCAAATATTACCGCAGAAGTCTTTGTAGAAGGCATGAAAAATCATCTTTATCACTTTTAAACAGCATTGAGCAATAAATACATACAAAATGAGAAAATGAGGCAACTGTGAGACAACAAAACAGATCAAGGTAGGTCAACCAAGGCTGGTAATTTGGAAGATTGAGGCAGAAACATGTCAGCACTAATTATGCACTGCTTGAATTATATATGATTAGAAGCTACAGAAGACACAAGGCCTATGTATTATATGCTCCTTTTGACTAAACTGAGTTACCTCATAATGTTCATGGTTCAATGTCTCTATGATGACATTGTCACTTGACTGGTCAACATGAGTGACAGGACAGTTCAGCTTCACTCGGTGCCCGAGGCGGTCCATTATCCGTTCGCTCACTTGACCAGATCCACCTACAAACTTCCGTTCCTACAGGAGGAGGTAGGTAGGAAAGGAAACGTTATGAAAGCCCAAGGAAGGAAAATCCTGTTTGCTACTGATTAGAAAACCTCTAGAAAGTCATAGGCCACACCTCCAATGTTCACACATTTAACTGTCAGAAGAATTCATCAGGATAGAGGCAGAGTTGGCCAAGACAATTCAATGCTCATTCCCTGCACAGCTTCCAGCAAGGAAAAGCCATTGCAAGTTTATGAAAATCACAGAACGAGAAGAAATGCTCCACTATGCCAATGCTGCCCTGACCAATTGGGAATACCAGCAAGTCTGTGGGCTTCAAATGCCCAAAGAGTGCAGGGTGTGGACGGAGCCCTGGGAAGGGGAGGGCACTGTGCTTATCCCACAGGATGAGGTTTCTAATTTCCTTTGATTCCTCTCGTTCTGGGCTGAGGTTTTCCAGGCAGGTAAGGATGCAGATAGTGTCATATTATAGACAAAGTTACAAGGTGCTTTTAGGGATAGTCATGTCCTACTAGTCACCACCAAATGATGTTTCTAAGAATTGGAAGATGGGCCAGGTGAGGTGGCTCACATCTGTAGTTCCAGGATTTTGGGAGGCCAAAGCAGGTGGATCACCTGAGGTCAGGAGTTCGAGACCAGCTTGGCCAACATGGTAAAACCCCATCTCTACTCAAACTACAAAAATTAGCCAGGCGTGGTGGCACATGCCTGTAATCCTAGCTACTTGGGAGGCAGAGGCAAGAGAATCAATTGAACCCAGGAGGCAGAGGTTGTGGTGAGCTGAGATTGTGCCACTGTACACTGCACTCCAGCATGGGCAACAGAGCCAGACTCCATCTCAGAAAAAAAAAAAAAAAAAAAAAAAAAAAAAAAAAAAAATTGGAATATCAGATCTTGAGTAACTTTTTACAAAACTATCTGTAAGTTTCAAGGCGAAGGCAGAGGGTGAAGGCTAAGCATCTGCTTGTTTCTTTAGATATTGTTAAATCGTTCTTTCGGGCAGCCCTCGAGCACCAGAAGTGCTCTACTCGCTGCCTTCTATGATCACCATGGAAATGTTTTCAGCTTAATCTAAGTAGGTAAGTCCTTAACACAATGCTTTTGGTAAGAACCAGGGGGATATTTTTAGCCTATCATAGAAGATTCTTTAAATGGTTAGAAGTGCACAGCCCACCAGTTAACAGATTCTTCAATCATGCTCCTCCAGAAAAATTCATAAACAGTCATACAGTGATTTTTCCACTTTTGTAACTGGCTACTCTTTTAATGACACCACCAAAATTCTTTATAAAAAATATTCCTGGCTAGGCATGGTGGCTCATGCCTGTGATCCTAGCACTTTGAGAGGCTGAGGTGGGAGGACTGCTTGAGCCCAGGAGGTGAAGACAAGCATAGGCAACAAAGTGAGACCCTGTCTCAAAATTTAAATTTTAAAAAAGGGGGAAAAAAATCTCAGAGTGGTTCAGACCTAAATTCATGATTCGTCCTTCCTCAAGAAACCTGTACCATTTACCTTATAATCTGGTCTATGTTTTCTAAGAGTTACTTTTAGTGTGGTGGACAGATCAGGAACTGTTTCTGTCTTGTTCACGGTTCACCCCTCCAGGTCTAGTATTTGTTGAATTAAATTACATGGTAAGTCTAAGTTCTTTATAAAAATGTTGTAATCATGGTTTGAGATTAATCATCTGAATCATACTTTCCAAAAGGTCATGTAGAATTTGGCTAGAAGTATCCTGGCTCCTCTGAATGAAGGACACAAATATCAAATATGAATAAAAATACCTCAGAAAGTAAAATACTGGCTAAAAGAAATAAGTTAGCATTTCTGCCTGTAAGTAAAGACACTTAAAAAATGCAAGTGTCCTGCATTCGCCAAAGCTAAGGGTCAAATGGGCAGTAACTCTTGGTGTCACAAGAACTTGGGGATTTCCGGTGATCTCCTCAGGAGAGGTATAATTCACTTGGCAGAGAAAAACTCCACCTTGTACTATGCACTCATAATTCTGGAACTCAGAGAACCTAAGTTAGAAGCAAATTACTGCTAATTAAACCTCATACCATCCAAGTATAACATTTCTAGAACAGAGATACCCATTCTCTTTGGATAACATAAATGGTTGAAACAGAGAATCTCAGAATCTGGGGAATTAGGATTCTGGCTTCGCCACTGGTTTGCCATGTGTCCAGCCAATGAGCCAAATGAGTTCATTCATTTATTAATAAAGGAAATGATATGGAAACTGGGCAAAAGCGAGTGGGCGGCAAAAGTGAAGAATCCAAAAGGCAGAATTTACTATTGCAAGAGAGGCCATAATCACTTGTGTGAATTAGAAGGAAGAACAGTAACTTCCATTCTGTAACAGTTACCATAAAAGAATAACTCAGATAAACAGATAGGACAGAAGGCTTATGTCTGGAACAGAGATGACTTTAAGTATCATAACTGCACAATTTCTAGAATTTTTTGGAAATTACTTAATATTAGGAATTTAGCTTCTACTACATAAGCAGCCTAATTTGACCTGCCATCAAAAGGAAGGAACTTAATTCCCAAAAACTAACTAATTCAAAATGAAACATTCTTTATCTGAGAACTCCTTTTTAGGAATGACAAAAGGAAATGAGAAACTGGTTCCTTTTTTCCAGAAAAGATTTTGAGATCATTTCACACTGCTAATTATTCATGTTTTAAAATACTGCAGCAATTATTAAAGATGCTGCCCTGGGAGAAAGCAAAATCCGAGATGAAGCGCTTGTTTCAGAACAGACACACACACCATACCTGGCCGCCATTGGTGACAGAGAATATCCGAGTGGTGCCACCGCACTGCTTCACATACCATAGAAACCATAGAACTGACACTTCGTGGGGCTCAGAAGTCACATTGATATTCACAAAAAGAGAAGCAAAACGCCTAGCAGTCCTGTTCACAGAACAAAAGTGGAAGTCAGGTGTCAAGATGTACAGGAATCAGAGAATGTCATGTTTTTAAAACACTATTTGGTGTGTTCAGAAAGTATTTCTATTGTAATTGGGAAAAAAAACCCTCAAAGATTCAATTTCTGAAAGAATGCGTTTTATAACTCTTGAGGAAACTAAAGTTTTCTCCTGCTATTAAGAAATTATGAGTTCGCCCCAAAATATGCTAATCTAGGTTCTCTTTAAGGGTCAATATGCTTGTTTTAACACCCATCCTCTCCTCTCCATCTTCATTGCCATAGCCCTGGTCCAGGCTACCAATATGTCCAGGTGGCTCCTACTTGGTCATCCTATATCACCTCTTGTATCCTCCACACTACAGCCAATGAGGTCTTTTAAAAGTGTCAAACTCAAAAAACCCTCTGCTTAAAACCCTTCAATGACCTTCAATGGAGAAAGGACAAATCTTGAATGTGGCTGATAGATCCTGCACTATCAGCCTCTAGACTGGTCCTCCAAACTCCCCTTACACCACTTGCTCTTGTCATCACTATGGTCCAGCTATACTGTTCAATCAGTTGCTCAAACATGCCAACATGCTTCTCACTTCAAGGCCTTCACAGAAGCTCCTCCCTGCCCCCTCTGCCTAGCTGATTCCATCGCTGTGTATCATCCACTCGTCCTGTCCCCCCACTCCCCTGCAAACTTTGGGTTATTCTTGAAAGATACGATTCTCCACACATCATCCAACCTTTCCTGTCTCTTTGCGTACCTGTGGGTAATTTCTGGAAGGCAGCATCCTGCCATACACCATTGACTCTTCCTGTCTACCTGCTACTCCTCTGTTCATTTCTGGATGGTACCACTGCCCCCAAAACATACACCTTTCCCTATCTCCCTTCAGCAGTTGTGTCTCATTCCTAGAAGACAATACCCCTGCAAACACATTTTCTATCTTCTCATGTTCCCACTGTCTCTGAGAGTCATGCCTAGTAGGTATCATCTGCCTACACCACTCAATCTTCCTATCACCACCCTAATACTATGGGTGATTTTAGGATATCATTACCTCCCCATGCCCACCACCCCCCAAAAAAATTCAACCTTCACCATCTCTTCTAGAGCTTGTGTCACATTCATGGAAGTTCTAATTTCCCCAATACTGTCCAATCTCCTCAATCTCCCCCTTGCACCTATGGGCCATTACTGGAAGATATCATCACCGCCACACCATCTACTCTTGCTGCCTCCCCTCTAAACCTATGGCTAATTCCTGGAATATACCATATACCAACACCATCCAATCATAATGTCTCCCCTCAAGCCCTCGTGGCTCATTCCTGGAAGATGTATCTTGCTACAACATTCCTGTATTCCTGTCTCCCCCAGTCCCTGCTATGTCATTCCTGAATACCACCCTCCCACAACATCCATTCTTCCTGCCTCTCCCTACCACTACCCGTGTGGTTCATTCCTAGAAGATACTATCTCTCTAAACCCCTCCCCAAATTCTGTAGTTCATTACTGGAACATACCATCTCTTCTACTGTATCCATCCTTCCTATCTACCTTCTGCCCTGTGGATCATTCCTGTAAAATAACATTCAGTCAAACCATTTTTACCCTACCAGTCTTCTCCCGACCCCAGTGGGTCTTTCCTGGAAGATACCATGCCCCCCCACGACCCCACCAGTGTGGCTCAATCCTGGAAGATATCATCCTGCCGCACCATCCTGTCTCCCCCATCCCTCTGGGTCATTGCTGTAAGTTACCTCCATCCACAACGTCTACCCTTCAATTTTCCCCCATGACCCTGTGGGTCATTCCTGGAAGATTTCATTCCATCAAATCATCTACCCTGTCTTCTCCCACACCTGTGGCTCATTCCCATAAGATATGTCTTACCACACCAGTCAGGCTTCCTGTCTCTCCCCTCTTCCTCTGGGTCATTCTCGAATGATATCATCCCAGCCAACATCCACCTTTCTTATCTCTTTCTGCCACCGTAAGTGTGGCTCATTTCTGGCACATACCATTTTGACACACCATGCAACCGTCCTATTTCTCCACTATTCTTCTGGGTCATTTTGGTACCACTCCCTCACAAAACATCTACCCTTCCCTGTTTCCCCCCAGAAACTTAGTCACATTCCTGAAAGAGCCCCCTCAACACTATCCACCCTGCCCTATTTCCTGCTACCCCTGAGGGTTATCATGGAAGATATCATTTCCCCTACCATCATTCATCTTACTCTCCCAACCTTGTGCGTCACACCTGGAAAATATCATCTTGCCTCACCTTCCCCACTTCCTGTCGCCCCCACCCTTCTGTCATTACTGGAATTTATTCCCCACAACATCCACCCGTATTATCTCCCCCCAACCTTTTGAATTGTTCCAGGAAAATACCATGTCCCTAGTTAGGTCAACATTCCCTGTATCCCCTTAGCCCATATGCGTCATTTCTTGAAAATATATCCTGCCACGCCATTCATGATTCCTAACTCCCTACGAACCCCTTTGGTTCATTCCTATATGATATCATCCCCAGTATCCACCCTTCCTGTCTGCCCCCACCACTACCCTTTTGGCACATTCCTGGAAGATACCATCTGCCTAAACTTATTTCCCTGACTTCTGCGGGTCATTCCCAGAAGATACCATCCACATACACCCTGACTGTCTCCCACCCCCACCACTGCCACTGTGGCTCATTCCTGGAAGATACCATCTGCTTAAACTTATTTCCCTGACTTCTGTGGGTCATTCCTGGAAGATACCATCCTGCCATTCAACTATCACATCTCCCCTCTACCACTCTGGGTCATTTGGGGATACTACTCCCTCACCAAAACATTTACCCTTTCCTGCCTCCCTGCATTGCCTGCGTCATATTCCTGGAAGATACTAACACCCCTTACATTATCCACTCTGTCTTGTCTTGGCCCTATGTGCCCTCCTGTTAGATCCCATCCTCCTAGCTCATCCATCATCCCCCTCCTTCCTCAATCTTGTAGTTCATTCCTGGAAGATACCATTTCCTCCATACCATCCACCCTTTATATCTACCCAGTGCCCTGTGGCTTATTCTTATAAAATACCATTCCATGAAACCATCTACCTACCTGTCTCACCCCTACTTCTGTGGCTCATTCCTGGAAGATAACATCCTCCTACACGTTCCATCTTTCCTGTTTACTTAACCCCACACATGCTGAAGACCATTCTTAGAAAATACCATCCTGCCTCACTATCTTTATTTCCTATCTCCCCCCGCCCCTTTGAGTTATTACTGAAAGATATTCCCCTTCACAACATTTACCCTCATGTCACCCCCATCTCCCTGTGGCTCATTCCTGGAAGATACCATCCTGGTACACCTTTCTAAACCCTCTGGTTCATTTTGGGATGATACCAGCTCCTCCACAAAACATCTACCCTTCTCTGAGTCCCCAGAGTGTCTGTGTCACATTCCAAAAAAGTAACATCCCCTCCCCTCAGAAGCACATTATACACCCTGACCTATCTCCCCCTGGCCTTGTGGGTCATCCTGGAAGATACCATCCCTACCCTTTCTGTGTTCCGCCCAAACACCACCAGGGTAGCTCATTCCTGGAAGAGTCCATCTCTCTAAATACAATCTACCATGTTTTCTTCCGCCCCTTTGGTTCATTCCTGGAAGATACCACCCCACTAAATCATCTATCCTAGTTGTCTCTCCCAATTCTTGAAGGTCATTTCTGGAAATACCATCCTGGTCACCTTCTACACTTCCTGTCTCCTCCCACCTCTCTGGGTCATTGATGGAAGTTATTCCCCCTTCCCCAAATATCCACTCTTCCTGTCTCATCCCTGACCCTTTGGGTCGCTCCAGGAAGAGCCATGCCTGCAAACAAGCCCACTTTCCCTGCATCCCCTAGCTCATGTGGACCATTCCTGGAAGGTATATCCTGCCACACCAGTCATGCTTCCTCTCTCTGCCCTCTGCCTGTGGGTCATTCCTGTACCATGCTGTGAGTCATTATTGGAAGAAACCATGACATCTCACCATCTACCCTTCCTTTCTCCCCCTTACTACTGCCAGTATTGTTTATTCCTGGAAGATACCATCCTGCCACACCACCAAACCTTCCTATGTATCCTCTGCCCTGTGGACCATTCCTGGAAAATTCCATTTTACCAAATGATCTACACTACCTGTGTCCCCTCTACCCTTGTGGGTCATGCCTGGAAGAGACCATCTCCCTCACCCCATCCACCTTTGTATCTGCCCCTTCCCTGTGGATCATTTCTGGAATACATCATGCAGCCTCAAGATCTATGTTTCCTGTCTCCTCACCAACCCTCTGGGTCATTGCTGGAAAATTCCCCTTCCCCTAAGATATCTACCCTTTTGGCTTCTCCTTTGACCTTTTGGGTAGAAGATACCATCTCTATCCACACAAAGCAACCTTCCCTTTCTCTCCCCAGGGAGAGAGAAATAGCTGGAAAATTTCATTCTCCCCCTGACCCCACCTCCCCACCACACACAGGCAGTATCTAATGTTGCGTTTCCCCTTGATCCTATAGGCCAATCCTGGAAGATACCATAACCCCAAAGGGATCCATCCTTGTTCCCCACTCCCTAACACTGTGGGGGCATTCCTGGAAGATGCAACCAAGCCACACCACTCACTCTTCCTATCTCACCCTTGCCCTTTTTGCTCATTTCAGGAAGACATAACCTGGTAATACCAACCCAACTATACCTCCGTCTCCCCACTACATCTCCAGGTTGTTGGTGGATGATATCCCTGCAACATATACCTTTCCTGTCTTCCCTTTACCCCTTTGGGTCATTCATAAAAGATACCATCACACCACACCATCAACCATTCATAAAAGATACCATCACACCACACCATCAACCTTTTTGTCTCCCCCACTATCCTAGTAGCTCATTCATGGCAAACACCATCCACTATACTTGTCTCCCCTCTGAACCTGTGGATCATACCTGGAAGATACTATCTTCCTTCCCCATCAATCCTCCCTATCTCCCCCTAATCCCTGTGGCTCATTCCCAGAAAACAAAGCTTCCCAATGCCATCCACCCTTCAAGTCCCCCTCGCCCTTGTTTTGTGGGTCATTCCTAAAACACCATCCATGTTTCTCCATTATCCCTTTCTCCCTTCTTGTCCCGGTGGGTAATTTTTGTAAGATATCATTCCCTCCTCCCACCAACACTGTCCAACCTTCCCTACTTCCCTTTGACACTGTGTATCATTCTTAGATCATACCATATGCCCCACTACTATCAACCCTATGGGTTACCCCTGGAAGCTACCATTTCCACCACACCATCCACCCTTCCTGTCTCTCTCTTGCCCTATAGTTTATTCCTGGCAGATACTATCCCCTCAACTTCATCCACTCTTCCTTTCTCTCTCCTGTCCCTGTGTGTCATTCCTGGAAGATACCATCACCCTACATTGTTCACTGCCCCCTGTTCCTGTGGCTCATTCTTAGTTGATGCACTTAATTTCAGATTAAAGATTGCTTCATCAAAGAATGCTTCCTTTACCCTCAGACCATGTAAGGTTCTCCCTAATACAGGAACTCTCCTGGTTCTTATGTAATTGTGTTCAAGTTCAGTGCTTGCTAGAAGAACATAAACTCCATGAGGGTAGGGGCTATTCCTAAGAAGTTCACCCCCCAATTCCTCAGTGCCTGGTATGGTGCCTTCACATAGTAGGTCCCACATAAACTAATAACACATGGCCTAATTGAAAAGATTATATAACATATTTTTTACTAGTACAGACTAGCTTTCCTCTCATTTTCTAGTATTCTACATCTATATGAGATTATCTTTTTATTTTAAGTTCCAGGGTACATGTGCAGGTTTATTATACAGGTAAATGTGTGCCATGGTGGTTTGATGCACCCATCAACTCATCACCTAGGTATTAACCCCTACATGCATTAGCTATGTATCCTGATACTCTCTCTCCCCTAACCCCTGACAGGCGTCAGTGTGTGTTGTTCACCTCCCTGTGTCTGTGTTCAGCTCCCACTTATGAATGAGAACATGCAGTGTTTGGTTTTCTGTTCCTGTGTTAGTTTGCTGAGGATGATGGCTTCCAGCTTCATCTATGTCCCTGAAAAGGATATGATTTCATACTTTTTTATGGCTGCATAGTATTCCATGGTGTAAATGTACTATCTTTTCAAACTGCTTTTGTAGGCAACCTTTCCATAATATGAAAACACAATTATTGTTTTTATTGATTATACAACACTTTTATTAAAAGAAGTTCTACTTCATTCACCTACTTTTCTTAATTTTTAGATTCATTTTCTGTTCTAACCTACTTTGAAGTGCTAAAGTGCCCTCAATATTGCTACTGACTGAAGATTACTACGTTACCTCTTAACTTTTTTTCTGTAAGTTGTTAAGAAAAGCACTGCAGTTCAAGGCAGGATATAAAAGACAAGAAGAAAAGATAAAAAGGAAATTTTGTATGGTCAAATCTACTTACGCTGTCCAGCAGATTTTATCAATGAGCTCTTTCATAGTCATTTTGTCCCATTCATTAGCATGTGGGGCCTCCCAGGGAGCTTCAGCTGGAATCTGTAGAGAAAGGAAGTCCCCCACTCAGGTGTGATAGTAACTGCTGCCTCCTCTTAGGAAGGCCCTCATGAGAACCTCCGAAAATGGGTCTCTTGGTCTCTGTGTTGAAATGTGTGATTGGTATGGAATTCTATATAGAGACAGGGAGTGGGGTAGGTAGGGTTCTTTGGATTCTGTCCTAATGCCATTGCTAAAACAATAATAATAGTGATAGTATTATATATGTCTATGCATAAATTTATATTATTATCATGATGATGATTATCATCATTATTATTGAAAGCTAATACCCATTTTATGTCCCAAATTCAAGTTTGAGAGATTGATATTACAGAGCCTAAGTAAAAAAGCTTTGGGGTGGCATATCCTTCTCTCCTTTACTATCTAAAATGGCATTACAGGCAGACAGACAACTATAAGTAGAGATACTTGGCAAAAATATGTCATATAAATGCTCAGTAGCATAGAATTGAAGGTACATGGGCATTTGTATAAGAGAGTAGGTTGGTATGCTGGTTCCCTTGCTATGAGGTCCTGGGTAAATTGCATAATCTTTGGGCACTCATTTTTCCCATTTGTGAAGTGGAAATACTACCAACTTTGCAGAGTTTGGGTACATTGGAAATGATATGCATTGGTGTATGGAGCAATGTTCCCTGCACCATGGAAGGATGTTAAACAGTTGCTATTGTTATTTCAGTAATGGGTCACATACAAACTGAACACATTTTACCTCCTTTCCCATGTTATCCATCGTTCGCCATAAGTTGTTATAATCCAAATATGCAATAGGGTTCCATACCGGTGGAAAGGCCCCCCGAAATGGATATGTTTTCCCCTAGAACATAAAAGCAAACAGAATCAATCTAAAAGGGCAATACCTTAAATTTGAATGGTATTCTAAAACAACAACAGAAAAGCAACCAACCTAAGACTCTCAAAGTAACCAGACCCTCTACTGTGCCAGAAACATTCCCTTTGGTGGGAACTGAATACATTATACCTATACAGGACCCAATTTAATAAGATGTGCAAAATCTCCCTGGTGCTATGTTGACTGGCTTTAATTTACAGGAAATAATAGCTTTAAATGTATTTCTATTTATTTGGAAATTATACATAAATAAAGGTAGCACATCCTAGTATCTAATGCTGGTGCTAAGATATTCTCAACTCCTGAATTCCCATCTAATTGCTTGGGAAAGCTGTTCCCACTTAGACGAGAGCAGGATGATGACATGGAGGACTGTCTTTAGATCACATATAGGACAGGAATAGCAAAATGGAATATCTCATACTGTGTTTTCAGGTCTTCAAAGGTTTAATAAAGACAGGCTAGATTACAGACTATGTCCGACGTAAAGAATCAGATTATTAGCAGTGTAGAATATCAGACACTTGCCACCGTGGGCTCCTAAGCATCCATTCCCCTTTCCTGGTAGTATTCTGGTTTCTTTCTGGAAAATTGCCTCTCTTCTTCCTCTTTGTATAGCTGTGTAGTGAGGATGGTCCCAGCTACCAGCTCCCATTACAAAAAATGATAGGTTAGATTTTTTTTCTCTCTCTCTCCACACCCCTACCCCCAGCTCCTGGAATAGCCTGGCTATAGAGCCTGTTATCTGAGCTTAGCCGGTCACCCTCTCAGAAGACTCTGATGATGGAGTGGGTCACTCACATAGAGAAGAGAGTGGACTGTGGGTTTTCTTCCCCCATGGCCTAGTGCTGAACAGATGCTTCCTGCTACAAAGACCATGGCAATGGTTCCTGCCCCTAACTTGCCAGAGCTCTCATGCTCTCTGCTCATTCTAAAGTGTGGTCCTCCAGTCTCACATCAGTTCTGTGGGTCCTCTCATTTACTTTCAGCAAATTCCCTCTTGTTAGCCTGAGTTGGATTCTATTGCTTGGTACCAAGACCTCTAACATGAAGATGGCTCATTCATTATTAGAAACCATTAACTTCATTTCATTGTGTAACAGCCAAAATACTAAGAAAAGCAAGTGTGAGTAGAGGTGAATCCTTAGGAAATAGACCAGAAATGGGTAGTTTAGAAGACCTTATTTGCCAATTTAATCTCTTTTACTTTAAAAATAAATGTCTTATAAATCTTCATAAGGTCAAAATCTTTTCTAACAGTATAATTTGCATGATAATTTGTTTTTTTTTTAAATTAAAGAAATCACTTGTAGAAAGGCTACTGCATGCACTGCTCAATATTGAGAGCTGTGTTGGATTTTTAAAAGGGCTAAAACAAAACTCTTGACCATCAGGGCAAGGACACAAGACATACAAGTACGTGTATGCACACCTCCTAACTGAGAAAGAATATATGGCAGCCATTAAGTGACAGAGAAGTAATTTTCCCTTCCACATAACAAATTCAAATAACCTTGGCAGACTATGTGATCTGGTTTCTTATCGGAAAATGTTACATTGTAATGCTACAATATAATGTGTTGAGACTCCAAATCCTTTATCATCATCACCACCATTATCACTAACATTTATTGAGATCCTCTCCATGCCTGCACTGGCTGAAGCCCTTCATATGCATTAGCTCATGCAATGCTTACTCCAACCCTGTGAAGGCAAGCACTGTTGATATTTCCATTTTATCAACGAGGAAACTAAAGCCCAGTGTAAGTAGTTAGTAGATCATAGAACAGAAATTTCCTGCTTCCAAAGCCTTTGCTCATAAAAGATGCTTTCTTGCCTCCTATATAGTTGATGGAATGTGGAGATAGGTTTCTTCTAGAGGCAGTTTTAAACTTCTCAACTTTCTCTTTCCCAAAAGAAAGAGAACTTTAAAATGTGAAACTTACAAAGCTTCCACATGTACTTTTTCTGTTTCTAAGGAGTAAAAATAGAGACTAAGAAGCTCCCGGGGTAGAAGATGACCGCTGAGGGAACATAACCAACTTTGGAAAATGCTAATACATACTCAGAGAAATGAGCAAAGATATTTTACATAGAACACAAAAATAGCAATGGAGAAGAGAGGGGCTGAGGATAAGAAACAGCTCAGGGGCAGTCTCAGAGCAGCTGGTCCTTGTGGTAATTCCTCCCTGGAAAAATCGACATTTTCCTCTGTAAAATGCATGTATAGTCAAGGAATAGTCTAATATAAAACTGATCTTTGCTTTGGAAAAAATATTTTATTAAAAAACATAAATATTCTCTGGGAGGCTGAGGCAGAAGAATCGCTTGAACCCAGGAGGCAGAGGTTGCAGTGAGCCGAGATCGCACCACTGCACTCCAACCTGGGTGACAGCGCAAGACCCTGCTGTCTCAAAAAAAAAAAAAAAAAGAAAAAAAAAAAGAAAAAGAAAAAGAAAAGAAAACAAGAAGACCATAAAGGCCCATAACATAAACTGCTTTGCTGTTGATGAAGGTACCAAGTAGATAAAGGATTTCATTAATTAGTTTCACTCCTATCAGTATCTGACTTCTCTGTTCTCATTTCACAGAAAACCCAAACCTGCTAAAAAGAAATGCACGTATGTGGGGAATATGTTTGCATATGCAAATCCCTGAAGTAGTGCAGTAGGAAGGCCTGGCAGGTGTCTCTTGGCTGAGTGAAAACTGCCTGACAGTGTGGACCCTCTCAGTCTCCAAAATGTGTTTCTATAGTTTTCTCACCAAAGTTTCAGCAGTTTCTCAATACTAAGCCACTTCTCAGTAAGGAATGCCTTCATGACCTCATGACCTAAGAGGGTGAGGCAGGGGCTCTGGGAATACTTTCAAATGATGACTGCTCTTTGAAAAGAAAAGGAAAAAAAATCTAGAGTAATGGTCAAGTTCATTTTGTACCTATACTCTGAAAGCTTGCTAGTTTTCCAAAGTGGCCTTTATCTCTAAAGGGCAGTGTCTTTGATACAACAGAAATTGTTGATTCAAGCAGAACGCAATGTCCCTGGAACCATGCCCTCAAACACTTAAATTCCTTTGAGAAACTACATCATAATAATGGGATACTACTGCCAGGAGATGGCCGTTTATGGCTCCCACATAATCCTTTATTGTTGGTCCTATAAGATAAGCCAAGTTTATAGTAAGAAAAGTAGCATTTCCTGATTGAAACATTGGAGAGCTTAATCTCTCTATACTTTTATATTTTAGTTAAGGAAATGAAAATCAGCATTATTAGAATACCAGAGGTCACTGGGGAAGCTGCCAAATATCCTTGTTTAATCGTCTTGAAAATAAAGAGCTATCTTCCAGATTAATTCAGAAACATGCCTGTCCAGCTTATATGAATACCTCAAGACCCTTCTAGTTCCATTGTTTTGTGACAAAGTCTGTAAGAGAAATCTTTTGATGATTTATTTTTTATCGTTTACAACAATGATTTAAATTTTAAAATCATCTAAGAAGAGACCCATTAAATAGGATGGCAGTATTGTGTCATATTAATAGTTAAAAAAACATTATCTTTCTCTTTCCAAATGCAGGTATCCAAGCTCTCTTCAAACATACATAGCTTCACTCTAACTAGAAAAAGCCTTCATACACTACAGGGAAACATCTATCCTTTTCATTTGTCATCCTCTTTGCATTCTTTTAACAGTCCCACTCAAATGATGCCCTCATTGCCTTCATATGTTTCTGTTTTTCTAAAATCCGACTTCTATCCTCAAAAGTCCATGGATGCCCTTTTCTCTGTGGTCACCAATGAGCTCCTTTTAGCCAGATACGAAGGGATGTATCCATCCCATTAGCACCTGGCTGCATCTAACACCACCCCATCAGATAGTACTAGTTGTCCCAAGTCTCAACCTAGTTCAAGACTCCTCCTTCTGTGATCATTGAATCCCCCCAAGTCTGATCCTTAGCCTTTTCCCTTCCTTCTCCCCACCCCTTTCCCATTTCCCTGGGGAACTCATCCACCCTCAAATTTGTTATTATATTTGCACAGTCTTATGGTTTGCATTTTTCATGCCTCTGCTCCCTCTATGTTTATGAATACCAAATTATCTATAACCTCTCACACCATTTAAAGGGCTGGCAGCACATTCCTATGTGTTTGTTTATGACCTGTTATTTCACCATATTCTCAGCCTCTGTCTCAAGATTTGTACAACTACCAACTTATGCAATGGGCACCTGAGTTGTGCAGTCCCATCTGTGGAAAAAGAGAACTATTAAATTCAGTTATAAATGATGCCATACCATCAACAATGAAGGGTTTTATTTTTTTTTCAGACAGGATCTTGCCCTGTCACCCAGGCTGGGGTGCAGTAGTGTGCAACTCACTGCAGCCTCAAATTCTCAGGTTTAAGAGATCCTCCTGCCTCAGCCTCCCAAGCAAGCTGGGACTACAGGTGTGTACCACTATGCACGGTTAATTTTTGTATTTTTATTTCTTTGTAGAGATGGAGTTTCACTTTGTTGCTCCGAGTGATCTTGAACTCCTGAGCTCAAGTGATCCTCCTGTCTTGGCCTCCCAAAGTGCTGGGATTACAGGCATGAGCCACTGCACCTGGCCCCAATAGTGAAGGGTTTTAAAATAAATTTATGTCATCTTTTCCAAGGGATTCAAGTTATATACAGAAATTACAAACAAAACAGTTAAGATAGAAACAATATGACTTCTTCTGGAGGGTTTTGTGTAATTAAAGATAATTGATAGACTTTTTAAAAGAACAGTTTTCCTGTTTCACAGATGCCATTAACTCAGGAGAAACAGGCAGTTTGAAAAAAGATGAAAATGTCACACTGTAAGGACAAATAGCTATTTAACAGCTTTGTTAACATATTATTTACATATCCTATAATTCATCCGTTTATAGTGTACAATTCAATGGTCTTTGGGATATTCACAGAGTATGCAACCATCATCACATCTCATTTTAGAACATTTTCATTACCCCAAGAAGAGACCCTTATTGTCTTTTTAGTTTCTTGATAGTATACAAATGACAAAACTTCAAAAACTTTTTTTGATGAAGACAAATTTATTTTTTCTTCTGTTGCTTCTACTTTCAGTATCATTAAATAAATCACTGCCTAACTCACAGAGGTTTATTATTTTTTCTTCTAAGCATTTTATAGTTTTAGCTCTTGTAGTTAGGTCTAAAGTAAGTTAAGGTTTGTGTACAGTATGAGAAGAGGTCCAACTTCATTATTTGCATGTGGATATCCAGTCGTTCCAACACCATTTGTTGAAATGACTATTTTTTTTTTTTTTTGCACTCAGTTGTCTTGCTACTCTTGACAAAAATCAATTGGCCATAAATGTAAGGGTTTATTTCTGAAATCACAGTTCTACTCCATTTACCTATATGTTTATCCTTATACAAGTACACATTGTTTTCAGACAAGTATGCATTGTTTTATTACACTAGCTTCATAGTAAGTTTTGAAATCAGGAAGTGTGGGTCCTTCAAATTTGTTCTTCTCTTTTAAAACTGCTTTGGCTATTTTGGGTCTCTTGCATTTACATATAAATTTTAGGATCAATTTCCCTATTTCTGTAAAAAGAGTCAGCTGGGATTTTGAAAGGGATTGTGTTAAAAATGTAGTTCAGTTTGGGAAGTATTGTTGCCCTAACAATATTAAGTCTTCTGATCCATAAACACAGGATACCTCCATTTATTTACATCTTTAATTTATTTCAATGATATTCTGTAGTTTTAGGTATATAAGTCTTATACTTCTTTGGTTAAATTTATTCCTAAGTATTTTATTGTTTTTTGATGCTATTTTAAGTGAAATTGTTTTCTTAATTTCATTTCAGATTGTTCATTCCTACTGTATAGAAATACAATTTATTTTTGAATATTGATCTTGTATCCTGCAACCTTGATGAACTTGTTTAATAGTTCTATGAGTTGTTTTAGTCAGTATTAGGACTTTCTATATACAAGATCATGTCATCTGCAAATACAGACAATTTTTATCCTTCCTTCTATCCAATTTTACAATCTGGATGACTTTTATTTGTATTTCTTGCCTAAGTGCCCTGGCTAAAATCTCCAGTACAATGTTAAATACAAGTAGCCAGAGTAAATCTCTTTGTCTTGCTCCTGATTTTAGAAGGAAAGCTTTCAATCTTTTACCTTTGAGTATTATGGTAGCTGTGGGTATTTTGTAGATGCCCTTTATTAGTTTGAGAAAGTTCTCCTCTATTCTTAGTTTTTCTAGCGATTTTTATCATAAAAGGGTGTTGAATTTTGTCAAATGTTTTTGCTGCATCTGTTGAGCTGATCATGTGCTATTGGTCCTTTATCCTATTAATATGGTGGTGCATTACATTATTGGATTTTTGTATGTTAAACTAACCTTGCATTCCTGAAATAAATCCCACTTAGTCATGGTGTATAAACCTTTTAACATATTACTAGATTCAGTTTTCTAGTATTTTCTTGAAGATTTTTGCATCTCTATATAGGGATATTGGTTTGTAGTTTTCTTGTGATGTCTTTGACTGGTTTTGTTATTCATGATAATACTGGCCTCATAGGATGAATTGATAAATCTTTCCCCAACTTGTGTTTTTTGGAAGAGTTTATAAAGAATTGGTATTAATTCTTCTTTAAACTGTTGGTAAAATTTACCAGTAAAGCCATTTGTGTCTGAGTTTGTTTCTGTGGGAGATTTTAAATTACTAATTCAATCTCTTTTCTTATTATAAGTCTACCAAATTTTCTATTTATTCCTGAGTAGTTTTGGTAATTTGTGAACCTAAATCTCTAAAAACACTTACTGTGTTAACATCTCTCACTCTGATCCTTACAGGTGTTATATGAAAATAGTTTCCATGGTCATAAATCTGGGAAATCCTGATTTGTGTTCAATAGTCTTTTTTATTGCCAGACTTCCTAGGACTCCTAATTTGTTAATGGACACCTTGACTATCAAAGATAGGAACAGAACATGGAGCACTTCCAAAATTTATCTGACTACCAAATGCCCTCTTTCTGCAAAGCATTTTTAAGATTAATGTTGCTTAGAAAATACTTGAGAAATATTCCCCTAGGCATTCTCCACATTCTGGTTTGTACTGGCAGAAGCATGACATAACACAGGAAAACATGTGATGAAAGAGGAGCTGTGATAATCAGAATATTTATTTTCCAAATGTTACACATGGGAATACAATTTCATTTGTATCCCTTCTGGACAAATGGGCACATCATTCCACGACACTGAATCAAATAGGAGAAAGGAAGGAAATTGCTTATACATCTAGCTAAAATTGCAAGTGCATCATGGGCTTCACACTGAGTGTCTGCCCTTAGCCCAACCTCCTTGTAACAAGGCAGTGCAGTGAGAAAGTACATCAGAGCAGGTAGAGAGGGCCAAGGGCGAAGCAGAGCTTCTTGTCAGCTAAGCTGTTAATTGAGTGCATTCACTTGAGTATCGCAGTGTCTGGGAGGATATAGCCCTGCCCCCTACTACTGGATGAAGTTACTTCAGTGATGGCTTTATTACCATGATGGCAGAGATTGGATGATGGCATGGAATGAGAGAGTGGATGAACTAAGAGCCATTATACTCTTAGCACAATCTTCCCAGCATTTAAACATCAGAAAAGTATTTTTTCTTAAATCTACAGATTGGGAAAAGTTACGGAAACTCAGGACTACTCCATTGATGGGTGCTCAAATAATCATGTCAATTAGTGATTGCACCTATATCTGTGTCCCGGGGTCCACTTTTGTCACCCACTGCTGGTCTGCAAATGTGAGCCAGAGTGATTTCTTCCCATTGTCTTTGAAGCCTGATTTTATTTCGGAGACATTTATCTGCTAGATATGGCTATGGAAACTAGGCTACTGTGTACTTTGGCAAATACACAAAACTAAATCTCAGCTTGAGGTTCAGTGTTTATCATATGAGTCTTACAAATTACAGGAGAGCTATGGGAATAAAAGGTAATGGAATAGTTTACTAATCATTCTCCTTGTTTGAAAAACCTGACATGCGAAGTCTTCTAAATGAAAATGATTCAGTTTCACAGCCTTCAGGATCAAAGCATTCACTACACTGAACTATAATCAACACTCAAACTTGCTGTGATTCCATCGAGAATTTTCTTCTTCTGGTTACATGAAACCCAAACACAAAGCAAAAACTAAAATGAAGTGCTATGAAAATAGTACTGGACTGTCAAATATCAGGTATTGACATTATTATCATTATTTGTCTCTTTTCGGTTTGAAGCTCTGTGTTTGCAAAGGTTAGTAATTAACTAGGCTTTTATGTCTGTCCCTCTTTCCCTCTCACTTCTGTAGGACCTTGAACCACTCTCATTATTGTAACTTTCTCTTATCTCTAAAGTAGGAATAACTGTCACTTAATAAAACTTTGAGGCCCAATAGGTTTTCAAAAGGTATCTGTTCATTGAATATTGACATAGAAATGAAAAAGGTTTGAGTCTTCACGTGATACATGGCAGCATTGATCCTAGCAGATGACATGATGAGGCAATGACAGAAAAGATTTTCTAGCTGGGTCAACATGTGATCATGGGACAACTGAATTTCCCTTCTTCAGCCCAGAATGGACTAGATATGGGATTCATTGGACGTTAGAGTGTGTTTAAGATTTCAACTGTTAGAAGGCTACTTTGCCAAAGTTTGAAAATTAAAGATCAATGATTGAGTATTTTGATTGGAGTAGGGTCTTCTGGTGGGGTGAGGGACAAGGGTTGCAGAGGAAAAAATCGGAAGCAGAAAGCAAGGAGGAAGGAGGAGATTTTAACCTCTGAGAGGCTAACCTAACATTCTAACCTGAAAGGTCAGAACCTCCAGGAGTTCAGTTATCACAGAGACTAGAGCAATTTCTCTTGAGGAGGCTGCTCATATAACGTTTAATTCCATTTACAAAATGCTTTTGGCCACTAATCCAAATGCCGAGTCCCCACATAATTATGTGTGATCGCAAAGTCCCACAGCCTGAGTGTGAGAGAAATCCTTTGTGTCTGACGTAACCCCCTTTCTATGCTGCCAGTGGGAGGGTGATGGTAGGCTACCTCTCAGTGAACGGTTGGAAAACAATTCCTGTAGTGAATTAGTCCCTATTAGAAATCAATGGAAGGAAGCTGAAAGGGGTTCTGTTGGATGGATGGCGGTGACAGTGGTACAACTACATGGATGTACTTAATGCTACTGAATTAACTGTATACCTAAAAACGGTGAAGATGATAAATTTTACATTAGTGTACTTTACCAATTTTTTTAAAAGAAAAAAATGAGTGGAAGAAAAAGTCTAAGAATTAACCTTATTTTGCTACATAATGGGTTGTCACTGAGTATGAACTTTATGTTTTTGAAACCAAATCTGAGATGTAACCCTGAGAGTTTACAGGAAGAAGGAGCCTCTGAGAGGAGATGGAGAATGCTGACCTAGCTCTTTAAACAGAGCAAAGCTTTAAGAGTAATTCTGCCATTAAGCTCTCTGGGAACTCACAAGCAGCAAATGAAGTCTTTTCAAAGTGAGGAGTAAAGAAGAATGGAAGTTTTTAAAAACTGTTTTTTACCGGCTACTTTCATATATCTTTATGCTGGATACTGGATAGATCGAACTGAAAATATGTAAACATTTTTAGTCTCTCTGCTTTTAAAATCTACTCACAATTGTAATTGAGAGAAGAAAGCAATTCCTCCTGTATTGCTTCATTTCTATCATCAAAACAGAATTTCTTATCCGAGCACAGGCTTGTTGCCACCGCTTGCTTGTCCTTACCTAACTGGTGTTTGTTTGTTTTTTTCTATCCTCTACCCTGACTTATACAAATTAGTAATACTTATCAACAACCACTTTAAATCCTTTCTTTTTTTTTCTCATTTTAAAAATCAGGCAGGATATAATGGCATAAAATACAATATTGATCAATACGTGGTCCATACTTTGAATAATAAGTTCACATGAACCATTTAACAAAAAGAATATTTAGCCAGCAATTTCAAACCATGCCCTAGACCTCTAGACTTAGTATTTTAACAAAATAATAGGATCCATCTGTGGTCTTCAGCCTGCTGAGGCTAACTGGGACACACTGGGGACTGTTTAGCTGCTAGATGCTCACTGAAGGCCAGAGGACCTCTCAGACTACAGCTTAGGGTGCAAGAGAAGAAGCCATCTTGTGAACTGTGCCACATACAGCTCCCAGGAACTACCACCCCCACATCCACAGGAGTCCCTGTTTCCAAAGTGCCATCTTAAACTCCAGAGCCTGCTGGGATAAAGTGATTTTGTCATATCTTGGAACAGTCTATTAGAAGAGTTCACAAGTTAACTTTGGAATAAAAAACAATGTATTGTAACCCACAGAACACTGGGCTCAGAGTTGGAAGGTCACACTTTGTCTCCTAAGCTCTCTGAGTTGGGAAAAATAATGCTTATTACTCCTAGGACCATTGGGAAGCTCAAATGAGGTAAAACATGTATAGGCACATTACAGATGGAAGGCAATATTAATAGCATGGAATCAGGAGGGATGAATTTAGGTGTTCAAAAGAAAGGAGGCAAAGACACAACAAGCAACATCCCTACAAGGCTTTAACCCTTTCCACTTCCTGAGTTTCCTTCTGAGAGGGGTTGAAAGTGAAAATGTATCTTTCTTTGAGGACAAAAGAAACATGTTCTGTGAGTTGGTATGGAAAAGGTGCTAAAAGAAAATGAAATGTCCCTATCCAAAAGAAACCCTTAAAATCAATCTCTCAGTTAATTAAAAAAAAAAAAAAAAAAAAAAAAAGAAACCCTAAGGCTGGGCATGCTGGCTCATGCCTGTAATCCCAGCACTTTGGGAGGTCAAGGTGGGTGGATCACGAGGTCAGGAGTTCGAAACCAACCTGAGCAATGTAGTGAAACGCTGTCTCTACTAAAAATACAAGAAATTAGCTGGGCGTGGTGGCAGGTGCCTGTAGTCCCAGCTACTCGGAAGACTGAGGCAGGAGAATCACTTGAACCCGGGAGGTAGAGGTTGCAGTGAGCTGAGATGGCACCACTGGACACCAGCCGGGGCAACCAAGTAAGACTCAGTCTCAAAAAGAAAGAAAGAAAGAAAGAAAGAAATTCTATTATAAGCAATGGGTCAAATTCCATTAGAAGCAAGGGGTTATATCTGGTAAGCAATAAGACAAACTCTTGCTTTCTACATGGCCTGCTGGCTAAAACCAAGTTTTCTTCTTAGCAACAATAAAATTAACTTACTATTCCAGAACACACACATCAAGAAAAGCCTTTGATTTCAGACGTTGGCATAGAAACCTGGAGTAAAAGGCTGTGGGAAGAATAGAACCAATACTTACCAAAAAAAAAGCCTAGGTTGTTTTAAACAAATCTTTATCACACCATTCTCTAAAATCAAATATGTGGTATCTATTTATGGTCTCTGCTTTTATTTAGAGAAGATGTGAAAAGCAAGAAGAAAGTGAGAATGCACGTAATTGTCAATTTCTCTTTTGAAGTAGCCTCTGCAAAATGCCTTGCTCCATTTCTGGCTGGGTTCTCCTGCTCTACATTCCTCACTCTACCTCTATTATGACGTGGGGGAAACTCAGGGAAAGCAAAAAAAAAAAAAAAAAAAAAAATAGAATCCAATATTTTCATTTTTTCTGCAAGACATGGCACTGCAAAATTTAACAAAAGATCTCTACAACTCAATGAAAAACACTCATAATGATGGAGCATCTTATTTACTAATGCAAGCAATGAATCAATCCACTTGGCATTCAGGTCCATCTGCTTCCTTTATGCCATGCAGAAGAAAAGAACTGATAAAGAGAATGTTTTATTTTATTTACTTAATTTTAAAATTATATATTTTTTAAAAAATTGTAGCAATGGGGGTCTTACTATGTTGTCCAGGCTAGTCTCAAACTCCTGGCTCAAGCAATCCTCCTGCCTCAGCCTCTCAAAGTGCTGGGATTACAGGCATGAGCCACCATGCCCAGCCAATAAAGAGAATGTTTTAAACATATCTAGCTATTGCTTCTTGGCTTTTTGGCTAAGATCAAGTGTAAAAATATTTAGCTGATGCCATTTAAGAATCTACCTTTAAGGTTCACAACAATATGATTAATTTCACAAATAGATCTAATCTCCCCAATAAAACCATGTCAGATCCACAACATTCATAAAAGCTGCTCACTGTGGAAACCAGTCAGGAACCTATTATATAAGAATCAGGATCTAGGCCAGGTGCAGTGGCTTACAGCTGTAATCCCAGCACTTTGGGAGGCCAAAGCAGGCGGATCACAAGGTCAGGAGTTCAAGACTAGCCCAGCCAATATAGCAGAATCCCGTCTCTACTAAAAACACAAAAATTAATTGGGCATGGTGGCACATGCCTGTAGCCCTAGCTACTTGGGAAGCTGAGGCAGAAGAATCACTTAAACTTGGAAGGCGGAGGTTACAGTGAGCCAAGATCGCACCACTGTAGTCCAGCCTAGGTGACAGAGCAAGACTCCTTCTCAAAATAATATAAAAGAATCAGAATCTACTAAACAAGAATTAGAAGAGGGATTCTATTCACAAGATCCATGAGGAATCCAGACAAAAATGTTAGCTAATATTTATTTACTGTTCTTGTTTACTTGTCTTCTCTCTTTAGATTAGAAGGACTGTTGGCAGAAATTTTGATCAGTTGTCCACCACTCTATCTGCAGCCTGGAACAATATCTGATAGAGTAGATTTTGCTCTGTAAACACTTATACATTTATCAAATATATAAATATAAATATTAAGCAATGAATGAAGTTAGCATATTGATGTTAGTCCTCTAAATGAAGTAGACAGGCATAGTCTCAGGGAAGGAAGGGATCGGGTAGAGGAACCACCACTAAGGTGTATCCTCAGTATTTATCTGAGAGGCTCTGGCTTGGAACCGCACACTGTCTTGTCAAAACTTGTACTGTAAACATAATCTAACAAAGGTAACGAGTAGTTCCTTGGTGAACAGTAAAAGTCATCCTAGAATAAGCTGAGACTAGATGTGTTACAAACTGCTGACAGTGTTTAAACAATGTAAACATTCTTTAAGGTTTTACACTGGGAAAATTTTAGAGCTGAAGCAATCTAGGCCATAAAGAATATTGATTAGTTTATCTAGACAACTGCAATCCTCCACTTCATTTCAGTGTTATTTATAGGAAAGGCTATTGAGTGTATTAGATTATGAAAGCTAAAGTTGTCACAAAGCAATGCAGAAAGTGTCACAAAGACAATTTGCGTTATTAACCCAATACACTATCACGTTGTGGAAACACCCATTTTCCCTTAGAAGTGGAGAAAAACAGTGAGACTTGAGATATTTTAAAATAATTAGAGTTATTTTTAGTATACAATTTATTAATCAACTTATCTGGAATAACTGAACTAAATATCTTCCAGCTTTTCCCTATTATACTTTCCTGATCATCATAAAAACATCTACTACAATGTTACTTCTCATTCCAGAAATGATATGACTTATTAGAAAACACTAGCAAAAAGGCACTCATTCAGATCAAATAAACCAAAGTTTAACCAACCCACTACTTTTTTGCCTTAACATTACTGTCTACCTTGGGTGAAAACATGTGTTTTCTGAAAGGTTAAAGTATGTGAGAGGATGGTTTAATGATATGTATTTCTATTTTCCATCTTTTCATTTGATGAGATTAAGTATTAAATGAAAAGAATGATGCTTACCATCTGCAATGTAGTTACTTGTAAATAAGTAATACAATTTAAAATAGAGCTTCAACATTTATTTTCTGTGGCAATTAAATGGCTGTTTTCCAGTTACTGCATCCATCAAACAATAACCAAGGCACAGTGACTGTATTATAGCAGGGAGTTAACCCTGCTCTTTCAGGCTTCCAGGCCAAAAGATTGAGCAAAATGGTCACCAGCACTGCATATGGGGACACAGGGAAGGACATAGGATGACCATCAGAAGAGAGCTGCCAAAAAGATCCAGGACAAGCACAAACTGAAAGGCAACTTCCTGGAATCCACAGTCCCTGACAGTAGAATCTGGACTAGCAAGAGATAGCATGGAAAAGTCAAAAGACCTAATCTGAATTCCAGCTCAGTGACCTTTATTCTCTTAGACAGGTTACTGGGCCTCTGAACTTCAGACTCTTTCTGTGAAAGAGTTTATGGTGCTATAACCCGTATCTTAGGATCCCTGTGGGGGTTAAGTAAGATAATGGAGTGAAGGCCCTGGCACAGGACCTGGGACATACTAGCAGCTCAGCAGGGAGAGTTTTCATTATTATTACTATGGGAGTGGTACTGACCTTGAGGGATCAACCACAGTGGCTGTGATTTAAAGGTGCCATTTGATGTCCAAAGTGTAGGCACAGTATGTGTTTTAGCACACGTCTGCCATGTGCTGCATATGCAATAATTATGGTCGAATATTACCATTGTGTTGATGTGCATGGCCATGCAATGGTAAAGATCCAGAGGTTAACAATGCCTTACATTCTTGTTTATTTTTCTTTTTCTGTTTTTGTTTTTATTTTTATTTTCTGCTTTACAATCTTGAAAGCAGCCTCGAGCTACCAAGTCCAATGCTACGGGAAGGTGCCTTTGTCTAGTAGGTTAGGCAACGGTTCAGCCATATTTGTATTTTTGTGAAAGAAAAATATGGTAGAAGTTGAGCAGTTCTCCCCTCCAGAAAGCTGAAGTTGTTTTTTCTCTTAGGAACAGGACTATCAGGGTAGTGTGGACCTAACCTTAGAGCAGAACTAAGCAGCAGCAACAAAACTGAAAAAGGGACCTTGAATGCTACTCTTAACATTTCTCTTTCCTTATTTAGGCACCTAATGTAGCATGCATCATCTCCTTAAGTCTTTCCATGAATTTATCCATTATTAAAGCCTGCAGCAGGACCTTCTCAAAGTACAGAACAATTACATCTGGATTTCTAGAAAGCAGGGTTCCCAGTAAAGCCCAGAAAATTTCAGAGAAATCAGAAAGTCTGACACTTAAGATACATAATTTGTAAAGTGCTGGTAGGAAGACTGGACAGCATGCCATGATCTGCTGACCACTTTCAGGCAAAGTCAAAATTCTCAAACAGAACTTTATCATTTTAATCCCATCTTACCTCCATCAAAAACAATGAGGAGCTAAATTACTTACAAAAGCTGGCTATGGGTGCCACTTTCAAAGTATCACCTAAGCATCATGTTTTACTTTTTTAATTTTTTATTTGTACTTTTGAGACAGGGTCTTGCTCTGTTGCCCAGGCTGAAGTGCAGTGGCATGATCAAGGCTCACTATAACCATGACCTTCTGAGTTCAAGCCATCCTCTTGTCTCAGCCTCCCAAGCAGCTGGGACTACAGGACATGTGTACCACCATGCCCAGCTAATTTTTTTATTTTTCACAGAGAAGAGGTCTCACTATGTTGCCCAGGCTGGTCTAGAACTCCTGGCCTCAGATGACCCTTCCACCTTGGCCTCTCAAAGGGCTGGGATTACAGATGTGAGCCACTACGCCCAGCCCAATATCAAGTTTCAGAGGGCGCACGGGTGGGAGACTAGCAGGTACCTAGTTTGAGGACGTACTTATATATTTCCAGTTTTCCCCAGTTTTTAAAATGTACATAAAAGGAACATGAAACTGGAATAAGAGTAAGAAAGTAGAAAAAAATAAGTGGTCTTTCAAGGACTGCCTCTACTCATCAAAAGAGCCAGGCTTCAGTGATACTGATGTTGAGATACCTTACCATAGATGTGTGTGCGTGGCCAAACACTGGAGGCCCAGCACATGTCCATTCAGAGCCATCAGTTTCATTTCCTAGTCCATATATTGGGATAATGAAGAGTATGCACTCAGCGGGTAGGTAGACTCTTAGGAGTTTTATAGCCTTGTCAAGTCACTTTAACCTCTTTGAACTTCTGGTTTCTCATAAGTAAACTGGGATGATCATGCCTGCTCAGCAGGGTAGATGTAAGGATTTAATGAGTTCATACATAAAAAGCTTTGAGTTGTTGTTTATTGTTAGCTTCCAGGTAAACTAAAAATCTCTCAGCCCCTGAATCTTATCACCATGAGTCTGCTCAGATTCCGAGATAATCATCACACTCATTTGCCTCCCAGTTGGAGTAGAGAGTGAATTTACATGATTGTTTAATTAGTAGCTGAGTGCAAAGCCTTTGGTCTCTCTCCCTACATTAAATGTGAGAATATAGGTAAAAGCGCTTAATAAATGTTAGCTGCTATCATTCTTACTGTTGTTATTACTTACTAGTCCATGGAGACTCTATGCAATGCAGAAAAAATGAGGAAGCAAAGGGGTTTTTCCTTTTTGATCAAGGCCTGTTGTAGCCAGAGTTCCTAAATACTTTGTGAAATTTTTTATACTTTCTTCATTCCTCCCTTGACCTCTGAACCCACAGTTTTTCTAAAGACTACTGATTTTCCAACGTGCAAAAATCACAAGCATTCCTATACACCAATAACAGACTTAAAGAGAGTCAAATCAAGAACAAACTGCCATTCACAATTGCTACAGAGAGAATAAAATATCTAGGAATACAATGAACAAGGAATGTAAAGGACCTCTTCAAGGAGAACTACAAGCCACTGCTCAATTAAATAAGAGAGGACACAAACAGATGGAGAAACATTTCATGTTCATGGTCAGGAAGAATCAATATCGTGAAAATGGCCATACTGCCCAAAGTAATTTACAGATTCAACGCTATCCCCATCAAGCTACCAATGACCTTCTTCACAGAAGTGGAAAAAAACACCTTAAACTTCATATGGAACCAGAAGAGAGCCCACATAGCCAAGTCAATTCTAAGCAAAAAGAACAAAGCAGGAGGCATCACACTACCAGACTTCAAACTGTACTACAAGGCCACAGTAATCAAAACAGCATGGTACTGGTACCAAAACAGAGATATAGACCAATGGAACAGAACGGAGGCCTCGGAGGCAACACAACATATCTACAACTGTCCAATCTTTGACAAACCTGACAAAGACAAGCAATGGGGAAAGGATTCCCTGTTTAATAAATGGTGTTGGGAAAACTGGCTAGCCATGTGCAGAAAGCAGAAACTGGATTCCTTCCTGACACCTTACACTAAAATTAACTCCAGATGGATTAAAGACTTAAACATAAGACCTAACACTATAAAAACCCTAGAAGAAAATCTAGGCAAAACCATTCAGGACATAGGTGTAGGCAAGGACTTCATGACCAAAACACTAAAAGCATTGGCAACAAAAGCCAAAATAGACAAATGGGACCTAATTAAACTCCACAGCTTCTGCACAGCAAAAGAAACAGTCACTAGAGTGAATCAGCATCCAACAGAATGGGAAAAAATTTTTGCAGTCTACCCATCTGACAAAGGCTGATATCCAGAATTTACAAAGAACTAAAACAGATCTACAAGAAAAAACCAAACAAGCCCATTCGAAAGTGGGCAAAGGATATGAACAGACACTTTACAAAAGAAGACATACATGAGGCCAACAAACATATGAAAAAATGCTTATCATCACTGGTCATTAGAGAAATGCAAATCAAAACTACATTGAGATACCATCTCACACCAGTTCGAATGGTGATCATTAAAAAATCTAGAGACAACAAATGCTGGAGAGGATGTGGAGAAATAGGAACACTTTTACACTGTTGGTGTCAGTGTAAATTGGTTCAAGCATTGTGGAAGACAGTGTGGCAATTCCTTAAGGACCTAGAAATAGAAATTCCATTTGACCCAGCAATCCCATTACTGGGTATATATCCAAAGGATTATAAATCGTTCTACTATAAGGACACATGCACACGAATGTTCATTGCAGCACTGTTTACAATAGCAAAGACCTGGAACCAACCAAAATGCCCATCTATGATAGACTGGACAGGGAAAATGTGGTACATATACACGATGGAATATTATGCAGCCATCAAAAATGATGAGTTCGTGTCCTTTGAAGGGACATGGATGAACCTGGAAACCATCATTCTCAGAAAACTGACAAAAGAGTAGAAAATCAAACACCGCATGTTCTAACTCATAGGCGGTGTTGAACAATGAGAACCCATGGACACAGGGAGGGGAGCATCACACACTGGGGTCAGTTGGGGGGAAATGGGGGAGGGACAGTGGGAGGTGGGGAGTTGGGGAGAGATAGCATGGGGAGAAACGCCAGATATAGGTGAGGGGGAGGAAGGCAGCAAATCGCACTGCCACGTGTGTACCTATGCAACAATCTTGCATGTTCTTCACATGTACCCCAAAACCTAAAATGCAATAAAAAAAAAAAAAAGACTACTGATTTTCAAGTCCAACAGAGCTTAAAGACAAAAAGAAAACAACAAAAGGAAGTAGGCTGCAATGTCAGGTGGGAAATTTGATTTCTCAAGGCATGTTTCCAGACTCCAGCCACTCCATGTTTGGCTTCAGTGAGAAAGGAAAACACTGACAACAGCAGCAGATACCAGTGGCTAGAGTTTAAACAATCTCTTGTTGAAACAGTAGGAAACTTACAAAGGAGCTAGACTCCACAGTAGTGAAGGCCAGGTACAGAGGAAATAAAGTATTCCAGGAAATGCCAGGTAAAAATGAGGATGAATAACCAGTTCAAAGGCTAAAGAAGTAACCTCAAACTCTTGTGTTCCTTGGGGCTCTAGAGTTGCTTCCTAGGTCACTCGGGGATTGCCTGTAGCTGGGGGAGGGGGGCATGCATGTATGGGTATGTGAACATATCTGTTGCAGACACCTGCTACCCCCACCCCTGTGCCTTTCAAATGCATTAGGAGGGAAGCCAGAACCTCCCATTCCTACTCTCTGGGAGTGAGGGCAGCTTGTGAGGGCCACTGAGAGTGGCAGGGAGGAAGGCCAAGCTGAGTCGTAATATCCTGTAGTGATTCCAGGAGTCTTTAGTGATCTTTTCAAAAGAAAAAGAAAACAAGAAAAGAAAGGCAAACTACTATTTTAAAGTCAAGATCCTATTTCTACAATTGCTTTGAAAGAAAAATAAAACAAACCAAATGTTTTCTCAAAAAAAAAAAAATATTTCCCTATCAGTCACTTGTGTGAAAAGGCAGCCTTACCTTGACATATTGAACGAGACGCTCACAGACATTCACTTTATAAGTCTCGATGCCCAGCTCCTTAGACAAGCGTAATATTCTGTTCTGAGTTGGCCCCACGTAAGCTCCCCCAACATCTACGTAGTCAACTTGTTCGTTCTGCAAAAGGAGAAAAATTGGTCAGAGGACTTTAGTTAAAACTTGGAAAACTATGTCTTGTAAAAACTAACCTCATTTATTTTTTTAAAAGTTAATTGTGCCTTACATCTCCCCTATAAAGAGTGACTGAAAATAGCAATCTTTTCTCCTCCACTCAAGAACTGGGGCACAATCCTGTCTAATACTCATCACTAAGCACCATCCTCTGGAAAAGCTATTGGTAAGACAATTTCAGCAATACAATGCATAAAAGAGAAAGAACACTGCTGTATATTCTGCCAGTGTAGATCCTTTACAAAACATTGAAATTATTATGTATGCTTTTCTCTGGTGTTATTGCTGGAGGAGCCATCCAAAGCCTAATTCGCTGATTTTCACCAGATGAAATCTTAAATCAGTCCACATTGATGGCTCTAGATGTTATTTTAAAACACTTTCAGGAAAGAATGCATCATAAGGAAAGAATACAAAAAGATATACAAAGATTCATATATTACTAAATTACTTACAAATATGCAAACCCTCTCTCATAAACTAAAATTGTTTATTTCCTCCCTCATAAATACAGTTCTCCATGCTTTTCATCTATTTTTATTAATTGGCAAGTCCTAATGATTTAATCAATAAATTGCATATTGGTGAGCTACAACCCCTCTGTGTTTCTGTAATCACTTAAGGGTCTGTTTCTATTTTGTTACATATATCAGTTCTCAAGCATGTTGTCATGCCTTTTCTCTTTGTTTGCCTGATTATTTTTTATTGCATGCCACTCACTAAACTTGAAAACACGTAGAATCATTTGAATCCTAGGGGGATAATATCTTTCTCAAAGAGGATTTATGTTGGCTTCTGCCCAGAGCCTGGGACCCACACAGTACTAGATAACTTAATTCCATTTTCAGTACCTGAGAGGATTTGAAGCTGGGCTGAAATGCACATTTGGCGTAGTTTTCTTGCCTTTCACCCTTGCTCCTTACATGCAGCCCAACACAAAGCATAAGGAGTTGACCAACACTCCCCTACAAATAAGTACACACTTCATGGGGCTCTGGACTTGACCTGTCACCCTAGCTTTGCACTAGGTGCACAGCACTGCTCAGCCTTCAGTGGTCAGCAAATCCCCCTGCCACCCAGGGAAAAGTAGGTTAATACTTTCCAGATGTTGCCTCAGTGATTCTTCACTATCTTGTTAGCTCATTCTCTAATGCTTTCAGTGTGTGTGTGTGTGTGTGTGTGTGTGTGTGCGCGCGCGCGAGCGCGCGTCTACAGAGCAGCTTGTCTAGCTGTCTAGTTATCTTTGTATTTTGTTATAATTTACCTAATCTGTTATTTCCAGAAAATTGTCTAGTATTATTCAACATTTCCTTCCTGGAACTACCCAACCTGATATTATCTTTCTATTGGAGGATATGCTTTGCTAACATTTTGTTTAGAATTATTATATCTACGTTTATAAGCAATATTGAGACTGGCCTGTGATTCTCCTTTCTTCTACTGCCTTGTCTGTTTTTTGCATTAGAGTACTGCTAATCTCCTTAGTTAGTGATAATACTTTCTTCTATTCTCTAGAAGGATTTGTATGTAAATAAAGTGATCCATTCTTTGATCATTAGGTAGAACATACCTGTAGAACAATCTATGCTTGGTGATTTTTTTGAGGTAAAATCTTAAACTACATATTTAATTCATTTTTAGGTTAAAGCACTAATCATCATCTTTTCTATTGCTATACCAAAGCAGTGTTAATTTTGGTGAATTATTTTTTTCTGATAATATATACATTTCATGTATGTTTCAAAACTGTTGGTTTAATATTCATGGCATCCTCTTTTCATTTAATTATTCTTTATTGCATCAGTAATTATATCTTCATCTTTATCTCTCTCTCTCTCTTTTTTTTGTTTTTTGAGACAGGGTCTTACTCTATCACCCAGGCTGGAGTACAATGGCATGAATATGGCTCACTGCAGCCTCAACTTCCCTGGTCTCTAGCAATTCTCCCACCTCAGCCTCCTGAGTAGCTGGGACCACTGGTGTGTGCCACCACACCCAGCTAATTTCTGTAGTTTTTGCAGAGTCAGGGTTTTGCCATGTTGCCTAGACTGATCTCTAACTCCTGAGCTCAAGCGATGTACCTGTCTTAGCCTCCCAAAGTGCTGGGATTACAGGCATGAGCCCTGCATCTGGCTCTCACCTCTTATTTATTTGGGGGTGTTTCTTTTTTCTTTTTCTGGAAAAATCTTACCAGACACTTCTTGTCTATCTTTAATACGTATCTTCAAATAATCAACTTTTATTTTATTGATACTCTTTGTTGTATGTTTATTTTCTATATCATTGATTTGTGCCCTTTCACCCCTTCTTTGGATTTATTTTGCTCTTAATTTTCTAACTCTTTGCATGCTTAGCTTATTCATATATAGCCCTTTTTCTTTTCTAATGGAACAATTTAGACTATACATCTTCTGGGTATTGCTTTAGCTTCATCCACAACTTTATCTTTTCCATTATTTTGCAGGTCTAAGTATTGTCACACAGAAAAGGAAAACAAAAGGTTATCTTTATTTATGTTTTCCATCTGAATTTACACTACCCAGATGATATGAAAAATCTTGAGCAGAAAATTTAAAGTGTCACAGAGGGTGGTAGAAGTAGACTCAAATCCTTTTCCCCTAGGCCTCAAATAATTTACCACAGATAAAGTTCCATGGAAAATTAGCAACACACAGCCAAAAGTTACACAACATACGTGCAAACAAGACACCAAAAGAAAATAAGCAGAAAAAAATTTCCAGAAAGATTTTGTAATAGTTGAAAAGAAGTAACTGAAACTAGGAGCAGGGGAAAACAAACTGAAAATATCAGGTCGATTAAAAAATAACTGCTCGTAATAAAAATGTACTAATTAAAAATTTTAAAACTCCGTGAATGGATTAAACAGTATATTCGACCATTCAAGAGTGAATAGGCTGGGCATGGTGGCTCATGCCTGCAATCCCAGCTCTTTGGGAGGCTGAGGCAGGCAGATCATGAGGTCAGGAGTTCAAGACCAGCCTGGCCAACATGGTGAAACTCCATTTAAATACAAAAAAATTAGCGTGTGGTGGCACACGCCTGCAATCCCAGCTACTCAGGAGGCTGAGGCAGGAGAATTGCTGGAACCCAGGAGGTGGAGGTTGCAGTGAGCCAAGATCTTGTCACTGCACTCCAGCTTTAGGCGACAGAGCAAGACTCCGTCTCAGGGGGAAAAAAAAAAAAAGAGTAAGTGAACTGCTAGATCTGAATAAATTATCTAGAATGCAGTTCAAAGATAAAGAATTGGAAAATATGTTGAGGAGGTAGTTAAGACATGGAAGATGATGTCAAAATATTAAATAGTATTTAAAAAATAGTAGCTGAGGATTTACCAGCACTATTGGAAGATAAGAAACCCAACAGATTCAAAGTATGATAAATAAAAAGAAACTCTCACCCAGACACAGAGAAACTGCAGTATACCAAATAAAAGAGATCTTAAAAGCAATTCTTTTTTAGAAAACAAAACAGGCAAATCATACATACTTGGAAAAAAACAACAATTAGACTTATGAGTGACTCTTCAACAATAAAAATACAATCCAGAAGATAGAAGAATATCTTTGCTGTTCTGAGAGAAAAAAAGAGGAAGAGAAATTCTAAGTAGAATTTGTTGCCTGTTCAAACTATGTTTTTGTCAAGCTGACAAATGTACAGAGTTTAGGACCCAGATTGGAGGAAAGTATGTGTTTCAAGTAGAATGAAAATGGTTACAAATAAAAGTCTGAGATTCAAGAAGGGACAGAGAACAAAGATATTGGCAAACCTTTAAATAAAATTAAGCAACATCAACAATAGAATAAAACAAAATTAATAATGTCCTTTGTTGAAAAACAAACTTGAAATACTTTTATAGTTTAAAGATTGGAAGAAGGGTGATCACAATTGAAGCATGAAAGTTTTTGTATTTTTTTAGTAGAAAGATAATATATTGATAAACCTTAGACTACATTAAGTGTGAGTGTTAACATAGTTAAAAAAATTGATTGAAAAACATTGGTTTGACTATGTAACTTCCAAACAAATAGAAGAAAAAACCTTAAAAGAAAGCAAAAAGAAGAAAACCATTAACCCAAGAGAAGGAAAGAAAGAAACCAAGAGGAAAACTGTTAAAGTGGGACAAATGGAAAGCCATAATATAATAAAGTTAAAACATTTAAAAAAGAAACAGTAACAAATATACATGGACCAAGTTTGTCAATTAAACTTAAAAATGCAAAAATGAGTTGGGCGTGGTGGCGGTTGCCTGTGATCCCAGCTACCGGAGAGGCCAAGCCAGTAGAATTGCTTGAACCCAGGAGGCAGAGGTTACAGTGAGCAGAGATGGCACCAAGGCACTCCAGCCTGGGCAACACAGCGAGGCTCCATCTCAAAATATATATATATATACATATATATGTATAGTACCCCCAAATCTAAAATTTTAAAAAAGAAAAAATGTCAGAATAAAGAAAACTCTAACTGAAAGATAAAGAGATATACAAATACTAATATAAGCTGTTATAACTATATTAATATCAAAGAAAACCTTAAAGAAAATAAATCTCAGTGAAATAAGTGTCACTACATAATGCTAAAAGATCCAGAAGGTTGAACAAGTTTAAACTTGCATACACTGAATAATATAGCTTCAAAATGTAAGCAACATTTGACAGGAACCAAAGATAAGTGCCCCGTAGAATAGGGAATTTTTTTTGGGGGGGGGGGTCAATTTTTAACCTACTTTTAAAAGTGAATAATAGATTAAGTAAACAAAAAAAGGAGCCTTATTAAGCTTATTCTAGTAGACATATATAAAACACTTCATATAGGTTTTAGAGACTACATGTTCTTTTCAAGCAGAAATTAGAAGATCTTTGGATATTAACCATGTGCTTGCTAGGTTATAAAGTGAACCTCAAGGATTGTTACCATATAAACAACGTTCTTTGACCATGATGCAGTGATGACAAAAAATAACTGAAAAATATTCCAGCTGTAGAAATTAAAACACACCAGCCTGGCCAACATGGTGAAACCCTGTCTCTACTAAAAATACAAAAATCAGCCGAGAGTGGTGGCATGCGCCTGGAATCCCAGCTATTCAGGAGGCTAAGGCGGGAGAATCGCTGAAACCCTGGAGCAAGGTTGTGGTGAGGCGAGATCGTGCCACTGCCCTCCAGCCTCGGTGACAGTGTGAGACCCTGTCTTAAAAATCAACAACAACGGCCGAGCACTTTGGGAGGCCGAGGCGGGTGGATCACGAGGTCAAGAGGTCGAGACCATCCTGGTCAACACGGTGAAACCCCGTCTCTACTAAAAATCTAAAAAATTAGCTGGGCATGGTGGCGTGTGCCTGTAATCCCAGCTACTCGGGAGGCTGAGACAGGAGAATTGCCTGAACCCAGGAGGCGGAGGTTGCAGTGAGCCGAGATCGCACCATTGCACTCCAGCCTGGGTAACAAGAGCCAAACTCCGTCTCAAAAAAAAAAAAAAAAAAAAAAAAAAAAAAAAATCAACAACAACAACAAAAACCTCTAGCAATATGGATTTAAGTCTGTAACACAGAAGTCTGCTGATATGTTCAAAAAATAGCAAGAAGGCCAAAGCGGATGGAACAACAAGAGCAAGGAAAATAACTGAAGATGAGGTTACTGAGGTTATTGGCAGGGCAGGTCACCTAAAGCCTCACAGGACATTGTAAGGACATAGGCTTTGACTGCCTGTGAGAAGGGGAGCCTTTGGAAGGTTTTGAGCAGGGAAATGCTAAAATCTGACTTGCATTTGAAAGGCTCACTCTCACTGATGCTTTAAAAAAGAATAGAATATAGGGGGCAGAAGTAAAAGCAGGGAAATCAGGAGCCTACTGCAGTCATCTGGCCTAGAGATAATGGTGGCTCCCACCAGGGGATGGCAGTGGAATTGATGGGAAGCATTGAATTCTGGATATGTGTTGAAGGCAGGGCCAACAGAATTTCCTGACAGAACAAATGAGGGTCTGGCAGTGGTGAGCATGACTCTGAGTTTCCTGAAAGTTGCTATCCTCTACCATGAGGAAGGCAGCTGGAAGCGCAGCCTTGAGGAAGATCAAAAGTCTAGTGTTGGATGTGTTATGTTTGAGATGTCTATGCAACATCCAGGAGTTCTGCAAATTTCTAACTTCCATGCCAGATTAGCACAGCATATTGTATTCACCATTTTACTTATTTCAATGAGGAGTTAGGGTTTCCGTTCTGCCATGATACCAGAAATTAAGTGCTTCTTTGACCTCTTTAATCTGTCCTCATATAATGTTTATTCTCTCTTTTAGTAACCGTCAGTGCTTTCCTCCAAACGTTTTCTAGTCTCCAACATCCATTTTAAGATATAAAGAACAAAACTGGAATCAGGACTCCAATAAATTTCTGGACTTTAACAAAGACAGCAAGAGGACTCGTGGGAGTTTCCAAACATGATGTCTGTAGAACACTGACACTATCTTTAAAGCAAATAATCCTAAATGAAGCAGTAAAAAGAGAGGCATTTTGCAGAATGTTGCTTTATGAAGTAAAAACATTCTAAATCAGGTGCCTCAAATTCAGCATGAAGACACCAGAAGTGTAATACTGTATTCCATACTATGTTGCATCTCAGTCTTTAGGGTCTTGATTTAGATCTCACTACTCAACCTTTGAAGAACCCACAAACATGCAACAATATTGGCAAACAAATACACCAACCCTGTGGCAGCACTGCAGACATTTCAACTTTATTAATTTCATTCTGAAGATTCATGGATGAATCATATTAGGAAAAACTGGGAAGTTCTGAACTAATGGAAGATCCATCTGAACGACTTGCTGGGTAATACCAAATTTGACATTCTGGTGCTCAGAGATCCACAGTAGCTTTTATGACATCTCTTCCCAAAATTATCCTAGTTGATTATGTTATTAGAAGCAATTCTAAAAATATTTGCTTCGGTTTCTTATTAAATATGATTTTCATGCCTGTTTCCTTTTTTGAATTTTTTAAAATTTTGAATCAGGGTTTCACTCCTGTCACCCAAACTGGAGTGCAATGGTGTAATCTTGGCTCACTGCAACCTCTGCCTCTCCAGCTCAAGTGATTCTTCTGCCTCAACCTCCCAAGTAGCTGGGACTACAAGTATACACCACTGTGCGCGGCTAATTTTTATATTTTTAGTAGAGATGGGGTTTCACTATGTTGCCCAGGCTGGTTTTGAACTCCTGAGCTCAAGTAATCCACCTGCCTCGGCCTCCCAAAGTGCTGGGATTACAGGCGTGAGCCACCATGCCCGACTTCCATGCCTATTTCTTAAAATCCTCTTTTTCTTTTTCTCATCATTTGGAGCATAAATGCTAAGTCCTAATTTCTAAGCATTTCAGAGATTCCTTTCTCACATTCCTAAGGGGAGTAGACAATAACGGTTCCTGTGTGGTGCTGACATATACAAATGACACAGCATGGTAAAGTAACTGAGGCCAATAACACAGATGGGGACAAGCATGTTGGAATTCTCATTTCCCTTATACAAAGAAACTTGTTCTTAACTGAAAATCCGCAACATGACTGATGCTCCTGTTTAATAACCAAAAGGTTTTAGAGATAAGAAAAATAGGGCTAAGGGACAAATTAATAACTATCTCCAAAATGAAGGAATATTTTTTCAGAAAATGACAGAAGAATCATATCTAACAAAGGCATAGAGGCAGAAGATGCCATTCTTGTTTTGCACTATAACACATTGCCTTAAATTAGAATTTGAAGATGGAAGAGAGTTTCTTCAAGAACATTTAGATTGTATCGTATTACCCAGATGAGAAAACTGAGACGTAAAGTGCTAATAGGACTTACCCAAGACATCATGTCAAGTCAGCACAGAGGTTAGAATCCCAGTCCCCTCACTCCCTGACCAATAGCTTCCCAGTGGACTACATCTAAGGGAGTACTCAGAAAATGTAATCTGGATTGGCATTAATTTAAGGCAAGCAAGCAAACAAATGCCACAGAGTAGCACTTCTGTAGTGTCCCCTGGAGATGTTGTCAAAATGCAGATCCAGATTCAGCAGGTCTGAGATAGGGCCTGAGATTCTGCATTTCTATAAAAATCCCAGTTGATTCAGGGGCTACTAACTGACAGATGACACTTTGAATGGCAAGGCTGTACAGCACCCTTAGAGCTGAGCAAAGCAGAATAGGCCTAGATACATCCCTGCATCTAAAAAGGTAGGAAGCAAATGACAGAAGGGTAGCATGGCACAGTGTGGCTGAAATGACTGGTACAATATCCTAGTTCAAATGTTGTCTGTATGCTATTCCAATATTCATTGATATTCCCTCTCACATGCCTGCTTCTATTATGCAACCTAGCATTGTGAAATACTTGCTTTCCCAGGATCCCTGACAGCTGAAGGTAGCCATGGGACCCAACTCTGGCCAATGAAACTAAAGCAAATGTCTGCTGGGGTCTCTTAGCAAAGGAAAAGCTTTGTTGCAGACAAGGTTGGTGCCATTCTTTCACTCTCCTTTCAGCTTTGAATGAGAACTTGATGCTTAGAATTTCAGCATCCATCTTGTTACCACAAGACAATAAGCCAACATGCAAAGAATATCAGAGCAGGGCCAGGTACAGTGGCTCACGCCTGTGATCCCAGCATTTTGGGAGGCTGAGGCAGGTGGATCACCTGAAGTCAGGAGTTTGCAACCAGCCTGGCCAACATGGTGAAACCCCGTCTCTACTGAAAATACAAAAATTAGCTGGGCATGGTAGCGGGCATGTGTAGTCCCAGCTACTTGGGAGGCTGACGCGGGAGAATTGCTTGAATCCAGGAGGCGGAGGTTGCAGTGAGCCAAGATCGTGTCATTGCACTCCAGCCTGGGCCACAAGAACAAAACACCATCTCAAACAAACAAACAAACAACAAACAAACAAACAAACAAACAAAGAATATCAGAGCAGAAAGACAGCAAGAGCCTGTTGATAATAAAGCTGAACCCGTGCACCAGCCTGGACTATCTACCACCAGACTTCTGTGAAATAAACAAATGTTTGCATTGCTTATGCCATTCTGTTATTAATCTAACTGAAGCATCTTCTAGTTGGATAGATGCTTCTTCTCTTTCCAGTCACTTCAACAGTCTGGTTTCGTCTTTACTGCCAATCCCTAGACTTTAACACTCTATTTGTGTATTCTAGCAAAAAGGCTGACTGATGACCTTCTAACTGTCAAATGCGAGGGCTGGTTTTTTGTTTTTGTTTTTGTTTTTTTGCCTTCATACTGTGTCAGCTGACTGCTGAACACCCCTTCCTCTTTGGTCCACAGACTTACCTATTGCTGCTCTAGTCTGGTCCTCCTTTTCTGCCTCTTCTGCGTCTCTCTGGCTCTTCTCCCTTTCTCCCCCACTTTTATGTGTGGAAACTTCCATCTTTGCCCCTATTTCCCTCCCACTTTTCATTATCTCCCTGTGTACTTTCATCAGTACCCACAGATTCAACCACCTGCATCCATTCCCTTAATAGTAGTACAACTTAAATAAAGGGACAACTTAATAGCTATCTCCAAAATGAAGGAATATTATTCAGAAAATGACAGAAGAATCATATCTAATAAAGGCATACAGGCAGAAGATGCAACTCTTGTTTTGCACTATAACACATAGCATGCATTTTTTCTAGAATGGTGGTGTAAGTCCAAGTATAAAAAAGGCAGCAATGTAGCAAGAACTGGGCTTCTTTCTTATATCTAGCCAGACCCGGCCTGAGGAGTGGCTCTGGCAGCAGCATGCTTCTTAGGGAACAAGGGTTAAGGGAAAAGTTATGTAAAAACATACTATATTTGTTCCTGCTTACTGCAGCCACCACATTTCTATTAAGTTGTGTGTCATTGGATAAATAAGGAATCTAAGTGTGTGTGTGTGTGTGTGTGTGTGTGTGTGTGTGTATGTGTGTGTGTGTTATGGGTGTATAGTCACTTCCAGTACAGCCAAACTATTAAATCTGTAGTATGGAAATTATGACATTGTATTGAAGGTATTTGCTCATGTTTATTGAATTCACTCAACTGAAAGTCAGAAGCTGCCAGTCTTAGTGAGTACTTGTTAAAGAGAATGGACACTTATTTGATGGAGTACTTTAGGGCTATGGAGGACAAATGGCTTCACTGCATGAACTCTTGAGATCTCCCCTAGCCCTATGATTTCCAATGGTGCCACTTGTAGTTTGAGTGAGTTATTACATGTAAGTATTAAAATCACTTACCCTCACAGTATGTGTTCTTCCGCCGACTCTGTCCCGAGCTTCTAAAACCAAAACGTTAACTCCATATTCATTTAAGAGTTTGGCGGCACAAAGGCCTAAAGGAAAAACAAAAGAGAGCAACATAACATCCAAATGCTTAAAATCCAAGGTTTAACCAGGTCTACACATCAAATAAATGCAGGGTATCATATACAATCCAATGATTTTGTTGTCTTTCTAATAAATTCTGACCACACTGGTGATTAAATGAGTCACCAATTTTATTATCTATCATAAGAGATTCAAAAATGACTAATTTAGTCATCTTGCATTTCAGGTTGGTCAACAGAAACAAAATGTAATGGTTTTAAAAAGATATATCTTGTTTTCTGGTGATAATCATCTATTTAGGGAATTATTGAGCCTCTAAATCAATTCCTATTATTTTTCTCTTCCAGAAATCCTGATAGTATTAACAGAAGAGAATATTTTTCTTGAAAACTTTCTCTAGCTACACCAGGTCTCAGTATATCTATGCTTCGCTTTTCTTAACTTAAAAATCCTGTATAATCATGTCCTGTGATTTATATTTCAATTACATGCTTGCTAGATCTTGTTTCCTTCACTAGTTCCCGAGTTACCATAAGGTAGAAACCATGCTTCATACTTTTTCCATTAGCTCAGACAAAGCTGAGAACTGGTTTTTACCTGTAATTAGAAGCCTTCAGGGAAGATAAAATATTTTTTAAACCAAACATAGTAATATCAGAAAAATTAAGAAAGTTGCAGATTAACATTATATCAAGGGCAAATGCTACAAGCATGATTTATCACTGATGTTGACCTTGATCTGATCACCTGGCTGAGGTAGCATTTGTCAGGTTTCTCCACTATAGTTATTCTTTTTCCCATCTTAACATACTGTACTCTTTGGAAGAAAGTGTGGTCATAGCCCACACTTAAGGAGTGGGAAGTATGTTCCAGCTTTTTGAGGGTGGAGTATCTATACAAATTATTTGGAATTCTGCACTGGAGATGTGTCTCTTCTCCTCACTTATTGATTTATTCAATCATTTACTTATTAATATATCATTATGGACTCCCAGATATTTGTTTTATATATAATCCAACACTATATCATTAATTTTGTTGCTCAAATTCTTCTAGCTATGGTTATTGGGAGTTATTTTAGTTGGCTCCTATTACCTTTGACATGCCCCCATCATTTTGTGTGTGTGTGTTTGAGCACTTCCTTACTTTCCAATACTTTACAATGTTCCAGACTTATCTTTCTCTGCCACAGCCTTAAAATCAGGCATTTCTTCAATGAACCTTGGTCCCTTTTACTGGAGAACAGTATTAGAAACCAAGATCTGGGTTCTAGGTGTGCTCATTGCTACTGGGGTGTCATTGCTTCTAAGACCTCTCAGGTCACAGAGTAAAGAAATATATTGTGCATACACTTATTTTTAAATCTACGTTCATTTTTGTAATTCAAATTAGGTCTGAGTTCCTAGTTAACTTTATACTTCTCATTATAAAGAAATGAAGAAGACTAGAGAGATAAACATAATATGGGGGAAAATGCTAGTTATATTAGGGTAGAGAGAAATAAGAATGGCACCAGAGACAAGATTAGTAAATGATACAAATAATACCTAGATATGTATACAAGTGGTTAAGGAGAGGAACTATTCTGATTTTAAAACCCAGTGATTTGATAGTTCATTTCTAATGGTATATATCCTAAAGATAAAAAGAACTGTACATTTTTTTTCAATAACAATTTAACTAGTCCTAGTATTAGCATTGTTATCCCAAAGCTATTACATTTGTAGTATGTGATAAAACAAGTGAGTAATCAGGCTGATGTTGTTGAGAAGCAGGTTTTTTAGCATTGCAATAAATAAATTCAGATGTAAAGATGATGAGATGAAGTAATAACCCTGTAGTCTTAGATATGATTTGGAATTATAAGCATGATCTCTGGATATACTCTATCTTTACAAAAACATTTCTTAGTACTGCCCAGTGAAAAGGTCTAGAAAAAATAACCTACCCAGTAGCAATGAACACTCCCAACACCTAGACTGTTGTTTCTAAAACATCAATTCCCACTACAATAAACTATGGCTTGTAACGTAGTGAGATCTGGGACAGGAAATGTACAAGATGAGCTGCAACATTATGTCATGCCAGAAAGCGAGGAGACTGTCAGAGACTACTAGGATTATGTCAAAAAGACTCAGGAGCCTATCTATATAAACTCCTACTGGCCAAAGATGAAATAATTTCAGTGCTAAAGATAATAACTGCAATGGCTTAAATCCAAGAGCTCATAATACTGCTAAACAAACACAAAAACTCTCATTTTTCACCTTTGGAAAATGCCAAGGGACCAACTTATCATTTTGAAAAATGATAAGCAAAAGAAAAAAGCTAGTATTTATCTTACCTTTCCTATTTGCACTGAACTTCAAAACAACCAAATAGCTAATGAGGGAAAGTTTCTCTGTATAAAAGTATGCTAGTTAGTAAGTGAAGACAGAAACAATTTAGATGTCAGCATTTTGCAATCCCTAATGAATTAATGGATCTAGCATAATGATTATCAAGCTGCTAACACACACAGAAAAAGAGATGAGACAGATGTTATATGCCTCTTGATGGAAGCACACACCATCACCTATGAAGTAGTTTTGCAAGAATGAAGGAAAGGAAAGGACAGGAGAGGGGAGCGGAGGGGAGGGGAGAAGGAAGGAAGGAACAAATTAAATTCTAATGTGATCAGGCCTCTGCATCTGATACTTAAGGGACAGAGGAACATGTTAAATAACACTACTGGAATGAAATCAACAAAATCCAAATTGTAGAAAATTATACAGGACTATCCTTCCCTGGTATCTGCTAATGTTTGTGTGCAATTTTGAGCCCTTCAAGTACACTACACTTACATTGCTGAGGCCCATCAAAGATTTAGGTATGTAATGAATTTTTGGAATCAGCTCACAAAGAAAGCCACCCCCTGACAGTTAAATAAACTCAAACCAGTGCCTATCAATCTTGGTGCAATATGTTTTCTGGAACACAGCCAAAGGCTTCTTGTGCTGACTAATGTGAATATGAGATGCAGCAAATGAAAAATGTGTTTATGCATAAATCTTTCGCCTTATGTCTGATCATTTCTTTAGGGTTAAGTTCCAGAAGGGAGATTACTAAGTTGAAAGTGATGAACGTTTTTAGGCTCAAAGTAATGCTCTGTATTTAAAAACAGAGAAACTCAGATGCAAAAAGCTTTATTTCTTCCCAGTTTCCTTTAATCAACCTAACTACATACCAATTAGGTAGATAAATAAACCAAAGGGCCTACTAGAATTGCTCTAGCAGCTCCTCTTCTTTTTTTAACTATACTTTAAGTTCTGGGGTACATGTGCAGAACGTACAGGTTTTTTTTACATAGGTATACACGTGCCATGGTGGTTTGCTGCATCTATCCCCCTACCATCATCTACATTAGGTATTTCTTCTAATGCTATCCCTCCTCAATCCCCCCACCCCCTGCTATCCCTCCCCTAGTCCCCCACCCCTTGACAGGCCTCGTTGTGTGATGTTCTCCTCCCTGTTTCCATGTGTTCTCATTGTTCAACACCCAGTTATGAGTGTGAACCTGTGGAGAAACTGGCTCTTGCCACACTGCCTAAGGGGATGGAGCAGTGGGGAACTCTGAACAACAGTGGTGTGGCCTGTGGCAGTTGCGCCCCTAAGGGGACCTCTCAGGGGCATCTACAGATCCATTTCATATGCCTTTCCTTGTTGCCTCTTACAACCATTCCTTGGAGTAGATTTCTTTGTCTTCATACTCCAAGTGCCTGATACGACCACAACGAAGTCTTCTGAAAAGCACAGGATTTTACTTCTCACACTCTAACTTAGAGTCTTAATAAAATCGAATCTAACATGTAACTCCAAACAAGTTTTGTGAATGGGTTTCAGTGCCAATAATAAATCAACATTTCTCAGTAAACTAAAAGGGGAGGGGTGAGCAGGGCTCTCTGAGCCAATACAATGACCCCACCAGTGACAAAGGTCATTTTGCAGTTTGGCATTTAGGAACATAACCAAATAAAAGTTAAAAGCTGGTGAAACTATTTGTTTCTACATTGCAGAAAATGATTAGCCCTATCACGGCAAGGAGAGTTTAAACTCTTAGTTTAAGATATAAGAAATATGTTTAAAATATTTAAAAAGGATTTCAGAGAAATGGTTTCTAAAAGATCTTAGAATTTGAAGGGTGAAGATTTATGTAGGAAAATCTACTATATTAAGCATATTTCTTCTAAGATGCTGAATAAATGGGTGCTAATGTTTCAGTTTGCATGTTTACTGGGAAGAAGACCCTGTTAAGAAACTTCCATGATAACTTACGGCTTAAAAAATATACAATATGAAAATAAAAGTATGATGCTGTTAGGAAAATATTTTTGAATGCTTAGTAAGTCAAAGTACAGGCAAATACTTGAAGCTCAGAAATCTTTTGTAATATAATAACTGTGGCTATCTGCTAATTTGAATGGAAAAACCTAAAGATTATTCCTACTTTAAGATGTAAATCTTGGATTACAATTAACTCTTTTTTGTACTTGTCCGTCACTCACTATGCATTCTACCCTCCCCTCATCACTACAAAATTCAATGATCAGTTATAGAAAAAAAATGATATCTTAATTGTCAACCCTACAGACTAGTTTAAGGGCTTTTGACCTAATCTTTCGAAATATTTATTGAGCAGTTTTTTTTGTAAATGGGATAAAATTGTTAGAAAAGATTCTTAAGTCCAAAGGCAAGTCATCAAATAAAATGTGGCTACTATAAAAATAACTTTTATAATCGAATATTGTTTTCACATTTTATTATGAAAAGAAAAAAAAATCTCATCTTAAATCTTTTATTCTATCTTGTTCCAAAGTAATATAAATTACTAAGCAAAAAATAAAAAGCATTATGCATTACAGCTCTCCCTTTCATTTTCCATCATTTAATGACCACATGGAATCTAGTGATAAGAAGCCTGTTTCTCACCACTCCCTATCCGCAAGATAAGGGAAGGGTTTGATACAGGTATGCCAGTAAATGATTAACAACCAGTCCAGTGGTGGGGAGGAGGGACCTGTTTCACACCATTTAGATTTCCATGCTGTATATGCACTCTCACCATGGGTTTCAAACTAGTGTGATTTCAGGCTACTAACATTATTGTCAAATCAGCAAGTGTTTACGATATTCATTGGGATGTAGGGATGTAGGAGATGTGAGGCCACCTTGGTAAAGGACTACTGGGCCAAACTCTCAAGTATCCTAATGTCAAAAATTTGTGATTCTCTCACCCATGTCTTTGAGAGAAAAGGGTTAAGTGAACACTAGCAAAATCTACCATCTCCTATACTCAGAGCTCTCCCTCTCCCAAACCATGGTAAACAGAGCTCATTAGGAAGAAAAAAGCCCAAAACTCCTGAGCATCATATGGTTTTCTCTGAGAGTAGAGAGGTCTCAGAAACTATATTCACAAAGAGTTTGTTAAGGCCTTATTGTGTGAACAAGGAGATATGATAGATTTCAAAATGCAAAAACCTGAAAACAGGAAGATAGCAGATCATAGCACAGCAGATCTTTAATTAGTTTACATTAAGTATTCTAAATAGGGATGATGAGTTTAAAACAATACAATTCTTCTCCTAATTTCTCTCTCCTCAATCACTTGCAACTTACAGAAACCAAAATAAAATAGGTTAATGGATTTATCAGAAAGGTTAAAAAAAAAAAAAAGCTAGTCTGCTAAAAGCACACATTGTTTGAGAGAGTTCAAGGCACTGTGGGTCCTGGTTATTAGATCAAGAGAGCCTGGGTGAGATGTATGCAGCCAGCAGTGGTGTTACCATGGCAACTTCAAACCAAGCTCCAGGTTCTTAAAGCAACTGCCCATAGAAACTGTGTTCCACCAATTCTGCAATGCTTCCAACAACTCAAAATGGCTGCTGTCCCCAGAGAACTGGTATAGGAGATGATTTTACCCACCTAACATACCTTGGGAGTTAATTTATGCAATGAAGCCCTTGAGGAAATGATCTCTTTGCTTCCTCGGGCATAAATCTCAGGCATACTGCCACTTTGGAACCTAGCTTCCACATTTAGCCCTGTCTTCTTCACCTCTCCAAGGACCATTTGCTTTACCTTATTTCTTCAAGCATATTCACATTATTCTATCACAGAAAAGCAAGAAATTCCTCAATTTGACTCATGCAGCCCTTTCCAACTCCTATGTGATGTCTTTCTACAACACATGATCAGGTGTCTCCATTTCCTAACCAGAATAAACCTGGAAATGTAATGTACTCCTCATGAAAAATGCCCAGTGGCTCCACTGTCAATGCAGACAATCAATATAGTCACCTGTCACACTCTGTCCCTGCTATCCTGATTTATTTTTCTTCTTAGTACACATTACTACCTGGCACTACACACACACACACACACACACACACACACACACACACACTTTTTGTATGTTATTTAATTAAGCCCCTAAAAAATAGGGTCTTTGCTCATTTTTGCTTATTGCTGTATCTCCAGAGCTTAGCATAGTACCTGGCATGCAGTGCACACTCAGGATATATTTGTTGAAATAATTTATTAATGAATGGAGTTTATAAAACTTCAGAGATTGCAATTCAAAACCCCTCACAAATTCAATGGTATATATGCCTACTGAAGGCATTCACAGTTTAAAAACAAACAAAACAAAACAAAAATCCCATAATGAATTGGCCAAACAAAATATTCCTGGGGCAGGCTCTAGATTGATTCTCCTAGTATTATGTGGAAGAGCTCCTGCTATAGAGCTAGTGTATTTTGCAATCACATTTTGTTATTTATTGTGTAATAATCTTAAGAAAGTTTCCTCAGCCTTTTACCACAGGTATAAAACAGAGATAATAATCATTCTGCCTTGGTGGCTAATGTGAAGATTAAACAAGGTAAGATGTATAATTACTCAGCCAAGTGACTGATGCCTGGTAAATGTCCCATTGGTGTGAGCTATCATCATCACCATTATCCTTAAGGTCACTGATGACCTCCTTTTCTCCTAAGGCTCATGGTTTTGTCTCAATCCTTAAACTCCTTTATGTTATGGTTGGTATTGTTAATCCCCTATTTCTCTAAATTAGCATTTCCCAAAGGGTGATCTGTGGAAAAGTACTTCCTTAAGGATGTACACAGAATTTGTCAACATTGTTCAATAAGACAAACACATTATCAAGTTCATTGTGTTCCAGATTACAATAAAGGTCAAGAAAAGGTACTATGGAGGTTCTTAAGCCAGCTTGCCTGGAGTGATTTAAGAGAGTTTCCAGAGGTTTTGGAGTGATTGGCTTGAACACTATGCTTAATGGTGAAACAACAGTTGCATTAAAATGAGAAGCAAGGTAGAAATGCCACCATTACCAATTTTATTTAACATTATTGGGCAAGTACTAGTCAATGCCATTAGATAAGGGTGAAATGAGGCACAAAAATTAGAGAAGAGAGAAAATTATCATAGTGGATACATAGTGGAAACTTAGCCTGGAAAACTGATGAGAAGGAATGAATAAATGAAAGAAAGAAAAACAAAAAGAGAAATCAAGGAATAAAGTGTCTAATTTAAACATTATTATTATTACTTTTTTTTTTTTTTTTTTTTTTTTTTTTTTTTTTTTTTTTTTGAGACAGAGCCTTGCTGTCACCCAGGCTGGAGTGCAGTGGTGCAATCTCAGCCCACTGCAACCTCCATGTCCTGGGTTCAAGCAATTCTCCTGTCTCAGCCTCCCAAGTAGCTGCGATTACAGGTGCATGCCACCATGCCTGGATAATTTTTTTTTTTTTTTGTATTATTAGTAGAGACGGGGTTTAATCATGTTGGCCAGACTGGTCTTGAACTCCTGACCTCATGGATCCACCTGCCTGGGCCTCTTAAAGTGCTGGGATTACAGCTATGAGCCACCGTGCCCAGCCAAAATTAATATTTAAAAATAAATACCTACCTTATATACAATGAGTTAGAAAATATGATGGAAAAAAATAAGCTCACTTATTAGAGCATCATGAACTCAACAAGAACTCTGAAGAATCCACTTGAAAAATATCTTCAAAATCACCAAAAGTCACAATAGAAGATTTGAACAGAAAAGAACTAGTTTTTATTTTTGGATGAAAGGAAACAGTATCATAAAGACTTTAATTCCTCCAAATAAATCTACAAATGTAATGAAATCTCAATTAAAATATTAATAAATTTTTCTTTATATTAGAGAGCCTTATTCTAAACTTCACATGGAAAAATAGCATGGCAAGCTTGCCAGGAAATTCCTGAAAAAGCATTATAACCAGTTCAACTTTTCATTAAAATGTATGACAAAGCTACAGTAAAAAGAGTTGTGCTGGTATAAGATTGGAAAGACAGAGAAATAAGAGTACGTGGTCTAGAAATAGCCTAAAAAATACAAATCAGTAGGTAAATCGTGGTTTAGTAAATAAATTGTGTTGGGACATCCGATTTGGGGGAATTAAAAAAGTAACACAGAATATCTCTCTCTTTACTCAGAATAAACTCAGAAGAAATATTTAAATGCAAAACATAAAAACCTTAAAAAACTAGAATAACGTAGGGCAGATTTTTCTAAAATAATATTCTTTGAATAAAGAATGTTTTCTGTGCAAGACACAAAACCCAAGAGCCATAAAAAAAAGAAAATATTTGCAATATTCAACAAAGAATTCATTTCTTCAAAATATAAAAAGTTCTCCCAAATCAATAAGAAGAATGACCAGACACACTTTAAAATAGATTTTTAAAATGTGAACATAAAGTTTTACAGAAGAATTGTAAATGTCTTTCAATGAAAAGGTGTTTAATCTCACTCATAATTGGAGAAATATAAAAATAAGGTACCATTTTGGCTTATTGGATTGAAGAATGAAAATAGTTAAAACATAGTATTGACATGGATGCAGAAAAACAGACTCTGTCTTACACTGTTGGTGGCAAAGTAAAGTGATTCAACCTTGTTGTCATTAGCTATCAAAACTTTAAATGCACCTCCCTTTGATCCAGCAATTACAACCCTAGTAAGCTCTCTTACATGTAAACTTACATATGTGCTCCAAGAGCTACATACAAGGATGCGGTAGAGGCATTCTTTCAAATACTATACAACTCTTAAAAAGGATGAAAGTTCTTTGAAATACATAAGGTGAAATAAGCAGAGTTGAGATTCCCTTTATACAGTATGGGTCCATTATAGAATAACAAAAAATGTGTATACTTCATACTTGCACAGTAAATATCTGAAAGGATATATAATAAACTATCATAGCAGTTATTTTGGGGGTATACTGCTTGGAGTTGAAGTGGAATGAGGAGTCATCTTTCAATATACACTCACTTGAATATACTGAACATATATGTTTCCTACAGAACACCACTGTGTTTGCAAAGAGAAAACTACCACACATAACATTAAGAGTTGTTTTCTACATCAAATTATTTTCCCCTTAAAGTGTTTCAAATACAGCCAACAGATATATGAAATGTGGGTTGTCTTCATGAGAAGCATCTAAGGCATGAATAACAATGGAATCTTTCTGCAAGTACATATACTTATACCTTCACAAGTATCATAAACCTAGATAAATTCATTCCTTCATCTATTCACCCATCAAATAATATTACACTCTTACTAGGTCCCAGGCATCATGCTAGGTGCTGTTACACAGTTGAATATAACTAAGTCCTCATGAAGCTTACATTTTCATGGGAAAGAAAGACAAAGGAATAAATATTAAGTAGCTATGAAATATTAAGTGCTATGAAGATAAACAATGCAAAGTAAGGAGAGAGTACACCATGGAGGTGGGGAGTGCTCTTTTACACAGGGTCATCAGTGAATGCATCTGAGAGGTGACATTAAAGCAGAGATCTTAATGAAGTATGGATGTGAGCCATGGAAGTATCTGGGGAAGACAGAAAAAAGGCTGACGGGCTCAAAGAAGAGCAATAGGGCTGGCACAGCCAAAGGGAAATTAGTGAGGAGAAGATGAGACTGGAAAAGTAAGAAGAGACTAAGGGACAGAGTGCCTTGTAGACCACAGCAAGCCCCTGGGTTTTGATCTAAGTATACTGGAGGCTTATAAGTAGGGGAGTGATTTATCTAATTTTAACTTTTTAAAAGATCATCCTGGTTTCTGTGAGGAAACCAGACTGTAGTGGGGCAAAAGAGGAAGGAAGTACAGAGACAAGAAGAGAGGCATCCCTAGGATGGAGCCTGGATGTTGCGGTGCCCAAATGCTTGTTGCAATGAATAGAAGAACCACATGCTAAGAAAACAAAACCGTGCTTATGTGGATGAGGGCAACAGGGAAGTTTCTAATGCCACCTAGATTACATTTATCTCAAACAACTAAAAAACATTGACAAGGATAGGGTGCCATGCTATTTTAACCTTTATGTCTAAGTAAGTTAATTCTCTATTATTCAGTGAAGTGGTCTCTGGCCAACAGAATTCTTACATAACTGCACATTTGGCCTGAACACTCTAAAGACTATAAAAAGTATAGTTAAACATCAACTGGTCAAGAGATCATGGTGGCTTGGACAAAGCCAAAAGACTACAATGGCTTGGGTGGGGATAACTGTGATTGCAGTTGTGGGAGGCAGTGAGATACAGAACGTATTTTGAGGCTACAGCCAATAGGATTTGCTGCTGGAATGGATGTGGTATATGACAAAAGAGAGGAACCAAGAATGGCTCCATGCTTTTTAACCTGAGCAACTGGTTAAATGGTGGTACCATTTACTAAGATGGAAACAGCCAGGGAAAGAAGAGTTATGGGGAAATATCAAGTGTCTTGCTTTAGATGCACTAAGCTTGAGATGCCTACATGAGCTAAATGTGTGTTGCCAAAGAGCAGAAATGTGTTACACATCTTTGCATCCCTAGGATGGAGCCTGCACATTGCAGTGCCCAAATACTTGTGTCAATGAACAGAAGAATCACATACTAAGAAAACAAAACCATGCTTATGTGGATGAGGGCAACAGGGAAATTTCTAATGCTACCTAGATTATATTTATCTCAAGCAACTAAGAAACTTTGACAAGGATAGGGTGCCATGCCATTTTAACCTTTATGCCTACGTAAGTCAGCAGATTCTAAATACCGCTAGCACATTTTCTGATCTTTGAACCAGCATTGTGCTTTTTGGCAAAAGACAACAGAGAATATCAGTGTATACACAAACTTGCCCTTGATACATAAAACCATTCCTATCTATCTATCTAATCTATACCTATGCCCATCTGTATTTTGTACTTCCTTTCAGATATGTAATTCTCTGCTTTTGGAAAGACCCACTTTTCTAATCCCTTTGATAGGCTAAAAAATATAGGGCTGTCTCAAGTAATAAACAGATGAAAGCTAACAATTAACTTCAATTTGCCCTGAATTCAACAGACTGGTTGTCTAGACAGTCCTAATTTATTTGATTATTGTTCAGCATTCATCTTCACTTTAGATAAAAACATCTCATCCAAGTTAGGGAATGCAATTACCCCTTAATTCATTATTCATCCCATTCTTTTATTGAAACTTAAAATACAACAGGGACACTCCATATTCCTGTCCTTGGATTCTGCACACTAGGATGGGCTGTAGTTTAAAGCGGTGGTTCCCTAAATGTTTTATGGAACAATGAGTCCTCAAGAAAGATGCTCTGGGGAAAAGTATCAACGTTCATGAAAGTTGAGACACCATATACTGTTTCTCCTTCTGGGAAATTCCTGGTGCACATTGGCATATGGTCCTGAGAAGTCCTGCAGTAAGAAGATCCACTTAACTCAGCATTTATTCACCCTCTGCTTTTTAAAAAAATGTATACCTGAAAACACACTTTAGGAAAGCTTGTTTCATCTCTTATAAGATTGATTGTTCCATTAGTACAATAAACTCCCGAAGGAAAGGTCCTAAGTGAACAATGCCTAGAGCACAAGCTGAGCACGTTGGAGCAAGGTTTTAGTGTAGCTATGGTGTATACTTTGATGCTTGTCTAGTCATTTCTCTTTATTCCTGAAAGTGACATCTTTCTTCAACTTTGATATTCATCATCACCTAGGAATGTGTACACAGTACACTGCATGATACATTAAGTTAATTCTCTTTTATTCAGTGAAGTGGTCTCTGGCTAACAGAATTCTTACATAACTGCACATTTGGACTCTTGGACTGAACACTCCAAGGACAATGAAAAGTAAAGTCAAACATCAACTTATATTACCTTCTCTGCAACTCATATGCCCAAAGCAGAGAGCAAAACCCACAAATACTACTCAAGTCATATCGCGATGTACAATTGACAAATATTTACTGAATGAATGAACAGATACATACAAGCAAGAAAATGATCTTCAACTTAGGCCACAGCTCCCAGCTAACTCATTTAATCTAGAAATAGTCACTTTAAAGGTCATCTTCATTACATTTCAGAATTTACTCAAAATCTATGACACTTCAATCAAGTACTTCCTCCATGAAATCCTTTCCTTGTCACTTCCTCCAGGTAGAATTGATTCCTCCCTCCTCTGCACTGACATTGAACCTCTGAACCAACTTCATGTATGAAGAGCATTTCAGGCTCATCGCTGTTACCCCTGTGACATAGAGGCTACATAGAGTCTATGCCTCACACAAGTCACTGAATAGACAACAGGCTAACGATACTTTAAACAATCTTTGAAAACTACTAAAAGAAATCATCTCAACCACCACAGCCTTCCGTTTCCTTCACCAATGTTTTCTCTCAAATTCTTTCTTTTTGAAACTTGTCAAGTTCACTTCTCTAGTTACTATGGACCTAACGTGTAGGTGCCTTCATTTCCAGCCTGAATGTTTTCACTCTTTTCATCATGGTCTCTTTAGAAATTCATTACCAGTAACTGTCTAAAGATGTAATGAATCCTCTGAAATATTTTTCACCACTTTCATGAAGTCTCAGTATCAGCTAAAAATAATTACACTACTAGGACAGTGACACAGAAGAGGCTTCCAGAACACTGGCGTGGTGCAAGGGAGAAAAACAACTATGCATAAAAAATCTGTGCATTTTTTTGGGAAAAAGTCCAATAGCTTTCATCAGATTTTTGAAGAGACATTCGGTCCAAAAGGTCAAGAATCACTGACCTAAACTATCCCAACAATCTCTACATCTCCTAAATGCACTAGGAATGAACTTTCTCAAAAGGAAATAGATTTGTCAAGTGAAAGTCATTTTACCTAACAGGGTGCCCCATATTTTAAAATGTAAATGTTCAGAAAGCAATAACATTCCCTGTGATACCTTATAATATATAAATTACTGTCAAGCAACAGTCACTATATTACTGTATAAGTTTTAAAGTATCAACCTCCAAAGTAAAGCAACAATAAAGTTTACTGCATATCTATGGATGAGCTGACAAAGCAAGTCCAGTGAGGTGAGGAATAGAAAGAGCACTGTCCTGGAAGTCAGTATTTTAGGCATCAATGGACAAGCAATACAGCTAAGAATTTTGTGGGATTTGGTAATTCACTTGACCCCTCTGAGCCTCTGTTTCAATCCCTTTGGGCTCTTACAGGTCACCATTCTATGACCCTTGGACATGGTTAATGTATAATTACTTCAACTCTTAAAGCTATCATTTGTTTTTTATGTTCTCAACACTCTTAACTAATCAGTCAATTAAATATTGTTAATGAGTGTGCTTTGTTTACTTTGGCCTAGCAAAAACTACAAAAGTGTTTTTAAAGTCTCAGAGAAGCCACGAGGAAAGTGTGAATGAGCACCTCTGGAGAGACCCAGGCCCTGATTTAAGTTTGTGAAGAATGTCTGTATGAGAGATAATGCAAACTCTTTCCAGAATCAAGCATGGAAGAAAAAAACTGTTGAGGAGAGTCCAAGAAAGAAAGCTAAAAAGACGATCTTTATGAAATTGACTAATTACTAAAAATTCATACCAGAAGATATATCACATATAACTTAATCCAACTTCTTGGATGACAAAACCACAGTTCAAAGACTTTAAACTTCCCCAATACACAATGATAGATGGCAACATAACAAGAAATAGATTGTCTGAAGGAAAATAGAAATTGCTGGTAAAAATATAAAATATTTGTCATGATAAAGGAGGATAAACAGTCCCAAAAATCAATTTGTCTTGAATGCTCACAACATTTAGAAAATGTTTTGTTTTAAATTTTGAAGTTCTAACTACTCAAAATTAAAATAATGAAAAAAAACCTATCATTATGAAATCTATCCATCTCATACATACAAGTATATTCCTTAACAAGTATTTATTAGGTGTCTATATTTTATTTATTTATTTATTTTTAAGAAGGAGTCTTGCTCTTGTCATCCAGGCTGGAGTGCAATGGCGTGATTTCAGCTCACTACAACCTCCATCTCCTGGTTTCAAGCGATTCTCCTGCCTCAGCCTCCCAAGCAGCTGGGATTACAGGTGTCCACCACCATGCCTGGCTAATTTTTCTATTTTTAGTAGAGACGGGGTTTCACCATGTTGACCAGGCTGGTCTCCTGACTTAAGGTGATCCACCCACCTTGGCCTCCCAAAGTGCTGGGATTACAGGCATGAGCCACCGTACCTGGCTGGGTGTCTATATTTTCTAAATCACAGGGCTGGGCATCGTATATGTAATATAAAACTACAATACAAGCTTACTCTTTCTGAGTACACCTGCATGCAAATACCACAAGATTTTTCATAGGTTAAAATATTTCTATGCCACAACTGCAAAAAGATTGTGACCCAATATTCACTAATAGTGGCTTTCTGTGTTTCTTTTTCTCCATTATTGGTATCTGTAATGTATGGAATTATGCTATACTTAGACCTATTGTTAAATACATTTTTCTCAATAGCTGAGGATTATATAACAATTCAAATCAATTAGTATAGACTCAATGCTAAAATTTTCCATTAAATGACAGATAAATCCAAAACCTCCTTCAACCATGAAGATTTTTAAAAAATCAGAACACAAATAAATGTAATTCTTGTATTCTTTGTTCAGCATAAAAAAAAGTTTATGAAGTAAAAGCATCCTAGTTTATTTTTTAGAAAAATAAAATATAAAATAGGGGCAGAGAAGCGTCCTAAAGGCCATAAAACTAATGCTCAGCCCACATTGAACCTCAGTGTATTTGAATAACTAAGGCACCAAAAATAAGCACCATTTCTTAAATGGAGGCTTTTCTTAATCACTGCAAAACCACACAGTACATGCTGCCAAGTTCTGGGTTTAAATGCCTAAAATGTGTCCTAGCAGAATAATTTTTACGGGTGATATATTTCAGCAAAAAGGGAAATTGTGGTATGTTGTGGACTCAATCGTTGGAACGCTGAACATTAGTCATTTTTCTTGCAAAATGGCTTTTCTGTCTCTCAGATGATAAGAAGGATTCAATTCCTGCTGGTTTTATACAGCACTGAATTCTGGGCAGCTAGTGTTCTTAATTCTTTTAGCAGAGCTCAGCTCATGGACAAAAATGGAGAAGAGTTGTATTGCTTAAACATTATTTGGACACGAAAAGGTCTTTCTACATGACACTCGGAATTTAATTGCAAAAAAATAAAATGAAGAAACACTTGATTCACCCAGGACAATCCAGTGTTATGACTAAGGCATTTTCACTGGGCACTCGCTAACCATTCACAGTTCACACAGAAACAAAAACCATGGGTAGACATGGCACACGGGGGTCATCTCAATAGCTACCAGGATCACATTGCTAGAGGCATAGGAAACAACTATTTTCATTCCCACTCTCCACTGGGAAATTGAGCACTGCTCATGCCTGGCTTACAACCTCATGACTGTATCTGTGCTCCTCTAGTCTCTCCTGTATGGTATGTGTTTTTTCCATCCTCTTATCTCTACCTGTTAAAATTCTACTTATCTCTCAAGGTCCCTGCACTTTGTTCATATTCAGAACATTAATATTTATCTCACTGCATTGATATTTATCTCACTATATTCATATCAATTATTATCTCACTGTATTTATGTTAAATATTCACCCACTTGATTACGTCTTCAAAAAGATTGGAGTACTTTATGTGCAGCGATGCTACTTACTCATCTTTATATACCTCTTTCTTTCCCCATGATCTGGTCACTGCTTAGCATATGTATGGGTAGAGGCTCCTGACATGCTTAAACAAGACAGAGCTACCTCTACTCCTAATGCGTTGAAAGCTACAGCCATCTGGCCCTAATCACTAGCAAGGTGCTGTCAAGAAGATTAAAATCTTAGGTGATTGGACTAGATTGCCTTTTAAAACCCCTTTGACCCAAAGACTCAAATTCCAAACAGACTCATGAAAGAAGTATACATTGTGCCCTGCAGGTAGGCTTTTTTCTCATTTCCTTTTCTTCTCTCCCTAAAGAGAGCCATTTCAGAAATTCTCAGTTGAGGACAGATTTTAAATTCTTCTACCACTGTTTTTCTGTCATTTATTTTATCCGTGGTAGCTCATGAGTAAGAACTAGCACCTGAATTCAGTGGACTGAGCCATTATCCTTAAAATCAAATCATGAAGTAAGAGATAGAAAATAAGGGGAAATTGTTTGTTAAGTACAGACTACAAGCTCTACAAGAGGAGAGAAAAATCAATGGGAGCCAGAGTGATCAAGGAAAGGATCTTCAACCAAGTATTGCAGGATAGATAGAATATAAATGTAGGAGAGAAGCACTGTCATGTTAATTAAGAAAGATTAAAACAGAAAAGGCAAGAAGGGACAAAATAAACCTAGTGTAGCCTGAGGACACAAGGCAGTGAGACTAAAGTTCAAACCCATGTTGGAAAATAGGAGGAAATGCTACTTGTCCCACAAAGTGGGACAAATAATTGGAGGCATGATGAGGGGCAGGGTAGGGAGGTGTCTGAGAGGCTGCTAATAGGAGAGCATTGAAGACCCTGAACAGAGGTGCAAGGTGAGGAAGTAAGTGTTTAAGAAAAATCAAGTCTGGGAGAACACTGCATGCAAGGTGAACATAAAGGGAGAGGCATTATTGTAAAGGGTGGCCACTGGGAAGGGGGTCATAACCAGGTAGCTTCAGGGGTCAAGAGCTTTTGCAACAACACTGATGGAACTGGAGGCCATTATCTTAAGTGAAACAACTCAGAAATAGAAAGTCAAATACTGTATGTTCTGACTTGTAAGTGAGAGGTAAATAATGTGCACACACAGACATAGAGGTATGGAATAACAGACATTGGTGACTGGAAGGGTGTGTGGGCAGGAGGAAGGTGGATGATGAGAAACTACCTAATGGGTACAATGTACATTATGTGCCTTATGAATACACTAAAAGTCCAAATTTCACTACTACACAGTCTATCCTATGTAACAAAATTGCAGTTGTATCCCTTATATTTATACAAAATAATAAAAAGAGTATGTCCTGGTGATGAGGGGAGAGAGGTCATTACAGAGAAAGGGGAAGAGAGATAGCCCCAAAGGGGAGTGAGAAGGATCTGCTAAAAGGGTGCAGGAGATGAAAGAGTATATTGTGTAAAAAATTACGGAAGGGATGGTGTGCTAAGAACAGTCAAGGAACTGAGGAAAAGCTGGATTGGCTACCACAGTAGCTTTGGTACATGTTAAATCTGTATTCAAGCATGAAATACCCAGGAGCAGATAAGCTATGGGACAGGAATTCACAGAAAGAAGAGGATTCAAATTAGAGACTTGACAGCTTTCTACAGATAAGAGACAGCTGAAGTCCTAGAATGAGAAAGAGGGAGAGAGTCCCTAAGAGCCCCAAAGTGATGAACAGTGGAACCTTTGAAAACCAGATGTTTGTAAGAATATGAGCACAATGAAAGGCATAGAAAAGCAGCAATCAGTACAGAATAAAAATTCAAGATCCAATAGCATCACAGCAAACATGAAAGGAGTTTTAAAAAGGAATGGGTGATAGATGATGAATGATGGTTAAGGACCAGAGCATTTTAAAGACATCACTAGACCAACAAATCAGCAGGGTTACTTCCCCTCTCAACTACTAACATACTACACAGAATTATTTAATTGATAGTTAGGCAGAAAAAGAGTTTCTGGCTGTAAGACATAGTCTATTTTGTGTTTTATAATGACAAATAAGGAGACACATCAAGATGCTGCCATTCTCTGTGCAGAGTGAGTAATTAAAAAATAATGTTGCTAATATGGATCAGTTTTGAATAATGTCACTTAGAATATGTACTCTTCTGGGGGGTATATAATAGAAGTAACACTGCTGATGCTACAGATTGGTGATGTATTATGAATATGTGGGTAACTTAACAAAGTATGCAAGTCCTAACAAAAGTTATAAAGAACATCTAAAGGCATATAAAACTGCCACAGGGACTATTAAGTAATTCATGGGATATTGCCAGGCACAGACAAAGATGGTATGTTTCTGAATCCACAAGAATGCTTGGGAAGTGATATTTCTTACCTGCTCATGAAATACTCAGTTTATGTCCAGGATATAACAAGAGCCGCACTTGCAACTACTTTCATTTTAGCTGTGAACCATCTGGGAAGGTACCACAGATAAAAAGCAATGCTTCTGATCAGTCTGAGTATTAAAATCACTCAGATCTGACTGATGGAGATGACATTAGAGGAAGCCAAGTGCTTTTTCCAGTGTCACTGAAACTGGCCTCTGGAATAGGGGGGCGAACTACTGTGCAAGAAATGCCCTCTACTTCCCCCAAATGGAAATAAACAAATAATTAATAGTGACCATGGACAGATTCAGGTTTTGTGGGTCCTAAAACAAAGACATCACTAAGAAATAAGAAATAAGAAAGTAAAAAGCAAGAAAGTACCCACTCTAAGAAATAAGAAAGTAAAATTGCAAATACAGGACTGAGTATGAAACTGGTTATTTATTTAGAGTGAGAACCAGAAGAGACCTACAGTTACAAGACCATAAAACATAAAGGTTGTCAGCTACGCGGTAAATTCACCTCTGCTAATGACCAAGTATTGAGCATAAAGTATAGAAAGGGAGGAAGAGCAGGTAATAAGGAAGAGGAAAAATAAATAAATAAATAAAAAACAATGTCCCTTAAGGAATTCTGGAGACTGAATAAGAAAAAAGACCAAGAATAAAACCCCAGAAAGAACTCTGAATTGCAGAATACAGAAGGTATAGAGATGGGAGAGAACCCAGAACCCCTAGTCAATGTATATAACACATTGTCATCATATTTATTTTCCAGTGATTTACAACCATATTGCTTTTAGAAGCCTTGCCTAGTGGGACCAGATTTTGGGAAACACCAGGCCACTTCCCCTTAGGTACTCAACAAGTGTTTGCTGAATGAATGAATAAGTAAATGCATGAAGAGAAACAAGGGAAATACTCCTTTTTCTTACTCTCCACCAGGAGCTGCTTTCCTCTGATGCTCCAATATACATGCCTGTTTTTCTTGGCACTGGTTGGAATTGTCAAAGCAACAGTTCATGCCAATCTCTTCTCTTGCTCTGTTCAGGATAAACATGTGACTGTTTTTCCTGAACAGGCCAAATCAAAAGCTATCTCTACCAAACATTAACTTGTAAGCATGTTCAGAGTCTCCTCAAGAGGATTATATATAAAATGGCTACTGTGGGGTCACTCTACTTACTTCCTCCCATCATCTTTCTCTTTCTGAATCAGATCCTGCAGGGATATCTCAGAAATTATTAACACCTAGTTGGGGAGGATAGGTCAGTGTGGGATTCTAGCCAGGGCAGAAAGGCAACAAAATTCCTACATTTCAAACATTTCACCAATGATGGTAACATAAGTGACAATTAATATATCAATCATGATGACGCTTCCAGAAAGATATTGAAAAGCCTCATGCACCACTCACTTGGTTAGCTACAAATCCAAGCCAGGACCAGGGGAACCCTGGCCCACCAACTGGCTCATCAGAAGACAAGATTTAGGTGGTGGGAGCTCTTAGTGAAAGGAGGAAGGAGGATATAACAGGGCACTCAGCCCCTGCTTCATAAAGGGATTCTCTCTGGACAATAAATGCCCTGCACCTTCCTGCAGGTTCGTATCTATCTATCTATCTGTCTATCTATCTATCTATCCGTCTATATATATATATATACACACACACTGGAATAGTTTAAAAGCTTATCCCTTCTTCCCCTCTTTTTTTTTTTTTTTTTTTTTTAACCTTTTCCTAAAGAAGTCTGCCTTCTTCCTCTTCACCTACTACATTTTCTACTTAAAACAGAGAAGAGCAAGACTGGAATAACACTACTGCTACCTCAATACTACCAAAAATCTGTATCCTGATGTTCTGTTTAGGGCAAAGGATATGAAATCACTGAGGCAAAGCAGCCACCTCAATAATTAGGACAGCAGGTCTTAAATGGGAGAATATCTTTAAGCCACTTCCAAGCTAGGTGATTCGACCTCAAGTTATTGAAACTCCCCACACCTGTTTCTTGGTTTTGCAAAACGGGAATGAATTTAGTTCCCACCTCTCGGAACTGTTGAGGACTGAGAAAATCCATGTATAGTGTTAAATATAACTGCACAGCAAAAGCTAATTAAATATTAGTACATGGTAACTAGCACAGGGTAAATTTAATAGTAGTAGTAAAATTATTGTGTCTTCCTCCCCCAGTCACACCACCAGCAAAACGGGCATAACCCCCATTCCCATCTTGCAGGATATGGGGCCAAGCCACGGCTACACTACACTCTCGCATGCACGAGAGACCCCCAAACGCCACAGCGCTACTGCAGCTTCCCCACCCCTGACTGGCCAGCGCCCCCCAAGCCATCGCTACAGTCCACACTGACCTGAAATGCCACCTCCGATCACGACCACGTCGAACATGTGGCCCGCTACACTCGCCTTCTCTTGGCTAGTCATGCTTCCGTTGATACCGTCCTGGGTCGTAGGCACAGGAGTGGGGACCGTAAAGGGTGGAAAGGACCCTTCTACCAATTCCCCTGGGGAGTCCGGGGGCGGAGCCGATCCTTCTTTTGATATCCGGAGGTAGCCGGGCACTGAGGGCGGGGCGAACCCTTTTGCTGATACTCCGGGAGCGCCCAGGGGCGGAGCTGATCTTTCTGCTGATGCCCGGCGGGAGCTGGGCACTGTGAGCGGGGCGGACCCTTGTACTGATGTTCGGCGAGAGTTACTAGGTTTAAAAGGTCCTTGGGTCCGCAGTTGGAAAGGATTGTTGGAGGCAGGAGGATCTTGTATTGAGCCCCGCGGAGTGTCGGGCACCGACGGTGGTGGAGACACCAGGCTTGATACTCGGGAGTTGTTAAGGGATGCAGGAGGTGCTCGTGGCGTTACTCGGGAAATGTTATTGGGTAGAGGCGGTCCTGGTACCAAAACCCAGGGGAAGCTGGGCGCTGTGGATGTAGCAGATCCCTGTACTGACACTTGGGTGGTGTTACTGGGTGTAGAAGGTGCTTGAACTGACAGTTGCGAAAGGTCGCTGGGTATGGGAGGTCCCTGTACAAATATCCAGGGGTAGCCGGGCATTGAGGCCAGGGCGTAACCCGTGGGCAGGGCCGGCCCTTCCACCGAATCCCGAGGGGTGCTGAACATAGATGAAAAGCCCGAGCCTTGTAGTGACTCTAACGACCAGTCTACGGACGGGGTAGGTCTTGTTACTGATACCCGGGGAACACCATCGTTGTGGCTGGAGGTTGTGGCGGCCCCATCGGAGGAGTTGGAACGGATGGTAGACTCCGGGATCTGCCTGCCCAAGATGTAAGCGCTGAAACCTGCCAAGCTACTCTTGGAGTCGGAGTCAGTATTAAGGTTACTTGTGGTGTTGATTTGAGAGGGTATGCTGGTGCTCCAGGAGGCGGCCTCGGCCGTTGAGGACATGCTCCACTGGGAACTACCTGAAGGATTGGAGACGGTCCGCCATTCCGAACGGATGCTCCATTCGGACGGGTTGTACGAGGTGTAGTCAAAGCTGGAGGCCGGGCTCGGGATCTGAGCAGTTGCGCCCCCGGCTTCGGGCGGACTCCCCGCCTCGCGCCCGCTCCCGGTGCCGATGCCAGTGGCGGTGCCGGTGCCGGTCCCGGTGCCAGTGGCGGTGCCGGTGCCGGTCCCGGTGCCAGTGGCGGTGCCGGCGCCGGTCCCGGTGCCAGTGGCGGTGCCGGCGCCGGTCCCGGTCCCGGTGGCGGTGGCGGTGCCGGTGCCGGTGCCGCCGGGAGAGGAGACTGAGTAGTTTGTGTTCATGATTCAAGTTCTGGAGCACTTTGGACGCTAGGGGCGGCGTTCCTCTCCCCGCAGCCCTTCTCCACGGTCAGGCTGTTGCCGGTATACACTCTTGGTGGCCAGTCCCGGGCGCCGGGCCCAGTCGGGGGCGGGGAGATGTGGCTCCAGCCCGGCCTGGCCCCGCCTTCCTGGTCTACCGGCCGGCTGGCGCTGGCAACCCAGCCACTGGGCGTGGCCGGGCGATGCCACTGCATGCGGGAGCCGCCGTGAGCTGGCGAGAGTTGGAAAGTGGAAGTGGGTGTAACCGCGTGGGGTCTCAACTTAGTGCTTTCATTCTTTGGCTTTAACTAAAAGTTAATTGGCCAAGAGTGAACTTAAGGAAGCAGATATTTGAAGGAGGCGGAGCCGGGCAGGATCGCAGGATCACCTGGTGCTGCCCGACTTGGTCTGGCCCCCTTGTGACGTCATCAAGGGCCCTCTGAGGTCTGCGCAGCCTCGAGCCCTCACTAGTTTGAGGGCGGGGCGGGGAGGAGTGGGTCGGGGGGCGGGGCGGGGGCGGGGCGGGCGGGGGGTCGGGGGGGCCGGTGCCGGGGCGACGGCGGGGCGGGGCGACGCGAGGGCGAGGGCGGGGCCGGGGCGGGGCCGGGGCGACGGCGAGGGTGAGATCGGGGCGAGGGCGGTGGGCGGGGCGGGGCTGGGGCGGTGGGCGGGGCTGGGGCGGTGAGCGGGGCGTGGCGTGGCGGGGCGGGGCAATGGCGGAGGCGGGGCGGGGCGATGGCGGGGGCGGGGCGATGGCGGGACAGGGCGATGGCGGGGCGGGGCGGGGCAGGGCGATGGCGGGGCGGGGCAGGGCGATGGCGGGGCGGGGCCGAGAACTATCACTTGAGAGAGACCAGGCAATTATTGGTTCTCTGTGGGGTTTTTCAAGCTAAGGCGCTTTATTGAAGTAGAAGCAAGTTAAATAAGAAAATTAGCTCACCTGTTCATCAATTGGAAGACAATAATATGAACAGGGCCATTCTCCTCAAATTGATCTAAATATTTGACACAATCCGTATCAAAATTCTAGCAAACTATTTTACAGATGTTGACAAGCTGATCCCAAAATGTTTGCAAAAATGCAAAGGATCCCAGTATAGCAAAATAATCTTGAAAACAAAGCAACACTCATACTACCCCATTCCAAAACTCTTTATAAAGCTACTGCAATCAAGGCAGTGTGGTTGGCATGCAGAGAGACATACAGATAAATTAAACTAAGTTCAGAGTCCAAACATAAATATTTTCGGTCTATTGGTTAAAACTAATTCAAAAGGGAAGGGATAATCTTTAATAATTGAAATCTACACAGGTAAACAGTGAATTTAGACTATTAACTGACACAATACACAAAAATTAACTCAAAATTTATCTTAAGCCTCAACGTAAGACTAATTAAACATAAAATAAAAATTCTTGAAATTAAAAAAAAAAAGAAAATTAACTCACCTATCATAGATTAAGTGGGAGTGCATTTTAAAAGCGAAGGTCAAAGGGATGGCTAAGGTGCAGAAACAAATGAAATAAGAAAGCATGTGTTTCCCCATGCTACTGAAAAGAGTGCTATTTAGTGCATATATTTTACTGTGCAACCAGCCTTCTGTTTGCTAGTTTTATCCTTTTCTTAACTTTTCACTTTCTCTTATCCTGAATTTGTCATCAAAAGCTGAATTTGTCATCACTGGAACTCTCAAAAATAGGTGAAATGGTGACATAAATTTAGAGAAAGTGATGAGAACTCGGGGAAGCTAATGATGTCTACTCCCACCTATAAACATTTCTCCTGCTGCCCTTCACCCCATTCTGTATCAAACATCTTGTCGAATAAACTGTAATGAAATATGGATTTAGTCTTTTCTTCATCCTGTTTTAATAGTTTTTACTTCCTAGAAAAGGACTTGAGACTTATGACTAAATTGAAATCATTTTTATCTTGGTAGACTTCGAGCATAGAGAGAAGAAATACTAGATATAAGTAAATCAGCTTTTTCTAATGTGATTCTGCCCACTTTTCTCCTTATTCTCATTGTTTTCATTTATTTTCATTCGGATACTTGATTTCACACTGCGTGCTAGGCACAGGGCACAGTACTGGGGATACACAGGCAACACAAGACAGAGACCATCATCATCGAACACACAGTCTAGCAGAGGAGCTAACAGAGGACATCGACGACTGTTTATGTGATGTGTAGATACAAACTCAGACAAATGTTATATTAGAAAGATCCACAGTGATAAGAAAATGTTAGGGTGTTCTGACCCTCTGGAGATTAACTTTGAGAGAATAAGTGTAAAAATGTTTCAGAAAGAAGAAACAATGTGTGCAAAGGCCCTGTAGTAGAAAAAAAGCATAGTTCATTAGGGCAACTAAAAGTTAGTCAGTGGAGCTGGGGCAAGGGGAGGAGTATAGGAGACAAGGCTGCTGAGGCCAACTGGGCCAAGGTAGCATCCTTGGCCACTAACCTAAGAGGAACAAAAGCCAGTGCAAGACTTTAAGCAAGTGGCAATATACCAAGATTGCAACTTGGAGAGGTCTGTCTGCCTGCCATATGCATGACTGGACAAGAGTATATAGGTACAGGGAGACCAAAGTTAGAAAATTTTTAAAGAAAGTGGTAGAAGTGTCTTAGACTGAGGTAGGTGGTGGCAGTGGAGCTGGGGATATCTTAGAGACATTTACATATAAGGTTCACAGGACTTGGTCGTAGCTAGAATTTGGAAGACCATGAGCATGTTTTTGGACATGATGAGTTTCAAGTGCCTTTGAGACATCCAAATGAACGTTTTAGAGTAGGCAACCGAGACTCGAAGCAAGAGTTTGGCTGGAGATTAAAATGGGGACATCTTATTAAATAAAGGATGGAAATAAATGAGAAGAAATATGGGTATTTTCTCTTCATTTTATTTGCATTGTATGAAAACAATACAAGTTCATTTCAAATAAATAAAGGAATAACTGTGAAACATCCCATAGTATTATTTCCTCCCTGTGTGACCTTGGGCAGGTTGCTTGACTTCTCTATGCTTGTCCCAACCATAGAATCATAGAATCCTATCAGTTGTTGAATTAGTCAGGGTTCCAGCAGTGTTGAGAAACGCTGAGAGTATGATTGCTGAGAAATGCTCAATGTATGATAAAATATATTGTTTGCTAAGAAGAACAATGGCAAGGAAAACCTAGCCACCCCTCACCAAGTGGAAAACCACTTGGGACATTCTAAAGTACCAAGACAGTATATGTATATCATACACTGGTGTAAACAATTCTTTAAGCATGGGATATGTGACCCTGCCCCCATGGCTTCCTCTTGGAGAATACGTTTTAGTTTGTCTGTGATCAGTGATAAGCAGGCACCAGCTGCCTACCTAGTTTATTTTTGTTCTATGAGAAAATATATCAAACACCTGTTTGCTAATAAGCATCACCTGTTCAGAGAGACTAACTATGTACGTCAGCGTCTGCTTGAGGCCTTTATCCCAGAATGCTGTCAGCCCTCTGAGGCTCTCCACTTGGGAGGCTGTTGCCCCCCCAGATAGTCCCACTTTGTTGTTCTGTCTGGGTGTCTGCTTCTTAACGCCTTCAGTGCCACCTGGGTGGGGGTCACTAGGGCCGAGCTGGTCTTGGTACAGCAAGAAACAGCAAACTCAAATTAAGTAATTTCAAGACCGTGTCATCAACTATTTTCAAAGATGTGGGCAAGATAGAGAGAAGCCATAAGGAATTGTGCAGTACCCTAGGTTGGTAACAGCAAGAAGGTATCACTCTGAACAGGTAGGGGGAGAGAGCAGTCATCAGAACTTTAGTGACAATATTGTTTGTAAAGGGCTGCCTGACACAAGGTGTGTTCTTTAGTTCAGGGAGACAGCCAGCCCACAGGAAACCCACAGGAGGAAGCTGGGAGAATAAATACCTAATTTCCCTCCCTCCAGTCTCCTGCTGGTCCTCTGCATAGATCTAATCCAACCAGAAGCTAGAAAGCAAGGGAGACTGTTGATGCAGTCCATACACGTGTGAGACAAACTAGCAAGTGCCAAGATGCCATGTTTGCTCATTTCTGCTTGCCAGCATAATTTCACAAAACCCCTGAGTCTATGAAGATGTGCAGTTCACCAGAGGATGCTTTGAAGACATAACAGGATAGAGCATGTGGCCCCCCATATCTCTTGTCTGAGTCACTGTATTCCTTAAAAGATAAATGACCCTAGTCCTTGCCTTTCCCTACACATAAGGTAACGTCTGATGGGGTTAGTGATTATGCTTCCATAGTCTATAGCCAGATATACTCTTACACCCAAATCTACATGTGATTCTGCTTCAATGTAACTTCTGAGCAGGTTTGATTTAATTTTGCGTGCATTGGACTCCCATGCTTGTCTATAAGCAATGGGCTGAAATACTGTGTCAGAGCAGTCTGAGGGAACTGCTCCTGGACTATAAACCTTGGTCTGTAGTCTCCAGTAAGACTGCTGAATAAAACTAACTTTAATTATTTAAAAGCTGGATCTGTTTTTCCTTAGCTGATGCAGGTCAGCCTTCAGGGGCCAGAACAGAGTAGAGAAATGTGGTGGTGGCACCCAGAGAAGCAAAGTGAAGATACCTAGCACAGCTGAAGTGAGGGTTAAATGAGCAAATGCATTAAAACATTTAGGGTAGTACCAGACAGGTAATAATTACTCAATACATATTCATACTTTAATTTTTTAGACTACATTATATATTCATGCCATATATATGTATGTATGTATGTGTATATATATATATATATATATATATATTCACTCTTTGTGTTCAGTTGCCTACTCTAGTCTACTTAATCATTATCCTCTCACATTAAGCATTTAGTACTTTCCAGTTTTTAATATAATACATAATATGAAGATGAACATTTTGTGCATAAAATATTGTATGTACTTTTTAGAATTTCCTCGAGATAGAGTCCTAAAACAGGATTATGAGGTAAGAAGCTAGGAGCATTTTTAAGCTCTTTGATTGAAGTTACCAAATTACTTCCCCAAAAGATTATACAAATGTATACTTCATCAGTAATGCCTAAGAATGGCTTTTTACTATACCCATTCCAACAGGAAACAAGTTAACTTTTAAACTTTCTTAACTCGAAAGGCAAAAAAATTAGCATGGCTTTGCTACTTAAATGAGCATTTCTTTGCTTACTCATGAAATACATCTTTCAAAAATGTATCAGCCATTTCCATCTCTTCTGTTGTGAATGATCACTTTGTGCCTTTCTATAGTTGATTTCTGAAAGCGCTTTATAAAAGATAGTAACTAACCCCTTGCTTGCTTTTTTCACTGAAGATACTTTATTCCAGTTTATATTTTAATGTTGTTTATGACATTTTAGATAATGCATAACATTCAAATGTATGTGCTTATATCTCTTCTTTAGTGATTTCTTTCATTGCTTTTCAGCTTGGAAGAGCTTTGTCTTTCAAAGATCTGAAGGACAAAATCTATTTTGTTTTATAATAGTTTTTTGATGGTTTGATACTGTAAATTATTTTTCCTTTTTTCTTTTTCTTTTTCTTTTCTTTTCTTTTTTTTTTTTTTTTTGAGATGGAGTCTTGCTCTGTCACCCAGGCTGGAGTGCAGTGGAGTGATCTTGGCTCACTGCAACTTCTGCCTCCCAGGTTCAAGAGATTCTCCTGCCTCAGCCTCCCGAGTAGCTGGGACTATAGGCCTGCACTACCATACATGGGTAATTTTTATATTTTTAGTAGAGGCAGGTTTTACCAAGTTGGCCAGGCTGGTCTCGAACTCCTGACCTCAAGTGATCTGCCTGCCTCAGCCTCCCAAAGTGCTAGGATTACAGGCATGAGCCACCATGGCCAGCCTGATATTTTAAAATTTAATTATTTAATCCTAATCTACTGGTATGTGTTTTGCTGTGTGCTATAAGGTGAGGACCTAAATGAATTCTCTGCTCCCCCACCCAAATAGCTAACCAATAATAAGAGAACTGTCTGTCAAAAAATCCTTCCATTCTCCACTGATTAGTTTTACCTCATGTAACATAAATAGTGATATGCTTCTGAACTGTCTCTTCAGTTATACTGACCTGCTTATTCTTGCCACATTACCATCAATGCCACATTGACTTGCGTATTGTTGCCTTAATAGATTTTCTCAGATAGAAAGATTAGTGCCTTCCCAATAGGTTTTTAAACACATTTTTGAAATATTCTTACATAGTCCTTTCATTAATATATTCTTCTATATTGAAATAAATTTCGAAATCATTTCATCAATGAAATGACTGGTTAATTTAATTGTGATGATATTTCTTATACATCAATTTGAGAAATTTATATTTGGCAGCCCTAACCTCTTTTAACATAAGTCTTCATTTACAGAATACTCTTGAGAAATTGTTTCATTTATCCCAGAAACTAAACCATTTTGTGAGGATAGCATGAGTCCATGTATGTGTCTGTGTGTGTCTCTTTGCGTGTGTGAAGTATCATAAAGCCTTTCAATCTGTAGATTTTTAATTTGGGGTTTTTGTTCATTCCTAGGTAAGGACAGTTTTTCTCTACGAAAACTTCATTACATCTGTCTTAAGTATTTGGTTTCTTCCTGGGAAACACCTATAGTTATCTTGCTGGATCACCTTTCTATGTCCTTTATTATTGTTGTCATCTCTGCCCTTTCCCTCTGAATTCTGAGAGCTAATCAAATTTATCTTTCATATTATTTAATTTTCTGAAGTTCTAATTCTATTTGTACTGTTTCTAATGCATATTTTAACTGTCATTTCATTTTAGGTTTTGTTTTGTTTTTTACTTTAAGTTCTCATTTCAGCCAATTCAGTTTTCATTTATGCTATGTATATCTCAATACATTTTCTCCTTATGATTTCCTCACTGTTTCACAGAAACCTAGTTCATGCATTTTCTGGGACAACATTGACTGTTTTTGAGAATGCTCTTCTTTGTTTTGTTTTGTTTTGAGACAGTGTCTTGCTCTGTTACCCAGGCTGGAGTGCAGTGGCCAGATTCTAGCTCACTGTAACCTTGAATTCCTGGGTTCAAGGGATCGTCTCACATCAGCCTCCCGAGTAGCTGGGACTATAGGTACACACCACCCAACCTGCTTATTTTTAAATTTTTCTGTGGAGATGGAGGGTCTTACTTTGTTGCCCAGGCTGTTCTCGAACTCCTGGTCTCAAGCAACCCTTCTACCTCTGCCTCTCCATGTGCTGGGATTACAGGTATGAACCACTGCCCCAGGCCAGAAAGGTCAATCTCTGTCTAGAGACATGTATGACATTCTCATACATTGCTGGCTCAAGTGCAAATGGTACAACCTCTGATGATGAGGAATTTGATAATAGCTAAGGAAATGACATATGCATTTACCATTTGACCCATCAACCCTCCTAGGAATTTACCTTAATAATACTGTACACTTCCACAAACAATGAAAAAATATGCTCAAGTTTCTCTATTATGGAATTATTTTGAATAGCAAAATATTCAAAACAATTTACATGCCCATCCATAGAGGACTGCTTGTATAAACTTGATAAGTCTACACAATGAAACACTATGCAGTCATTACAAAAAAGAAAAGAAAGAAGAAAGAGCTCAATGAACTGATATGGAAAATTGAGTGATTTTCAGGATATATTTTCAAGTAGTAAAATGAAAGTATGAGAGAGTATATATATAGCATACCTTTGTGTATTTCTATGTGTATGTATGTTTATTTGTATCTTTGTGTAAGGATATATTTACTCACATTTTCAAAAATACATAGGAAGGATAAATCATATATGGATAAATGGATAAGAATGGGATGGAAGGGGTAGGAATGGAAGTGAACTTTCTCTGAGTATTCTTTTTAAAATAGTGCAACTCCCATTAGGGATTCTTCATGGGTTCAAATAAACCTTCAGACTAACAGAATGACCATGGATTATATTTGGCATCAGTTTGCTCAAAGCGATACACAACAAACCACAGCTTGCCAGCAGGACAGCATCAAGTATTTCTCTTCCATGGGTGTTCCTACAACAGATCAAAGAGCAGTCAGAATAACTATATTGCAGCTATTCTCATTAATTTCCCAGATGGTAGTTCAGGTAAAAAGGAACAAGTTTCACTTCAGACAACGGTGGAATTTAGCTTGATTTAGCAGCTTTATGCCCCATAGGAGCCAATAACTCTTGTAATAATTACACAGGCATAGTTTTCAGGATCCCTCACATAGGACATAGCCAATTGTAACAGTTACCACACTAAAGGAAGCCCAAAATTATGGTATTTACATCAAGTATTTAGAGTTCATTTATAAAGTCTATCAGTCCAGATACTATTTACTGGTCAGAGGGCACTTTTTGCCATAAGCAATGCTGCCTGAAATTGGAACAATTTGAGCATCAAAAAATTACGACACTAATAAAACATTAATAAAAAATCCATCAGCCCATTGTCTTATACCAAAATAAATCAGTTAACAAAACATAAGGAGAAAGATGTAAGGAAAGTTCTTTACAGAAAAATATCAGGTAGTAAATGCGGAAGGCATTATTAAAACTACTTTGAACTCTCGTAATAATTTAAGCATCTCAGCAGATGCTAAAAACCAGGACTAAAAGATTATTAGGAAATTGTTCATTCGCAAGTTCTCCAAGTATCACTCCACAGATTATTAACTCTAAAGGAAAAAAATTCCTTTACAGGTAAGAGATCTGGCAGTTACCACCTAAACTAAATGATCAAACTTAAGATCATCAATCATCAGTAATCTAATACAGGCAGTGCTCTACTTACGACCATGGTCGGGACTGCGGAATGGTGGTAACACGATTTGGTCGTAAGTTGAGTAGGCTATATGTACAGTTGAAATGGTGCACGTGGAGATGGTAGTGCTGCCAGAAGCTGGTCGGAATTGTCGTATGCCCAGCTGGGCAACGTTTGCACTGTCAGACGCGGAGCAGTCGTGGCTAGCGATTGTGGTCGTAAAGTCGAATGGTCATAAGTTGCATGGGTCGTAAGTCGATCAATACCTGTATAGTATGTCCTTTGATGTGATGTAATAGATTCACAACCTTACCTTCCTTATGCAGTATTCTTATCAAAAAATGCTTAACTTGAATCCAATCATGAAAGAACAATCAGACAAATTCAGATACATGCTGTATTACAAGACAACTGGCCTGGATCCTTCAATAAAAGTTAATATGGGAAAAATATTAAAAAATGAAAAGTAGGGGGACTGTGCAAGATTAAGAGAATAAAGAGACATGACCAAGGACTATGTGTAAAACTTGGCTGGATTCTGGTTTGGAAAATTAAAAAGCTATAGACATTGTGATAATTGAGGAAATTTAAATATGGACTGCATATTAGATGATATTATTGATTAGTGTTAATTTTACTAGATGTGATAATAGTACTATAGTTATGAGGATAATTTTTTTTTTTTTTTTAAAAGAGTCTCCCACTGTCACCTGGGTTGGAGTGCAGTGATACCATCTCAACTCACTGCAACCTCCGCCTCCTAGGTTCAAGTGCTTCTTCTTCCGCAGCCTCTCAAGTAGCTGGGATTACAGGTGCCCACCACTATGCCCAGCTAATTTTTTTTGTATTGTTAGTAGAGATGGGGTTTCACCATGTTGGCCAGGCTGGTCTCAAACTCCTGACCTCATGATTCACCTGCCTCGGCCTTTAAAGTGCTGAGATTATAGTCGTGAACCACAACACCCAGCTGAGAATGCTCTTATTCCTAGAAGATGCAGACTGAAGTTCTATGAGATGAAATGTCATGAGTGATTCAACTTATTTTTAAATAATTTAGAAAGACAAATAATGAAAATGTGGCAATATCTATGACAATTGGTGAATCCAGGTCAAGACTATGTTGGTTTTGATCAAAATATTCTTTTAACTGTTCTGTAGACTTGACATTTTCTCAATAATAAGCACTGGGGAGAAACACTTCAGAGGAAGAGTTATTTTGAGCCCCAAATCTTTCACCAAGTTAAGTTGTTATTTGATTATGAAGGCAAAAGAAATTCATCTTCATACAAACAAAAGGGAAACTTTCTCTCTTTCTGAAAGGAAACTTCAGAAGAGGGCTATCTAGGTGCTGATCTGAAAAGTCTCTGCCAGCCAAGTGAAAGTTCCCAGTAAAAGGTACCCATCGGAGGAGCCCCGAGTTACTCAACTAGGGTAAATGTCTAGCCCCATACCACTGCCTTGCTTAGTCATGCACTGCGGGTTTTCCTAAGAGGACTCTTTTGTTTAGTCATTGGCTTGTGTTTCCCCAAGAATATTGTGACGTTAACACTAAAGCTAAGGCAGATCCTGAAGAAAATCACAGCTAGGGGCTATCAGCTAGCCACACTCCTCACATCTGTGCAGGAGCCTTCTTGAAGGAGATGAGTGATGAATGTCCATGCCTGCTATAGGACCAAGGGCTGGCTTCATGAACATATGACCTATGCAGTCACATCTAGCCAGCTCTTAGAAGGGTCCTGCCCTAGGTTTAATGGCCTGCTGTTTCTGTCTTGAAATTCTTAACGATTTTATCTTTGAACTTGCGTTTTTTAAATGAAGCCCAAGGAGACTTCACTGAGCAATGGAGTATGCATATGAGTGGAGGAGATACATATAATATGCATGTCCTCTGTTCCTTGCCATACCATTGTTGCCCTATTTGCAAGTGTTAGGATTTTTTAAAAAAGAGATAAGGAGCTCACTATGTTTCTCAGGCTGGCCTCAAACTCCTGTGCTCAAGCAATCCCCATGCCCCAGCCTGCTGAGTAGCTGGGAGTATAGGTGTGTGCCACCACACCCTGCCAACATGCCATTTTTGAGTAAGGAGTTCTGCATTTTCATTTTGCACTGGGCCATGCAAATTATGTAGCAGGCCCTGACAGCAGCCCTTTTGACCAGTCTCCAGTCCTGTATAAATGTCTATCCTCTGGTCTCCTGTGGATTTTATGTCTTCTATTGCATGTAGTACAGATATGTTAAAATTACCTGTTAATTTGTCTGTTGCCACATTATAAGGTACCAGTTTTCTTAGTATATTTCCACTCTTTAAAAGCATAAGTACCAAGAATTTGTGCATTATTTCTGTTCTTTCATCTGTCTTTCTCCCCATAATCTTCTACTTCATTGTAAATGAAAGATCACTGTGATTATCTTTGTGGAAGAGACAGTTATCCCCCAGTGTGTTTTCTCTTTCTTCCTTAGAAGTAGAACCACCGTTTTGCTGCTCAGAATAAAGACTATAATTGCCTAGCCTCCCTTCCAGCTAAGTGTGATTAAGTTCTAGTCAACAGATATAATTGGAAATGTCATATGAAACTCCCAGGAAGTTTTCTTAAAGGGAAGGATTGTTCTCTCTTCTTTCCTTCCTCTTTTCTGCTACCTGGAGTGTAGGCATTGCCATCTGAGATGAAGGGATAGAAGAAGGCTGGCAGAATAATAAGGAGTATGTACACTGCTAGACATTTTTTACATGACAGACACACTTCTTTTTGTTTAAGTCACTATTATTTGGGGTTTTCTGTCAAAAGGAGCTGAACGTAACCCTTCTGATATAGTTCTTTAAATGAATGTTGAACAGTAAATGTGTGTCTACTGGTGCCCTGCTCAAAGAGGATATTCCCAACCGGCCCTGTTCAGTTCTACCTTACCAAGGGCTGAGGTTCTCCTTTCATGCCTCCCAACTCCACCTTTTGGTCAGAGGTGAGTGTGAGTGGAGGAGACTTATAAATATCCAATATTATTGAAAGGTGGGTTGTCTACATACTGTGAATTGGCATGGGTCGGGGAAGGAGAACCTGCTCTCAATGACATCCCCTTCTTTGAATCCTTTTTATTTGGCTCTTTGGCTATCATGACAGAAAGTTCATTCCACCCATCCTTCTGTCCTTCCTCTTCCATTCAAATTCCTACTTTGTCATCTCTTTTTACTTTGCCTATGCTCTGTCTCATCTAATTTCTGAGAGAGAAAAAGCCGGCATACACACTTCTGTGAATCTCCATTTGACACACAAATTTAAAAGTTTCCTTTATATTGTCTATGTAAGTTTATTTCAACTTCAGTGTAGACTGGAAGAGTGAAAGTGATCCGTAGTATATCAGTGAGAAAGAAGAGGGAGCAAGGGAGAACACTGAAAACAAGCAGAATAATACTTTGAAGTGTAACCCATTCCATTATGGGAAGGTGCTTCACTGATTATCATGATGATAACTAATGATGGTATCACTGAGATATGATATATGTGGACCTAATTAAATCCTCAGAGGACTCTCCCTGATTCAAGAAGCGTAAATGTATGTCGTTTAATTCCTTAATAAGTGACAGGTGATTTAAGCTCAGAACAAGGTATTAGTGTATAGCGGTGAGGTGGAAGTATGACATTCTAGCTGCTCAATGGTTGAAGATGAAGCTTCTATACTTATACCACAAGAACTGCTGCTCCTTTAAAGAAGTTCTTATGTGCAGGGACAGAGGATGAGGGTAAGTTAGGGCTTTCAAGCACATAAACCCCAGTTCTTTCCAAGACTTCTGGTCAGCAGTGATATTGAATCAAGCCCTTTGGATAATTTTTTTAATGCTGGCTCTGGCTGTCTGCATCAATAACCCCTACAGGGGCCATGTCTGACATTTATAAACGTGTTTACTTTTCCTTCCATCTAAATAGACAAGAGTCGGAGAATCCTCTGAATCACGCAGCTCTAGGCAATTTTAAGTCCAGGCTCTTCTTTAAATCATTCCTTTAACTTTCAATATTTCAAGATACAATTTGAACAAGAATGATTAAAAAAAAAAAAAAAACAGGCAGTGCCCTTCTTCCAGCAGATAAGCAATTAAGTTCAAATCAGACTCACTTAAGAGATGCAGCTCTAGGCATTCCCACTGAGTGGGACCAGGAAGGCAAAGTAAAATGGTAAGGTAAACAAACAATTATCTACACAATTTGATCAATAAGGAATGCCAGGCCAACAAGACCTTCCTTAAAAGCATCATCTTAAGAGAGACTTGAATTTTAAACCAGATTACTGCCTTCAATGTCCTTAACCCATTTTGGTGAAAAACACTGTTCAAAAGTGCTGAGGTAATGTACTGGTTATTCTCCATTTCTCCCTCCTCCACATTGATTTTCCACCTTTTTCCATCCTGCTCTGACCCCCATGGAATGCATCACTTGGGTGCCCCTGCTTTTAGCTTCTTGTTGGGTTGGGGCATTGGGGTGCGGATTGACAAGAGATGAAGGGGCAGGAGAGAAAGGTCATGGTATTTATTCCATCACTGTCATCATCTTTCCTCACCCCATCTTCCACAGCTGAGACATGGCCATGGTTGCCCCTTTCTAACTACAGCTTCTGTCTTGCCATTGTCCACAGCTCCAGTTCTCAGCTGGGATGCCTTAAAACCTTTTCCTCCCCATATTCTATCAAGCCAGGTAATGCCTTCCCATCATGACTCATCCCTGGGTGCTTCAATATCCCTTGTCGGTTTCCTTAACTCAGCTCATACTTTTGTGAATATTCCCATATTTAAAATTCTATACAAAAATCTCAGCTGAGTTTGTCATGTGTTTCTTATTAGCATCCTGACTGATGACTGACTGTGTCAATATGACCTACTATAGCAGCTGATAAGCAAGACTCTGGATCTATGTCTACTTTCTACATTGTGCTTTGAATGAGTTCCTTAAAATTTTCAAAAATGGGCTGGGCACAGTGGCTCACACCTGTAATCCCAGCACTTTGGAAGGCTGAGGTGGGTGGATCACCTGTAGTCAGGAGTTCGAGACCAGCCTGGCCAACATGGTGAAACCCCGTCTTTACTAAACACATACACGCACACGCGCACGTGCGCGTGCACACACACACACACACACACACACACACACACACAAGTTAGCCGGGCATGGTGGCATATGCCTGTAATCCCAGCTACTCAGGAGGCTGAGGCAGGAGAATCGCTTGAACCCAGAAGGCAGAGGTTGCAGTGAACTGAGATCATGCCACTACACTCCAGCCTGGGTGACAGAACAGGACTCTGTCTCAAAAAAAAAAAAAAAAAAAAGAAAAAGAAAAAATGAAGTTGCAATTACAGTGTATATGCATGGTGAATATACCCTTCTAATCTTGCTGAACTGGAAAAGAATGTTTAGAAAGAGAAAGTGGGACCTGACATCTGTTATCAATCAGCTGTTATCAGTCACCACTGTCCTTTGTATGGGGATGAAAGTTCTTCAGAACAGTTTAGATTGATAAATATGAGCATGAGTTAGCCTCTTATCATTTTCAATTGTTTTCATGCTTTTTTGGGATAAAAATTTGGAGCTAACAACTCTTACTACAAGTGTAGAGCACCAATGTTCATGGAACTCTCTCCAGTTTACATCTGTAATATATTAAAATAAAACATTTTAAGAAGGGGTTTCCCTAGAGGGAAACAAAACCTGAAACCATGATTACTGCAATTAAAAAAAAAAAAAAAAGAGTTTGCCCTAAGGTTATTAGAGACAGGGCAAAAGAGAGATTTAAAGATAAAAAGATACAAACAGATACTATGCAAGTGGCAGAGTTGCCAGGCCCTGCATATGCTCCTGGCTAGTTCTCTATGATTTGAAGAGGTGAGGGATATATAAAGACTTGGCGATTGTCTATGAGCATGTAGTTTTCTACGTAATGGGAGTTTTCTCAGGGCACACTAGCAAATCCAGTGTTGGAGGTATGCAGTAAAACCACAGATTTTTAGACCAGAAGTTCTTACCTTGAAGTCAACTAATAAAATCAGGAGGATCTGTGATCTTGAAAAGGAAAAAAAAAAAAATTACATATTTATTTTCACTAACTTCTTACTGAAATTAATATACTTTGTACTATGAATGTAGGTAACAAAGTGCTGTAGTATTAGCAGTACCTGTAACTTTGTCAACAACAGAAATCACAGGCTTTGCTGACACTAAGGCACCAAAATATCTACAAATATAATATTTATCGTGACCTATGTGGCTAATGTACTCCCAATTACCCTTAAGCTCCTGCTTTAAGGTCCATAAATATCCCTGAAAAAAATATCCACCACGGCACACTGAGTCCTGTCTTGCTGAGGTACCCAACTGCGCTTCTCTACAGTGTTCTTTCTTTCTAATAAAACTTTCCTAGCCAGGCATGGTGGCTCATGCCTGTAATCCCAGCACTTTGGGAGGCCAAGGTGGGCAGATCACCTGAGGTCAGGAGTTTGAGACCAGACTGACCAACATGGTGAAACCCTGTCTCTACCAAAAATACAAAATTCAGCAAGGCATGGTGGCACCCACCTGTAATCCTAACTACTCAGGAGGCTGAGGCAGGAGAATAACTTGAACCTAGGAGGCACAGGTTGCCGTGAGCCAAGATCGCACCATTGCACTCCAGCCTGGGCAGCAGAGCAAGACACTATCACAAAACAAACAAACAAACAAACAAAAACCCTTCCATTTTCTCCAACCTATACTGTCATTGGTAAATTCTTCTTACCAACCCATGAGCTGACCACTTTCTGACGCTGGGGCTTTGACACCTTGCTCAGCATCTTGGTGGCTCACAGGGAGACTTTACTGGGATTTCTTCTATCTTTTTTTTCCTCCGTGCTTCTCTTAATGGTCTTGGGAACTGAAGATCCTTGGCTGAGGCCACTCTTAGGCAGGATCCTGAAACCCTAGAGAAGGGGCAGGTGTCTGTCATTGCCTTTAGGGGTGAGGGACTGGCCAGGGAGCTTTTCTGTTTTCTGACTGCCAGTGAACCAGCTTAAGTATTCTTTGGCAATTGAGGGTTTCTGGATGAGGGCACTCCCTTGTGTTACAGGAAGGCCAAGACAAAAGAACAAATTCACTATTGCCTATCAGGATGGCAAGTCCATTTTCACTTAAGACTCTGTAAACTGTGCCTTAATGAGCAGCAGCAATCTCAATTCTGCACAGACACACTCTACTGGTGTGGACCCAATTTTGGATTCACTTTTGTAACAAGCACCTCATCCCAAGTTATGGGTGAGTTCTCTTTCATATTAGGTTTGATCTGACCACTCAAACAAGGTCACTCCTGGACTGGTCATCCAGGCAAGGGCAGGCCCCTCTATCCATGGTGGAACACCCCTGAATAGAGCAAGCCAAAGGGAAAAGGGAGGTCCAAATCCCTCAGGGATGCCTCAGGGATCTTGTATACTTAAAAACTGGTCCCATTTTGACCCACAAACTCTCAAAAAGAAGCATATAATTTTCTTTTTAATACAACTTGGGTTCAATATAAACTTCCCAGTAATTTTAATTGGCCTCTTAATTGTACCAACCCTAGATTGGAATATTATTTTACAACTAGATTTATTTTGCCAGAATCTTGGAAAGGATTCACAGGTCCCAAATGTTCAGGTCTTTTGGCTTTATCCCCAAACCCAGAATTATATAAAAATTGTCATATATGCTTCCAAAGAACTTCCTCCCTCCCTGTTTCTATGTCTTGGATGATCCTTCCTTTTGCTTATCACACTATCCTCAGCCTGTTCTCACTTCACCTATACCTTCTGTGTCTGCTCCATCCCCTAATCAACCTTCTCCCATATCTAGACACTTTATCCCTCTCACATACTCACACAGGAGTCACATATGCCACTAGTACAGTTTTGTCTCTCCATGAGGTGGCAAATGAAGATTTGGAAACAATTTGAGTTTATGTTCCTTTTCCAATGTTTGATCTTTTGCAAATTCAATCCAAGTTGGGTTCATTTAACCAGGATCCCTCTACATTTATTTGAGAAGTTGGGGCTTTAACTGTTGCCTTTGATCTAACCTGGCAAGACATATTTATGATATTAACTACTTGCTGTTTCCATGAAGAAAAAGCACACATATGTCCTTTAGCGCCAGCTTGGGCAGATGAGGCTCACACTTGTAATCCTAATGATGATAGAGCTGGTGCAGAAGCTGTCCCCAACACACAACCCAATTTGCAATACCAAGCTGCTGATGTCAGCCCAAACAGAGGCAGGGACAGATGAGATTATATGATAATTTGTTTATTGGAAGGAATGAAAAAGGCTGTAATAAAACCTGTTAATTTTTCTAAATTACAAGAAATCACTCAAGAGCCATCTGACAATCCTGCCCTTTTCCAAGCTAGACTGGTGGTGGCTATACATAAATATACAAATTTAGACTACAAAAGCCCTGAGGGCCAATCCATTTTGTCAGACTTCCCTAGACATCAGACAAAAACTCCAAAAATTAGAGAAAGGCCCACAAACTCCTTTTCCTACTTTATTAAATACAGACTTTAAAGTTTATAATAACCGGGAAGAAACATCAAAAATGAAAGAGACTCAATTAGAGGAGAAGAAATGCTGTCACCAAGCTAAATACATGGGAACATCATTGGCACATTCTTTTTTGTTAGCTAATAACCCTAAGGCTTGTCCCTATAATACTAACAGAATGGCGGCTGAGCACTGCTGCAGAAATCCAGGACATTGTAGTAAAGAATGTCCCAAACCTCTGGGTTACAAGCTGCCCTGTAGACCTTGTCCTTATTGCAAACAAGAGGTTCGTTGGAAGAGTGAGTGTCCCTCTCTCCCTTGTGGGAGGAGGGGAATCTCTTCCTTCTGGGCTCCCACAGCCACAACCTCACTAACCTACCCAATGAAGAGATCCTACAGTATGAGGACTAGGGCAAGGGCAAGGACAAGCACCTTCCACTCTATTCCTGGATTATGATCAAGCTTCTGAAAGTCATCCTCTAGACGACTTTGAGGCCATCCAGGCCTCTATCTTTTCTATCTTTATAGACAAGCCTCAAGTAAATCTGATTGTAGCTGAACAAGAGAGAATGCTCCTTATAGATACAGGAGCTAGTTATACAGCTTTAGATGTTTATTATGGCCCAATGTGCCAGTCCTCCATTTTCCTCACAGGTATTGATGGAAAACCCCAATGAGGCTGTTTCACATTGTCACTCCCTTGTAAAATAGAAGGTTATTCCTTTACTCACTCCTTTTTAGTCCTGCCAAGCTGCCCTTCTCCATTATTAGGTCATGATTTCTTTACAAAATTACAACCTAATTGACAGCTAAGACCCCCACCTTCTAGCTGTATTAACTCACATGTCACCAAAAGAGCCACTGCAGTCCATAGAATGTCAAATTCTAAAACAAGTGCCATTTGAGGTTTGGAATTCTTCCATTCCTGGCCATTCAGTATCAGCTGCTCCCATCATCATTGAGCCCAAAAATCCTAAATAAGTTCCCTAGAAATCCCCAATATCCCATGAAACCAGAAGCATAAAAAGGGTTAAGCACCTAATAACAAATTTTTAAACCTATGGATTATTGCATCCATGCAATGTGCCTTGCAACACTCCCATTTTAGCTGTAAAGAAACCAGATGGCTCCTACTGACTAGTACAGGGTCTTAAAGTTATTAATGAAGCTGCTATTCCTATTCATCCTATTGTCCCAAACCCTTATACCTTTTTTGGACAGATTCCCTTCACCATAGCATGGTTTACTGTACTTCAGCTTAACGATGTCTTTTTCTGCATTCCTGTACACCCAAATAGCCGTTTTTCATTTGCTTTTGAATGGCAAGACCGAAATATCCAAATAACAGTTAACTTGGACAGCTCTGCCCCAGGGATTCAGAGATAGCCCCCACCTTTTTGGACAGGACCTAGCTAAAGACCTGTCCACCCTGCAGCTTCTTCCAGATAGCAGTCTACTCCAGTATGTGGATGATCTACTAATCTGTAGTCCTAACAAGACTGTTTGAGACCAAAATACAGTATTAGTACTAAAGTAACTTGCTAGTTGTGGGTACAAAGTATCTCCTTCTAAGGTACAAATATCTACACCAAGAGTTCCATTTTGGGGTCTTATTTTAACCCCTGGTACAAACAGCCTCTCTAGTGCTCGAAAAGACCTCATCTTAAATGTGACAACTCCAGAAAGTAAACAACAGCTTCACCAGAATATGGATTCCTTCCTTTGGATTAATAGCAAATCCTTTATATGAGTCCTCAAGGAATTGAGGAACAACCTCTGTCCTGGACTAATGATATGAAGCATGCTCTAAACACGTTAATCTCAGCCCCAATCTTAGCCCTATCAGATTTGACTAAGCCTTTCTTTTTGTATATACATGAAAAGGGGAATAGCTTGAAGATTCTTAGCCCAAAATCTGGGGTTCTCTAAGTGCTCTATGGCATATTTTTCAAAACTTTAAACCTAGTGTCCCAGGGATGGGCCCCCAGCACCCACTTAAAAGCCTTAGCAGTGGAGTACCTCTTTTCCAAAAAGCCTCAAACTATATTACCTGCCTGTCCTGGGCTCTTACAGCTTTGAGGCACTGCTAAGAATTATTTAAACCCTTTTGAAGCTTTGGCCCTATACCACCTTGATAATTCTTTCTTCATTATGGTGATTGTACTCTGGGAACAACAGCGCCCACCCAAATCACTGTCTTGAACATAACTTCTGATCTATAATTCCATTCAAGAAGAAAAAGGGCCCTAGGATTTACTGTGAACCATCGCAATTCTTGCCCCTTAGGGAGGTTTTACTTAACTATAAAATCACACTATGAGAACTTATTGTCTCCCTTGCAATAGCCTTAGCAAAAAAAACTATTGCAAGTCTATTGGTGCTAGAAAAGTCTTCAAACTGACTAGCAGAAATGGTTTTTGATAATAGATGAGTTCTAGATTACCTCCAAGCTGAACAAGGAGAAGTCTGTGCTGTCATCAACAAAATCGGTTGCATTTACATTAATGTGTCTGGAGAAGTGAAAACTAATGTCCAAGAAATTTTCAAACAAGGTACATGGCTACACATAATTTCCAGACTGGGCCAAAACCTTTAGTGATGGATTTCCACAAATCACTTGGCTTCCCCCATTCTTTGGACCTTTAATCCTTATCATTCTTGTTTTAATATTTGGTCCCTGCCTCTTAAATGCTCTCATTAAGTTTAAATCTTCCAGATTATAACGATTCTATCTACAGATGTCTAATGCAATCCTAATCTGGCCTGCAGCAGCAACTTCCATTTACATGGGACTCTTGATGGAATCCGGTCTTCCCTGTGAGCAAGTTTTCATGACCTTTCATTTCCTTCATGACAGAGAGCAAGAAAGGGAAAAACACAATGTATCCCCTCAATGCTCCTTTTCAGCAGGAAGCCAGACAGACTCGACACCCCTCTTCACTGTGCCATTTTCCCTTTCTTCTTGAGACCCTAATAGGCAGCAGCTATACATGAGCATGAGGGAATATAAAGGGTAAAAGATTTGACCAAGGTATTTGTCAGGCAGAAAATGAGGAGAGCAAAGATCACCTGGTGACCATCAAGCAGACCATCCAGAGACAAAACTCCTTCCCTCAGGAATGAAGAAGTAATTAGACTTCCCTGTTATCTAAAGCAAACATCTGGTTCCAGGTTTCTTTATCCCGAATTTTTAAATAACTAGAATTTCTATACAACTCTGGAATGCATGCACACTGAAACTCAGTGTGCAACCATTGCTGACATTAAGGCACCACATGTCTACAAATCACTTATCATGACCTTTGTGGCTAATACTCCAACTTACCCTTAAGCTCCTGCTTTAAGGTTCATAAATATCCCTGTAGAAAAATCCACTATGGCACACTCAGTCCTGTCTTTCTGAGGTACCCTGTTGCACATGACTACAGCATTCTTTCTAATAGAACTTTCCTTTTTCAAACCTATACTGTCATCGGGAAATTCTTCTTACCAACCCATTAGTCGACCACTTTCTGATGCCAGGGCTCTGACACCTCACCTAGCAGTGTGGGTAATAAATGATTTTCAGGGGAAAAGAATGGACCCAAATAACAATGACCTGTGACAAAGTTCCTCTGAGCTCTGGGTGAGGTGGCAGGAAGATCAGGGGCAGAACTTCACTGTGAACAGGGCTGTTTTATTATACAGATAAAGTTCCTCAGGTAATCTCCTGGAGTTGTCCTCAGAAGAATAGATGAAAAGTCCATCTGGGTATAGTGACAACTTTTTGTGTTTTTTCTTCCCTGCTGATTAATTTTTCCTGGTTATTTGATGAGATTCCATTTTATTTGGAATTTCTTAGATAAGAAAATCCCAGAAAGATTCTCTCCCTGTGCTTGTGGGGAAAAATAAGAGAAAGTTAGAAAGTCCTTGGTTTTGAGGCAACTTCTAAGGCCTTCCGATTTCCTTTAATTCAAAAGTGTTCAGCATGCCCAAGCACTATACTTTGTGGTATTATGAGAATAATACCACCCTAACACCACCTCAAAATGTGACTGTAGGAAGACCAGAATATATCACCCCAAAATAGGCCTCTTTGGCATAAAAATTATTTTGAGAAATGGCAGCCACAGAAGAAACTCTGAAAACAGAGTAGAAGTTGTCCTTTTGTAAGGGAAGTTAACATCTACAAAGGAAATAATTTATTTTTAAGAGTGTCTCCCTCTTGGTATCAGGAGGAGAGGAATGATTCTAAATCACTAAAGACTCATCAATGGAGAAGGCAACTTAAACCTGTGTAACAAACATTATCCTTCTTTACCATGCTTTTCCTTTCCCTAGCTATCTCCCCATAATGGGTCTTCTTCTCTTTCTTTGCTTTAGAGAATGATGGTTTTTAAGCCTGGATTCAAAGCCACCTTTTTGAGATTTACTCATTCTCCCTGAATATATTCCATGTATACATGAGACGTACATGTTATTAAACTTTGTTTTTCTCTTAATTTATCTTTTATTACAAGGATCTATCTCAACTAAGAACTATGACGAATAAAGAGAAAATTATTTTTCCTCCCTTATATCAGCTTCTCAACTAAACTGCATACTTCTCTAACAGAGGCCATCTGCGTCTCATACCAGGAAATGTACTTATGTAGGTTAGTACATATTCACCAGCATCACTGAAGTTATTTCTGAATGATGGTCCGCATAAGCCATTAGTAATGATACATAACTAATACACATGTCACTGCTGAAATGTCAACACTTCCATTTTTAAAACACTGTTAATTGGTAAATCTGAGTAAGATCTGTAGTCCCTGAGCGCAGTGGCTCATACCTGTAGCCCCAGCAATTTGGGAGGCCAAGGTGGGCGGATCACGAGGTCAAGATACAGAGACCATCCTGGCCAACATGGTGAAATCCCATCTCTACTAAAAATACAAAAATTAGCTGGGTGTGGTGGTGCATGCCTGTATTCCCAGCTACTCAGGAGGCTGAGGCGAGAGAATCACTTGAACCTGGGAAGTGGAAGTTGCAGTGAGCTGAGATTGTGCCACTGTGCTCCAGCCTGGTGACAGAGTGAGACTCCGTCTCAAAAAAATAAAAAATAAAAAGGTCTGTAGTCGAGTTAATTGTATTGTGACAGTGTCAGTTTCCTGATTTTGACCCTCTACACATTTCTTCACCTGCCCCACCCTCTACCCTCAATATACATGAATTCTATGCACTAGCAATAACAGCGCATATCACCCCTTTGTTTGTGCTGCATCCTGGGCTTCATTCTCTCTATATATAAATTTTTACTTGGATGTTCCCTATTCATTCTTTTAGACTAAATTAACCATTATCTCCTAATGAAGCTGTATCCATCAGTCAATGTTGTGGGGTTCCAGTTATTCCAAGTGTCTGCCTTTCTAGGCAATCCAATTTACTTTCCTACCTCCAAATAATCATATTTAGGACCTTTTTTCCCTCCTTTCATCTCTTCTTGTATTCTCTGTTTTTTTTTATCTTCTTGCATGTTTTGTGCCTAGGTTACTTCCAACCCTTGCCAGTGTCCACATCAGAACTTTTAGATGGGACCCATCTTTCTGTTTGCATGAATGTCATTGTAAACAAGATCCAAAGTCCAATTTCATCATGCCATCTCAAAGTCATTTGCCAAGAGGATCCAGAGAAGATTTAGGGTGAAACAGCAGTTCCAAAGCAGCCTCAGAGGGAAGATATATTCAACAGGATTATTCCCTTGCTTTGAGGAAAGGCAGATCCAATAATCCTAACTCATTTAGGGTATCTGTTTCTCAGCACATTAAATCAGGAATGGCAGGTCCTCAGGCCTCTAACCTTTATGCTCTCCCTGTCTCTTAACCCCCTCCTTGGTGTGTCCCTAAGTGAAATGTAAAGTTTTTCAATTGGGTTTATGTTTTAAATACTAATGGATGCTTGGGAAAATGGTCCATGGGTAGAGTTTTATTTAAAAAAGAGATTTGCAGGATAATATGTGTTTTCACATGTATTCCTAACACCTTTTTTCGCCTAAGCAATAAACTGCAATTTGTCAGGAGAATACCTTCTGTGGATTCTAGGGGCTTTTAAATTTTGTACGTCCCTTTCTCTTGGGTGGAGAAACTTTAGATTATATTTGGACCAGGATTTTATATGCTCAGTATCTTGCTTTGCTCTCCCTTAATCTCTGAGTGTTGTGTTGTCATTAGTATTTGTTTTTTTATTTTTTGAGATGGAGTTTCACTCTTGTTGCCCAGGCTGGAGTGCAATGGCACGGTCTCTGCTCACTTCAATCTCTGCCTCCTGGGTTCAAGTGATTCTCGTGCCTCTGCCTCCCAAGTAGCTAGGATTACAGGCATGCACCACCATGGCTAGCTAATTTTTGTATTTTTAGTAGAGACGGGGTTTCATCATGTTGGTGAAACTGGTCTTGAACTCCTGACCTCAGGTAATCCACCCACCTCGGCCTCCCAAAGTTCTGGGATTGCAGGCATGAGCCACTGCACCTGGCCATCGGTATTTTAATCTACACAATTACCGATATAACAATCTAGACCATTTTTATCTATTCTAGGAGTAGGGGCTCAGAAAACAATACCTAAAATGAAGGCCTCAGAGACAGAGCAAACATTTCTCTCCGACCTTCTCCTGCCCTCCTGTCTCAGTCCCATTCTCCTTGAGGCCAGCCATAGAAATTAGAATCCCTCTTCCCCAAGCTGGGTCATAGAAATCAGAACCTCTTCTCTCCAAAGCTTGTCATTCTGTAACCGGGTTTTTTCGTGGATGCCTGCTGAGGCACAGCACCTCCAAGAGAATGCTGTGGATTCTTGACCTCCAACCTCTTAAAGAATAAGCACTGGGGCCACTGCAAGTGGACTGTATGCTCGTAAAAGTAAAATATCGGACCCAAAAAGGTGTTGCAGAAAGGTGATTTTATTTAGGTAGAGAAAAGTGAAGGAAAGGAGAAGAAGAGAAAGGCTTCCACAAACAGTGTGGAAGGGGATTCCAGAGGGGAAATCCCAGAGGGAGCTCCCACCGTGTGGGAGGGGGTTCCAGAAAGTTGGAAATCCGGGATAGGTGAAGGAGCATGGACTTTTATCCTGGGAGGAACCTCCACCTTCTCAAAGACCTTGCGCCAATGAAAGGAGTTCCTTAGAACTTCCGCTGGAGTGACTGACTTTTAGTTTCTTCCTGCGCCCTAGAAATTCAAACATAAACAGTCGAATCTCCCGGATGGAGAGAGATGGGAGCGGGGCATGGTGCTGGGAAATCCTTGCCATTAAAGCTATGCCCCCTCATGGACCCGGAAAGAGAACACATTCCCTCAATAAAACCTTAAATTATTACTCTTAACACTCCCTCTGCCTTTCTGTGTAAAAACTGGCTGTAAAGAAATGATCTGACCTACTTTGTTCGATGGTCAATCATCAGACCCCCATTCCAGAGATGGCCCTGCCCCACACACAGAAGGAAGGAATGTTGCTCAGAGAGGCCAAGAAAAATTTAGACAAGGAGTGTTGCTCAGGGAGGCCAAGAAGATAAACCTGCTGTGTCTTCCCACTCAGTTTATTAACATTAAATAATGCCCTTCTTTTCCAATTATATTTCTACATGGTTGTCTATAATTTGTTGAACCTAGGCATAAAAATGGAGCATTTCCCCTGTACCTTTGTGTCTTCATTCTGAAGGCTCATGTATATGCACACTGACTAAATTTGTGTACCTTTTCTCCTATTACTCTGCCTCATACCACTTTCAAACCTCCAGGGGGCCAAGACCACATAGCTGATGACTTAGTGAATAGAAAGTCATGGGTCAGGCAGGGTGGCTCGTGCCTGTAATCCCAGCACTTTGGGAAGCCGAGGTGGGCACCTGAGGTCGGGAGCTCAAGACCAGCCTGGCTAACATGGTGAAACCCCATCGCTACTAAAAATACAAAATGAGCCGTGCGTGGTGGCACATGCCTGTAATCCCAGCTACTCGGGGGGCTGAGGCAGGGGAATCCCTTGAACCGGGTAGGTGGAGGTTGCCATGAGCCAAGATTGTGCCATTGCACTCCAGACTGGACAAGAATGAAACTCCATCTCTCTCTCACACACACACAAATATCACTTAGTGATTGTCCCTTCCACAAGATTTTTTCTAGTTCTGCTTCTATTCCTTATGTTACCCCCAAGCCATTCTTAAAAAAAAAAAAATGCCGATTCACTCTACTGACTGTTTCTTTTGCCGTGCAGAAGCTGTGGAGTTTGATTAGGTCCCATTTGTCTATTTTGGCTTTTGTTGCCATTGCTTTTGGCGTTTTGGTCATGAAGTCCTTGCCTACACCTATGTCCTGAATGGTTTTGCCTAGATTTTCTTCCAAGGTTTTTATGGTATTAGGTGGTACATATACACCATGGAATATCACGCAGCCATCAAAAACGATGAGTTCACGTCCTTTGTAGGGACATGGATGAACCTGGAAACCATCATTCTCAGCAAACTGACACAAGAGCAGAAAATCAAACACCGTATATTCTCACTCATAGGTGGGTGTTGAACAATGAGAACACATGGACACAGGGAGGGGAGCACTACACACTGGGGTCCGTTGGGGGGAAATGAGGGAGGGGCGGGGGGTGGGGAGGTGGGAAGAGATAGCATGGGGAGAAATGACAGATACAGGTGAGGGGACGGAAGGCAGCAAACCACACTGCCAAGTGTGTACCTATGCAACAATCTTGCATGTTCATCACATGTACCCCAAAACCTAAAATGCAATAAAAAAAATGCTTAAATTTTATATCCCTTTTCAAAGAAACTTAGTTATCACATTTTTACAACCTTTGTTCTACTGAATGTTATTCCTTCTATCTTATTTTTATTATTTATTTTAAGGGCTTTAATAAGGTATAATTGACATATAATGAACTGCACATATTTAAAGAGTATAATTTGACACATTTTTGATATTTGTGTACATGGCTGAAACCATCACCATATTTAAGAAAATGAACATATTTACCAGCCTCCCAAGTTTCTTCAAGCTCCTTTGTAATCTCTTTCCTGCCCTTGTCTTACACCTAACTCCTAGGCCGGCACTGATTTGCCTTCTGTCACCCTAGTTTGCATTTTCTAGAATTTTATATACATGAAGTCGAACAGAACATACTCTTTTTTATCTGTTTTCTTTCACTCAGCATAAATATTTTGAAATTCATCCACATTGTGTGTATTAACAGTTCATTGTCTTTATTGCTGATATTGGGTATTTGGATATTGGACAATTGTGGATATGCCACAGTGTATTTATCCATTCACCTCCTGATGGATATTTCAATGACTCCAGGCTTTGGTAATTACAAATAGAGCTGCTTGACCTGGCACTGTGGTTCACACCTGTAATCCCAGCACTTTGGGAAGCCGAGGAGGGTGGATTACCTGAGGTCAGGAGTTCAAGACCAGCTTGGCCAATATGGTGAAACCTCGTCTTAACAAAAATTAGCTGGGCATGATGGTGAGTATCTATAATCCCACCTACTCAGGAAGCTGAGGTGGGAGAAACACTTGATCCCAGGAGGCGGATGTTGCAGTGAGCCGAGATCACACCATTGCACTCCAGCCTGGGCAAGAGAGTGAGACTCCATCTCAACAACAACAACAAAAAAACAGAGCTGCTATGAACATTAGTCTACAAGTCTTAGTATGGACTTACACTTTCATTTCTCTTAAATAAATAACTAGAAGTAGAATGGCTAGATCATACTGTAAAAATACGTTTAACTTTAACTTTTTAAGAGACGGCCACACTGTTTTTTAAAGCTATTACACTATTTTACATTCCCACCAGCAATCTATGAGAATTCCAGTTCTTCCACATCCTTGCATATTCTGTTATTAAGAGTGTCACTTTAGCAAAATGGATTTGTTATAATTGAACCTAAAGAGGAAGGTTTTCTTTGTCTCTTATTGGTTATTTTTATTTTTATTTTTGGTAAAGGAATACATATGAATAATCTGTGTTTGGGACAAATAATATGGTTCTAACAAACATTAACTGCCCTTAAAATCCAGTTTTCTATTAACCTGTTATGGACAATTGCATCCCAATGAGAAGGAATAAGGCAGTAACATTCAAGTATAAAAAATAAGAAAACCATTAACTTCATATTTTAATAGCTAAGATATTTTAACACATTAGGAATAATTTTTTCAAAGTTATATGACAAGAGGAAAGATGATATATTTCTCACCATATTTTTGGTTTGAAAAATTTTTAAAGCCCCAAACATTCAAAGCATTTGAAAATTCACACATTTCTTGCAGATGTGTATGTGATTTTTCACATATTGCTCTGATAAAGGAATAGACTTGTATGTATCAAACTCATCCAGGGCAATGAGGTCTAGGAACTCACAGACCAAGCTATCTAATAAGCATTTCTTCCCTTAATAATTATTGTTCTAGAAATGCAATATAGTAGAAGCATTTCTGTGGTTCCAGTACCTCACTGCGGATTTTATTCCAGAACATGTGTACAAAATACAAAGCCATTACCTTCACTTCTGGCTGCACACTGGTCAAATAACACAGGGATTAACCAGTTAATGACGAAGTGCAGCTTGAAGTACAGCTCTTCCTGCCAGAGCTAACAACAGCAGGATGCAGTATCCCTGCCAGAATGTCCTTGAGCTTTACTGTTGATGGCTGTATGGGTCAACTGACCTTGAGGCAAAATCTGTTTGGTGCTTCAGTAAAGTCTTATTGCATTTACTGGAGCAAATACAGTTAAGGCAATGATTCAGGAATATTTCAAAGCCCTAAAATTGTTGAAAACCACTGCACAGTAGGACAGTGTTTTCACCTGCTACTGTGTTGTGTTCCAATCAAAGTTTCAATGAATCATTCTGTCCAATTCCTAGAGAAAACTGATGTGAATGAATCATATCCAACGTAAGAATCGTCTTAAAAGAAAGCAAAAGTGACATGGACAACATCTTTTTAGTATCTTGAATTGTTGAGATTTAAAAAAAAAAACAGTTTAAATGCAGGATATAATAGTTTAAAAGTGGTATTAATGGAAGAGAAATTTTCTACTCAACAGCAGAGAGGAAATAGAGAATGTATATGTCTTCTTTCACTTAACTCTAAATTATGAGCATTCTGTAAATTTTCATAAACTCATTGTAATCACTTTTTATGATTGCATAACTGCCCATGAAATGTATATAATGACTCTTTTAAACAAATTTCACATGTATCTGTTTCATGTTTTTGCAACTTGAATTATTATTGTGATAAAAATATGTAGAACAAAGCTTTTTTTTTTTTTTTTAATTTTTGGGATGGAGTTTCGCTCTTGTTGCCCAGGCTGAAGTGCAATGGCGTGATCCTGGCTCACTGCAAACCTCTGCCTCCCAGGTTCAAGCTATTCTCCTGCCTCAGCCTCCCTAGGAGCTGGGATTACAGGTGTCTGTCACCACGCCCGGCTAATTTTTTTTTGTATTTTTAGTAGAGACGGGGTTTCACTATGTTGGCCACGCTGGTCTCAAACTCCTGACTTCAGGAGATCTCCCTTCCTCAACCTCCCAAAGTAATGGGATTACAGATGTGAGCCACCACGCCCGGCTACAAAGCTTTTCCCACATTTGGAATTGTTTCTTTAGGATAGATTTCCAGAAAAAGAATTGCTTTAATAAATAGTATTATTCTCTTAGTTTTAATATCAAATGTCAAAGTGATTCCCAAAAGACTGTGCCAATTTGTTCCCCAGTGGCAGTAACAGTATGTTTTATTGAAATCTCACCAGGGGTAGACATTTTACAATTTTTTAGTGTGTCCTAACTTAATAGGGAAAGTATTGTTTAGTTTTAATTACTTTTTTATTACTAGAAAATTGTTATTATTTGCTGCTTTTGAGTTGTATACTCACATCATTAAACATTTATGTCTTTTGAAGTATTCATGTTTTTATTTATTGATGTGTATGAGCTTCTTAGACATTAAAAATATCAACCCTTGGTCTATGGATGCAAAATTTCCCACAAATGAAAACTCAGCACTTCTGCTTAGACCTCCAGTTCTAAAATAACTGCAGGTTGAAAAACCCTTAAAACCAAAACTAAGTCAAAATGAAATCTTTTTTTTTTTCTTTTAAATCACAGTTTCATACTGACCTCTTTTCAAAGTCTACCACTTCTCAAACAATGTTCTAAGTAAGGTATTTTCTGCTGCATTCATATTTTAGCTATTTATACTCATGGCCTTTGTGATTTCTAAACTTATAATACCTTTTATGTTTTATAAGAGATTGTTTGAGGCCGTGTTCTCTGTTTCTGGGGAAGTCGACTCTGAGCCAGAGCTTTGTGTATAGGAAGTGTATTAAGGATCTTCCTATATACAAAGATTGATTGATATCCGGAAAGTGTTGAAGTGAACATTTGAAGTGGGAAAGTGAAGGAAGCAGGACTGGGTGGAGGTGAGCTGTGATGCCGTCACATAAAAGGTCTCAGCTGATCTCCCAGGGATGGCCCTTTATTGTTGTCCTACTTTGAGACACAGGGTAGAGGCTTTCAACTCCAGTCATGACTGGTCATTGGATGATGTCTACCTCTGCGCAAGCAGCAGGACCTTGAGGCAAGTGGCTCTTTCTTGCTTATGGAAACTCCTGGACAGAGACTCAGCTGATGGTTACCAGCCACCAACATTCCTAGCAGCTAGACTAATCAGCGAATGTCTCAGTCCTGAAGGTGGAATCTAGGATGACCAAGCATAGCATCTGCTACAGGTTTGAAAACACTGGCAACACTTGGAATTTTAGGGACAATGTGTCCTCCTCTGCCACATGGTGTCTCCCACTCTCTGCCAATGGTCTCTCATAGGCCTGGGAGAGTAAGTGTGGCTTTGTTCAACTAATCTGCTCTCAGGTCTTATGTCAATTATGGATCTTACCTAGAAGTTTACTTTAGAGCTTTGGATCAAGTTCAGGCTCTTCCCAGGCCATAGAATTGCCCTTTCTGAGGCTCATGGGGCTCTGTGGCTATGTGGGCTTTATCTGATCTACATGTTTACCACGTTGGCTTAAGAAGAGGTCTGCACTAAACCCTCCAGATGTGATTGCCTGGAAAACCTAGCCTTCTCAGAACGACTGTATACCAGAGTGGGCCTCACTTCTTCCTTTTCCTGTAACACTCCATTTCCTCACTCAATTAGGACCTGATAGTCCTTGATTGGGTTATAAGTCAATCAGCTATAGAACTTGAATACTGAAGCAGTTAGGCCTCAACAGAATATAGTCATTTTGTAGAGTCATATCTGTATGTTTGCTGCATTTACAACCAGAGAATCAATGCACAAGGCCCCCTAAAAATAAAAGATGGCTCTACTGAGCCCAGGCATGTCCATGGTAAGAGTTCATAAATATCTGTTGAGAAATCATAGTTTTATTGCTCAAAAGAATGCCAAATACCACTCAAGGGAAGTGAGGAGGAGGTATGGGAGATGTTCGAAACTTCAAGGCTCAAGAAGAGTCTTGAAGGTGGGGGCCACTCACAGATCATCTTCTTAGCCGACCCTTCTCCTTAAGATGACTCAATGCCATTGGCTCTGCCTCTTCTTTTCCATATTAGCATGTATTGAAAGAAGCATACTGTCCTGCTTCTGAAGTCAGAGTAAATGGAACCTAGGTCTTGGAGCAACCACTTTCTTTATGTGCAACTGAAGAAATCAAGTTACCTCCCAGAGGTCCTTCTGCAAAATCAGGGGCAGTAATGCCAGCATGATTTTTGTCGTTGTTCTAAAGGTGTTAACACCTTATTTCTTTTCTTTTCTTTCTTTTTTTGAGATGGAGTCTTGCTCTGTCTCCCAGGCTGGAGTGCACTGGCACGGTGTCAGCTCACTGCAAACTCCGCCTCCCAAGTTGGAATGATTTTCCTGCCTCAGCCTCGAGTACCCGGGATTACAGGGGCCTGTCACCACACCCAGCTAATTTTTTTTGTATTTTTTAGTAGAGACAAGGTTTCACCACGTTGGCCAGGCTGGTCTTGAACTCCTGACTTTGTGATCCGCCCTCCTGGGCCTCCCAAAGTGCTGGGATTACAGGCATGAGCCACTGTGCCTGGACAATACCTTATTTCTTGAGCATCATTGAAACATAAAGTGTTCCATCTAAGTCAGCATGTTATAGACACACCATCGTGGCATAATGTTAACTATTTTTAATGGAAATCTTTTTAAAACTACATTACACACTTGATGTTTTTGAAAACAGCCACACCAAACTTAATCTTTTTGATGAATTAGACCATCATTATGCACATCAGTCATAGTACTTTGATGTAATATGGTCCATATAAACTATGTTTTTCTCCAACTTTAATCTTTTATTGAGGAACTTATTATACATCCAGAAAAGTGCACATAAGTTTATAGTCACAAACTGAGCATACCTGAGTAACCAGTAACCAAATAAAGAAACAAAATTCTACCAGCATTGTAAAAGCCTGACTCATATTCCCTTTTAGTCATTGCCCGCAGCCCCCTGCAAAACATCATCCTAATTTCTGACAGCATAGTTTTGCCTTAAACTCTATCTTGCTGTAACTATTACCATTTAACAATGATAATTAATCGTCCCTTCTTATGTATTCTCATAGCTTTTATCTTATGTATAATTAAATATACTTTCATTCTGCCTTATTGTTTAATTGGTTTTGATTAGTTCATTTATTCAGGCTATTTTTTTTGAATTCCCACTATATGTCAGGTACTTTTTCATGAAGTAGAGATAAGACAGATGTAGGTTCTGCCCTCATAGAATTTACATTCCAGAGGGGAAGACAGACAATAAAAGTAAACCATAAAAGGAAAATCAATCTTGGGGTCCCAAAGTTACTAAGCTAAAGGGGAAAGTTAAGCTGGGAACTGCTTAGGGCCACCCTGCCTCCCACTCTATTCAAAGTCACCCTTCTGCTCACTGAGATAAATGTTTATCTGATTACCTCATTTGGAGAGGTGACTCAAACTTGAAAGAATGCAGCCATTTGTCTCTTATCTACCTATATCCTGGAAGCCCCCTCCTCGCTTCAAGTTGTCCTGCCTTTGCCTCAAGTTGTCCCACCTTTCCAGACTAAACCAATGTACATCTTACACATCACACCGATTGATGTCTCATGTGTCCCTAAAATGTATAAAACCAAGCTGTGCCCCTACCACCTTGGGCACATGTCATCAGGAATACCTGAGGCTGTGTCATGGGCGCGCATCCTCAACCCTGGCAAAATAAACTTTCTAAATTATTTGAGACCTGTCTCAGATATTCGGGGATTCACGTTTTGGTAACCATGGAGAGATTCTGAGTGGAGATGCCCCTGACCTTTGACAAATCTCCTATCAGTGCTTGGTACCAGCATGAACTAACTTTATGGCTCAAACCAACAGGACAATTTTCTGAGGTCCGAGGTCCCCCTCCAGAGAATCCCTGATCTCCCAAAATTTGGTTGAGATCTAAACTTTATTTCACTTTACAACTCCCATTTTCTTGGAGTTTTACTTGCTTCCAAAAAGGAAGGCAAAATTTCCTGCTTCCGTAACGATAGAAGGCAGGTAACTCCTTCCTTAGCAAGGAAGACGAATTTGAGGTTTTTTTCCTGCTTCTAGGATGGTAGAGGGCAGTCTTCAGCCTGATACCTGTCCCTAGGTAAGCAGCTGAATTTGGGTTTTGTCTTGGCTAGTTTAACAACCAGCTGGTCTTAATTTCTCTTCATCATTGGAGCTCTCAGTGATCATATTGTTGGGTTTTTTGTTATTGATTGTTCTGGTCTTTCTCCCTTCAGATTTGACCAACTCTACCAGACTTGGTCAAATCTGAGTGAGCATTCCATTATGAGTAACAAATCCTCTTTAATTTGGCTAAAATTCCTCGCAGTTGCAAAAGAGGAAAAAAAAAAAACCAAAAAGCAAAAAACCATGTACTTGGCTTCTGTGTTTGCTTCCTGTCTTAAAAAAACAAATGTTCTTTCATTTACTTTTCTTCCACCCTATGCTTCCTTCCCCCTTTGCCATCTGCAGTACCAAAAAATCTAGAGAAGGCTTCTGATGACTTGAACCCCTTTAAAGAATTCAGAACAGGCTGGGCCTGGTGGCTCACGCTTGTAATCTCAGCACTTAGGGAGGCTGAGGTGGGCTAATTACCTGAGGTCGGGAGTTCGAGACCAGCCTGACCAACATAGAGAAACCCCGTCTCTACTAAAAATACAAAATTAGCCAGGCGTGGTGGCACATGCCTATAATCCCAGCTACTTGGGAAGCTGAGGCAGGAAATCGCTTGAACCCAGGAGGCAGAGGTTGCAGTGAGCTGAGATCCCACCATTGCACTCCAGCCTGGGCAACAAGAGTGAAACTCCATCTCAAAAAAAAAAAAAAAAAAAAAAAGAATTCAGAACAGAGTTGTCACTCACCCTTTTTGGGGTGTTCTGTTTTCCTTATGGAGTTTCAAGAGTCATGGGCAGATTCTTCTTAGGTCTAAAGCTCTGTTTTCTTGTATTGCATATCCTGACCTCTTTAGCTTTGAGGGTACCAGAGATTGATTATCTTATATTGTGAGAGGATTTGACCTTGATGAGTATAATGACAGAGGAGAGCTGCAAAGTAAGGGTGGCTGAGCCAGTTTATAGGAAGAGGTATTGTTGGCGTTTTTTTTTTTTTTCCTTCTAAGAAATTGTTGTTTAAGAATCCCAATTTTAATCTGGGAGACGGAGGTTGCAGTGAGCTGAGATCATGCCACTGCACTCCAGCCTGTCAAAAGTGCAAGACTCCATCTCAAAAAAAAAAAAAAAAAGAATTCTAATTTTAGTTCAGAGATGCATTCTAAAGGGTCTGCTCTATTGCTTTTTCTCCCAAAGTTAATCTGATTCGACTTGTCTGTGCACATTTGTGTGAGGAACTGAACTGTTCTTTTAATAGGTAAATGAGAGACTGAGTTTTCTTAGCTCTGAAGAAAAGGCATTGTTCTCCCAGCCAAAAGGCACCACTGAGTGACCGGGGGCCTCATGGGAGTGTCTGGGGAGTGCACCACAAGGTGCAGCAGTCCTACAGGGAAATCCCCAACAAAAATTAATTTTTTAAAAAAAGGCTTGTCCAGGAAACACATATAAGGGCTGATCACCTGGCATCTAGAGTCCTTTCAGCGATGATAGACCTCTGGGGAGAGAAACTGAGACATGAAGTTGGGGGCGGGCTTGTCCAAAAGTTCCTCTATCTGAAAGCTTCTTGGCCTCTCTTACCCGGAAGAACGGGGAAAAGGGCCCCAGAGGCACAGTGAGTTTGCCTTTCGAATAAATATTGTGGATGCAGAGTTTTGCAGAGAGTGATTTATTAGACAAAGAGAAAGCCAGCTCCAGCTGCTGTGGGAGGGGATCCAGCGAAGGAATCCCTATAGGGAGGAAGCAGCAGGATTTTAACTCTTTAGTTATTCCCACCCCATTCATGTTCTCGTCCAATGAGAGGAGTTCTTTCAAACTTCCTCTGGAGTGATTGATCTTTGACTCTGATACCGGATTGGCTACTTGGTCCACAACTCTGAGTTGGAGAACCGTCCTCCCAGAGCTTTTCAGCCAGGTTTTTTGAGACAAAGGAGCTTCACCTGGATTTCTCTACCTAGCCTGTGAGGGGAAACCCAGACAAAGAACTTTAAATTTCCAGATGGAGGCATGGAGCAAGGAAACTCCTACCTTTGAAATCCCGCCCCTCACGGACCTGGGAAGAGAAATTTCTCTTTAATACAGTCCTTCAGTATGAGGGTGGAAATGACTCTGGTAATACATTCTGGAGTCCTGCCCACAAGCAGCACCCACAGATCCACCACAGAAAAACCCTAAGCCAGAAAAAAAAAAAGTGGGAAGCAAATAATCTGAGAAAGAGGAGAAAACAGGGAGAATCACCCCCTTGTGAACACTCCATAGGTTTTATGGCATCTCTACTTGCCAGAGTTTATATAAAATGCAAATAATATGGTCTTTGTGCATATTTTCATTAAGAGAAAAGAACCCTAAGGTCAACCTTTATATTATAGAGTTCCTAAGTCCTCCTTTTCTCTATTTTTTTTTTTTTTTCTGTCTGCTTTAAATCTGCTATTATTTTTCTATTAAGATAAAAGCCACTGTTTGGATCCAACAGGTTCTTTCTGCAAGCCGGTGAATTTGTATTTATCTCATGGCTAAAGTTCTGAAGTAAAAGCTATAGAATCTTTGTGTGTGTGTATATATTTGAACGACCTTTATAATTTCTAAAAGTTTATGTTTTAATTGGCAATTAAATCCGTTTTAATTTCCCTCTAGCACACCAGACTTTTTCTCTCCATACCTTATTATGTAAATTTTGCAATTTGATTTTCACCTGAGTTGTTTCCTTTCATATGCAAATTTAAAGCTATTTAGCCGAAAACTGCCTAGGGTAGTAAAAGAGGTTATTAAGAATTTGAAAGTCTAAGGGAAAAAAAGGTTTTTATGAATCCATAAAATGTACTTCTGTTGGTATGCCTAATACATCTATGTATTTATGCGTTGTGTACACAAAGTTTCACTACTGAAAATATGTAAAAAAGCTCTAATTGGTTTAAGAAAATAAAAATACTTTATCAGGAAAAAGAAAAGACTAGTCAAATGCTTTTTGAAGTTTATGTAACTTAAGTAAAATCTTCAATAAATAACCTAGCTTTAAAATTATTGGTAAAGTAATATTAGAGATGTCTTAAGAATTTCCAGCATACATTTTTGTTTGCATTTATTAATCAAGCCATTTCATACTTACCCCTGCCAAATACTATAAGGTGTCAAAATTTGGCATAGGACTTACAAAACTACAAGCCTAGCCCAAGACAGAATCATCTTTGCTTATGTAATTTTTAATAAATAAGACATTGATATTGGTTTTACGAAAATAGCTACATCTTGAATTTAGTAAGATTACCGTAACTTCTGCTAGGCGCAGTGGCACATGCCTGTAATCCTAAAATTTTGGGAGGCTGAGGTAGGCAGATAACAAGGTCAGGAGTTTGAGGCCAGCCTGGCCAACATAGTAAAACCTCATCTCTATTAAAAACACAAAAATTAGCCAGGCGTCAAGCTGGGCTCCTGTAGTCCCAGCTACTTGGGAGGCTGAGGCATGAGAATTGATGGAACCCGGGAGGGAGAGGTTGCAGTGAGCCAAGATTGCACCACTGCACTCCAGCCTGGGTGACAGAGTGAGACTCCATCTGAAGAAAAAACAAAAACAAAAACAAAAAACAGATTGTCATAACTTCTAATCTTGTGGCTTTAGATGGTCTAGTCCACAGGCAGTAAGATTTGTTTTGGGTAAGGACTGTCACCGTCTTTGTTTTAAAGCTGAACTATAAGTTCCTCCCAAAGTTAGTGTGGCCTATGCCCAGGAATGAACAAGACAGCCTGGAGATTAGAAGCAAGATAGAGTCATTTAGGTCAGATCTTTTTCACTGTCTCAGTTATCATTTTGCAATGGCGGTTCCATAACTTTAAATGATAGCTACTGCAGTTTTCATAAATAATCTAGGTAAATGATTAAAATAAAATGATTAGGCAAATGTAATGGAATAAATACTTGTAGACAAACTCAACATAATGTAGAATCTATAGTTACATTAAGTAATAGATATTTCATTATTTGAGTATTTTCCAATAAAAATATATTGTAGGAAAATATTCTTTCTAAAAAGAAATGTGTGTCCTTTCAAAAATGGTGAACAGTTTTGTTTAATTCAAAGCTTATTTAAAGGTTTCGTATAAAACAAGGTAAAAGGAACCAGGAAATAAGAGAGATATAAAGAAATTTATAAAAATAAAGAGTTTTTTTCTTTGGTAATAAAGCTTAAAGAGTAGTAATTTTATATAAGAAAGAATCTTGTATGGTAAATTTAGTCCTAGAATAAAGTGACTGGTTATTTAAGAAAGAGAGATGTTCAGTATACACCAGGAAAAAAAAAAAAAAAACACTTTTATATGATCAAGTTGTCTATAATCAAAGGGAAATTATAATGGTCTTTCTAGAGATTAGACCTGACATAGAAAAAAAACAACACGTAAACACTAAATAATTGGTTAGAACAATGAAATTTCCTTAAGGGATTAATTTACCCTTAATAAATTATAAGATATTTTAACTTTTTTAACCAAAAATTCAGCTTTTATTGCATCTCACCATTTTCGGTTTTCTCTCCCCTTTTAAAGGGCGTGAAGTGGTAACACTCTTCTTCAACTCGTTTTCTTCAGCTCATACAAGTTTTTTCCTCCAGTTCTGTTTGTTGTGGCCTGACACTAACAATGTTTTCTTGAAGGTCTGAAGAAAATGTTTCCTTCCAAAGTAATATTCTGTGCAGTGCAGAAGGTCTTTTCTTTTGCCTTTTGGTAATTGGCTTACTAGATTTTATGGTTTATCAAAGCAATTCCTATGCCATTATTGTTAAGTTTTGGTTTGCTTTGGGAAAAAACTGAGATTTAAAAAAATTTCTTTTTAATTAAGGTTATGACATCCATGTCATCCATCCATGATATCCATCTTTCTTTATGTACTTTTAAAGTTCTTGTGACATTGAGTTACAGAGCTTTTGTCCCCTGGGTCTAAAAAGGACATTAAGTCCTGCTAAATATTAAACACTGACAGTAATCAAAGCCTCATCTTCAGGCCCAGTAGAAGATGCCAATCAAAATAAACTGCATTCCTGAGACACAGGGCCAGAAACTAAAGCTATTCAATTCCTCAAGGCCCAGGGACTATTGCAGCAGGGGTGGGTGTGTGAGATTGTAAGGGCTGATTTTAAGAGATAAAATAAGTTAAGTTTCTCTATTAATTAATCATTAATGTCAAAGGCACACTGATGCAAGACCAGCATATGGGCCCCTGCATCAGATTAAGAAGGTTTTCTTGAAGCATTAACCAACTTCTTAATAAAGATTATAAAGGTTATAAAAGTCTTATGGAAGTTATATCTTATGGTCAAGATTAAAGTTTTATAGATTGCTTATAAATTTTTAAAAAACAAATTCGATTGGCTTCATTCTGTTTTTATCAAGACTTATTGTTTGGAAAATTATAAAAATTATACAGGCAACATTGTCAAATATGAAATGGTGTTTGGTTTCCTTTGGGCTGTATTTGTGTAAATATGTTATTGGTATGTGTTCCAAAATTATGGGAAACTCCTATAATTCTGATATATCTTCGTTTACATGATCAGTAATAATTATAATTATTTCAAAACTATAGTACACCTGTTGTTAGATTCTAGTCTTGCCTAATGTTTTTCAGTTTTTGTTATTTTCTACAGTTTGGACCTAATTCTATTTTTTTTTTTTTTTTTTTGCTACAATACTTCAAAATAATGCCTCCATTTTTTCCTTAATTTGTACTCAGTGAAAACTAAGCTGTGCTTTCATAAAGCCCTGTGTACTGAAGCTAGACAACTCAAACTTCAGAAGAAAATAACAGGAACAACATCTATCAGAAAGGAAGAAAAGAAAGAGAAGAAAGAAAGAAGGAAAGAAAGAAAGAGAAGGAAAGGAAAAAAGAAAGAAAGAGGAAGAGAGGAAGGGAGAGAAAGAAAGAAAGAAGGAAAGAAAGAAGGAAAGAAAAAAAGGAAGGGAGGGAGGGAGAGAAAGAAAGAGAGAGAAAGAGAAAGAAAGAAAGTTAGTCAAATTCTAGATCTGTTTTGGAAGTAGAATTGACAGACTCCCCAGTGAATTGAATATGGTGTGTATATATTTGTGTGTGTGTGTGTGTGTGTGTGTGTGTGTGTGTGTGTGTGTGTGGTGGGTGTGTTCTGGAGAGAAGGGGTGATGGGGCATAGGTGAGGGAAAGGAAAGAATCAATGTTGATTCCTGGGTTTCTTCTGGAAGCAACTCGATGAATGGGGGAGCCACCATTTCCTGAGAGCAGGTAGCCTGTTTTTTCTTACTTGTTCATAAAATTAAGACAATGGGTGTTTCTATTGAAGTATCCTTATGTCAGATATTTTGAATGAGAGAAAGTCCATCTTGAATAAGGGCTGGGTAAAATAAGGCTAAGATTTGCTGGGCTGCATTACCAGATGTTAGACATTCTAAGTCACAGTATTACTGGAGTAGCTGTAGCTGGATTCCCTGGTTTCCATACCAGAAATTGAACCCAGGCCTCCTGGATGAAGAGCAGGAATTCTAGTCACTAGACCACCAGGGAAGCAAAGTAGTTGTAGCCGGAACTTAGGCTCTTGGCCTTCCTAACCCCAAAGAATGGGGAAAGGGGCCTCAGTCACAGTGGATTTTACAGCTGAAATAGAACTCATGGACCCAAAGAGTGTGCAATAGTGCAGTTTATTAGGCAGAGTGAAAGGACAGCTTCCACACCTGTGGAAGGGGACGCAGAGAGAGGGTGTCATCCAAGCTGGGATGGCTAGAGCGTTTTACCCCTGAGTTATTCCCTTCCCATTCAGGTTCTCATCCAATATGAGGGGTTCTTTCAAACTTCCTCTGGATTAATTAATCTTTGACTCCTTTACTGGATTGGCTACTGTTTTATGACCCTGAGTCACAGAGCCCCCACCTCCAAGAACCAGAGGTGGGAAAAATCAGAGACAAAGGCCCTACCTGGCCTGCCAGAGGTGGGAAAGTAGAAACAAAGGGCCCTAGGTGTCCAGAGGTGGCAAAGCAGAAACAAAGGCCCTAGCTGGCCAGAGGCTGGAAAACCAGTGAATTCCTGCGAAACAATGCCCCCCAGCCACCCTGGGAAGTCCCTTTAACACACTCCCTCAACAGGAAGAGATAGGAGGTTGGCACAAGATACAAGTCATAAAGACTTTGCTAATAAAACTGGTTACAGTAAAGACGCCGTCCAAAATCCACCAAAACCAAGATGGGGAAGAGAGTGACTTCTGTTTGCCCTCACTACTACACTCCCACCTGCGCCATGACAGTTTACAAATGCCGTGGCAATGTCAGGAAGTTATCCTTTATGGTCTAAAAAGGGGAAGCATGAATAATCCACCTCTTGTTTAGCATATAATCAAGAAATAACCATAAAAATGGGCACCCAGCAGCCCTCCGGGCTGCTCTGCCTATGGAGTAGCCAATCTTTTATTTCTTTGCTTTCTTAATAAACTTGATTTTACTTTACTCTATGTACTCGCCTTGAATTCTTTCTTGTGTGAGATCCAAGAACCCTATCTTGGGGTCTAGTTTGAGACCCCTTTCTGGTTAACACTTATAAAACTTATTATAGTACTAGGTGAATGTTGTTAAATAAATGAATTAAATATCTTTTGATATCAACTGTGACTTTTTATTACTGTCAATGTACTTGCCCCAAATAAGTCCACAATTTCAGGTTTCTTATTTTTAATCTTATGAGCTTTGGGAACCCACGTAACAAAATCCTCGCAACTCCCTGCAGTTACATCTACAGACCATCGTCAACATCTGCACCAGTCTTTTCCTCATTCCTTGCAGTAAAACCTGTGCTCTGGATTCTGTCTCCTGTAGTATTCATATAATTTATGGCTATTTTCATTTCCTTCTCTCAACCTCTTCCCCTTCCCCCAACTCCTGGTCTCTCTCCTGATTTTATTTTTAATCCCTTCTTTTCTACACCATCTATCTCATCGAAATGTAAATACGCTCAAGTTAATCCCATTAAAAGAACAAAACAAAGGAAAAAGTCTCTTTGGGTTTCATCTGGTTTCACCTATTGCTTATACAATTCATTTTTATTTTCTTGCTTTCTGACTCACCCTCTAGCTCTTTCAATCCCATTCACAAACTTCTTGCGTAAGTTGTCTGTACTGGATATTTCTCCTAATTCAGCTCCCACTCTTTAGCAATCTGTATTCTGTTTCTAACACTCTGCTCCAACTGGCTTTGCCAGGTTTATCAAGGAGCTGCTTGTTGGAATCTAATTAACATTTCTCCATTATTCTTTTACTTGGCTTTCCCCAGCACTCAGTGTTCTCTCTCTCCCTGAAGCTCTCCTCTCCCTTCACTTTTGGCATGCCATACTCTTGGATTTCTTCCCTGTGTGTTGACAGCTCTCTCTTATTTTCTCCTGCCTGTTTCTGGATGTTTTTGCCTGTCAGGATTCTTCTCTAGGTGTCCTTTCTTCTCACTCCATGCCTTCTGAGTAGGTGAACTCATTTATTCCTCTGGCTTCCTTTACTACCCACAGGGTGAAGAATCCCAAGTCTGATCTTTCTTGTGAGCTCAAGATAAAGATACATCTCAATGCCACCAAAATATTATCACTTGTGCATAGGCACCATAAGCCTATTCAACAGATCTAGAATAAAATCAGTCTTTCCTGTGGCATACCATAATATGAATAATAGTTGAGCTGAAGGCAATTAAGAAGAAGATGCAGGAAAGCTCCCTGCTCTCCCTCTATTTGCTTAAAATCAAGACATAAACTTACAAAGACAACAGATATCCGGTCATTTCTCTATCAGAGAAAATAAGACAGTATAAGCCCTTATTGGCCTGTAGATGCTACTAGAGGAATCTATAAGCTTTACTAAGTAGACTTTACCTGCCATTTATTTGCCTTCCTCCAAGTTTCCACCTCTGGAGATTCAAAGCCTGTTTCCTTTGTCTTGCCACGTCTCAAAAATTGACCATTCTTTGTTGAAGATGATATATAAGCTGGAATTCAAAGCTATCTCTTTGAGTACTAACCATTCTTCAAGTGCATGTTTCATGTATGAAATATACATGCTAATAAACTTATTTGTTTTTCTCTTGTTAATTTATCTTTTGGTACAGGGGTCCATTCCAGCCAAGAACCTATGAATGTTGAAAAAATAATTTTTATTTCTCTTATACCTGACATAACTGCTCTTCCTCCTCTTTTATCTTAATGAGAGGTATTATCTTTTGCCTGGCTAAAATATCACTTCATGCAGGAAGACTTTTCTGATTGTCTGTACTAGTTTATGTCTCCCTGCCTCATGTGCTTCTTTAATTACTCCACAGTAATGGCACTTATGATATTTCATTACAGTTGTTGGGGATTACACCATCACACCTGGCCACTGGTTTAATTATATATATCCCCCATACAATGTAAGATTCATAACAGCAGGAACTGTTTCTATTTTTCTTGCTGTTATAATCCCAACAACTAGATAGGAAGCTGACATATAGTAGGTGCTCAATAAATATTTGTTTAATGAATAAATAAAATATTTAAGAATTGAAAATAAATTCAGAGTGATAGCTTGGGGCATTCTAATATGAATAAATTACATGACGAGCTTTCTTTTAGGTGACTGAAGAGAAAGTGGGGAAAAGGCTTTGCCTTTTCCTGTACATTGTTAGACATTTCTTCAGCACTCTTCCTTTCATACCCATTCAGGAAAAACAAAAGTTCCAGAGCTGAAGTCAAATGATTGATCTCCTGATTTAAAGCATCATTCTGCACCATAATAGTTAAGCATTAAATAGATAGCTTAAATTTCAGGGAAAACACAATAAGCTGTTTTTTCAATACACAATTCTGCTAATTGCTCTAGTTGGTTCTTCTATTTTCAAAATCTAGTATCATTATCAAAAAAAAAATTGAGGCAACATGGCAGAATAGAAGGCTTCACCAATTTTTCTTGCTGTAAAGACACCAATTTAATAACTATCTACACACCAAAAAAGCACCGTCATAAGAACCAAAAATCAGGTGACCATTCACAGTGCCTGATTTTAACTTCATATCAGTAAAATAAGCACTAGAGAGGTAAGAAAAATAGTCTTGAATTGCTGACGCCATCCCTCCCCCATCCCCCAGCAGTGGCAGCCTGGTGCAAAGAGTATTTCTGTATGCTGGGGAGCAGGAGATGGCAGTAATTGTGAGGCTTTCTACTCAGTGCTTCTCTGTTATAACAGAAAACAAAACCAGACTAAACTCAGCTGACACCCACCCATAGAGGGAGCATTTAAACTAGCCCTAGCCAGAGAGGAATGGTGAATCCCAATGGTCCAAACCTGAGTTCCCACAAGCCTCACCACCATGAGCTAAAGTGTACCAGGGCCCTAAATAAACAAGCAAACCTTAGGTGAGTTCTAGTGCTGAACTGGCCTCAGGGACAGTGGACTAGGGGATCCATGACCTACTGAGACACCAGCTGGGGTGTCTCACCCTACCTCTCACCCCAGAATGTACAGCTTGTGGCTCCAAAATCAACCCTTTCCCTCTATTTGAGGAGAGGAAAGGAAAGGGAAGAGTGGGGAGGACTATCATCTTGGATATCAGCTCAGTCATAGGAAGATAGGGTACCGGTTAGAGTTGTGAGGCTCCGATTTCAGGTCCCTAGCTCCCTTGACAGTTCTAGACACACCCTGGGCCAGAAGGAAACCTGATACTTTGAAAGGAAAGACCCAGTCCTGAAAGAATTCCTCACCTGCTAACTGAAGATCCCTTGGGCCCTAAATAACCAGCAGTGGCATCCAGGCACTATGTCAAGGGCCTCAGGTGAGACTCTGAGACTTGCTGGCTTTGAGTGAGACTCAGCACATTCCCAGCTGGTGGTAGCTATAGGACAAGACTCTTTCCACTTCAGAAAACCAGAGGAAAAATTAAAAGGGACTTTCTCTTTCATCTCAGGTACCAGCTTGGTCACAGCAGTGTAGAGCACCAAGTGGGCACTTGGGGTCCCCAGTTCCAGAATTTGTCTCTTAGACAGCATTTCTGGACCTCCTTCAAATCAGAGGGGCACACATTACTGTGAAAGGTGAGTCCCAGGCCAGGCAGCATTCACCACAAGCTGACTTGAAGAGTCCTTGGGCTGTAAAGGAACAACAGTGCTAGCCTGGTATTACTCCCTGTGGGCGTCTGGTGATGGTGGCCATCGGGCGAGGCTTCTCTTCCTTTGAAAAGGGGAGGGAAGAGTGGAAAGGACTGCATCTTGTGGTTTGAGTGTGAGTTCATCCACAGTACAATAGAACACTAGATAGACTTCTAAGGCTTTTGACTGTAGTCCTTAGCTCCCAGATGGTACCTCTGGACATGCCTAGGGTCTGGGGGAACTTGCCACCCTAAAGGGAAGGACACAGGCCTGCCTGGCTTTGCCACCTGCTGAATGTACGACCCCAAGTTCTTGAACAAACAGAGGCAGTAGCCAGAGAGTGGTTATAGAAGACCTTGGGTGAGAACCAGTGCTGTGCTGGCTTCAGGTCTGACCCAGTGCAGTCCTGGGGGTGATGGCCACAGGGATGCTTGTGTTACGCCATTCCCACTTCTAGGCGGCTCTGAACAGAGAGAAAGAGATTTCGTTTGTTTAGAAGAAAGTAAGGAAAGAGAACAAAAGTCTCTGCCTGGTAATCTAGAGAATTCTTCTGGATCTTGTCCAAGACCATCAAGGTGGTACCTCTATGAGTCTATAAGAACCACAGTGTTACTGGGCTTGGGGTGTCCTCTAAAGCAGATCTAAGCAGCTTAGATCATGATACCCAAGTCCTTTAGAATATCTGGAATGCCTTCCCAAGGAGGGTGGGTACAAACAAGCTCAGACAGTAATGAATACAATAAATACCTGATTCTTCAATGCCCAGATCCCAAAGAGCATCAGCTAGCATCTACACCATTCAGGAAAACATGACCTCACCAAATGAACTGAATAAGCCACCAGTGGCCAATCCAAGAAAAACAGAGATATGTGACCTTTCAGACAGAGAATTCAAAGTAGCTGTATTGAGGACACTCAAAGAAATTCAAGATAACACAGAGAAGGAATTCAGAATTTTATCAGATAAATTTAACAAAAATATTTAAATATTTTTAAATAATCAAGCAGAAATTCTGGAGCTAAAAAATGCATTTGGCATACTGAAGAATGCACCAGAGTTCTTTAATAGCAGAATTGATCAAACAGAAGAAATATTTAGTGTGCTTTAAGACATATTATTTGAAAATACACAGTCAGAAGAGGCAAAAGACAAAAGAACAAAATAGAATAAATCATGCCTATAGGATCTAAAAAATACTGTAAAAAGGGAAAAATCTAAGAGTTATTGGCCTTAAAGAGAAGGTAGAGAAAGAAATAAGGGTAGAAAGTTTATTCCAATGGATAATAACAGAGAACTTCCCAAACCTACAGAAAGATAGCAATATCCAAATGCAATAATGTTATAGAATATCAAGCAGATTTAACCCAAACAAGACTACTTCGAGGCATTTAATAATCAAACTCTCAAAGATCAAGGATTGGAAAAGGATCCTAAAAGCATCATGAGAAAAGAAAGAAATAACCTACAATGCAGCTCCACTATGTCTGGTAGCAGACTTTTCAGTGGAAACCTTATAGACCAGGAGAGAGTAGTATGACATATTTAAAGTCCTGAAACAAAACAAAACAAAACAAAACAAAACAAAACAAAACAAAACAAAACAAAAAACAAACTTCTACCCTAGAATAGTATATCTGGTGAAAATATGTTTTAAACATGAAGGAGAAATAAAACTTTTCACAGACAAACAAAAGCTGAGGGATTTCATTGACATCAGACGTGTACAAGAAATACTAAAGAGAGTAATTTAATTAGAAAGAAGAGGATATTAGTAACCAAGAATAAATCATCTGAAGGTACAAAACTCACTGGCAATAGTAAGTACACAGAAAAGCATAGAATATCGTAACACTGTAACTGTAGTGTGTAAACCACTCTTAAATAAAAAGACTAAAAGATGAACCAATCAAAAATAATATAACTTTTCAATACATAGACAGTAATAGATATTAATAGAAACAACATAAAGTTAAAATGAGGAGGATCAAAATTAAGGCATAGAGCCTTTATTAGTTTTATTTTTGTGTGTTTGTTTATGCAAACAGTGCTAAGTTTTTATTAGCTTAAAATAATGCATTATAAGATAGTATTTGCAAGTCTCATGGTAACCTCAAACCAAAAAACATACAACAGATACACAAAAAAATTAAAAGCAAAAATACTAAATCATATCATCAGAGAAAATCACCTCTACTAAAAGGAAGACAGGAAGGAAAGAAAGAAGGAAGAGAAGACCATACACACAGACACAGACTCAGACACAGACACAGACACAGACACACACACACACACACAAATTCAGAGAAAGGATAACAAAATGCCAGAAGTAAGTCCTTACTTATCAATAACAACATTTACTGTAAATGCACTAAACTTTCCAATCAAAAGATACAGAGTGGCTAAACTGATAGAATAACAAAATCCAATAATGTGTTGCCCATAAGAAACACATTTCACCAATAAATACACACATAGACTGAAAATAAAGGGATAGAAAAATATATTCCATGTCAATGGAAACAAACAAACAAACAAAAAAAGAGCAGAAGTAGCTACACATATATCAGACAAAATATATTTCAAGACAAAAACTATGAGAAGAGACAAATTCACTAATGGGAAAGTGGCCAATTCAGCAAAAGGATATAACAATTTAAAATATATATGCACCCAACATTAGAGCACTCAGATACATAAACAAATATTATTAGGGCTAAAGAGAGACATAGGCCCCAATACAATAAGAGCTAGAGACTTCAATACCCTACTTTTTGCTGATCTTCTATGCAGAAAATCAGGAAAGAAGCATAGAACTTAATAAGTATTTACATGAATGTTTTTATCCAATGACTGCAGAATATACATCCTTTTCCTGAGCATATGGATCATTCTCAAAGACAGACCATGTGTAAGGTCACAAAACAAGTCTCAAAACATTAAAAAAAGTTGAAATAATATTAAGTATCTTCTGTGGCCACAATGCAGTAAAACTAGAAATTACTAACAAGGGATTTCGAAAACTATACAAACATGGAAATTAAACAATATGCTCCTGAATGACCAGTAGGTCAATTAAGAAATTAAGAAGGAAATTGAAAAACTTCTTGAAACAAATGATAATGGAAACACAACATACACAAACCAATGGGATACAGCAAAAGCAGTATTAAAAGGGAGGTTTATAGCTATAAGTGCCTACATCAAAAAAGAAGAAAAACTTCAAATAAATAACCTAACAATGCATTTTAAAGAACTAGAAGAGTAAGAGCAAACTAAACTAAAACTAGTAGAAGAAATAATAATGATCGGAGCAGAAATAAATGGATTTGAAATGAAGGAAACAATTCATAAATCGATGCAACAAAACATTTTTTGAAAAGTTAAACAAAATTGACAAACCTTTAGCCAGACTAAGAAAAAAAGACAGAATAAATACATAAAATCAGAGATAAAAAAGGAGACATTACAACTTTTATTACAGAAATTCAAAGGATCATTAGTGATTACTATGAACAATGATATGCCAATAAATTAGGAAATCTAGAAGATGGACAAATTTCCTAGACACATACAACCTACCAAAATTTAACCATGAAGAAATCCAAAACCTGAATAGATCAATAACAAGTAACAAGATTGAAGCCATAATAAAAAGTGTACCAGTAAGGAAAAGCCAGGGACCTGAGGGCTTTACTACTGAATTCTACCAAAGAAGAACTAATACCAATCCAATTCAAAATATCCTGAAAAATAGAGGAGGAGTAAACTTATTCTACAACGCAAGTACTATCCTGATACCAACACCAGACAAGGATGCATCAAGAAAAGAAAACCATAATCCAATATCTGTGATGAACATTGTTGTAAAAATTCTCAATGAAATACTGGCAAACGTAATTTAATAGCATATTAAAAAGATCATTCATCATGACCAAGTGGGATTTATCCCTGGGATGCAAGGATGGTTCAACATACAGAAATCAATCAATGTGATGCATCACATTAACATAATAAATGAAAAAGACCTTATGATCATTTCAATTGATGATGAAAAAGCATTTGATAAAATTCAATAACGCTTCATGATAAAAACCCTAAAAAACTGGGTATAATAGAAGCACAATTTAACATCATAAAAGGCACATGCTACAGACCCACTGCAAGTATTTTACTGAATGGGGAAAGAACTGAAAGCCTTTCCTCTAACGTAGGGAACATGACAAGGATGCTGACTTTCACCACTGATATTCAACACAGTACTGGAAGTCCTTTCTAGAGCAATCAAACAAGAGAATGAAATAAAAAGCATACAAATTGAAAACGAAGAAGTCAAATTAGCCTTGTTTGTAGAAGATACTATCTTATATTTGGAAAAATATCAAAACTCCACCAAAAAAATCTATTAGAACTGATAAATTCAGTAAAGTTTCAGGATACAAGATCAACATAAAAAATCAGTAGCATTTCTATATGCCAACAGTAAACAATGTGAAAAAGAAATTTAAAAGTAATTCCATTTACGATAGCCACACATAAAGTTAAATACCTAGGAATTCACATAACCAAATTACTCAAATTACTGGTATGTACTCAGAGGAAGATAAATCACATTGCCATAAAGACACAGGCATGTGAATGTTCATTGCAGAACTATTCACAATAGCAAAGACATAGAATCAATCTAAATACCCATCAATGACAGATTGGATAAAGAAAATGTGGTACATATATACCATGAAGTACTATGCAGCCATAAAAAGAAATGAGATCATGTCCTTTGAATGGAGCTGGAGGCTGTTATCCTCAGCAAACGAATGCAGGAATAGAAAACCAAATACTGCATGTTCTCACTTATAAGTGGGAACTAAGTGATGAGAATTTATGAATACAAAGAAGGAAACAACAGACACTGTGGTATACTTGAGGATGGAGGGTGGGAGGAGGGAGAGAAGCAGAAAAGGTAACTATTCTGTACTGGGCTTAATATCTGGGTGATGAAATAATTTGTACAACAAACTCCCGTGACATGAGTTTACCTATGTAACAAAGCTTCACATGTACCCCGAACCTAAAATTTAAAAAATTTTCTTTTTTTTGAGATGGAATTTCACTCTTGTTACCCAGGCTGGAGTGCAATGGCATGATCTCGGCTCACCACAACCTCCGCCTCCTGGGTTCAAGCAATTCTCCTGCCTCAGCCTCCTGAGTAGCTGGGACTACAGGTGTGCACCACCATGCCCAGCTGATTTTTGTATTTTTAGTAGAGACGGGTTTCACCATGTTGGCCAGGCTGGTCTCGAACTCCTGACCTCAGGTGATCTGAGCATCTTGGTCTCCTGAAGTGTTGGGATTATAGGCATGAGTCACTGCACTCGGCCATAAAATTGTTTAATTTTCATAACGCTGTGCCACCTTCATGATATTAAAAAAGCTTGAAATAATTTGCTTGGCCCTTTCTATGTTTGAATGATGAATTATATCTCCAAGGGAGTCAATGCCTCAGCAGAAGCAAAAACTTCATATGGATTTCATGCCTTATTGTTGCTCCTCAAATTTATATGTAACCTAAAGTTGTATTTAACCTACCAAAATTCACAACCACCCCTATTTTCTGTTGGAAAAAAAATATGTTTACTTAATTTATATTAGGCTTAGGCCAAGCTTCAGGAAACCTTGAGGATTCAATATTTGCAGCAAAACTGTGTTTTGCAATGCTGCAGCAGAGCGATTACATAACACAATAGAATAAGTACCCTTGTTGTTGCCTGCCTGTCTGACTTGTGGTCATGCCAAATTTATATTTATTCCCGGTAGACTTCATAAAATGTCCAACATGTTAGGAGGAAGAAATATTTCCGCTTTCAGCAATTATTTCACAGTTCTCCTTTCCATCAAGTATTAGCTAAAAAATTCGAGGGATGACCGTATCACTTAATTTTCTCTACCAATGCACCCACACAAAAAGCACAGACAGGCTTTAGAACCAGACATAAGTGGTTTAAATTCTGGTTCTACTGCTCACTAGCAGCAGGATTAAACACAACACATAATATTCTTAAGCTTTTGTATCTTCATTTATAAAACAAACATAATGACTTCAGTCTTATTCTAAAGACTCAGAGAAATAATGTAGTCTGTGAATATCACATGGTAGACACCTTTTCCCTTTCTGCCTTTACTCATCACTGTAAACCACTCATGCCTCCACCTTACGTACTCCATAAGATTCCATGGTGCCTCCTATAGTGCTTCTCCATTAATATTTACTGAATTCATTATTTTGTTGATAGTATCAAAACACTTCAGAGCTTTATAAACTATGGCAGAAATATCTGTTATTGACTAGCCAAATTACTCTCTCTCTTTCTCTGTGTGTGTGATTGGATTACCTGATATATCCTCATAAACACAAAACAAGTTGATTTAAATATATATTATGGGAGTAGAGATAATTCTTTCCTTTCCAAATTGCTGCTTGCCTTTCCTCATTACCAGTCATTCATTTATCTTTTAGAAACACAATTTGTTAGAATATTTATGAGTTATTTATCATTGTTATCTGAATACTATTTTTCTGTTAACCAGAAACAGTGGTTTGAATAAACTTGTAGGTAAATATGATTTATTATCTATTCTTTAAACAAATTGCTGTGTCTGTGCATCTCATGTTTTCCTCTTTAAACCAGTGGGTCTCAAACTACATCAGAACTCTTCACAGCTTATTATAAGAGCAGATGCCTGGGCCCAGTTGGATTCAGTAGGGCTGGAGCAGAGCCTAAGCATCTGTATCTTAAGCAAAGAAAACAAGTCTACGAGGGATTCTAATATATATAAAAGTTTAAAAACCAATGACACAAACCTTTATTTTTAAAAATTGAGATTATAATCTTTTGTAAAAAGAAAATCCAATTTTTAAAACCTTACTTTGTAATGACAACCGTTGGAATCAATTCCTGTCATTCAAGTCATACGTAGGAGTTATTTTAGTCTCCTTCCTTTCTCTCACTTTGTACATCTAATCCATGGAAGTGTCTAGTACTTTCTTTCTCCAAGACATATTCTGAATCTGCTCACTTTCACCATTCTCCATTGGCATCTTCCTCATCCAGGTATGGAGCAGTGCAACAGCTTCAAAGTGGCCTTCCGGCTCCCCTCTTGATCTGCATGGGCACATCATGTCAAAAAGCAGCAAAAGTAATCTTCTTGAAGTCTTAGACAGATCATGTCACTTCCTAGCTTACAGCTTTTCCATGGCTTCCCTCTATACCTGGAAAAAAACCCAACCTCCTTCCCATGACCTATTTGGTCCCTGCTCATCTCTCAAACCCAATCTTGGACCACTTTCCCCTTGCTCAGTGTGCTCCGTCCGCCTAGTTTTCACTAGCAGCTTTCCCACCCCAGGGATTTATATAGATTGCTTCTTCCAATCTTTATGAGTTTGGTTGTTTCCTTCTTCTTCTTCTTTCTTTTTTTTTTTTTTTTTTTTTTTTTTTGCTTGTTTCCTTCTTTAGGTCTCAGCTCAAATCATTTTCCCAGAGAAGCCTCCTCTGACATCCCATTCCAGGTAGAGTTCCCCTTTCTTCTACTATATTCCCTATCTCAGCCCTTATTAGTCTGCTGCATAACATCTATGACAATTTATAATTACTTGATCAATGTCTATGTTTAATTGATATTTATCTCTCTCTTCTATGAGCAGATAAGCTCCATGAAGGGAGGAAGCTTATCTCATTCCTCATTATATTCCCAATGCTCCTTGAATCTTTTAGGGAATGATACAAAACATTAGCTTGCTCCACTTCCCCTCCACAACCCTCATTAAACATCTTTGTATTATCTTCCTTACACGTATATCTGATGGACAAAAGAAATTATATAAAGTTTTTTATAGACTCAGAAAAAGCAGTTGATCAACTTGGTTTAAGAGGCTTACTTTTTCAGTAAAAGGCTTTCACTGAGTCACATGGATGGCTTAGTAATGGAGCTTGCAAATAAATAAAGCTTAGCCTAGAGGCTTTAACGCTCCTTTAAACATCAAGAAAGGGTGAAGAATATACTGAGGAAGGGAAGGAGAAAATGTTAGCTTTAATACATCTCAAAACTTGAGGCAGGAACCCTACAACAAAGAGAGAGTAAATAATCTGTCATCTGTAAGGAAGCAACTAGCAAAAAGTCCATCTAGCACAAAATATTCCCACCAAGTAAAATACCCACTAAAGTCTAAAGTCCTTTTTTTTTTTTTGAGAAGTAGTCTCGCTCTGTCACCCAGGCTGGAGTGCTGGAGTGCAGTGGCACAATCTTGGCTCACTGAAACCTCCACCTCCCGGGTTCAAGCAATTCTCCTGCCTCAGCCTCCCGAGTAGCTGGGATTACAGGCACGTGCCACCATGCCCGGCTAATTTTTTTGTATTTTTAGTAGAGACGAGGTTTCACCGTGTTAGCCAGGATGGTCTCGAACTCCTGACCTTGTGATCTGCCCATCTGAGCAGACTTTTTGGTTAAACTTTTATGTTGAAATAATTTTAGATTTAAAGAACGGTTACAAAGAAAATACAGAGAGCTCCTGTGGACCCACCTGGCTACTCCTAATATGAACATTTTTACATACCATGGTTTGTTTCTCAAAACTAAGAAATAAACATTGGTAGAACATTATTTATTAAACCACAAACTTTATTAGAATTTCATTAATTTTTCCTACATTAGGCTTTCGATGGCTCTGATTTTCCAATAGGAATATCTCTGAGCCAAAAGTTCAAAAGGGCCATGCGCGGTGGTTCACGCCTGTAATCCTAGCAGTTTGGGAGGCTGAGGTGGGAGGATCACCTGGGGTCAAGAGTTTGAGATCAGCCTGGTCAACATGGTGAAACCTCATCTTCACTAAAAATACAAAAATTAGCCGGGAGTGGTGGTGGATGCCTGTAATCCCAGCTACTTGGTAGGCTGAGGCAGGAGAATTTCTTGAATCTAGGAGGCAGAGGTTGCAGGGAACTGAGATTGTGCCACTACACTCCAGCCTGGGCCATAGACTGAGACTCTGTCTCAAAAAATAAATAAATAAGTAAATAAACTAGACAGCTTTGCTTGACTAACACAACTACTTGGGCCAGATGAGAAACAGGACATTAACATTTTATTTAAGGTACTTTGTTTTTTAGAGACTATCACTGTATGAGGCAACCACAGAACAAGGCGTTGAAACACTGCATTCTTGTTGGCTTCTGCTTTTTGTTCCCCCATATGCCAATTTTCCTCTGAGTGCAATTAACTTTAAGTCCTGGAACTGTGAGTTGAATCAAGAGAATTTTTCAGAAAACACCCTAACAACTTCTAAAAGTGATTTCCTACTATGTACTCAGAGAGCTAAGAGGAAATTTTAGGGGTCCACCACTGGATTATTTCTGTCACTATAGGACTTATTATGAAATTGGTGCTCCTCAGTTTTCTTCATGGATTTAATACTTGCCTCACATAGATCAGAATCTTGACTTATCAGCAATAATATTTTACATTGTACAGTGCTCTGTGTTTCACAAAGCTTTCCCACTTTTGTTCTCACTTCATTGTTAAGCATCTCAGTGAGTGATCCGATTATCACTCATCAGTGAGTGTTCTGTGCTCTGTGGCTTAAATAACTGAAGCTTTAGATGTGCAATTTCTCAAGGATACAGAGTTAGTAAGTGACCAAGTAGAAATGAGACTGCTTATTTTTTCTAACCAAGCAAGTTCTTGGTCTTAACTCAAAAACCAGCCTAAGTTACGGCAGTACTGCCCTTCATGTTCTGGGGAGTCTCTGTGTGCTTACTTATCTTTAACTCCAGTAATGGCCTCACATTTTAATCACATTCCAGTGTTAGGGACTTTCAAGTGTTATTTGTCTTTGGCTCTGAAGTCATTTGGCCAAAATTAATCTAACAGTTTGGGGCTTTCTTTTTTTAATGAAATCATAAAAAGAGGCAATAATAAAAGGCTTCTCATTGTCAGCAAGGGGTTAACTATTTTAACTCTAGCTGTTTTCACTGGAAAGGTTTTTCTGTTGTAACTAGAACACCTAGTTCTCTTCTATTCTGATCACCATTTTCTAGACTCTTGCTCAGTCAGTTAACTTTATAATGTTTCCCTAGTCTAACTTTTGTTTGTCGATGAGTTTGCCTTTTCAATATGGTTAGGTAAGCTTTTTTGGTTTTTTGTTTTTTTTTAGACAGAGTCTCAGTCTGTCACCAGGCTGGAGAGCAGTGGCACGATCTAGGCTCACTGCAGCCTCCACCTCCGGGGTTCAAGCAATTCTCCTGCCTCAGCCTCCCAAGAACCTGGGACGGCAGGCACACGACACCATGCCAAGCTAGTTTTTTTTTTTTTTTTTTTTTTTTTTTTTTTTTTTTTTATGAGAGGGAGTTTCGCTCTTGTTACCCAGGCTGGAGTGCAATGGCGCGATCTCGGCTCACCGCAACCTCCGCCTCCTGGGTTCAGGCAATTCTCCTGCCTCAGCCTCCTGAGTAGCTGGGATTACAGGCACACGCCACCATGCCCAGCTAATTTTTTGTATTTTTGGTAGAGACGGGGTTTCACCATGTTGACCAGGATGGTCTTGATCTCTTGACCTCGTGATCCACCCGCCTCGGCCTCCCAAAGTGCTGGGATTACAGGCTTGAGCCACCGCGCCCGGCTCCAAGCTAGTTTTTTAATATTTTTAGTACAGATGAGGTTTTGCCATGTTGGCCAGTATGGTCTTGACCTGCCCGCCTTGGACTCCCAAAGTGCTGGGATTACAGGTGTGAGCCACCGCACCCAGCTTCATGTAAGCTTTTTATCCTGGGTTTCCTCATTTGCAAAGCACTAATGACCTCAGGTTTTCCTACTTGCGGTACTGTTAGAACTTAGACCTAATGAGAGTTGGCAAATACTTCATTAAAAAAAAAAAAAAAAAAAAAAAAAAAAAAAACACTTGGCAAACAAATGACGGGCAGTGGAAAGGCCCTGCTTGAATGTGATACAGTAAAAACTAGCTTACGTTCAGATGGTAAAAATCTGCCTTGCCAATCAAATTGGTACAATCTCAGATACAAATAAAGCCAGCTGTCCGTTACCAGGAAAGAATGTTTTCAAGTCACTGCAGCTGTATATGTCATAAGCACCTCCTTCTTTATTGTGTTTTTACTGAGAAACATGTTCTCCAAAATCATAGACTATCAGAAACTTAAGAGTTTAAAATGAGAACAGTAACATTAAATTCCCCACTCTTGCCTAGAGGATCTGAGTTGCTGTGACAGAGAGAAGCAGCCTGGCATTCCAACCCAGGTGCAGAAAAGTGGGCACAGAATACAGTGTTCCACATCTTCCTTAGCTTTGTAATCTTCAAGGACACAGGAGCTTGAGGATACTTTGCAGACTAGTTTTGATATTGACTCCCTCACGCATTGGCCTGCTTTGCTTTGAGCGCATTATTTACCTAAACTCTGCCTTCTCCCAAACCCTAAAACAACCACCTCGTCTTTTGGGGAGAGCTGCTCTCTAACACTCCTCTGTTGTCCAGTCTTCCTTATTGCAATGGGTCAATAAACCTGACCTTGCTGGACTATGGGTTTGTCCCTGGTGGTTTTAGCCTCTTGAACTAAGATAGGTGGTCAATAGGTTGGTTGGTTTTCCAGAAAAAAAATTCATTAAGAAAGCACCAGAGTAAGAATCTTTCTGAGGGAAAGAGAGCTGAGTCTCTTGGAGGTTGCTGTGTCAGGTTGTTTTCTAAGTTGCCTGTCCTGTGCACAACTGGTTTAATCTTCCAGTTAAGAATGAGGAAGACGTTCTGGCCAGGCTCCATGGCTCATACCTGTAACCCCAGCACTTTGGGAGGCAGAGGAGGGTGGATCACTTGAGGTCAGGAGTTTGAGACCAGTCTGGCCAAAATGGTGAAACCTTGTCTCTACTCAAAATACAAAAATTAGCTGGGTCAGATGGCTCACACCTGTAGTCCCAGCTACTCAGGAGGCTGAGGCAGGAGAATTGCTTGAACCTGAGAGGCAGTGGTTGATTACGCCACTGCACTCCAGCCTGAGTGACAGAACAAGAGTCTGTATCAAAAAAAAAAAAAAAAAAAAAAAAAAAAAAAAAAGTAATATATACATCTAGACATGGATTTCCTTGGAAAATGGCATTCAACAAACTTCTCAGTCTTGGCTATAACCTGAAAAAGATCTTAAGTAATCAAATGAATTAAACTTTGGAAGGATAGCTTCACTCATGATATAAAGCCTTTCCTTGGCCTCACACTGCTAGGGCGGGTCCCATGCCTGTGATTGCTAAACGGCTAAAGTTTACTTCTCGGCAATTCCTTTGGTTTTATCTCTGTTATTATTTCTCCTCTTATGTCTTTAAACAAACTAGAAACTTAACTACTTTTTCTATCCACTCTTTAAATCATTCTAAAAAATCTTGATTCAGACTTGAATTGTTCCCCACAAGCGACTTCCTCTACCTCTTAAACACCTACATGCTATTTAAAAATACCTAAGCAACTACCCGTGGAGAAAAATTGAGATTAAAATAATTAAGTTGGGCCGGGCACGGTGGCTCATGCCTGTAATCCCAACACTTTGAGAGGCTGAGGCGGGCAGATCACGAGGTCAGGAGTTCAAAACCAGCGTGGCCAATATGGGGAAACCCTCCCTCTCTACTACAAACACAAAAAAATTAGCTGGGCATGGTGGCACATGCCTGTAGTCCCAGTTACTCAGGAGGCTGAGGCAGGAGAATCACTTGAACCTGGGGGGTGGAGGCTGCAGTGAGTCAAGGTCGCACCACTGCACTCCAGCCTGGGCGACAGAGCAAGGCTTCGTCTCCAAAAAAATATTAATAATGATAATAAAGTCACAGCCTTTAAGGTATTTAGCCTGCAAGGCCCCTGACTTTGCTTCTAACTTGTTGTGTTATCTTGTGCAAGTCTTTTTACCAGTCTGTGAAAGTGTAGATTGTTTCACTTTGTATGCACAAGTTCTCTTGAATCCCGAAACTTTGCAGACTTTCTTATTTGGATCCCAGAGGCCCCTGGAGCTGAGTCAGGTTTACTTTAAAAAGGTTTACCCAGGTGCCTGACTACTCCGTACCGTGTGAGGATGCTGTGTGGTTCTGAATTTCACTGGCCATTCACACAAGGATGCTCTTTAAGGTACCTACCAGGTGACGTTAACCTATCAGTAGTTTTGTCTCAGGACGGGGGCTCAGCTCAGCTGTGACCATGTTGTAATAGATCCTCGGTCCTCAAACAAGTGAGGACCCGTAGGAGAAGAAACCTATTGGACGAGAGAACAGGAAGGCTGTGAAAGGCTGGGTATATAGGGAGATTAGTGTGGCTGGTAAACCAGAGTGGTTCCAAAGGAGGGCCAGCTACTGTTGGAAGCAGAGGGAGGCCTGGACTAGTAACCAGCAGTGCTTCATGCTTTTCCAAACTGAAATGTAAGAAGTCTTAAAAGTAAGTGGCTAGTTAAAAAGTAAAATGCCAGCCAGGCGCAGTGGCTCACGCCTGTAATCCCAACACCTTGGGAGGCCGAGGCAGGTGGATCACCTGAGGTCAGGAGTTTGCAACCAGCCTGGCCAACATGGTGAAACCCCGTCTCTACTAAAAATATAAAAATTAGCTGGGCGTGGTGGCGGGTGTCTATAATCTCACCTACTTGGGAGCCTGAAGCAGGAGAATCGCAGAAACCTCGGAGGCAGAGGTTGCAGTGAGCCGACATTGCTCCATTGCACTCCAGCCTGGGCAACAGAGGGAGACTTCCTCTCAAAAAAAAAGAAAGTCAAATCCCAAATCAGATGGAGGATAATCCAGTCAGTTCACAAGGGTAACTAGTTTAAAAATCCAAGAAGTTCTGAGCAACAGAGCCTGTTAATGTGAGGAGGCCAGATGACTGGTGGCGGCTGTGGACTGCTAGGTCTCATGATATTGGGGAGGATTCATATCTTCCAGGTACTGCCTATTTGATAAGCATTCGATGGTAGATGTCTGAGGGGTAGAGGCTGTAGTTAACGTGGAACTGTTTTAGGGGTGGGCAGTTGCTCACTAAAGTCAATTAGGTTCAGAACTCATGCCGTTTGTGGGAAAGGAAATTGCATGGATATTCCTCAAACTGCACTGATGTACCTTTTAAGCCTGAGAGTAACAGGGGAGGAGATATGGACATAGGTTTGATTGAAGAGCATTGAGCTTATCCTTAAAATGTGGCTTGGGTTGGAAATAAAGTGGTTTCCATGGAGTTACAAAGTTTTCCTAACCAAAAGGTTGGTGGCTGGAGTAAATGTGGTACCTGTGTTAAGTCTGAAAAATAGCATTTCTTTGATGTCCACCAGATAGTGTCACAACAGCCACAGGAAAATTTATCCAAAACCCAGGGGTGTTCAAAGCTTGGAAGAGTGTAAGATTTTCAAGTTTCCCCCATCTTGTTCTAAGTCAATTTCAGGTGTTGTAAAGAGTTTCTCAAAGGTTACCTATTATGTCAGGTGAAATCACTAGGAATCTCTATTCCAGGTGTGTCCAAAAGAAGAGACGAACACAAGCCTCTCGGAGCAGGGTCTCAGGAAGATAATACCCAGGTAAACTGCCCTAACTGTATCCATAATCTTGGATTTTGTCTTTGCCGTGGGTAGGCATTCATTTATCGCCCAAGCCAGATTGCTTTCCTCAGTTTTAGTAACAGCTGAAAGTCCTTCCTGAGGGCTGGCAAGGCTGGGGTTATCACAGAGGTGTAGTTTACTGAAGATCCGTGACCTCCAGATTTGAAGGATGAAGAGTAATTAAGGCACGGGCAACACTCTGATCTCAGTCATGTGGCAGAGATTGAATCTCCATTAGCCAAGCCCTGGAATAACTCCTGCTGCAAGTTACTGTCAACAAACTCTGTCTGGCTTCCCAAAGTGAGTCTCCTTTTGCTATAGCTGCTAGAATCTAGGCTACTTGTGCAGTTATATAAAATGTAGAGGCAACTCCCTTGTCTCTGTGTTTGTAGTATTTGTAGCAAGAGAGCACTTGAAATCCTGAATATGAGGAGATGGGCACTGTGGGACACATGGATAGGTCTGGTGGCACAACTGCAAAAATAGTGGGTGGATCTGGTAGTAGTGCTGATGAGGTTAATCGCTGGAAGGATCCTAATGCCAAAGTCTCAGTAAAGTAAAACAAAATTTTGCTTATCTATGGGTAGCTACACAGGAGTGGTCTTGTGAGATATTACCCTCCCTTTAGCAGGGGCTATCCATCAACAGGTGGCTTATGGTTGCTGCTGGCCTGTTGGATCAAGGTTTGAGTCACGAATATGCTCATTCTCTTTCATTAACCATCATGTTGGCTTGGAGACAGGTTTACTCATCCTCATTTCTCAGAAGGATGAAATGAGAGCATGAGGATGGGAGATAGAATGTAGGGCAGGCATCCCCAAACTACGGCCCGCAGGCCGCATGCGGCCCCCTGAGGCCATTTACCCGGCCCCTCACTGCACTTCAGGAAGGGGCATCTCTTTCATTGGTGGTCAGTGAGAGGAGCACAGTATGTGGCGGCCCTCCAATGGTCTGAGGGACAGTGAACTGGCCCCCTGTGTAAAAAGTTTGGGGACGCCTGATGTAGGGTCTTGCTGGTCAATGTCTACTGGGTCAGGTACTTCCTAGCAGCAGGGGAAAAAGCTTTCTGAGCCTTGGGTGCCATGTTATAGCAGCCTCTGCAGCATGACTTGACCCTCTATAAGCGCTAACATGAACATAGCTGGTTGCAGGTTCCCATCTCCTGTTCAGTGAAGGTAGATGCAAATATGTGTGGAGAGGAAAAGGTAGCAGACCTTTAGCCATTCTCAAATCTACTTATTTAGAAGCTGAGCAGCCATTGGGCTAGATCACCACCTCCTTCACTCCATGTACAGGAGGTCCTCAAAGAATGTCATTTCATTCGACATTATTTTGTTATAATGTTGATGACAATCACTGATTCTCAGCCAGGGCCACTGTCTGTGTGGAGTCTGCACATTCTTCCCATGTGTGCCTAGATTTTCTCCAGGGACTTCAGTTTCCTCCCACATCCCAAAGCTGTGTGTGTGAAGTGAATTGGTGTGTCTACATGGTTTCTGTGTGAGTGGGTGTGTTTATAAGTGTGCCCTTTGATGGAATGGCATCCTGTCTACAGTCAGTTTCTCCCTGGTGCCTTCAGCTGCTGGGACAAGCTCTGGCCACCTGATTCCAAACTGGAATAAGCAGGTAAATACTTATCTTGTTTTTCTTAATGTTTCTTAAATGTATGCATGGCTCACATTTATTTCAGTGTTTAATATTAGAAGTGGTTTGGTTTTATTTGGAAGTTTGATGTTTTTTTTGTGACCAGAAGTATGCTGTGGGAACTTAATTCTTGTTTATGTCAATTAGCCTATGGTCAAATTGGTCTTGTTATATGCTGTTTGGTACAAAGCCACAGTTTCTAAGAGTTTCTGATGTTAAGAATTGCTATACCTCTTCCTGGACTTAATAATTGAGCCAATGCCATTGCCCAATCATACACATGCACAGGGCACATGTCTGATGAAAGACCGATTGCTTCTCTGTGTGTTACCAGACTTCATGACCAGAGCTTTCGGTCTTCCCCATGTTCCCCTTCCTTAGGAAGCTGGGACCTGAAGAATGTTGCTGTTCTGTTCCCTATGAATTTTGAGTTCTGCATTTCCTTATCTAGTTATAGCTGTTCTGTTCAGCTATAACAGCTGGACAAGTGGGTGGTATTGACGGGAAATGATCTCGGATGAAACCAACTTGGGCACTGTAGCTGTTCTGTTCAGCTATAACAGCTGGACAAGTGGGTGATATTGACGGGAAATGTTCTAGGTCGGGATGAAACCAACATGGGCACTGTAGCATCAGAGCAATTACTGTTTGAGATTATAGGACTAATATTTCTGACCTGGTGGTTTCTCTGCAGTGCTAGTCTTTTCAGGATTAGCTGAGTTGCAGAGCTGTCCTGTCTTCACTGAAGCCCTAGAATCTGTGGGGTTGGCTTCATCTAATCCAACTGATCAATGAATGGGCCTTGTAATGCGAGAGAAAGAAGCAACTCTGGTTCCTGAAGCTGAAGCCTTCTATCACTTCTAATTTACTTACAAACTGGGAGAAACCTGTAGAGTTAGCGCTATCTTGTGGGTAGGGGTGTTGGGAGGGGAGGAAGGAAATGAGGAAGGAAATCATGCTCAGATCTTGAGCCTAGGAAACTACCTGGTCAGTATAATTAATTTGAACATGGACCAGACCTTGGGTGTAATGGACAATTGGTTGGCTACCTCTTGAATTCTGCATTTGATTGATACAACTCCTGTGTCCATTTTCAGAATAAATCTCTTGGTTTTCTTTTTTTTTTTTTAATAAAAAAAATAGATTTTTATCTTTCTCCTAATAACTTTATTTTACTTTAGGTACATACTATATCTGTCATTTCTCCCCATGTTGTCCCTGCCCATGCTCCCGACTCCCCACTGTCTCTCCTCTACCCCCCTCAACTGCCCCCAGTGTGTGTTGCTCCTCTCCGAGTCCATGTGTTCTCATTGTTCAACACCCACCTATGAGTGAGAACATGTGGAGTTTGGCTTTCTGTTCTTGTGTCGGTTTGCTGAGAATGATGGTTTCCAGATTCATCCAAGTCCCTACAAAGGACACGAACTCATCATTTTTCATGGCTGCGTACTATTCCATGGTGTATATGTATCGTATTTTCTTTGTCCAGTCTGTCATTGATGGCCATTGGGGTTGGTTCCAGGTCTTTGCTATTGTACACAGGGCTGCAATGAACATACAAATCTCTTGCTTTTCAAACCGAGGTCATCTCGTTTCATTTTTCGTTTGCCCTGGTCTCCCAAAGGTCTGTTAGACTTCTTGTTGGAATTGCATATGGTGACAATGGCTGAGATGAGTAAGACCTGATAGGGTGAGGGCTAGGTACTGCATAGGGACTCTGAAGAGTTCTATTTTGAAAATGTTGAGTTTGACATGCTTAAATATGTCAAACACCAGACTACAAAATCCTTGAGGTCAACAAGAGCCATTTGTCTTTGTATCTGAAGTGTCTAGCACCTGAGAGAGCAGGTGTACAAATGATTGAAATGGATAGATACCCTTTTTCCAAAATCATTAAATTAGAGTTAGGGCATTAATTAATTTATGCTAACTTATCCAAGATATAATTGATTTTTTTTTTTTAATTTAAGTTGCAGCATACATGTGCAGAATGTGTAGGTTTGTTACATAAGAATATGTGTGCCATGGTGATTTACTGCACCTATCAACCGGTCATCTAGGTTTTAAGCCCAGTGTGTGTTAGCTGTTTGTCCTAATAAAGTTAGAGAATTTAGGGGGGATCTCATCATGTCCTCAGTAGGAGGTCCTCCTCTCTCTCTCTCTTATTTTCTGAGTATCTAGTTTTCCTAGTGTGTAAACTTTCATTCTCTGTGACTAGTTCTCCTTGTTTCTGAGACAATAAAATGAAGGTTTTGTTGATTAAATCACAGAGAATCTCTTCTTCAGATGTCTATATCCTGTATGTGGGAGTCCAGATCCTGGGGTTTTCCAAAGAACCTGCCTGCAACTTCCAGATGCTCTAGGTACATCTGGTACAGAGCAAGTGAGATCTGTCATGCTCTTCTCTAAACGATTTTTACTGCAGTGGGTAAAAATCAGTTAGATGCCTTAGATCCCAGAAGCTTTGACTTATATTTCTACCATCTGACTTAGTTGGAAAAGCTCGTCTTGCTCACATTCATAAGATAGCAGTGAAGATTCACAAACTTATACCAACTCTGTTACAGTGATACTGCTTAAAGAAGCTGAGAGGTTTTTCTGAAAAATCAAATGTAGCTGTGCAGACATTACCATTTTGGGCTGGCCTAAGGATCTGCTTTCCAAATTTGATTGTAATAATTACAAACAAGCTATCTCCCAAATATCGATTTGTTTGCATCTTTAAGAAAAGCCAAAGGTTTTGCCTTTCCTTTTGCTCCCAACCAAATCGGCAATATTGCCTATTCCAGTGTGCAGTTTTAGATTGAAATAGAAAAAAAGCCAGAGGCTCTTTGTCACTAGCTATATAATTCAGTGTACCATTTTTAAAAATGCTGCAATGATTCTTTCTGCCCTTTGGAAAGTGTGCTCCCGTCTGCAGTTGCAGCTTTGCATTTTTTTTTTTTTTTTGTCTGTTTGTTTTGCATGGACCACTTTGGCAGCTTGTGAGCAGTACAGTATAATAATGTGTATAACGTTCTAAAATAAAACACTTGAGATTTTAAAGCAAATAATTACAAGTATCAATTTTAAAACAAACTCATGATATAAAAATATACCTTAATGCATTAAGTAAGAAGATACTTGTTAAGCACAGGCAGGTTAAAGTTTAGAGACATCAGTGTAAACACTGTTTAGCTTGAATTAGGATATTAAGTTGGGGATGGTTTTTGGACAAGACTATATGGATATCCAATTAGTTGTCCACTTCAGTTCTGATATTTTGCTTAATGGATACAAGGATTGAAAAAAAATCTACATTTCACAAATACATTGTTTCACAATAAATTAAAGGTTCTTTAACTCACATTGAGAGGCAGAAACATTTGAATTCAACAAAGGTTTTTGAGTTAAAAGTCCAATTATAGAAAAACATTCACACTAAGATTGATAGGCCCTTTTATAAGTCAATAATAGAGAAATTAACCCGACTTAAAAATAAGCAAAGGATTTGAATAGACAAATGTAAAGAAGATAAATAATTAGCTAATAAATAAACAAAAGATACTCTATATTAGTCATTAGAGAAATGTAAATCAACATCACCATGAAAAACCATTTCACACCCACCTGGATGGCTAAAGTACAAACAAACAATAACAAGTGTTAGCAAGGTTGCGAAGAATTGAACCTTCATACTCTGCTGCTAAGAATGTAACATGGCACCACTGCTACGGAGAACAGTTGAGCAGTTCCTTAAAATATTAAATACAGAATTATCACATGACTCAGCAACTCTATTATTCGATATATACTAAGAGAATTTAAAATGTGACATAAGCCGGGCATGATGGCTAATGTCTGTAATCTCAGCACTTTGGGAGGTCAAAGTGGGCAGATCATGAGGTTAAGAGATTGAGATCAGCCTGGCCAACATAGTGAAACCCTGTCTCTACTAAAAATACAAAAATTAGCTGGGCGTGGTGGCTCGCATCTGCAGTTCTAGCTACTCAGGAGGCTGAGGCAGGAGAATCACTTGAACCCAGGAGGTGGAGGTTACAGTGAGCCAAGATCGTGCCACTACACTCCAGCCTGGTGACAGAGTGAGACTCCCCTCAAAAAATAAATAAATACACATATAACTAAATGTGTCTAACAAAAATCTGTAAATAAATGTTCGTAGCAGCATTATTCAAAGAAGGAGGAAACAACCCAAATGTCCAACTGAATGGATAAACAGAATCTGACGTATCTATACAATGGAGTATTACTTGGTGATAAAAGGAGTGAACCTTGAAAACATAATGCTAAGTGAAGCAAGCACAAAAGGCCACATGTTGGATTATTCCACTTACATGAAATGTTTAGAATAAATCTATAGAAATGAAATAATTAGTGGTTTCCAGGGGCTGGGAGAAAGGAATGACTGCTGGCTGATGAGTATGGGAGTTCTTTCAGGGTGATGAAGTATTTGGAAATCAGAGAGGGGATGATGGTTGCCCAACCTTGTGAATATACTAAGAAACCATTGAATTGTACAGCATAAATGGGTTATTCTTTTCACATGTGAACTGTGTCTCAAAGCCATTTAAAATAAAAAATAGATCATCTTTGGCTAGGCCAAGGTCTTTGATACAGTTTTATATTTACAAAAAGATTATGAATCCCTGATTGAATTTCGCCTTTAAGGAAGAAAGACTTTCTGAAAAAGTTCTGCCGTGTTTTCAGGTGTTAACAACTATCCTTCTTCAAAGAAATGAGCAGAATTTTGACTTGCAGCTTCATCCTGGTAAAGTACTCCTCCCAGTATTGCAGTTATGTAGCTTTCTGGGCCTTCCTAGGAAAATAACTTACAAGTGTGACTGGTTTTCCTTCAAAAGTTATATTTTAAATGTGGGGTGTTTTCATAGAATAATACATAAATGCCCCCTATAAAATACCTTGTATGTGCTCTTGTATATATCTTTATTTCCTAATAGTGTGCAAAAAGAGTATAAGAAGAAAAATAAAACCCTGTTATTCATATTTACCCTGTGCATGACCTACCTACATCATTGTTTAATCTGTTGGTAATAACTGTTAAAATGTATTATTTGAAGTTACTGCAACTGTTAGATGTGTTTGAACTTGCCTGGTCCTCCCTTGTAGTCTATGTACTCTGTTAGGAAAGTCATGCTGCCTTGTGAAGAGTTAAGTGCTCTTATTTGAGTGCTAGTTTTGCAAAAATTGAATGAGAATGATTCACCACCTTTAGTGAATAAATTTAAAAAATAATTGTAGGCTTGGCACGGTGGCTCATGCCTGTAATCCCACACTTTGGGAGCCTAAGGTGGGTGGATCGCCTGAGGTGTGGAGTTGGAGACCAGCCTGGCCAACAAGGTGAAACCCCATCTCTACTAAAAATATAAAAATTAGCCAGGCATGGTGGCATGCACCTGTAGTCCCAGCTACTCAGGAAGCTGAAGTAGGAGAATCAGCTGAGATGGCACCACTGCCCTCCAGCCTGAGTGACAGAGCAAGACTCTATCTCAAAAAAAAAAAAAAAAAGTGGATAGGGAGTACTAGAAAGCAACACAACTGCCTTGATTACCCATGAAATAACTTTCTACTTTGTTTTTTAGCAGCTGAATATATTACTGACCCAGAGCTGAGCGACTACATTTTACTGTCTGTAGACACAAAGAGAGCAGTCATATAAGATCTGGTGGCTAGTCTATTTACTACCATAGTTTTGAAATAATGATAAGCACAAGTTATAATTTGAAATCTGCAGCAAGGTAATATGAAATGAAAATAGCTGATTTCTATAGTGACTAATTCACAGGTTCTGCTAATGGCGCTGTGGTTTCAATGTATTAGCTAAAGAAAGTATTAAATTTAAGTTGGAGGTTACTAAAAATAAAGATAAATGCTTTCTAAATCAAGCTCAAAAACACCATGGATATTACAGACCCTCAATTTAAGAACCCGTAATGTAATAGATTGCTTATTTTGGCTTGTAGCTCATGGGTCGAGGTGATCTCTACTGTGGTAACATATTTAATAAGGCTAGTTAAATAAGTTATTCTATCCTAGGATCTAATTATAAGTTTTTAAAAGATCTATGACTTTGGGGCCAGGCTCGGTGACTCATGCCTGTAATCCCAGCACTTTGGGAGGCCAAGGCAGGTGGATCACCTGAGGTTAGGAGTTTGAGACCAGCCTGACCAACATGGTGAAACCTGGTCTCGACTAAAAATACAAAATTAGCCAGGCGTGGTGGCAGGCGCCTGTAATCCCAACTACCTGGGAAGTTGAGGCAGGAGAATCGTTTGAACCTGAGAGGTGGAGGGTGCAGTGAACTGAGATTGTGCCATTGCACTCCAGCCTGGGTGACTGAGTAAGACTTCGTCTCAATTAAAAAATAAAAAATGATCTGTGACTTTGGGCAAGATCTCTGACTCTATTACTTCAAAAAAAATTTTTTTAAGTAATCATAGACTCCTGGGAAGTTGCAAAGAGAGAACCGAGTGTCCCGTGTACTTTTCATGCATTTCTCCTAATAGTAACATTGACATAACTCTAGTACAATGTAAAAGCCAGGAAATTGGCATTGGCATTTTGTTTTTATTTTTATATTGGAATATTGGGATGTCTTGATCTAAGGAAATTAATCACGTAAGTTGAATATCTGCTGTTAACCTCAAGTACATTTCATGAATTGCTTCTTACTCTGAAGGAGTACTTGGGATTTGATAGCATGGGTCAATTTTCTATCACCCAAGAAGGAATAGGATCCCCAAATTTGGAGTGTTAGAAGCTGAGGTACCTCACTTTTCAGGAGCCATCCTATGTTCACTTGTCTTGGGCTTGCTTAATCTATTAGTCAGTATTTGGTCCTCACCAAGCTTTCTTCTGTTCTCTGCAAGTAGTTTTGTGCTTCTGACAGAGCTCCACAGGGCCTTGGGAAAACCTGCATCACATCCCAAGATCTAATATGAAAACATATTGTTCTAAATGTCTAGCTTTTTTGATGTAAATTCTGGATCCTATGACAGCCTCATCTGTCATATCCTTGCTCATATTCATGCTAATATTATTGAGCATGAACAGCCCAGTGAGACTTTTTAACACCTGAGAGTAGACTAGATAATACCTGGCAGCCTATCAAGCAGTTTGGTCATGTTTAGAGAATACATAGACCTCAAGTGCCAGAATACCCTCTGCTTCATGCAGTACCATCACACATTTGTTTTGTATTGCCACAGGTCTTGGTAAATACTTCATATCCATCATTAAAATTCAATATAATGGAGTCTGTTACTAGATGTAATAACCCTTAAGAGGCAGATAACTGTGTTAGTCATCTTTCTCCCTAGCACATGAAAATGACTTGAGGTCTATGGAACGAGGAACTACATATTAGCAGAAAGCTAGGGTTTGACATTTTTTGGTCTCTAATATATTCCTACTCAACTTCTTAAAGTATGTTCTGTGGCAGTTCGTTTGACCACATTTTCCAGATACTTTCCCTGTGGAACCCAGACTGTGGCCAAGACTATGTCACATTCTCTTAGTGTGGGATATGGCTTTTAACCCAGCTGGAGAAATTCAAGTGTGAGGCTTGAACGGTGTCATATTGGTGGTAGTATAGTCACAGTGTTTGAAAAGAGCTGTGTAAGGGCCGGGTGCAGTGGCTCACGCCTGTAATCCCAGCACTTTGGGAGGCCGAGGCAGGCAGATCACTTGCAGTCAGGAGTTCGAGACCAGCCTGGGCAACATAGTAAAACCCTGCTTCTACTAAAAATACAAAACTTAGCTGGGCATGATGGCACACACCTGTAGTCCCAGCTACTCAGGAGGTAGAGGCATGAGAATTGCTCGAATCTGGGAGGCAGAGTCTGCATTGAGCTGAGATCACACCACTGCACTCCAGCTTAGGCGACAGAGTGAGACCCTGTCTCAAAAAAAAAAAAAAAAAAAAAAAAAAAAAAAAAAAAAAAGGTAAGGTTTAGCATAAATCCAAGTAGAAAATGTCTAGGCTATAGGTATCTTTAAAATCTTGGAAGAAACAAAATATAAATCAAGAGTTAGAGGAGTCTACAGACCTGACTTGAAAAACTTGTTAGCAGATTAAGGCAAGTCCGTGCATTTCTTATTTTCTGACTCTTAATTTGTTTCCCAAAACTTGCTAGTAGAAAATTTTCGAAATGCAGGAGCTACTACTTTAAATAAGAAAAATACGTTCCCATTCCATTTCCAAATCCTAATCCATTCTGCTAAATTCTACTAAAAAACAGCAAAAACAAACTCCTAAACACCTATAGCAACTCACAAGGAGTTTTTATATGATAGCATATTAAACTGTGATTCCTAGCTACTTAACAATGAATTCATTATCTGGGTATGTTTGTTTTCAGGGTTTAACAAATAGGAACTACCTTCCTTCTACCTAGCAGCAAACACATAAGCCGTAGAATATTAGACAGCATAAGTGCCAATAAAAAGACAATATAAAAAGTGTCACTGGTAGAAGAGTTGCCTGAGGAAGGTTTGGTGAGAAGAGTAAGATGTGCAGGACCTGGGCATTATTTCCCCACAGACTTCTTGCCCTTTTCTTGTTCTGCGTTTCCTCATAAGGCTGCATCCCCTTGGCCTCTGCAAAGGTGATTTCTGGCTGGCTTTGACCAAGAGGAGACAAAGGTCAGAGATTAGCGACTGGAGGGTGGGGAAAGTTAGGATCTCTCTCCATCTCCTTCTTAGCCTTAGGTACTGCTTTGGCCATGGTTCTATTCCTTCCTGAAACCCACCTTCTACTACGTTTCTAGCCTCTTTCAACTCCCCCTGGGCTCTGAGGATTGCTTCTTTCCTTTGACCTTCTAGGTTAAGTAGCTCAAAAGAAGGCAAGCTTCCTGAGAGCTCAGGAGCAGGCTGCTGAGAGCTAAACCAAACAATTTTCTATAAGGATTTTTTCAGATAAAGACAATAAACTTATGGACAGCAAAAAATAAATAAAAATAAAAATTAAAATTGTAGTCAGTTCCTGTTTTGGCTCATTTCTAAGTTGCCTCACCACTATGTTTGCTGCTCATTTCCTCTATTATTTTTGTGAGCAATTTATTGTGTTAAATTTCATCTGTTGCAAATCCTTGAAGTGGGTTCTGTTTTCCTGTTTGACTGATAGATGCCCTTGCTGTTTGGTAGGTGAAGATGAGAAAGTGTGAGTCTGTGAAGGAGGAAGTGAGATAGTAAATGCCTGCCCGTCAGAATGAAAGGAATTCATGAACAGTCTCTTGTTTTGATGGCATTCCACTCGGGCACTGCAAGTAGATGGTTGTAAGCAATCATTGAAACCATAGATAAAGCAACTGAAATTGGAAAACTGTATTTCCTTTGCTTACAGTAACATTGCTCCTGATAACAGGATTGCATTTGTGATTGCATTTTGGAGCATGTTGGTTGTTCGTCATGATTACATAGATGTGATTTCTATTAAAAGTAAGTCTTTAAATTTGGCATCAACTATCTGTGCCCCTTCTTTTTTTAATAAATAAAATCACATTAAACACAGCTTTTCTTCAAATGCAGTTCTGGTTATTGAGATGGTGCTGTGGGTTGAATTATGTCCCCCAGAAAAATATGTTGAAATACTAACTTCTGGCACCCATGAATTGAATATATTTGGAAACAGGATTTTTGAAAATGTCATCAAGTTAAAATAAGACCTCACTGGATTAGGGTGAGTCCTAATCCAATGACTGTTCTTATCAGAGAAGGAAAACACACACGAAGGAGAATGCCAAGTGATAACAAAGAGAGATTAGAGATACAGGTCTATAAACCAAGTATCCGCAAGGATTGCAGCTAACACCAGAAGACAAGAAAACACATGGAGCAGATTCTCCCCTAGAACCTTCAGAGGGGGCATGACCCTGCTGACATCTTTATTTCAGACTTCTAGTCTCCAGAGCTGTGAGAGAATAAATTTCTGTTGAAAGCCACCCAGTGGATGGTCCTTAAGAAACGAACAGTTTCACTTAATGTGGGAAGCATAATGACCATAAATGCAGAGCATGCACTTTTTTTCTGGTTTGGTATCGGGTAATAACTGGCCTCATAAAATAGAGGAGATTGTGAAACAGTGGTGTTAATTCTTCTTTAAATTATTGGTTGAATTCTCCAGCAAACCATTTTGCCCTGGAGATTTCTTCTTTATGAGCTTTTAAATTATAAATTCAATTTGTTTAATCATCATACAGCTACTCATATTATCTATTTTAACTTGATGGAGTTTTAGTAGCTTTTGTTTTTTGAGAAATCCATTTCTTCTAAGTTGACAAATTTATGAACAAAAGGTTATTTGTAATATTTGTTTACCTTTTTGATGATTGTAAGATTAATATTCATGTCTCCTATTTTATTTCTGATATTGGTAATTGTATCTTTTCTCTATCAGTCTTGCTAGAAGTTTATAAATTCTAATGACTTTTTTTCAAAGAGCCAGAGTTTTGTTTCACTTATTTTTTCTCTATTGTTTTTTAGTTTTTAATTTCATTGATTTCTGCTGATATTTTATTCCTTCTGCTTGCTTTGGGTTTACTTTATCTTTTTCCAGTTTCTTGAGGTAACAAGTTAGAGTGTTTTAAAACCTTTTCTCATGAAAAAAGAAAAGAGAGGGGAGTGTTATAGTCCCTACTTATGGTTGGTAGTTTGTCTATTTTTCACTTCATTTTAATCAGTTATTGCATTACGTATTTTTAGGCTCTGTTTGGTACATACAATTAAAGATTGTTATGGCTTCTGGATGGACTCATCCTTTTATCATTATGTTGCCTTTGCCGCAGCAGATGTTGCTGGAACAGATGGCCAGTCATGAAATCTACATGGATTCCAACTTCATGCAAGTGCAACCTCATAGCAGCTCTATACCCAAGCCACAGAGTGCTTATCTCTTGCTCCTGGGGCATGCTTGATGCTGAGGCCTAGGAGGAACAGAATAGTATAGGAAAGAAAACTGGGTATAGGCTGAAATTTTAACCAATGAAAGGCAGCTGGCAGACACATTCTTCCTCTTCCTTCCACAAGCACACTGCTCTGAGAAGTAGCTCTTTATACAGCCTCTGGGAAGACAGTTGCTCTTGATCCCAAACAGGGCAATACCATAGAATCAATTGCTCAAATTTAGTAATATATTTACCTCTTGGCTTTTCCTCCTTACCTTTCTTCCTGTGGGATGACACTTTCCTTAAAAATTACTGGCACATAAGCCTTTGCCTTTACGTGTTTTTTTTTTTTTTTTTTTTTTTTTTTTTTTTTTTTTTTTTTTTAAACGGGTCTCTATTAACTTGACCTTCCCAGAAAGAAGTTAAATGAACTTTAGGATATTGTCTTCCATTTTTTCCTTTCCCATCCATGTCCTCCCAACTCTTAAAGACACTTCTTCAGAAACATTCCGTTTTAGAAATGACCTCTTATCAGGCCTGTTCAGCTAGACAAGGTACTTCCTCTTCTCCAAATCTAGTGTGAAGTGTAGAGATTCAAATAGTGATTGAATTTAGTTTGGAAACCAGAAACCCTGAAGAACCCAGGTCCTTATGCTTCCCCAGCATGATATCCCTTTAGGGGCCAATTGACTCCATTATAATAGGGTACAGTTCCCACAACATCCTGTAATGTCACTGAATGCTGAAAACCTGGCAATCAGGAGTACAATAATTTTTTTTCTTCCTGGCCCTTCTTTGGATAGGAAAAATTTTGTGAGAACACAATCCCATCAGATGTTATATAATTCAGAGTTGTAAAGACATACAGAATTGTGATGGCAGTTAAGTGTACAAAGTGGAGAGAAGTATATATGGATTCCCTGCCCCAAAGTGACCCTTGCCTGAAAAATTTGCTTCTTCAAGGTCTCTAAAAACTACATACATACATCAAAGAACAATTCTTAATTTAAAAGCTTGGCTGGATTCTATAGTCCTTCCTTTTCTCTGTTACTTGCTTTGCTGTAGAAGCTGGGTAAAATGTGAGGATATATAAGAGCAAGAGACCTGTGAACCCTGTATTATTTCAGCTTCCCAAAAGATCATCAAGAATTCCTGTTCTGGAGATATTTTGGTTGGAAGATGTAGGTGTAAAGTGAGCATTTCCTTGTCCTCTTGGAAATCATCCAGACATACCAAGGAGGCAGAAAAAAGACACGTGTTCCATCTTGATGGAGTTTTGCTTTCACTAAAAACCCAAACCACAAAATGAGTGGAATGAGTGCCCCAAGTGATAAACAAACTGGAATATATATGGGAGGAAATCGAAAGAGAATTTGTGTGGCTGTAGGTTTCAGTATGGGCTGACAAAACGCATTTCTCTAAAGTGATAAACACTCCCTAAACATAAATTCCTTGATTGCAGTAGTAGGAATGGGAAACATAACCTGGCTAACAAAGATTTCCTGGTTCTTAGAGGGAAAAGTTGGTGAAACTGCACAGAAATGCACACGGATAAGCCACATTTTGTCCATGTGGCTGTTGGGAAAAGAGGTATTCCTTTCCTTATGCTAATTTTATCAATTGCAGAAAATTTTCCTTGTCTGGAACAGGGCCTAACCCATCCACCGTAAATCTGCAAATGACTTTAACTGACAGAAAAAAGCTTTTCTGAACTAAAAATTGGTAATTGAAAAGGAAACAGTAGCCAGACATGGTGGCTCACACCTGTAATCCCAGCACTTTAGGAGGCCGAGGTGGGCGGATCACTTGATATCAGGAGTTCGAGACCAGCCTGGCTAACATAGTGAAACCCAGTCTCTACTAAAAATATAAAAATTAGCTGGGCGTGATGGCGCATGCCTGTAATCTCAGCAACTCAAGAGGCTGAGGCAGAAGAATCACTTGAACCTGGGAGGCAGAGGTGGCCGTGAGCCGAGATTGTGCTACTGCACTCCAGCCTGGGTGACAGAGTGAAATTCCTTCTCGAAAAGAAAGAAACAGCACCTGACCTGTTTAGAGATTTACAAAAAAAAAAAAAAAAAAAACAAAAAAAATAGAAGAAATGCATAGGAATATCTTGTGGCAGACTAGTACGAGAAAAATATTGCCACGGAGAAAATAAAACTAAAATAATTTATCCTAAAAAAGAAAATGTAAAGCAATTATCTCTCTCAAACAATAGCAAAAATAGATGTATAAGATCTCACAGAAAATATACTGACTCAGGAAAGATATTTTATTTATTTCATTTATTTATTCATATTTATTTTCTTTATTACATTTATTTATTTATTCACTCTGTCACCCAGGATGGAGTGCAGTGGTGTGATCTCGGCTCACTGAAACCTCTGTCTTCCGGGTTCAAGCAATTCTCCTACCTCAGCCTCCTGAGTAGCTGGGACTACAGGCGTGTACCACCACACCCGGCTAATTTTTTATATTTTTGGCAGAGACGGGTTTTCACTATGTTGCACAGGCTGGTCTTGAACTCCTGACCTCAAGTGATCTGCCTGTTTTGGCCTCCCAAAGTGCTGGAATTACAAGCAAGAGCCACTGTGCCTGGCCGATATTTTCTGAGCTCTACCAGCTCATACTTCATATGGAAGGAAAAACACAAATTAACAGGAAATTTACAAGAAGGTAGGCATTGCTGAAGTTATAGCAAGGAATAGGAAAGAAATGAAATTGTGCATGTTTTGGAGCTCCCCTATTTCTTTTCTCATTCATCCTTTTAAATTCTTTTTATCCTTTTACTTCTGGGCCACTATTTAGTACTTTAATGGCTTCAAATTAAGCATAATTTATAGCTTCAAGTTTTTTCTGTTTCTCTTATGGAAGACAGTTGTTTTGCCTGGCTGCCCAAGATTCATTTTAGTTTTGGACATAGGATGTTCATCATCAAAATATAATAATCTTATGGAGATTGCCTCTTTCTTCCTATGTCATAGTATAGCCTTCTAGTTTAAAAGCTTTCTAGATAAAAAGATTGCCTTCATTCCTCAATATTCACTACTTCTTAAAGAGTAGTTGCTGCATATAAAATTCTTGAGTCATGTTTTATTTTCTTTAATACTTTGCTTGTCCTTATTTCAACAAAAGTTTATAGAAATACCTACAAATATTTTTTAATGAGTATTATAGATATCAGGAAGTGAGCCCTTTCTTTAGAAACGATTAAATACGAAATTCAATCAGATAAATTACTGAAAAACTAGGGTAAAAGAACTTATGAAATCAAATATACTTGAAAGATTGTTTCAAATAAATCTGTATGTATATTGACATACTATTTTGTAACCAATAAACATAGAATGAAAAGGAGAGGGATGCTGGGAAGTAGTGATCATTTCCACATTATCAGAATTTATACATAGGCTGATTTCCTCATCTTTTATAGCTGAGAGGTCATATTGTTTGCTATTATAGCATTTATATTTAATTGAATACTGTTAACGCTAAGAAGGACAAGGTAATCAATAACAATCAGGTTGTTGTCTTTCTTGCAGAAAAGAGAGGGGAAGAGGGAGGAACAGTAAATATACTAATTTGAGAAGTAAAATGTCAAGCTGTTTGTATTCCTAAATACAAACTTAAGTTAAAACAATTTTGCTAGGTAAAAACTCATAAAACCCAGTAGATTTAGGCTTAAACATATTGAATTGGAACTGTTTGCCTTTGGGGGTTAATAATTTTAAGGAATTCCTGTTCCTCATTTTAATTTGGTTCGGTAAAGAAACAGGCAGAACGAAGATGGGAGAGGAGACAACAGCAGAAAAATATCAACACATCTCTGAAAGCTAGGAAACAAATGTTATCAGCTCCTCTGTCTCCTTTCTAATAGCAAGGTCTGGCAGAGGGGATGCCATGAAAAGTTTTCTGATTTTGTCTGCTGACAAGAAAATGCTTCAGATAAGATACTGGCCTCAGAAGATGGTCATAGTGGTGAAAATAAAGGAGTTGTTCAAAAAGTCTGTATAATGAACTCATTAATCCCCCAACCCCCTTTTCCTCTCCTATGAATCCTGGAGATGACTTATCCCAGAATAGCACTGGAATCTGGAGGCTTGTTCTGAGGAAACATTGTGCCAGAGAAGCGCTAAATTTCAGGGCATTAAACACAACAGGAGTTGATCCCTCAACTGCCACATTGAGAGGAATGATGAAATGAAGATATTCCTAACTGAATAGGCAGACTCACAATCCCTTCTCAAGCTTACCCCAATAATGCTGGCCATTGGGCTTTTTTCTCTTCCCTTCTGTCCCACACTGGAGATAGGGCTTGCTCAACGTCTCCTAAAGCAAAATTGCTAGAGAAAATCTATTGGAATCACAGTTGGTGGGACTCTAACAAGCTTGCATTACCTTACCAGATCAATATCCAGTGAGCTGTAGAAGAAGAACCGAAGGCTCCTGGAGAGAGAGCTCCAAGAAAACAAAACACTAGATTTTTTGCAATCATTTGTAAAAATTTTTATTTAATTGATAATTGTGTATGTTTACAGGGCACAGCATGATGTTTTGATATATGTATACATCACACAATGGTTAAATCAAGCTATTTTTGGATGTAAAGTAAACTGCATTAGGCCATGCATTGATTTCTAAAAAAAAATAATTTTAACTCTGAAATTTATTGGTTGTTGGAGGGTCATGCCTGTCTTTCCCCCCAGAAGCTCTGTTACTCTGTGGCAACCTGTAATAAGTGCAAGGTGTACATATTGCAGCATACTTCTAAATTGCTAAGTATTTTATGCAAGCTTTTTAAAATAATTTTTCGCTATAAATCATGAAAAATATTTTTGGTAATCATTTGCTAGAATACAACATTATGACTATTATAGATCTTTAGTCCTATAGGTTACTCATTTGCTTGTTGAGAGTAACATGAAAGACCCTTCTCAGGCCAGGACTATGCCTTATTCATCTCTGTATCTCCTGCTCTGGGAGCATAATTCTTTACACAGAATGGATACTTAATTGCTTTCCTTTTAATGCAATTGAATTGTATTAAAATAATGAAAAGTCTCTTGAGTTTAACATTGAAGGGTGTTTTTGGTCTTGAAAATCTTAACAAGATATGCATAGATTACTTTTTAAACATTTTTAATTGGCGTATATTTTGGGGGGTGCATGTGATATTTTGATACCTGTCTGCAATGTATAATGATCAATCGGGGTAACTGGGATATTCATCACCTCAAATATTTTTCTTTGTGTTGGGACCATTATAATTCTTTTGCAGCTATTTTGCATTATACGATACATTATCATTATAATTTTCCTACTATATCATCAAATACTAGAACTTAAACCTTCTATCTAACTATATTTTTATACCCTTTAACCAACTTCTCTTCATTTTCTACCATCCTTCTTTCCTTCCCAGCTTCTGGTAATCGCCATTCTACTTTGTACCTCCGTGACATCTCATCTTTTAGCTTCAAAATATGAGAACATGCAGTATTTGTCTTTCAGCATCTGGCTTATTTCACTTAACATAATAGCCTCCAGTTCCACCCAGTTCATTCTCTTTTATGGCTAAATAATATTCCATTGTGTACATATGCCGATTCTTTATCTCTTCATCTATTGATGCATTTTTCATTGATTACATATTTTGGGTATTGTGAATAGTGCTACAATAGACATGGAAGTATAGATATCACTTTGATATACTTAATCAAGCTAATATGTTCATCACCTCCCATCTATCACTTTTACATAATAGATCTCAATCTGATTCTTCTTCCCTAACTGGAATTTTTGTACCCTTTAACCAACATCTTCCCATCTCTCACTTCTTCAAGCCTCTGGTAACCACCATTCCACTCTATACTTCTAGGAGTTCAACTTCCTTAGGCTACACATGTAAGTGAGATCATGTAGTATTTTTCTTTCTGTGCCTGGCTTGTCTCACTTAGCATAATGTTCTCCATATTCATCCATGTTGTCACAAATGACAGAATTTTCTTCTTTGTAAGGGCTGAATAGTATTCCATTATGTATGTTTTTATCCATTCATCCATTGATAGTTACTTAAGTTGATTCCATATCTTGGCAATTGTGAATAATGCTGCATTGACTATGCGAGTGACGATATCTCTTCAACACAGTGATTTCAGTTGTTGGATATGGACTCAGAAGTGGGATTGGTGGATCATATAGTAATTCTAGTCTTAGTTTTTTAGAGAAAACCCTATGCTATTTTTCATAATGGCTGTACTAACTTACATTTTTAGTGTACAGGGGTTCCCTTTTCTCCACATCCTCACTAACACTTGCTCTTTTGTCTTTTTGGCAATAACCAACCTAGCATGTATGAGATGATAGCTCATTATGGTTTTAATTTGCATTTTCCTAAGTATTGGTAATTTGTATTTTCCTAGTGGGGTTGAACACTTTTTCATATACCTGTTGGCCATTAATATATCATCTTTGGAGAAATGTCTGTTCAAGTCCTTTGCCCATTTTTAAATTGGGTTATTTGTTTTCTTGCTACTGAATCTATTTCTTTATATATTTTGGATATTAACTCCTTATAAAAGGTGTGGTTTGCAAATATTTTCTCCCAATCCATAGACTATCTCTTCACTTGGTTTCCTTTGCTGTGCAGAAGCTTTTGAAGTTTGATACAGTCTCATCTGTCTATTTTTGCTTTGTTGCCTGTGCTTCTGGGGTCATATCAAATAAATCAAAATAAAAAATAATTGCCCAGTCATGGATTTTTTCCCCATGATAAAATATTAGATTTCGATTATGTAGAAAATAGCATTTATAATGGTTTTACAGTTCTATTATAGATCCTAAAGAATAATAGATAGGAAAGTGAAGTAATGAACAATAAGACAAAAAGACATTTGTGAGTTAATTTCCCAAGCTGGCAAGTCCTATGGCTGAGGCAGCTAGTTTTTTGTCTGTGAGATGTTATCTGTGTCCAACTCCATGGTTGACACCATGTTGGGTCTTTGGATAACACTGTTCCTGCTGCTGGACAACTGGATGCTCTGAACAGTGCTGTAGCAGCTTCTATCCTTACCACCTCTACCACTGTCTCAGGGGTGTAGCCCCTTCTCGATGCCTGGCCTTTCCCCTGGGCACCACCCCTTCTGTATCTAGTGCCTTCCTTGTTTCACAGCCTTCCTGGATTTCCAGTTTTCATCTAGAGGCTTGCAATACTTCTGCCGAGAAAAAGAAAATTTCAAGACTCTGTCCCCGGTACTATGATATTGAAAACTCACTTTTGTGTGTGTGGAAAACAAGACATAGATTGCAATGACTTTAATATCTCCAGTGAGAAAATAGGAAAGAAAAAAGGGTATTCTACTCCCTTGCAATATATATGACCATGGCGTTAGTACTCAGGTATGACAGATACATATCCAAACATGCAAAATATCCTGAGGTTTAGTGTTCTTTTAGTGTACATGAAAAGATTATCCTGTTCCATTAGAAAATTATGCATGCTTCTAGTTGAAGATCAAATTTAGAGGACTGCAAAACAAAGGGAAGAAGGAAGAGAAAACCATGCAACACAAGCCAGTCTTGAAAGAAAGTGAAAGGGGAAAAAGGGAACAGTATTGATGCCACAGTATCAATAAAAGCTAATGTCCAGATGTTGACAAATGGCAGAGATGAAAAGTTTGGAAAAAAGATTAAAAATTAAAAATGATTTTGCTGGATATAAAACAAAAAGTGAATCAGCCAACTGCTAATGTGATTCAAAAATTGAAGATCCATTTGAGGTACATGCACAAAAATGCACAAAACGGCTTCAGATTTTCTTTCTTTGATACTTGGATTCTGAAGCTGTTAAGGAAAATCCAGAAAATACCGGCATACTCAAGGAAGTGTCATTGACCCAATACTCAATAATGAGCAGACATCTGCACTTGAGCACTTAGGATTATTGCTCAGAACATGTACATAAGTTTTGATGGAAAAGTGAATATAAGAAATCTCTCAGAAAGAAGAAAGGTTGAAAATGAATGTCAAGCAAGAAAAATATCTGCCTTTCCCCCCCCTCCCTTCTCTTCCCCTTGCCTGTTGACAAAGAGTGCATCATCGATATCTCCTAAAAACATATTTTGTTCTGGAAATTTATCATAAGAAAAATAGGGCTTTGAAGTATGTATAATACATCATCAAATAATTTTGCGGAGACTTGGCAATTCTGGTAAGAATTGAGAACATATAGGCATCTGTTTCAACACACAAAGCTGAAGCAATGTAGTAGTGTTTTCTACCTCAAAAAGGTTTTCCTCCACTAATGACTGATAAATTGTAAGTTTGTAAAACATGTTGAATTTTCAAATTATTTCCTTTGAACCTATACAAATATATAACTGATGATAAAAAGGAAGAAAAGCCAGGCAAATTCCAGGAGTGAGGTGGAAGAGTATTGACCAGGACTCATAATCATATGTACCACTGGGCTTAGCAGTGACTCATAGTAATCATAAAGGTAAATATTAAGTGCTGATTTAACCAGAAACTTATATAATATTAAAGGAGAGAGAAACTGGCATTATATAAGAGTGCTAAATATTCGTCTTCTATAATAAGTAAACTTATGAAATATTAAGGTTTAGACATGGAAGAAAAAAACCTGTTTATTTTCACTGTAAGTCTTGCAGCCTTGGATCTCTTGGAGAGATCCAAGATGGCTGATCACTAGCAGCTCGGGATTGTAGCTCCCACTGAAAGCGCAAAGAATGAGAGGACGCCACACCTTCACATGATTCTTGTTGCTCACGCACCAGGAGATTCCCAGTGGAGGAGCCCCACGGGTCGCCAGCACGACTCTTGTGACCGGCGAGGCGGTTTTGCCGGCGCCTTGGAGCGACGGTTCTTGGTGCAGAGTTGGAAAAGCACCATCAATCTTAACGCCGCTGATTTGGTCGGTGCAGTGGGTTGCTCAGATTTCGCCGCTGAGAATCAGTAAGTTGGACGTCCACTCAGAAACCTAATTACAAAGACGGTGAATTCAAAGACCACAGATGGATAAATTTATAACGAAGGGAGGAAAACGGCCAAAAAAGGCTGAGAATGCCCAAGATCAGAACGCCTCTCCCTCAGCGGGGGATCACAGTTCCTCATCAGCAACGGAACAAGGCTTGATGGAGAACGAGTGTGTTCCAATTACAGAAGCAGGCTTCAAAATGTGGATAATGAGAAACTTCTGTGAATTAAAAGAACTTGTTTTAACCCAATCTAAAGCAACTAAGAACTTTGAAAAAAGATTTGACGAAATGTTAACAAGAATACACAATTTAGAGAGGAATATAAGTGAATTGATGGAGTTGAAAAACACAATAGGAGAACTTCGTGAAGTATGCACAAGTTTTAACAGCCGAATTGATCAAGCAGAAGAAAGGATATCAGAGGTCGAAGACCAACTCAATGAAATAAAACAAGAAGACAAGATTAGAGAAAAAAGGATAAAAAGGAACGAGCAAAGTCTCCAAGAAATATGGGACTATGTGAAAAGACCTAATCTACGCTTGATAGGTGTACCTGAATGTGACGAAGAGAATGAATCCAAGCTGGAAAATACGCTTCAGGACATTATTCAGGAAAATTTTCCCAGCCTAGTAAGACAGGATAATATTCAACTCCAAGTAATACAGAGAACACCACAGAGATATTCCTCAAGAAGAGCAACTCCAAGGCACATAATCGTCAGATTCACCAGGGATGAAATGAAGGAGAAAATACTAAGGGCAGCCAGAGAGAAAGGTCAGGTTACCCACAAAGGGAAGCCTATCAGACTTACAGCAGATCTCTCCGCAGAAACCCTACAAGCCAGAAGAGAGTGGGGGCCAATATTCAACATCCTTAAAGAAAAGAACTTTCAACCCAGAATTTCACATCCAGCCAAACTAAGCTTCACAAGTGAAGGAAAAATAAAGTTTTTTATGAATAAGCAAGCACTCAGAGATTTCATCACCACCAGGCCTGCTTTACAAGAGCTTCTGAAAGAACCACTACACATATGAAAGGAACAAACAGTATCAGCCTTTCTAAAAAAATTATCAAAAAGAGCATCAATACAATGAAGAATTTACATCAACTAATGGACAAAATAGCCAGCTAATGGCAGTATTAAACTCACATATATTATTATTAATTCTAAATTTAAATTGACTAAATCCCCCAATCCAAAGACAGGCAATTTGAAAAAAACTAAAACACATCAGTATGCTGCATCCAGATCCATCTCACATTCAAGGATACACAAAGACTCCAAACAAGGGATGGAGATAGATTTACCAACCAAACAGAGAGCTAAAATAAATAAATAAAAAGCAGAAGTTACAATTAAGCAACAAAGATCAAAAGAAGCAAAGAAGGACATTATATAATGATAAAAGGAACAATGCAACAACAAGAAGAGCTAAAGTCCTAAATATATACGCACCCAATACAGGAATACGCAGACATACAAGACTTATAAAGAGACTTAGACTCCCACATAATAATAGTGGGAGACTTCAACATTAATATTAGACAGATCAATGAGACAGAAAATTAACAACGATATTCAGGACTTGAACTCAGATCTGGAACAAGTAAATGTAATTAACATTTATAGAACTCTCCACTTTAAATGTACACTCTTATCAGTACCACATCATATCAACTTAGAAGTTTAAAAGAAATCTTGGTTGGCTCCTTGTTTGCTATTCTCTTCCCTCATTTTCTTTCATGTCTCCATTATTAAGGACAATTATAGGCATACCCATATTTAGACTGCATTCTAACCCGGGCAATAAAGCAATACCCCCATCCTCTCTCCCTCTTCCTCTTTCTCTTTCTTCCTCTTCAAAAAAAAAAAAAAAAAAAAAAAAGTCTTGCAGCCTATGTTAAGTTTTAATTATTTAATACTTCATAAAAGTTTTAGAATTCAAATAGTACTGCATGATACTGTTATATATCATAATCCCAATCTTTAAAAAGAGAAAATAATGTGCCTAAGGAAAAGGGCAGAAAAAATCTAACACAAATTCTCTTTGAGTTGAGGGATTTTGGATAATTTTACTTTATTTCTAGTGCTTACTTTCTGTGTGCTTTCCAGGTCTATGAAATATTTACTCCTATGTTTTAAAACAAGACCAGTTAGTCAACCTTCTCCCAAGCTGGGGCAAGGCTGGGTACAGCATTCCTTCCAGTTTAGAGCTACCTTGTTTCTTTTCTTACAGTATAAGCCTGGACCCGAATAGTTTCTGTGTTTTCTCGAGTTGGTTCATGTTCTGTTAGATTTTGATTCTTTCTAGATGTGTCTATGCTATCTCTAAAGCTTTGATTGGCTGCTGGGTTGGTTTTGTATGGACAGAACTAAAATTCTCAGATCATTTATGTCTGATTCCTAAAGCCAGGACATGACAGGTGTTGGTTTTTCTTAGTCTCTTATTTTTTTTCAATTCATTTTTTTTCATTTGATTTCCACCCTGCCCCATTATGTTTTGGTTTAAGGAGCTACCTTCCTTAGGCTCATGTTCTTTAATTACTTATGGATTAATTACACCATCCCACAGATAATTGGGTATATACTGTGGACCTCTTAAAATAACTTTTAGAGGAGACAGACATAAGCCCATTTTTCTATTGGACAGCCCAGGTTGCCCCACACCTATGGATAGCTACCTTTGCACACCTCATTCCCTAATGTAAGTAGCTTCCCTCCCTGCTACCATAGCTAGCTTAGGAAATGCTGTTCTCCTAGCTGGTTCTGGCATGGTTGTGCAAACCTCCCTGCCTGCCTGTTGTTTGAGAATGGCATGTTCCTATTCCTCTTATCAGAAAGATATTTTTCTGACTCTGTGAACTCAGGGACTTTCAATTGATATTTATAAGACTGCTTGGGTATTTCTTCTCTCCTCTTCAGTTCTTCATAAAAGTTTCTGGTGAGTGGATCCCTCTCCTGGAGCATATTCCACAGTGCATCCAACCATATTCATCCCAATAGCACATTTCACTGGAGGTAGGTGCAAATCACCCAGTCTCCTAAGTTCCCAACATCCCATAAGCAGTAAGCAAGCCTGTAGCTTGGAAAGGTGACTTCACGCATTATGGAAGTTGGATCTGGTATTAATGGAACCAGGGGATACAAGTTGGATTCTGGGTAGACTGTCGCTGCTAGTGCAAACTCATTAGCAAGAAAAATAAATGTAATTAGATAATAGGTGTAGGGTTCTATTCCTGTCTGTGTCAATACTGATGGAAAATAATAGAGGTATGTTTACATTTAGATGTTGAGCCAGGAGGAGGGGAATTTACCACAAATGATACTTGCTGACTGTAACTTTTCACAACCAGTTTGTTTAAACCTGCAGAGATCCTGATTGAAAGCAGTATTTAGTGCTGGTCAAAGAGGGTGAGGCCAAGCACATAATAGCCAAGCCTCTGTGCACATAGTTTTAAACCTATAAAAATTACTTCAGGAAGACAAGAGACATGAGGAATTGCTGACATACCTGTCTCACCTTCTCACTCCTGATGGACAAGAGACTAGTCGTCAACAAGTTACTCTTACCTGCAGTGTCCCCCAAAATAAATGTGTGCACAGAAGACAACTCCTATCAAGAGAACAATTATTACTCAGAGCCTTCCATTCGGCCATGTGAAGCCTGCTGCCTAATTCTTCAGAAAGCTATCCTGATTTCTGTAAACAAGTCAATTGGGCATTTGTAGCGTCCTGCTCTTTAGGGCCTTGCTACTAAACTGGGGTCCATGAACTGGCAGGATAGGCATAACTCAGGAGCTCCCTAGAAATGCAGATTCTCAGGCGCTACTCAGGACTTGCTAAATCAGAATCTGCTTTGTAACTGGGTTCCCAGGTGATTGATATGCAAGTTAGAGTTTGGGAAGCAGTACCCTAGATCAGAGGTTCTCAAGCAGAAGGCCACTCAGGGTTTCTTGTTAGCCTTATGAAACGCAGTGAGTCTGGAGATGATAACACTTCTCAAGAGGACAGTGCCCAGAACTATGCTTTACTTTTGCAGGGACAAGATATGGAGAAGCTGGCCCTATTTTTTTTTTTATCAATCCCCTTAGAGATAGGGTTTTCTTTTCCCTCAGAAGAAGTCTAATGGCCAGTCAAAAGGAGCCTTAATAGTCTATCACCAGGGTCATTATCTAATATCAGTATCACTAGAGTTAAAATTATAAGCAACAGAAAACTAGTTCCCCATATCCTGGATGAGGGGCAGGGTTAGGGGTTGGCAGTATAAGCTTGACCAATATCTATTTCCTGCTGTGAAGGATCTCTATTCCTTTCAGGAAAGTTGTTTTCATTCCACCTGAAAATAGTGATTTTCCCACTTTAAATAGTAAAAGTCTGAGGATTGATGTGTGTGTTAGGATTCTTCAGAGAAACAAAACCAGTAGGATGTGTCTATTTATAGAGGCACTTAAGGAATAGACTCATGTGATTATGGAGGCTGGCAAGTCCAAAATCTACAGTTCAAGTTTGAATTCCTTCAGACTGGAAACCCAGGGAAGAGCTGATGTTGCAGCTCAAGTTGGAAGACCATCTGCTGGCCAGATTCCTCTTTGCTTGGCAGGAGTCAGTTGTTTCTTCAATTCAGGCCTTCAGCCGATTGGATGAGGCACACTCACATTATGGAGGTAAAGTCTACCAATTTAAATGTTAATCTCCTCCAAAAACACCTTCAGAGAAACATCCAGAATAATGTCTGACTGGATATCCAGGCATTGTTTGCCCAGCCAAGTTGACATTTAAAATTAACTATCACAATCAATCTTTGCCCACTGAACTGGCAGGATAGGCATAACTCAGTAGCTCCCTAGAAATGCAGATTCTCAGGCCTTTCTTCCTGCTCTTCTTGAACAATGCTGACTGTCACAACTGTATCTCAAGCCTTGCTTTACAGCTCTATATTGCAGACTTGTCTATCCCACTTGTATTTCAAATTCACTATGGCCCAGATGTCTGACTTTCTTTCTCATCACCTGCCCACCCGTAACCTTTTCTTTTCTTTCTCTCTCTCTCTTTTTTTTTTTTTTTTTTTTGTGTGTGTTCAGGACCACAGTTAATGGTATTCTTATCCAGTTCATCATGTAAGGCAGTAACCTAAGAGGATCTTCAACTCTTTCATCACCACCTTCCCTTCCCCATGTCCTCCTCCCCACTGTCCTCATTACCAAATGAAGATGTTCTCTTTTTTTTGGTATTAATTGATAATTTTTTTTTTTAATTATACTTTAAGTTCTGGGGTACATGGGCAGAACCTGCAGGTTTGTTACATAGGTATACACATGCCATAGTGGTTTGCTGCATCCATCTCCCCGTCATCTGCTTTAGGTATTTCTCCTAATGTTAGCCCTCCCCAATCCCCCAACCCCCTGTTATCCCTTCCTTATCCCCCTGCACCCCCTAACAGGCCTTGGTGTGTGATATTCCCCTCCCTGTGTCCATGTGTTCTCATTGTTCAACACCCACTTATGAGCGAAAACATGCAGTGTTTGGTTTCCTGTTCTTGTATCAGTTTGCTGAGAATGATGGTTTCCGGCTTCATCCATGTCCCTGCAAAGGACATGAACTCATCCTTTTTTATGGCTGCATAGTATTCCATGGTGTATATGTGCCACATTTTCTTTATCCAGTCTATCCTTGATGGGCATTTGGGTTGGTTCCAAGTCTTTGCTATTGTGAACTGTGCTGCAATAAACATGTGTGCATGTGTCTTTATAGTTGAATGTTTTATAATATACCAAAGGAAGATGTTCTAAGTACAGCAGCACTTTCCTAGGAAATACGAAAACTGAATGTTGTGCATCATTGCAACTGTCTATAACCAGCTGAAGTTTTTTTGTTTTTGTTTTTAACTGAAAACACACTGTTTGAGTGCCCATGGTAAGCCAAACACTGACTAGACCTAACTGATGATGATTTCCTCACCAATGAATAATAGCAATTGAGTAAACCAACCTTGCCAGACCTATGGATTCATTCTATGCTATTCAGAGTGCTAGCTTTTAATCCTCATTTAGTATAACCACTATGAAACCTGCCTTCTGGTATTTAAAAATTATTTTTTTCTCTCAGTGAAGAAATAATTGCATTTCTTCAAAGGCATGCTTTCATTTGCCTAGGAAATTAATAAACTAAATGTCTTAGTCCATTTGTGTTACTAGAACAGAATATCTGAGACTGGACAATTTATAAACAAAATACATTTGGCTCATGGTTCTGGAGGTTGGGAAGTCCAAGATTCAGGGTCTGCCTGTGGTAAAGACCTTCTTGTTGCATCATCCCATCGTGGAAGTCATCACATGGTGAGAGAAGGTGAGAGTGCACAAGATACAGTGAGAAAAACAGGGCCAAACTCTTGGGCTAACTAGTCCACTTTCATGATAATGGCATTAATCCATTCATGAGGAAAAAGTCCTCATGACCTAATCACCTCTTAAAGGTCTTCCCTCTTAAAGGTCCTATCTCTTAATACTATTGCAATGACAGTTCAATTTCAACATGAGGAGACATTCAAACCATAGCACTCAATTTTGTACATTTTTCATCTTTGATGGTTTTATTTTATTCCTTGACATCCCTAATATTTGAATATCCAGGTCTGTTGATGTTTTACCTTCTAAATATTTATCATATGCATCCCGAATACCATTAATCTGGTTCAACATGGACACATAGAGGAGAACTACACACACTGGGGCCTATTGGAGGATGAAAGGTGGGAGGAGGAAGAGTATCACGAAAAGTCACTAATGGCTACTAGGCTTAATAGCTGGATGATGAAATAATGTGTAGAACAAACCCCCATGACACGTATTTACCTATGTAACAAACCTGCATATCCTGCACATGTACCCCTGAACCTAAAACTTAAAAAAAAGTCTGGTTCAAATTGCCATCTCTTTAGGTTGTGGTAAATTTTTCCTAACTGGTTTCCATATTGCTAACTTTATGCCTTAACCCAGGCATCCCCAAACTACGGCCCAGGGGTCGCATGCGGCCCCCTGAGGGCATTTATCCGGCCCCCCGCCGTACTTCAGGAAGGGGCACCTCTTTCATTGGTGGTCATTGAGAGGAGCACAGTATGTGGCGGCCCTCCAACGGTCTGAGGGACAGGGAACTGGCCCCCTGTGTAAAAAGTTTGGGGATGCCTGCCTTAACCGCTGTCTTAAATTTCTATGTTTGATAGAAGTTATATTCAGGATTCTAAACCACTAAACTAATCAGTGCACTTTAAGAACTGCCTTTATCCCTCAGACATGAGTTTAAGATGCTAGGTGCCAGATCAAGAGAACCTCGTGTCTCATATTAACTCCCTGTCACCTTCAACTGAACTGCCATGTCTAGTCTTATAACTTATTTTCTGGTGGTCCTGAATTACTCATCGTCCTGTGTGAAAACATGTCACATCCTTCATGTAAACCACTCCTTGCTAGTCCTTATCTTTATATGAGCTTAGTTGTAGAGGATGAATATGATTTAGCCAGGTGTTGTATCAGGCAGAATCCCAACAGGAAACAGATGGTGCACACAAATTAGGATCATTTAAGGAGGTTTATTTACAAAGGGTTTAATTAAAGCATAGGTGGGGTGAAGAGGACTACCACAGAGTGCAGGAACCCAAGATTAGAAGCAGCTACTACTACCACTAGATTAGAAGAGATGAGGGGAAGAAATAGCTGCTGGAAACTAGAATGAGAGAGAATCCTGTACAGGAGGCCCATTGAGTGAAACAGATCTGCAACAGGGCCAGGCCAAGCACCAACACAGGAGGGAGAGTCTTGAGAATAAAAGCCTGATCATATTTACCTATTTCCTTGTGATCTTGCCATCATTTTCACAGGTGCCTTAATCCTCTGGCTTCTGATTTATGCAGATCAGCATCACTGGACAGGGAGAGGTAAGAAAAAGGGTAGAAAAAGTAAATCTGGAGGGCAAAGGAAAATACCCAACATGGGCTCATTCCAAAACCCTTGAGCTGTGGTGTTTTTATTTTTTATTTTTTATTTTTTTGTCTCATGTAAGTGCATCTATTTTATCCGTTTTACTACACTATGTTTCAAGGAAAGAGATTGCTTTACCCAGCTTTGGGTCCACAGAGCCCCAAACATAGAAAGTCTCATTGAGTTTAACTGGCCAGGTTCACCCGTACCTTTTCCTACTCTTCCCTTGCCTCTGAAAGCACCCCTTTCTTGAATTATTGCCTCTTGATTACCTTGTGCTTGATGTGTCTCTCTTGGCCCCAGGCATGGTGTTACTGCACTAGGCTCCATCTTGAATTGAGGTGGGGACCCTGGCAATCAAAGCCAACTTTTGCCAGATGCCCAGGAGAGTGGAGAGAAGAAAGCACAAGGTGTTTTCCACTAGATGGTATTTTGCTGCCACCTTCTGGCATCCTTTCACTACAAACCAGATTCTCTAGAAATTGAGTCAAGTCCCACCTCCCCTGGGAGGTGGGCCCAGCGGGAGTGGAAGAAGTAGAACTTTGCTCAATAACAAGAAGGCCCAGCTGGCTTTAGTCTCCTGTTGGTGAGAGGGCAGGAAAAGCTAGTATTTCGAGAAGCAATAAAATGTTTTCTAGTCTTTAGATTCCAAACCCTAAACTTTGGTTTCATCCTTTTACTACGGCTCTAATAAAACAATGAAATGTGAGTGGGTGTGGTGGCTCACACGTAATCTCAGCGCTTGGGGAGGCCGTTGCCTGAGGCCTTCCAAAGGTCAGGAGTTTGAGATCATCCTGGCCAACGTGATGAAACCTCCTCTCTACTAAAACGACAAAAATTAGCTGGGCGTGGTGGCAGGTGCCTGTAATCCCAGCTACTTGGGAGGCTGGCAGGAGAATCACTTGAGCCTGGGAAGCAGAGGTTGCGGTGAGCCAAGATCACCATTGCACTCCAGCCTAGACAACAAGAGTGAAACTCCCTCTCTAAAACAAAAAAACAAAAACGAAAACAAAAACAAAACAAAACACAATGAAATACCAGCTACAGCCTCTCCACCAACTTCTGTACAACTCCCAGCACAGATATGGATATATCATACTTCTCTGCCATGCTTGGAGTGGTTGCCCAAAGGGCAGGAACTGATTTATGGGTTTTTAATTTTTTTTTGTATGTGGCAATATATATAACATAAAATCATTGTAACTATTTTTAGGTGTGTAATTCAGTAGCATTAAGCACATTGTTGTGCAACCATTGCCACCATCCATCTCTACAACTTCCTTATCCTAAACAGAAAGTCTGTACCCATTAAATAATAACTCCTCACTCTTCCTGCTCCCAGCTCTGCTATCCTCTATTCTACTTTCTGTCTTTATAAATGTGCCTATTCTAGGGAGTACATGGAAGTGGGATCATACAATAGCTGTACTTTTATGACTGGCTTATTTCACTTAGTATAATATCCTCAAGGTTCATCCATGTTGTAGCATATATCAGAATTTCATTCCTTTTTATAGCTGAGTAATATTCCATAGTGTAACAGGGTGGGCGGGGGGGGGGTGGGTATCAGAAGACCTCTTGTTTCCCCAATCTGAAGAGGTTCTTGGCCTCTCTTACCCAGAAGAATGGGGAAAGGGGCTCGGAGGTGCAGTGAGCTTACAGTTTGCATAAATATCGTCAACCCAAAGAATTTTGTGGACAGCAAATTATTAGAGAGAGAAAGAGTGAGAGACAGCACTTCCATGCTGCCAAAGGAGATCCATAGAAGGAATCTGTATAGGGAGGGAGCAGTGGAATTTTAACCCTTGCGTTATTCCCTCCCTATTTATGTTCTCCTCCAATGAGAGGAGCTCTTTCAAACTTCCTCTGGAGTGATTGATCTTTGACTCTGATACCGGATTGGCTACTTAGTCCACGACTCTGACTTAGAGAGCCCCCTCCTCCCAGAGCTTTCCACGGACAAAGGAACCAATGTGGATTTCTCTTCCTAGCCTAAGCTGCAAAATCCAAAGAACTTTAAATTCCTGGATGAAGGGGTGGAGTGAGGAATCTCCTGTTTTTGAAACCCTGCCCCTGGCAGACCCGGGAAGAATCCCTCAATTGTATGTAATAAATGTGCAGAAAATATTGAAGGATCTAATAAATAGCAAAAATAAGGTTAGAGAGAATAGGTGATTTAAATAACTGAAATTGCAGTTATAGTTACACTTCCTTTATTCCCCTCCCCAATCCTATTCTCTCTCCTCCCTCCATAAAGGTAACCACTACCTGAAGTTGATGGGTGTCTTCCCATTTTATATTTTTATATTGTATATTTAGTTTTCCAAAACAATATATAGTATTCTCTTGTGTTTTTATATTCAATAAATAGCATACTATATGTGACATTCTGAAGTTTGCATCTCACTGTTGTTCTCAAGATTTATCCATGTAGTTCTAGTTCATTTAGTTTTACTGTTTTGTTCTTTTAAGGACATTCATATGACAAATTAGCCATCATCCTATTGCTGAACACTTAGGATGTTTCCAGGGTTGTTTTTTTTTTTTTTTTTTTTTTTTTTTTTGCTATTACAAATACTGCTGCCATGTATTATTTGTATCCTTGTGACCATCACCACATTTACTTGAGCACAGGCTTTTGCTGGGGTCTGTAATACACACCCTGAATTAGAATTGCTGAGCTACAGGTCATGAACATCATCACTTTTACTAGATTATGTTAAATTTCTGCTGGTACAGCAAAATAGCACTTCGAATTTGGACAGCAGTATTTGAGAGTCCCAATTTTTCAATGCTCATCTCCAATTAGTATTATCAGTCTTTTTACTATTTCTTGATCTGTTGGTTAAAAATGGTATAATGGTATCTAATTGCTTTGGTTTTCATTTCTTTGGTTTTTTGGGGAGATAAGCATCTTATAGTACGTTTATCAGTCACTTGGAGTTTCTTTTCTATAAAAATTCTACGACTGATTTATATTTTCGAGTTGGAAGGGGTTCTAAAACATATCTGCCCAATGAAGGCTTCTTATTGGTGTTTATTCCCTTTTAGTAACAGAACTTCAAGTTCATGTTTCAGAGCTTGCTACCACCAGATGTCAGCACTGTACCATAATCTCAGAGCCCAGCTTTGCCGGAAACGTGTTTTCCATGATTCAAGATGGTGGGTCTTAATCATGTTTGGCAATACAACTGGATTTCTGCACATTTTTGCAAATAACTTGTAAAAATTAAAATATACTTAAGTAAATTATATTCTTTAGAACAAAATTTTAAAGCAAGTTGAGCCCTGAGTCTAAATATCTGCATATGTATTAGATTTCTGATTTCTGCTGTGTCAATCTTAAAATTAGATGGTAACAGAATGTTAAAGCGAACATCTTTTGAATGATTATATGCAGAGAACTGTGCTAAGTGCTTTTCACATATAGCCACACGATTCTTACTGCAGTTATGTAAGGCAGGCATCCTTACCTCATCTGTCAAATAGGGATAACTGAGACAGAGAGAGGTTAAGAAAGTTGCTCACTAGCACACAGCTAGTTAAATGTCGCATCCAAGGTCTTTTAACGCAGGCAGGTTGCTTTCAAAGTCTGTATTCCCTGCTATTATGCTACTCTGGCTCTCAACATATGCAGTTCTGCAGTCAGCCTCCGTCCAAATCCCCTAGGCAGTTTGTGCTTAGGGATAAGAATAAACTGGAGCTAACAAGGGGGAATCCTTTCTAAAACTGTCTCCTGGTGGTGGAGGCGCATCTGCTTATTTCTGAGGTCAGCTGTATCTTCTAGTAAGAAGCCTTTTTCTTTTTTCTTTTAAATCTTCCTTCTTCCAAATCAGTTTCTAATATAATAACCCAATTTTCTTTCACTTTGCCTCTTGGGCAAACTTTCTCTGAATTCGACAGCACCCAGCAAGGAATACCTGTGTGCTAATGCTGCATGTGTCAGTGTATTTTCCAGCATATTTACCATCTTCCCATTAGTACCTATGGTCACAATATACCTTCACTTGGAAAGAAGGCATTGCCTTCTCTGCCTCTTACCTTTTATGCTCACAGCAGATTAACACCAGGCAGATAACAGATATAAGAGGGTGTGATCTAAATGCTAGAGAGGAGTAGAGACACCTGACCCCTGCCTTCCAGTGTCAGAGTGCTCACTCCTCACTTTTCACCCCCATTGTCCAGTCACTGCGTTTAACTAAATATAGGGCAGTATGATGTCTGCACGTTTAGCAACAGTCTCTCTGTGAGCTTCTTGCCTCTCCTTGGTGGAGCTGGCATTCACCAGGTTTCCCCTTCAATGAAAGACCAAGAAGTTTCTTGGGAAATAACTCCTCCAAACAAACTGGATCGTTTCAACTGTCCTTCCTAATAACAATGGCCATGTTGACTGGGGCTGGGATGATTTTGAGTATCAAGTTGGCCTACTGCTCAGCCAGTTCTCCAATATAATCCCTACTGACTGACGCTGAAGTTCTGGGGTGAGAAAACTACGGGAAAAAAGTGGCAGAATAGTTGCATGAAAATGCTTTTACTCAGGATCTAAAACAGTGCGACTTTGTTTTGGAGTAACGTTTAAAATGCCAAGATGAGGAAAGAGGAATTGTCTCTGCTTCTGAGGAAAACATAGCCCAGATATGGTAGAACAAAGTCTCTAAATAACGCATTGAGTTGTCCCGTTATGTTTTTTCACCCATGGCAGTGCCAAGGCTCTCACCTATGATGACGAAGTTGTTATAAACTGAAGGACATTGCCTCTTGAGGGCATGGGTGGCCTGACATGTCAGCTACAGGGAAACACAGCAGAATGCCATGGAGTGGCAAAAAGAAAGAATCCTGTGGGCTCAGAGAAGGTGTCCCTTGGAGACTCGTAGAAATCATGCCTCTGTCCTTTCCTCTCCCTCCACCCCAACCTGAAGATCTTGCTTTAGCAGGCATGGGGAAACAATTCAGGGAAATATTACTGATGATTGTGATTTGTACAAGTCCATATTCAAATGAAATCCCCAGGAATCAAGACAGATCATACAAAAACAAATTAGAGCAATTTTCCCTTAGGAGTTCTTGTTAGGGCATTAAAAATGTAGCTTTACATAGCAACATGTTCTGATCCCATTAGATTCAGGGAGAATATAATGACCCCAAGTACAGTGCCCCAAGCTGCTACTCTCCTCTTCCTTCCTCCTTCCTCCTTCCTCCCTTCTCCCTTTTCTTCCTCCTCCTCTCCTCCTCCTCCTCCTCCTCCTCCTCCTCATTCTCCTTCTTCTCATCCTCCTCCTCCTCACTCTGTTACTCAAGCTGCAGTGAAGTGTCACAGTCACAGCACACTGCAGCCCTGATTTCCCAGACTCAGGTGATCCTCCCACCTCACCCTCCTGAGCAGCTATGACTACAGGCACATGCCCCCACATCCAGATCATTTTTGATATTTAATATTTTTGATAGAGACAGGGTTTCATCATGTTGCCCAGACTGGTCTCAAACTCCAGGGCTCAAACAGCCCACCTGCCTCAGCCTCCCAAAGTGCTAGGATGACAGGGATAAGCCACTCCACCCAGCCCCCTTGTCTTCTTAAATTCATATTAGCAGAGAGTTTAGCCTCTCTCTCTCTCTCTCTACGTTTGCTTCTTTGTAACAAGCACGAGAGCAGTAGTTTAGCCAATCCTATAATCCTAAGGGTCCACCTTGCTGTACCACGAGGAGGAGAAAAGCAAAGAAATTGCTTGTAACTGCAAAGGGTACTACTTGTCTTGCCATTGTGGGGGCCAAGACCCTCACTGAAAAATCATGGATATAGGGCAGATTGATTAACAGGAGAAAAGGCATACAAATTTATTTAACACATATACAGGGGAGTCTTCAGAATGAAGACCCAATCCCCCAACAGAGTATAGAAGTTTATCTATTATCTTAAGGCAATCGAAAGAAGGCAGGTTCAGAGCATGGCCCAAAACAGGTATGTTAGTAAGTCAGGTTTTCATGGCAAGACAGGTTATGGGAGTGAGGAAGGAAGAGGCTTGGCTAGCAAAAGTAGTCTTGTGATATAGATGAAACCTCATAGGTAGTAGCCCTCACAGGGAATAGATGGTAAGTGTTTCTTTTCAGACTTTTAAAGTTGCCAGACTTTTAGTAGACTTCTAGATCCAGGAAAAGCCTAGAAAGGGAAGGCCTGGCTGCTTAGTGGAGATTCTCTCAGATGCAAATTTCCGTTATCTCTGTCACCTAGGTCCATGACAGCCACTTCAGAATTTGTCAAAGAAATATATTTTGGGGTAAAATATTTTTATTTCCTTTACCATGCAATTCAATTCTGTTTCTATTAAGTGGCCTGTGATGGTTGAAGTGCTCTCTTTGATATGGTGCTACAGTCTCCTTTTACCCATAATTACAGATTATCTCACACTTGGCTTGGTCTCCAAGTTACAGTTCTTTACTGACAAGGCTTTGTTAGTATCTTCACTCACAGGTGTTTCTCTGGGGTTAAATCCCATGACCAGGAGAAGCTTTTGTGTAGAATCTTCAGTTGGTCTTTTCATAAACCCAGGATGACATTCTCTTTTGGCCATGTAAGTACTGGTGCAGAAACCACCATCCTGATCCAGTCTCTTTCTATTTTCAGGAAAATTTCTTCATCAGAGTATGGCTTTCTTTTCTAACATTAGGTCTTAGACAGAAACACTTCCAAACACCAAAATTGGTTTTAATAATGTTGACTCTCAAGAAATAGTTTGTGGCCTCATCATTTTCCCTCATAGTAGGTAAATTCTGGAAAAATTTCTCACCACTTTCTCAGAAAGCTTAGAGAATTTTATAGTTTGTGGAAATGGGCAGAGGTGGGGATGCTGGGTGATTCTGCCCAATTGTTGAAAGAGCTGGAGCACCAGTGATTCTTCCTGAAATGGTGAATTTCTATTTGCCTTGCTTTGAAACAACCAAAAGGGAACATTGGATTTATTACTTACAAAACAGGGAAATTTAATGTCTCTATTGCTATAAATAGGGTTCTTAGAGAAATGATGACTTATAAGTTATCAGGGAAAAAAAAAACCAATACAAACCTTTGGGCTTATCGAGTACTCCACAAATTGTTCTTTATAGAACATGAAGGAGACTTTGGGGAGTTAACCAATTAATTCACTGTTAGAATTGTTGGTGTTGCTTGTTTCAGGCTCTCTGCTTTCCAAGCATATGGTAGGATTCAACTTTCTTCTCCACTGTGGTTGGGTGGGAAACATATGACCTAGTTTGGCCAATGAATTGTGAGCTCTTGTTAGTGTGAAACCTAATGGAGCTGTCCCTCTATCACAGCTACTGGCAGTGCACTAAATGGTGGCTCCTCTCTTAGCTTGGGTCCTAAACTTGGGACAAAACAGAATAGAACCACGGTCAATCCACAAATAACATGTAACATAACCAAGAAATAAGCCTTTGCTTTTTGTATCACAGTCCCAAGAGACTAGATTATCCTAGTGGCTTTGGAGGTGTGCTGCTTGGTTTTCCTTTCAATGAAGAACTTGCTGATCAGCTACAATGCAAGGAGGACAGCTAGCTGACAGCCTCCAGCTGTATCACCTTTGGGATCCACTGTAGTGTTTGAGCAAAAGCCATATTTCTCTCAGGCAGCCCCCACACAATGACTGAAACTGAGCATGGCGGAGATATACTTGGACCTGGCCTCTCTGCCCAATGTGGGACTCAGCTATTGGACATGCTTTGTTTCTATGCTCTCCATTGCATTGACCACATTTACATTGCATTCCGAGGTTATGCCTGCCAGATTCTGTCTTCTTCCTTCTTTCCTTTCACGAGTCTGATTTTTTTTTTTCTTCAGCAAAAGCCACATTCAATCACGAGTCTCATTGGCATCATGGTCTTTCTATGACTTTCTATGTCTATTCCTGTTTTCTCCCCAGTTATTTTTCAGAGGAATTCCTCCCCAATACATGTCTTACACTGCTAACTTATCCTTGATGTCTGCTTATCAGAGGACCTGAATTGATACCATTATACTATGGTAAAAGTCATCTACGTTGTGTACATGCTAAATAGAGCATGTGTATTGCAGCAGAGACAAGAAGGAGAAGAAACTATCAGAAATCAATAGAGATGAAATAACATCCTTCTGGGAGTAATAAATGGTTACATTTAAACCATCAGTGATTGAAACTAGCAGAGCAGTTGAGGGGACTCTAAAACTTTGGTTGAATAGTTGCCTTCTCCCTGAACGTGTTGCCCCTTTTGTATGAAGAGTGCTGCTCCAGCTTTTCTTTCCCAGGTCAAACCCAACATCTGACCCTTTCATTATCAATGCATACTCTGTCTGTGGACTGTGATGTGCATTTGTCTACTACTTTCTACTATAAGAAGGAGAATCACATTCATAATTAAAACAGAACATTAACTCATGAAGGAAAGGAGAAAAGCTCCTACCCTACAAGTTTTCTATTTAGAAAAACATACTGTAGATATATAGCATTTCTTAATAATGAGAAGAACCATATGTCTCCTCCACTCTTGAACGATTATTATTTAGCTGGGAATGAAAGCACAAAATAGGTCAAAAGGACATAATCTGCAGCTCCTGCATACAGCAATAAAAATAATATGCTTTGGGTTTTTATAATCATCTTAGGTAGCAACGGACTCATTAAGTATGATATGCCCTACAGGTTGTCCTTACTGACACTGAGCCAGAAGTTATAGCCCCATGCTTAAGTGTTCCACAATTACCTTCCTCACGATGTTAATTATCAACTTGGATTTCTCTCCTGGATGACTCAGTAGGCTATAATGGCCCTGATGGTAAATACCTATGGCAGGGCTGCAAAGCAATCATCCTCATAAAGAGGGACTGGGTCACTAAGATAGAAATGGTCGCATAAATACTATTGCCTGACGGGTCTCAGGGAGGCACTCCCTCCAGCTAAGAGAAGCCATTTGGTATATTCAGCACAATCTGCTTTACTGAACTAGAATTGCAAAGGTTTACCACAGCTGCCTTATCTGTAGGAAAATATGTCTTGCAAAATAACTATTTTCCCTTGAATTCTGCTTCTCTTGCTCATTCACACACTTAGGGCGCCAGTTGTGTCTTCCAGGAAACAGAACCTGAGAGGGAATAAAAAATGCAAGGAGTTTATTAAGGGGTAATTGTATGGAAAACAGAGAAAAGGCAGGATTGGGCGGGCACAGCTTCCAGACTATGATGCTGATCTGACTCCTGAAGAAAGAGGGAAAAAAGCAGTACTGAGCAAAAGGGCTTCGGACTGCTATGCAAATATGACAAAGTCTTGGCTAACCCAGTGGGGAGCCCCAAAGCAAAGACAGTTCATTAGAGAAGTCCCACGGTGCACAGGAAATGGCAGGGCTCTAGGAGCCCTGCTGAGCTCAGTCATCAGCTGGGGCTTCCCAGGAAGCATAGCCTTGGCTCAAAAGCTGGAAACTGTCAGCTAACTGCAGTTTTACAGCTGAATGACAAGTGCTTTCTTGGAGGAAGATAAGAGTGGTACACCTCCATGGCTGCTATATGTCATGTCATCTTTTTGTGAGTGCAAAGTGGATTCATTTTAGGGTTACCCTGTGGAATACATAAATGCAAAAAATAACAACAGGGTGGTAAATATGATCTTGCAGTCTTCAGGGTCAGGATTTGAGATAGATGACACCAGCGAGAAGCTGAAGACCTGTGCCTTTCTCCTTTTCCAGCCTAGAGTTCTGTGACTGTCTGTAGTTCTATCACTACCAGTCAGGTAACCTTTGGCAAACCTTTCCTAACTTCTCTGAGTGTTGATTTCTTGATATATGATACAGGAATATCATTGAAAGATAATCGTGAGGGTTAAAGGACAGATTTTAAAAATTCTCTGCATAAAGCATCTGCCATAAGTTTTTAGTGCATCTTCTTTTTACGTGAAAGTTGACCTTTAAATTAAGCTCAATTACCCTGATTAAGACCAGTGTGGGAGCTGGAGGTTCAAGAAGAGGAATGTCTGATTATTTGGGGATTAGTAAAGTAAGATGTATTAATTAGTATTCACATCTTGGGTTTCTTTCATTTGCAACCCAAAATAAGATAAAGCAAAAGAGGGATTTATTGGCTTATGTAAACTATCAGTGAGAGAGCCAGATATATTACTGGCTCCACGAACCAGGAGTTGAAATGCCAGCCGAGCCTTACTCTTCTCCTTCCTTCTCTGCATCTCTCTTTGTTTCAGCTTTGTTCTTTCAGGCTATCTTTCTCCTCAAGGCAAAAATCAAGGCCCATATTTCTCTGTTAGTGAATCTGGGAAAGTTACCATATTCATATTCATACATGTGAATCCTGGAGCTGCCAGTAAAATATATTTCCTTAATTCCAATTCAGAAAATCTTGTTATGGGCAATCCTCATGCAAACCAGATAGAATGGAGGAAGGTGGAGAAATTTATCAAAAGAATGGTTTACCCAGAGTCACTTTCTAGAAACTAGAGATCTCTACAATTCTGTGTCATCAGCTCTCTTTTTCTTTATCCATCTTAATCTTTAGCAATGAGCTGTAGAGTTTATGGTGGTAAAGGGACACATTTGCACTAGAAGATATTATGTGATAAAGACTAGGCTTATCCTTTTTTTGAGACACAGTCTCACTCTGTCGCCCAGGCAGGAGTGTGGTGGTGTGATACTGGCTCACTTCAATCTCCGCCTCCTGGGTTCAAGCGATTCTCCTGCCTCAGCCTCCCAAGTAGCTGGGACTACAGACATGTGCCACCATGCCCGGCTAATTTTTCTATTTTTAGTGGAGACAAGATTTTACCATATTGGTCAGGCTGATCTTGAACTCCAGACCTCAAGCGATCCACCCATTTCAGCCACCCAAAGTGCTGGACTACAGGTGTGAGCCACCATGCCCAGCCATCTTGTCTTATTAAGAAAAATATTTTTCTTAATTTCTTGCTGTATATTTTTTTCTCCCATAATTTTATCTCATTTTAATAGAAAGGCTGGGTCTTAATTATCTGGTGATGTCTTAGGTAAGGTTACCCCAAAAGCTGACCCTGAGGCAAGGATTTGAGTAGCAATACTTTGTTCAGGAGATCATACCAGTAGTCACGGATAAGGGACTGGAGAGGTAAGATGAACATGAAATGAGAGCAGGTTACTTACCTGTGAGCACCTGGGCCTCACTTCTCTTGGAGGACTCTGGAACATAGTTTTCTACATTCAGGGGCAAGAAGGTAAAAATATTTGTCCACCAAACTCTCTGAGTGATTGACTGAAAGCTACTTCCGAAGATGTTGACTCTCTGATACTTCTACCCTGCCCCAATATGATGAATGAGTGGGTAGCAGCAGCCAGACAAACCCCTTGGGCACAGAGTTACAAGTATCTTCACTTGGTAGCTGTTAGGTTGACAGTTACTAGAACAGTGAGCATATTGTCTATCGTTGCATAATAAATTACTTCCACATTTTGTGGGATAATAAATGTTTCTAAGCCATTGTTTCTGTGAATCAGGAAATCAGCTTAACTGGGTGGTTCTGGCTGGAGGTTTTCCATAAAGTTACATTCAAGATGTCAGCCAGGCTGCAGTCATCTGAAGGCTTGATGGGGGCTGGAGGATCCACTTCCAAGATGCAAGGCACCTGGCAGAGAGGCTCAGTTCTTTGCTGGCTGTTAGCAAGAGGCCACATGTTCTTACCATGTGGGCCCCTCATTAGGGCTACTCGAGTATTCTCAAGATATAGCAACTGACTTCTTCAGAGTGAGCAATACGAGAGAGCACAAGGAGAAAACCACAATGCATTTTATAACCTAGCATTGGCAGTCACATACCATCACCTAGTCCTGCCATATCCTATTTTGGTTAGAAGCAAATCACTAATTCCAATGCACACACTCAAGGGGAACTTTATCATCACCTTTTGAAAGTAGGTATGTCAAAGAATTTGTGGACTTATTTGAAAACCACCACAGTCAGTATGGGGAGATATACACTGGGCACCAATGGCATCTGCTAATGGTGAGTCTATATATCCTATGTTTTATCTGTCACCATCCTGGGTTTTCACAGTTTGTGTCAAAAGGCATAAAGGATGACTGAATCTGCCAACTGCTTCTTTTTTTGTTGTTGTTTTTTGAGATGGAGTTTCACTCTTGTTGCCCAGGCTGGAGTGCAGTGGTATGATCTCAGCTCACTGAAACTTCTGCCTCTCAGGTTCCAATGATTCTCCTGCCTCAGCCTCCCAAGTAGTTGGGATTATAGGCACACACCACCATGCCTGGCTAATTTTTGTATTTTTAATAGAGATGGGGTTTTACCATGTTGGCCAGGCTGGTCTCGAGCTCCTGAACTCAGGTGATCCACCCACCTCAGCCTCCCACAGTGCTGGGATTATAGGCATGAGCTACCATGCCTGGCCTCAACTGCTTCTTAACATTTACTTTATTCCTTCCCAAACACACATACATTCTCTCTCCGACTCTGTCCTCCTCTTTACCCCCATCCCAACCAAAAGGTTATTTTTTACCACTGGACAAATGGATTTCAAACAAATTACTTCTTCATGTCAGAGTCTATATTGCACTACTCTGGGGGCGCCACCACATTTTAATCCACAACTGTTATGCTGAGCATCTTGGTGGCATGCCAACCTCTATATTCCTTTGACTAAGAGCTCTGAGTTGTATATGTGGTCTGCCTAAGGATTGATCCTTTAACTGAAAGAACGTTGGCAACCTTAATCTCAGATTTTATTGTTTGTACATATAATTCCTTGTTGTTCCTAATATCACCACTTTTCTACTTTAATACTGTGTCTGTTCCCTCCACCTTATAGATCTCCATATCCCTCCTTTCTTCCTCTTAAATGTTACATATTGTTTGGCTTTTTCTGGAAATGAGTAATACAGGAGAGAGTGTAAAACATGCTATATGACTGTCTTTGACTCTACCTTATGGGGAAGCCAAACTGAGAAAGGGATTTGAATGTAGATGGTTTATTTGGGATATGATTTCATGAAGCAAGAGTGAAGAAATGGGGAAATGAGGCAGGGAGAGTGGAAAACCTAATATATCGGCACTTAATTGAGGTAATTGCTATGATAAACAGGGTCTTGATTTCACCAGGGCTTCCAAAGAAGTATAAAGAATCTCATGGGAGGTCAGAGCTCTCATCTATTTATATATCACTCCCTACCCCTAACTGTTTGAAAATCATCCCTGCAGACACTACTTTCCCAAACTTTTGAGCTTTGTTTATATACAGGCAAACTGCTAATATGAGAAAGCTTCAAAAAGTTCATGAGAGAATTTGTATTATGAAAAATTATGGATCATTTTCAAAATACATAATGTATTGAACAATGCAAAATACATGCATTGTTAGTACAGTAAGCTAGTACTAACTTTGACAGGATCTAGTTTGAGACACTAGGAAGGATAAGATACCAGTTTGGAAAGAGCCCTTATTAGAGCAACAAGAATTCTGCTAAAATTGAAGCAAGAATAAACATCAAATTTGTGGTAAAGCTTGGGTAGAAGAATGGTAAAATCATTTGTGCTTTATGAAAAATTTACAAGGATAATGCCCCAAAAAACCAGCAGTTTACAAATGGGTAACTAATTTTAAGAACACAGAATGGTGTTGAAGATGAAGCCCATGGTGGCAGACCATCATCATCAATTTGCCAGAAAAAAATTCATCCCGTTTGTGCTCTAACTGAAGAAGACTGATGATTAACAGCAGAAACAATAGCCAACACTGTAGACATCTCAACTGGCTCAGCTTACACTACTGTGATTGGAAAATTAAGGTTGAGCAAACTTTTCCCTTGATGGATGCCAAAACCATTGCGCCTAGATCAAGTGCAGACAAGAGCAGAGCTTTCAATGAAAATTTTAAGTGGGATCAAGATCATGAAATATTTCTTTGAAGAATTGTAACAGGAGATGAAACATGGCTTTACCAGTATGATCCTGAAGACAAAACACAATCAAAGGGATGGCTACCAAGAGGTGGAAGTGATCCAGTCAAAGCAAAAGCAAACTGGTCAAGAGCAAAGGTCACAACAACAGGTTTTTTTTTTTTTTTTTGAATGCTCAAGGAATTTTGCTTGTTGATAATTCTGGGGGGCCAATAACAATAAAATCTGCTTATTATGAGGGCGCTTTGAAAATGCTGCCTAAAGCTTTAGCAGAAAAATGCCCAGGAAAACTTCAACAGAGAGTTATTCTATACCATGACAATGCTCCTGTTCATTCCTTGCATCAAAACAAGTGCAATTTTGCAAGTTTTCTAAAGGTTTCATATTTTGAGTCTATGAAACAAACTGATAATAGATTAACAAGAAAAAATACATTTATTACATACACTCATGCGCATGGGAATCGCACAATATATAGAAACTCAAAGATAAACTGGTTGATGCTTTCACACGAGCTTGAGGTTACAGAAAGAATGGGGGCTTGGATCCTGGCACAACAGGTTATGGTGACAAGAGAGATTATGGGAGTAGGGAGAAGAGGAGGCCTGGCTAGCAAAGGGGATCTTCTTTTGTAGTTGAAATCTCACAGGTAGCAGCCCTTGGCAAGAATAGATGGTAAATGATTTTTGGGTTTTTTTTTCCGGACTTTTTTTTTTTTTTTTTTTTTTTTTTGAGACGGAGTTTCACTCTTGGTACCCAGGCTGGAGCACAAGGGCGTGATCTCGGCTCACCGCAACCTCTGCCTCCTGGGTTCAGGCAGTTCTCCTGCCTCAGCCTCCCGAGTAGCTGGGATTACAGGCACGCGCCACCATGCCCAGCTAATTTTTTGTATTTTTTTTTAGTAGAGACGGGGTTTCACCATGTTGACCAGGATGGTCTCGATCTCTTGACCTCGTGATCCACCCGCCTTGGCCTCCCAAAGTGCTGGGATTACAGGTGTGAGCCACTGCGCCCGGCCTTTTTCCAGACTTTTAAAAGTATCGGATTATCAGTTAATCTTTCCTAGATTTAGACGAGGTGGCCTAGCTGCACCAATGCAGATTTTCTCTACTGGTGCAAATCTCCTTCACAAAAGACAGCTTTGCAGGGATACTTCTGTTTTCTGATCATCTGACTATCCATGTCAAAGAAGTATATTTTGGGGTAACATATTTTCATTTCCTTCACCATCCCCTACTCCAGGAAGCCCTCCTAACCTTTGGACTAAATTAGCCTCCCTTCTCTTTCTATGGCACCGGGTTCATACATGTACTGTATTATCCAAAATATACTGTGATTGCATGGTTGAACCTGGGCACCATAACTTATTTGACTTTCTGTCTCTAGTACTCATTTTAGTCTCTGGAATAAAGAAGACTTCACATTTTACAGTAAGACAAAGAACCTACTTGTTTCCCAAAAATGTTGCAAGGCAGCCTTTCCGCCTTTTTTGGATAGGGTTTTTTCCCTTATATTTTATGATAAAGAAAGGGGTTTCCCTGGCAGAGTGAACCATGCCTTGCTGGGAAACATTCACAGAAGCTGACTCCTGGTCCTGTTGGTAGGACCTACAAAGGCAAGTGTCTAGGTGATGGTACCTAGAGGACACAACATGGTACTGACTGCCCCCAAACACCTCCTCTCCGTCCCCAACACGTGACTCTTACTTTTAAAATACCATCTGCAGATAATTTAAGACAATACTCCTAGGAGTTTCTTTTAAAATATCCATAAAATTTCTTCTCTCTTGGGTATAACAGGTTAAGCAGTCAATATGTGTTACCACGTCAAGCTACTATCTCTCACTTTGCAGAGAACAAAGGCAAGGCTAGGTGACAATGACTTTATATGAGGGAGATCGTTAGGGAAAGGATAATGACTGATAGTTCTCAGAGTGCATTCCTGGACCGTCGTCAGTATTTCAAATGAATTAGAAATGCAAGTTCTCACCCCAGACCTACTGATTCAGAAACTCTCCCTCTGGGGTTCAGCACTCACTGTGTTTTAGTAAGTTCTCCAGATGATTCTGATGCATGCTAAAGCTTGAGAACTTCTGATAAAGACACATACACACAAAAGCTAAGCCAGATTTTCAGCCCAATCGCTTTTTGGTTTCACAATTCAGGACAGTGCTCCTGGTGTCTGCTATTGATTAATCAATTAGAAATGTCTGCCTTGGCTGTGAGATGAGGAAGGGGATGGAGGTTGTACATGTCACTTACAAGGGCATATTCAGTTAAGCACTAAGGATCTCAGACAGAACAAAAGGCCTTCAGTAAATAGAAACTTGAGATGTTAGCCTACCATTTTTCTCTTAACCAGGGCTGCTCAAATTTCATCTGCATATTAATCCCCTGGGGATTTTGTTAATATGCAGATTCTGATTCAGTCTGCCTGAAGTAGGACCCACATTCTACATTTCGTACCAGCTCCCAGATGCTTCTCCTGCTGCTGATCTTTAAACTATGATTTTAGTATTGAAACTGTCTTGGCAAAAATTATGAGAAAATTATGACAGTGAAAGAGATCCGAGCTAACCAACCTCCATCTTGCCTTTAATTTGGAAACTGCCCTTAATCCTTCCTGGGCCTGGGCCAAGTTAACTTTGGGAGAGATTTAATTTATAGTATAAATGATAATAGCCCTTTCTAAAACTAAAACACCTTTGTAAAACTAATGACAGTCCACCAGATTAGGAGGATGAGTGGAGCCTGACTTCTGCTAAGGTGTAGAGATAAGTAATTACCAGCCGTTATTCCAGAGGTCACAAGATAACGCAACTTTCCCAATTACTCCTGTGGATAACATCACTGTTGTAGAACCTGAGATCGGCTTTTTGAGATGTCTTTTCAGGGTTCTGCATTTCTAACAATGATGGCACCACCCAGACCTGCCCCCCTCACTGCCCCCTGAAAAAGGAGGACCACTTTCCACACACCTCTTCCCTTGCTTGCCTAACTAGCCTTGAAATATCCTAGCCTCTGAATTTTCAGGGAGATTGATTTGAGTAATAACTCCATCTCCCATGTGATGTGGCTGGCTTTGTGTTTATTAAACTCTTTCTTTATTGCAATGCCATGGTCTCTGTGAATTGGTTTTGTCTGCAGTGGGCAGGAGTACTCATAAGTTAGTTACAGTACCAAGCCTCTAAACTTTATTTATCAACCTTGCTTTTCTGAGTCCCTGCCAAAATATTTTTAGCAAAAATAGACCAAATGTTATACCATTTTACACAGAAAAATACTGAAGGGAGTGCCACCTGGTAAAACCCTCTAAAGGGCAACTAACTGCAGAGCTGTGAGTGTACTTTTTCTACAGTGCTTAGTGACTACTCCTGGGCCCACTGGCTCTGTCAGATCTGCATTGCAGCGCTGCCAAAAAGAAATCCTTGGAACCTTCTCACTTTTATTTCTGCTTATTCTAGCCATTGTTTTCAACCTTTGGTTCAATGCAAGGTGGGAGCCAAAGTGGTAAACAGCATTGGGTGACTGATGTTTTTTCCCTTCTCTCTTTTCCCTTTTAAATAAAATCTACCTGCTGTCAATTACTGAGTACTTCTAGGCAGGAATAGAAATGTCACTAAAATCAGGTCAGCACCAGTGTGGAACTTTTTCTACCTGGGATTCCCTTGTATTATAGCAATAGTAATACATTTGAAGTCTCATCATCCTCTCCTCACCAACCTCCTTTTTCCTTTGTGGCTTTTATTTCTCTAAGGTTGCTTAAGTTATTCTATTAGGTATTTTATGGAAAAAAAAAAAGGCACCATGGACTACAGCCATCTGTGGTAATAGTGACCAAAATTCTCTTTACATTAAGAAACAACAAACAAAACCTTTCTGCTGCTGTTTTTCTTCCCCTAATATTCCGATTCATATGGGATATGATAGCATATATTTCTCATTTCTTTTTTTCTTCTTTCTTCCCTTCTACCTTTCCCCTGTGTGTTCTGCCCCTCATCACTTTCTTTTTCCCTTCTTCTCTACCTCTCTGTTCTCTTTCTCTCACCCTCTCTGGATTTTCCCTCCCCTCTCCCCTTCTCTCTTTGTTTCTCTCTCTCATCCTCTCTCATTATTATTCCTAGAATGTGTGAATATTATAAAAATCTTTCTTTCTGCCAATGAAGTCAATGCATGTATCCCAAAGTCTGTCATTCCAGACTCACCTGAAACCAAGTTCAATGAAGGCTGATAGCGTTCAGGATCCTCATCTAGTAACCACCTTCCAATGAATGCTCCAATTGTTTGTTTTAAATTAGTGCATTGTTATTAACCAACAATCTGAAATCCAATACTTGCAGCTAGAACATAGAATGAATGTGGAACAAGTACAAGATGCTTAAGGTAGCAGCATGTTTATTGCTTTTCATCTGAAGGCATTAGGTAATGAGGTGGGGTGAACAGCAATCTGCCGTTTCTGTTTATAGCTCACATCTTATGATATGAGATGAAGTGTCTCTGTCCAAATGAGGAGTGAAGTCAAAAAATTAGCCTCATGCTCACAACCTAGAATGTCTTCCTGATATGATGAAAGTGTTGACTGTAGCCTTCTTGACACACAAATCCTAAGCCCCTGGGAGCTCTATGAATATGTGCATAATATCAGTAACAGCTCAACCAAGTACTTCCACCAGGTCCAAGGCTCGGAAGCCCTTTGGTGATATTTTATCAATACAATAGGGGAGCAGAAAACCGGAGAGCTGTCGGAAACCCTCAGTGCCTTGCCTTCCTGCAGCAGCCTTGCTGGGAGGAAACCTCCCTGAGGTTTTCCATTTTCTCCTTATCCTCCTAGCTACACTTTCTCCTGCAGAGCTTGTTAGAAGCACTGCCCAGTACTTCTTCAATTGCGTGAGGCCTCAGACCTGTCTTCGGTTAACCAGCAGAAATCATGTTTTGCAATCACCTGCTGTACAACCACAGGCTAACTAGAAGCAACGCATGGGCAAGGAAGTTGACCAGTGTACAGGCCTTAGATCCTTTTTATCTATTTTCTTTGTCAATTATATTTCTAAGTACTTTGAAAATCCACACACCTTGCCTTGTTTTACAAACGATAGCCTGGCCTCACATGCACATTTAATATATGTCAGTTTTCTTGTATGTGTGCAGCAAAGAGGGATGGAGGAATTTTAGGTATCTTGGAAATGATTCCAAATACTTACATAATTTGCTATGTAAGTAACATGTTGTGCTGTGCAAGAACTTGGAATATACACTTTGTTCCCCTTGAGCATGTGATATCTTATCAGACCTCATATGAGAGACACAGAGCATTTGCTGTGACCGGGCTTCACTGTGTCAGCCACTTCTCTGATACCTGTGGTTTGCTCTGTTAATCTTTGAGCTTTGAAGCCTAGCCCACCAACACTGGTGCCGTCCTCTAGCACTGAGGGGCTTACATGTCCTCAGGAATCTCTGCTATGTTGAATGCCATCTCTTTCAAAAAACTGCTTGTAACCAAAAGATATACCTCAAACTTTCATTTGATGTTACTTTCCACAGAGGCCTGCTTCCATCCTGATTGTGCAACTAGACTCTAATAATTTTGGATCTCATTCACTATGTACTTAATGTACCTCATCTCTTGAGTCCATTCCCTATGAGATTTGTTCATGTTATTCTCCCCCTTTTTAAGCATTGTGAACCTAAAGAACAAAATTCTCTTTTGATGGCAATAAAGTGTGTGATTAATGAAATCACATTTTGATAATCTCCTTATTGTGAGCATACATAACAAGGAAGGATTTAAACACTTCAAGAGATTTTGCCCATCCTTCATTCAATGGGCATGTGCCCCAGATTGAGACTTCCTGAGGGGATAGCGGATTCCAGGCTTCTATCTCATGTTCCTTGCCACATTTCTTGCTTCATTGAGTCAGATTCTAGTATTTAAGGACTCACCTTGTATTTTGAATACAATGTAGCCCCTGTGTGCAACTGGGCATTATGGAAAAGCTCTGTTCCTCTAAACTGAAGTTGTAGTGGAGTAGTTAAGAAAGACTATAGGGACTGGAATCAGACTGACAGGTCCCAAATTCTGTCACTAGCTACTTGTTGTTTTAGCCTTAATTTCTCCAACTCCATTTCCCATCTGTAAAGTGTGGCGAATGTTGTAGGGGAGGAAAAACTTTGCCCTCTTAGGTTCAAGGGCTGGGCCTCCAAATTAAATTGACAAAAGAATGATTAACGGAAGAAAATGTTTACTATGCATGTGTGCAGGAACTTTATTTAAAAAAAGTAAAAATCCAAATAAGTGGTTAGACTTAAGACCTTATGTACCATAATAACAAAGGGTAATAAATGGTGGAGAAGTAACTAGACAAAGCAAAGGTGGTTTGGATTTTTAGGGGCAGTAAATAGTGGGAAGGCAAATATACAGGAAAAAATTAAAGACGATAGGGTTACTTAGTAAGCTTTGTTATGCAGACTCAAGTCGGAGCCATCTCCAGTGTCTGTGGTGATTAAGAGTCACTCTCCTCTTCCCAGCGCTGGAGAGGGGAGGGGGACACCTTCACAAAGGGAAATTTATGCCCTGCTTTTAGAGGAAATGGGGAAGATAAAGAGTTCCTTTCTTCTTCTTGCTGCTGCTTCACTGCCTTTAGCTCAAAATAATCCTTATGCCAAAGTGGCATATTTTGGGCTGGCACAATCTGATACCCTTCAGTGTGAAGTGTAAAGAGTAAGAATTTCAGAGGGCTGTTATAAGGATTAACAGTAGCAAACATTTTATAGGTAACCTCTTTTTCCCTTTCAGTGAGGTAGAGGAACAGGCTCTACATCACCTAGCTGCGGAAGTATGTACATGCTCTTTAGGGACCCCTGGGGAAATGGAATGCCTTCCTCAACAACTTCCCCACAAAGCCTAGGTGGAAAATCAAGTAGTCGTAAGGAGCAAGGCCTCACCTCGCCAAAGATGTTTTATTTACCATAGGGGCTTAGTGTATGTTGGTGGTGAGACAGCTTGCCTGGTGGTTAGGTGGGACTGGGCTGAGCAGATGAGGAATGATGATTCGCGAAGTAATCTCTAATGGCCACTTCTCTTACCCTCACTGCAGCGATTTGATCACAATATTTTTATGTTCTAAAGACTTTCATCCATAACTGGCTCAAGCTAAGGATTAGGATCAGTCACAGGCAAAGTTGTTTTTCTTAATAGCACCCTGTTTTGCTCTCTAATCAATATTTTGTCCCACTCATTACTCAAAGAGGTGCTTTGTGTGCTATTTATTAGTATTTTATTAGCATGGTAATCCCAAGCCTCCCAGACACTCCTCTCATTTAAACTGAATCAATCTGGAGTCTCTTCTCTAGGGGCTCAGCTCTAAATCTAGCTAATATGGTAAACTAAGGCCTACTGATGTATTAAAGAGGGTTAATGAGTTAGTTTCATCCAGGGCCAGCTTGAGGTGGTATAGTTAACCATCTACTAAATTATTTGATGGCACAATTTTTCCATTCTTCTTCACCTGACCATTCCCACTAGGCTGTTGAAAATGGCCAGAATTTAATTTGAAAAATGTCCAGCATGAATCATTTATTTGGGTTAATAAGCTGTTATGTGACCTGGGAGTTAAGTTCTTAAGCGGGGATGTGCTAGAAAAAAAAGTAAATCTTAACAGGAGCCCCTTGTTCAGGCAAATGCTACCCAGTTTCCATGAACACAGTGATTCAGGGTGGGAAGAAAAAAACACAGAGTGTTTCTTTTGTACTTAAGAAAGTAACTCCCCCTCCCCACCGAGCTCATTTCTCTCAAAACTGCCTATGCATATCAGATCAGGAACATTCACAAAGTACCTTACCTCGAGGCATATTCTCATGTGAAATATTTGGAATAACTAAGAGTGTAACTTGGCAACTGGAATGTTAAAGTTGAAGTTTCTTTTCTACTTCTGTATATTGGAGGATCTTTCTTACGTATTTTTGGTGTATCCAGCCTCAGACTTGCTCTTGTTCCCAGACCTGCTGTCCACCTAGATGTGTCTTAAAAGCAAGTCCCAGCACTTGGGAGGCAGAGGTGGGTGGATCACGAGGTCAAGAGATTGAGACCATCCTGGCCAACATGGTGAAACCCCATCTCTACTAAAAATACAGACATTAGCTGGGCATGGTGATGCACTCCTGTCATTCAGGTACTCAAGAGGCTGAGGCAGGAGAATCACTTGAACCTTGGAGGTGGAGGTTATAGTGAGCCAAGATTGTGCCACTGCCCTCCAGCCTGGTGACAGAGAGAGACTCTGGCTCTTAAAGAAAAAAAAAAAAGCAAGTAGGTTTATTCATGATTCTGAATGCTTATTCTATACAACAAGAAAATTCTTAGTTGACTTTTGGAAACTTTAGGTTTACATCCAAATGCCTCAGGGCTAGACAAATTGTCCTCTTAACAATTTGTTCTGAGATAATCTTCTCAGTGGAGGCTTTGTCATGTGGAAATAAATGAAGACCACCTCAATGAAAACAAGCAAAAGCTATTCAGAGCTTGCTATAGCAAGAGAGTCAGCCACCATCACTTGTGTTTTGGCAGAGACCCCAAGGTGGGCAGAGGAGTGGGGAAGCTTTATGTTGGATAAAAGGGTGGATCTCATGCATGCCCTGATTACAGGCTATTGTTATAGGAAAGCTGTGAGGGGCTAACTAGAAGGACGGCATCTTATGTGATTGGTTAGGGGTACATATTTGTTTTTCTCTGGTCCTAAGTTGGAAGAGAGGACAAATATTAGGGAATCTATCAGTTATTAATCAAGTTCTGTCTACTTTGGGATGCTTGTACAGAGATTTCTATTTAGTTTCCTGGGTTGTTATTAGAGATAGCAGTCTGACTTTCTGCAAGTCCGACTTATAGATAGCAGGCTGGCTTCCTGGGCTGATTACTATAGATAATTTATTGGTTTCCTGGGCCTGTTACTCCAGGTTGTGGGTCAGAGTTCCATTTTATGTATTGTATGGCCATTTTTTCTATTTCAATTCAGTCTTTTAGTTGAGAGGCACAGAACTTCATATCAATTTGAATAAAGCTATCTGATAAATTTCCATGTGACTTTTTTATACATTCTGCGTTGGGAAATAGTTCCTTTTATAAACCCTGTAGTGGATGCTATACTGTGTTGTTAGGATTCCTTTTCAGGATGGGAGGATTTATTCCACCAACTGCCCTCAGGTGTCAGTCCTGTCCTCTCTGAAAATTGCCCTCTGCTGAGGGAGCTGATGTGATGCCCAAGTGATCCCCTCTCACATGGGCAGCCAATATCTGGTGACTGGTCAATGTAGGAGGCATAAAGGCCCAGCCTCCTTGGCCCAACTTGGGACAACTCTGAAGGACCGTCCCAGCTTCTTAACTCCTATTAGAGTACACCAAGACCTTGGTTGAGATGGCCTTACCGACTCAACTTCTCCCTCTGCCCAAGTCAGCTCCCTTTTCTTCCCCAAGTTTTGATCCTTAGAGCATTGCGCAATAAACTTTCTCTTTGCTAATCTCCATCTCAGAGGTGTTTGCTTCCTGGGGGATATTACCTATAATAATTCCTATTTAAAGTATCCTAATTTGAGTGTACCATCTGTTTCCTGCTGGGACCCTGACTGGCACAGGATATTATGTTTATTATTTATCCCATTAAATGTAGGTTCATGATTCACAACAAGACTTTTTTGTTTGTTTTTCACATAGACCAGGGGATTTGGGGTTGTTCGAACTGTGGGAATACAGTATGTTTAACATGCTTTTTACTTATTTATTTTATCACCTTTTTTGGTCTGTCACATTTACATGCCCCCCCCACCACACACACACAAACACACACACACACACACACACGCACACACACACTCCTTTTATAATAAATAATAAATGCCCAATGTATTTATTGAGGATTCAGAGCTTGTTGGAACTGAGGTACTACACAGAGAAGGAACAGATGCAGCGTATCTTGTTTTGGACTTGCACAAACACTGTCAGAGGCAGCTGAAGTGCCCTGATAGAGTATGAAATTGACAAAATAGCTTATTTGTTGCCATGCTACAAACCATTTATACTGTGCCTTACATAACTGTTCTGGAAGAACATACACCACGATTCTGTGTACTTCAGTTTATAGCAATTTTCACAAACATCTGTCTCTCCTGGTTCTTCAGCCAAGTTCAGCACCTCTAAGACAACATTGTCATAGTAAGGAAAGCAGGATCAGCACCCAGCTATCTGTGAAAAATATGTCCATATCCAACTTCTTTGGCTGTCTGAAGGGCAGAATTATAGCACAGCTCCTGAAGGGCCCAGGAGCTGGACTGCCTGAGTTCAAATCCTCCCTTTGCTGTTTACCTACTCAGTGGCTTCGAGAAAATACTTAGCCTCTCTGTGCCTCAGTTTCCTCATATGTCTAATGAAGAAAATGATGATAATATCTATCTGATAAAGTAGTTGTGCAAATTGAATGAGTTAATCTATATAAAGCCTTTAGTATAGTTTCTAGCATATAGGAAGCATCATATTACTATTATAATGTGAATGTCATTGCTTACCATGTAGAATTTTTAAGTTTAGCTTGTAGTCAGATCTGTCAGTATTTCCTTTTATTTTTTCTTTAAGGTAAGAAATCGTAGAGGAAGAAAAATGGACAATTTGACCCTAATACTATTAACTTCCAGCTATATTTTCCTCTAGCCTATTTCTCTAAATAATTTAAAATGTGTTATAGCAAATAATCAAAGAGTTGAAAGACAAGAAACATATACTTTGGGCTGGGTGTGATGGCTCACGCCTGTCATCCCAGCACTTTAGGAGGCTGAGGCAGGTGGATCACTTGAGGTCAGGGTTCAAGACCAGTCTGGTCAACATGGTGAAACTCTGTCTCTATTAAAAATAGAAAAATTATCTGGGCATGGTGGCACGTGCCTGTATCCCAGCTACTCAAGAGGCTGGTGCAGGAGAATTGCTTGAACCTGGGAGGCGGAGGTTATAGAACCAAGACTGCCCCAATGCACTCCAGCCTGGGTGACAGAGTGAGATTCCATTTAGAAAACACAATACAAAAAGAAAAGGAAACATATACTCTGTTTCCTCCCAGTTGATCAGACAACATTTTGATATTCATAGTATATAAAGAGAACCATAAATTAGTAAGAAAGACAAAAACCCAATAGACATGGGCAAAGTGCAGGCAATTTACAGAAGAAATATGAATACCCAATAAACATCACAAGATGAATAACTTCTCTAGTAATGCAGAAAATGCAAATGAAAACAAAAATAACATCCCTTGTTCCCTACTATTTTGGCAAAACTGAAAGAGAATGATTGAACAAGATTTCTGCATTCTCCACTCCTCTCACCCTTTGCCCCAGACTACCTCTGGTGTTCCAGAACCTATACATCTTATATTCATGCTGGTGCATGCTATTAAAGTGGAGCACTTTTTGTTTTAAGCTGAAAATTTTCTATCAACATCTAAAATGATATTTTTTAACCTTCCCCTTTAATCTGCTTTTATCTTTGCTCCCCCTGATATCTTTTTGCTTAATTAGTGTACTGGAAAATTAAGTAGAGCAATTCACTAATTTCTTCAAATATATCCATTCTGCTATTCAATTCATTTATTTTGATTGTCATAAATCATGTTTTCAATTTCTAATACCTGATTTCATCTTTTTCATAGCAATCTGTTTTGTGCTTCCGAGTGAGTTTTTCTCTTTAATCTCATGGACTATTGCTCCTGTTTGGGACTCTGAGTATTATAATACCTCTTTCATATTTCAGATAAATTCCTCCTTTTATTTAAACTATTTGAGTATATTTCTATTATTTGCCATCAAAATAATCCCTAACTAGGACAGGAATCTTAGGGAGAATCAAGTGGGTGAGATCACATCTAGTTAGTTGAATTGGCAAAGACTTTATGTGGTGATTTATAACATTTGCTTTTCTGGATGGATATGACCTAAACTACCAAAAATGAGGAGAGTGGTCTGGTTGAAAGAAGAACAGTAACAAAAGCAGTAAAGGTTCTCAAAAGCAAGAAGCATTACAATTTGGCTAGATCTACCATGCAGTAGGTAGAGTGGTGGTGGAGGTGGAGGTTAATGGAAAAAAGCTGGGAAGGTATTTTAGGACATTATATTGAAGGCTTTCAATGCTAGAGAGAATACTTGCAACTAGCTTGACATTGAGGAGATACTGAAAGGGTTTGAATAAAAGCATAGCATAATTAAAGCTATTGTTCAGAAAGACTAATCTGACTCTAGTGCACAGAATGGGTTGGAGTAGTGGCTGAGAACAGGACAAGTGGGAAGACTATGGAATTAGTTCAAACAAGGTGTAATGAGTGTCTGAACACATGAAAATATTTCACACTCTATATAGAATTTGGACATTTGGTTTAGAAAATAGCACATAGAAAGGAATAGTTGTATTTTCATATTCCAGTAATCAAGCAATACATGATACCAGATTATAGCAATAAAACGCAAAATGGCCAAAATGTAACTCCTGCTGCATTAAAATGAGTTCACTTATTACCCCCTTTAAACATTTGTTTAACAGTTTCTCATGATATTTCAACAAATAGCATTGATAGCATGTGTGAAATTAGAATTACATTATTTGGCAAGTTCCTTAAAGACTTAATCTTTAGAAATGTGTTTCTTAAAATGAATTTCTATTTCCTCTTCTTCCTCAGTTAAACAGTCCTTCTGTTTTACTTTTAGCATGTTTAAGAATAATTGTATTGATTTTGCTCTTGAATAGTTCCTGGGAAAATCTGCACTCTGAAGCTTTTCTTAACTTTAGAAACCCAAGGGAATTGAGGCATAGGGAACATAAATGTAACTGTCCCCCCTCCAAATAAAGCATGTAAGTTCAAGAATGTTAAAGTGAGCATAGGATAAAAGAGTTTAATTTTCTTGGTAAGAGCACAACTAACTGAATTTGTTGTCTACATATCAGTACTGCAAGGACTGGAGGTGAAGATGGGTAAAATGCATAGATTTTCAGAGCACAGTGGTTGTCCTGTTGTACCACTCAGATGAACCTCCTCATCCTTATAGGGCTTAGGCACTGGTTGTCTCAGTCCCTAGGAGTACTCTCAGTCCTCGCTGGGAATTGACTTTGGCTGAAAACAAAACTGCCTTGCTCAAGGTCATAACCTTTTCTAAGGTACAGTCCATTTCCAGGGACTAGTTTATTTGTGGGTATAAATGCCCAGTCCATCAATCCAGCTTGGGAAAACTCTGAAAGAACATCTCAGCTTCAGAACTTCCTGATGGAATTGGCTGAGGTCTTTTGTATACATTTTTTTTTTTTTTTTTTTTGCTGGATGTAATACCATAAATTTATTGGCTTAAAATCACACAAATTTGTAACCTTATGGTTTTTGGAGCTCAGAAGTCTACGATGGATCTCACTGGACTAAAATCAAAGTGTCAGCTGGGCTCCTTCCTTCTGAATGCTCTTAGGGAAAATCCATTCCCTTTCCTTTTCTAGCTTCTAGAGGTCATCTGTAGTCCTTGCCTTGTAAACCCTTCTATCTTGAAAACTAGCAGCATATCAGGCATCTTATCTCCTCTCAAACCTCTGCTTCCATTTTTATATCTTCTCTCTCTGACTCTGGCCACCCTGCCTCCTCCTTTTCCTTATAAGGACCCTTGTAATTATATTGGGCCCACTTGGCTAATCTAGAATAATCTCCCATGTCAAGACCCTTAACTTAATCACATGTGCAAAGTTCCTTTTGCCATCTAAGGTAATATATTCACAAGTTCCAGGGATCACGATGTGGACATCTTTGTGGGGCTGTGGGAAAGGGGGTTGGGAGGGAAGTGGTCATCATTCTGCCTACCATGCCTTTGTTGGTGGCCACGTCACAACCTAACTTCTCCTGCCCAATCCAGATTCCCTCACTTTCCCCACAGGTATTGTTCCTAAGAGCACACCCTGGTAAACCTCCTGCACACAAAATCCATTTCAAAGTCTGCTCCTCAGTGAACCCAGCTGGTTACACAGAGCAATGTAGGAGGTTAGGAGAAGAGGCTGGTCATGGACTACACATTTGTAGTAGAGTTAAATTGTAATTACTCCTGAGAGCCTTGGCAGACCAGAGGCTGACTCAGAATTCCTTTGGACAGCACCCTGTCTTTACTTCCTGAAATAACACTCGTTAGCTCTCCAGAGACTTAGATCTTATTTTAAAGCAAGGGACTTAGTTTTTTCTTGGCTCTTTCATGTAGGAGATTGTCCCACATAATGCTGAATGAAAATACCAGGGGCTTCAAAGAGGAAACTAGGAAGGAGGGGTATTGCAGGTTGGGTTTTCTGGGAGGCAGATTTGAAGATGAAGAATAGTCTGCAGAAGGTTTCTTAGAGAGTACCTTTTGGTGTCAATATCTATGAAGGAAAGGGAGGAATCAGGACTAGGCAGAGGGAGAAGTTGGGCTTCAATGTAGTCTCAAGAAATGACTCAGCCAATCCCATGGAGGAGCTCTGGAGCTGGGATGCTCCTTCAGAGGTGTCCTAAGTTGGGCAAGGGAACTGGGTCTTTATACTACTGTAGTAACCAATCATTGGAAATGAGCTGCCCTTAGAAAGTGGAGGAAAAACTGCCAAACTGTTCTTGCAAAGTGGCTGCCCGATTTTGCATTCCCATGAGCAACATATGAGAGTTGCAGTTACTCCACATACTCATCAGCAGTTGGTATTGTCAGCTATTATTATTATTTTTAAAAGTTCTTTTAGCCATTCTAGAGTGTGTGTAACTCCTTGTGGTTTTCATTTGCATTTCCCTCATGATGAATGATGTTAAATGTCTTTTTCCATGCTTACTTGCCATCCGCCTCTCTTCTTTGGTGAAATGCCTATTCAAGTCTGTCCAGTTTTTAAACATTTAGTGGTTTGTCTTATTGCTGAATTTTGAGAGTTCCTTTTTTTTTTTTTTTTTTTTTAAATGAATGAGAGGTTATGTTGCCCAGGTTGGCCTTGAACGCGTAGCCTCGCCTCCTCAAGTGCCACGACAACTGGCCTGAGCCATCGCGGCTCCCGAGAGTTCCTTCTATTTTAGGTACAAGTTCCTTCTCAGTTATATTTTTCAAATATTTTCTTCTGAGCTGTCAATTGTCTCCTCAAGAGGTGTTTTTAAGAACTAGAGGTAGTAATCTCTACTCAGTGCCTAGATTTAGAAGGTAGGACAAGAAAGGAAGGACCAAGGTGGGGAAAACTGTAGTGGTCTAACTGTGCCTCCAAGGACTGCATCCAGGAAGAGCAGCCAGTTTTATAAGACACAGTTTTCTGCTTCTATTGCTACAGCACATGGCACTGATATAGAATTACCAAAAATAAATACAGCAAATTATAACAAGCTTGATTCTAAAACTCTGAATTCCCTCCTACTAGGGAGATTCCTGCCAGTGAAAATAGCACTCACGTAATGCTAATTATACAAAGCAGTTTTTTTACTCTGTAAGTAGTGAGGTAAATGGTAAGATGGTACTCAGTAAATAAAATCAACTTTAAACAGAGAAGCTGCTGCTCTGAACACGCCTGGGTGTGGACAGCAAGTCATCTTAGTTTTGGAAAGAGCCTGCAAGCTGCTCTGCATAGGTATATACATTTGCGTTGGTGCCCATTATTCTGAGAAAAGTCCCACACAACCTTTTGTCTTCTAACAAAGTGCACATCTCTCATTACCCCCTGCATGCTGAGCTCAAAGTCAAGTGAGATGTTCTAGCTCCAAGGAGGCAGACACCTGCTGTTCTCAAAGCTAATTCATTTGTGTTCCCACAAGTCTAACCTGAAAGCAGAACGTAAGACAAGGCTTTTGGTGCAGAGGGTTATTGGGGGGAAGGGATCTCAAGAAGCAAGTGTGAAAGGGGAAAGTGAACAGGGAAGGAGAATAAACTTATTGAAGATGTAGTGAATGATTTCACTACTGTTGTGTAGTTCCCCTATACTGACTGCCCGATTTCCCAGCTTCTGTGGGTTTTGCTCTTAATAGATCAAACCTACAGCCTTCATTATAGAAGCATCCTTGAACTACTAGAATTGCCTTATCTGGAGCCAGTGAAAATCAGGAGTGCCTGGGAGTTTGCAGTCCCCTGGGTTCCCAAGCCCCAGAGTGGCCCATCACCAGTGGCTAGTACAAAAGTGTGAAAGCTTGGGAGGCCGAGGCGGGTGGATTACGAGGTCAAGAGATCGAGACCATCCTGGTCAACATGGTGAAACCTCGTCTCTACTAAAAATACAAAAAAAAAAAATAGCTGGGCATGGTGGCATGTGCATGTAATCCCAGCTACTTGGGAGGCTGTGGCAGGAGAATTGCCTGAACCCAGGAGGCGGAGATTGCGGTGAGCCGAGATCGTGCCCATTGCACTCCAGCCTGGGTAACAAGAGCGAAACTCCGTCTCAAAACAAACAAACAAACAAACAAACAAACAAACAAAAAAATGTGTGAAGCCACAGCTCCCTTGCCTCCAGGTGGGACACACTCTATGGTGTGATTTACATTGCAGAATTTCCCAAGGCTGAGATTCACCTGAAATCTCTCTTTGCCTCTTTCTTCACTAGCCCTGCTCTGTTTCCCCCACACCCTTACTGCTCTCTCCTGGAAACACATCCTTAATAAATTGCTCACGCAAAAATCCACATTTCAGGGTCTATTTCTGGGGACAGGACCAAGACCTAAGGATGCACTATGAAGATTGCCTCTGTGGGAAATGGGAACGTTATTCTTCCAGGACGTTCTGGGAAGCATACAGAAAGCCACCCTCCCGCAACCCTATATTATCTGAGGGTTGGGAGGCTGGGACATTTATCTCCTGCTTGCAGTCTCCTATTGGTTGAAGGCTAGACTCTGGGTCTGTTAATGTCTCTCTATTTCTTGGCAGAGGTATTTTTGTCCCTATGACTAAGGCTCTCAAGCATCAGAAAAGGATTCAAGGCATCAGAAAGGTCCTCAAGGCAGAAAGTGGAAAGATGACTGTGGCAAGCATAAGATGAGACTTCTGAGTTTGAATATAACTGTCTGTGGTAGACGTGGGTGAATTCAGAGGTAGGCCAAGGGATGCGATGTAAGGTATCAGAAGTGTGCTTTAGGATGACCTAGCAAGTCTAACCTGAAGAACTATAACCCTGTGATCCCCCTGGACAAGGCATGACTGAAGTCTGTGCTTTAGCTAGTAGAGCAGTGTGCAGAGTTCAACAGTTATACTATATAGCAGGGATAGTGCATCAGCAACTGTCAGACTAGGCTGTGTGAACCCTAAAGATATATCGAGATACCCCAAGGGATATGTATTAGTCAGCCTGGGTTGCCCTTACAGCATACCACAAACTGAGTGGTTTAAACAAGAGACATTTATTTTCTCACAGTTCTGAAGGCTGGAAGTTCAAGATCAAGATGCCAGCAGAATTGGGTTTTGGTGTGAAATTAAAATAGAATCCTAAGCCCCGCCCCAGCAGACTGAATGAACCCTTCTTGGCCAAGGGAATCCCAGAAAAACTGAAAATTAAGTTCCCTGGCCATGACGAGACGGGTTTGGTCATGCCTCAGAGCACCCCCATCCTTGCTAAACTTTCCTGGATTATTTCCTGAATTAAACAGAAAACCAACCCTGAAAAAACAAAAAACGGAAGACTTGTTCCATCACTGACTTCAGCCAATCACCTGATGCTTCCACCAGACTCCCCTCCCTTTCTGTGGTTTTGACACACCAATAAACAGTTATACCTTGTGTTTCTTCCTTATGTTCTTTCCATGGACTGGCTTTAGCTGGTTTATAAAGGTTGTACACAAGACACCTTCATGTTCTTTTGTTTCACCTTTTGACATAATAGGGCCAAATTGTAATACATTTAAACGTTAAGTCTCTACCCCCGAGTGAACATGGGATGTTTATAACATATATATTTGCTTACTATGCATGTATGAATTTCCCCTTCATGAATATTCATATCTATACACATTCATATTGTTTAGATATGTATACTTGGCTGACATGGTCAGCATAAATTTCTGTCTCACCCTTCTTCCCTTAAAGTGCCTGCTGAAGGCTTCTTGGCTGAAGGCTTCACTTCCCGGCTTGCAGATTGTAACCCTTTTTACGAAATAAAGCTCTTCTTTCCAAATTTATGGACTTTGTGATTTTTTTTTTTTTAAACAGAGTTTTGCTCTTGTTGCCCAGGCTGGAGTACAATGGCACAATCTTGGCTCACTACAACCTCTACCTCCCAGGTTTAAGCGATTCTCCTGTTTGAGCCTCCCAAGTAGCTGGGATTGCAGGCATGCACCACGACGTTCGTCTAATTTTGTATTTTTAGTAGAGACAGGGTTTCACCATGTTGGTCAGGCTGGTCTCAAACTCCTGACCTCAGGTGATCTACTTGCCTTGGCCTCCCAAAATGCCGGGGATTATCAGCATGAACCACCTCACCTGGATGACTTTGCGATTTTTTTTTTTTTTCTTTTTGAGACGGAGTTTCGCTCTTGTTACCCAGGCTGGAGTGCAATGGCACGATCTCGGCTCACTGCAACCTCCGCCTCCTGGGTTCAGGCAATTCTCCAGCCTCAGCCTCCTGAGTAGCTGGGACTACAGGCATGCGCCACCATGCCCAGCTAGTTTTTGTATTTTTAGTAGAGACGGGGTTTCACCATGTTGACCAGGATGGTCTCGATCTCTTGACCTCATGATCCACCCACATCGGCCTCCCAAAGTGCTGGGATTACAGGCTTGAGCCACCGCGCTGGCCGACTTTTCGATTTTTAAGTTGGCACTCGTGGGGCTTCTTTTTCTGGCTTGCAGATGGCTGCCTTCTCACTGTGTTTTCACTTGGCCTTTTCTCTGTGCATGCACACTCCTGGTGTCTTTTCCTCTTCTCATAAGGACACCAGTCATGTTGGATTAGGGGCCCCACCCTTATGGCCTTGCTTAACCATAATTACTTCCCTAAAGGCCCTATCTCCAGATATGGTTACATTGGAGGTTAGGGCTTTAACATATGAATTTGGGAGGGAACATAGTTCAGTCTATAACAAGTACATGGATGGTCATGAGAGTCTTGCGAAAATCAGTTTCTAGACTCTAAATTCTCATATGTACTATTTACTAAAGAACATACATGCAATCAAGTGTCATGAAGATTCTCCTTCTTCTCCTTTTATAATTGTCTTTTTCTCACTTTACAAAACACAGGCTTACCTTTCACCCATCCCACATTTTACTAAGGTGTATTGATTGCCCTGAGATGTAAAAACACCCTGCAAACCAACATATACGCAGTTAGACATTAGACAATTAAACACAAGCTTCTTTTAACCAAGGTACCATAAGCCTGCTATTAGATTTCATGTTTTGCCTTAATATATACATTTCTCTTAAGGGTAAATTAAGAAATTGGGGTGAATCTGGGGTACTTTGGCTCATGTTGGAGTAATCTGAATTTAGTTACATATTTAGACTGGACAAGCAGAGGTGATGACAAATTTCTTTTGACAATATTCAGGGGATAGGAGAGGCAAGGTCTTTTAAGAATGCATACATTATTCCTGAAAAAGAGTCTGAATGAAAAGGAAAGAGTGTTGAAAAAATGACAATGCCATGCCTTATTTCATCCAGGTGACAATAACAAGGCTTCATAATATGAATATTAAAGTATTATGAGAAATATCAATCTTTTAAAAAGCTCGTTTTTCTGCATTTTCAACATTCTCAGTAATTAGATAATGAAAAATTTCATTCATCTACATCTTAGTGTCTGTTTCAAGCTCCAAGGATCTGGTGAAAACAACATTTATTTACACAATAAGATAAAAGCAGAATATAAAACCATAACAAGGTTTCAATTTTCCCAGCCTTTTCTGTGTATACAATATCACAAAAGGAGCCTCTAAGTGGAAGAGTAATGGGGATAATGAATTGCCATGTTGTACATGTAAGTAGTTTTTAAAAGTATGCTTCCCATCAGAAAAATGAGAAAGTAAATGATTGATTTGACTAGATAATTCCTTTTGCAAATCATACTTTTTAAGTCTTTGTTTTTAAGTAATTTGAACGAGGGCCTAATAAAGTTATTAGCTGATACATCATGAAAGATGCTTTCTGGAGCTGGGTGTGGTGGCAAGTGCCCATAGTCTCAACTACTCAGGAGGCTGAGGCAGGAGGATCACTTCAGCCATGGAGTTTGAGGCTCCAGTGCCTGTGATCCTACCACTACAGCCCAGGTGACATAGGGATACTATATCTCTTAAAAAGAAAAAAGATGCTTTCTGATTAAATAACTATTTGATTTTTGCCATACAGCTTGGAATGAAGTCACTTTGCTATATAATAAAACGATTTCTATTCATTTACTTGTGTAGGTGAGCAATGTTTCTCAATTCTTACATCTATAAGCATAATGCAAATTTACTGTAACCTTTAAAAAATACCAAGTATATTATTTAGTTCTCTCATAAAAGGCTTACTCTGTGAACAGGTCTGACTTATTCTGTAGAGATTAAAGGCAAGAGTGGGGAACAGTTCCTGGCCCTTTTTTTTTTTTTTTTTTTTTGCTTTTTTGTTTGTTTTTCTTTTCCTTACTGTAAGACAGGAAGGCATAACCCAGGTTGTTTTTCTACTAAGTGTGGGCCATAGGAAGCCTGTGAACATGTTCACTAATTACAAAAAGAAGTGGCAGGGAGTCATGTTATGATACTCTTTTTTTAGACAAAGCAGCACTAGCTCCACTGCTTTGAAGTAACTCTTGGCAAATGCTTTTAATACAAGACTACAGTGTTTGCTATATAATTAGGGAACTCTAAGGCACCAATGAGAATGTAGTAATGTATATATTTCCTTAATGGTTTTGAGAATCTAACTCTTTTAGCATCTTTGATTGTAAATTTTCTAGGAGAGCAGTCTTTAAACAACATACCACCCGTAATAATCAGCCCTACACTAATAGATCTTATTTATTTAGATTGGGAGTTGGTAGAATTTTCCATGACCAACTGAACTTTATTTGATCTCTTTTGTTATACTTTACAGAAATGAAAGCTCATGAATATAATTATGTATTCATTGTACTCATTAATATCTTAACATTATTAAAGCAGGAAAAAACAGTGGGAAGTGCCTTGCTGTTATAGTAAGTTTTAATTTTGGAAAGAACTTGCAATCATTGCAAAGAAAGTTAAGTTGATGGTGAACTAGACTTATTGATTTTCAGTGGCTCTGAGAGAAGAAGAAAGAAGGAAAAAAAATCATGCCATAATTGACTCCAGAAAATAAACAGCTTCATTATACATCAGTGCCCAAAATATATACAAGTGAACATTAGAATTGCAAATGAATTGGGAGAGGAAAAAACTGTCTGCTTTTACATAATTTTGTTTTGCACCGGTCTAGGGGATTTTTTCCTAGTGTAAAAAATGGAATCTAATGAATTGTATTCCACTTGAAAAAGTAGAATCTAATAAACTTGATTAATTAGAAAAGGAAATGGCATTCATGGCAGAACAATATGTTACCACAGATATATGCTTAACTTGTAAAGCATGATGCCTTGTATGTGCCTATGATCAAGTTTCAAAGTCTTGAGATTTACATTCCGATGAGGAGCCACATTCTGCCTGATTAAATGACCAGGTCTTGGGATGCACAACTCTATCATTTGATTTTAAGTTCCCCTGAGAGAATAAACAATGATCAGTAACTACCTACTTCATACTGCCTCATTTTTTAAACAGAAATGAAATGGGGATTTCCAACATGATTATTATTACCTTGTTTTGGAATTTTTCTGCCAACCTCATGTCAAATGTAAGCATGATGTACCTTTTTCTTGGTCTATTTAGGAGACTAAAATGAAAGTTGGATGAAGACAAGGCTGGGGGTAGAACCCAGCTCTTCTAAATGTGTGACCTCAGGCAACTCACTCCAGAATTTAGGTTTTGGATTTGGAGCTTTATTACCATTTACAAAGGATTTAATATTTTTATTCACTTTCAATGTATTGGATCTACTTATACCTCAGTGTAAGTCCTAGAAGAGATTACTTGATTTTTTATTTTTATTTTTTAAAGATAGCATAGATAAATGGACTTGAGAAAATGAGATATGCATGCCCACAGTTAAACCCTCTTTCCTTGGATGAATAAAGCAGCCCAAGGTCAATGGAGGTGATCTGGCATCTGTTCCTTTAGTGTACACTAAAGGACCATCTTTAGTGTACTTTTCAATTTGAGTAACTAGATAAAAATGGAGGAATGAAAAGGATGTTACCTAATAACATACTAAAGGAGAAATTCCATGAAATAATGAAAAGACAACATGTGCTCTGGATGTAAATGTGAGCATGCACTGGGCAGTGAGGAGAGAAGTGAGATCCACACTTGGCATTCAGAGTGAGAACCACCAGATTGTGAATATGGACCCGGGGAGAAACACTGGGAAATTTCTCTCGGAATAGATGTGGCTCTTCTCTTGCTTAAAAACCCCATATTAACTTCATTTGAGGAGGTTAGCCTGCAGGGGAATGCCAAGTCTTATCAAAACTCATCCTCACTACCTTCCAGTGCTTCCTGATCCACAACTGGAGTCCAGTAACAGCACATCCAGTGAGGACCAAGTGCTAAGACTGAGTGAAAAGGAGAGCACTTAAACACTGGCAAAATGACAAGGTTTTAGCTAAATTGTATCAGCAGCAATATTGGAAATATGTATGAGACTGAATTCTGAAGGTATAAACAAGGGATGTGAAATATATCATTGGCTAAGTATATCTGTTATTAATGAATTCTGTTTCATCCAAAAACTTAACAATTTTAACAATTAGGAAAACTGGACTGCATCTATTACCTGAAACAGCTGGGAGTGGTTGACTAAAATCTGAACTCTAGAGTGGACTATACGGACAGTCCCTGACTTACGATGGTTTAACATGATTTTTTTTTTTGAGTATGCTCTTCAACTTATGAAGAGATTATGTCCGGATAAATCCAATGCAAGTTGAAATATCCAGTAGAAAATGCACTTTTGACTTATGATAGTTTTCAATTTATGACGGGTTTGTCAGGAGCACTCATATTCAGAAAGATGCCTGAATTCAGTAAGCTAAGATGCCAGAAGTAGCCAAAAAGTAGCCTGAAGGAATCCAAAAGCTTAGAGAGTGTAAGGGCCAAGGGAAAAACTTTTCCTTGGCCCTGAAGGTTCACTGAAAATGAACTGACAAAAGGCAAATTAAATGGAAGAAGAGACATGTAAGACTTTATTTTAATAGGTATAACATGAGTGAATTCCAGGAGAATGATTACCCAATAACCCAGCGGGTTACAGAGGTTCATATACCTTTTTCATAGGGGAAGGGGGATATAGGGCATGTAGGCAACTCTTTTGAAGGGTAGTAAATGATTATTAGGGAGAATAATGGACAAAAGTTAACTTGTAAGCGATTCTCTTTGAAGTTTGAGTCTGAGAGGCAGGCATTACCTTGTGAAAAAGTCTGTCCAGATATGGTTGCATTGCTGTCTTCTTTTCTGAGATGGATAATGCGATTTCAGGGAAGGGAGGAAAGCAACCGTTTCTTTTGAAAAACAACTTTCCTGGTCAGATCAGGGAAATTCCAGAGAAAGTCTCTCCATGTACTTGGAGCAGGTGGAACAAGAAAAGGTTAGCAGGATCTCGATTCTGAGGCAGGTTCTAAGATTTCTCAGCATGTCAAAACATCAGTCTTTGAAGGTATGGCTTTCTCAGTTCCACCAAGAAGTAAGAATGCTGGAGTGAGTTTCTTGTGTGTGCTCTACCCCACCCACCCCTCTCACTATTTCCTCTGGTAAGATGCAGATGACATACTCCCTTCTCAAGGCAGTATGAGAAATCCATGGATAGGGGAGCTTCAGAAGCTCTTTCATACCTTTTTTTCTTCCAGTTTAGCAATCATGGTGGGAGATGCTGCTAATGAACTGAGTTTCCTCATTTAATTAGGAATGATGGGATCCCAGAATGACAGAGGCCAAGGGAAAGCACTTAACCACTAGAGAAAAAGTGGGTATGATATGCTTTGGATTTGTGTCCCCACCCAAATCTCATGTCAAATTGTAATCCATAATGTTGGAGGCAAGGACTGGTGGGAGGTGATTGGATCAAGGCAGAAGATTTCCTCCTTGCTATTCTCATGATAGTAAGTTCTTAGAAGATCTCATTGCTTTGTAGTATTTCCCCTTTTGCTCTTTTCCTCTTGCTCCGGCTGTGTAAGACATTGCCTGCTTCCCCTTCATCGCCACAATGATTGTAAGTTTCCTGAGGCCTCTCCAGCCATGCTTCCTGTATATCCTACAGAACTGTGAGCCAATTAAACCTCTTTTCTTTATAAATTACCCAGTCTCAGGTATTTCTTTATAGTTGTGTGATAACAGACTAATACAGGATGCAATTACCAAATTGGCTAGAGCCAGAGTGGCAATCGTTTTGTCCTATAGGGATCTTTGGGGATTGATTATTGACCTCAGTGTTCCTAAGGCTGGAATAAGTTATCAGCCTATTGTCACAGTTCACCTTCCTCAGGACCAAACTCTGATACAAAATTTGCACTAGGAAATTTTCTTGGGAAATGCTCTTGGGATCAGTACCCATGGGGATGTGAAGGAAGCAGCATTAGGCAAAAAAAGCTGGGGTGGATCTGCAGAGTGTTCTGATTTGGAGCAAAGGTGCCTGGCCTTTATGCCCTTGTACTGACCAGCCATTAGATATGGGCTGCTCCCAGCAAGGGGCATAATCTTAGGCAAGAAAGTACTGTCTTCAAGCCCAGGCAAGCTCCAAAGAAGACTTAGCTGAGATGTTGATACCAACACTCATCATCTGTGGTAATGAATACTCCAGTCTTAGAAGGGCTGGGCTTGTGAAAGGTACCAAAGTACCCACACACCTACTGAAGTTTTATGGGATCTACATAACTAGGGGGAAAAATCTAGGTCTAATAGAGACCTACTTGAATTATTACAGTGAAAATTATGGTCTCTCACTCTGCTCACAGACCTGAGCCAGATCACAGAATCAGAATGTCTTGAACAAGGGCATATTAGGTCCCCTAGAAGAAGGATCCCTATGATATTGCCATAAGCATATATTGTAAATTTGTCTCTAAGTCTTCCTTCGGCAATTTAGAGCTATTTATCAGTGACTGTGGACTGGGCAATAGGAAGTAGTTACATCAAAGATTATGAGATAGAGGCTCAGAGTTGATCCTAGTCCTGGAGTTATCAGATGCCACTGTAGCTCACCAATCAGAATGGTGGCTAGAGTTTAGGCGATTCATAGAATTTCAGGCTGAGAATATGATGATTTCCCCAGATTTGTAATTATGACTAAGATAGACATACTCAGAATATGACAGAATCCTCACATTGTTTCCCAGACTGAGACTGAAGGACATTACAGTAGGAGTAGCCAATGAAAACCCCTAGAACTTCCCTTTCCTATCAGGATAATAAATCATAAGCAGTATTACTTTCTTAAGGTAACTGCAAAAATTGGTGTCACCATGAAAAATTGAGAAAGATGATTCCTATCACATCACTACTTAACTTGCCAATTTGTCTTCTGCAGAAAGCATCTGAGTCTTAGAGAATGGCTGTGGATAATCACACAGTTAATTGAGTATTGACTCATTTCAGCAACTACTCTATATCGTATCTCTTCTCAAGATGAAATCAACATAGCTCTTGGAATCTGCCTGGTCAGTAGAGGCTTCTTCTTGAACTCTGGTTAATACCACCTTCCCCCATCTACTCCTCAGTCATACCACACTTTTATAGCTTGTTTCTCTGGAATTCCTCTGCTTGAAACATCTAGAGTGGTGGCGTAGATTGAATTTCTTGGGAAGCAGACTAAAACAGAAATTAGCATGCGGGGTGTTTTTTATATGCAGAGAAGGGAGGACAGCAGGATCAGGGAGAGGAAGTTGGGCACAAATCACAAGTTCCACTACAAGTGGAAAGTGAAGGGAGAAAGTGTGTTAGGGACAGTGAGGTGGTACAGATAGGTGATGCTCCATCCTAGGGTCAGTTATTCTGGGGTGGCCAGAAGAAGCCTGAATAGAACTCCTTACTAGCCAATTCCATGGCATGAGAAGTATTTCCTCACTCAAATGATTGGTTCTGTATATTTCTTATCTGTGCAAGTTCATATTATATATAACCAGAGAATATACCAAGCAATATTTGTGCATACACATCACATGTAAAAAATTTAAACTATATGATTGCGTTAAGCGTTCTCTATGTTTTTCAAATTATTTTTGGAAGAAAAATTTCCAAAGCCACTCCTTTATGACTGCAGTGAACATCTTTGCAATTGTAGTTAAGTCTGTCCCACATATTCTCTCCCCAACCCTGTATCTTCAGCTTTGCAAGAGAAGAAATGAGAGCTAATGAGACAGACAGACAGACAGAGAGAGAGAGAGAGAGAGAGAGAGAGAAACAGGAAAATGAAGTTTAGAAAAACAGCTAAAGGAATGCCTTCAAGACTTCTGAAAGCATGCTAGACCATTTTGCATCCTCTCTTAAAAATGCATGTAGATGATCTAATTAGTCAGAGTGCTGATATTTTCCCTGTATTTCTAAGAAGATGAACAGTGAGAAAATACTAACAGTAGTCTTTGTTGTTGAATATCAAGAGAATCCCCACAAAAGAGAATGTTATAGATGATAGGAAGTAAGGACATGAGAAATTTATCAGGAATGTTGGGGCAGATTTTAATGACACGATGAGGGAAATGTATTAACAAATGACTGGGAGAAAGAAAAACTAAGAATGATGAATGATATAATATTTGCTAGTGCTTGAGGTGACAGGAATGAAGGAGGAAGAATTGCAAGACACTGCCTCAGAACAGGACTGGCAGATGAAGCTTGCACTTAGTTGCCATGCTTCTTCAGTTTCCTTCAATACAGAACATTTTCTCAGCATTGTTTTTTAATCTTTCATTACCCTGACATTTTCAGAGCATGGGCCAATTATTTTGTAGAATATCCAGCACCGTGCTGGTAAATGTTTAACAGATGTCTTAAAAAAAAATCCTGCTGTATAGCATTTGCTGATTTCCCTGGTGTAAATATTTCTATTATGGTTGATGTCAAGCTACCAATGTGATGTTGCTGAAAGTGCCATTGTGCCACTGGAAAGAACTGTGCACAGTTGGCTCTCCTGAGCTGGTATGTATGAGCCAGCTCCAGCACATCACTGAATCTACCTCAGTTTGGGTTTGTCTGCTTGCTTTCTCGTGAATATAACAGGAGAACCAACAAAGTAATGCAATGTCCTTCTTAGTGCATCATAGCAAGGAGGCACATAATACAGATATGTCCTACCTGTACATATCTTTGAGTATATATACATAAAAATATACATATATATATATATATATATATATATATATATATACACACACACACACATATGTCTGTGTGTGTGTGTATGTGTATATGTGTATGTTTATTTCTGCCTCAGTGTATGGAATGGATGAAAATGAGGATGTAGGGGATGTTCTGACATTCTGGTTGAAGTAAAGAAAGTCAAATCCTCAAAGTCTCATCATCTCTATCTTGTGTCCCTGAAAGGGCTCTGAGTTGCATAATTTGATAAAAATCACTATCCTAAAGACTGGGAGTTGTTTTGTGCAGGTCTCAATAGTGGAGTATATAAGCCCAAAATACCTACCAATGGGTAAGAAAAATCTACACATAGAAACACAAACCCTGTTAGAGAAAATGTAATGACTCATCCATAAAAATATTCACTCAGAACAGAATCAGGAAGAGGTCACAGAAGCCACAGCACTAGAGTACAGTTCCAAGTTAGGAGTGTCAGTTTGCATTGAATTAAGATGGATCTAGTGATGATACTCAGGGAAGAGAGGAGTGTCTTAGATTGTGGCACCCCAAAAACCAACCTGGAGACAAGGAATTGGGTGGTTTATTTGGGAGCTAATCATAGGAAACACCAGTAGAGAGAGGATGGAGTGGGAGAAAATACAGGGTGTGGTGGTGAGCAGTTGACTTCCCTAAGCAATCAGAACCTGATCCCACTGGGAACCACTGGGAGACCGTGCAGGGCATGTGCCAGAGTTGTTTTACCTAAGGTGCAAGGAAGCTGGGTATTTATGAACCAGCTGTCATCCATCATTTGCTGAGGGCTGCTCACAAGGGCATCAGACCCCTTGGAAATATCTCCCTGTACCACGCACAGGCGAAGCCTCATCCTATAGTCGGAGAAAGCCTCTTTTCAATAGAAAGACATTAGCATGTACAGGACTGATGAAAGTGGCATATATATTGGCAGGTTCCAAAGAGCATCTGCTGCAAGGGGCAAAAATTTTGCCTACCTCTGGAAATGCAAAAGTAAGATATACTATATAACTGAACTCTAACCTGAGCTGTGCACTATAGTGGCCATAATGTCTAGGTTAGTTAAGACTTGAGAAGAATAAGTAAAAGTGGCTCATCAAGCAAAAATGTATACCTTTGTAGCCTCCAGATTCCCTTTAGATGAGCTTCTCTGGCAGGTCTTCGCTGTTCCTTTTTGACAAACATAGACTTTTTCTACATGTATATGTGTCAAGGATGAGTTTACTCTGCAACCCTTAGTTATAGGAAATATAACTTTCTTCTATTTGTTCAAATTAAATTTCACATATTCATAACCCTGCCCACTTCTTAGTTGACAGGATATTTAATCTCATGCATTACTAGAACTCCCTAAACCTCGGTACATAAAACATGCAGGGTCCAGGTTTATGTGGAGCTATAGAACCACTGTAGAGATTAGGTCCTCAGTCCATGGTGGTATACCATTAGTACTTTATTCTGTCACTGATTGATCATTCATTCAGTACTGCCTGGGCTCAAAGAGGCCCTTTTTGGTGACCATCACTTACAGAGAGCTTCCCTCAACACTTCTCCCATGGCTGAAGAGCACAGTCCTGAGGATATACAGAATCCCTTGTGATTGTCCACTAGGGTGCAGTTTCAGATGGGGCTGAGTCTTTCCATATGTACTTCTCCAGTTCCCATACTTAACCTGTAGTACACGCTTCTTCTCTCTCTCAGGGAATATAAATCATAATCCTTAGCAATGGGTTTCAAAAGCCCTTTATTCTGTTAAAAAAAAAAACCCTTTATTACCCTGTCTTAGAGCCTGAGACAAGAATGTAAGAACAGGTAGTTCAGTCCCAAAGAAGGGAATAGGGAAAGAGATAGAGGGAATGGAAAAAGCCAATGAAATATGCATGAATGATCTGGTTTTTCTAAGGGCAGCTGAGGCTCTGTCTCCTTGGGGACCTTATTATTGTTCCACCAGGACTGGAACATTTATCTGTTGATTTTCGTCCTTCATTGGTTAAAGTTTTCCCTTGGGAGGTATTTACCCTTCCGTATTTCCAGGTTGCATCTGTGTGGAACTGATCAGGCTTTCTGAGCTTGTAAGAAAGCTCTCAGGCAGCAAAGCAGTTCCCAAATGGATGTGAGATGCTGGCAATGTACAGTGAATGACCTTCCTATGCTAAAATTGAGTGGGGCAAATTTTGGTAGCATGGTACATTATAAGTGTCTGTTAAATACCTGTTTTGAGCATGAATCTTATACACTTCCTCAGATTCTCTTGACTACTTCTCTCTTTCTGAAGGTGCCAGGCTTCTCCACCATTACCATCTTTGCTAAGATCCCCATGCTGGTTGGAGTCAAGTTGCATCCGGGGACTTTCACGGCCTGTATAACCCATACTCTGGGTTAATCCATGCCAACATCCCCTCAATTTTCAGACTTGTATGGAACAGCACACTCTGGGAGCATCTGGCTTCCTGAACTGCTGACAAGGGGCTGGATGACACAATCTAGAAGTAAAGGGGCGTTAGTTCTCTGTGAAGCAAACCTTTGCCAATGGAAAACCAGAGGGATGAGGGAGCTGATCATATAAATTCCTCCTCCTCTCTCCCTTCTACGGACTGCTGGGACAAGTGGTTTCTTCTTGCACCTTCCAGAGAAATCCTGGTACAAAGAGACATCCATGCCAAGTTACCTATTATTTAGCTTTTTGGCGTATCATAAAGCTGTGGCCAGTGCAGTAACAAATTATATCACTTATTTTTGCCTGCCTCATTGCCCCTTTTCTTTCTCACTCTCACTGTCATGGGCTTATACCAAGTAAAACAGCAGTGCTCTAATCCTTACCTTGGGTGCTGCTTATTAGAGCACCCAGACTAAGAAACTATGCTGCTTACACCTCCCCTACCTGCACCTTTGCTGGTAGTGGTGGTGTATGAGACAAACTAAACATCTTAAATCACATTCTGGAGAAAAGGTATAAAAGAAGGTGCTATGCTGGGCGCGGTGGCTCACGCCTGTAATCCCACCACTTTGGTAGGCCGAGGCGGGTGGATCACGAGGTCAAGAGATCGAGACCATTCTGGTCAACATGGTGAAACCCCGTCTCTATTAAAAATACAAAAAGTTAGCTGGGCATGGTGGCACGTGCCTATAATCCCAGCTACTCAGGAGGCTGAGACAGGAGAATTGCCTGAACCCAGGAGACGGAGGTTGCGGTGAGCCGAGATTGCGCCATTGCACTGCAGCCTGGGTAACAAGAGCGAAACTCCGTCTCAAAAAAAAAAAAAAAAAAGAAGGTGGGTGCTGACCAATATTCTTGTTTTACTTGTTGATGCTAGAGATAAGTGACTATGAAAAAACGTGTAAGAACCTTATTTCCTTTTGTTTGTAATATCCTTAAATTAAGTGGTAGATATCTTCTCCTAAGAAGGAAAATTCAGGACTAATTTCTACTCCCAGATTGTATCGGCTTGCCACAGAAGACTTAGACGATCTTCTAATCACACGGGTGTTCTTAAATGTAGAGAGAGACAAATCATACAGTGATCGCCTCTATCACAGTAAATTATAAGCTAAATGGAAGACAAGGGTTTATTTTCAAAGGGCATGGGGTTCTAATTATTCTTGAAGGTTGTACAGTGTTAATGGGAAGAATTAATGACTTATTAAATCATGCCTGTCCAGTATGCTGACCTAAATGAACCAGTGGGACATACTTCCATCTAGTTACTTAACTCAAATATATTTTTAATTAAATAGATTTGCATATCAAAGATCAGTTTCTTCCAATTTAGTTCTTTCTTATTTATTCAAGAGTCATATACTTAGACGTGATTTAGTTCTGTGACAATAAATTTGCCACGTAACTCACTGGCATCTAATCTATCTAAGGAAAGGATGTTATACTCATGGATCCTTGATTCTGTATGGGAAAGGACTTGAAAATTGTAAATTATACTGTTCCCAAGTGTAGAGATCAACCTAGGCCATCATAGAATAACTACAGAACTGTCACTACGTGGTCTCTGAACCTTGTCTTCCTCAAGTTGAAAATCTTGATCTAAGTAGGTTTAGACCAAAGCACTTCCTCAGCTCTTATCTATGGAATCTATTCTTCCCCAAGATTCACAGCACAATAGTTATATTTTACGTTCCACAGGTACCCATAGTTCCTCCTATTATTCCATCACTTTAATGAGGAAAAAAATGGGCAAAAATAATGACTAGATAAAACATAGTATTTTTGAGGTAACAGTTTTTAGATGCTGCAATGTTAGCTGAAATACAGAAAGGAAATCTTTTAAAAAATAATATTACAGGTTACTCTTAATAATTACACATTTAGACTTAACTGACAGAATTTCAACATATGAATCTCTTAAGTGGATTGTAATTTCAGGTTATACAATATTTACGTATATTTGAAAGTGAATACCAAGGTGTTAATGATAAATCTGGAAAAAATGACATGGCCTTTTAATATCATGAATCTTATTGAAGGAGGCCAGAAATAATGTTGATATGGGTGTTTGGCCATTCGGCTTTTCAAAAGTTGATATATAAGAGAATATTTGATTTGGCTAAATACCAAGGCTGAAGCCAACTTTCAAGTGTCCTTAGCATTCTGTTCCTGCTTCAGCCTTTTAGTAAGTTTAATTTCTAAAATTACTTTTAAAATGTACTTTTGATGAGAAAGCTGCCAAGGCCATTGCAAGATCTGAAGCACCTCTAGTACCCACTCACAGCTGTGAATGTGCCAGGCTTTGTTCCCTATCAGGAGTATGTGCACATTTCCCAATGACTCCTCTTTGCTCTTAACTTTGGATGTGCTCATTTATTTATGTATTTATTTTAGAGACAAGGTCTCTCTCTGTCATCCAGGCTAGAGTGCAGTTGCATGACCATAGCTCACTGCAGCCGCGAGCTCCCGGGCCCAAGCTATCGTCCTGCCTCGGTCTCCCAAAGCACTGGGATTATAGGCGTGAGCTGCCACAACCAGGTTCATTTTTAATGGTGCCAAAAAACTAAAGAAACAAAAGAAGTTATTAGATAAATTTGACCACTACTCTAGGTCACGTTTTGGAGAAATGAGTAGCCTGAGGTATAAGAAGCCATGGAAATCCTGGCCACCTAGCATATTGAAATAGTTCTGTAAAATATCTTGAGGCCGTAAAAGAAAATAAAAAGGAAAAAGCCAAGATAAAGAACTACAAAATTGTATAAGCTCTTTGAAGGCAGAGGCCATGGTTTCTGTTTTTTTGTTATGATTTAGTACTGGAAAAATTAAACTAGATTCCAGCAGCTTTTTCCCATCTAGTGAAAGAACTATGCCAGTCAAAAGAAAACTCTAGTAAAACGAAACCCCATGTTTTTAATGTTTTTCCCTCTTCCACATCCTCTGTCTGTGATAGTTTAGTGGCCAATCACTAATTATTCCAACAAATATTTATTGAGTGTTTTCTGTGTGGCACTTCCCATTGCCATAAAGATAGGGACAAGACAAACTTGATCTCTGCCTCAGGCTCTAGCTAAAATTTAAGGCCTAGCTAATGTAGCCTTGCAGATTGATTTAGAATAGCCTCAGTTATATGCAGAGGGTACATCTGATCCTCTGATATATTTTGTAGGAAATACTATTGTGAACATGCTTACATATTCTTTTGTATTCCTTCAAGGAATTGGAATTCCTTGGGGTATAGAACCTAAGATTAAGGTTCTATTTATTAAAGTGCATATAAATAAGATAATTAAACAACCAGACTACTTTTCAGTATATATAAAACCAAGCCTGGGGCGGGGAAGTATTTCCCAGGATCTCCCATCCTGCACCTCTAACACCATATACTCATCCCAAACACAGGAATAAAAATAATGTTGCAGATGGCTCCATTCAAAGAATATGCTGGGTTATTTTTATAACTTTCCCATGTTTATAAGTGTGTAGTCACTGATGTGATTTTGCTGTAGCCATTGTATACATCTGCAGAACAATTTCTTAGACAAAATGCAGTCCTCCTCATATGAATATCTGCCTCTTTCATCACTTAGATCATCTTAAATAATCAATTTTCAATGAGCTGTAATTTTTAGAGGCCATGATACCCATTAGAGGGCTTATTTTATAAAAAGAGCTAATTTGAATTCTCCCTATATTAGTCAGGGCCCCAACAGGAAACAGATGATGCTTTTGAATTAGGATATTTCAAGGAGGGATTAATAAAGGCACTATTTATAAAGATGTAGGCGGGACATAGAGGAACTGTAAAAGATACTATAGGAACCACAAAACTTAGTGTTGGTAACCGCAAAGATGTTACTGCTTCCCAGCATGAAGGGAGATGAGAAAGCACTAACTGGGATCCAGAAGGCAAGAGTCTTCTAGGGAAGTTTGCCTTCAGTTGAGAAACTCACCCAGCTCAAGACAAACTGTCAGGGAGGGAGATATGGAAATAAATATTTTGACTTCAATTTATGTTCATCCTGATCTTCCACTCAGGGTTTTTATGAGCCAAACCTAAGTGGAAACCAAAGGACAAAGAAAACATTGATACAATTTATACAGACCAGGCTCTCAAGGCAGAAAGCAGGATGGAGAAAGATGGAGCACAGGTCTAGAGGGGCAAATGGAAGATATCTTGGTACAATATCCCTATTAATTAAAAACCCCTTCAGCTTTAGGGCAAGATAACAAAATCATTCTTTTGCTCGAGTCATGTTTCCAATTTCGTACGTTTATATATACCTCTATTGAGCCCCTATTTTTGTACTAAGCTCTATTTGGTGTAAGTAAAATAAACAAAAATCCCTCCCTGCAAGCAGTATTCTATTGGTGGCCATTTCTCTAAGAGTCATTTAGTTGCAAGAGAAAGTCACTCAAGTGAGGAATTTTAAAAAATATTGTTGGTAAGAAATTCTCCTGATTGTTGTAAATCTGTCAAGCAACTACTCCCTGGGCTCTCTATTATACGCCTCTCTTCTTTTTCTCCCTCCTCTCTCTCAATTTCTCTCTCCATACATCCTCCCAACCCCCCAAGAAGTGATTTTGCTTCTCTACATATCCCTCCAAATCTGTTCCCTTCACTTACAGGCAGACTTCATTTTGAGGCTCTTATTATCTACTTCCCTATATTTTCAGTTTGCATGTGATTTGGTATCTACTCTGTTTCCAGTAATTTATATGAAAGTGCTTTGAAAACTTTGTAGTGGTGGTCATCCTCCTCCAGCCTACGTTACTCTCACTCCAGAAATGTGGTTCATATGACAGGTGCTCTCCTATTGCCAGATCCACTCATCCATTTGTTCATTTTTGAAAATTTATTTGAATATTAAGTACCATTTCACACCAGACGTCAAGGGGAAATTACCAAGGAATGATGAACATTTCATTCACTGAAGTTGACATTGGTGCTGGGGTAGGCTAGCATATGATGAACTACAGGCTGTTGGAGGAAATCACTAGCAGGTAAAAGAAACCAAAGCCAGAGTTCAAAGTGATATCCTTTCAAGTCAGATCGCAGATCTAAGCACTATGCCCAAGACATGGGAGCACAGATTAACCAGTCTGCAGAGTGGTTGAAACATGGTAGAGGGCCCATTAGACTGAGGCAAGAATCTGGGTCCACCAAGAGCAGAAACTCTATCTCAGATTGTTCAATGCTTCTGCACTCGCCAAACTCTTACACTTGGTAAGACTTGTGGGGGATAGAGCTGGTTCCTGCTCTCAGTGATTTTACTCTTTTACAAAGGTACAATAGGCAGTTGTTGATGGTTTAAATGGCCCCCTTTTAGTGCTTTTGACTCGGCATCCTGTCTGCATTTTCTTTAATTTTGACATATACAAAATACTTCTATTCTATTTTGAAATAACAAGTTAATGTGCTGCCTTTTGGAAGCATGGTTTTCATTTTGTTTCAGTTTATTTCACAATAACATATAACTCTGTGTGTGTGTGTGTGTGTGTGTGTGTGTGTGTATGTGTTTGTGTATGTGTTTGTGTGTGTGTACACATTCATGTTTTGATAGCAGTTGAAAAAGTTCAGTGGTATTGTGTCTGTTAATTGATCTGCACTGTCTTCTGCAGAGGTTTTGTGATGGAAGTGAAGCTGTAGCTTGTGCCTTCACCATTTTTCTAGACCCTGGTTTTGAAGAACAACCATGGACTAGACTGTGCAACTTGAGTTGACATTTGGAAAGAGAATTCCCTATATACAAGGTGTTGTTCTACATCTAATGTATTATCTCGGATTTTGAAACAGTGTTTGGACAAAAGCACACCTCCTTGGATTCACTCTCCCTGGGATGTAGGTGCCCTGTTATTTATTTTCCTCTAGATCAGGTTTCTCAAAGTTGGAGTGCAAACAGAACTGCCTGAAAACCTTGCTGGAAGTGCAGAAGTGTAAATCATACCCCTGGGGACTGTGATCCGATAGATCACAGGTGGATTTGTTTTCTAGGGCTGTTGTAACAAATTACCACAAAACTAGACAGCTTCAACAACAGAAATTTATTGTCTCATGATTCTGGAGGCCGGACCCTAAGATCAAGGTGTTAGCAGGGTCACCCTCCTTCTGAAAGGGTTGGAGAAAGATCTTTTCCAGACTTCCTTCCTAACTTGTGGTAGTTCCTGGGCTTGTGGCAGCATAACTTCTGTCTTCATGTGGTATTCTCTATGCATGTATGTCCACATTTCTTTCTTTTATAATGAGACAAGTCCTACTGGATCAGAAGCCCACTCTACTCCAATTTAAGTAGGTTCAGAATTATTTAACTAGTTACATCTGCAATGACCATATTTCCAAATAGCACCACATTCTGTGGTACTAGGGACTAAGACGTCAACATATGAATTTTGGGAAGACGCAATTCAACCCAGAACAATAGATAACTACTAGAAACTGGCATTTTTATAGGATGTATCAAAACCCCCTTAAGCTTCTGTCTATAATTTTGGCCCAATCTTGGATTCCAGTAGCCTTGATATGAAACAATTTGAAGTAAATTGGTCTGTTTCACACAGGTGCACCTGGATAGCACTTCTCCCCCGGCCAGCATCTCATGTTTCTTGCTTCTTGCCCCAGGTTTCTTTTACATGAAAGCATGGAATCCTGCTGTATCCTACTCAGCTGGGACACATAAGTAACTCAGAATATGGAGGAGTTAATACTCCTTGGGCGGCCCTTTGCCAACGGGGAATGAGACGCAATAGACAGAAGCTTCTCTCTCTCTCATCCCCAGGTGAACAGGTCTGAGATCTATTTCATTCAGAGTTTTAGATGTTTATTCAAATTCAAACACCAGTCACTAGTGGCCAACTTGATAATGTATTTTTTCATTGTCTTGTCTGCCTTCTCTTTTATTTCTTCAGTTTCTTACCCTTGTTGCCTGAGTTTACTTCCCAAATAAATGATGTGTATTGAAACCTTTTCCTTAAACTCTGCTTATGAAGATCTAAGCTTCCCAGGTGATCCTGATGTAAATGATCCATGGACCAATCTTTGAGAAATTCTCTAAATCTTGGTGCAAAACAAGATGGGTTAAAATTACTCTTGATGTGCTTGTTAAAAAGTACATTCCTCACACCACTCTTATTAATCCAAGAAATATATAAGAGAGTCTGAAGCCAGGAGTTATATGAGAAGAAGTCCAAAATCAAAGTAAATCTCAGAATAAGGAGCAGGCCAGGTGCAGTGGCTCATGCTTGCTGTTTCGGTACTTGAGGAGACTGAGGTGGGGATCACTTGAGCCCAGGAGTTCAAGACCAGCCTTGCCAACATGGCAAAATCCTGTCTCTACAGGAAATACAAAAATTTAGCCCAGCTTCTTGGTACATGCTTGTAGTGCCAGCTGCTTGGGAGGCTGAGGTTGGGAATATCACCTCAAGACCAGGAGTTTGAGGCTGCAGTGAGCTATGATCGCACCACTGCACTCTGGCCTATGCAAGAGAGTGAGACCCTGTCTTTGAAAAAAAAAAAAAAAAAAAAAGTTAAAGTAAAAGGAGCCACCCTCTGTGGCAGAAGCCAGCTAGTACCCAGATACTATAGCTAGTACTGTCTGTCCTCAGAAGATATCTGGGTGATGGGTCAATGTGACTCAATTATCAAAGCCTCATTATCTCTGTGTACTTAGAATATTTCTTTCGAGGACCTCTAAAGCTGTGGGTCAGACGCTGTCACCCTTTCATGAAGCAGGGTCCTATGAGGCCCCAGAGGTGATGAAGAGGTGGGAAGGCCAGCAGGTTAATAGAATGTGATTATCTCCCTGCTGTGTTTCATGAAAACAGGACTCATGTCACGGAAAAGCCTATGCCAGCTGAAAGCTTCATTTAAATAAGCCCCCAATTTATCATAGCCTTACACGTGGCAGAACTGATGTTCTAACCTGAATTTTATGCTTCTGCTACTAGGCTGATGGAGGGCCAATTCTCTCTGGGGCTGACTTAGCAATTTAAAAAGCCAAACAATTACTAACCAGAATGGTCAGCTCAGCAGAAAGGATGACAACTGTGGGCTCTGAATAGCAGGATTTAAAATCCAAGCCAGAGCTTGTCAGTCCTCTGTGCCTAGACACATTTGGGGGAAGATCCCTGAAGGAGAAGAGAAGTAATAAACCGAGGAAGATAAATTCAAAAATTATATATACATTTTTTTTTGTATTAAAATGATAGCATTATCTTAACCAAGGATAAGACATTTAGTGTCCAGAAAACTGCTTTCTTCATGGATGACCCATCATGGAGAAAGAGTAAATAGAATATAACAAGGGTAGACCAGCCAGGCTGGGCCTAAGCAAAGACCCCAAATCTGCTGGTAATGGAAAAAGCCATCAAATGGATATCTTAATACCCATGTTGCACTTGAAGGGGTTTGGACTTGGGCAGATTTGGGTTTATGCCACAACTTTACCACTTATCAGCTGAGCGCCAGCCAGATACTTAACTTCTCTAATAATACTACCTTGCAGTGTTGTAAGGATTAAATGAAAGAATGAGTTAAAAGTATCCAGCTTAATTCTAATACATAGTAGCCATTCAATAAATGGTGTATATTATTATCATAAGAAAACAATTTTGTGAACCATAATTTAGTATATACAGGATGCATCTTGGACTTTATATAAGCAATCTTAGTTTATGAAGTACTTAACCTAGTTGCACTACAGCCCCTGGGAATGGATTACAATAACAGAATTAGAGGAAATCTTTTGTATATGTGAAATAAATGTATGCATTTATGTGTATGCCCATAGTGTTATATATTTATATGTCTGCATTTATATTTTTATTTTAAATGTTATTATTTTAAATCTCTGTTCTCTCTTGTCCTGTTGTTTTTTTCATGGTTGCAATATCTTCTCAGCTCTGTGAGGTGCTGATAGATATTTGGGAAGAGGAAAGGCTAAACAAAATAACTGTTGCCTCTAATCCCTTATTTTGCTCATCTAGTGATCCTTGGCTGTCTGTTTACATTTATAAGAGGGACACTAAAAAGCTGACTGGAAGCTTTTTGAGTTGAGTTGATCAACTGCCAATATTTCCATAGACTTTTCTGGCTGGGTCACTTTTTGGGGGGAGCCTTTGATTAAGGCTTTTCTCTCTGCGGGAGATCATATTCCTTAGAGTAGGCTCTTCTTGCAGCCTCAAGGCTTGCCTTAAGGATGAAGGCATGGTGACTGGAATTCTAAGAGCAACATGGAAGAGAGGTCTGGGAAGACCTCACTGTCTATATTATCTGTTTCCATCATGAACACAAGGCACAAAGACCTTACTTTTGACCTTTCCAGAAAATAAATTTCCAATCATGTTCTAGGGTGAGTGGAAGAAGTTTCAAGGAGTAAAAGAGTAGATCTAGCAACCTAATTGTTTCCTAAATAGATTTCGAACTCAATTTCCTTATTTTGCAGCATTTTTTAAATTTAAATTTTATTTTTTTATTGCATTTTAGGTTTGGGGGTACATGTGAAGAACATGCAAGATTGTTGCATAGGTACACACGTGGCAGTGTGATGTGCTGCCTTCCTCCCCCTCACCTGTATCTGGCATTTCTCCCCATGCTCTCTCTCACACCATGGAATACTATGCATCTTTCCTTTCCCCTTCTGTCCCCCACTTCTAGAGATGCATAAATGCTGCCATTGGGGATTTTGTTGTGTAAGTTGAAGTATATCGTGTTGCTTCCTTGTTGATCTCTTCAAATTCAGTGTTCTCATGCCTCCTAAAATCTTTTATACTTGCTTGTCCATCAGCTTTACCATTTCCAAAATTTTGTTAGTGTTGCATCTTCTTCTGTTTCCCTACACTTTGTGGTTTTATGCTTTTAAAAAATAATAAAAATTTATTGATGTAAGTTTGTTCTATCTGCTCTTTACCTATACATATGTACTTTTATTATGATCCTGAATTATTTTATTTTATTATAATCCCAAATTAGAGATATGTAATGTAGAAGTTTTATCTTTTGTCCTTTCATAGATAGTATACAGCAAAGCAAAATTCCAAAAATGAAGACAAAAGTAGAAAGAAATGGATTTTGTTCCTTGAACTGTGTACTTGAAACTAGCCTTCAGTCCTGTCACATTCATGATCTTACATTTGGTTAGGACATTTATGAGTGTTTCTTCTCACAAGTCCTCCCTGTGACTAGTTTAATGAAATATACACTGTCTTCATCTGGTATCTTCCCTCAAGATTATGTCATGTGAGACACAGGTCCGTGTCCCAGAACTGCTCCTTAAATTCTTGGTACCTCTAAGAATGTTAAATAAACAAGTACAATGACCAGGAAAAAGGCATTGGTGTGTGTGTGTGTGTGTGTGTGTGTGTGTGTGTGTGTGTGTGTAGACTTTTTGGACACTTATATGGGCTGTGCTTTCAATTCTCAGTCTACTTACTGATATGAACTTTGGTGGTCATGAATAAAGCAAGCTCTCATGCTTGGTGATGAACTTAGTTATGCAAGCTGATTCTCATTCTGGCATATGTGTTCGAGCTTTCCCAGAAAGCTCAGCAGATACATATTGTAGTCCCTTCCAAAACCTGTGATTCAGACATTCCCTCTTTGGGATATGCTGCCCTTGTTTTTCCTTCTCACAGTACATCAAAAACATAGAGGAAGGTGGGGGTGGGGGGAAGAAAAAGAAAACCTCCTTTTGATCTCTTCCAGGGGAGCTGCCATATCTTTCTGTTGTCACTGCCAGCCTGTCATACTGCCTCCTGTTTCTTCACTTACATCCAGAAAAGAAAAAAAAAATTGCAGATGTTTCTGAAGCACCAAACTTCTAAAGCTTATTTACCAATTCTCCTAGTGTCTGATCCTGTAAACTCTACCACATAAATCCTGGGTCCAAGAAGCTGTCACTGAACCCCTCTGGGCGTCAGTTTCTCTATCTATGACATAAGGAGATGAAAACTTGTTATCCCTTCCAAACTTTAATAGTCGTTCTCTATCTTTTGTTCACCCAGACTGTACCAGGGAGGATCTATATTTATACAAATTCAATTTTAGTAACCGAATGGAGAAGCAAGATACCAAAGACGACCTCTGATTAGACATTGTTAATAGAGAGGATGGTAAATCTGTTAATCAAGCAGAGAGAGAGAGAGAGCTGTTCTTCTTTCTTTCACAGGACATTGACTATTGCCTTGGGGAAAATAATTTAAGCCATTGTAGGTCAAAATGGGGATGAGCACTCCTGTGACCAGACACTCAGATTATTCTGAGGGATATGATGGGGTGTAGGTAATGGAGAAAAGGAGAGAGAACTGGGGAGGGGAGCTACTCTGGCTGACAGAATAGCCAAAGGAAGTAAGAGAATTGAGGTCAGAATGGGCAAGCCTTGCCTTTCTAGGAATGAGCATGGATCAGGAGTAAAACTGAAGGAGGCTTTATCCTTTTCCCCCAGCAGAATCTTTAGAAAGGTTGAAGGGAAGCAGAGACATGGGCACTGGGAACACCCTGCCTGTGAGAGTTTGTTAGAGAATGACACAAACCAGAAGTGAAACTGGAGAGGGGTGGAGTAGTAAGAATTCAGGGCCAGGAAGCCAGGCTTCCAATTCTGGTTCCACAACTAACTAGCTGGGTCATTTGACCAGGTCTAGCCTTCAGGTTTCTCATCTGAAAGACTAACAAATTGGATTACTACTCTCTAAGATTTGAGAGTTTTAACACTTTTATAATTCTATGAAATGGAAAAAAGAAAGGTTCCTCTACGTTTGTGAAAATACAATTATTATTTTGATAATAATCCAGTTACTAGCTACTATTGACTGTTATATGCTAAGCATTGAATTTAGCATTTTACGTACATTACAACTTGTGAGTGAGTTACTTGCAAAAAGCACAGATAAATATTTTAACAAAATTATATATTTAATAAGAGGCAAAGCCGCAATTCAAACTCAGTCTAATAAGCAATGAATTTTGAATCATAGAACTAGAGATTTCCTTAAATGTAAACAAAGTATTGAAGCCAATATTTCCTTTTAACATATGAGGAAACAGAAGGCTAGAATTCTTATCCCAGTTCTCATTATAGGCATAAACTTGAGAAAGACACACCCCTTCCCCAGTTTTCTGGATCTCTAATTCTAACTGTACCTTTTTTCCCCAATGCCCTAGGCTGCCTTCCTAAGAAAAATTACGTCAAGCTGGTCTGCAGCTGTGTCTTTCAAGAAATAACTGCTTAGGGCACAGGAGAGTAACCTGAAACCCTTGGAGAAAGGCAGTCTTTCAGACAGGCCAGGTTCAGTATTTCTGAAAGGTCCTTTGCTATGTATGTGACTTCCAGGACCTAATTGGATGTGACTTGTTTTTTAATGAAACACTGTTTTCCAGAACCTTATACTCTGACTCTAACTCCATTCAAATTAGTATATGTAGCACTCATTTGCAGTGTGTAAGGTTTGCCAAGTTGTAACTGAGGGGAGAATCTGCCTTGCCTTGTCAAACCTTTTTTTTATTGCATGTGAGGTTTCGGGGTACATGTGAAGAACATGCAAGATTGTTGCATAGGTACACACATGGCAGTGTGATGTGCTGCCTTCCTCCCCATCACCTATATCTGTCATTTCTCCCCATGTTATCTCTCCTGAACTCCCCACCCACTACTGTCCCTCCCTTATTTCCCCCTGACAGATCCCAGTGTGTGATGCTCCTCTCCCTGTGTCCATGTGTTCTCATTGTTCAATACCTACCTATGGGTGAGAACATGCGGTGTTTGATTTTCTGTTCTTGCATCAGTTTTCTGAGAATGATGGTTTCCAGGTTCATCCATGTCCCTACAAAGGACACAAACTCATCACTTTTGATGGCTGCATAATATTCCATGGTGTATACGTGCCACATTTTCCCTGTCCAGTCTATCATCGATGGGTATTTGGGTTGGTTCCAGGATTTGCTATTGTAAACTGTGCTGCAATGAACGTTTGTGTGCATGTGTCCTTATAGTAGAATGATTTATAATCCTTTGGATATATACCCAGTAATGGGATTGCTGGGTCAAATGGAATTTCTATTTCTAGGTCCTTGAGGAATTGCCACACTGTCTTCCACAATGGTTGAACTAGTTGACACTCCCACCAACAGTGTAAAAGTGTTCCTATTTCTCCACATCCTCTCCAGCATCTGTTGTCTCCAGATTTTTTAATGATCACCATTCTAACTGGTGTGAGGTGGTATCCCAATGTAGTTTTGATTTGCATTTCTCTAATGACCAGTGATTATGAGCATTTTTTCATATGTTTGTTGGCCTCATGTATGTCTTCTTTTGTAAAGTGTCTGTTCATGCCCTTTGCTCACTTTTGAATGGGCTTGTTTTTTTTCTTGTAAATCTGTTTTAATTCTTTGTAGATTCTGGATATTAGCCCTTTGTCAGATGAGCAGATTGCAAAAATTTGTTCCCATTCTGTTGGTTGCTGATTCACTCTACTGACTGTTTCTTTTGCCGTGCAGAAGCTGTGGAGTTTGATTAGGTCCCATTTGTCTAGTTTGGCTTTTGTTGCCAGTGCTTTTGGTGTTTTGTTCATGAAGTCCTTGCCTACACCTATGTCCTGAATGGTTTTGCCTAGATTTTCTTCTAGGGTTTTTATGGTGTTAGGTCTTATGTTTAAGTCTTTAATCCATCTGGAGTTAATTTTACTGTAAGGTGTCAGGAAGGGGTCCAGTTTCTGCTTTCTGCACATGGCTAGCCAGTTTTCTCAACACCATTTATTAAACAGGGACTCCTTTCCCCATTGCTTGTCTTTGTCAGGTTTGTCAAAGATCGGATGGTTGTAGATGTGTGGTGTTGCCTCTGAGGCCTCTGTTCTGTTCCATTGGTCTATAGCTCTGTTTTGGTATCAGTACCATGCTGTTTTGATTACTGTAGCCCTGTAGCCTTGTAGTATAGTTTGAAGTCTGGTAGTGTGATGCCTGCTTTTTTTTTTTTTTTTTTTTTTTTTTTTTTTTTTTGTGCTTAGAATTAACTTGGCTATGGGGGCTCTCTTTTGGTTCCATATGAAGTTTAAGGTTTTTTTTTTTCACTTCTGTGAAGAAGGTCATTGGTAGCTTGATGGGGATAGCATTGAATCTGTAAATTACTTTGGGCAGTATGGCCATTTTCATGATATTGATTCTTCCTAACCATGAACATGGAATGTTTCTCCATTCTGTTTGTGTCCTCTCTTATTTTGTTGAGCAGCAGTTTGTAGTTCTCCTTGAAGAGGTCCTTTACTTCCTTTGTTAGTTGTATTTCCAGGTATTTTATTCTCTTTGTAGCAATTGTGAATGGCAGTTCATTCTTGATTTGGTTCTCTTTAAGTCTGTTATTGGTGTATAGGAATGCTTGTGATTTTTGCACATTGATTTTGTATCCTGAGACTTTGCTGAAGTTGCTTGTCAGTTTGAGAAGATTTTGCACTGAGACAATGGGGTCTTCTAGATATACAATCATGTCATCTGCAAATAGAGACAATTTGACTTCCTCCTTTCCTATTTGAATACCCTTTATTTCTTTTTCTTGCCTGATTGCTCTGGCTAGAACTTCCAATACTATATTGAATAGGAGTGGTGAGAGAGGGCATCTTTGATTAGTGCCAGATTTCAAAGGGAATGCTTCCAGTTTTTGCCCATTCAGTATGATACTGGCTGTTGGTTTGTCATAAGTAGCTTTTATTATTTTGAGATATGTTCCATCAATACCTAGTTTATTGAGGGTTTTTAGCATAAACATAGATGCAAAAATCTTCAATAAAATACTGGTAAACCGATTGCCACAGCACATCAAAAAGCTTATCCACCATGATCAAGTAGGCTTCATCTCAGGGATGCAAGGCTGCTTCAACATACGCAAGTCTATAAATGTAATCCACCACATAAATAGAACCAATTACAAAAACCACATGATTATTTCAATTGATGTAGAGAAGGCCTTTGACAAAATTCAGCAGCCCTTTATGCCTTGTCAAACTTTACACAAAGTGTCAGCATTGCTAGGGGACCAACAGAGTGCCCTGCTTACATTTTTCCAATGTGCAAGTTTCCTGTCCCCTGTGAGCACTTAATGAGAAAGAGCTGGTGGCTTTGCTGTGTTATTTAATCTTGAACTGCCCTGGACCATTTCTGGAGTTAATAGCAAAGCAGTATGAGAGACAAAAATCAGTAACCCAGGAAGTAAAGAGGGGGAAAGAAATACAGTAAAACTGTAAGAGCTTACTTTTTACTTTGGATTGTGTCTCAACAAATGCCCTCTTTTCAAACTGTTGTCTTCTCCCCGCTTTTATTTTAGGATAAACATTTAAATGATACTTTAATATTTGATGTAAAATAAATCAAAAAACCATAATACAAAATTATATATTACAGCTGTTATCATGCAACAATGAGCTTTCATAATGAAAAATCACTGGAAGGTGATATTTGAAAATAAAAATAATTTTGAATTATGGTTGCTTGTATTTGTTCTCAATATGCTTACTAATTTTTTTATGGCCTTTTAATTAATCAAGCAAAGAACTTTTAAATGAGTCTCCAATAGAAAAATGGGCAAAGGATTAAAGAAATTCACAAAAGAGGCCGGGCACGGTGGCTCATGCCTGTAATACCAGCACTTTGGGAGGCTGAGGTGGGCAGATCATGGGGTCAGGAGATCGATACCATCCTGGCCAACATGGTGAAATCCCATTTCTAATTAAAAAAAATAAAAAAATTAGTGGGGCATGGTGATGTGCTCCTATAGTCCCAGCTATTGGGGAGGCTGAGGCAGGAGAATTGCTTGAACCTGGGAGTCAGAAGTTGCAGTGAGCCAAGATCGCACCACTGCACTCTAGCCTGGTGACAGAGTAGACTGTCTCGAAAAAAAAAAAAAAATCACAAAAGAAGCAAAACCATAATCAACAAACATCAAACTTGCACAATTATATTTATGTTAAGTGGCACAATGTGATGGTTAATGTTATGTATCAACTTCACTGGGCTATGGAGAGCGTTGGCCAAAGATTATTTGAGTGTGTCTGTGAGAGTATTTCTGGATGAGATTAGCACTGAAGTGGTAGACTGATTAAAGCAGATGGCCCTCCCTAATGTGAGAATGCATCGTCCAGTCAATATCTGAATAGAACAAAATATTAAGTAAGAGGAACTTCACCTGCCAGACTGCCTGAACTGCGATATCTGGTCTTTTATTTGAGGACTTAAACTGAAAAAAAATAGGTCTTCTTAGGTCACAAGCCTGCTGGCTTTCAAAATGGAACTTACACCATTAGTTCTCCTGGTTCTCGGGTCTTTCAATTAGGAAAGAAAATACACTGTCAGCTCTCTGGGGTCTCCAGCTTGCCAATCAATCAATCTCTCTGTCTCTGTCTCTGTCTCTGTCTCTGTCTCTCTCTCTCTCTCTCTCTCTCTCTCTCTTTCTCTCTCTCCCTCTCCCTCTCTCTTTCTCATTAAGATACAGTATCTTAACAATAATAAAATATCTTATGCCTAATGTGTATTGTATTAATACCTCCCCAAAACTTATATGTTGAAGTTCTAACCCCCAGTACACTAGAATGTAACCTTATTTTGAATTAGGATAATTGCAAATATAATAAGATGAAGTAATGCTGGACTAGGGTGGGCCCCTAATCCAATATGACTGATGCCCTTATACAAAGGAGAAAATTTGGAGATAGACACACACAAGAAAAACGCCATGTGAAGATAAATGCAGACTTGAGGGTGATGTTTAAACAAGCCAAGGATTGCCAACAACCACCAGGAGCTAGGGAGGGGCATGGAACAGATTCTCCCTCACTGTCCTCAGAAGGAACCAATCCTACCAACACCGTGATCTCAGACTTCTAGCCTTTAGAACTGTGAGAGTACATTTCCATTGTTTAATCCACTCAGTTTGTAGTACTTGGTTATGGTCATTCTAGCAAGCTAATACACATTTCACGCTAGAAAAAGTTAAAAGATGGATACAATCCAGTGTTGACACAGCTGTAGAGTTTACTTTTAATGGCAAAAACTGATTACTTCTGCACGAACCTAATAAAATTTTGTAGATATGTAAATAAATGGAATCATGCAATATGTACTCTTCATTTGTCTGCTTTCTTTCACTCACCATAATGATTTTGAGATTGTGACCATTTTGTGTTTCAGTAGTTGATTCCTTTGTATTACTAGACATTATTCCATGGTATGGATAGAACACAATTTATTAATCTATGCATCTGTTGATGAGCATTTGGGTTGTTCTGTGTTCCCCCCCCATTACAAATAAGGCTACCACAAACATAGTATACAAGTCATTGTGAGCACCTTCGTTTTTGCTTCTCTTCTGTAAATACCTAGGAGTGGGATGGCTAGGTTAGATTTTGGGCATATGTTTAACTTTCAAAAAAACTGCCAAAATATTTTTCTTTTTTCTTTCTTTCTTTCTTTTTTTTTTTTTTTTTTTAAAGTTCTTGTATAGGATTTTATTAGGGAACGCATAAGATAAAATTTTCACAAGTTACATTCACTAAGTCCTTCATAGTATTTTAAAATTCTGATTGAATGATTGGTTCTGAATATGTATAGCAGGGCTACTGTTCTCTCCTGAGGAGCTCACACTTTCTTTAAGGTCTCACTTGGCAATTGTCATGTTACTTTACAGTGCTAACTTGGCACAGATATTGCAGCTAAAGGAGGCAGAGTGACTTAGAGTCCATGCTCTTGACTACAAAATATTTTTCAAAGTGCACGTTCCATTTTACTTCCCCATTAGGAATATGTAAGCGTTTCACTTGCTTTACATCCTTGCTAGTGCCTGATACTGTCAGGATTTCTGATTGTAGACATTCTAACAGGTGTGTAATCTCACTGGGGCTTTAATTTGTATTTCTCTAATGATTAATGAGGTTGAACATCTTTATGTGTGCTTATTTGCCATCCATATGTCTTCTTTGATTGGCCTGTTTACTTACTATTGTGACTTGAGAGTTCTTTAAATATTCTGGACACATTTCTTTTATCAAATATGTGATTGGCAATTATTTTCTCCTTGTGTGTGACTTGCTTTTTCCTTCTTTCAATAGTGCATTTTGAGGAAAAATTCTTAATTTTGGTGAATCCCTGTTTATCCAGTTTTTCTTCTATAAATTGTGCTTGGCTGTTATACTTAAGAAATCTTTGTGTCACTCAATTCACAAAGATTTTCTCATATATTTTCTTCTAGAAGTTTTATAAATTTAGCTTTGTGTAACTTTGTATCCTGCCAATTTGCTAATTTAATTTGTTCTAATAGCCTTTTATTTGATAATGTAGGATTTTATACATAAATAACCATATCATCTGATAATAAAGGTAGTTTTAATTATTATTTTTCAATCTTTGTGCCTTTTATTTCCGTTTTTAAAATTCTTATTTTACTGGTTGGAACCTACAACGTACTGTTGAATAGAGGCGAGGAAAGTGGATATTCTTGCCTTTTGTATGATCTTAGGGGAAAATAATTCAATTATTCACCATAAGTATGGTAACGACTATACATTTTTTTAAAGATGTCCTTTATCAATATGAGACAGTTATCCTCTATTCCTAGTTTACTGAGAGTTTTAATCAGAAATAGATGTTGAAACTTTTCAAATGTTTTTCTATATCTACTGAGATTTTTAAAAATCTGTTAAACCAAAATATTAAACCAATCTATTCTGATAATAATTCTCATCTGATCATTATATTAATATATTATCTTTTTATATCTTGTTGAATTAAATTTGTAAAATGTTAAGTTTTGTGTCTGTTCATGAGGGATTGCTCAGTAATATCTTTATAAAATATCTTTGGTTTTGGTATCACAATATTTCTTTCTTTTTAATTTTCTGTAGGAGTTTTGTAGAATTAATATTATTTGGCCTTTAAATCATTTAAGGCTGGACATGGTGGCTCACACCTGTAATCCCATCACTTTGGGAGGCCAAGGTGGGGGGTTCACTTGACCCCAGGATTAGTTTGGTTCTTTCTTAAAGTAGTCATTTCATCTTTCATATCCTATATCATTTTATTATATTCCTTAGAATCCTCACATGGGATTTCAACTGTCTCCTCAACCTCAATAATCTTAATTCCTATCCTTATTGCAAATTCTTTTTCTGTCATTTCAGCCATTTCAACCTTATTAAGACCATTGTTGGGGAACTAGTGTGATCATTTAGAGGTAAGAAGACATTCTAGCTTCTTAAGTTGCCAGAGCTCTTGCTCTGGTTTCTCATCTGTGTGGGTTAATGTTCCTTCAATCTTTGATCTTGCTGTCCTTTCATTCTCTCTCTCTCTCTCTCTCTCTCTCTCTCTCTCTCTATATATATATATATATATATATATGTATATATATGTATTGCGTTTATCTTCTTTGTTGTCCTTGGAGGTTTGATTGTGGCATAAGGTGGGTTCAGTCAACTCATTCTGTTTCTGGAAGATTTAGGGGGAAAGGGCTTAGCTCAGCACTCCTGGGCTGTGTGCTCTAACTTTGGAGGGGCCTAGTATCAATTCCCCAGATTTGTTCTCTGGCCCCTGATGGTTACAAGTCTGATGTGCTAGAGGGGCTGAGGTATTCCTGGACTACTGACTAAATACTCTGATGGATGGTGCCAGCCAAATCATTTTGTCAGGCAGTGACAATGGGATCCATGCTTGTTTGCGTGTGTCGGCAGCTGTGGCAGCATGGCAGCATACATGCTCATCAGCTGTGGCAGGGCACTGGCAGTTGTGGGGCTGCCAGCCTTAGTGCAGGTGTTCACAGCAGTGATGGTGCCAGCATTAACTGAGGGGCAGGGCCACTGGAGTGTATTAACATGTTTGCACTGGCAGTGGTGTCAGTGCCGGGGTAAAGCACTGGAATGTGCAAGGCTGGCAGCTCCTTATGCACACATTTATGCTAGCAGCGGTGTCAGTGCGGGACTTCTGGCCTCTGTGCATGCATTCACATCAGCAGCAATGACAGCACAAGATTGGAGGGTGGAGCCACTGGCCTCTGTGTGTGCATTTGCTCTAACAGTGGTGGCATGGTTGAGTTGGGGATGGGGTATACTCATGCTGGCAACAGTGGCATGGTGGGGTGCATGCAAACATGCATGACATCAGGAAAGAGGAGGAAAGAAAGGTTGACCTATGCACACATGCATCCTCAAAGCAATAGAGAGGGTGGCCATGGTAAATTGCTTGTTGGCAAAGTGGCACAGGGGAGGTTTCAGTGATGTAAGGGTGCTAGTGGGGTGTGCATCAGTGGGGGCCACTCTGCTGGAGCTCTCCAATGGTCAGGCATGGTTTGCCAAAGCAGGAGCTATGATGCAGATTCCCAGGAGTCACCCCAGTTAGGCATCCAAGGCTGTACTGCAAACAGATATGGTTAGGCTGGGCCCCTGGGATAGGCCAGCAGATAGTGGGATGCTCAGGTGGGACTGGCCTTGTTTCATGGGCAAGATCACCTTTGTTCTTTTCAGGGCCAACAGTCCTCCTAAGATGTAAATCTTTTAGAGGAGCATGGGGAGCCTTGGGAGATGGGCATCCGTGGCTGTGCTCTACTGCAGACTTTCCTGTATCAAACCCTCTGGGCTCCACACAGGCTGGAGTCCTGCCCTTAGCACCTTTCTAAGCAGCATTTCCTGTCTGCTCAAGTGTCCATGGGGGCTGTGGAGTCTCCTGCTGCCTGGATTCCGGAGGTCTGTGGCAAGAGTGGGTGGCTCCTTGCCAGCTCAACTCACCCCTTCCCCAGGAATAATTGAGGGCCAGAAATGAACCCCTGTGTGCTACTGCCCCATGCAGGGTTCTAGCTTCCTCCCTCTTCAGCCCAGCATCTGTGTTCTCCTTCCATCTATTCTCAATGCCTTACCCCTGAAGATATACTCAGGGTATTCCATTATTTGCAGGGTATTCCTGGTCCCTCAGTGGCAGGAATTCCTCCTGACTTCATCTAGTCAGCCATCTTGCCTCAATCCTCCATTAGTTAGTTGTATTTTCCTTCTAGTATCTGTAGAACTTGTAGTTATATAACCTCTGTCTTCCTGATGTTGGTTTCTTTTTATTTTCTTCTGATTAGTCTGGCTAGAGGTTTGTCACCTTCATTGGTTTTTGCTCCTCTCAAAGGCTTTTGGTTTCACAAATTTCTCTTTTATTTTGATTTTGTATTTTATTGATTTCTGCTCTATTTCCTTTATTCTGCTTATTTTTAAGTTTATATTTTCTAGTTTCTTCAGGTGTAACTTAAAGTCACTGATTTGGGACATTTCTTCATTCTTAATATAGACAGTGAAGCAATCCACAGTTTTGATATGTGGTATTTTCATTTTTCATTCAATTAAAAATACTTTCTAATTTTCTTTGTTATTTCTTCTTGGAACTATGGGTTAATAAAATCTGTGTTACTTAACTTCCAAATACATAGTGCTTTTTCTGGATATCTCTCTTACTGATTTTAAATTTCATTTCAGTTAGAGAAGTCACTTGATATAATTTGATTCTTTTAAAACTTATTGAAACTTATTTTATAATTGGAAATATAATCTACCTTGGTAAATAGAAATTAGATCAAATTGGTTGTGTTACTCATTTTTTATGTCCTTGTTGGTTTTTTTTGTTCTATCAATTATGAAAACAGGGGTGTTGAAAGGCTCCACTTATCATTGTGGAATTTTCTATTTGTCATTTCAGTCCTATCAGATTTTGCTTCATGTACTTTGCAGCTTCATTGTTAGATAAATAAATGTTTATGACTGTTATGTCCTCTTGATAAACTGACACCATTATCATTGTGAAATGCTCCTCTTTATCCTAGGTAATATCTTTACTCTGAAACCTACTTATTCTAATATTAATATAACCACTGCAACATTCTTTTGATCAGTGTTAGCGTGGTATTTTTCTATTCTTTTACTTTAACCTGTTTGTCTTTATATTTAAAATGAGTTTCTTTGTAAGCATCATATAAGTAGTTGCTCCTTGCTTCTCAATCCACTTTGACAATCCAGTTTGGCTTTTAATTGAAGTGTTGAGACTATTATACATTTAACATGATTATTTATGTAATTGCATTTAAATCTTCTCTAATTTTTTTCTATTTTTCCCATTTGTTATTTGTTTTATTTTTCCTTTCCCCCAAAGCCTTTATTATTAAGAGGATTAAAAATTATTTTTCTTATTATTTCTTTTGTTGGATTATTGCTATAAATTTATTTTGGTTTCTTTAGGGTTTATAACATAAATCTTTAACATAAAGTCTACTTTCAAATAATGTGATACTGTCATATATAAGTATCTTATGACAATATATTTCCATCTATCTACCCTAACCTTTGTGTTGTTGATTTGTATGTCTTATTGATACACAATTTATAAGCCCATGATACATTATTATTTTCACTTTCAATAGTCAATTATCTTCTAATAGCTTCAAAAACAACAAAGAAGTCTTTTACATTTACCATCTCTGGTTCTTTTCATTCCTTATATAAACCTATTTCTTTTCTTCTGCTTGAAAGTCTTTCTTGCAGTGCAGGTCTATTGATAATTCATTCTTTCAGCCTTTGGATGTATTAGAAAATAGCTTCTTTCAAAAAAGGTATTTTCACTAGGTATAGCCTTCCATGTGACAGTTATTTTTTTTTTTCAGTACTTTAAATATGTTCCTCTATTGTCTTTTGACTTGAATTATCTCAAATGAAAAATCTGCTACCTGTTTAACTTTCTTACTCTACATAATGTCTTTTTTTCTCCCTTTGGCTATTTTTCAGATTTTCTTTTTAGCCTTGGTTTAATAATTTGAATATAATGTATCTTGATTTTTTTTATATTTTTGGTGGTTAGAAAACATCTAGCTTTTTAGATTTGTGAGTTTTTAGTTTTCATCAAATTAGAAAAATTTTAACCATTATTTCCTCAAGTATTGTTCTATTATTTTGTGGCCTCTAATTGCATGTATTATTAGGCTACTTAGTTGTCCTAGAGCTTATTAATACTCTGTTCATTTTTCAGTAGTTTTTTCTCTACATATTTTATTATTGATATGTCCTATTGCTAGGGTTTTGAGTTTAATATTTTCTTCTCTGGTGTCTACTTGCTTGGTAACCCCATTCAGTGCATTTTTAAGAAATATTTGACACTATAGTTTGAGTTTTTATTTTAACTTTAAAAAATTTTTGTAGATAGAGGTCTTGCTTTATTGTCCAGGCTGGTCTTGAACCCCTGGGCTCAAGTGAGCTTCCTGCCTCAGCTTTCCAGAGTTGCTGGGATTACAGAGGTGAGCTACTGTGCCCAGCTGATTTGAGTCTTTTGTATAGTTTCCATATCCCTAACATGTTCAATTTTTTTCTGCCTTCTTGAACATAACAAATATAATAAAAATGTTTTACTGTATTTTGTGTACTAATTCTGACACCTATGTTGTTTTTAGTTTGTTTATATTGATTTGCTTTCTCCTCATTATCAGCTTCATTTTCCTGCTCCTTTGCACACCTGGTAATTTTTGATTGGATGCCAGGCATTGTGAGTTTTACTTTGTTTTATGCTGAGGGTATGATGAGCTATATTTTTTGCTGAGAGCGACGACAAGGAAATCTGAGCTGGCCCCCCAAGTGGAAAAGTGCTCAGGGTGTTTTAAAGTAGTAAACAGTATGTGTATATCATACACCAGTTAAACTAGTTCTAAAAGCACAGGATATGTGACCCTGCTCCCATGGCTCCCTCATGGAGAACACTTTCTGGTTTGTCTTTGATCAGTGATAAGCAGGCACCAGCTGCCTGCCTAGTTTATCTTGGTTCTATGAGAAAACACAGAACGCCTGCTTGTGAGTAATAATCACCTGTTCAGAGAGAATAACTGCATGGGTCAGAGTCTGCTCAAGGCTCTCAGCTTGGAACGCTGTTAGCCACCAAGGCTCTCAGCTTGGCTACCCCTGGTAGTCCCACTTTGCACTCTATCTTTGTGTCTGCTTCTTAGTTCCTTTAGCGCTGCCTGGGTGGGGGTGTCTACGACTTAGCTGGTCTCAGTAGTTTTATGCTGGATTATTTTTTGTGTCTATAAATATTTTTGAGCTTTGTTCTTGAATATAGTTAGATTACTTGACAACAGGTTAATCTTTTCAAGCCTTATTTTAAAGCTTTGTTAGGTAGAACCAGATCAACTTTTAGTCTAGAACTAATTTTTTCACCTCTACTACTGAGGCTATACATTTCTGAGTACTCATTCAATCCATTGTCTTGTGAATTACAAGGGTTTTTCACTCAGGTCAGTGGAAATACCTATATGTTCTCTAGGGATTTGGAATAGTTCTGTCTTCATTCTCAGGTGGTTTTCTCCTTACAATATTGTGCTGATCAGTAATCAACTGAAGATTTGAGGAAGATCTTCTGCAAATCTTTGGGTGCTCTGTCTTTGTGCATCTATCTCCATCCACTCTGTTGTTCCTACAAACTTAGCTATCCTTGGGCTCTGAATTCTATCATTTTAACTCAGGGAGACTGTTAGGCTCCTCCTGAGTTTTCTCTACCTGTGATGTGGTCTGAGAACTCTGTCTTGACAGTAAACTGGTGCAATCATAGGACTTATTTATTTCCCCTTTCATAGGAATCATTGTCTTACGGTCTTTGATATCCCATGTTAGAACAACCTCATAGCATGCATTTTGTCTGATATTTTAGTTGGTTGAAGGGTCAATATACTCCTATTACTCCATCTTGGCCAAAAGCAGTCTCTTCTCAACTAAATCTAATTACCTATGTTCTACAGTAGTTCTTAAACTGATCTTCCCGTTTCTGATATTTATACCATTTCTATATATGTCTTCTAGATTATCTTTTCTGAAACACTTCCCTAAGAAATGAAGCCACCACTTTTCTTAAAAATGTTGAATGATTCTATTATATCCAAACTTTTTTGATGTTTAAGGCCTTTTAGTAAAATGAAAAGCATCTCATCCTTTTATTTCTCCTTCCATTGCACCAAGAGAAGACAAAGAGAAGGAAATTACATTGACACTTTTTCCCTTTCCATTTAAGGGATCTGCCCCCTGGAACAGTAGCCCTTTTGTGTATAATCTATGATTTTAGGTCAGGAGTGAAGAAGTAGGCAGCTAACAGTCAAAATTAATGATGGCAGGATTGTATCTTATTTACTGGAATTCTTAGTGTGTAATATATCTGGTATATATTTGATAAAGATATAGTCTGTATAAACCACAGTACCTAGAACAAAATGGTTTACGTAATGGTTCTATAAAAATACTTCTGGGCTTAGCAAGACATAAAGACCTTAAAAATACATTAAAATGGATCACATCTTTTCCTCCTTAAGCAGTCAATTAAACCAATCACATTTCTCCTCTTAAGCATCAATTAGGCCTTATAATCACTGGTATTCTCTGCTGCAGATGAAGCTATGGCTATCTCAAATTGGGAAAGCTGTTGTTGACTTAACATTTTTCCTCAATCTCAGAAACTGAAATTTAACATAAAATATCTGGATGGAAGAATCGGAAGGAAAAACAAAACTGCACCTAGGAAAATGTTACTTCTTGTGTCCAATCTTGATAAAAAATTTAAAAAATAAAAAGAAAGTGGTTTTCCTAGCACTTCAGTTGTCACTTTTATTTGCCAACAAATGTGTTTGAATTTTCTCAGGTTATGAAACAACCAGCGGCAATAGCGGGGGTGGCAGAGGCATAGGCTGCTTGGTTGATTGTCTTAGCACTGACCTGTAAGCAGCCCCCTCTAGGGTGAAATGCAATTGAGTCTCTCTATTAACTTCAGTACTCTGTGCCTCTGCAGTAGTCTCGGTTATCAGGCTCAGAACACATTGAGTTAAGTAGAAAGGCGCAGGGTGGATAATGGTTTTGTGACGCAGATGGCTATCAGCAAGAGACTAAGCTGAAAATTACTTCTGTGGGGCTGCGGAGGATGGGAAATCAGGGTGAAAGTTGAGGCTAAGCTGCAAGGTTTGGTTTTCTATCCTCTGCAATGGCCTTGCTCTGTGGGTTAAAGGCCACTGCTGTACTCATGAATATATGCTATTTCTGGCTGCTATAATTGATTAGCTACACTTTGCAGCTGGCTTAACGAGCCTAAGAGCTACTATTCAAGGCCTAAGGAGCAGTACAGAATAGCATATCCGTAGATGCTTTGAGTTCTCTGTAGTCGTGTGGAAACTGAGAGAGTGAACTCAACAGCAGAGAAACATTCTTCATATTAAATGGACTAAATTTTGAACTACTATCATACCAGCATTGTCTCCATGTTGGTTATATAACTTTATATTTTACAAAAAAACCTCAACACTTAATCTTTCTTTAGTTTGCCTTTAACTTCATATATGTGTATGTATGTATATATATATGTGTGTGTGTGTGTGTGTGTGTGTGTGTGTGTGTATGTACGCAGATGGTTTTATCCTTGCGATGGAAATGAATTCAACATCTGACATGGTATGCTATCAGGATAAGACCTGAACTCTGAAGTGAACTCCTTGGTGCTGAATCCCAGCTTTATCTCTCACTAATTGTGTAACCCTGGGTAAATTAATTTACCTCTCTTGCCTTAGTATCTTTATCTGTAAAATGGGCATAATAAAATGACCACCCTTGTGTGGTTGTTATAGTACTAAATACATTAATAAATATAAAGCACTTACATAGAGTTAACTATAATCTGACTTTATTTTAACTTTTAGTAATTGGAGTTATCTGAAATGACAATAGAACTATAGTGGACAAGTATACAATATAAAGCTTAGAATTCAAGCTAGTAGTATTTTTTTCACCCTTGATCTAAAGCTGTTTCTGAAAGGCTTTCATTTGTATTTGGTTACACACAAGTGTAATTTTTCTGTAAGGTCTATATTGTGTTGTCTTACTTAGCTGACTAGAAGCTCTTGAAGTGGAGATTTTATTTCCCTCTTCACTTCCTCTCTATATAAGGAGCAGTTAGCACAAAAAATGGGTATTTGTAAATAGTACTTTTAGCAAGTCTATTCTTCACTAAATAAAAGCACTGGCTTCATGTGCAGCCTCTCTACCTTGTTGCGGTGAGTGCAGAGCAGCATCTATTAGCTCCTTAAAAATATTATATTTGTGACATACCCTAAAAAATATCAGTTACCATTTATTGAGTGGCTACCATCTGTAGGTAGCCACTCAATGTGTTCTGAGCCTGATAACCGAGACTACTCGCCTCTGTTCTGATATTTTTCATTATAAATTAGCCTGTTTTAGAAGTTTGTATAAATGCAATCCTGCACTGTTTTCTCATTTATGTAAGTCTTCTTTCATTCAATATGCTGTTGAAAAATAGTTTATTTGAAGGCAGAAGAGCTTTCATAAGGAAACCGAAAGACTAACTTATTTAACTCTAAAGACCTAGTCAAATGAATGGTTCAAGAATAAATGCATATAAATAGAAAGATATCATTTCTTTTGTTTGTAGCATCCAGAGCAATATTTGTATGTGTATTTCTGTGGGCAAAGCCATCTTGAAATACAAAAATGTGTGTGTGTGTGTGTGTGTGTGTGTGTGTGTGTGTGTATTTCTATTTAAAAAGAGCAGGTGAGGAAGAAAGCTGATATATATGGACCACCTAATGAGCACCAGATATTTGACATGCACTATTTCATTTAAACCTTATACCCCAAGAGAAATATTATCTCCATTTTACACATGAACCATGTACTCCCAGTTACACTTTGCTGTTTCCCAGAGCTTTCTGCTACTCTGTATTAGGGAGAAACCAGTGCTCCCTGGCTAAGCTGCCATTTCTAACTGGCCTTCCTTACCTTCTCATTATTTTCCAGTTACCTCATTTTCTAGAGTTTTGCTCCAGACTAGGTGACAACTAGTTAATTACTTAAATTATTGTGGCGTGATGTCCTGTAAATGTTGGTATCCTATCATTTGCTTCTTATGCTAGATATATTTACTTTGTAGAACTACTGTGAGAGACAATATCTTTATCTGAAGGAGAAACTCAGTGGTGAGAGGTATAGATGCTTCTTTAGATAAGTAGAAATACATTGCAATAGGCAGGCATTTGTTCATTTCTATTATGTATATTTACTTACCTTATAACACTTTCTAGATTATTATTCATGGTTTCTAAATGTCTGCTTGTTCTCATATCCATCATTAGGAATTCAGGTATTAGAGACTCAGTTCAGGACTATAAACAATAGTTCCAGTAACTTCAGACCTACCCAAGTCACTTAACTAAGGCAAATTACATTATTACCCACATGAACAATATATCCAGGACTTGGTCTTTTTATTTCTTGACTTCCTTAGTTTCTATAAATTCTTTTTTTTCCATTAAAAATTTGTTTAAAAAAATTAATCATTTTGATTAGGACTTTGGTACATAAGAGGCCATCATTAAAATGGAAACTTCAAGCAAGGATGTAGGGAAGAAACATGAAATCCATCCTCTATCTCTGCCAGATCAATTATTTGGCCCTTTCCATCCATATCTGCCAGTCTTTTTCCTTATCTGTTATCAGGGTAATTTCTCTTCTCTTGACACATTTTCTTCCTTCCATCCCTGTTTGAAAGTTTGGTTGAATTCCCCAGTGAAAATATCTGGGCCTTTTGCTTTACTGAGGAGTAGCCCTTTAATAACTTGCTGTATTTCTTCTGCGGAAGTTGGCCTATTTAAACTTTTTCTCTCTCTTATGGTGAGTTTGGTAAATTATATTTTTAAGAAAGTTTTCTAGAAAATTATCCAATTCAATTTACAAATTTCCTTTTCATAGAGTTTTGCAACTCAATCCATTCTGATTTTTTTGAAGTTAAGTATAGGATAAATCTCTAAATTTAAGACATTTTATTTGGGAAGGAAGAATTGCAGTTTGGGGCATATACACAGACTAGTCTTTGGTATGTCCGAAGAACAAAGAGAAGGTTGGAAGTTTTATTAGAAATAGAAATGTTACATATTGTTTTGAAGGAAAGCTCATTAGCACTAGAGAAGCTTTTGGCATCTGGCAAGCTCCGATTGGTGAGTGGTGGTAGGTAAAACTTGTCTTAGAGTCACTGCAGGTGGTTTCAGTAAAACTCATCTTTGGGTTACAGCAGGCTATTTCAGCAGTGAATCTTGCAGAGAATTTTTGGAGCAAGGTTATATGTCTTGAGTGTTTTTCCCCCTGGCCCCTAAACTCTGATTTAGTTGATTATGACAAGAATGACTCAATTGTGTAATTAACTTTTATAATTCAAAAAATAATTCCTCTGATGTAAAAGTGGTTACATCTGCCTTGTCTTTGTGTTGGATTTGTGCTGCTTCCTGTTTTCACTAGTTTAGATTTTAGTTTTCCATTTCTTAAAGGAATTAGCTTGTTATTTATATATTAGTTCTACTGTTTTTCTCCTTCCTGACTCAAATTTATTTTTAGTATTTTCTTCTTTCTGCTTTCTGGATTGCTTCTTGCTTTTTTAATTGAATGTCTAATTTACTTTTATGCATTTATCTTTATCTATTTTAGTGTTTAAGGGTCTGAATATTTCTATCATTAATGTTATTATTTTTAAAATAAATTTTGCATTTTTATTTTATCTCCTCCATTTAACAGAAAGTTTAAAAATTCCCTGCAAATTTCCCAGCCTGTTTTGCAACCTTCTTGACCATGTAACTGATCCTATCTAATGTGTGGTATATTTCACTTTTGGGTGAAGGCAGTGAAGTAGTTAGTGTCTTCTTTTTGTTCTTTCTCTCCTCTGAGTAGCTAAAGGTGAAAGACTGCATAAAGGTGGAACAATGATTAAAGGAGCCTAGATTCTTGATTTACTGCTGTTAAGCAAGGGTCAACAAACTTTTTGTAAAAGGCCAGATAGTAAATATTTTTGATTTGTTGATCATGCTATCTGTGTTGTAACAACTCAACTCTGTCATTGTAGCCACAGATAGTACATAAATGAATGGATGTGGCTGTGTTCTAATAAAATTTTATTTGTAAAAAAGAGGGGCTGGCCAGATTTGGCCTGTGAGTTTGCTAACCCCTGGTTTAGAGGAGAAAGCTGCCCAGGATCAATGTTCAAACTGTATTAGATCATATGAAATATGAGAAAAAACACTTTCATCATATTGCCACTGAATTTTTTTTTTCCTACGATAGGTGCTAATATTTTATCTAGTGGTCAGGAATACTCTGAACATCAGACTTAATGATTTGCTCAAGAGACATAGCTAGTACTTGACAAACTTGAGATTTTAACAAGGTCTATAGAATTCTAAAGTTCACGTTATTCATGATATCATGTTGTATCTCTACCTTCACTTTTTCTATTGAAAAAAATCTTGGCCAAGAAAGGTTAAATATGTCCAAAATCATGGAGACAGTTGCAACTTTAGCAGATTATATTATTATTCAATAATAATTACTCCCTCCTTCTCACCCACAGGAAAAATACATTTCCCTGATACGTTGACTTTGGGCTTGTCCATGCTTTGGCCTTCAAATGGGACAAGTTATTCTCTATGTCCCTTGGGTTTCAGCTTGGCCATGTATCTTGCTTTAGCCAATGATATAATAGTAGACTTGATGCAAGCAGAGATGTGAAATGCACTTCACAATTGGGCTCGTCTTCTGGTTTCTCTGTTATTGTCCTGGCTAGCTGCTATCCCTTTAGCCTGGGCTCCACAGTATCAGAGTTGTGCCCTGGCAAAAAGGGATCAAGCCAGGCTGAAGCCACTGATTGAAGCAGAACCACACAAACAACCACAGATATATATGTGAGAATAAATAATTGTGGTTTTAATTCACTGAGTTTTAAAGTGATTTATTACAGATAATTGTTGAAAATAGAAAAATCTTAAAGGCAGAGACTCCCCAGAACAAGTTTTCTGAATCCTTGCGTAGCTATGTTTTCTATGGAGTCATTTTTGATAGACAATTTTGATAGTGACAGGAGGCAACCAAATGCCTAGGCAGATGGGGTGGGCACCCAGTGAAACCCCACCTCCAAGTCAAAGACAATTTAAAGCCTGAAAACTAAGCTACAAGTTAAATCCCCAGATTGGATTGAAAACTTGTCCTTCTGTTTGGTGCGCTTTTCTCTGATTGATCCCCACCCTTCGCCCATTTTACATATACCTACCCTTTCCTAATTGGTTTTCTATATTGTCATGCCCACCTTTAAGTGTTTTCACTTTGCCCTTTTTTGCATACTCACAAACCAATCAGCACACACACTCCATCCTATACCTATGAAGACCTCAGACTCAGTCGGTAGAGAAGGAGATGACTTGACTTGGGGAAAAGACAACTTGACTTTGTGGAAGACAACCTGCCCTTCTGGCCTTCTCTTCAGCTCCCCTCTCTGCTGTGAGCTGTTTTCATTGCTCAGTCAAATTCTCCACCATTACCATCCTTCAACTGTCCATGTGACTTCATTCTTCTTGGGGGACCCACCCAGTGCAGGTACCCAGAAAAGGCTGTCACACCAATGCTTTGCCCTTGCCGGTGGAGGGCAGCTGCCCAACACAAGACAAGGGGCCAGCTGAGCTGTTAACACATCACCATCCATGGACATCAGAACTAAAGGAGCACTGTAACATCCCCTCTGGGTCTTTGGGGTCACAGGCACCATCACTTGGGTGCTGCTGCATTCCCCTTGGGGTGACATACCTGATGTGGCTGTGGGCCCTGCCTGGAGTTTGCTCCTGTGTCAGTGCCCAGAGTGGCCAGCTGGGTCCTGCACTCACTTGCTTGCACCTGGTCTGTGGCCATGGGCCCTGCATTTAGCTTGGTCCTGTGTTGGTACCCTGAGTGGCTGGCTGGATCCTTCACTCAGTGGCTCACATGCTCCCTCCCACAAGGGGTTGAAAGATGCAAGCCAAGTAGACAGGGCATCCCTGCTGTGAGTTCAGCTAAGGGGCTGAGAAAAATCTGGGATCACTTTCACATATCCTTAAATTGAAAATATTTCTGTTATGAGTTCCTTACACTTACATATACTATACCTTTCTCTGCTGTGATAATGTGTTATGTTGATTTGATTATCTATACATTTTTACAGCTAGCCACAGTTCACTTTTCTATTATCTAGAATTAAATAAGCAGGGTGGAAAATAAACTAAAACCCACATCCTCACCCATTTAAAACTCAGGTGGCATTTAAAAGCCCTTCTTTAATCCAAAAAAGCAACCAGTTGAAACCAATGATTAAAATGTCAATCTACCCACCAACTGTATTCTTAAATGAGAAGAAAATAACATTTACCTCCCTTCTCTTTCTTTGTGCCCTCTCCCATATAACCCCAAAAAGGCAAAGCTGTAAATCTATAACACAATCCCCAGAACTGATAGCAAAGCAAACAGCTTTTGGTTAGTCTCATTTCTCCAAGGAATAGATTTTCCATAACCAGTATATTTTCACAGGCAAAACACAGAATGGTTGGAAAATCTTCAGGAAGTCTGGACGTTTTTGTGAGACAAAGATTGACTGTGCTGAAGCTCATAGCTAGGCTGATCTGTCTTTTCCACTTAAAGAGGATTATTATATAAGCAGCAATATTAGACTCCTAGGCATAAAAATTGCATTTTAATACAGTATGGAATTCTCTGATCTTCCTGTAAAAGAGACTGAAATATAAACATATGGTAATTTGTTCTTAAACTCCACCATGCAATTCAATTTTTGCTTATGCTATCCATTTTTTTCTTATTTCCAATGGTTCATTTAAAATAATATGCTTGGCTTATTTTAAAAAGAGTCATTATGTATTTTTTCTGCTCTGAACCTCTCTTAGGTTACCTTGCCACTAATTGAGACCACAAGACTATTTGCCTCTTAATTGTTTCTTTGTTTCTGCTGTGGTTGTACATCACTTCTTTTCTTGTTTTTAATCATCAGGTTGAGAGGTAACAGATATTCTTTTGGTTTGTATTAAAGAAGTTAGGTGTAACAATATGATCTCTTAATACTTTTATTTGCCAAATATCAATTTCTTTCTTGCAAGTATCCTCATTCCTGTCTCCATGGTCCTTATTTTATACGTAGACCCTCATTCTTTCTGAGGTGTCAAAATTTGCCTCTATACCCAAAAGTGAGTTCTTTTGTCTCAAGTTTTTATATATTTTGTTTCTTCTATGATGGGCGAGTATGTGAAAGAAGAATTGGATGCTCTAAGTTGCTGATTCTTTGTTCTTATGACAAATTTGATGGCATTAGAAAGAAGACAGGCCAATGCCACAAGAACTTCAGTGCAAATGAATGTTACATATACCTCTTAATAGTAGTTTAAATCTTTTCTGTGCTAGAAATAACCCCAAGCTTCAGCAGAGGAGGTAGCGAATAAAGGCTAGCTATACTACATAATTTGCAACTTTGTTTTTCCATAAATACACAATATTCCACCAATAAGTGTCTTTTTTTGTTTGTTAAAAAAAAAAAAAAATTCACCGACCACCAGTGAACAACTCTGGCACTTTGGAGAATTAAGCCTGTGAGCTCACTTGTAACTTAGTAATCAATCCATCTACACGTTGCTCTCTTATTTGGCATGCAATTGAGATGGTAAAGTAGTACAATTCCTTCTCTTATTTCTACGAGAGGAGGTGCACCGCTAGGACCTATGTCTGGCAAACAAACAACAAAACCCTGTCTGCTTCTATAAGTCTACAGAGCTAAAGGCAGTTGGGACCCAATTCATTTCCAAATCTCCCATGGAGCTGAAGTGAATCCCAGTCATGACTTTCCCCACCTCGTTATTTTTATATTTGTAACATTTTCATTTTTATTTTTGTCACAGCTCAAGACTTCAATGCTATGACTTCTTTAATGAAAAAAGTCATTTCTACCTTCAAGGTCTTTATCTGTTTAAATCTTTTATTGAAAAATTTGTATTTAATCTTGGCCTAATTATAAGAACTCCTTTGACATTTACCACCCTTTCCATAATCACTCCCCCTCCAAAATAACTACATAGTCATTTATCTCTAAAGGGCTCTAGTAACAGCTGGTACTCACAGATTTCCACAGTAGGAATGGGCTCCTCTTAACATACAAAAAGAACTGCCTGATAGTCTGATAATTCTCCCTTATTTCTCTGGGCCATAACTCTCCATTGTCAACTCTCCATGCCGCTGGTCTAAATGGACCTTTGTCTGAACTCAGGCTAATTCAGGATACTCCTGGATCCAGCCTCTATCCAGTTCCTGGCTCTTCTACTTCTGTCTTGGACCGCTGTGTGAAGTTCAAGATATAAATGAACAGAAGCCCTGCTGTATCATCCCTTGTACACTTCCCTCACTCTAATCTGTGCTGACAGATCGACGGGTAAAATAAATATAAACATGCTCTGCCTTCTGAGTTTCACACATCACAAATCAAGTGATGTGAATTGAGTTTTCAGCATCTTTGCAGTGCTGTTTCTGAAACAGTAACCACTTTGTATGGAAGAATTTTATTTTTTGGCCCAAGGCATTCCTTGGCTGCCTGGAATAAGCAGGGATAGAAAACAAACAACACACAGGGTGATGTATTTGGTAGAGTCACCGCTGGATAAAGGAATTAACCCTCAGTTTCAGCAATGGATGCTGAACATCTGCTAAGCCCAAGATACAGTATTAGGCAAAGAGTGTGGCACCCAAGGCATGCTCTCTAAAGGTATAAGACCACAGAGGAAGCTGGGTATGGCGGCTCCCGCCTATAACCCCAGCACTTTGGGAGGCCAAAATGGGAGGATTGCTTGATGCCAGGAGTTCAAGACTACCCTGGGAAAAATAGCAAGACCCCATCTCTAGAAAAAATAAATTAGTTGGGCATTGTGGCATTCACGTATAGTTCTAGCTACTTCAAGGCTGAGACAGGAGGATCACTTGAGTCCAGGAGGTTGAAGCTGCAGCAAGCCATGATTACACCACTGCACTCCAAGCTAGGCTACAAAGGAAGACCTTACCAAAACAAACAAAAAAAAACAAAAAACAAAAACCAGGGAAGGCAAGAAGGCAATGAGGCTGGGGTGCAAAATTCTCCTGAGGCTGGGCATGATGGCTCATGCCTGTAATCCCAGCACTTCGAGAGGCCGAGGCGGGTAGATTACCTGAGGTCAGGAATTCAAGACCAGCCTGGCCAACATGGTGAAACTAAGAATATAAAAATTAGCTGGGTGTGGTGGCAGGCACCTGTAATCCCAGCTACTCAGGAGGCTGAGGCAGGAGACTTGCTTGAACCCAGGAGGCAGAGGTTGTAGTGAGTTGAGATTGCGCCACTGCACTCTAGCCTGGGTGGCATAGAAAGACTCCATCTAAAAAAAAAAAAATTCCCCTGAAATTTGTCAGAGAAGCAAGAATCATCCAAATTAAACACAACTCACTTTATCTGCAGTTGGGAAAAGTGATCATATATATGTGTATATATATATATGAGGCAGAGGAATAAATAATAATCACTTTCTTTTACATTAGGACCAAAAATGTATACAAAATTTTTACTCCTAGGTGAGGAAAGCATGATGATATTTACAACTTGATGATTCAAAACTAACTGAACAAAGAACGTATTAATGTTATGTCTACTGTAATTGTTGGCTAAGATAATTGATGAGTATGCATATCCAAAGGCAGATGAATGGACAAGTTGCTGTTTCCGAGTGTCTTATAAATCACTGATCCCACAGCTGACTATTTTCTCATCTGGTTAGATTTATTGGGTCATAAGCAATTAACCATGTGAACATGATTTAGGTTTGTAGTAGAAACTTTTGGTTCCCCTAGCCAGAATCCCATGGCATATCCTTCACTTCAAGTGCAGCTAGGTTGGACAGTTTCCATGTGTGTTTTCAACATCTTGTTTCAAATGGCTGTTTTATTGCTCTAGTTTTTGTTTTTGTTGTTGTTTGTTGGCTTCAGAGATTTCTCCAAAGTTGTAGAGGCTTATTCAGTCCTTGTGGAGGGAAGCCATATAGCAGGGCGATGTTAACATCCTCAAGTTCAGACAGCACCAAGGGACAATTCTAAGACACTCAGAGCGTCCCCATTTGCCCACTGTAATTACCAGCACAATAACATAAACCTTTATTAGATTTTTCTCCTTCCTTCTTTCACTCTCCCTGTTCTTTCATACCTGCCCTGGCATTAACTGCCAAATAAACCAGTGCATTCAAATGTATGTAATACATTCAGCATGCACAGAGAAATATTTGGAAAGATACACACCAAACTATCTGAAAGTGGTTACCTGCAGGGATTGGAATTGATGCATATGTGGGATAGGGATTGTAGCAGATACTATTGTCCTGATTATACCTCCTGGACATTCATTGTTCCTGTAAATGCTTACACTTTCATACTGTAAGCACATACAGCTCTCAGCAAGAGGGCTTTTTCTGGATACAGGAGTGTGCTTGGTCTGGCTATAGAGTCAGCCAGAAGGTCTGAGGGGTTATCACACTCAGAGAAGCCCTCAGCCAATGAAGAATGCATGATGGTAGATAAATATTTCAGCTCCCCACCTTCAGATGGGATGACTCTGAGGTGTGCTCTATACCATAGACTGGCAAACTTTCTGTAGGGACAGACTAAATAATGTAAACTTTGAGATAATACTGTCTGTCATAATTAGTCAACTCATAGAAAACATGTGAACAAAAACAGGGCATAGTTCTATTCCACGAACACTTAGAAAAATAAGCAGTGGGTCTGATTTGGCTCATGGCTGTAGTTTATCAACCTCTGTTTTGTACTATTTATTAGAAGTTCATAGGGGAATTGAGCCCCAACTAAGCCCTGATAATTTACTAATTGGCACATCATTTACTGACTTTCCTTCCCTCTCCTGTATCATTTCCCCGTTCCCTCACTGTGCTCTGTGGCCTTCAAATTAACCACTTGTCCCCAAATCCTAATCTCAGGGTCTACTTTAGGGGGAATCCAACCTAAGAGAGCAACTTTACCTTTTACTTCTGTGTAGTTCTAATTTTAATTTTACAAGAATATATTATTTCAAAAATTAAAAGACTAATAAAAGGCATATGGGAGATGAATCCTTATTCCTGGAGCCTGAACCAGCTACTTTTTGAATAGTCTTACTAGAAGGAAGGACAACTCTTGGCACTTTGGAGAATTAAGCCTGTGAGTCTTTGAGGGAACTCTGCCTTTGACAATAGTCAGTGTTAACAAGTTCACCCTGATCTGTGGCAAAAGCGTTTCTGAAGACCTAATGGCCAATCAAATATAGTTAACTATCTACTTTAATAGTCTCTGTTTGTATATCTTGTAAGTTTATAGCAGTCATATCAGGTTTGAATGGACTAGATTAAAACTCTACTACTCTACCTTCACTCTGCCCATCAGCTTCTTTCTTTTTTCTTTTTTTTTTCTTTTTTCTTTTTTTTTTATTGCATTTTAGGTTTTGGGGTACATGTGATGAACATGCAAGATTGGTGCATAGGTACACACATGGCAGTGTGGTTTGCTGCCTTCCGTCCCCTCACCTGTATCTGTCATTTCTCCCCATGCTATCTCTTCCCACCTCCCCACCCCCCCGCTCCTCCCCCATTTCCCCCCAACGGACCCCAGTGTGTAGTGCTCCCCTCCCTGTGTCCATGTGTTCTCATTGTTCAACACCCGCCTATGAGTGAGAATATACGGTGTTTGATTTTCTGCTCTTGTGTCAGTTTGCTGAGAATGATGGTTTCCAGGTTCATCCATGTCCCTACAAAGGACGTGAACTCATCATTTTTGATGGCTGCGTAATATTCCATGGTGTATATGTACCACATTTTCCCTATCCAGTCTATCATCGTTGGGCATTTGGGTTGGTTCCAGGTCTTTGCTATTGTAAACAGTGCTGCAATGAACATTCGTGTGCACGTGTCCTTGTAGTAGAATGATTTATAATCCTTTGGATATATACCCAGTAATGGGATTGCTGGGTCAAATGGGATTTCTATTTTTAGGTCCTTGAGGAATCGCCACACTGTCTTCCACAATGGTTGAATTAATTTACATTCCCACCAACAGTGTAAAAGTGTTCCTATTTCTCCACATCCTCTCCAGCATCTGTTGTTTCCTGAGCTTCTTTCTGATCTACTAGAAGGACCTTAAGACTGCAAGGGAGTCTTATATCAGAAGAAATAATTAACAATACTAATGACCACCAAATCTACTTTTTTTGAGTTTTGGCAGAAGCTTTCTTTAACCCACTTAACAATCAAATTGCCATCTAGAGAATAAGAACAATAAAATCAGAATAGTAATTACCTTTCTGGTAAAAGGAGGGATAATATTTGGAGTGGGCAGGACATGGATCATTTTGGAGATGCTGGCAGTGTTCTATTTATTTGGATGGTAGTTACATGAATATTAATTTTGTGATAAATAATTTAGTTGTATGTCTTTTTCTTGTGTAAGTTTCCATATGCGTGTTACATTTCACAAACTAAAGGATTAAAAAGTCATGGTGATCGTTTTGCCTGTAGGGGAGTCCGAAATTACCTCCAACTCCATTTATGTTTTTTTTGTTTTGTTTTTTGTTTGTTTGTTTGTTTTGAGATGGAGTTTTGCTCTTGTTGCCCAGACTGTAGTGCAAAGGCATGATCTTGGCTCACCGCAACCTCTGCCTCCCAGGTTCAAGCAATTCTCCTGCCTCAACCTCCTGAGTAGCTGAGATTACAGGCAAGCGTCACCACGCCCAGCTAATTTTCTATATTTTTTAGTAGAGATGGGGTTTCTCCATGTTGGTCAGGCTGGTCTCGAACTCCCGACCTCACGTGATCCACCTGCCTCGGCCTCCCAAAGTGCTGGGATTATAGGCATGAGCCACCGCACCTGGCCCCTTTAGGTTTCTATGTGGGCTCTTGTTAGCTCTAGAAACCAAACTGATGCCAGGTTGATCAACAAGAAAAAAGCATACAAATTGTATTAGTTATACATGTACATGTTGCTCTTCATAATAGTGAAGCTAGTGACGTCCAAAGAAGTAGTCAAAGCAAGGTGCTTTTGTGCTTTTTAGACAAAGAATGTTACATTTAAGAAGAAATGACTGGACAAATAAAATCTGGCTAGGGGCAGTATGTTTTCTAGGGGAGTCACTAGGAGATATATGGGGGATATAAAGCTAGTGGAAGATAAGAGTCACTTTGTTAAGTATGTTTATTCAGGTCCATTGCCCTCAGTTCCCAGTCTCTGGTGATAAGGGCTATTTTCTCACCTTGGTATAGTGAGATTACCCCTCCAAGAGGAACTTTTGTGGCTTGCTGTATGCAGGAAGAGACAAGTCAGCTAGCTCTTTCTAAACTACAATTTCTCCAATGTTTTTGACTTAAAATAATCAACATATAAGTCTTACATACTTTGGGATACCACATACTTGACTCTTTCAATAGAAGTTCTGAACATTAAAAGTTGAGTTGCTGGCAAAAGGATAAATAGCATCAGATTGTTTTCTCTTGGAATACATTTATTCTTCAGACTTTATACACCACACATGCATTGGCAGGAACAAAAATATGTTCAGGTTCTTTCAAATAATGTTGACATTCAAATATGTTGACATAACCAACAATCAGATTGGTTAGTTATCATAGACAGGATTTGGAAGACTGGTAGAAAGAGGTATCAGGTCTGGACCTGACCTGTTGAAAAAAATAAGAGTTAATAAGAGCAAGACACATTTGGAAAATGGTCCACAGTAAAGGATTAGAAGGAGAACAGAATAGAATGAGATGGTCTCCAGTCAGCTTTTTAATAGTCTATCAACCGGTAGGGAAAAGATTTGGTCGATGACAAAAAGAGGTCTTTTCATTTTGTTCTGTTTTTGTTTCCCTAAAGAAGAGTAGTGGGAAAATAACAAATAGGTGGAGAAAAATAGATGGAAGTAGACTTGCTTTAAAAAATTTCTGGGTACATATTAGGGGTATATATTTATGGGGTAATCAGATATTTTTATATAGGCATGCAGTACGTAATAATAACATCATGGAAAATGGAGTATCCATCCCCCTCAAGCATTTATTCTTCATGTTACAAACAATCCAATTACACTCTTTAGTTTTGTTTTGGATTTTTTGTTTGTTTTTGTTTCGAGATGGAGTTTTGCTCTTGTTGCCCAAGCTGGAGTGTAATGGTGTGATCTCAGCTCACTGCAACCTCCATCTCCTGGGTTCAAGCAATTCTGCTGCCCCAGCCTCCCAAGTAGCTGGAGTTATAGGCATGTGCCACTATGCCTGGCTAATTTTGTATTTTTGTACAACCACCCTGGAAAACAGTTTGTAGGTTCCTTGAAAAACTAAAAGTAAAGCTACTATTTGATCCAGCAATCATACTACTGAGTATAGGGTTTCACTATGTTGGTCAGGCTGGTCTCAAACTCCTGACCTCAGGTGATCCACCGACCTCAGTCTCTGTAAGTGCTGGGATTACAGGTGTGAGCCATGGCACCTAGTCCAATTATGCTCTTTTAGTTATTTTTAAATGTACAGTTCAATTATTATTGACTATAATCACCTTGTTGGGCTATCAAATACTAAGCCTTATTTATTCATCCTATTTTTTTGTACCCATTAACCATCCCAACCTCCCCCTGATTCCCACTACCCTTCCCAGCCTCTGGTGACCATCCTTCTACTATCTCCACGAGTTCAATTGTTTTAATTTTTAGATCCCACAAATAAGAGAGAACATGTGATGTTTGTTTTTCTGTGCCTGGCTTATTTTACTTAACAAAGTGATCTCCGGTTCCATCCATGTTGTTGCAAATGACTGGATCTCATTCTCTTTCATGGCTGCACAGTACTCCATTGTGTATAGGTACCATCTTTTCTTTATCCACTCATCTATTGATGGACTCGGGTTGCTTCCAAATATTGGCTATTGTGCTACAGCAAACATGGGAGTGTGGATATCTCTTCAGTATACTGATTTCCTTTTTATTGGGTATATACTTAGCAGTGATACTGCTGGATCAAGCAGTAGCTCTATTTTTAGTTTTCGGGGAACCTACAAACTGTTTTCCAGAGTGGTTGTACTAATATACATTCCCACCAACAGTGTACAGGGTTCTCTTTTCTTCACATCCTCACCAGTATTTTTTATTGCCTGTATGTTGGATTTAAGCCATTTTAACTGGGGTGAGATAATATCTCATTTTAGGTTTTGATTTGTATTTCTCTGATAATCGATGTTGAGCATATTTTCATCTGTCTGTTTGCCATTTGTATGTCTTCTTTTGAGAAATGTCTAGTCAAATCTTTTGCCCATTTTAAAGTAAGATTATTCATTTTTTCCCCTATAAAATTGTTTCAGCTCCCCACATAATCTGATTGTTATTCTCTTGTCAGATGGGTAGTTTGCAAATATTTTCTCCCATTTTGTGGGTTGTCTCTTCACTTTGTTGATTGTATCATTTGCTGTGTAAAAGGTTTTTAGCTTGATATGATCCCACTTATCCATTTTTGCTTTGGTTGCCTGTGCTTGTGGGGTATTACTCAATAAATCTTTGCCCAGACCCATGTCCTGGAGAGTTTCTCCAAGGTTTTCTTGTAGTAGTTTTGTTTGTGGTATTAGATTTAATTCTTTAATCCATTTTGATTTGATTTTTGTATATGGTGAGACATAGTGTTTTAGTTTCATTCTTCTGCACATGGATATCCAGTTTTCCTGCACCATTTATTGAAGAGACTGTCTTTTCCCCAGTGTACATTCTTGGAACCTTTGTGGAAAATGAGTTTACTGTAGGGGTGTGAGTTTGTTTCTGGGTTCTCTATTTTGTTTCATTGGTTTATATGTCTGTTTTTATGCCACTATCATGCTGTTTTGGTTATTACAGCTCTGTAGTATAATTTGAAGTCAGGTAATGTGATTTCTCCAGTTTTGTCCATTTTGCTTCGGATAGCTTTAGCTATTCTGGATCTTCCTTGCTTCCATCTACATTTTAGGATTCTGTTTTATATTTCTGTAAAGAATGTCATTGGTATTTTGATAGGAATGCACTGAATCTACAGATTGCCTTGAGTAATATGAATATTTTAACAATATCAAATCTTCCAATACATGAACATGGAATTGTAAAAATTTATTTGTGTCTTCTTTAATTTCTTTCATCAATGTTATATAGTTTTATTATAGGGATCTTTCACTTCTTTGGTAAATTCCTAGGACTTTAATTTTATCTGTGGGGAAGTAGATTTTCTTGATCCATGGTCTTAGGAAAAGCCGTCTTCTTTAAAGAAATACCATTTGCTTCTGGGCCTTATGAATTGGCCCTGGAAATCCTTACTTTAAGGTCTCCTGTAGAGGTAATTTTCCAATTGTCTTGAGAGCGCTGATCGGGATCTAGCTTCATATTAGAGATAAACCACTAGCTTGGCATGACTCACATAGACCTACAAGGATTTTTCTTTTATTTTGATGGCAGTGTAGTTAGTCAGCAGTACTTCAGATGGGCCTTCCCAGTGAGTTGGAAGTATGTTCTTTCTTCTAAAAACCCTGATGTATTCATGATTTCCTGAACAAAAAGGATGGCAAGGCTTGTCAGTTGGCAAAGGCCATGTCCTTTTTACCTGTTGATGATATGCTCCAAGTAGATTAGTTAGTGCCTATATATAGGTAGACATAGCATTCAAATTGTTTACTTAAATCCCCATAGTGTCCATTTAACCCAGGAATGGAAGATTTAGGTGTCAGCAGGCATAGAAAGGCCAACAACTGTTTCAAACAGGTTAATCCATGTCACCTCTTCAGAGTATTCCAAATTTTTATAAGAGCCAGAGGTAATGCTTCTGGCCATTTAAGTCCAGTTTCTTGACAGACTTTTTCTCAAGTCCATTTAATGTCTAGATTTTTATGTTCTATTTCCCCTGAGGATTAGGGATGGTATGGGGCATGAAATTTTGATGAGTACCCCAGAGATTTTTGCAAGCAAGTGGCTTATCTCTGATGTAAAATTAGTTTCTTGGTCTGACTCAATCCATAAAGGGATGCCAAAGGGAGGAATAATCTCAATTATCAATCTCTTTACCACTGTTGTGGCATCAGAATGTTTAATTGGATAGCATTCAGTTCATTCACTAGACCTGCAGACAATAACCAAACAGCAGGAAAAGCCGAAAGCTAGAGGCAAATCTATGAAATGTATCTGGAGTGCTGCAAGAAGTGTGGGCCTTGGAGGACTGCCTGAGGAGTGTTGGTTTCCTCCAGAAATTTGGTGAGATTTACAGGTAATGCATTGAGGAATAATTTGGACAGAAATGTTGTAGATTCCAGGGCGAAACCAATTATTATTTAGTTCCTCAACTATCCCCCTTATGTACATATGTCCCATCTGATGAAACATAAGTACAAGCCGAAGGGTTAAATGAAAAGTGGCCATAGGAAGTCCATTTGGCCCAATTTACAATCCATCTGATAACTGCTTGGCACCCTTTTGTATCTATTTATCATTTTCATATTTTGGGACATTTACCTGAAAATAATATCAGTTAGGGATAAAGGTAAGTTTATAAAGTGGGTGGAAAAATGAACAAGGGGTCAATTTTTGGCTGTGTGCTTAGCCGCCTTTTCTGCCCTACCATTCTCTAAAGATACAGTATCCATCTCGTTAGTGTGGGCTGGACAAGGAACAATAGCAATTTCAGTGTGAAGGTGAACAGCCTGTGATAAGGCAGCAATTACATGTCCATTAGCAATAGGAGTACCAGCAGAGGTTCAGAATCCATGGGATTTCCAGATTGCGCCGACAGCATGACAGACTCCAAAAGCATATCTGGATTCAGTGTAAATAGTGGCAGTTTTTCCTTCTGCCAGGGTACAAGCTCTAATAACAGCTGTAAGTTCAGCAGCCTGGGCTGACTTTATAGTCAGCGAAGAGTATGCCTCAAGCGTTTCATGTAACTATGGCATAGCCATTTATTGTTTCCCTCAAAATTAAATTTGCAAGAGGCATTACAAAGTAGCAGCAAGGCTAGGTTGTCTAAAGGAGTGTCTGAGAGATCCTCTCATGGCTTTGAAACCATTTCTGTGGCTGCTAGGCAACCAAGCAGAATGGAACGCAGATCTTCATCATCAGGGAGGGGTAGGAGTGTAGCAGGACTTAGTGTCACAAAGGTGTAAGATAATGGAGGGATTGTTAACAGGGCTTGCTCCTAGATGGTCTGTCCATGTGTAGAGAGGTGCTGCATCTTAAGAACTTGTAAGAGAGCGGACAGAGAATGGGAAACATCGAGATGGATGGGGGAACCTAACGTAATGGTGCTGACTTTGGTAATTACGGCGGCAGCTGCTGCTACTGCATGCAGGCATGGGGGCGTGCCTGCTGCCACAGGATCCCATTGGCATGAGAAATATGCTACACTTTGGTATCTGAGAGGCAAAGGGTTGCCTTAGAATACCTGCAGCAATCCTATTATTTTAATGACAACAGAGGTGAAAAGGTTTATCAAAATTAGATAAGCCAAGAGCATGGGGTAGGACAATCATAATTGCAAGGTTTTGAAAGACGTTAATTTTTCTGAAGGAGTGGTACCTGGAAAGAGGGTATATAGTGGTTTGGCAGTAGCCTCAAAATTAGGAATCCATTGCTGACAATAGCCAGCTGTCCCTAGAAATTTACACAACTGCTTTTTTGTCTTAGGGAAAGGGATAAACAAAATCAACTGAATGCATTTTGGAGTAAACTTCTGAGTGCCCTAAGATATTTCATGTCCTAAGAAAGTAACCGTTGTTTGCACTAACTGAAGTTTAGACTTGGAGGCTTCATGGCATGGTTCAGCTAGTCCCTTTAGTAGATTGAGAGAGTCTGTAAGGGTATCTTATTTAGTTTGGTTACAAAGCAAAAGATCATTAATATATTGCTTGAGGGTGGAGCCTTGGGTGGAGGCTACAGAATCCAAGTGGTTTTAAGGATTGGAGAGAATATTGAAGGGTATTCACAATATTCCTGAGGCATGCCAGTCCACGTTAATTGTCTTCCTCTAAACGTAAGTGCAAAGAGAAACTGTCGGGGTGCAATGGAATTGAAAAGAAAGCTGAACAGAGGTAAGCTACTGTAAACCAGGCTGCATTACCAGGAATTGGGGTAGGGATAGCAGTCAAACTGGGGATTACAAGGTGGTGGGGAATTACAAAGGTGCTTATGGCTCTTATATCTTGCAGAAATCAATAGATTTGATTTCCATCTAAATCGAATTTTCCTTTATTCTTTACTGGTAAGATCGGGGTGTTACAGGGTGAAGCAGTGAAAAATAAGCCTATCATATTACAAAACGGAGTCTACGATACGTTTGATTTCTTGCTCTGCATCTGGTGAGAGGGGACACTGAGCTACTGATGTGAAATGTTTGTTCCTTTTCCATGCAATGCATACAGGTTCAGTACTCAACAGCAGTCCAATCTCATTTGCATGTGAAGCGTAGGGACTAGCTGGGCCATCTTTTAAGATTGCATCTTCTTTAGAGGAATTTAAATCCAGATGAGTTTCCCTGAGAGAGTAGAAAGCTTGAAGTTTGGTCTGAATGTAGAGAAATAAAAATGCTTTTAAAAATTATATTGTATTATAGCACTAAACTTACACAATAAATTTCTACCTAACAGACCTGTGGGTGAGGAGTCAGAAACTAGAATGGCACGGTGGGTGTTAGGAGGACCTAAGGATGTTGAGATGTCCTGAGATATGGGCAATATAATAGGTTGCCCAGAGATTCCAATTGCTTGAACAGGGGCAGAGGTAACAAGTAGACATAATTCCACTGAGTGAATAGTAAAGGAAGTCCTATCAGTGTCAGTTACATCCAGTTCCTCATCCTCTACTTTAAGTTTAATGGTGGGCTTTGGGGTTCAAGTGAGATTTGGGGTGACCCCATCAATCAATGGGGTATCGTGCCACAGGAGGGGAAAAATGAGCCTTCTGAGGGTTCTGGGTTTTAGGGAGAGTTTCTTTCTTTTTAAGTATAGGACAGTGGTTTTTCTAATGCCCCAGTTTTTTGCACGATCTGCACATTTCTGAAGGCAAACTAGAAAAGCCTTGTGGCTGACCAAAGGTATAATATGACTTTGAATCCTTAGAGCAGGTATCCTCAGACTTTTTACACAGGGGGCCAGTTCACTGTCCCTCAGACTGTTGGAGGCCCGCCACATACTGTGCTCCTCTCACTGACCACCAATGAAAGAGGTGCCCCTTCCTGAAGTGTGGCGGGGGGGCCGGATAAATGGCCTCAGGGGGATGCATGTGGCCCGCAGGCCGTAGTTTGGGGACGCCTGCCTTAGAGGCTCACCTTTGTTTCTGTAAAAATTCAAGCTCGGACAAGGACTGTTGATTTTATTTTCTTTTTTCCCCTTATTTTCTTGCAAACTATGTTCAAAGAATTGAGCAGCTGCTTCTATTATAATACTTAGAGACTGACCACCTGAAACAAGTATACTATTTTTGATTTGCCTTTTTATATCAGGAAGAAGACTCCCAACCAGAGCAGAAATTGGAAGATTTCTGTGCTCTGGAGCTACTGGATCTAATGCTTTAAGCCTTTGAAAACCCTGCATAAATTTCTCGACAAATGCCTTGGGTTGCTCACCCTCTTTCTGGATACACAATTCAACCTTAGACCAATTCATCTTACGAGGGAAAGCCCCTAGTATTGTCCCCATCAGGTCCTGAATATAAGTGTCTAGCTGAGCTATCTCCTCATTTGCAGGAGGGCCAGAAAGTGGCTTGGGCCAGGGAGGGGCTCCGGCCATCTATTCCCTCTGTGGAAGGGGATTTCCCCAGGAGGCTGTCTGGGCTGTCTAATAACTGCAGTATAATCATGAGAGGAAGGTACACCTCTTAGAATCCAGTCAAGGTTCTTATGAGTGGGATTATGGATGGCCACTGGTTTCTCCAATTCTTCTCAAAACTTGGTAGGATCTTCTGAAAGTGGGGGCAAAATGGCTTTATAATTTAAAAGATCTGTTGCTGTCCAGGAAACATAAATTCTTTCAATAGGGGGTCTAAGATACATTCTCAGAGAGCATTGCATAGGGAGGTCTGGAGCTGATGGAGTCTGATTACAAAGCCCTGGGAAGTAGGAGAGATTGTAAGGCACAGAAATAAAAGTGAGCCTTGACATGTCTTCTTGGAACCTGTGCCAGTTTTACTTCTTGGTTGTTAGTTTTACACAAATGACCTGTATGCCTGGGTTTTGAGATCAGGACGCCTTTTTGTAAATCATCCAGGGAAAGGAAGGTTGAAGAAGGCAGCTGTATGTCTAAGGGGCTTTCTGAGGAAGTTGAAGGAGTCAAAGAATTTTGTTGGGGAAACAGAGTAGGAGGAAGACGCTGAAGAGATGGGGCTGGATGTTGAAGAGCGGGGTTCAAATCAGGGGCCCTGACATCCAATAGATCCTCTGGTGGGTCAGGGACAGAGAGTTGGGGATGAAGCAGAGTATAAGGGGATGGAGAAGGTGGATTTATAGTGGGAGTAGATTTCAATTTTTGTTCTAGGTCTGCTTTTTGTTCTTTAATTTTGTTAAGGGAATTTCTAAGGCTAGTCATAATACTTTTCTGGTTTCTTGTTGTATCTGATCTTCCCATAAAGGTTGATTTTTCAGAATGAAACCTCTCTCAAATTTTTTTTCAAATATAATAGCCTTTCTGTTTCAAAGGCTCTGTCTTCTGGTGATTGGCAATTGAGATCTTCATTAGTGTATATATTCCAATATTAACTTAATCCAATAAGCCTTTTTATGGAGAGACCAGAAGGTAACTTTCCAGGCTTAGAATAAATGTTTACAGGGATGCAAGGGGCATTTCTGGAGTGGGCACGGAAGATACAGCCCCTGTGATCCAAAATTTCACTCTCAGAAATAGAGTAAGCAAGCAAAGAAGTTTGTTGCTACAAGCAATTAAGGAGAGTGTTTGGGCAGATGATGTCTCTGGTCTCTCATGGAATGTGAGTCGCCTTTATTTATAAACCCACTAATCTCTGACATCAGGCAGGCAATACTGGGATGAGAGTTTCTTCATGGGTTGGTATCTTATGACAAAACTCCTTGAGAGCTTGGCACATTTGGGCAAAGAAAATGCTGCTTAATATCTTTCGTGTCTTGAATCCCCAGTCTTTTCAGACTGGCTGCCTAACACAAACCCAATTCTTTGTGCCCCTCTGACAGAAGTGATTAGAGAGGGTGTCCTCTTTGGTTGCAAAGCCGAGCCCTCAGGACATAAAACAAGAGGGGAACCTCATGTATTTTTTGTCATTGTTTGTTTTAGGGACCCAGAGCACAGTTTGTTTAGATAGACACTAGCCTGATGAAAACTGTAAACTCTCTGGTCTGTGAAGGTCAATTTGAACAGCAGGATTATAAGGACCTATATGCCTGTGTTCTCTACCTATGCCTATGGTTCCTCATACAAAAAGACTTTGACAAAATAAGATAAAGACTATTTCTGAGATCAAAAGGATCAAATATAAATCTGGAGCACTCACAAAAACACCAAAAGTTGCTTTTTACACAAAGAACTAGTTCACGAGTGTTTTCGCCTGTTGATCCCAGTGTCAAGAGGGAAAAAGATAGTCTTACCATTCTTGCTTCAACCAGCTACCACTACAGCAATCCAGGAAGCTGACAGTAAGAAATGCTACCTTTGACAGTCTCTTGTCAGAGGTACAGGATCTCAGCTGCAGTAGTCCTGGAGCAAGCAATGTTCCAGCCAGTGAAAGTTTGCCCCACACTACCCCACAATTTCTGTATGGGAGTCAGAGATTACCTTCAACTCCCCTTAGGATCTTATATGGGCTTTTTGGTTGGATCTAGAAACCAAACTGACACTAGGCAGATTAGCAAGAGAAAAGCATACAAATTGTGTTAATTTTATATGTATATGAGTGTTAGGTACAATGAATTCCTCTTCAAAGAGTCAGCTTGTTCAGCTTCCTTGTTCTTTGATCTCGATTTTCAAACCTAACTTCCTCGTTCTTTGTGCCTCCTTGCCCCTAGTTACAGTAAAAAATACCTTCCCACTGGTCCTAATCTACAACTCACATCTATTTCCTTGGTCACCCGCTCCGTAACTGACCTTCCTGTGGAAATTGCTCATCCCACCACTGTAACCCACATCCCCGCTCCATTTGAAGTAGGCAGTTGGTATTAGCTTAGATCAGGTGTCCCCAAACTACGGCCCACGGGCCGTATGCGGCCCCCTGAGGCCATTTATCCGGCCCCCCTGCCGCACTTCAGGAAGGGGCACCTCTTTCATTGGTGGTCAGTGAGAGGAGCACAGTATGTGGCGGCCCTCCAACGGTCTGAGGGTCAGTGAACTGGCCCCCTATGTAAAAAGTCTGGGGATGCCTGGCTTAGATTGTGCAGTCCAGCCCCAGTCAATGGGAGAGGACACAGCAATAGGGACTAATTGCACTAGGGATAAAAGCCCCTTTCCTCCCTTGTTCAGTATGTTCTTGTGACCATGCCAGGTGCAAGTGGCACCCTTCTGTGGAAGTAAATTGCCTTGCTGAGAAAGCTTTTGGCTGGAATGTTGACTCTTCTTTGTGGTACCAAGCATTTGTTTCTAACAGGAGGATTATCACAAGAGAGTGAAGTCCAAAAAAGTGGTCAAAGAAAGACACTTTTATGTTTTTTAGGCAAAGAATGAAAAATTTCAGAAGAAATAACAGGATAAAGAAAATCTGGCTAGGGCAGTAAATTTTCTAAGGGAGTCTCTAGGAGAGAGACATATAGGGGTTATAAAACTAGTGGAACAAGGGTCACTTCATTAAGCATAACAAAATATACTTTATTAAATATATTCTTCTCAATTGCCCCAAATTTCCAGTCTGGTGATAAAGGCTGTTTTCTCACCCTAGTATGGTGAGGGCACCCCTCCCAGAGGAATCTTTATGGCTTGCCACATGCAGGAAGAGACAGGTCAACTAATCCTTTCTGAAACTACAATTTCTCCAATGTTTTCAACTCAAAATAATCAATATACTTATCTGGCATATTTTGGGATGGCATGTTGTCCTTTATTCTCATGCTCATTCTTATACTTAATACTCAAAGAAGGAAATCCATGCTTCACAGCAATTTGCCTCTTAGGAAAAGTTCTTGATTTCTCAAAAATATTTCTTCTTGGCAGTCATGGTGTTGTGCCATTCAGATTTTCCTTCAAAAATGCACTTGCCATTCAACTGCAGCACCTTCAAGAGTGACCTCAGAGTAGTCTGCATTCATCCTGTGCACTCCTAGCCAAAGGCTGAGCATGGTTGGGATTACTAGGACATGGCCATTTCTGTCCAGTGTGAGTCTCCTCTGATGGGCAATTTTTGATCTGAAGATTCTCTTGGGGTTGACCATAACTGTCTGTTCTGACTTGCCATTAAATATGCTCCCTGCTCAATTCTACTTTCTTCTCTTTATTCTTTCAGGGAGCTATTCCTCCAATAAACCTATTGATAGGGACAGGAGGCAGGGAAATTCTGGGCAGAAGAGGGTGGGTCCCTGGTGAGGGGACTCTTGCTGGTACTCAAAAGCACTTGCCCCAGCTCCTGCACCTGCTCACCTGTGCTCCCCATCCCATGAGGGGTGGAGCACAGTGGGTCAAGTGAGTGGAGTTTGCCCCTGCCAGCACCCACGTACACAAGTTCCTGCCTGGGAAGGGGTCAGGGAAATGTCCTGCTTCACTGTTGTATTCCTAATTTATTCTCAGCATCTCCCTCCTGGAGGACCCAACTAGCATACTTTCAGAGTGAGAGCAGCATGGTCAGCAGTGATTTGGTTTGCAGGCCTCCTTTGTATTAAATATACTAATTAGTTTGCGAGTGTCAGCAAAAAGGACTAATTAGAAAAAATGCCTTTGTTAGGAAATGTTGGCCAGGCACAGTGGCTTATGCCTGTAATCCCAGCAATTTGGGAGGCTGAGGTGGGAGGATCACTTGAGCCCAGGAGTTGAGACCAGCCTAGGCAACTTAGCAAGACCCCATTTACACACACACACACACACACACACACACACACACACACACACACACACAGAGACACACACACACAACGATGAGCTGGGCTTGGTGGTATGCACCTGTGGTCCCAGCTACTCAGGAGGCTGAGGTGGGAGAATCACTTGAGCACAGGAGTCGAGGCTGCTGTGAGTTGTGTTGGTGCCACTGTACTTCAGTCTATGCAACAGAGTAAGACCCTGTCTCTTAACAACAACAACAAAACAACAACAACAGATGTTGCCCTGGCTTCTCTTGCTGATCTGTCAAGCACCTTGTTTTCTCACCACAGAAGCCTAAGAAGATTCTATGCGTCTTCCTTTCAATCAAATTGGCAAAGAAGGCAAAGCCTCTGAAGTCTAGACCCAGTCCTGCTTCTTCAAGGGAATTGTGGGATTTCAACAGCAGGGTGGAGGTCAAGATAGTAAACATAATGAATAAACTGTCCTTGAATTAATGCACAGCCCAATGGACTGCACGCTCTTGAATGGCAGGGGCTAGATCTCACACAATTTAATACTATTACACCCAACAGAGTGCCTAGAACTGTTAAAGAGAAATTGTACTAGACAAGTTTAACAGGCAAGAAGGACTTTATTCAATACTGTTGCAATAAAACAGATTGAATTTGACTCTGAATACAACATGGGCAGCTGAACATTTATAGCCAATGGTCAGGGTAAGGGAGTCAGTGGATGGAAAATTACTAAGAAGAACTTGGGTTAGGTATCAGGGGTCTGGGGTGAATTCTTGCTAAATTGACTTGGCTTGATTCTTGCTGGGCTGGACAGGATGTGGCTTAGTTGAGAATAGGGCTCAGAGAAGCCTGATGAAAGTTTGGTAAAGGAAGAAGTCCTTTTTAGCACTTAGTAGGCTTTCTAGGGCTTGGGTTGTATAACACCTGTCAAGATATCATCTTATTACAGCAACATAATTTTCCCTTAACCCAGGTGTGAAACACCTAAAACATATTTTTAGTATTACCTAGAGAAAATTTCTTCGTATCTATCTATAATCAGAAAAATATTTTGAAAGGGATTATTTATATTAAATATTTAATAGGTATCTAAACTTGGATGGACTACATAAGCATTCTTCCCAAAGGATTTCCAGGGAATTTGAAAATAGAAGCTTGCTCATGTCAGAAAAACAATATTGGTACAGACTATTGGGATATAAAGGGCCCTCTGCAAGGCTGCAGGTTTTGTTCTTGCATTCATTTAAGGGAGATTCTATTTGGAGAGAGTTTTCTTAAATTAGGACCCAACTCTATTGTGGAAAGTGCTAAGGATAAAATGTCTCCATCCAAATACATAGAGACAAAGGATGCCTTAGGCTTATCATGCTGTGTGGTCACCAGAGGGACTGCGGTTCTATAATACACTTTGTTCTGTCTGAATAGGTTCAACTTGTTGGAATGAGAATTACCTGATGTTTACAGAACTAAAATACCAGGGAAATGCCTCCTTAGTGAGATGATTACCACTTAATGGGTCTCATTGTCTGATAAATAAGAACCTGCTTAGGAGGAAGGCTGGAACTCACGTGTGTCTACTGTAGCAACTCAACACCTTCAGTTCCATTTTCCTTTCATCCATCCAGGAAATAATGGGCCTGATTCTCTTTCTAAAGCACAAATCTTTTCTGCTTCGCAACTCCAGTTGCTCTCAATTCTCTACTGGCTTCAGGATAAACTCCAACTCTTTCAGTATTCTCATTAGGGTGGCTTTCAGACTGGGGAATTTGTATTTCCAGGGCTATATGAAGTAGACTGGGGAATTTTTACTTCCAGGGACACATAACATCTTGCCAAGTGGGACACAGGCATGGTTGGTTTTTAAGCAATCATTTAGAAATCGTTAACGTCCATATTTACTCTGTTCTTTTAGTATAAAATATCACTTGGGGTCAAGGCCTCAAGCTGAATTCTCTTACGCCCCACCCTTTTTATTTAACAATCTCCTTTATCTTATTTACAAAAGAAAGGCGCACTTCTTAATAAAATTCCTATCATGGAGTTTGGCCCTGAGTTATACCTCCTGGGTAACAAACACAGAGATAATTACAAATGTTGGTGTCAAAATCTCTCCTTAAGTCAAAAGTAACCTCTATCCTTCTTATAGAGATAGCATTTCCAATAAATAATTGTTCTTTGAGTTTGATAATTATCAAATTCTGTAATATATTCCATTTTGATCAAATGTGTACTAATAAGATTTCTTATGGATTGAAATATAATTAACATTTGAGCCTTAAGTCCACAGGTAATTTTAAAAATTAAAGTTTCAATTTAATATACACATTCTTATTGCAGGCTGGCATGTTAGGGTAATCAATGGAATTTTACAGCACAAAAATGTATTTCAATAGGATAATATTATAGAGAAGAAGTAATTTGTATATATAAGTTCAAGGAGAAAAAGGAATAATTTAATGTGTCTGACAGGAGAATAGCTTGTTCATATATTTTTTAAATTAAAGATCATGATTCAAATTGCTTTCGTATTTATAGTCTTTTGAATATATTTAAAAGACTGATATGACAGTTTTAATTTAAAATAACAATATTTACAATATACTGGAAATGATATTCTTTGCAAATATTTAAACTTGTGATGAAAAAGTTTAGATGTGAATTTAAAAGTACCTGAGGAGATAGATATATTTTAAAATAAATTTTTTACTTTGAAATATTTTCAGATTTATAGAAGCATCACAAAGATAGTACAGAGTATTTCTTTTTGCTTTCACATTTGTCAAACTAAAAATGTAACATCAACAGAAATAACTAACTCACAGCAACCAGCCAGGAAACCAACACATTATCTACAGTAACCAGTCAGGTTTTATATATATCTATATCTATATATCTATATATCTATATATCTATATCTCTATCTATATCTCTATCTATATCTCTATCTATATCTCCTGCTATCTATGAGTTAGACCTGTAGACAGGCAGGCTGCTACTAACCCAGGAAGCTAAACAATAACTCCTATAACAATCAGCTCCAAACAGCCAGGACTTGATTAATAACTGACAGCTTCCCTAATTTTTATCCCTGCTTTCAACTTAGGATCAACCTGAATCTGCTCCTCAAATGAATCACATAGGATGCCCAGCTTCATTTAGCCCATTTCCTGCTTCCCCTTGTCAACAGCTTCCAATTAGGGCACATCTGAAGCTCTCTCTCTTTGCCAACATAAAGTTGTCCCACTCTTCTCACTGGCTTTTGAGTCTCTACCAAAACACAAGTGATGGTGGCTAACTCCCTTGCTATTGCAAGCTCTGAGTAAATAGCCTGTGCTTGTTCTCATTTGGGAGCTCTTTATTTCTACAATGTATATTTTATATTTGAGTTATAATCCAAGTATATATATATTTTTTTCAGCTTATTTTCTTACTCAGATTTTTCCAGTTTTAGCCATTGGGAGTTATTTCAGTTTTGCTCTTATTTGCCTTTAACATGCTCCCATCCTTTTGTTTGAGCACTTCCTTCATTTCTGGCACTACAAAAAGCTTCAAGCTCATCTTGTATATTTCCTTCTCCAGTTCTAGAATCAGTCATTTCTTCAAGGAGCCCTAGTTCCCCTTATTAAAGAATAGTATTTAGAAACTAAAATCTGATCACCAAGTATATTGTGTTGCTACTGGAAGTATCACTACTTCTAGGCCCTCTCAGAAGAAAGAGCTAGGAGACACACACAGACACACACACACACACACACACTAACCTGTGTATATACACATATCTCTAATCTCTCTGTGTGTATATTAAGATAAACATGAATTCATACTATCTCCAACTTTAATTCAGAGTTCATTCTAGTCTTCCCTCTTATTTGTAACTTCTTTGTTTTACAGTGAGAAACATGACTCCATTATTTATCACTTATATATTTATAGCTTCAATTATAGTATATACTTAAAGTGTTCAAACTTCTTAATATCCCTTTGAGAAACATAGTTGACAATTAGAGTACATTTTATATACAGTTTGCTTCATCTTTTAGATTACATTTTTCAGTCAAGACATAATTTTCCAAAGTTATTTAAGTCAGCTCCTTTTCCAGCCACACCCTTCAGTGAGGTTATGTAATAAATTTATTGTAAAGTTACTTTAATTTGTCACAGTTTTTATCCCATCAGCGATCGCTTGAAATTCTGGTTGATTTTTTTATTTGCATAAAGTTTAATCTTTGTGATGAACAGTTCTTCCAGTTTTAAAAAATGCACTTAGTCATGTGTCTACCATTCTAGTATCATACAAGATACTTTATTACAATAAAAATTATACCGTGCATCTCCTTTGTAACCAACCACTTCCCCTTTTATAAATCCTGATAACTTGGGGAAGCTGGTCTGTTTTTCATTTGCATAGTTTTGCCTTTTCCAGAATGTCATATACATGTAAATATACAATGTGTAATCTTTTGGTTCTGGTTTCTTTCACTTAGCAAAATTTATTTATGATTTATCCATGTTGTGTGAATCAATAATTCATTCCATTTTATCACTGAATAGTATTCCATTGTATGGCTATATCTTGGTTTGTTTATCCATTTACTCACTGAAGTATCCAGTTGCTTGCAGAATTTGCAGATTATGAACAACTGCTAAAACATTTGCATATTGTATCTATCTATCTATCTATGTATCTATCTATAGATTGATTCATTACAAGGAATTGGCATAAGTAATTGTAGACTTATGGAAGGGAAGGGAAGGGAAGCTCACCTCACCAACAGGTTGAAACTCCTCAGGCACAAGCTGAAGCTGTTGTCCACAAGTAGAATTTCTTCTCTCTCTTTCTCTCCTCTCTTCTCTGTTTTTTACTTTCCTCAAACTAGCTTTTAAGGCCTTCCAAACTTTAAGTCAGGCCCACCCAGGTTGCACAGGATAATCTCTTTTGCTTAAAATCAACTGATTAGAGACTTTATATCTGCAGAGTCCTTTCACAACAACTAGATTGATGGAATGACAGAAGACTGCAGCATAGGCAACCTGACACACTAATACATGGCATCAGGCAAGAAAGAATGAGACCCAAACAAAAGGGGAAACCCCTTATAAAATCATCAGAACTTGTGAGACTTAATGCCAGGAGATCAGTATGGGGGAAACTGCCCCCATGATTCAGTTATCTCCCACTGGCTCCTTCCCACAGCACATGGGAATTATGGGATCTACAAACTCAAGATGAGGTTTAGGTGGAGACACAGCCAAACCATACTAGTATTTTAATTATAATTCTAATTTTTATTATCTGTTATGTAAAGATACAACTGGCTCTTGTATATAAAATTTGTATCCTGCAATCACGCTAGATTTACTTAGTTATAGAAAGAGTTATTTTGTCTTTAGGTTTGATATACATTGACAATTATATTTTCTCAAATACAGATAGTTTAATTTCTTTTCAATCTGCTTGCTTTTTATTTCCCTTTTCTGCCTTTTTGCATTGCCTAGGCTTTCTAGTACTTTGTTGAATAGGAGCAGTGAAAGACAACATATTTGCCTTGTTTCTCATTTTAAGGCAATTTCTCATTTTGTCTCTCACTATAAAGTATGAAAAGAGCTATAGGTATAATTTTTTTCTCTAGGCAACCTTTATGAGGTTAAGGAAGTTCCCTTGTTTTCCCAGTTTGTTGAGAGTATTAATATGAATTGATGTTGTATTTTATCAAACGCTTTTTCTTCCTCTATTGATATATAGATTTTTTGTTTAGCTTGTTAGTATGGTGAATTACCTTGACAGATTTTCAAATGTTGAAACAACCTTTCATTTTTTGGACAAACCCTACTTAGTCACAATACATTATCATTCATTTTCTATATTGCTGGGTTTGATCTGTTAATATTTTGATGAGTATTTTTATATCTAAGTTTAGAGAGATATTGATGTATAATTTTCCTTTCTTGTAATGTCTTTGTCTGGCTTGAATATTACAGTAATGCTGACCTAATATTAATTGTCAATTTAATAAAATTTAGATGGTAACTTAAAAGTGTTCAAGGAAGTGTATGTTATTTTTAAAAATTATTTTGGCAGGTGTGTGAAGAAAAAAATTTTGAAATCTATTGTCACATAAGATTATCCACAATCTAACTTTGATGATCTTGCCAACCCCAGCTGTAGCATATACTGTCAGTGTCAGCTGTAGACCAAGGAGAGCTTTGGATATCTTTACCATTTCTGGGCACTCCCTCTTCCAGCTTTGGCATGCTTTTGCCTCCAAAAACCTGTACCTTTACCTTCAGAGAACTGTCTGACTAGTAGAGGTGCTTGTCTTACAGCAACAGAGAAGTAGCTGGAAGCTTGAATCCTCCTGGGTGAACCTCAGGCAATGGACTGATGTTGTGTGCAGAAGTATGAAAGCCTTGGTACTTGCCTTCAGGTCAGACAGTTCTAAGGGATGACTTACTTATGTTTCAGAATTCTCCTGAGGACAAGACTGAAATCCTTTTTGAGAATTTGCCTGAAATCAGACCTTTGCATGCCTCCTTTATTTTTTCTGCTCTGATTCTCCCTTTGCCTAATGGTGTCTTCTGAAACTACTTACTTAATAAATTACTTGTGCATAAATCTATATCAAAGGGTTTGCTTATGGGGAATCCAACCTAGGAAACCGTCAATCTGATCTACGATTTTGTTCCCACACTCCTGATTATACAAATATCCTACACTTTTCTTCATTTCCTCACCACTCCATGTTAATATGCTACAGTAATTTTACATATCGTGCTGTTTCAACTTTGAATTCAGTCTGTCATTTTTGTCTGCAAGGTAGTAACAAAATTCAAGGCTATTTCAAACTTCAACTCTTTCAAAAAACCTGGCCAGACATTTTTAGCTGCTGTTTGGCCCCTCCTCCTGGCCTACACAGCACTGTATTTTGTTTGTTTGTTTTTTCACACAGCTATTCATCTCTTGTTAAGACTAGAAATGCAGGAGACAGATTTCTTTTTATGTTTGTTTCCTTACCTCCATATTGGTAGGTAACAAGTGTCTAATAACTATTTGTGAAATGAGTAAATAAATATTCCAGTAGAATAGATTCCATTCACATATGCACAACTCTAGAAAGTCCTTTACATTTTATTTTAGTTACAAGCCATTTGGTGAATATGCAACATAAAATCATTATCAAGTTACATATGAGGGAACAGACTCTAGTAAGTGACATAATTAATCCAACATCAGGAGAGGCTGGCCAAGATGACCAACTAGAAGCAGCTCATGTGCAACACTCTCATGGAGAGAAATAGAAGGGGTGAGTAAATTCAGTACCTTCAACTGAAACATCCAGGTATATGCACTGGGATTTGTCAAGAAAACAATTCAACCCACAGTGAATGGAGAAAAGCAAGGCAGGACAATCACCCACTTGGGAATGACACAGAGCCAGGGGAACCTCCCTCACCCAGGGAAGCACTGAATAAGTAATTGACCCTGGGTACCCATGCTTCTTTCATGGATCTTTGTAACCCTCAGGTCAGGAGATTCCTTCATGAACCCACTCTACCAAGTTGTGCAGTGTGACATGCAGAGCAATGTGGAATCTTAGCAGAGAAGCCTCTCAGGCACACATGGAGCCCCAGGAGCTTCAGATGCCCTGGCTTCCTGACAAAAGTGGCTGCAACTTTGGCAGACTCTGAGGTTGGACCCCCATATATATGCCTAGGAAAGGGGCTGAATCCAGGGGGCTGAGCAGCGATGGTCTGCGTGCTCCACTTCCACAGGATCTTATCCTTGCAGGATAAGACCTAATGGTTTGTATCTCCAGCCAGCTACCAGTGGCAGCATTATATCTCCCTGAGACAGAGCTCCCAGGAGAAGGGGTAGACCATCATCTTTGCTGTTTCACAGCTTTAGTCATTGCTTCCTTCAGTGCAGCCACCCTATGAAAAAGCTACCAGACTGCTCTTTTTCACAGGTCCCTGACCCCTGCTTCTTACTGGGTGGGCCCTGCTGACTGGAGTTACCAGCCATCTTGGCTGGTGTTTCCCAGCTGGCAGGGTTCTGAGTCTGGGACAGAGCTCCCAGTGGGAAGGATCAGCCACTGTATTTGTTGTTTCACAGCCTTAGCCATTGCTGCATTTGGGCTCTAGGGAGTTGGAAGTGACTAGGGACTGGGACAGTCCCCTAGAACAGCACAGTAGCTCTATGGAGAAGCAGCCAGACTGCCTTTTCATGTGGTTTCTGGATCCCATTTCTCTTTACTGGGCAGAATCTCCTGACCAAGATGTATAACAACCGCTGCTGATATTTTCTGGCTAGCAGTTTCAAATCTCCCTGGGACAGAGCTACCAGAGAAAGGGGTGGGCTGCTATCTTTGCTGATTCACAGCCTTAGCTGTTGTTGCTTTTGGAATTTGGAGAGTCTGAAGGGACTGGGAGCTGGAGTGGACCCCCAACACAGCATGATTGCTCTATAAAAAAGGAGCCAGATTGCTATTTTACATGGGTCCCTGATCCCATTTCTCCTCACTGGGCAGGATCTCCCAGCCAGGATGTCTAGCCATCTCCTGTTGGTGTGTTCTGGCTGGTAACAAGTCTATACTTCCCTGGGATGGAGCTCCCATGGAGGGGTGGGCTGCCATCTTTGCTGTTTCACAGCCTTCAGTGTTGACACCTTTAGGTGCTAGAAAACCCAAAGTGACTAGGCACTGGAGTGGAACCCCATCATACTGCAGCAGCCTTATGGAAAACTGGCCATACTCTTACATCTTGGTCCTCACTTCTCCTCACTGGGCAGGGCTGCCTGACCTGGGACACCAGCACACCCACTTTGCCTCTGCCTGACCACTTTAATCAGAGGTAGCTCAGCAGTTAAAGGAATACCCACACACCGAGAAGAGAAAGAACCAATGCAAGAACTCTAGCAACTCTGACGAGACAAGTATCATACGTCCTTCAAACGGCTGCACTAGTTCTTCAATAAGGATTCTTAGCCAGGCTGAGTTGGCTGAAATGACAGAAATAGAATTCAGAATGTAGCTAGTAATTAAAATCATTGAAATTCATAAGACTGGTAAAATATAACCCAAGGAAACTAAGAATCACAATAAAGTGATACAGGACCTGACAGATTAAATATCCAGTGTAAAAAAACAACCTAATTGATCTGATAGAGCCAAAAAACATACTACAAGAATTTTAAAATGCAGTCACAAATATTACAGCAGAATGGATCATGCTAAGGAAAGAATCTAGGAATTTGAAGCCTGACTCTCTGAAATAAGAAAGACAAAAATAAAAAAGAATAAAAGGGAATAAACAAATAATCCAACAAATATGGAATTATGTAAAGAGGCCAAATCAACAAAAGACTGACATTTCTTAAATGGAAGAAGAGAAAGCAAACAACTTGGGAAATACATTTTAGAATACCATCCAGGAAAACTTCCTTAACCTCACTACAGATACCAACAGTGAAATTCAGAAAACAGAGAGAACCCCTAGAAGGTTCTCCATACGAATATCATCCCTAAGAAACAATTACCCAACTTTCCAAGGTTGTAATGAAAGAAAGGATGTTACCAACCAACACAAATCACACTTAAGTATATAGAACAGTGACACACAACAAATTTGTATAATAACCAGCTAACAACATAATGAAAGAATCAGATCCACACATATCAATACTAACCTTGAATGTAAATGAGCTAAATGACCCATTTAAAAAGCATAGAGCAAGAAGCTGGATGGTATGCTGTCTTCAAGAGGCCCAACTTATATACAGTGACACCTATAGGCTCAAAATAAAGGGATGGATGAAAATCCCCTAAGCAAATGGAAATCAGAAAAAAGCAGGGTTGCAATTCTAATTTTGGACAAAATAGACTTTAACCCAACAAAGATAAAAAAAGAAAAACACACACACACAAAGGAGGACATTATATAATGGCAAAGGGTTTAATTCAACAAGAAGACCTAACTGTCCTAAATTTATATGCATCCAATACAGGAGCACTCAGATTCATAAAGTCAGTTCTTAGAGACCTACAAAGAGACTTAGACATCCACACAATAATAGTAGGAGACTTCAGCACACCAATGACAGTATTAAAGAGATCACTGGGGCAGAAAATTAACAAAGATATTCAGAACCTGAACTCAAAATGGGACTACATGGGTTTGATAGACTTCTATAGAACTCTCCACCCCAAAACAACAGAACGTACATTCTTCTCATCACCACATGGTACATACTCTAAAACTGACCACATAATCAGACATAATGTAATCTTCAGCAAATGCAAAACAACTGAAATCATACCAATGACACTGTTGGATGACAGCACTATTAAAACAGAAATCAATACTAAGAAAATCACTCAAAAGCACGAAATTACAGGTAAACTGAACAATTGGCTCCTGAATGACTTTGGGATAAATAATCAAGGCAGAAATCAAGAAGTTCTTTGAAACTAATAAGAAGAAAGATGCAACATACCAGAATCTCTGGGACATAGCTGAGGCAAGTGTTAAGTGGAAAATTTATAGCACTAAATGTCCATATCAAAAAGTTAGAAAGATCTCAGTTTAACAACCTAAATTCATAACTAAAAGGACTAGAGAAGTAAGAGCAAACCAACTCCAAATTTAGCAGAAGACAAGAAACAACGAAAATCAGAGCTGAACTGAAGGAGATTGAGGCACACACAAAAAATCAGAAGATCAGTGAATCCAGGAATTGGTCTTTTTAGAAAAATTAATAGTAGTCCACTAGCTAGACTAATAAAAGAGAGGAGGATCCAAATAAAAACAATTAATATTTACAGAGGAGATGTTGTCACTGACCTCAATAAATACAACCATCAGAGACTACTACAAACACATCTATACACACAAACTAGAAAACCTAGAAGAGGTGGATAAATTACTGGACACATACACCCTCCAAGACCTCTTTTCTTTATAAATTACACAGCCTTGGGTATTTCTTTATAGCAATGAAAAAACGGCCTAATACATATATCCTTTCTGAGGTCACAAAGGCCCCTTTCTAGGGTACATGGCCTTCAATCTCAGGACCCTAAAAATACAAGGTAGTGTCTCAGAGCAAATAGAAAAATAAATCAATTTTGCACTAGGACCTTTCTTATGAGTGAAGGGACGTCATCTCAATTCCATGACCTCATCTTCCTCTGTTACTTTTCCTGCTGGCACCACTGAAAAATACCAGCCAGCAGCCAAGGCAGTAATTTCCCTATTACTTGAGGTCTACCAAATGGTTGACTTATGCTGCTTCTCCTTGCTTAGCAAGTAATTAGAAATTACCTATAACTTGCTGAAACTGTACAATGACATGGGCATGACAATATAGGGATAAAGAAAGAGACTGTTTAGAAGGGCACTCATTAATTTCACAGGCATTATAAAACTAAATGCCAAAAAACTGTTGGCAATGCCTGATTGGGACATACAGATGTTTTATTTCCTCTCTGGCAACAGAACTCTTACTTTCTTCTCTGGCTGTCTTTTGAAGGTCAGATTCCTGACTTTGGTCCAATATGTGACAGTGATAGAAAGCAGCATTGGGGAGACATATATACTGGTTGAGTGGTACCTTCTTTGCATACCTGAACCTCATGGGGAATCTTTGCTCTTTTTTATCCTCTTTGAAAATGTATTAAAGTTTCTAGTATTCTAATGAGAGTATGTGGAATTGTGACATTGGATTCCAGCAAATCTATAAAAGGAAAAGACATTCTATATGATGTAGACAGAAGACATTGTAGAAAGAGAATTTAATTTCTCAGCACAGAGGCGAAAACTAAGGGTAAGCCAGTGAGTTTCACTAAAGATCCCTCAGACCCATTTACATAATCTCAGTAAATATTTATCACAATCTGCTTTTGAGAGGTAGGATTTATTATTTGCACTGCATAGTTGAGGGAAACTGAGGTCAAGTCTCATTGAACTACTTGCCCAAGGTTTTACAACTACATTAGTCCAAGCAGATAAAAGGGCTGAGGCCATTGCATCAAGACCTAATAATGGCTTCACAGGATCTTCTGTTCTTCTCATAACTGTCAAACCCTGGTCAGCAATGCCCTGGTTAAAATGCTTACATGGAATGATGTGGATGAAGAGGGGCACAGTGGCAAAACTGTGGCAGGAACCCCTGGTTTGTCATCTGTAAGTATATACTTTGCTGACCCTGGCTCTGGTAGAAATCTACCAAAAAAAAAAAAAAATTGATTAAAAAGGTCCCAGGATCACAAGAAGTTAACATGAATTATGGTCCAGGAGTATGAATGGATGGTAACTTGAATCCCCAGATGTTTTCAAAGATAAAAGGGAAAGTGTATCTGACCCAAATTGAAGATACATAAAAGAATGGCCAGAGTGAATTGGGCATTGAGGGACTCTGAATGAACAATGTAATATTTGAGACAATTGGCACTTAGGGAAATATCAGGTTTCTTAATCAAAGTTACTTCTCTGAGCATTCATAGTAGCAAACATCTGACATCTCTTCCCCTTATGTCCACTGTCTATATATGTGCAGTTTGTGTACTGCACAAAAGTGGCCTGTAAGGAGGGATAGGTAGGAACTGAATTTTCTGACTCTGGAATGGAATAAAAGGTGTCCTTTTCTACTATACTCACGCAAAGGGATAAGTTTTTCTAATTTGCCCTAAGCCTGAATTTTTATTTCCTTTTGGTAAGGCATCACTTTACTTTTACTTTGGAAGTTTCTCTCCCCAACCCCTGCCATTGGAGATGGGGCCGGTGGAATTTTCGTTTGTACTGGCTCAACTCCCCCCTACCCTAGGGGTACACTCATGGGCTAAGCTGGATGAATTTGGCTTTCCTGGGTAGGGATCTGCAACTTGACTACAATGGCACAGGGATGGGAGGTGTCCAGAGCTGAGTCACAAAGTTGGAGCTGAGCAAGAATTGATCATGAGTTCTTGTTGCTGAGCCTCTGAGAGCTCCTTGGTGTCTGTGCTTCCCAAAGCCTGAAATTTCATATATTCCTCTGAACATCTTCAGCAAAAGAAGCATGGTTTTAGAAAGAAGCTGTGGCTCAAAGATTCATTTCCTGTTGTTTAACCAATACAAAGGAGATGAGAATTTGAGCCCTTTGAAGTTTTATCCATCAAAGCCAATATTCATTTAACCGTTTATTCAACAAATTCAACTGAGTTTTATTTATTTATTTTTCTATTATCAGTGGTCATTTTTTTTTTTTTTTTTTTTTTTTTTTTGCCTTTTAAAGTCTGTAAATCATTATGCCTTTTAAAACCAATGTGTGCCTTTAAGGGAATGTTTTCTATTTTCTCAGATATGTTATCAAATATATAATATATCTTAGAATCAATAGTGTTTGAGAGACCCAATCAGAGGGATCTAGTAGTTCGTGCTCTTTATACTGAAATTAAAGGTCTTTCTTGGGAAGTTCCATCAAAACAAGTGCCCCAGGAGATCTGGTCTGATGAAGATCAGGCCTCAGCATTAATCTATCTGTCCCTGATTATGAGTACTTTCATGTTTTCACAGTCTCCCTGTCTTCAGCAAGAATCTCTTTGCAATGTTCTGCCCATCATTGTGTTTAGTCTGTATATATAGTTAAACTGACTCATGCTATTTTGTTCTCCATATATAAAGATAAATTATTAGGCGGCTGAAAAGCCCAGCTTTCTCCAGGCTTCATTTTATATTCTACTTAATAGGTGGGTTGAAATCTTCAGGTTACAAGCCCTGAATCGGCTATCCTCAGTTCTCAGTCAGAACTTGCAAAGCATGCATCAGTTATGTTTCTAACTCTGGCTTAGATACCATATCTAGCAGAGAGTAAGCTTTGAGCAGTAAGCCATGTGTCTGCTTTATAGAAAGTTTGACTCTCACTTTAACAATTTCTAAAATCAAGGCTGTTCATGGAGAATGTCTAAAAATCATCAACTACCTTCTAAATAAACTCCATTCTTTTACATAAAAATTAGTTTGTTTTACCTTGTGCTTATAAAAATTATTTCTATATGTGAATGAGTTTTTTAATAGGAGATCAATTCATGACACAGTCACATTATGTGCACCCTACAGCCACTGTATTAAAAGTTAGAGGAGTCAAAAGTTAGGAATAGGGGCAGATGTGGGGATAGAATCTAAGCTTTCATAGAAATTTAACTATTCTGGGCCTTCTATAAAGACTGGGATAGTATTTTCCCTGTCTGATCCTCACTGTTATTTGGAGCATTTAGAGAGAACATAGGAATATGCATTGGAAACTTAAGTGCTCTACAAATGCAAATTAATATAGCTGGTTGTTCAGGCTGAAAGGAATTCCATCTCAGAATAAGAACCATTTCAAGAGGGCAGACACCACAAATTAGGTATTCTCACAACCATCACTGAACCTGACACTGAAACAGAATACAGAAGTAGTGCTTGCCATAAAAATATTGAACCAATCAATTATTAATTGGCAGGTGTGTATGAAATTTTTGATTTTGAATTACTGATGGGTAGATGTCAAGATAGAAGGCCAACTGACTTCACCAGGATGTTAAGATGAGTGGTTGGAGAAGAAAAAGGAATGCCCAGGGGCTAAGAACTCAGTAAGACTCAAAGGAAATCAGGTAGAGGTGCAAAATTATATTTTAATGTATATTTAACCACCTAGCAGTCACTGTACTATAAGTTGAAGTTACAAATGTGAATGAGATAAAATATTTGCCTGGAAAGGAAATACTTTAGTGATTTAGTATCAGAGAAGTAAACACTCAACTGTAATACATGATTTTTCTTCTGTTATACTAATATGTTTAAAACTGTGCCTTAAAAAATGGGTTTGAGGCATATCATTCAAGACTTATGTCAAGTATTAATCAGAGCACCAACAAACACATATGTGAGACTAATAAAATACTGGTGTGGGGAAATGTGCACAGATATTTGCACCCCAGCATCACAATTAGCCAAATGTTTGCAGTCAAACACAGAACTTTATGTTTCCCCCTTCAAGATAGGCCCTAGAGAGCTGTTTCATCAAAATTAAAAATTTCATCCAACATGGAGCTTCCTTCATAATTTTCTATGCACATAAAGGGAAATGTCTTTGCAGCTTCTTTACCTGCCTTTGCAACTACCCCAGTTAGTTTGTAATAGTGGATATTAGAGCAATTCCTGAAGTCACTAAAGCACTTGCACTTGAGAAATTTACTTGTATAGGATTTTCAAGGTTTTTATCTTTCCTTTCTTTAAAAAAAAAAAAAAACACTTTATTGAGGTATGATTGACATATAAAATGCTGCACATATTTAATGTATACACCTCAATGAGTTTGAGGATAAGTATATACCTGTGAAACTATCACCATCATTAAGGCCATAAGCATATCTATCACCCCCCAAAGTTTCCTTACTCTCTTTCTTATTTTTTCTTCTTTTTTTTGGTAAGAACACTTAGCATAAAATCTATCCTTTTAGCAAATTTTAAGTATGCCATACAGTATTGTCAGCTATAGGAATATGCTGTGTAGATCTCCAAACTTACTCATTCTGCATAACTGGAAATCTGCACTTTTTGAACATCACGTCCCCATTTCCCCCTTCCCTAAATGCCTGGCAACTGCCATTCTACTTTCTGCTTTTATGAGTTTGACTATTTAAGAGTCCACATGTAAGTGAGATCATACAGTATGTTTCTTCCTGTATCTGGTTTATTTCATTTAGCATAATGTTCTCTAGGACTGTCTATGTTGTCAGAAATGGCAGGATTCTCTTCTTTTTTTTTTAAGGTAGAATAACATTCAATTGTATGTATATACAATAATTAGTTTATCCATTTGTCTCATGGTAGGCATTTAGGTTGTTTATATATCTTGGCTTTTGTGAATAATACTACAATGAACATGGGAGTGTAGATATCTCTATGAGATCCTGATTTCAATACTTTTGGCTATATATTTAGAAGTAGGATTGCTGGATTTTATGATAGTTCTAGTTTTAATTTTTTGAGGGCCCTCCATACTGTTTTCCATAATGTTTGTACTAATTTACATTCCTTCTAACAGTGTATAAGGGTTCCCTTTTCTCCACATTTTTCTCAACATTTGTTATCTTTTGGTTTTCAATAGCCATCCTAACAGTTGTGAAATGATTTCTTATTATGGTTTTGATTTACATTTCCCTGATGATTAGTGATGTTGAGCATTTTTTTCATATACCTGTTGGCCATTTGTATGACTTCTTTGGAGAAATATCTATTCAGGTCTACTGTAGTTTGAATGAGTCCCCCAAAAAACGTGTAGAAAACTTAATACCCAATGTAATAGTGTTGGGAGTGGAGCCTAATGAGAGGTAATTAGGCCAGGAGTGCAGAGTGAGGGGATCATAGGAGTGGGTTCCTTAAAACGGATAAATTCAGCCCCCTCTTGCTCTCTCTCTCTTACCCTCTCTTTGCTCCTCCATCATGGGATGATACAGCAAGAAGGCCCTTACTAGATGCTGGCCTCAATCTTGGACTTCCTAGCAAAGTTCTGTTCATTATAAAGTAGTCTGTGGTATTGTTATAGCAGCACAAAATGAACTAAGATGGAGTTCTTTGCCCATTTCAAAATCAGATTTTTTGTTTTCTTACTATCGAGTTGAGTTTCTTGTATATTTTGAGTATTAACCTCTTTCCTGATGTATGTCTTGTACATATATTCTCTCAATCCACAGGTTTTGTCTTTATTTTGTTGTTTGCTCTGCTGTGCTGAAGTTTTTAAATTTGGTATAATTCCATGTGTCTATTTTTGCTTTTGTTGTTTGTGCCTTTGGAATCATATTCAAAAAACTATTGTCAAGACTAATATCAAGAAACCTTTCCCCTACGTTTCCTTCTAGGAGTTTGTGGCTTCAGATATTATGTTTAAGTCTTTAATCCATTTCGAGTTGATTTTTGTGTATAGTGTAAGATAAGGATCCAATTTCATTATTCTGCAGGTGGATATCCAGTTTTTTCAACACCATTTGTTGAAGAAACTGTCCTTTCTACATTGTGTACTTTCGGCACCCTTGTCAAAAATTAGTTGACCATATTGTATGGGCTTATTTCTGGACTCTCTATTATGTTCCATTGTTTTATGTGTCTGTACACATATAGGTTGGTATACCCACATATATTTCCTTACTCTGTCAGTGAAAGCATCTAGAAATAACAAAAGCCCAATATCAACAAGCACACTTAGACCAAAGATCTTGCTTTCTAATACCAATCTCCAAGCAGAAGAACCAGTATTCCTTAGAAATATAGCTGTTTATAGAACTGGGGTAGGAAATACACAAGATGAGCCTGGAGCATCTTATAGTGACAGAAAGTAAGGAAGTGCTAACAAGTACACTCAACACAATGATGGGAGTATATCAATGTGACACAGGAGCAACTGAAAGAACTCTTAATGGCAAAAGCTGGACCAATTTGAGCAACAAGTAAAATAAAATACTATTAATTTATAGACCAAAGTATAAAACAGTGTCCCTGGGTCCATAATGACATAAATGATTAAATAAACAAATGGGGAAGAATAAATAAATCTCTCATTAAAAAAGATACTCTATATGTAAATACTCTGCCTTTAGTGATGTAGATACTACTCCCTCCCCTTAGGAGTGGGATATGCATAGTAACTTCCTTCCAAAGATTACCATATGACAGGGGAAGACAGGATAACTTTACAGTGGAAAAATCTGACAAACACTCCTTCAGTCAGGAGATCAAGATTAGCATTATCAGTGATAATTTACTTTGATAACATATACCCTTGATATGATATGATAAGATCTTGGCACTTTATCTTTGCAGCATTCTTCTGAAAATCCTACAACCCCAGTCTAAAAAAAAAAAAAAATTAGAAAAATACTAAGATACCTTGTGGCACATTCTGCAAAATATCTGTCCAGCCCACCTAACAACTGTCAAGGTCACTGAAAATAAAGATTGAGAAACTTTCACAGTAAGAGGAGACTAAGGAAATATGTTGACTAGATGTGATATGGTGTATTGAATAGGATCCTGGAACAAAAAAGGACATTGGGCAAAAATTGAGGAAATCTAAATAACATGTCAACTTTAGTTAATAATAATATATTAATATTGGTAAATTAATTGTAGTAAACATATCATAAATATATAAAATGTTAATAGAATGGGAAACTGTGTGGGTATATGGTAACTATCTGTACTATTGTTGCATTTTTTTTTCTAAGTCTAAAACGATTCTAAAGTAAAATATTTTAAAAAGTAATATATACTCCTTCTAGAAAGATGGAATAGATGTAGTTTTCCCTATTTCTATAACTAAGTACAGCTAAAACCTTGGACATTATGAATAAAACAAACACAAGAAGACTCTGAAATATGGGAAGACAAGGAAAGATCAAAGAGATGTCCGGGTCTCAGGAACAACATGGCAATTAGTTCCCTGGCTTTTCTTTTCCCCTTGTAGATCCCAGAATGTGAACTAGAGAAGCTAGCAACCCAGAAATACCAACTGGCATATAAAAGAAAAAGTCTTAAGTAAACCTTTTTTTCTCTCTAGCTAAATGAATAGAAAAGAGAAGCCTGGCAAGACAGACAACTTTTAGGTAATAACTGCTTTAGTCTAATCCATTGAATTCAGTGATATATAAAAAGAATTATACATCATAACCAAGAAAGGCTCATTCCAGGAATGCAAGGCTGGTTCAATATTTGAAAATCAATGTAATCTACCATATTAACAAGCTAAAAAAATCACGTGGTCATATTCATTGATGCAGATAAAGCATTTGATAAAATCCAACACTCATGATAAAAACTCTCAGAAAGTAGTAATATAGAAGAACTTCCTGAGCTTGATAACAAAACCTACAAAAAAATGCACAACCAAAATGAGAATTAAGAGTAAAAGGCTAAATCTCAAAGCACTATATATTATGTGATACCATGTATATAACATTTTTGAAATAATATAGAGATACAGAAAAGAAGAGAGGTTTCCAGGGGTTAATGATGGGAGAAGGAAGTAGAAGGGGAAGACTGATTATATATGGGTAGAAAGAGGGAGATCATTATTGCACTGGATTACTTCTGTGTCTTAATTGCAGTGGTTATATCAATCTACACATATTACATGATGGCATAGAGCTATATACTCACATTGTGCCAAAGTCAATTTCCTAGTTTTAATGTTGTACTACAGTTAAGTAGGATAGCACCAATGGAGAAAACTGAAGGAAGAATATAACTCTCTGTACAATCTTTCCAACTTTGTGTAAATCTGTAATTATTTCAAAATGAAAAGTTTTTTCTTAAAAAGTGAACTAATAAGAAAAAAGTAAAAGACTAAATTATTTCTTCTAAGATGAGAAACAGGGCAAAGATGTCCAGTCACACTGCTATTAACTGGAAGTTATGGCCAGAGCAATAAGAGAATAAAATAAAAGGCATACAGATTGTAAGGGAGGAAATAATCCCTATTTGCCGATCACATGATTGTTTACATAGAAAATGCCAAAAAATCTACAAAAGTACTCCTAGAACTAGAAAATAGATTTAACAAATTTGCAGGATACAAGATCAACATGCAAAAATTAATTATATGTGTACATCTAAATAGTAAACATGTAGAAACCAAAATTATAAACGCAATGCCATTTATAATCAATCTAAACAAAGTGAAATACTCAGGTGTAAACTTAACAAAATGTCAATCATCTATATACTGAAAATTACAAAACACTGATGAAAGAAATCAAAAATGACTTAAACAGAAAGATATAATATGTTCATAGATTGGAGATTCAACATAGCAGAGATGGTAATTTTCCCCAAATTGATCTATAGGTTTTAATGCAATTCCTGTCAAAAGCCCAGTAAGTTTTTGTAGATATATTCAAGCTTATTCCAAGACTTAAATGGAGAGGCACAGGCTTACGTATAGCCAACATCATCTTGAGGAACAAACTGTGAGAAAGTGTTTTCTACCTAATATTTAGGCCTGATTTATAGCTAGAGTATTTATGTGTGAACACTCTAGCTATATATTAGTATGATATTGGTGTAGAAATAGATACAAAAAACAATTGATATTAGTGTTGTACAGGTGGAGGAATAGATATATAGATCATCGGAACAGAATAGAGAGCCCAGAACTGCTCTATACAAGTATGGCCAACCGATTTTTGACAAAGATGCAAAGGCAATTCAATAGAGGAAAGAGAATATTTTTGAAGTTGGGTAGCATGATGCCTCCAGGTTTGTTCTTTTTGCTTAGTATTGGTGGCATTACACTATCTGACTTCAAACTATATAACAAGGGTAAGTAACCAAAACTGCATGGTACGGGTACAAAAATGGTCATGTAGACAAATGGAACAGAATAGAGAACTCAGAAATAAGACTGCACATCTACAACCAACTGATCTTCAACAAACCTCACAAAAACAAGCACTGGGGGAAAGGATTTCCTATTTAATAAATAGTGCTGGGAGAACAGGCTAGTCATTTGCAGAAAATTGAAACTGGACACCTTCCTTACACCTTACACAAAAATTAACTCACAATGGATTAAAGACTTGAATGTAAAACCCAAAACTATAAAAACCCTAGAAGAAAATCTAGGCAGTTCCATTCAGGACATAGGCATAGGCAAAGATTTCATGATGAAATACCAAAATCGAATGCAACAAAAGGAAAAATTGACAAATGGGATCTAATTAAAGAGCTTCTTTGCAGCAAAAAACAAAAACAAAAACAAAAAACCTATCATCAGAATAAACAAGCAACCTAGAGAGTGTGAGAAAATTTTTACAATCTATCCATCTGACAAAGGTCTAATATCCAGAATCTACAATCTGTATATCACTACACACCTATTTGAACAGCTCAAATAAAAATTAATGAGATCACCAATGCTAATGTATTAGTTTGCTTGGGCTGCCATAACAAAGTACCACAGGCCACATGACTTAAACAATAAGGTTTTGGCAGGGTGGGTTTCTTCGGAGGCCTCTCTTTGCTTACAGACAGCCACCTTCTTCTTCTTTCTTCCCTCTGTGCATGTCTGTGTCCTGATCTCCTCTTCCTATAAGAACACAAGTCACATTAGGGCCCACCCTATTGACTATTTTAACGTAAGTACCTACTTAAAAACTCTGTCTCCATATACACTGACATTCGAGGTATTGGGAATTAGGCTTCAACATGAATTTTTGGGGTACACGATTCAGCCCACAATAGCTGATGAGAATGCAGAGAAACTGGATTTCTCATACATTGCTGGTGGGAATGAAAAATTATATAAACACTATGAAAAATCAGGGCAGGCATGGTGGCTCACTCCTCCAATCCCAACACTTTGGAAGGCTGAGGTGAGTGGATCACTTGAAGTCAGAAGTTCAAGGCCAGCCTGACCAACATTGTGAAAACTGGTCTCTCCTAAAAATACAAAAATTAGCTGGGCATGGTGGTGGGCACCTGTAATTACAGCTACTTGGGAGGCTGAGGCAGGAGAATCACTTGAACCCTGGAGGTGGAGATTGCAGTGAGACAAGATTGCACCACTGTACTCCTGCTTGTGTGACAGAGGGAGACTCTGTCTCAAAAACAAAAACACTATGAAAAATAGTTTATTGAAGGAAACTGAAAATACACAACATACAATCCAGCAATTGTATTATGTAACATTTATCTCAGATAAATGAAATTTTATGTCCACAACAAAAACCTGTACATGAATGTTCATAGCACTTTTATTTGTTATTGCCAAAAACTGGAAACAAAATGGGTGAATGAGTAGACGTACTATGTTATATTGTGCTATCAATTAGTACTCAAGAATAAGAAATGAAATATTGATAATGCAATAACTCATATGGCTCCCAGGGGCATTATGCTGAGTGAAAAAAAAAGTTATCTCAAAAGATCACATACTGTATGATTCCATTTAAATAGCATTCTCAAAAATGACAAAATTGTAGAGATGGAGAACTAATAGTTGCCAGGGTGTAGGGATAGTGGAGGAAAGGGGGCTGGGTTTGAACGTAGTACAAGTAAGGTCTTTATGGTAATGGAGCAGTTCTGTATCTTCATTGTGATTGTGTTGTATGAATCTACACATGTGATAAGATGACGTATACATATTAGTACCTTTATTTACTACTTCTTTATTTTATTAAGTAAGTTGGTACAGTAGGCAAGAGAGTATGCCTGGAAACCATTGCTATACTAGGCGCATCAACAATTAACTTGGTCACATTGCAAACTACATCACTATTGCCTTCTCTTGATAAACTAAGTATATTTCAACTTAGTTTCCCCTTGGTAAGGCATTAAAATGCCTGTAGTGTGGAGCCCAGCCTGTCTGCACTTAAGAAAAGGCCAGATACAAGTTGTTCTGGAGGGAGTCACAGCAGGAACCTCTGTTACATTTCACTTTCCCAGGAGGAGAGAGAAAACTTTGTCCATCATGAAGCTTTCGCATTTAGTGCTTTTTCTCCTCCTGAGAACTGCATGTAAAAAATTGGACTGGATAATCATTTGGTTCAGTTAAATCAGAGTCTTTTAAATTTAGTACTCATAGGAATGACCCAGGGTGTTTGTTTAAAAGGAATCATCTAGGCCACCCAAGGGATTCTAATACGGGGCGGCGGGGGGCGGGGTGAGGGGGGAGTCCATAGATTTCATTTTGAGAAACATAGAGCTAACATTTTTGTCTTTTGAGCAGGCTCAGCAGTGGGAAATTTTATTTTTTTTCTAACAGTTGCTTTCTACCTAGATTGCTGGGGGGAACAAACTAATAAAAAGTGGCTCCAACTTATCTTTCTACAACAAGTGCTTCACAAATGCACAGAGATAATGTAGTAGCCCTTTCACTTGCTGCTTTCACCTATCATTTCTTCAATCACCTCTCACTGAGTGCTCCATAGTCCTGAGACAAGATAGGAATTCACCCCAGGGAAAGCAAATCTCCAGTGTCTAGGAGAGACAAACTGCTCTACTCTTTACTCAGCTGTCTACTCTCATGCCCCTGAACTACACAAGCCAATTCAAAACAGATGCAGATAGCGTATACCTTGGGTAGTCAAGCCTTCTGTTCTAAAAAGCACATTGATCTTTGGTTTCCTAGTGCTTGAACTAGCATAAATGTTAACTTTGCGTCATTTCTTCTAAATGCACATGTGGCATCTCACAAACTGTGCATGGTTTACAGATACAATACAGGGATTTATGGAGCATTTCCACATATAGAAGTATTCTACTCCAACTGCACAAGGCAATCAATAAAGAAGCTAATTTTCTAGCTCAGAAAGAAAATTCTCCCACCCTCTAATACTGCAGATGACTGTGTGTGTCCTGTCACAGGATCGCCACATGGAGAAGTCTTGTTTTCACAGAGGTTGAAAGCCCTGGACTTTAGTTTGCCATGCAGTGATGAAACTCACAGTGTTTCAGAACAGATAGGGCAGAGGGAAACTGGAATCACTACTTGTGCATTCTGTGTGGACTCCAAAACTCTCAATCTCTCATTCTAGCTCCTATCCTCCTGTCTAGAGGACAGTCAAACAAATATTAAGCTATATATTATTGAGTGCCTCTTGTATTCCAGGCCTATACTAAGCATGTTATCTAATTTAACCTTCTTAACAACTCTGTAATACAGAGAGTATTTTTATTAGCTGGGTTCCCTAGAAAACAGAGCATTGATCAAGGATTAAAGGGCTAATGCTTCATTTGGAAGAGACATTCTCAGGGCAGTGAGAGTGAGGGAAATGTCCAACAGACAGGAAAGGCTAGGAAACAAACAAAAGAGTAATTACTTCACTGGCCATTGTTTCATCACAAGCCTTGAAGAGACACAGGTGACTGCTCTGCATGTCTACCCAGTCATATACGAGGGTATCTTTGCACAAGTTATATGGAGAAACCATGTTTTGGAAGATTGCATCAGAGGGAGAAAAGGAGAGGAAATATATTTGCCTGATTTAGTCTTCTGCCTCCCATTGGTTAACATTTGCTCTGAGGGTCAGCAGGATCTAACTCCTTCATTCCTCCAGGTAATTTCGTCAAGCCCTTTCAGCAGCTGCTCTGGATGCCAGACTCTACTCCTTCTGGTGTGACACTTCCCTAGATTATGGAAGTGGCTGAAGGAGCCAAACTACAAATATGTGATTTATCAGCTTCATAAAGTTGGTCAGTGTATCAATGGAGTCTTCTAGGAAGCAGATGCTGAAATGGAATTATGAGTGCATGAGGTTTATTGGACGGGTGATTCCTATAATAGATGAAGCAGGGAAAAAAACAGGATTGGCAGAGAAAGCCTTCACATCATAATGTAAAACTGACACCTGTGAAAGGGAAGTGGGAGGAATAAGATAAGGGAGAGGGAGAGCCACAAACTGGTACAGATCTGACGAAGTCTCAGCCAGTCCTCAAAATAGCCAGGGCCTTCCCTGCCATGCTCAGACATTGGCTAAGGGCCTCCAAGGAAGAGCATGGTCTCAGCTCAAAAGCTGGAGTGCTAACAGCTGGACGATGTCACCTAACTGTGCTCCTTGAGTGCATCAGCAAGGTCTTTCTCAAAGGGAGATCAGAGCAGTGTACCTCCATGGCTGCCACAGTTGGCTACAAAGGCAGCTGAAGTGAAGCGAGTAGCTGAGATCAAGAGACAGATGAAGAGAAGAGAATGTGACAAAGTACAAAAGATATATCTGATAAAAGATTGTCCCCATTTAAGAGATGCAAAGGATACTCAATATGTTATATAAATTATTGAAAGACAGTGCTGGTAAGTGTAGTTTCCAGAATTGGAGCTCAGTTTTATCTGAAGTAGAGGTATTTGGTATCACACAAATTTATGGCAGGCAAGATACTTGTGAAGTTTCTGCTAAGGAAGTCCTGTCATTTGATTAGGTGTGTCTCCTGGCTATTGTTGTTTTTCATTTTATGGTATTCAAACCTGGTTCCCTAGTCTTTCTGAAGATTCTGAAAACTCCTTAAACTTCTCTATCTTTTTTCTACTTAAAATAGCTAGAGCCTGATCTATGGCTACAATAAAGGGCCCTTGCTGGGACAGTACTTTTTTTTTAAAGTGTTTGTTTAGAGATGAGGTTTCCTGCCTCAGCCTCCTGAGTAGCTGGAAACTAGAGATGCCCACTGCTATGTCTGATTACTTTTTATTAAATATTTTCTGGATGAAGTTCTAGAAGTGCATGGAGTATAGTTTGTTAAATTAAGGAGCCGACATAGTTGGCAGAAAAATGAACCCGAGGCCAACCCGTTATGTCTTATTTCTTTTAATTCCTGGTTTCCTACTATTATGGAGAACCACAAATTTCCAGGTATCCCAGGTATCCAACATGGTTCTTTTCAGATATCATGGAATGGTTAATGGTGAGCTGAGGAGTATGAAAGGGGCAACTGAGTCACCAGAGTGTCATGGTTCCAGTGTTGTGTTGGAGCCTATCTATTTTGGCTCATGAGTGCTGATTTGTAAATTTTCTGGAATTTCGGTAATGTCGGTAGCTTGAAATTGATTAGGGCAGAGCACTTGCACCATAAATATTGGGAAAACCTACACATAAGCCTTTGCCCCTCATCTCCTAGCTTGCTAAAGAGCCAATTTCTCAGTTTTAGCTAAACTTTACCTCCACAGCTCTTGAAATGCATTTCTTCCTTGGTACTCTGTGGGATCTTAGAAATTCACTATTCTATGGGGTCAGATTTGATGTTTGTGATATGATAGGAGAGGCATAGAGATCTGCCTCCTGCCCTGTAATTCCCCATCTCCACTGTTGCTGTGTGACAATAGGGTTTACCCCAAACTAAGTGATGTTAAGCAACAAGATTTGTTATCCTCAGAGTCTGTGGGTCAGGGGTTCATATGAGACAGAGTAGGGATGTTTGTCTATGCCACACCATACACAGAGCCTCCAATGATAATATTTGAATGACTAGGGGTGAACTGAATGGCTAGGGATGGAATAATCTGGAAGCTTCTTCAGTCACATACCTGACATCTGGGCTGGAATGACTCAAAGCCTAGCTCATCTGAAGCTATCAACCAGAACGGTGTACATGGCCTCTCCATGTGGCTTGAGCTTCTTACACCATGGCTGTTGGATCCCAGAGGAAACATCCTAAGAGGGATATCTAGAGACTGGGTGTTTAAAGAACCCATTGGGAGTTGCATAACCTTTTATGACTCAAGTTTAGAAGAAATATTGCATCACTTCTGGAAGCATTCATACCTCCACCCAGATTCAAGGGAAAGGACTCTACCTCTTGATTGGAAATGTCATAAGAATTAAGAGCAGTGTTTTCAACCATGCCCTTGTCAACACATAATTGTCAAGGATTTTGAAATACTACTACTATTCAGGATTCATTCCTCTAAATCAAACATTATTACCAATCAAAACACAACTTCTCCTGGAAATCAATATTGTATCAATATGTCATAGATGCTCCCAGATGAATCAGAGAACGTGCAAAACCTGGGTGCGTAGGACAGGAAAGCGTGAGGGGAGATATGTGGGGACAGAAGAGTTATTTCTCAAATTTGCATGTAGCTAGCCCTCCTTGTTGCTTTCATAAGGAAAAGTTCAGAGTGCAGAAAAGTTACTCATTTCTCAGAAGCCCTCAGAAAAAAAGGAGAGACTCCCCACTTTCATAACCACCAATATCTTGTTGGTCTCTAAGTCTCTGACCTCATTTCTGGGATGCACTGACAACAAGAAATGACACACTCCCTACTCTCCAGGTACTTGCCTTCTAGTGGGGAAAATCCAGACAAATAAATGGATGTGTTTGGTGTGATAAGCATGAGGATAAAAGTAAGATACTGTGGGACTACAGAGGAGAGGCAGCCAACCCAAACTGAGAAATAAGGAATGGCTTTGAGGATGAGGTGGGGTGGCCCTGTAGGAGGTAAGGATTTCCCAAGTAAATGGCCGAATGGAAGCCCCCCCGCCTGCTGGGCAGAAGACTTGTGCTGCCAAGCCACAGGAAAATGTGTGGGGATTTCTCATATTTCAAAATGGCTGGAGCGTAAAAGGGATGGTACGAGAGGAGGCTGATGATTAAAAATTGAAGTAGGGCTAACCTTCTTCTTAGACTGCGCTGTTTACACTCTATTCTGTAGGTTGTAGGGAGTCATTAGAGCATTGTGTGGTTGAGTATGATACGTAAGCATTTGCATTTGCAAAGATTACTCTGGCTAAAGTTTGGAAAACGGTTTGGAGTGGGAAAGGTACAAAGGTAGAGGGACTAGTTATGATATGGTTTAATATAACAGAGCTTATGTATACTTATATTACTATATTACTATAGTAACATAGGTAATGGTGGGGATAGATAGGAAGACAGATTCAGGATATATCATGGAGGTACATCTGTCTCATCTCAGTAACTGATTAGATTTGGGAACTTAAATGAAAGGTGTAATCTGGGATGACAGAGGGCAGAGGTAATATCACCTTTCACACAAACAAGCAATGCAGAGGATATAGGGAGAAGGGTGGAAGAGATAGGCACAGTGAGAAATGAATGCAGCTCTAGACATAATATACTGGAGTAACCTGTAAGGCAACCAAATGAAATATAGAGAGGTCTAGAGGAACAGATTTAAAAGTAATTAGCATGTAACCATATGGTGAATGAATCCACAAAAATTAATGGGTTTGCCTAGGATGTGTATAGAGTGGAAAGAGAAGACTGTCAGGAACAGAACCCCAGGGAGCAGTGATTTTATGGAATGGACAAAGGAAGAGTGGCTGCAAAGGAGACAGAAACCGAACAAGGACAACTGGAGGAGAGCAGAAAAATTTTAAGAAGAATAGCCCCAGGAAATTTCCCTTTGGTAAAATTAAGGATTTCAGAGTAATGGAAGAAATGGTTCACTTCCACTTGGAAACAAAAAGAGGATCTGTGAAAAACACTTTGTAAGGAAGACGCTACCCTTGGGGAATTAGTAACCGAAGGGTAAACCTATGCATTTGTATAGCTCTCTGATTATTGAATATACTCTATTTTCAGCTGCAGCACATTTTATAAAGCTGACAGATTAGGTTCATGAAACAGTTCAATTTCCTTTTAATTTCATGATTTTTACTTGTTTTTCTGTCTTAAACCATGCACAGTATAGCTATAACAATGACAGTAATAAAATGATCCATAATCCTTTAATTTCCAAATAAACAGTTTTTTTGTTTCTAATATTGTCTATAAGAAATTTTATAGCTATAATATGAACATTTATGTACTGCTAAATTTGCTTATTTACAAATGTGGTAAGCGTATTTCAGCATAGATATGTAGGTATTAAAAACTGTGATTTTAAATGTCTGCCTAATATTCTGTTATAAGGTAATGCTATAATTTACTGTCCATTTCTCTATTTTTTAATATTTAAACTGTTTTTAAATTTGCTAAATTGAATGCATATATGCATAATGAGTCTCGTTAGACACTCCTAGACTTAAGGAATTTCATTACAAATTTGAATAATTCTGAAATTTCAGGAAAATATAATAATACAGTAATTCAGAACTGAGCTCAGGGTTTAGTTCAATTATGTCTTTGGTTTTAGTTATTGCCATAGTTGAAATCATCCTTCACAAGGGCTATAATACAAAACAGACACTTTGAGAGATATTTATTGTTAATAATTTTATATGTGAATTCATATTTCAAATAATCTCATTGTTAATCTTACAAGTTTGTTAGCTTCTGGGCAGGTATGAGTAAAGCCTCACTGTTTTTTTAAAAATTCATTTACTGTCCAAAGAAGAGTTCATATTAGGAGTAGAAGTCTTGGCCCTGCCTTTTAATTTTTGATTGCTTGAGCTTATATTATCAGTGTTGCCTTAAAATCATGCTTGATGGATCCATCTGTCTGTCTGTCTGTCTATCCCTCCATGCATTCATCCATCTGGCAGAAATAATTTCTACATCCTTAACCAGTTTATGAAGGTTTATTTAGCTAAAACCAGATGATAGGAGCCATTAATTTTCTTAACTGTGTAGGTATAAACAGCAATCTATTGTAACATGCTACATTATGCAGTCTGATGAGAGAAGCCCTGAACCATGAGTGACCCATGAGTCTAGATTTGTAGATCAAATAAGGATGCCTTATATTAAATAATGGTAGAGCTTTTTTTCTGCTTTTTAATTCATACATCAATATAACTTACAATTCAAATATTTCTTCCTGATACTGTTTGGCTCTGTCCCCACCCAATTATCATCATGAATTATAGTTCCCATAATCCTCATGTGTCTTGGGAGGGACCCAGTGGGAGGTAATTTAATTGTAGGGGTGATTATCCTCATGCTGTCTCATGATAGTGAATTCTCATGAGATCTAATGGTTTTATAAGGAACTCTCCCCCCTTTGCTCAGCCCTTCTCTTTCCTGCAACCATGTCAAGAAGGACATGTTTGCTTCCCTTTCAGCCACAATTGTAAGTTTCCTGAGGCCTTCCCATCCATGTGGAACTGTGAGTCAATTAAACCTCTTTCCTTTATAAATTACCCAGTCTTGGGTATTTCTTCATAGCATCATGAGAATGGACTTCCTTCCTCCAAGTGTATTGTCTTGTATAACACCTTGAGTATAAGCATACTACTTTAGAGACGACTGTTCCAACAATGTCTTCCTGGTCTTGATACTCTAATTAGCTTCTGCTGTTTTCTGCTGTCTAAAATTTTCTAGAACAGTGGGTTAAAGACAATTCTTTCCACAGAGTAAGTAGAACCCTTCAGTAATGATAAAGCATTACTAAGTACAAGTTTTTTTCTGACATTTTAAAACAATAGTAACCTAATCATCACCATGTACAAATATATAATATCACTGATAATGCATCATATATTGTTGCTAGTTAGGAATCACTGATACACAACCAAACTATTTGTATAATTGAGAACCAATATTTTCAAATCCATGCAGCACTATAACATTTAGTTGGTATAGTTATTAGACCTCACCAAGAGTAAGACCATTTTTCTTTGCTTTCTAGTTTTTGTCTTGCTCTTATTCATTGATTCACCCATTCATTCAGTAAGATTGTAAAGAGAAGCTTCAATGATAATAAATAAAACTAAAATGTATTGATTGGGTGCTTTGTGCCAGTCCATTTTCTAAGCACTTTAAATACATTAACTACTTTAACTCTCACAGTAATCCCAGGGGAGATTTTTAGAGATTCCATATACAATCCCTATTTGCCACAGACATTTTCAAATACCCTTAAGTGTGCTGGCTGACAAGGCCCCAGTAATAGTGGAGCTAATACAATAACCTGCATATACTGCAAAGCCCTTTCTTGTTCTACAAAACACACTTGAAACTGGCAGCCTTGTGAGTATGCTGGCAAATGGGACTAAACAGCATGCCTAAATGTAGTTGTTGATGAGGCACATGGTCATACAGCTAGAGAGTAGCTTCAGTATACTAAGGACCATGCAAAGCCACAGCAATAGAGAGAAAGACATATCCTGCTCTAAAGGAGCTCCCAGATATGTGGAATAGACAAAGAGATTATTGCTTACCAGTTGAGCTGTTAGATGTTAATACAGAGTCCCTGGGAAGTACATTGGAGATTAGACTTTTTTATTTTTTTAAATTAATTTATTTTTGTTATACTTTAAGTTCTGGGATACATGTGCAGAATGTGCAGGTTTGTTACATAGGTAGACACGTGCCATGGTGGTTTGCTGCACCCATCAACCCGTCATCTACATTAGATATTTTTCCTAGTGCTATCCCTCCCCTAATCCCCCAACCCCTGACAGGCACCAGTGTGTGTTGTTCCCCTCCCTGTGTCCCTGTGTTCTCATGGCTCAAGTCCCACTTATGAGTGAAAACATGTGGTGTTTGGTTTTCTGTTCCTGTGTTAGTTTGCTGAGAATAATGGTTTCCAGCGTCATCCATGTCCCTGCAAAGGACATGAACTCATCCATTTTTATGGCTGCATAGTATTCTATGGTATATATGTGCCACATTTTCTTTATGCAGTCTATCACTGATGGGCACTTGGGTTGGTTCCAAGTCTTTGCTATTGTGAAGAGTGCTGCAATAAAACATACGTGTGCATGTGTCTTTGTAGTAGAATGATTTATAATCCTTTGGGTATATACCCAGAAATGGGATTGCTGGGTCAAATGGTATTTCTATTTCTAGGTCCTTGAGGAAGCACCACACTGTCTTCCACAATGGTTGAACTAGTTTACACTCCCACCAACAGTGTTCCTATTCCTCCATATCCTTTCCAGCATCTGCTGTCTCCTGACTTTTTAAATTATCGCCATTCTAACTGACGTGAGATGGTATCTCAGGGTGGTTTTGATTTGCATTTCTTTAATGACCAGCGATGATTCTGGAGGCAACTACCACATTTGGGCATGTACAGTCTTGAAATAGCTCCTCTAAGATATTTATTAATTACAAAGAGAAAAATAGTAGCCTCACAGTGGAAAAATGCTACAAACGCACAACCAAGTGATCAAGGTGACCATCACTAGTTATAAGACATATTGACCTTATGTGTGCCCTGATAAGATACACAAAAAAGAGAATAACAACCCTATGGCATTTTTACTCCCAAATGCATAACCTCAATAAAATCATGAGAAAATATCACACAAACCCATATTGAGGAACATTCTACAAAATGTACTCTTCAATAGTGACTTTTCTGCTTTCCAGTATTCTTCAAAAGTGTCAAGGTCATAAATGACAACAAAAGACAGGAACTCTCTTAGATTGGAGGAAATGAAAGAATCATGAAAGGTTAATCCAATATGGGATTCTGGATTGCATCCTGGAACAGGAAAAGGACTTTAGTGGAAAAGTTGGTAAAATTCAAATAAAATCTATAAGTTAATAGACGTGTCACTATTAATTTCCTAGTTTTAATAATTGTACTATGGTTATAAAAGATGTTAACATTAGGGAGTGCCAAGTGAAGGATGTATGAGAGCTCTCTGGGCTATTTTTACAACTGCTTTGTAAGTCTAATATTACTTTAAAGTGCTAAAAATTTTACAGAAATAAACAGTGCCAGAGAATAGACTAGGTTCTAGTTCTGTCTCCTAATATCTAGCTATGTGACTGTGGACAATTTCATGTTTCCTGGGCACAGTGAAATCAGTGAATTGGACTGCCAAGGTGCTTTTCAGAGCTAATATTCCATGACTTGATAATTCATTCATACATTTAAGTATTCTTTCATCAAATATAGCATTGTGCTTAGCATGAAACAGGCACTCTTTAAACATAAAATACAGAAATGAATAAAGCATTATTGTCACCACAAGTTCACAGTTACAAAGATAATACAGGTAAGGAAACATTTAAATTATAACTACATAAGGGCTGCAGTAGAGACATAGTCAAAATTCTGTTGGCCTGGAAAAGATGGGTTCACGTCCATGTAAAGATTGAAGGAAGGTTTTGAAAATTTGGCGATACTTGAGCTAGGACCTCAAAGATGGGTTATGGCGGTTTTTCTGTAAGACTGGTTTTTTTCTACTCTCTCTCCATTTTCACTCCAACCACACCAATATAATCCTGGTTTGCTTTAAGAAAAAAAAGAGTCAAAGGCAAGGGACAACATTTATACATTTGGAATACTCAAGAAGTGAAATACAGCTGGAGCAAGGAGTGACTGATACAGGGGGAGTATTGAAGGGTGACGTGCTAGAGACATGGCAGGGATCAGACATAGATTCCCCCAGATGCCAAGCTGAGATGTGTGAGCAGCATTCTGAGAACCTAGTAATTTACTAAAATTTTGTGAACATTTTTATTGAAGTGTAGCACATGTACAGAAATGGGCACAAATTATAAGCATACAGATCAATAAATTTCGACAACTTGAAAACGTTTATATAACTGGTATCCATATCCAAGAACTAGAGCATTACCAACATTTCAGAAGCAGCCCCACACCTTGTGCCCTTTCCTTTCAATACTTCATTTCCCCAATAGTAACTGCAGTACTAACTCCTAACACCTATTTTTTTGCCTGCTTTTGACACTTATACCAATGAAATAATATATTGTATTCTTTTGTGTGACTTATTTAACTTAATATTATACATATGAGAGTCATCCTTATTTTTGCTTATGGTTGCATATAATTCATTCATTCTTGTTTGTGTCTAATATTTACTATGTAAATTTAATAGAATTTGTTTATCCATTTTACCATTGATGGGTATTCTTCAGTTTCCAGGTTTGGGTTATAATGAATAGTGCTGCTACGAACATTCTTATACATGTTTTGGTGAACATGTGTACAAATTCCTGTTGGGTCTATGCCTAGCAGTGGACTTTCTGGGTTATTAGCATGCATATATTAAACTTTAATAAATACTGCAAAAGAGTTTTCCAAAGAAATTCTCACAAATTATACTCCTACTGGCAGCATATGAGAGTTTCAATTGCTCTACATCCTTGCCAATCCTTGATATTACATACTGGAAGTCTGAATTTGCACTTGCTTGATGACTAATGACTTTGAGGACATATGAATGGTTTTCAAAGAGTTCACGAAAAATGTGTATTATGAAAAAACTATGCATGGATTTCAAAAGATTTTTGCATCAAAACAAAATCATATTAAATTTTTAAAACATGTCTGAACAGGATCTAGTTTGAGGCATTAATAAAGCTAAGACATTAGTTTGAAAAGAGCCCCTATCAGAACAACATGAAATCTGCTAAAACTGAAGCAAGAACCAACATCAAATTTATGATGAAGTTTGACTGGAAGAGTGATGAAATCATTGATGCTTTACAATAAGTTTATGAGGGCAATGCTGCAAATAAATCAGCAGTTTACCATGGAAAACTCATTTTAATAAGGAACGAGATGATTTCAAAGATGAAGTCTGCAGTGGCAGATCATCCACATGAATTAGCTAGTAAAAGTTTTATCTTGTTCGTGCCCTTATTGAAGAGGATTGAGGTACTGAGGATTAACAGCAGAAATGAAAGCCAATACTATAGATATCTCCATTGATCCAGCTTACAGAATTCTGACTGAAAAATTAAAGTTGAGCAAATTTCCCACTTGACAGGTGCCAAAACTGTTGTGCCCAGATTAGCTGTAAATAAGAGCAGAATTTCCCTGGATATTTTTTTTTTTTTTTGAGACAGGTCTCACTCTATCTCTCTGGTTGGAGTGCTGTGGTGAGATTATAGCTTACTGCCACCTCAGACTCCTGTGCTTATGTGATCCTTGCACTCTAGCCTTCTGAGTAGCTGGGACTACAGGCACATGCCACTGTGCCCAGCTAATTTTTTCTGTGTGTTTTGTAGAGACGAGTCTGACTTTGTTTCCCAGGCTGGTCCCAAACTCCCGGTTTCAAGCAGTTCTCCTATCTTGACCTCCCAAAGTTCTGGGATTGTAGGCATGAGCCACCACAGTGGAAAAATTTCCTCAATTTCAATGTAAAATTTAAGTAAGTGGGATCAAGATCCTGAAACATTTCTTTGAACAACTCTAAAGGGAAATGCAACATGGCTTTACTAGTATGATCCTGAAGACAAAGTACAATCAAAGCAGTGGCAACTAAGAGGCAGAAGTGGTTCTGTTAAAGCAAAAGCAGACCAGTCAAAAGCAAAGGTCATGACAATAGTTTTGGGGATACTAAAAGTATTACGTTTGTTGACTTTCTGGAGGGCAAAAGAATTATGACATCTACTTATTATGAGGATGTTTTGAGAAAGCTGGCCAAAGCTGTAGCAGAAAAATGCCCAGTAAAGCTTCACCAGAGACTCCTTTTGCACCATGGCAATGCTGCTCATTCCTCTTATCAAACAAGGGCAATTTTGTGAGAGTTTTGATGGGAAATCAATACTATCAGGTGTATTAGGCATACCTTACAATACTTATTTGGCTCCTTCTGACTTCTTTTTGTCACCTAATTTTAAAATATCCTTAAAGGGCACCCATTTTTCTTCAGTTAATAATCTTAAAAGATAATTGACATGATTAAATTCCGATGACCCCCAGATCTTTATGGATAGAATAAGTGATTGGCATCATCATTTACAAAAGTGTCTTGAACTTGATGGAAGTTATGTTGAGAAATAAAATATATGTACTTCTATTTTTATCTTTTAATTCCATTTTTACAAGCTTTTAAAAGTCCCCTTGTGCCAGGCATGGTGGCTCATGCCTATAATCCCAGCACTTTGGGAAGCCAAGGTGGGCAGATCATCTGAGGGAGTTTGAGACCAGCCTGGCCAACATGGTGAAACCCCATCTCTATTAAAAATACAAAAAAAAATAAATTAGCTGGGTGTGGTGGTGGATGCCTGTAATCCCAGCTACTCGGGAGGCTGAGACAGGAGAATCGCTCGAACCTGGGAGGCAAAGGTTGCAGTGAGCCAAGATCGTGCCATTGCACTCCAGCCTGGGTGATGAGAGTGAAATTCCATCTCAAAAAAAAAAAAAATTCCCTTTGGATTCATATATTCACACACTGGCTATTTGGATATCCTTTATTTTAAAACTTCCTCTTCAAGTGTTTTGCCTATTTTTCTAGCAGGTTGTCTGTCTCTAAAAGGTTTTCAAAGAAGGAGTGGTTTGATTATCCTAGTCAACTAAGGCTACCACAACAAAACACCACAAACTGGGTGGCTTAAACAACAATTTATTTCTTGCAGTTCTGGGGACTCAGAAATACATGATCAAAATGACAGCTGATTTGGTCCCCTGGTAAGCACTCTTTTTCTGGATTGCAGACAGCCATCTTCTCAGTGTCCTCACTGAGACAGAAAGAGGTCTGGTCTCTTTTCCTGTTCTTATAAAGGCACTAATCCCATCATGAGGCCCTCACCTTCATAACCTTGTTTGAATATAATTATGTCCCAAAGGTCCCACCTCTAAATACCATGACATTGGGGGTTAGGGCATTAACATATGAATTTTGAAGGGACTCAAACATTGAGACACAAACATAACAGATACCGCTTACATTATAGGAGGGCATTTTTGTGTGTGTGTCATTTTCTTGGTTATGGTTTTTCTTATAAGGAATTCCAGATTACAAAAAGCATCTTGGGCTTTATTGGCCAACATTGGCTGCCTTCGTATTATTTTATTTTCTTTTTTGAAACAGTGTCTCACTCTGTTGCACAGGCTGGAGTGCAGTGGCATGAACAACTGCAGCCTCAACCTTCTGGGCTTAAGCAATTCTCCCACCTCAGCCTCCTGAGTAGCTGGGACTATAGGCTTGTGCCACCAAGCCTGGATAAATTTTTAATTTTTTTGTAGAGACTGGGGTCTCACTTTGCTGCTGAGGCTGGTCTTGAACTCCTGAGCTGAAGCAATCCTCCTGCCTTGGTCTCCCAAAGTGCTGTGATTACAGGCATGAGCTGCTGCACCTAGCCATTCCTATTATTTTCAAACATTTATATAAAAATGTGGGGTTACATATATATTATATTACTTTTTGTAATACTTAAGAATTAAGGAGTGGGAGACTGAGTACTTTGCACTGTTAAATATATTATTTAATATTCATAAAACTATACAGAATAATTATTACTCTCCCCATTTTACAGTCAGAAATTTAGGCATAGGGAGATTAAGTAAACTTGAACAAGGCTACAAATAGAAAATTCTAGATCCAAGCCCTAAGCCATTAGATGAGTTCATTTTGTGAACTACAGTTCAGTCCAAGGATTGAAACTTATCTTGAGGCACAAACCACTTTGGCACATCCTATGTAGATAATACTTTACAGAATGGGTTTATTCTTTCCTCTAGTCTACATCACTAGTTTCTTAAAATGTTTGGTTTATGGAGCCTTTAGAGGCTTTGGTCTGTGTGATGTTAATGACTTTCACAGACAGAGACTAGTTTTCCATGTGGCTTAATGATGAAGTTTTTATTTGAAGGAATGCCAGAACAAAAAGCAACAAACCAGATTTCTGGTTTTAGCTCCAGCATATAAAGATTCTGTAAGTCATTACTCCCATCCTTACAGTAATAAAAAAGCTGAGCAAACTGAAAATTAATGAATTGTCTTGAACCAGTCAGAGAATTAAGGTTGCAAGCTCACCTGCCACACAGAGACACAAGTGAACCCAGAGAGTCACTGCCAATATCACTGTATTAGTCAGTTCAGACTGCTATAGCAAAGTACCATAGATTGGGTGGCCTATAAACAACAAATTGTTTCTCAAGGTTCTCTTATAAGGGATACATATGTATATATACTTATTCCAGGGAGATCGGAAGTCTGAGATCAGGGTGCCAGCATGATCAGGTTCTGGTGAGAGCCCTCTTCTGGGTTGCATATTGTTGTCTTCCTGTACCCCCACGTGCTAGAAGAGGGTGACCCCTTTTATAAGGACACTAATTCCATTCATAAGGGATTCACTCTCATGATCCAATCACCTCACAAACACCCCACCTCCTAATGCTATCACATTGTGGATTATGATTTTAACATATAAATTTGGGACGAACACAGATATTTAGCACATTGCATCAACTATATCAATAATCATTTAAAATACGAATGGTCTACATATATCAAATAAAAGAAAGAGGTTGGGATACAAAAGACCCAACTATTTATTGTTTCCAAAAACTCTACTATAACATAATGAATAAAGCAGGTTACAAGTAAAGGGATGAAAAATATATGTTATATTAACATTAATCAAATGAAAGCTGGAATAGTTATATTAATCTCAGACAAAGCAGTTTCAGAACAAAGAAAATTATCATGGCTAAAGAGAGGCATTATTTAATGATAAAGGGGCAAATTTCCAATAAGACAACAATCTTTAATGTATATGCAACTAACAACTCAGTGCCAAAACAGGTGAGGCAAAAACTGACAGAACTAAAAGGAAAAATGAAAAAGTTTACTATTCTAGTTGGAAATTTCAACACTTCAATTTCAGTAATTGATACATTAAGAAAGTAAAAAAATCAGCAGTGATAAATCAATAAGAATGCTGAATAGCGCTCTCAATCAATTTGATCGATTTGGCTATTATAGAACATTCAGTCCAAGCGCAGTGATTGAAGTGAACGTTCATTCTCAAGCTTGCATGGAATACTTGCCTAGATAAAGCATATTCTAGACCACATCACATACTTTATCAAATTTAAAATGGTATAACACAATGTATATCTCCAAGTACAATGGAATTAAACTAAAAATTAGTAACAGGATAGCCACTAACCTCAAAATATTTGGAAATAAAACCACACATATCTAAATAACACATGAATCAAAGAAGTCTTATGAGAAATTTAAAACAATTAAATGAAAATTTAAAAATACTTATCAAAATATATGAAATGTAGTGAAGGTAATGCTTAGTGGGACATATATGCCATTAAATGCATGTATTAGAAAGATGCTGTAAACTTAGCAACACAACATTTCATACTACAAAATTATAGATAGAAGAGAAATGTATGCCTTGAGCAATCTTGCAGAAGAAAAATAGCAAAAATTAGAGCAAAAACCAATGAAACTAAAAAGAAAACAATAGAGAATCAAGCTCAAAAGATGTTTCTTAGAAAAATAAATAAAACTGATAAACCTCTAGACAGGCTAACCAATAATAAGCGAAAAAACAGTAATTACTAATGTCAAGAATACATTTAGGTCATCACTATTGAGCCTGTGGATATTAAAAGGATAATAAAAGGAATACTATGAACAATTCTGCACCCACAAGCTTGATAATTCACATGAAACGAACCAATTCCTAGAAAAACAAAAACTACTAATACTCACACAGGAAGAAGCAAATAACTTGAATACTGAAGAAATTGAATCAATAATGAATAACTTCCACCCAAAAGAAAAAGCCAGGCCCAGATAGTTTCACTGGTAAATTCCTCTAAACATTTAAGAAGAAATGATACCAATAGATAGTTTCACTGGTAAATTCCTCTAAACATTTAAGAAGAAATGATACCAATTCTCCATAATGTCCTCCAGAAAAGAAAAACAAAAGTTATACTTCCAAAATCATTCTATGAAACCAATATTACCCTAATAACAAAACCTAATTCCAAAGGACATCATGGAAAAAAAAAAAAAACTAAAGACCAATATCCCCTGTGAATATAGATCAAACATTATCAGTAAAATGTTAGCAAATAAGGCCGGGCGCGGTGGCTCAAGCTTGTAATCCCAGCACTTTGGGAGGCCGAGGCGGGTGGATCACAAGGTCGAGAGATCGAGACCATCCTGGTCAACATGGTGAAACCCCGTCTCTACTATAAATACAAAAAAAAATTACCTGGGCATGGTGGCACGTGCCTGTAATCCCAGCTACTCAGGAGGCTGAGGCAGGAGAATTGCCTGAACCCAGGAGGCAGAGGTTGCGGTGAGCCGAGATCGCGCCATTGCACTCCAGCCTGGGTAACAAGAGCGAAACTCTGTCTCAAAAAAAAAAAAAAAAAAAATGTTAGCAAATAAAACCCAAAAATGTATAAAAAAATTATACACCATGACCAAGTAGGATTTACTCCACATATGGAAGACTTGTTCGACATTGAAATTCAGTGACTACATTTTACCATATCAATGAGCTAAAGAAGAAAATTCACATGATTCTATCAATTGATGCAGATAAATTATTTGACAAAATCCAATGCCCATTCATAAAAATAACACTCAGCAAACTAGAAATAGAGGCGATTTTTTTTCAACTTGGTTAAAAGAATACCTATAAAAGCCTACAGCTAACATCAAATGTAATAATAAGATGGACATTTTTCATGCAAGATTGAGAACAAAGTAGGAATGTGATCTTTCACCACTCCTAATTTACATCACACTGGAAATCCTGACTTGTGTGGTATGACAAAATGAAAGAATGAGGAGGAGGAGGAGGAGGGGGAGAGGGAAGGAAGGGAGAGAGAAAAAAGGGTATATAGATTTAGAAGGAAGAAATAAAACTGCCTTTGTTCACAGATGACTGGATTTTGCAGACTATTCCAAAGAATTAACATTCTGGAACTAATAAGAGGGTGTAGCATGGTCCTGAAATACAAGCTTAATATCCAAAAGTCAGTTACTTTCCTATATATCAGCAAAGACCAACTGGAATTTAAAGTTAAGATAACAATTAAAATAGAACCAAAAATTGAAATAGGTATAAATTTAACATAATAGATACAGGATCTATATGTAGAAAACTATAAAACTCTGATAAGAGAAATAAAAGATCTAAATGAAAGATATTTTAATTTTTTTGGATTGGAAGACTCAGTATTATTAAGATATAAATTCTTCCCAACTTGATCCACAGATGCAATGCAATCTCAATGAAAGGCTTAGCAAATTATTTTGAAATATCTACAAACTGATTGTAAAGTTTGTATGAAAAGTGAAAGACCTAGAATACTGAACACAATAATGAAGAAAAAGAACAAGTTGTAACACTCACTACCTGATTTCAAGTCTTGATATTAAGACTACAATAATCAAGAAGGCATGGTATAAGTGAAAGAATAGACACATTGATCAATGGAACAGAATAGATAGCCCATACAGACCAATATTAACATAGTCAGTTGAGTTTTGACAAAGATGCAAAGGCAATTTAATGAAGAAAAAATATTGTTTTCAATAAATGATGCCAGAACAACTGGATGTCCCCAAGGTGCAGGGGTGGGAGAGAGACAGACCTACTCACAGACCTTACACCTTTCAAAAAAATTAATATTGATTATATACCTAAATGAAAGTGGCAAAACTATAAAACTCCTAGAAGAAAACATAGGAAGAAATGTAAGTGACCTTGAGTTTGATGATGAATTTTTAGATAAAATACCAAAAACATAATCCATGAAAGAAAAAAAAATGATGTTGGATTTTGTTACAATGAAAAAGTTTTGTTCTGTGAAAGACTGTTAGAGAATGAAAAGGCAAGCCATAGTCTGGGAGAAAATGTTTTCAAAAACATTTTCAGATAAATGATTTGTATCCAAAATTTATAAGTAACTCTTACAACATCCACCTAATTAAAAAAAAAATAGATCTGAACAGACATCTCATCAAAGAAGACATGCAAATGGCTAATAAATATACAAAAAGATGTTCGACATTATTTGTCATTAGGAAATTACAAATTAAAAACAGTGAGCTATCATTACACACATATTGAAATCACTAAAATCTAAAAAAAAAAAAAAAAATGACAATTCCAATTCTGACAAGGATGTGGAACACAAGAACTTTCATTCACTGCTGGCAGGAATGTGAAATGGTACAGCCACTTTGAAAGTAAATTAGCAGTTTCTTTCAAAGCTAAACATATTTTACCATACTATGGAACAATCATGCTGCTAGAAACTTCCCCAACTCATTTGAAAACCTGTGCCTATGCAAAAACTTGTATGGGCCAGGTGCAGTTGCTTATGTCTGTAATTCCAGCAATTTGGAAGGCCAAGGCAGGCTGATCATTTGAACCCAGAGACTAGTGTGGGCAACATGGTGAAATCCCATCTCTACAAAAAGTACAAAAAAAATTAGCTGGGCATGGTGGCACATGCCTGTAGTCTCAGCTAGTTTGGAGGCTGAGGCAGGAGGATCACCTGACCCCACGAGGTTGAGGCAGTGGTGAGCTGCGATTGCACCATGGCACTACAGCCTGGGCAGTAGAGTTAGACCCTGTCACAAAACAAAAACAAAAAACTTGCACAGTATTGTTTATGTCAGTTTTATTCATAATTATGAAAAACCCAAGTCAGCTAAGAAATTCTTCAATAAGAGAATGGATAAACAAACTAGGGCACATCTATACAATGGAATATTATTTAGGGATAGAAAGTAATGAAACTGGGCATGGTGGTGCATGCTATAGTCCAAAGTACTTGAGAGGCTAAGGCAAGAGAATTTCTTGAGGCCAGGAGTTGGAAGCTGCAGTGAGCTATGATAATGCTACTGCACTATAGCCTGGGTGACAGAGTGAGACCCCATCTCAGAAAACAAAACAGAATTTTTTAAAGAAAGAAATGAGCTATGAAGCAATAAAAAGACACAGATGAATTTTAAACGCATATTGTTAGGTGAAACAAGCCAGTATGAAAAGGCCAATTACTGTAGTATTCTAATTATACAACATCCTAGGAAGAATAAATCTATAGTGACAATAAAAACATCAGTGGTATCCAGGGTTTGTGGGGGAGGAATGTAAAGTTCAAAAGATAATACACAAGATTTTTGTGTTTGTGCTTTAGGATGGTGAAAATATTCTCTACAGTATTGTAATTGTAAGAACATGGCACTGTCCAGTATGTCTAAACACACTGAACTTAATGTATACAAACTAAACAATCGTTTAGAAAGTAGGAGCATCCCTGGATGGAATGAGGAATGTGACAAAATCATCTAAATGCATTACAAATAAAGGTTAGACTGAGCTGGTTGCCTCCTATTATTGTGGAGGTGACTCACTTCATCCCAACTTCTTGATACTTTCACTTCTGGAGGTCATATTTCTCTAAGTTCTTCCAGAAAAAGTTTTAATGCCGCCTTAGCCTTTTGTACAGTCCAGCTCTTAATTTTTTTCCTCTTCTTCCCCAATAATAACATGAGTGTGGATCCAGCTTGTTTCCAAAGCCTGCCTTGCTATGGAGCATCCAACTGTAAAGAATCTTCACCTATGTCTATGACTTGTGGGATTGAAGAAAACTATCCATCCTTGCAAATGTCTTCTGCTGAGATGCCTCACACCAAGGATATCTCTCCTCTTCCTTCCTCCATGGATCTGCTTATTCAGGACAGCCCTGATTCTTCTACCAGTCCTAAAGGCAAACAACACACTTTTGCAGAGAAGAGCACCACAAAAAAGGACCAGAACTGTGTTCTCTTCCACCCAGCTGTGTGTACTCAGTGATGGATTTCAGAGACAGAAATACCTCAGCCTCCAGCAGACGCAAGAACTTTCCAACATCCTGAACCTTAGCTACAAACAGGTTAAGACCTGTTTCCAGAACCAGAGAATGAAATCTAAGAGGTGGCAGAAAAACAACTGGCCAAAGAATAGCGATGGTGTGATTTGGGCCTCAGCACTTACCTACCTACAACAGCCTCTACCCTTCTTACCACCAGGGATGCCTGGTGAACATGACTGGGAACCTTCCAATGTGGAGCAACCAGACCTGGAGCAATTTAACCTCGAGCAACCAGACCCGGAACATCCAGTCCTGGAGCAACCACTCCTGGAACACTGAGACCTGGTGCACCCAGTCCTGGAACAATCAGGCCTGGAACAGTTTCTTCTGTAACCATGGAGAGGAATCTTGGCAGTCCTATATGCAGTTCCAGCCAAATTCTCCTGCCAGTGACTTGGAGGTTGCCTTGGAAACTTCTAGGGAAAGCCAAAATGTAATACAGCAGATCACTAGGTATTTTAGTACTCCACAAACTATGGACTCATTCCTAAACTACTCCACGAACATGCAACCTGAAGCTATGTGAAGATGAGTGAAATTGATATTACTCAATTTCAGTCTGGGCACTAGCTGAATCCTTCTTCTCCCCTCCCTCATAGTATTTTTCTTGTTTGGAAACCACATGTTCTGGCTTCCATTATGCCTATTCAGTCAGTTTGGTGGAGGGTGGGGTATGGTTGGAGCCTAATCAGAGAGGTTTCTTTCTTTTTTCCTATTGGATCTTCCTGGAGAAAAGACATTTTAATAACCTTGTCTGCTAAGGATAACATGATAGAAGCTGTCTCTGGCTATAGATAAGTAGATATAATACTAGTTTGAATATCTTTAGGGTTTAGAATCTAACCTCAAGAAAAAAAAAGTACAAATTGGGGTGATGAAGGTATATTCCTATTTTTTGGGATGGGAGGCTTTATTTTTTAAAAAAAAAAAACAACAACTCTATTGAGGTGAAGGGTTAAACTGTAATATACTTCATTTATTTCCTCAGCCCTTTTTGGCTCTGTTTTACTATAGCCCCTATTCTGTTTGTTGTGCTAATATTTGTAGAAAGAGGTCTTGTATTTGCTGCATCATAATGACATTTGTACTACTTTGGCTGGTTTAAGTACAACTGAAACAACCATTTTTTCTTAAAAAATGTATTACAAACGCTGGGTGCGGTGGCTCATGCCTATAATCCCAGCACTTTGGGAAGGCGAGGTCGGGGGATCATGAGGTCAAGAGATTGAGACCATCCTGGCCAACATGGTGAAACACTGTCTCTACTAAAAATACAAAAATTAGCTGGGCGTGGTGGCATGTGCCTGTAGTCCCAGCTACTTGGGAGGCTGAGGCAGGAGAATTGCTTGAACCTGGGAGGCAGAGGCTGCAGTGAGCCGAGATTGCACCACTACACTCCAGCCTAAAGCCTGGCAACAGAGTGAGAGTCTGTCTCAAGGAAAAAAAAAAAAAAAAAGTATTACAAATATATATAAAAAAAAATCACATCAGCGAAGTTAGTGAGGGAATAGGGTGTTGATCAAAGTAACTTTGGAAATAAATGGCGTCTACAAAACTAAAGGCCAATGAAACTGTATAGAAGCCTGTATTCTTGTTGATAAATTGTAAATGTGAATTAACAATTCCGGTACTGCTATATATGTACACTGGAACTGAACAATTAAGTAAATGAATGAGAGATGATTGAAGTCAGGTATCTCACTGCTGGAGTGAGAGTTTATAGATGAGTATCAGGTGAAGGTTAGAGTGATTCATGTGGTAAGAGTCAGAGACAACAGTATGAACTCACATTTAGGTGTATAGAAATATATATGGTATGGTTACATATAGAAATATTCATAGATATGTGTATATGCATGGGTAAACACACTTATCTCTCCTCCCTCTATCAGCGGAGAGGACCTAGGAGCAACAACACCCCAGTAGCAACAAGCTCACCTGGTGCCCTGATCTTGTTTTCTAATATTATTCTCCAATAAAAGGACTCTGGGATTCTTGGGGGAAATTCCAGATTCTAAGACTGAGGCAAGAAATTTACAAGATGAGTCTGAAGCATCATGTAGTGCCAGAAATCAAGGAAGTGCTAAGCAACAACAACAAAATCAAACCACATGTATGTTATAGGACATAGGAGCCAACTGAAAGAGCTCCCAATAGCCACAATGGGGGCAATTCAAGCAACAAAATACAGTAGTATTGGATTATAACCCAAAGTACAAGATCAGTATCTGTGAGTCTATACTGTTATAAATAAATCATTGAATAAACATATAAGTGTGGAAGAATAGACAAATCTGTGCAGAAAAACTCCAAATAAATTATGTAGATACTCTGCCCTCAAGGAGGTGGAGCCATAATTTCCCACTTCTTCAGTGTGGACTGTACACATTGATTGACTTCCTTCCAAAGTTGCAGTATGGAAAAAGGGAAATAAAAGAGTAAATGTACAGTGGAGAAATATAACAATACCTCAGCCAAGTGATCCAGGTCAATATCAAGAGTGATAAATCATGTTGATTATATTATATACACTTGGTATGATATGATGAGATTGACACTTTATGGTTGAGGTCTTCTCAAAATCTGACAATCCCAGTCTAATCATAAAATCATCAGACAAATCCCAATTAAGATACACGCTACAAAATATTTGACCAATTCTCCTCTAAACTGTGAAGAGTATCAAAAACACAAAGTCTGATAAAAACATAGTAGCCAATAGAAACCTTAGGAGACATGATGATTAAATATAATGTGGTGTCCCGAATGGCAAAGTAAAACAGAAAAAAGACAACAGATAGTAACTAAGGAAATCTGAATAAAGCAAGGACTTCAGTTAATAATAACATATCAATATTCATTCGTTAATTGTGACAAATGTATCATAGTAATAGGAGACGTTAATAGTAGAAGAAATTGTGGGGTTTATGAGAACTCTCTACCCAATCTTTATGTTTTTTTTAAAAAATCTAAATTGTTTTAAAAATGCGGTTTATTTAAAAACAAAAAGCAATGAGTCAGGTTTTTGGATGGCACTCCTTTAAATTCAAGAAACATAACCAGAAGTGTTGCAAAAGCATTGAATAAATTCCACCTACCCATAGAGCATCAATGTTTGTATTTGTTGTTGGCAAAGAAATTTTGTAAATGTGTCAGCATACTAAAAAAAAAAAAAACAGTTTCACAAAGGCTTACAAGATAAGATATTTTTCTTTGATCATTAGAAGCTTCCGAACAGAAAACAAGCAGCTGGATGGTGGTGTGATGTAGCCTACCTGCCAATTATCCCATAGCTTACCTCTTAACATAGCAAGAAACATCAGTAATTATAGAGTCAATGATAGTATTTGATAGAGACACTATTTCTGAATTCTCCCTCTACTCAAAGTTACCTATCAATGCAACCAGTCCCAGAGCATAGGGCTACAAAATCTTCCTAAATTGAGCGTGTCATCTTTCTCCTGAAAAGACATGTCTATTAACTAGCTCAACAACTTCTCCTTGATGTATTGAATATCTTTCATTTGCCTGTTTTCTATACCCCTCTTTGCTCTGTGCCATGGAAGGCTGGACTCTGGATTACATTAAAGGGCTCATTTGTTTTCTGACTTCCTGTTGGGTTTAGACAATGGGAAACACCAATAGGAGAACAAACAGGAAGAGATGAGGTTAGAGTATTTATTCCTGATTCCGTCCCGGCAGCATTGCTGAGTACTGTCTGCATTCCTTACGAGGGCTTCAGCCCTTTCCTTAGCCCTTTACACAGTACCACATGGCCCTAGTCTGTTTCCTTATCCTGTCGGGCCTAGGGTTGTAAAACGTTCAACATATTTCAGCCTGGGGCTATTGCACTATCTCTTGGGCTTTTCCTGTCTTTGTATATTTATAAATAGTTCCATTATTATACCTTTCCTCAAATTAACCTAATTTGACTGTACCATCTGTTTCACTTTGGAACCCTAATTGATATACCTCAAATTTAAAATGTCCCCGTCTATATCCCCAACCCCAGATCTACTTCTCCAGCAGTAGTCTTCACCCATAGTAATTTAACGATAACTCCATTCTTTCAGTTGCTCAAGCCAAATAGCTTGACTTGATTCCTATCTTTCAAACCTTACATAGAATTAACATCCTATATATCTGTCTTAAAAATGTATCCAGAGTCTGACCACTTTTTAATGTTCCCACTACTATTACTACACTGGTTCAAGCCACTATCATCTGTTATGTAGATTGTTACAGGTTCCTCTTAACTGGTTTTCCTGCTTCCATCTTGGCCCTCTACAGTGCAGAAGCCAGAATGACTCTCTTAAAACACAAGTCAGATCATATCACTCCTTTGTTCAAACCCTCTAATGGCTTCTTGCTTTCCTTAGGGTAAAATCAAAGTCTTGGCCATGTCCCTGCATACCACCTGATCTCAGCTCATGCCATTCTACCCTTTACTCCCTCTGCACGAGCCACAATTGCCTCCTTGCTATTCCTCGAACAGACCAGGCTTGCTCCTGCCACAGGGGCCCTTTAAGTTACTGTTCCTTCTGTTGCATCGCTTTTCTTCCAAATATCTGTATGACTTGCTTCCTCACTTCCTTCATGTCTCTGCTCAAATGTGTCTTATAGGGAAGCCTTTCCTTAATCATGCTATATAAAAGAGCTGGGCCCTATTTCTCATCTCAATCCATCTCTTTTACTTCATTTTATTTTTCTTCATAGCATTTATCACCAGACATGTATTTGCCTACAGTTTTTCTTCCTTAACCTGAATATACGGTGGTTTCTTTACTATTTCGTTCACTACTGACTTACAGGGCCTAGAATAGTTACTGACCCATAATAGGCATTCCACAAACATTTATCAAATGGAATAATGTATATGGTAACTGATATGGTAGTGTACTTTAAATAAAGCTTTTGGGTTGTGGTAAATCTAATTATCAGTAAAGGTCTAATAATTCGAGACTAAACCTTTTAATGAAAAAGATCCATAGACTGCAGGGTATTTCAGAAAGGAGAGAACGAATGTACATTAGAAGTTTCTTTGGCTTTCTGTAACCATCGTCAAGAACGTGTTTGCCAGATCTCTTTGTCCCATCATATTTAATAATGAAAGTCACAAGATATAATAAAGGTTGTCATATTTTCCTTTAGACAATGTAGACAAATTTTCCTTTAGACATTGTATACAAATATAGATGCAATAATTGTAATAGTAAGGTAGGTTTTCCTGCATTCCTATCAAGTATTCTACTTGACTTGTTATGAAGAGAGTGGAAATTATATGCTGCCTGACTGGGTAAGGCAGCAATTCTTGCACACTTCCTTTTTGGAGAGTTAGAGTGTTTCAACATAATATTAATGTTTCAACCTAATTTGACATAAAATAAGTGTTGCCAAGAAAAATCTTTGCACTTAATTCATGAACTCTCCATCTTCTCCTACCTTCTGTCCCCAACCCAATCCATTCATGTACCTAGTCTATATATCTGCTCTGGATTTTCTAAATGCTACCTTAGAGTCAGACTGCAAGATTATCAGAGCTAGAGACTTGGATTGCTTTATTTAGTGCCTAATAACCATTCAGTAAAGGAATCGATTTTACTAAATGAAACCTGGGCACTAGGCCATTGACAGAGAGCCTAAGTGGGAAGAAACCAAATGAAATGCATGGTTCCATCTTACCATAAACTTCCTCCAGTGCTTCCCATAGTATCCTCTCTTTCAGGACCCACAGAAGAAACTGCTCTTGTATTTATGCATTCCAAACAATCCAGTTGCCTGGGAAAACCTTGGCTTTTTTAATCTTCTGGACTCTGGCTTAGCAACTAGAAAGCAAGTGGCTATATTGTTGCAACTATATAGGACCCTATTCCCTGCAATCCCAGTATTACCTGTGGTTTTTTTCCCCTTTGTACCAACCCCCTCAAGTGTTCATTTGTATCCTTTCGTACAGCATGTCTTTTTAAAACAATCTTAAATCCTTGTGAGACAATGTAGAGTATAAATAAATAATTGTGGTGTGGGTTTTTTGTTGTTGTTGTTGTTCATTTTGTTTGTTTCCCCCTGTGCTACATCATTAATTGTGTATGAATCTATACAGAGCTGGGGAAGCTACCAGCACATGTCCTAAGTTGTACTTTTTATACCTGACGGTTTACAGAATGTTTTACAAAAATGTGTAAGCTCAAATCCCTTCCCTTCCGTGGATCACTAATGATTGGGTGTCTTCAGAATATTCCAGAGTTGTTCACATTGTCACATAATTCGCTTTTATAGCCACATAATTCACCTTTATTCTTTGTTGTTTTCTCCTTATAACAAAGTTCAAGGTTAATGACAGAAGGTGGTAAAATATTAATAATTGGTGAATCTAGGTGAAATATATATTCATTGCATTACACTTTTCACTGTTTTGTAGATTTGAAAATTTTCATTCTAAGAAGTAAAATATAAATAAATAAAAATGTAATGCTGGTAAAGAATCCTCCGGCTCCACTCCAACTTGAAATATGCTAGGCTGAATAGAATTAAAAGAATCATCAATGTTGTATGTATTTTGAAGCAATTCTTCTATCATGCTAATAAGCTGGACATCTGTGCTTTTCTCCTTAGAGATAGGAGATTTGTGCTAAACAAAATCAAAAGTGTCTTTGAACATTATTCCAAGTTAAATACTGTATTTTGTGCCATTGAGTTACATAAGTGGGTCAGAACTTTGTTAAATCTATTATGTCTGGTATTTACTTTGCAGGTATTCTCTAGCAAATATTCTCTGGAAATGGTTCCCTCGTGCTTTTAGAGCTGTGGTTCTTTGGGATTCACATATTTGAGAATTTATATTGTAGATATCACTTAAGTCCCTCCTGGATCATTTTTAACTTTATAAGTTTGCTAGTTTCTTATACTGGTCCTCATCCATATGGAAAACTTCATGCCATCTGGCTCTGATTCTGAGTTGATCCATATACTATGAAATATGATAAATACGTCACTCACTCTGATAACATAAGCTTATTCTTGTCACCTGCCTTACCAAAGCTGTCAAATATAACTTGAGCCTTTAAACTCAAGGGAGTTTTGCAGATCCACAAATGCTATAAAGGATTTTTTTTTTTTTTTTTTTTTAAGAGGAGGGAATAGGGTCCTGTGTGTTACTGTTTGAGATATATTCAACTCAATATTTATTGAGCTCTTATGAGTTGCATTTTGAGGGTGAGCCAAAGCCTTTACAGCTTGTGGTAAAAGCTGCTTCACCTGGTGCTCACTGTTCAGGGCAGTGGGTTCCCCTCTGGCCCAGGGCAGATCCAGAAATGCCATCCAAGAGTCAAGTCCTAGAATCAGGAACCCCAAGAGCCTGCTTGGTGCTCTACTCCCCTGTGCCAGTGTTGGTACCTAAGATGCAAGACAAAGTTCCTTTTACTTTTCTCTCTGCTTTTCTCAATCAGAAGGAGTTTTGTCCTGTAGCCACCGCAGCTGGTAATGTGCTAAGTCTCACCTGAGGCTAGCAATTCTCAGAGGCTCACCGAGGCCCTTGATGTAGTATCTGGGTATTGCTGCTCTTGATTCAGGGCTCAAGGGCTCTTCAGTTAGCAGGTGATGAATACTGTCAGGACTGGGTCATTACTTCAAGGCAGTGGCTTCTCTTCTGGTCCAGGGTGTGTCTAGAAATGTCCTCTGAGAGCGAGGGCCTGGAACAGGGGCCTCACAACTGACTCAGAGGACTTTGACCCTGGGTAGCAAAAGATTCCCCTCTGACTAGGGTTGGTTTAAATGCTTCCTCTGTGGGTAGGTGTCGACCGAGTTTGGTCTGGTTTTTCTTTCTACTCTAACAGGATAGCACTGAATTTAATGCCTCACAATTGCTGTGCTCTCCCTGCCCCAGCACCCAGAGACATGTGGTCTGCAGCACACCACTGCTGCTGGGTAGGAGGGAGGGGTGTCATTGGGAATTCAGGGCTGGTTTTGCTATCTCTTCAGTGCCTCCTTCAGTGATATGAAGTTAAAACCAGGTACTGTAAGGGCTCACCTGATTTTTAGTTCTCATGAAGGTGTTTTTTCTGTGTAGATAGTTGTTAACATGGTATGCCTGGTGGGAGCGGTGTGGGGGAGGGAGATGATTGGTGGAGCTTTCTATTCTGCCATCTTGATCTGCCTGTCTTTCTACACTGTAGCTTTGTGGTAAGTTTTAAAATCAGTCTTCCAAGTTTGCTCCTTTCAAGATTGTTTTTGTTATCTGTGGTCTCTTACATTTACATATGCATTCTAACATTAGCATATCAATCACTGCATAAAAGGCCATTGGAATTTTGATAGAAAATGCATTAATAAGTAGATCAATTTTGGAAGTATTGTGATGTAAACAATATTACATTTTTAGTTTTTTTAATTTTAAAAATTTTTCTAGAATTTATCTTTCAGAGCTGCATTTCTAATACAACGTTACTTTTTCATTCTTAAAATGTATAAAAGTCATCATTTTATTTTAAACAATTTTGTACTACTATTTTTTGTAATATTTTCGTTTGTAGAACCTTATAATATTTCGTTTGTAGAACCTTATAATCAGAAGCAATATAAACAATAAAAGTAATATTAAGTCTTCTAAATCCATGAACATAGGGTTTTTCTATTTTTTAGGTCTTTTAAATTGTTTTCAATTATGTTTTGTAGTTTTCAGGGTATAAGACTCATATTTTTGTTAAATTTATTACTATTTTACTGTTTTAATGCTATTTAAATGGAATTTTTTATTTCATTTTTTGATTGTTCATCGCTGGTGTATGTAAACACAATTGATTTTTATATATGGATATTGTATCCTGCAACCTAGCTGAACTTATTTACTCACTCTAATCATTTTTTTGTAGATTTCTTAGGGTATTCTACATACTAGATTATGTCATATTGAGAAAGGAGATCCAGGCATCTAGGATGACCTCCCCCTTGACTTCCACACAGCATTTCAATAGAAGAAAAGGCTGGGCCTACTGGCGCCTCCTAAATCACCTTCCTATAAGATAGTAGGCGAGGTATGGGGGAATCTCTCTAGAAGACACTGTTTTTACTTAAACATGATTAAATCCCCACCCCACTCTTCCATGGACCAAGAGCCTTTCATTTGTAATTTCTAAAGCTATAGACCCAATACCCTTTCATATGTGATTTCTAAAACTATAAACCCAAGACCCTTTCACTTGTAATTTCTAAGGCTGGAAACCTAAGATTCTTTCATCTATAATATCTAAAGTGTAAGCCTATATAAAGGCAGAGCTTCTCTTTGTTAGGCAAGCTTGGTCATTTATACAAGTTGTCACCTGGCTCCCACCTGTAATAATAATAATAAAAAACACTTCTTCCTTCCCAGTTTGGTGTTCAAGAGGTCTGTTTCTCTCAGCCACTCCTGCTTCAATATGTGAATAGAAATAGTTAACTTTCTTTTCGAATCTGGATGCTTTTTATTTATTTTTCTTGGATAATTGTTCTGGCTAGAATGTCCAATACAGTTTTGAATAGAAATGGTGAGAAGGGACATTCTTGTCTTGTTTTTAATCTTAAGCTTCCATCCTTTCACCATTAAGTATGATGTCAGCTGTTTTTTTTTTTTTTTTCTGTACATAGATACCCTGTACCTATGTATGTCAATTAAGCTAAGCTTTTAAGTTGTATTGGTCAAAACCATGGTGTCATTTCTTATATGAATGTGGTGGTTCCATCCACTAAGAGAGGTGTGCTGAAACCTCCAATTATTGTTTTTGGATTATCTATAGTTTCTAGTTGGTCTTTCAGTGTTTGTTTTAATATTTTGAGGCTATGTTCTTAGATAATACCTATTTTGGATTATTATATCTTATTGAATTGACCATTCCATATTTGAACTGTTCCTATTTCTCTTTATCTCTAGTAATATTTAAGTATAAATTTTGTCAGCCTTTTTCTTTAAAACTTTTGATCCACTTACATTTTAGTCATGTCTCTTGTAAGAAACAAGGGTTTTTCTGTTTGTATGTGCTTTTTAATTTAGTTTGACAACTTTAGTCTTTCACTTTGAGCATTTAGTTTAATTTTGTTTAACTTAACTAGTGATATATTTATGTTTTAATATATTATTTACTACTTTTCCTCTTCCCCCTTTTATTCCTTTGATCTTGACCTTTCCACCATTTTTTTACTTAATCAAGTATTTTTAAATATTTCATTTTAACAATTAATTTTGTATTATTACTCTTAATTTTTACACTAGAGATTACAAATTCAACATTGACTTATCTAAGTATAACTTAAGTTAGATCTTTTACCACTTTCTGAGCAAGAATATTAAAATTTTTTAAATTCCATATATCCTCATACTTCCTTTGGCCTATTGTGGTTATGCATTTTAATTCTCCATATATTTTTAACCCCATAGACAATCTATTGTTTTGAACAATTTATGCACATACTTATCCTATCTGGTAGCTCTTTATACCTTCTTGCATTAACATGATTCCAACTGAGATAACTTTTCCTTCTTTCTTACCATAATATTTCTTTAAAGAATTCAATCATTTTTGATTTCCTGAAAATGTTTTTATTTTCTAATTATTTTTGAAGGATTCTGAGTATAAAATTCAAAGTTGGCAGTTTTATATTAGCATTTCAAATGTTTTATTTTACTATTTTCTGGGTTCTACTGTATCTCTTCAGAATCTGGCTGACAGTTTATTTGGAGGAAAAATGTAATTTTTTCTCTGTATGCTTAAAATTTTTTTCTTTTTGTCTTTAGTTGTCATCATTTTAATGATTTTATGCCTATATGTGATTTTCTTTGTAATTATAGGTTTGGTTCATAGAACTTTGATAATAAAGTTTGCAAAACTTATTAACTTGCATCTCTTCAAATATTACTTCTACCGCATTCTCTTTCCAGTCATCTGGAAACACAAATTATACATACAATAGGCCATTTCCCACATTCCATCTATCTCTTATATGCTTTTCTCATTTCTAACATTTGTCTCTCTGTATTTCAATGTACACATTTTCCACCAACCACCTTGCAGGTTACTATTCCATTCTTTGGTTGTGCTAATTTACTATTGATTACATTTAGATAGCTTTTAATTTTATGTTATATGTTCCATTCTGGAATTTTTATCTGATTCTTTTAAAATAAATTTCAGGTCTCTGGGGAGAAATTTCTGTTTTTCATCTATTTTCTTAAAAGACTTAATCATATTTATAAAGTTTTAAAGTCCATGTATTATGACTTCAATTTTTGAATCATTTCTGGTTCTGTCTTTTTCTTGCTTTTTGATCATTTGGTTCTGTTTTCTACCATGACTTTTAATGTTTGGTTGAATGTGCAGCACTGTGTATGAAAATTTGTAGAGTCTCAGGATTATATAATTTTCCTCCAGGGAAAAATTAATTTTCTTCTGATAAAAGTTGGAGCTATGCAGATTGCCTTGTTCTAGTTGAAACTCCTCTATTTCCACTTTACTGTTATTATAAGGTATAGTCATTCTGGACCATTAACTGAAATCTGGAATATTTACTAGAACACCTTTTCTATGTTGGCCTTGACTTCTGGATTTTATCCTTGATATGGTTTGGCTGTGTCCCCATCCAGATCTCATTTTGGATTACCATGTTGTCAGAGAGACCTGGTAGGAGGTAGTTGAATCATGGGGGCAGGTCTTTCTTATGCTTTTCTCTTGAGTAGAACATAGGGAATAATTATCATGAGACCTAATAGTTTTAAAAAGAGCAGTTCCCCCACACAAACTCTATTCTCTTGTCTGCCACCATGTGAGATGTGCCTTTCACCTTCTGCCATGATTGTGAAGCCTTCCCAACCACATAGAACTGTAAATACATTAAACCTCTTTCTTTTGTAAATTTCCCAGTCTCAGGTGTGTCTTTATCAGCAGTGTGAAAACAGATAAATACAGTAACTTGGTACCAGTAGAGTAGAGTGCTGCTGAAAAGATACCCAAAAATTTGGAAGCAACTTTGGAACTGGGTAACAGACAGAGGTTGGAACAGTTTGGAGGGCTCAGAATAAGACAGGAAAATGTGTGAAAGTTCAGAACTCCCTAGAGACTTTTTGAATGGCTTTGACCAAAATGCTAATAGTGATATGGACAATGAAATCCAGGCTAAGGTGGTCTCAGATGGAGAGGAGGAACCTGTTGGAAATTGGAGCAAAGGTAACTCTTGTTTTGTTTTAGTAAAGAGACTGACAGCATTTTTCCCTAGCCCTAGAGATTTGTGGAACTTTGAGCTTGAGAGAGACGATTTAGGGTATCTGGCAGAAGAAATTTCTAAGAAGCAAAGCATTCAGGATGTGACTTGGGTGCTGTTAAAAGCATTTAGTTTTAAAAAGAAAACAGAGCCTAAAAGTTTGGAAATTTTGCAGCCTGACAATGTGATAGAAAAGAAAATCCCATTTTCTGAGGAGAAATTCAAACTGGCTGTAGAAATTTGCATAAGTAATAAGCTGAATGTTAATTACCCAAGACAATGGAAAAAATGTCTCTAGGGCATGTCAGAGATCTTTGCGGCAGCCCTTCCCATCACTGGCCCAAAGGTTTAGGTAGAAAAAATGGTGCTGTGTGCAGTCTAGAGGCTTTGTACCCTCATCCCAGCTGCTCCAGCTATGACTTAAAGGTGCCAAGGTACAGCTCAGGCTGTTGCTTCAGAGGGTGGAAACCCCAAGCCTTGGCAGCTTCCATGTGGTGCTGAGCCTGTGGGTACACAGAAGTCAAGAACTGAGGTTTGGAAACCTCTGCCTAGATTTCAGAGAATATGTGGAAATGCTTGGATGCCCAGGCAGAAGTTTGCTGCAGGGGCAGGGCCCTCATGGAGAACCTCTGCTAGGGCAGTGCAGAAGGGAAATGTGGGGTTAGAGCCCCAACATAATCCCTACTGGGGCATTGCCTAGTGGAGCTGAGAGAAGAGGGCCACCATCCTCCAGACCCCAGAATGGTAGATGCACTGACAGCTTGCACCATGCACCTGGAAAAGCCACAGACACTCAACGCCAGCCTGTGAAAGCAGCCAGGAGGAGGGCTGTACCCTGCAAAGCCACAGAGGCAGAGCTGCCTAAGGCTGTGGGAGTTCACCTCTTGCACCAGCATGACCTAGGTGTGAGACATGGAATCAAAGGAGATAATTTTGGAGCTTTAAGATTTGACTGCCCTGCTGGATTTTAGACTTGCATGGGGCCTGTAGCCCCTTTGTTTAGGCCAATTTCTCCCATTTGGAATGGCTGTATCTACTCGATGCCTGTACCCCCATTATAACTAGGAAGCAACTAACTTGCTTTTGATTTTACAGGCTCATAGGCAGAAGGGACTTGCCTTGTCTCAGAGGAGACTTTGGACTGTGGACTTTTGAGTTAATACTCAAATAAGTAAAGTCTTTGGGGGACTGTTGGGAAGGAAAGATTGTTTTGGAATGTGAGGGCATGAGATTTGGGAGGGGCAGGGGCAGAATGATATGGTTTGGCTGTGTCCCCACACAGTTCTCATCTTGAATTCCCACATGTTGTGGGAGGGACCTGGTGGAAAGTAGTTGAATCATGGGGGCAGGCCTTTGCTGTGCTGTTCACATGTTAGTGAATAAGTCTCACAAAATCTAATGGTTTTAAAAGGAGAGTTTCCCTGCACAAGCTCTCTTCTTGTCTGCCCCCATGTGAGACATGCCTTTCACCTTCTACCGTGATTGTGAGGCCTTCCCAGCCACATGGAACTGTAAGTCCATTAACCCTCTTTCTTTTTTAAATTGCCCAACCTTGGGTATGTCTTTATCAGCAGTGTAAAAATGAACTAATACAATCTTTTTAGCAGCGTCTTTGTTTTTGAATTCTGACAACCATGCTTTCTTTGTTTTTGCAAAACCTCAAAGGAGGATGAAGTGTGATGGCAGCTACATCTCAATATATTTTCCTTCTCTCTGGCATAATGATCCTTTAACTTCTGGCTCTTGAAATTCCTTCAAGCAATTGTTTTTGTATTGAAATGGCTTTTGTATTTGTTCTCATTGGGAGATTTATTCTGACATTAGCTAATCCTTTATGGCTAGAAAGAGAAACTATCTTCATGAATTCTGTTCTAATTATTTTGTATTTTAGCTGCTGGAAGAATATTTAGGAGGCATTATCTAATAGTAATCTTTCACTCTGATTTTAGGATTCAGGAGCAAGTAGTAGCTAGCATTGGAAATTCTGATGTCATCAACATGCATAACATGTTTTGAAAGCTCAGAACACCAAGGGAATGAGAACTTTAGAAAAGCATACAAAAAAGGAAAGTAAAGTAGTACAAGAGAATAAGAAATTCTCATTAAAATACAAAGGTAATTGAAGACTTACAGTTTCACAGAGAAAGATTCAAAAAGAATGTATCTAACTTAATCAAATTCTACAGAGTTTAAGGAGAAGCAAGGGTCAGAAAGGACTACGGATCTCATCTCTAGGAGGACAATTATGAAAATTGAGTGAGTAGATTTAGGAAGAGGATAAGAGTAATACTTAGATAATGAGGTAAAAAATAGTAAGAAGTCATAAAGAAAGCAGAAGAGACTGCTCCTTAAGGAATTTAACAGTGAAAGAAGAAAGAAAAAGATCAGAAACTTAGTGAGCTAGCAAATCCCAGGAAATATTTTTAGAGAAGTTTTGAGTATATATGAGATTGGTGGTAGAAACATTTTAGGGATCAGTGAAAGTGAGAACAAGGGTATCTATGGCAAGGGTTTCTAAGACATGGCATTAAGAACACATGTAAATGGGAAAGCCTATGAAAGGAAGCCGTGGAGTGCTGTATCTTTTGAGAGAGAAGGAAAGGAAAAAAGGCCCTGATTCTTTTTTCCAATTTAAGGAGAATTTGAGGTTATATGCTAAAAGTGGGTAGGAGAGTCAAGACTTGAAAATAATGGGGTTTAAGATGGAGTGACTGTGAGGGATGTTGGAATTAGAAAGTGACTGTAAGACTAAGTTGTTAAGGATCCTTTTGGGTAATCCTTTCAGGTGATTTTAGCAATAAACTACTCAGTAACAGAGATCTGGAAACGCTGAAACAACAGCAATGCAGATGGGAGAAAGATGGTATGAAACAAGATATGTTTCAAAAGAGAGTTTTCAAGCAAGGGTGGAAGAAAATAGCATGGAACAGTTTTTTTTTTTTTAATCTATATCTCTTTGCTGTGAAAGATGGAGTAGCTTATCACGAAGATATTTTCTTGAGGGCTGTGATTTTTAGTTAAATGGTATTGTAGAAAAATATAAGATGTGTTGGAATTTGATCCAAGAAGGCACAGGAAGAGGAAATGGTAGAGAGTTCTGCGAAAGGTGAGTGGACCTGAGGATAAAGAAATAGAGATGAAAATTGAGGGAAAAAATAGTATTGGTAGATCAAAGATGAGAAAATGAGAGGCTGGGTCATAGGCCAGAGGAGCACATTAAAGACAAGCCAGTAATAAGGAGGCTCAAGTTTTGTAACTGAGATTTTTCAATGTGTCCATATGCTCATATTTACCTTCCAATAAAAACATTAGGTACTTTCTACATATTATTTGAATAAAGGTTTTGAGTTCTTGGAGCTTTATTATGTCTTAAAAGGTAGTGGGTTAGAGGGGAAGAACCTTTAATTAGGAGAGATAACACTAAAAACCCTTCATTTCAACTTACTTCTTTGTATCCTTGTTAGTATTTTTTACATAACATTGTAGAAACTGAGAGAAAGCTTTCTCTCTACCCACTGAAGCTTTGTTGAAAATGACTGACAATAGACAGATTAATGAGAGAAAAAGGCATGCAAATATACTAAGGTGCATATGGAAATGAGAGTCCTGCAAACAAACTCAGGAGGGCCATATGGCTGTGGCTTAAATACCTTCCTCATAGGGAGGAAAAAAGTTGGGGAGCACTTTTGATAATTTTGGAGGGGTAGTAAATTATTTTTAGGGTAAATGAACGAACCCAAAGAGCAGCAGCCCAGGAGAAAGTTCTCAAGCCCTGGGGGAAGTAGCAAGAAGGCCGGGGATGGAACTTCACTAGGAACAAAGGCTGTCTTATTATGCAGATAAAGTCTCCCAGGCAGTCTTTCAGCGCTGCCCTCAGAAGAATAGAACAGTCTGTCTGGGCATGGTGATGATTTTTAGTCTGTTCTATTCTCCAGTAGTAAATCTTTTCTGGTTATTTGATGAGATTCCTAGAGTCCTAGAGAGGGAGTCTTATGACAACTGAATTTCTTTTGGAAAAGTTTTCTTCGTCAGAAAAGGAAGTTCCAGAGACAGTTTCTTCCTGTGCTTAGGAAAAGAAAGCATCAAAGAGACAGGGAGGTGAGAGAAAGACAGAGGGTGACCTTAGTTATGAGGCTTATTTCTGAGACAATCCTATTTTAGTTCAAAGTGTTTAGCATGCCAAAGGGCTGAATTTTTGGGGTATAATTTTCTGAGCCCCAATAATGTAATTCAGCAACATTCTCTAAGTAGATTTTTTAAGTGTATTCCTGTGGTTGGTTTTGATTGCCATCAGCTCACAATTTCTGGATTTAAATTATCCCAGAATTTTAATTGCTCTAGAGGCTATCACTAGTTCAGAACTGGCTCTTTTTAAAGTTCAAGAAATTATGAATGATAGGGGAGAGAATGTTTTTAAACTCACACCTTAGTGATATTTCCTGTTTTGAATCCAGTCTTCTCTTGGGCGTTTATTTCATTTGTCTTACACCAGGCTGATTTGTAGCTCCTGTATGCTTTTTTTTTTTTTTTAGGGAACAATTACCAAAGTACTTGTTTCATTTCTACACTTCTCATCTGTTGTATTCTTCTTCAAATAGATGCAACACCTATATCTTCTTTGTTAAACATATGGTTCAGTGCCTAGTATTCACTGGCTCGATCTTAGACCCAATTTATTAGTGTCATCCCGTGTTTCCTGTCTTGTTTCTCAGCTTTTTTTATTCCTTTCTGTAGACTGCAGATACCACTCATGCTGGGACTATTCTGATTTAGACTAAATCCATAGTACACACATTTGGAAACCTATGGCTGCTTGGGGGGCCATCGGGCAATTTAAGAGAATCCTTCTTACTGTTGTGAAGTCCTTGACCATTGTGAAAACACAACTCCATTGTTTTCAAGGCCCTGGGACTGGGAGAGCTAATTTTTCCTTCTTCTTTTGCAAAACAGAAGGAACTGTAAATAACAATCCTCTAGATAACACAAACAGGTAAACATTGCCAGGATTTGTTGTCTCAAGTACTAAAAATCTTTCTTTATTGTGTTGTTGCTCTACTACTTACCGAAGTTCAGGATTTCTGCTGATCATAGGTTGCCTAACAGAGGGGAAATTATACAGAAGAAAAAAATAGTATGTTTACTCCCAAGAAATATGGAGTAAATCTGTGGACTTTAACTGAATATGTAATCTGGAAAAACATTTTGTTCCAGATAATTCTCCTGTTACAACAAAAGATTCAGAACATGACTCTGTTTTATTATTTGCTATATGACAACTACTTTTTAATTCTTATAAAATTTAAGATTTTTAGTGAGTTGGCAGTTCTTGGGTATATTAACACAGTGTAAAGCTTAATTTTTCCCCTTTAATTGTGATGAGTACTGTAGCTAATAGTTTTTTAATTGGAAAATAATGTTCTGATATTGACACATGTGAAACAAATATGGTTAATGTCACTTAACATTGTTGTGATGTCATTGAATATTTGGTTATTAAATGTGCAAGATATATATTCTAATCACCACATATCTTGAGTATTTTCACCACCTTGTACTCTCTTCCCTGCAGGGAGCTTTGTTAATGAACAGAATCGGCCTTTTTTTTTTTTTTTTTTTTTTTTCTCTAAGAACTTGCTGTGTTCAAGGAGTCTTCTGTATGCACAGGGTCATTTATAGAAACAAGATGTACTACCTCCTCTCTCTGAATGAATGCTCCATCTATTGGAGTCCCATGTATGTAATAGATATGAATAAGTACCAAAAAGCAGTGGTAATTAGTGTTGATTTTAGGAAAACCAGAAAAATCATAGTCAAGCTGACACATGAATAAGATTTCAACAGAAAGAAAAGGGATCCTCAATTGGGAGTGGGTACAGAATTTTAAGCAAAGAATAAAGCATGAACTAGGGCATAGGAGCTATCTAAACTGTCTAAATTGTTATGTGATATCTCATGGACATTTTAGGCTACATTACATTAAACTGGATGTTGATACAAGACCTATAAAAGAGCATAACACTTGTGTTTTATATTAGTGGGTTTAGAGGGGAAAAGACCTTAGTTCAAATGTTAATTCTCAGCCAAATATCCCATATCTGTCAAATGTTTATCATGGAAGTACTCACACGTATGTGTGCATGTGAACACATGCATACACACATGGTAACTGGGCCTTTTCCCTTTCACATGCCCATTCTGTCCTCTGCCAAGGTATCCATGCCTTTGTAACCAGGGAAGCCAATAAAGTAGTTTCCTATTTTATATTTAGATGTAATACCACAGCTAATCCCTTAAACATCATGCATTTTGAATATCAGATGCATTATCAGCTACAGAGATGTTAACCAAGCTTCCAGTAATAGTAGCCAACTCGAGATTCTGGCAGACATTTCTGAATAGCTGACTTTACTTTTTCCACCTTGAGGATGTGAATTCAGAGAAACGGTTTTACCATGTCCTCAAGATGAGAAGGAATGAGTGATGGTCACCCACAGAATGGCCACCAGTGATCTCTACATCCTGTTATGAAAGGAACAGAAATCTTGGGACACCCAAATCTCTAAGCCAAAGGGAAAGGTCAACTTTGGGAGCTGCTTAGGGCAAATTTGCATCCCATTCTATTAAAAAAAAAAAAAAAAAAAAAAAAAAAAAAGATAGCTACTAAAATAACAAGGCTAAATACCTCCCTCCCAAGGAATTTTCTTATTGCCAAAGGACAGACAGAAGTCAAAGTCATTCCTGTGCTCATTGAGATAAATGCATATCTGATTGCATCCTTTGGTAAGGCTAATCAAAAAGTCAACAGATTGCAATCATTTGTCATTTTATCTACCTATGACCTTGAAGCCCCCTCCCTGCTTTGAGTCATCTAATTTTTCAGGACTGAACCAATGTACATCTTACATATATTAATTGATGTCTCATGTTTCTCTAAAATGTATAAAATCTCACTTTTCCCCAACCACCTTAGGCACATGTCATTAGGACGTCTTGGGGTTCATATTAGTATTCACAACCTTGTGTAGTTCCCTCCAAAACTGTATAATATTTATTCAGTATAACAAATAGAATATAGAGAACTGTTGGCATGTCACTCCAGAGATGAGGTTTTAAAAGACTATGGCTTCCATCTTGGGCTTTTTATCTTCCTTTTAGTGGTCATGTGAGGACAAGCAGTCAGTATATGGAGATGCACATTGTATTAGTCCATTCTCACATTACTATAAATAAATACCTGAGACTGGGTAATTTATAAAGAAAAGAGGTTTAATTGGCTCCTAGTTCTACAGCTAATGTAGAGGAAGCATAGAGGCATCTGCTTCTGGGGAGGCCTTTGGATGCTTAGAATCACAGTGGAAGGCAAAGGGGGAGCTTACAAATCACAAAGCGGGGGTGTTACAAGTAGTTAGATAAGCGTGAGCTGGGCAGGAGAGGGGTCCTCCCCCACCCACTGGGAACATCTGTTGATGGTTTGGCAATTATCACATTGCCTCTCTGAAAATAATAAACTGGCAACTGGTGCCAGAGAGAGGCCATTTTTCTGATGGTCCACACCTGTTGCACTAAAGTATTAATTGAATGTAGGTGTCAGGAAGATGCAACTTCCCAGGCATGTGCATTAAGAGACAAAATGGCTGAGTACGACCTTCTGAGAGCACACCACTGGAAAAGGGAAGAAAGCCTCAGATAGGCACGTGTACAACTTTCTAAACATACTGTGCATGCTCACTTCCCAAGGGTAGGGAGGTCACTGAGCATGCAGGCAGCCCACACTAAGGGAAGAATCATGGGAAAGGGGCCAGCCTATAAAGTCCTAGGATCAAGGTTAAACACCACTTGTTCTTCCAGTAGCCACTTGGCTCTCTTCCAAGCATACTTTCCTTTTTTTCCTCTTCCTTTTTAAGTAAACCTCCACTCCTGCTCTGAAATTCGCCTTGGTCTCTTTTTCTACCTTCTGCCTCTTGGTCAAATTCTTTCTTCAAGGAGGCAAGAATTGAGGTTGCTGCAGACCTGTACGGATTTGCCACTGGTAACTCGGATACCTTCTGCCAGTAACAAGAGCAGGAAAGGAGCAAGAGAAAGGAGAGAATCTTCTTTTGAGAATTGTCTATTCATGTCCTTAGCCTGCTTTTTGATGGGGTTGTTTTTTCATTTTGTTCTTGCTAATTTGTTTGAGCTCCTTGTAGATTCTGGACATTAGTCCTCTGTCAGATGTATAGATTTTGAACATTTTCTCCCACTCTGTGGGTTGTCTTTTTACTCTATTATTCCTTTCACTGTACAGAAGCTCTTTTGTTTAGTTAAGCCCTACTTATATCTTTGTTTTTGTTGTATTTGCTTTTGGGTTCTTGGTCATGAAGTCTTTGTCTAAGCCAGTGTCTACAAGGGTTTTTCCAATGTTATCTTCTAGAATTTTTATAGTTACAGATGTTAGATTTAAGTCCTTGATCCATCTTGAGATGATTTTTGAATGTGAGAGATGTGGATCCAGTTTCATTCTCTTATAAATGGCTTGCCAATTATCCCAGTGCCATTTGCTGAACATGATGTCCTTTCTCAACTCCATGTTGTTGTTTGCTTTGTTAAAGATCAGTTGGCTATATTTGGCTTTATTTTTGGGTTCTCTATTCTGTTCCATTGGTCTATGTGCCAATTTTTATACCAGTGCCATACCGTTTTGGTGACTATGGCCTTATAGTATAGCTTGAAGTCAGGTAATGTGATGCCTCCAGATTTGTTCTTTTTGCTTAGTCTTGCTTTGGCTACGCAGGCTCTTTTTCGGTTTCATGTGAATTTTAAGATTTTTTTTTCTAGTTCTATGAAGAATGATTATGGTATTTTGATGGGGATTACATTGAATTTTGCAGATTGCTTTTGTTAGTGTGGTCATTTTCACAATATTGATTCTAGGCATCCATGCGCATGGGATGTGTTTCCATTTATTTGTCATCTCTGATTTCTTTTAGCAGTGTTTTGTGGTTTTTCTTGCAGAGGTCTTTCACCTCTTTGGTTAGATATATTCCTAAGTATTTTATTCTTTTTAGAGCTATTGTTAAAGGGGTTGAGTTCTTAATTTGATTCTCAGTTTGGTCACTGTTGGTGTATAGCCGAGCTACTGATTTGTGAACATTAATTTTGCATACTAAAACTTTGCTGAATTCATTTATCAGTTCTAGGAGCTTTTTGGAGGAGTCTTTAGGGTTTTCTAGGTATACAGTCAACTCACTGGTGAACAGCAACAGTTTGACTTCCTCTTTACTAATTTGGTCGCCCTTTATTTCTTTCCTTTGTCTGATTTCTCTGGCTAGGACTTCCAATACTATGTTGCATGTAAGTGGTGAGAGTAGGCATCCTTGTCTTATTCCAGTTCTTAGAGGGAATGCTTTCAACTTTTCTCCACTTCATATTATGTTGACTGTGGGTTTGTCATGGATGGCTTTTATATCATTAAGGTATGTGTCCTTTGTATGCCAATTTTGCTGAGGGTTTTAATCATAAAGGACTGCTGGGTTTTGTCAAATGCTTTTTCTGTGTCTATTGAGATAATCATGTGATTTTTGTTTTTAATTACTCTGTTTATGTGGTGTATCACATTTATTGACTTGTGTATGTTAAAGCATCTCTGCATCCCTGGTATGAAACCCACTTGATCACGGTGGATTATCTTTTGATATGCTGTTGGATTCAGTTAGCTAGAATTTTGTTATGGATTTTTGCATCTATGTTCATCAGAAATATTGGTCTGTAGTTTCCTTGTTATGTCCTTTCTTGGTTTTGGTATTAGGATGATACTGGCTTCATAGAATGATTTAGGGAGGGTTCCCTCTTTCTCTATCTTGTGAAATAGTGTCAATGGGAGTGGTAACAATTCTTCTTTGAATGTCTAATATAATTCAGCTGTGTATCCGTCTGGTCCTGGACTTTTTAAAATTTCCATTTCAATCTCACTGCTTGTTATTGGTCTGTTCAGGGTTTCTAATTCTTCCTCATTTATTCTAGGAGAATTGTATATTCTAGGAGAATTTATCCATCTCCTCTAGGTTTTCTACTTTATGTGCATAAAGGTGTTCATAGTAGCCTTGAATGATTGTCTTTCTGTGGTGCTGGTTGTAATATCTCCCATTTTGTTTCTAATTTATTTGGATCTTCTCTCTTCTTGGTTAGTATTGCTAATGGTCTATCATTTTCATTTATCTTTTGAAAGAACCAGGCTTTTGTTTCATTTATCTTTTGTATTTTTTTTGTTATTGTTATTTCAATTTCAGTTAGTTCTGCTCTGATGTTGGTTATTTCTTTCCTTCTGGTAGGTTTGGATTTGTTTTGTTCTCATTTCTCTAGCTCCTTGAGGTGTGACCTTAGATTATCTATTTGTGCTCTTTTAGACTTTCTGATGTAGGCATTTAAGGCTATGAACTTTCCTCTTAGCACTGCCTTTGCTGTATCCCAGAGGTTTTGATAGGTTGTACCACTAATATTCAGTTCAATGAATGTTTTTTGTTTTTTTTTTTTGTTTTTTTCTTTTTTTGAGATGGAGTCTCACTCTCTTGCCCATGCTAGAGTGTGGTGGTGTGATCTTGGCTCACTGCAGCTTCCATCTCCTGAATTCAAGTGAGTCTCCTCCCTCAGCCTCCTGAGTAACTGGGACTACAGTTGCACACCACAAGGACTGGCTAATTTTTGTATTTTTAGTAGAGACAGAGTTTCACCATGTTGACCAGGCTGGTCTTGAACTCCTGACTCAAGTGATCTGCCCATCTTGGCCTCCTAAAGTGCTGAGATTACAGGCATTAGCCACGGTGCCTGGCCCAGTTTAAAACATTTTTTAAATTTCCATCTTGATTTCATTGTTGACCCAATAATTATTCAGGAGCAGGATTATTTAATTTCCATGCATTTGCATGTTCTTAAAGGTTCCTTTTGGAGTTGATTTCTAATTTTATTCCACTGTGGCCTGAGAGAGTATTTGATATAATTTCAGTTTTCTTAAATTTATTGAGACTTGTTTTGTGGCCTATCATATGGTCTATCTTGGGGAAAGTTCCATGCAGTAATGAATAGAATATATATTCTGCAGTTGTTGGGTAGAATGTTCTATAAATATCTGTTAAGTCCATTAGTTCTAGGGTATGGTTTAAATCCACTGTTTCTTTGTTGACTTTGTATTGATGGCCTAAGGCTGTCAGTGGAGTATTGAAGACCCCCCATTCTTATTGTGTTGCTGTCTATCTCATTTCTTAGGTCTAGTAGTAATTGTTTTATAAACTTGGGAGCTCCAATGTTAAGTGAATATATGTTTTTAGGATTGTGATACGTTCCTGTTTGACAAGGCCTTTTATCATTATATAATGTCTCTCTGTGTCTTTTTTAACTGTTTTTGCTTTAATATTTGTTTTGTCTGATATAAGCAATAGCTACTCCTGCTTGCTTTTGGTGTCCATTTGCATGGAATGCCTTTTTCCACCCCTTTACCTTAAGTTTATGTGAGTCCTTATGTGTTATGTGAGTCTCTTACAGGCAGTAGATACTTGGTTGGTGAATTCTTATCCGTTCTACAATTGTGTACTTTTTTTACATGGCTGTTCATTTTATTACCACAATATTGCTTACAATATGCATATTTTATGTATTCTTTAAGAACATATATATATATATATATATATATATATATATATATATATATATATACATACAGCTAGTGCTCGACTTATGACCATGATTGGTTCTGACAGACCAGTCATGACACGATTTGGTCATAAGTTGAGTAGGCTATATGTACAGTACTATGAAATGATGTTATAAAAATCTTTAAGTCATATTTTATCATAATTTACTTTCATTATTGTTATATATCATAATTTTCTTTGTTCATTTTATGTCCTTTGTATCATCTCTACACCATTTTGTTTCTTATTTTTACATTCACAGGTTTAAGTAAAACACTGCATTACCAGTACAACTGGTTTAATATTTGCAAAACATACAAAATTACAAAATACAGGTTCATACAAAAATAGAAAATACAGGTGTAAAAAATACCATGGGAAACATTTTCCCAATTGCAAAACATATCAAAATATATAAACATGTACGAAACATTTTATTGGCTGCTGGTGCTTGGCTGCAGATCATTGATGTCGTCATCTGAGGCAGCAGTTGGGGTTACCGGAGTTGGTTTTTTCATAAACATGGTGAGCTTTGTCTGAATTGTATGTTTCTTTTTTTCTTCATGAATTTCATGATACGGATGAAACACATCGTGCGCCATCCATTCAATCATTGCAAATCATTCGATGTTTGGGTCCATTGCTTCGAAATGTATAAGAATTTTATTTCAATAAAGATAAACCGTCTGATAATCCCTTAGTGGTGAACTTACTTTCTGGCTCCTCCTCTTCTTTCTCTGCTTCTCTTCTTTATTCTTCCACCACTCTTTCTTCTTCCAGTTTGATTAGCTCTTCGTTTGTAAGTTCTCCAGATTCTTTGTCTAGCAACTCTTCAAACAGACGCGGAGTAGTCGTGGCTAGCTATTGTGGTCATAAAGTTGAATGGTCGTAAGTTGCATAGGTCGTAAGTCAATCAATACCTGTATATATATGTATATATACACACACACACACACATATATATATATCATATATATATGATATATATCATATATATCATATATATATGATATATATCATATATATCATATATATATGATATATATAATATATATCATATATATGATATATATAATATATATCATATATATATCATATATATATTATATAATATATATATGATATATATTATATATATATGATATATATTATATATATGATATATATTATATATATAATATATATAATATATATAATATATATATTATATATATGATATATATTATATATAATATATATATTATATATTATAATATATATGATATATATATTATATATATATTATATATATAATATATAATATAATATATAATATATAATATAATATATAATATATATATTATAATATATAATATATAATATATAATATAAAATATAATATATAATATATATATAATATATAATATATATATAATATATAATATATTATATATTATATATATAATATATATATAATATATATAATATATTATATATATAATATATATATTATATATAATATATATAATATATATATAATATATATATAATATGTATATTATATATATAATATGTATATTATATATATAATATATATATATTATATATATAATTGTACTTTAGGTTCTGAGGTACATGTGCAGATCATACAGGATTGTTGCATAGGTACATACATGGCAATGTGGTTTGCTGCCTTCATCCACCCATCACCTCTATCTGGCATTTCTCCCCATATTATCCCTCCCCAACCTTCCTACCCTCTGCTGTCCCTCCTCAGTACACCCCAACAGACCCAGTGTGTGATACTCCCTTCCCCATGTCCATGTGTTCTCATTGTTCAACACCCACCTATGAGTGGGAACATGTGGTATTTGATTTTCTGTTCTTGTGTCAGTTTGCTGAGAATGATGGTTTCCAGATTCATCCATGTCCCTACAAAGGACATGAACTTATTGTTTTTTATAACTGCATAGTATTCCATGGTGTATATGTACCACATTTTCCTTGTCCAGTCTGTCATCGATGGGCATTTGAATTGGTTCCAGGTCTTTGCTATTATAATAAAACAGTGCCATGATGGACATACATGTACATGTGTCTTTATAACAGAACGATTTATAATCCTTTGGATATATACCCAGTAATGGGATTGCTGGGTCAAATGAAATTTCTATTTCTAGGTCCTTGAGGAATCACCACACTGTCTTCCACAATAGTTGAACTAATTTACACTCCCACCAACAGTGTAAAAGTGTTCCTATTTCTCTACATCCTCTCCAGCATCTGTTGTCTCCTGATTTTTTTAATGACCCCCATTGTAACTGGCATGAGATGGCATCTCAATGTGGTTTTGATTTGCATTTCTCTAATGATCAGTGATGATGAGCATTTTTTCATATGTTTGTTGGCCTCGTATATGTCTTCTTTTGAAAAGTGTCTGTTCATATCCTTCACCCATCATGTCCTTTTTTTCTTGTAAATCTGTTTTGGTTCTTTGTAGATTCTGGATATTAGCCCTTTGTCAGATGGGTAGATTGCAAAAATTTGTTCCCATTCTGTTGGTTGCCAGTTCACTCTAATGATTGTTTCTTTTGCTGTACAGAAGCTCTGGAGTTTAATTAGATCCCATTTGTCTATTTTGGCTTTTGGTGCCATTGCTTTTGGTGTTTTAGTCATGAAGTCCTTGCCTATGCCTATGTTCTGAATGGTTTTGCCTAGCTTTTCTTCTAGGGTTTTTATGGTGTTAGACCTTTGTTTAAGTCTTTAATCCATCTGGAGTTAATTTTAGTGTAAGGTGTCAGGAATGGGTCCAGTCTCTGTTTTTTGCACATGGCATCCTTTCCCCGTTGCTTGTTTTTGTTAGGTTTGTCAAAGATCAGATGGTTGTAGATGTGTGGCATTGCCTCCGAGTCCTCTGTTCTGTTCCATTGGTCTATATCTCTGTTTTGGTATGAGTACCATGCTGTTTTGATTACTGTAGCCTTGAAGTACAGTTTGAAATGAGGTAGTGTGATGCCGCCAGCCTTGTTCTTTTTGTTTAGGATTACCTTGGCTATGTGAGCTCTCTTTTGGTTCCATATGAAGTTTAAGGTGGTTTTTTCCAGTTCTGTGAAGAGGGTCATAGGTAGCTTGATGGGGATAGTGCTGAATCTATAAATTAATTTGGGCAGTATGGCCATTTTCACAATATTGATTCTTCCTAACCATGAGTATGGAATGTTTTTCCATCTGTTTCTGTCCTCTCTTATTTCCTTGAGCAGTGGTTCATAATTCTCCTTGAAGAGGTCCTTTACATCCTTTGTTAGTTGTATTACTAGGTATTTTATTCTCTTTGTAGGAATTGTGAATGAGAGTTTGCTGTTTTTTTTTAAGTGGAAGATTTAGGCCATTTACACTCAATATTAATAAAGAGATGTGAGATACTATTCCATGCTACCTGTTGTCTGAATACATTTTTCCCCCAATTTACCTGTATTTTTGTTTTATAGGTCCTGTGAGATTCATGCTTTAAAGAGATTGTTTCAGTGTGTTTTCAGGATTTGTTTTAAGATTTAGAGCTCCTTTTAGCAGTTCTTGTACTTCTGACTTAGTAGAGGCAAATTCTCTTAGTATTTGTTTGTTCAAGAAAGACTATATCTTTCTTTCATTTATGAAGCTTAGTTTCACTGGATACAAAATTATTGGCCAATAATTGTTTTGTTTAAGGAGGCTGAAGATAAAGCCCCAAATCTCTCTTAGTTTGTAGGATTTCTGCTGAGAAATCTGCTGTTAATCTGATAGGTTTTCCTTTACAGGTTACCTGATACTTTTGCCTTACATCTCTTAAGATTCTTTCCTTCACCTTGACTTTAGATCACCTGATGACTGTGTGCCAAGGTGATAATCATTTTGTGATGAATTTCCCAGGCATTCTTTGAGCTTCTTTTATTTGGAGATCTAGATCTCTAGCAAGGCCAGGGAAGTTTTCCTTGATTATTCTCACAAACATATTTTCCAAACTTTTAGGTTTCTCTTCTTTCTCAGGAATGCCTATTTTTCTTAGGGTTGGTCATTTAACATCATACCAAACTTCGTGGAGGCTTTGTTCATTTTTTAAAATTATTTTTGTCTTTGTTGGATGGGGTTATTGTCTTCAAGCTCTGAAGTTTTCTTCTTTTTGATTGTATTGCTGAGGCTCTGCAGTACATTTTGCATTTCTCTAAGTGTGTCCTTTATTTCCTGAAGTCATGATTGTTTATTATGTATGCTATCTATTTCACTGAAGATTTCTCCCCTCATATCTTGTATCATTCTTTTTCATTTCCTTGAGTTGGACTTCACCTTTCGCTGGTGCCTCCTCAATTAGCTTAATAATTGACTGTCTCAATTCTTTTTCTGGCAATTCAGAGATTTCTTCTTGGTTTGGATTCACTGCAGGTGAGCTAGTATGATTTTCTCGGGGTGTGGAAGAACCCTGTTTTGTCATATTACCAGAATTGTTGTTTTGATTCCTTCTCATCTTCAGGTCTCTCAGCCATGGATAGCAGCACCTGCTCTGATGGAGGTGACAGGGAAGTGAAATGGACTCTGTGAGGGTTATTAGTTGTAGTTGTTTAATTCACTAGTTTTATGCTGGTTGGAGGTGGTGCTTTCAAGAGAGTATCAGCTGTGTTACTATAGGAGAGGATCAGATGGTGGGCAAGGACCTAGAACTGCTAAGAGAATATGATGTTTGTCTTCAGCTACCAGGGTGGGTAGGGAAGGACCATCAGGTCGGGGCATGTCTGAGCTCAGGCTGTCCTTGGGTGAGTCTTGCTGTAATGCTGTGGGGGATGGGGGTGTGGTTATCAGGTCAATGGAGTTATGTTCCCAGGAAGATTGTGGCTGCCTCTGCTGTGTCATACAGGTTGTCAGGAAAGTGGAGGAAAGCTGGCAGTTACAGGCCTCACCTAGCTCCCACACAACCCAAAAAACTGGTCTCACTCCCACTCTGCTCCCTCAATAGCACCGAGTTTGTTTCCAGGAGGCGAGCTGGGCTGACCACTTGCCCCAGGTTACCAGCCTCCTGGCTGAGAAAGCAAACAGGGCTTTTGCACCTCCTTGTCTGTCAAGTCTGCATAACGGATTCACACCCTCTTCCAAGTTCTATCCAGGAAACTTTGTGTTCAGTTGAAATTGTTATAAAGTTCAGCTGAAGGTTTTCTTCTCCCTGTGGTCTTTTCCCAGATCTTCTTAGGGCCTTCCCCAAGGACCCCTGTGAAACAAGTCAGAAATGGCTTCCCTGAGGACCCAGATTGCCCATAGGGCTTTTCCTGCTGCTTCCTCTACCCCTGTATTTTTCTCAGCTCTCTAAATTGTCTCAGCTCCAGGTAGGGTCAAATCCTCCTCCTGTGATCTGGACCTTCAAGTTTCCCAGTGAGGGTGTGTGTCCAAGGGCAGACAGTCCCCCTTTCCCATTTTCACAGTTTGGGCACTCACAGTATTTGGGCTGTCTCCTGTGTCCTGTAGGAGCAATCTGCTTCTTCAAAGGGTCTGTAGATTCCTTTGGCTTTCCTGCAGTAGCTGTTGGAGTGAAAGTTCATGATGTGAGTCTCCACATGCTGCTCTGTCCATCCAAGTGGGAGCTACAATTTAGTCTTGCCTCATATCCACATTTTTACCTTACTTCCTCAATTTCTCCTGCATTTTAAAATAAGTATAAAATGTTCTACTCTTCCAGAGGGCAGATTATGAATATACATATGAATTATAAAAAGTTTATGCCTTATTGCCTAGCTTATTCTTTTTTGAACAGTTGATTATATAGAAATAATCAGAATTCAACAAAAATGATTTATATTTTTGTTCATAAGATAAATATATATACATACATATATATCCAATCATATACATTTAGAAAAATAAATTATAACAATTTCCAATGACTGCATAATATTTCATATATAAATGCCTATACAGAATGAGGAAATATGCAAAGGATATAAATAAATGACCAATGTATGAGTCTAATCTTATAATATTATATTGCAATTTATACTGTAATATATATGAATATTACAAACATTTTTGTAACACATCAACATATATTTTGTAATACATAAATATATACACACACAGCATATATATGGGTATAGTATATACTGTAGTATTAAAAGTGGTTCTCTCTCCATGGTAGATATTTTTTCATTTCTTTTTTATATATTTTAGAAATTTTTTATTGTGATCACATTCCCTTTTCAACCTAATAAAATAAAGGTTTTAAGAACACATGGACACATAGAGGGAAACAACACACACTGTAGCCTATCAGAAGGTGGAGGGTGGGAGGTGGGAAAGGATCAGGAAAAATAACTAATGGGTCCTAGGCTTAATACCTGGGTGATAAAATAATTGGTACCACAAACTCCATGACACAAGTTTATCTGTGTAACAAACCTACATATGTACACCTGAACTTAAAAGTTTAAAAAAGACTAATTATTTGTAAGTTGTAGTTTCATCTTTGAGGATGATATAGCTTATTACATAAGTGTTCTACTTTTGAAGAACTTTAGGAGTATTATTCATGATAAATTGGCTTTTTAAATCTGTTTGACACTGGTAATTATATAGAGGACCAAGTTTCCCTTCTTTCTTCTACTGCGAGAAAGCTTAGAGCCAAATTTCTTGTCCATCATTAAAAACATCCTTTTCTTCTTTCTTTTCTCTCTCCTCTCCTCTCCCCTCTCTCGTTCTTCCTCACAAGGTCTCTCTCTGCACTGCACAGGGTGAAATGCCATGGTATAATCATACCTCAGTGCAACCTAGAACTTCTTGATTCAAGTGATTCTCCTGCCTCAGCCTCCTGGGTAGCTGGGACTGTAGGTATGGACCACCATACTAGTCTAATTTTTGTAGAGACAGGATCTTGGTGTATTGCCTAGGCTGGTCTTGAACTCCTGGCCTTAAGTAATCCTCTCTCTTCAGCCTTCCAAGGAGTTGGGATTACAGGCATCAGCCATAGTACCTGGCCTCTATTGTCAATTTATTGTGTTTTCTAGTTTTTAACATATCCTTCTAAATCTATGTTCAGTCTTTTTTAGAACAGAACAATTGGGGCATGAATATATCTGTGTACACACAGACACACACAAATACACATTTTAAAGGTGAGTATAGAATAACTCAGTTGTGGGGATTTTATAGTATTTCTCTATAACAGCATCCATTCTTATACAGTGTATTAGTTCTACAATTTGTTGTCAGTTTTAGCACACAAAGCTAGTTATCTTATGTTTTATGCAGGTGCTTTTTTTTCCCCTTTAGTTATATTTTGCACAGCCCTTATTTTAATCACTGTTTTATACAGTTCTGCTGTGGTTGGTACCTGGTCCACAAGGGCAACATAGTTTTCTGGAAAAGGCATTGGGCTTGACATCAAAATTTTAAAGTTTGTGTCTAGACTCTGACAGTTACTGGCAATATGGCCTCAGGTAAGCTATTTAAACAATCTGAACCACTTCATTTGTGGAATATAATACACGTGTTCGTAACTAGCTGATACAGTTTATAGAATCAATTGAAATCAAGAATAAGGAAAATTTGTGTTACACTCATGTATGATTGTAAAATGTTGGACAAAGATATCCAGGCTAACAAAGTCTGAATTTGCCAAGCTGATCACCGTAGCTCAAGGCTGTATCTGCTCAAAGAGGGTGACTTTTTCTCATTTGTACAAAGTCTTCATAAGGCCTAGTTGCATCTCTAAAATACTGTCTTCAATTGCAATGCTATTATCCAAATGCATTTCTCTATATCAACAATTTTGTAGGCTAAGATCCTGAAAATGCTGGTGAGATTAACCACTTGTTTTCCTTCCTGGGAAGTCACCAATTGATTAACTAATAGCAGACATTCACAAGAGCCCCATTTTTGCTGGAACTATTACTACATGGTTTTTAAAGATAATAATCATTAGCATTCAGGGTTTCACCAAGGTAATGCTGTAGCATTTGCATCAAAAGTAGTATATCTGAGAATGCTTTGCTCTCATTTTTTGTCTCCCTTGCCACTATGTAACACATTCTGTAAGATCTGCATGAAGAATCGATACTTCACCACGTGAGGTTCAACTTATTAGCCTAGTGTTGTGGATGCTGCGATGTGCCCTCCAAATTTCCTCTTTAGGTCTGCAGCACTTATTTCCCAGGAGTGTGTTGGTTTCTGCCAGTTTAGAGCTGAGTTCATCTCCAGAAATTGCCCTTCACTGAATGGCTGCCCCTTTGAAGGTCACATTCTTTTCCCAGGTGCAGCCAGCATTGAATGACTGGATGATGTTGGATATAAGGCAAACCTCCTTGCCACAATGTGGGACATCTCTGAAGGGTGAACCTAACTTTAAAGCTTTCCAAAAAACTGATGGGTCTTGGTTGCAACTATATTATAGTTCAGTTTCTCCCATGATCTGTTGCATGTGCTGTTCATAAGAGCACTCCTCTACAACCTCCTGCACACAAATCTTTGAGTGTATTTCCCAAGAACTTAATCTAAACACTTGCAAAAATTTTAGAAATCTCTGAGATGAATCTTAAGGTGTGAGAGTTAGTTGCCTCTTAGTCAATAGCCTTTCTTTTGTTCTTCCTTACAAACTGAACTCCAATTTGATTAGATTATCAACAGAGGCCTGGATTAAAAAATATATTTTCTGGACTCCATTGCAGTCAGGGGTGCCATGTGACACAGCTCTGCCAATGTGACATAAACAGAAGTCACTGCTTTGCAAAGGGGCAAAGTGAGTGGATACAACCCTTCTACCCTTTAGCCTCTCTCTTCTTCTTCCCTGAAAAGTATTTTTAATGCTAGAAAGAGACGTGAGGAAAAACTCAACAGATTTTGGAGCCTCGGCTCTAACATCCTTCAGCTCCTGAACCAATTATCAGTTACTACTTAACTTAAGGCTTGTAAGGTGTTTTAGGTTTCCATATCGAGAGATATAAACTGTATCTTGTTTATGTCATTGTTATTTGATTTAAAAAAATATTCATTCAAGCTCAATTCCTATCTAATAAAGGGGGGAAATGTATTTTTAGGCTTTGGGTTCAGATGACACGTAAGCCAAAGTTTAGTTTCTTAATCAGAGTTAGATGATCTGGTCTTGAGTTGTGGTTTGTTGACCTTCAGTGAGTCCCTTACACACATTCAGCCTCAGCTCCCTTATTCGTAAAATGGGGAGAACATTACCTATGACACTATTCTTCATGAGGATTAAATGAGAGAATAAATGTAAAAGTGTCTAGCACAATGCCTGGCATAACTACTCTGTTACTATTCCCCTTTATTTTTTTTTTCTTCCCCCCCCCACCACAACTTATCTGACAGTACCTTGCAGCTACCAATGTTATCATTACACATTAGCTATCAGATGCCCTATGGACATACTAGGACTGAGCAATTCTGATAGGGTCATCTCTTAGTCTATCAACAACCACTTAGGACTGAGATCAGCTCTGTACTGACCTGTCATTTCATGAAGCCATGATACACAGTGTGATGCAACAAAATAGAAGGAGAATGAAAAAGTACTGCTGTTTGTTTGCCTGGGGATGGGACTGTGCGACAAAGTTGAGCATGCAAGGGTATTCATTCAGGGGCATCCTCAGATTCTAACCCTGTGGAAGGTGCGGGAAGGAGGCAAGATTGGGCAGAGGGAGAAGTCAAGCTGTGATAGAGGTCCAGCAACAGCCTATACTGATCCTGCGGAAAGTACTAAAGCAAGGGATTTTCCTAAATTGGGCTGAAGTGGCCATGACTCTATACTCACACATGGATTGACATTAGGTGTAGGCTATCCAGAAAAAGAGCATGTCATTGCACAGCTGCTGTCTGCAGCTGAGGCAGACCCTAAAAAGGCTGACAGCTGGAGGTTGTCTGTCTACAGTAGTCTCAACAGCTAAGGCAGCTCCTCCTTCCTTGAAGCGGCTCATGCCAGTATCCGCTACAGATGGGAAGCAGAAACAAAGTAAGAGGAAACTACAGGGCTGAAACTTAAGCATAAACTAACAAAATATTTTCTGACTTACTACAGACTAATGCTGTCCTAGTTCCTGGCAAGAGGAATTTTTAATACTGTCCTTTGAAAAAAAACCCTAGAAATTAAACTCGCTTTACACCATTTTTTTTTTCTCATCTTCAAAACCTCACAGTTCGGCCCTTGTTTCCTTGAAAGGGAAGAACTGGATTGTGATAATGGCATCAGAGGTAAAAGATCTGGGATAACATATTTTTAAAGTCTCACTCATTTGAATGAACTGTACTGTCAGCTTAGCGAAAATTAATTTTTGCTTTTATTGGTCTAAAATTAGTCCACAGATAACCAATACATATGTTGCTTAATCACTGAAAAAGCAATTTACATACATTATCTCATAATCCATACAACTGTGTTGAAAGATTGGACTTGTCACTTTTATTTCTTTCATTTCCTGTGGCTCTATAGAAATTTTTACCAAACTCGTCACTTACTTAGAGCAAAAATAAAAGCAAGCAAGCAAAGCACAAAAGAGGGGAAAGATTTATGTTTCAAAATTTATATAGATGATTTCATAATTTTTTAAAATGGCATTTCGGACATTTTCAAAGCTTTCCATTTCTGAGACATTGCTGGGGCTTATTTGGATGTAAAAGGAAGATTAGAGAAGTAACTGTCTCCACCGTACCCTCTACCTTACTGTCCCTAAACACCATCTATGCCTTATGCTCTTATTCAGTCCTAATAACTACATTAGAGAGTGTGTGTGTACGTGTATATATATGTGTGTATGTGTATATATGTATAACTTTTCCAGAGGAGAAAATTGAATTTCAGGCACAGGTAACTTTTCCAAGGTCATTAGGTGATAGAATATATAGACTTCAACTTAAGTGTTTGTATTCTAAGTCCAACATTTTTTCTATTCTCCTCCCCACCTTGTATGATTCCCCCTCCATATGTCCTTTTCTGCTCTTTTCTCTGACTCAGAATCTGTTTTCAGACATCACTGGGTACATCACTACATAATCAATGCCCTCTATGGTAGATAATTCAGCAAATATGTTCCAGAATTCTAAAGTATAAAATATTTATCCTCTTGAAACCAAACAACACATATCTGATTGATCCTTACCATAGATGTTGGTTTGTGAATGTAGAAGCTAAAATGAGACAAGTGTTTGTTAATTAAGTTTCCATTGTTGAGAACAGGCTTTGAGTTGTTGCTAAAAATAGTTTGTTAAGAGCTCTTCCTTTTCTCTGATTCTCTATCACTGTCTCTCCCTCTATTTCTTTCTGTATCTCTGTCTCTCTTTGACTTTCCAACCTGTCTGTCTATGTTTCTTTCCTTTTCTCTCTCTCTTTGTCTCTTTCCATTTTATGGTACCTGTGTGTGTACGTCTCTTTATCTCTGTCTCTGCCTTGGTTTCTATCTCTTGTGTGCCTGTCTTGCTATTATTTTTTTCATGGTAACATATTAAGGCTCACTAGGAATTATTTTGCTTCTTGAGAGACCTCCAGGTTTTCTAAATTATTTTGTTAAACATTTTCTCGTAATAACGATAAGCAGATGACAATTTATCAAATAGAAGAGGTGAATGTTTAATAATAAATCCCCATAAACTTAGTTTTATAAAGCCCATTATGTTTTTAAAGTCTTTAATGATCATTACTTAATTCCTGCTGCATTTCTGTCAGATGGGCTTCTGCCTTAACCCTCCCAAAAGAAGACTTAAGTATGACTGAGACCTCTTAAACTCCAGCCTGCACTGGCATGGCCCTGTCAACTTTGCTTACCCCTGTGCTTTAGAGCAGAGATCAGCAAACTGCAGCCCATGGACCACATCTCACCTGCTGCTTGTTTTTGTATGAGTTAAGAGTGAAGAATGGTGTTTACAATTTTAAAGAATTAGCAAAAAAAGAAAACTAATATGCAGAAGAGAACATATGTGACCTAGAAAGCTGCTGACTCTTGCTTTATAGAATGTTGTATGGGAGTAGCCACGCCCATGATTTCTCTCGGACATAAGAAGGATGTTATAACAACTTTTCCCACGTTTTCTGAGGTCAGGCTACCAAGTAGCAGAGCCTGAGGGAGGGATGATTTTTGCAAGTAGGCTAGTGGGGAAGTGTTACCAGATGAAACATCTAATGGAGTAAGGAAATCAGGAGAGGGCAGGAGAAGAAGCCAACCAAAGATGTGGGTTCAGCTGAAATCTAGACTCAGCTGGAGCTCACAGGAAACTGTGCAGCATTAAGAATACCATGGAGATGTCTCACCCTGAGGCAAGGAGACTGGACTTTAATATCCCAGTATCAGTCAGTCATTAATAATAAGCCAGCTCCCAGCAAAAGAGTCAATGTAACTTCCTAGTCATCTCTATACAAAGCAGTCTCTGTTGACCTAGTATAATTTCTCAAGGATGGGTGAACCATGAGCTGTTAGCAGGTGGCACTCAAAGCAGCTGGAGAATTTGGGTAAAGAATTGACAGCAGCTACTATACAGATGATAAAGGGGATGTGGAGGCTCCTCTAACCTTTTACCCCCTGTTAGTTGGTTGGAGTTTGTCCTGCATCACAGGGAGGTCCTTGACTGAGTGGCTATCTGAATGGGCCACAATATTCTGTTCACGGATACACAGCCACAACAAAGAGGGGAGTGTCAGCCTTATGAACATGAGAGAAGTCCAATCTTCCTTCTAGATTAGAGGATGAAGAGTGATGCAATGTCTGAGTCTGATAGGCTTTTATGGTTTTTATATCCAAAAACCTTGCTTTAAAGAGGAAGAGTGATTTCACAGGGTCCCATAACTGGCAAGCAAATGAGTTAGAAACACATCCCTGTTTTCTAACTTGGAGTATAAGGTGGTTTTCACCATTCCATGAGGCATCTCTGGACTGAATACCTAATATCACAGCATAGTGTTTCTATGTTTAAGGAAAAGTGGGAAAATTATGTAATTTTCTTTGCTATCTGATTTATTAACCATTATTACTTTGACATGTTAAGTTATTCCCCAAGTTGTGACTAGTATTTTTTAGACAATTTTTATTTTAAAGCAGTTTTAAATTTACAGAATTAGATTCATGGAAAGAAGATCCAAGATGGCCAACTAGACACAACTCCAGTGCACAACAGCCAGTGAGAGAGACGCAGAAATCCAAAGATCTCCTAGCTCCAACTGAGGTACCAGGTGCATTTCAACAGGTCTGGTCCGATGATGAGCAAAGCCCACTCAGGGCAAACCAAGGCAGAGAGGGGTTCTGCTTCACCCAGAAAGTGCATCTGACCTGCAAGTCAGAGGCTCCCCCTCTGGCACTCTGGTCCAGATACAGCGCTTCCCCCAAAGCCTCAGCAATACACAGAACAGGGCATCTTTGCCAGTCAAGTGCTTGGAATTACAAGTGCAGAGTTGAATAAGAGCCTGCGGACTGAGCTGTTGCCTCCTCCCCCCGCCCAGAGAGGGAGTGAGCTGTAAGCGGGAGCAGATGGGTGGGCACCTACCCCATGACCGGAGAGAGAGGAAGCTGAAAGGAGGAGACAGCTGGCTGCAGCTGGGTGGGTCCCTACTCGCCCCCACAAACCCCAGAGGGCTTAAGCTGTGACTCTAGTAGGTTGTACAGCCAGTGCCACAGTCTGAGATGAATCCTGAATGATCCAGCCCAGTGGAGGAAGGGCACAACCCACCACTAGAGGGGTGGGACTGGGCTACATGTTTTAACAAAAAACACAGGAAGCCTACCGAGCAACGTGGCGGCATTCTTGACAACCCATCAGCACCCAGAGGTCAGCAGAAGAGGTGGGCTTAATCTCCCAGTATAAACAAAAAAGACAGAAAGTTTCCCTAATAATGTGAAGGAATCCATAGAAACCCAGTAGCACCTCCATAGGCAGACAAGTGACCTCATCAAGCAGCTCCCTGACACCATAGCCAGGAAAATCCACAAAGATGGGAAAAAAAAAACAGTGCAAAAAAGATGAAACCATCAAAGACCAGAACACCTCTTCTCCTTCAAGGGATCACAACTCCTCAACAACACAGGATCACAACTTTACCAAGGAGGACAATGAATTGACAGAACCAGGCTTCAGAAGGTGGGTAATAAACTTTTCTGAGCTAAAGGAACACATTCTAACTCAATGCAAAAAACCAAAAACCTTGAAAAAAGGTTAGATGAAATGCTAACTAGAATAACCAGCTTAGAGAAGAACATAAACGACTCGATGGAGTTGAAAAACACAGCATGAGAACTATGTGAAGCAAACACAAGTTTTAATAGCTGAATTGATTAAGCAGAAGAAAGGATATCAGAGATTGAAGATCAACTCAATGAAATAAAAAGAGAAGGCAAGACAAGAGAAAAAAGAGTGAAAAGCAATGAACAAAGCCTCCAAGAAATATGGGATTATGTTAAAAGACCTAATCTATGCTTGATCAGTGTACCTGAATATGATGGGGAGAATGAATCCAAGCTGGAAAACATGCTCCAGGATATTATCCAGGAGAACTTCCCCAGCCTAGCAATGCAGTCCAAATTTCAAAATCAGGAAATACAGAGAACTCCACAAAGATATTCCTTAAGAAGAGCAACCCCAAGGCACATAATCGTCAGATTCACCAGGGTTGAAATGAAGAAAAAAATGCTAAGGGCAGCCAGAGAGAAAAGTCAGGTCACCCACAGAGGGAAGCCAATCAGACTCACAGCAGATCTCTTGGTAGAAACCCTACAAGCCAAAAGAGTGAGGGCCAATATTCAACATCCTTAAAGAAAAGAACTTTCAACCCAGAATTCCATATCCAGCTAAGCTAAGCTTTGTAAGTGAAGGAGAAATAAAATCCTTTACAGACAAGCAATTACTGAGAGATTTTGTCACCACCAGACCTGCCCTATAAGAGCTCCTGAAAGAAACACTAAGCATGGAAAGGAACAAGTACCAGTCACTGCAGAAGCAAACCAGCTGGCAAAGACCAAAAACCGGGAAGAAATGGGTAAATTCCTAGATACTTGTACTCTACCAAGTTTAAACCAGGAGGAAGTTGAAACCATGAATACACCAATAACAAGGGCTGAAGTAGAGGCAGCAATCAATTACCTACCAACCAAAAAAAGTCCAGGTCCAAATGGGTTCACAGCCAAATTCTATCAGAAAAAGAAATTAAAGGTATTCAATTAGGAAAGGAGGAAGTCAAATTGTCTCTATTTGCAGATGACATGATTGTATATATAGAAGACCCCATTGTCTCAGCCCAAAATCTCCTGAAACTGATAAAGCAACTTCAGCAAAGTCTCAGGATACAAAATCAATGTGCAAAAATCACAAGCATTCCTATATACTAATAACAGACAAACAGCCAAATCAAGAGCGAACTCCCATTCACAATTGCTACAAGGAATAAAATACCTAGGAATACAGCTAACAAAGGATGTAAAGGACCTCTTCAAGGAGAACTACAAACCACTGCTCAACAAAATAAGAGAGGACACAAACAGATGGAGAAACATTCCATGCTCATGGTTAGGAAGAATCAATATTGTGAAAATGGCCATACTGTCCAAAGTAATCTATAGATTCAATGCAATCTCCATCAAGCTACCAGTGACCTTCTTCACAGAACTGGAAAAAAACACTTTAAACTTCATATGAAACCACAAGAGAGCCTGCATAGCCAAGACAATCTTAAGCAAAAAGAACAAAGCCGGAGGCATCACACTGCTGGACTTCAAACTATACTACAAGGCTACAGTAATCAAAACAGTGTGGTACTGGTACCAAAACAGAGACATAGACCAATGGAACAGAACAGAGACCCCAGAAGAAACACCACACATCTACAACCATCTGATCTTTGACTAATGGTTTCATATATATATATATATATATATATATATATATATATATATATACATCTCCAGCAAAACAAGCAGTGGGGAAAGGACTCCATGTTTAATAAATAGTGTTGGGAAAACTGGCTATCAATGTGCAGAAAGCAGAAACTGGACCCCTACTTGTCACCTTACACTAAAATTAACTCCAGATGGATCAAAGATTTAAACATAAGACCTAACACCATAAAAAAACTGGAAGAAAACGTAGGCAAAACCATCCAGGACATAGGCATAGGCAAGGACTTCATGACTAAGACACCAAAAGTAATGGCAATAAAAGCCAAGATAGACAAATAGGATCTAATAAAACTCCAGAGCTTCTGTACAGCAAGAGAAACCATCATTAGAGTGAATCGGCAACCAACAGAATGGGAAAAAATTTTTGCAATCTACCCATCTGACAAAGGGCTAATACCCAGAATCTACAAATAACTAAAACAGATATACAAGAAAAAAACAACCTCATTCAAAAGTGGGTGAAGGAAATGAACACATACTTTTCAAAGAAGACCTATATGAGGCCAACAAACATGTGAAAAAATGCTCATCATCACTGGTCATTAGAGAAATACAAATCCAAACCACACTGAGATATCATCTCATGCCAGTTAGAATGGCAGTCATTAAAAAATCTGGACATAACAGATGCTGGAGAGGATGTGGAGAAATAGGAATACTCTTACACAGTTGGTGGGAGTGTAAATTAGTTCAACCATTGTGGAAGACAGTGTGGCGATTACTCAAGGAACTAGAAATAGAAATTCCATTTGACCCAGCAATCCCATCACTGGGTATATACCCAAAGAACTATAAATTGTTCTACTTGAAAGACACATGCACACATATGTTCATTGCAGCCCTGTGTACAATAGCAAAGACATGGAACCAACCCAAATGCCCATCAATGATAGACTAGACAAAGAAAATGTGGTACATACATATATACCATGGAATACTATGCAGCCATAAAAAATGATGAGTTTGTGTCCTTTGTAGGGACTTGGATGAATCTGGAAACCATAATTCTCAGCAAACTGACACAGGAACAAAAAGCTAAATACTGTATGTTCTCACTCATAGGTGGGCGTTGAACAAGGAGAACATGTGGACTCAGGGAGAGGAGCATCACACACTGGGGGCAGTTGGAGGGGTAGGGAGAGACAGTGGGGGATGGTGAGGGAGAGGAGGGATAACATGGGGAGAAATGCTAGACATAGTATGCACCTAAAGTAAAATAAATTTAAAAAATAAAAATAAAAAATTTACAGAATTATTGAAGCTAGTACAGAGTTCCTGTATGTATACTCCACATTGTTTCTCCTATTCTTAACAATTGGCATTAGTATAGTATTAAATATATATATAACTATAAATATTTCTGTTGAAAAATCTGAGTCTATGTTAAGCTAAAATTAGATTCATACTGATATCTCCAACTCTATCTAAGCCATTCCCATGTGGATCATTCTAAATCTTCCCTTTGCTTACCTGTAATCTCACACTCCAGCAGTGAGATTTGGCTCTCACTAACCACTATTCATTTGGTTATTTGATTCTGGTATACATATATATTGTTTTTAGAATTGTTAAGCCATACCCCCATGGGAAACAACTCTATCAGCTACAGCACAGTTGTTAAAATACAGGTCTTTTTGCTCTTTTGTGTTATAAACTCCACTCATTTCCAAGGTAATGTAGGTTAATACCTATTCACCCACCCTCTTCGATGAAGTTGTCTCAAACATTTGTCACGCATTTAGATTCTTTGGTGACATTCTGTTTTCCATCCTGCAACCTCCTGACCTCTTCAATATGTTTTTTTTTTTAATTTGCATTTATTATGATTTACTCTGTGCTATGAACTTCTGTAAGTTTTGACAAATGCTTATTGTTTTATTTTCACCATTACAGTATCAAATACTCCGGAAAGGGCAAAACTATAGAGACAGTAAAAGCATCTGCTTTCCAGGGACTTGGGAGGAGACATATAAGGGTTGAATAGGAGAAGCACAATGTTCTTCTAAAATGAGTGAGTTGTTTTTTCTATTTTCTGAAGGAGATTGTGAAAAATTGGTATTATTTATTTTTTAAATGTTTGGTACATTTGACCAGTGAAATCATCTGGGCCTGGTGCTTTTACAAAAAACTATTATTAATTCAACTTATTTAATGGAAATAGAACAATTCAAGTATTTCTCCTCTTATGAGTTTTAGTGGTTTGTATCTTTCAAAAAAATTTATCTAGTTATCAAAGTTACGTGCATAAAATTGTTCTTAGTATGCCTTTATTATTCTTTTAATAATAGCCATGTGATCAGTAGTGATAAACACTCTTTCATTTCTGATATTAGTAATTTGGGTCTTCTATTTTTCTCTCTTCCTTCTCTCTACCTCTCTTTCTTCCCCTCCTCTCCCTCCCTCCCTTCCCCCTTTCTGTTAACTAGGTAGGGGTTTATCAATTTTATTTATATTTTCTAAGACCCAGATTTTGGTTACACTGATTTTTCTCTATTATTTTTCTGGTTTTAATTTCACAGATTTCTACTCTTAATTTTTATCATTTTTTTCTACTGCTTGCTTTAGGCTTACGTTGCTCTTTTTTATCTCTTGTTACCAAAGGTTTAACCTTAGCTTACTGATTTTAGATTTTTTTCTAACATGTGCATTTAATGCTATAAAGTTCTCTGTAAGCTCTGTTTTCATCATACCTCACACATTTCAATAATTTTCATTTGTATTTAATTCAAAATGTTTTATACTACGATCTTGAGAGTTCTTTGACCCATCTGTTATTACAGATGTGTTGCTTAATCTCCAAATATTTTAGGATTTTCCAGGTGTCTTTCTCTTATTTCTATTTTAAATTCTACTGTGGTCTGAGAACACATTTTGTACAATTTTTATTATTTTAAATTTGTTAAAGTATGGCTTATGGTCTAGAATGTGGTATGTCTTGGTAAATGTTCCATGCAAACTTGAGAAGAATGTATATTCTCCTGGTGTTGAAGTATTCTATTAATGTCAATTAGATCAAGTTAATTGATAGTGATGTTCAAGTCAACTATATATTAATTGATTTTCTGCTTGATTGACCTATCACTTACTCAAAGGGCTGTTGAAGTCTCCAACTATAATACTAAATTGTCTATTTCTCCTTTCACTTTAATCAATTTGGGTCTCATATTATGGTTCCAGCAGCTTTTGCTTCAGGTAGAAGATTACAGCTATATCCCTCTGGGTTCACCTGTGTCTCCAGATTTCAGTATGGCTGTTTGCCCTTCTAAGAAAACTTACTCGTTTTCAGTTTGTCTAGCTTTTTCTTATCATAAGGACTGGGGTGATACTATCTAAGCTTTTTATATGTCAGAGCCGTAACTAAAATCTCTACTAATCTTTTAAAAATCATCCTCTTCTTGCTTTCTCCTTTCTTCCCAGCTAGTATGAAAATCCTTTCCTCTTTTTCTTAAAATCTCTTTCGCAGGGCTTTCTTAGCAGAGTTGTTTGCCTTTGGAAACAGTCTTGTTTATATGATAACCATTGCCTCTTGGAATGCACAATGTTAAGTGATGATCAAGTACAATCTTACTCTGTACCTAGAAATCTCGCTCCTTCTCAACACTGGTTCCTACAATGAAATCTTCATTATGTCCTTGTGAAATATTCATATGTACTTTCTCACAGAGGTTTCACTATGTTTTCTTACCATTTTTTTTTTTTTTTTTTGTGGGTTGGGAGGACGTTTTAGAATATCAGACACGTTGTATGAATTTTAACTGAGAACCTAATTTAAATTCTTTTTCATGGGGACCTGAAGCCCATAAAAAGTAAGGATTAGGTAGTGCGGTAACTGAGCATCTGTCTTAAATGTCTCTAATAGGATATCGTAGCCTGCATCGGTCACAACAGATAACAAATGTAACTGTGTAGAGTTTTTACATAAACAGAAGTCTAGTGGGAGCCAGTCCAGAGTTGAGCAGGCCAGGATTGAGCAACATCTCGAGAACACAGACAAAAAAAAAATTACCTTTCTAGGCCAAGCGTGATGCCTCACACCTATAATCCCAGCACTTTGGGAGGCCAAGGCGGGCGGATCACCTGAGGTCAGGAGTTCAAGACCAGTCTGGTCAACATAGTGAAATCCTATCTCTACTAAAAACACGAAAAATTAGCCAGGTATGGTGGTACGTGCCTGGAGTCCCAGCTACTTGAAAGACTAAGGCACAAGAATCACTTGAATCCCAGAGGCAGAGGTCGCAGTGAGCCGAGATTGCACCACTGCACTCCAGCCTGGAGGACAGAGTGAGATTTCATTTCCAAAAAAAAAAAAAAAAAAAAAAAGATAAAATACCTTTAGACTTTGTTGTACCCAATGTGTTAGATTTTTGCATCCTGGTCTCAAGATGGCTGCCCCATGTACATCAATCCTTTTGATCAGGAAAGAAAAAGAAATGCCCCATAAACTACTTGTTTATATCAATTTATATCACATGGCCACCCTCAGTAGAAGAGAGACTGAGACTGAGAAAATGAGTTTACAACTTTTGTAATCTCTCTAGGAACTGCTCTAGAGAGAAGAGATTGAAAATGGATGTGGGATAATGCATGGTGGCAGCCTCTATTGATAGGCTCACCCAAATTTCAGAAGCCATGTACTCTCTTATTTGATACTCACCACAACTCTCTGACAAAGAAAGAGATAATAAGCAGGCTATTGTGGATTGAGGGACAGGTGTTCTGATTTCGCTATTATTATCTTTCTTTCTTCCCAGTTTTAAGGCTCATTTCACAATTCTACTCCTTGAAACTGGGCTACTCTGCTATATTCCTAAACAAACTTTTATTTCCCTCATCATTTATTTAGTAGGGATGTGTCTGTTTATATCCTCTGATAAAGACATGGTGAGACAGAGTTAGGAGTGAAACTGGTTCACTGAAAGACAATAACTATGAGATACAGTAAGACATTAACCAGTATTAGAGAGGAAGAGTCTTAGACTATGAAACAGATCTTTCAAAGTTTTGGCAAAGCCATAAGAAGTTTTTGAGAAAAGATTGTCATTAGGGTATCGGATTGGGCAAAACAAAACAAAATAAAACAGTTCCTAGTATCTTCACCAGGATCAAGCATGCACTGGGAGATGCCTGGGAAGGGTGTGAATTTGATGCAAATACTGCAATGGATCATGAAGGCACCACAGATAGAAGCTGTGAGATACCTGTTTCTATCACAGATGAATGGCAAGATCTTTCTTAAAGAAACATCCGGGTGGTGCATCTCCATTGCTGCCACTGAATGATTTTTAGTCATGTGAATGATCAAATTGTCCACAAGCTCTTCTTGAGTCCCTACCTACTATGTATAAACTGATGTGCTGGGCTCTGATGTTTGAAAGAAGTGTGAGACACTTTTTCCTCATTTCTCCACCTTACTCTATGCTCCTGGAGCCTGACCTATATGGAATGTACCACAGGGCTTCAGTGCCTTTTGACTTTCAGTTGGATACAACTACTGAGGAGCCTTGGCAATAGATTGAAAAGAGTAAGAAGAATAAAGAAGAAATTTCCTCTCAACATGTCCTTTTGAGGTCACCTTGGGTTGGCTGTATCCCTTGCCCAAAGGTCTCTTCTCCTCTCAAAACTCTTCTGCATAATTTTCTCCTTTCAAGTCCCAATAACTTCTTTATCACCTCATCCTTTCAGACATAGTAGTAGAAACAGCTACATCTGTCCTTAATAGTGCAGGCAGGTTTTTGTACTATCCCTCGTAGTTTCCCTACCCTGTCTAAACCTTTGTTATCAGATCTTTGTAAATCAATATTCCTCACATTATCTTAATTGGAGTGTGCCATCTGTTTTCAGTTGGGACCCTGACTCATGCACTTCCTTTTTAGTTTTTATATGCATATGCCATTTCTACCTAATTAGCTTATATAAGCAACTTGAAGCAGAAGCTGCAACTTATACTGGATTCTTAACAAACAAACATCTTTTATGCAACATAGTTTTTTCTGTGAATCCTTATTTCTCCATTTATTCATTCAATTAAAGATATATTGAGGGCCTACTGTCTGTCTGCAATGTGCTAAGTTAAATACTGTACACAGGTATATTGATCAGTCCTCAAAGAGAAGCTTAGAACATAGGCAGAGGACAAAGTGTAGCAAAGCATCAAGGGGGCTGAGATTGAAATATATCCAGTGAACTATAAATGTCTACAGGAGAATTTGATTATTTTTAACCTAGGAAGCCTGGCTTTGCTAAAAAAAAAAGTGACACTTGAAATGAGTTTTAGGAGAGGTATTCACTGGGTTGACAGGGTAAAAAAGAGTGTGATCACAGGCTCAGTTTTCGTGTGACTAAAGAATGGCATGAAGGGAAGACAAAGCTTTCAGAGGCTAAGTCATAAAGGGTACTATGTGCCATACTAGAGTTTGGATGTTACTCTGTAGCAACATTCAAGTTATCAAAGGGCTATTTAGAGGAATGTGAAGGGCCAGATGTACATTTTAGAGAGATTGTCTGACGATGTCCTGGAGGGTCATTGGAAAAAAGTTAGACTCACAGTAAGGTCAATTTAAGCAGCTATTATAATAGATCAGGTGAGAAGGGAAAAGACCTTGAATTAAAGTAGTAGGCAATAATGATGACGATAATAAGAGAGAGATGGGGACTGATTTGAAGATGTTGTCAATTGAGTCATCAGGACAATAGGAAGGTACTACTTCAGGAAAAAACTGTACTGTAATTCCTGAATGTCATTTGAATGCTGAGAACAACATAAGCTGATTTTCAATTGTCTACAATAGTCTGGAAATAAATACTCTGCCCTAATGGAGAGTGAACAACAATGTGTTAGTGTACATTATTGCTTTAAAATGGGAAGAATGAGTTATCTCTGCTTCAAGTCTCCCATGTAGTTGGGTAGTAAAACAGTTTGTTTTTTTTTCTTTGAAAAATATCCTACGGGGAATGAAACTTCGTGGAAATAATATGTAAATAGGCTATTACTTTGTGACTTTGCTTGTTTCTACTTTCTGTCACACATGATTGTGAATTTTTCTCAGGCAAGAAATAGCCTTTTTTTTTTTTATTATTATCGGTAGTGTAGACTTTTTTTCCTCTTCATAAAAACAAAGAGTTATGTGGCCTGGGGAAAAGAAATGCAAAGGAATGACACTTCCTGTGAAAAAGGACTGCATTTAAAAGCCTAGCATTTTAAATAATACTGTGTTGTAAGTTTTGATATCTACTTGAAGAGATTTTTTTTCTGTTGATAATTTATTCATGCAGTTCCTCGTGATGTTAATGATAATCATTGTGTACTTTTTAAAAAGAGAATAAAAATTGCCCTAGAAATATATTGAATTCAGTCCTTCAGAAATCCTATCATGGAAAATAGTCACTGTGCCCCTTGCTTCCTGGTTTTTGTCCTTTTTGTCATTAACATAAACACTCACAAGGACCAAGTATTTTAACGTAAGAAACAAAGGTGAATCCCCAAGTAGACAAAAAAGCAATTTACAAATATGTATATATACACACATGAATATGAAAATTTCCAACTTAAGAGCCAATAACATAAATGCAAATTAAACCAATAATAAAATTGTTTCATCCATAAATTTTCCAATTATTGTTAGGTAGAAAGGGCCCATTCCCCATGCCCGGGACCCACATCCAGCGGACCGCCTCCGGAGCCCATCCCCTCTTGCCACATGGCTCTTCCTTCTTCTTTGTTTAACCTCCACCAGTCACTCCATAACACCTCACCTGTACTCCCCACCTTAGCCCGCCAAAGCTAAGCCAATCCCTGCACTCCACAATACTCCCCCTTCGCCCATGCCCAACCGCCACCAATCACTTCACAACGCCTTGCCTAAACAGGCCGCCGCCCCTATAAAAACCCTCTCCGGCAGCTGCTGGGTGCAGCTCTTCCCTCTCCCGCTCGAGTTGCCCGCAAACCCCAATAAACCTGGACTCGGCTTAACAACTCCTCACTCTCATTTGCTTTGGGAAGGGTCTCTGCGGGTCGCACATTTGGTGCCGAAACCCGGGAGGTGTGGGCGGCTGGTCCACCAGCGGCCCCCTCCCTTTGGCGACCCCCTTCCTCTGAATTGGCCTCCACACTCCGGATAAGGTAAGTCCATTTACTTGCCTATCTTCCCCGCGGTGCGTGTGGTGGCCTCTTTTCCTTTTGCGTCTCCCCTTCCACGGATCCCTCGCCAAGCGCCGGCCGGCCCGAGAGTCAGATCCTCCAACCAGGCTCCAGGAGCCTTGGAAGTGATCAGACGAGGGACGCCTCCTCTGGTCCTTCCCCCACTTCCACTTCCACAATAGGAACGGTCAGACAAGGGGACGCCCTTCCTGACTCTTCCTACCGTCCTCTAGAGGGGCTGTGGGACAGACGGGACGCCTCTTCCCACACCGCTCTAGCCCAATCCCGCTAAAGGAAAGGTCCTGCCACACGCGCCATGGGGAACACGGAGTCTCAAATTCCTAACAACACCCCTCTCAGGTGCTTACTCCTCAACTTTTCTCAGCTGGGCTACTCCCAAATCCTCCTGTCTCAAGTGGCCTGGCCCCAATACCAGCTTAATAACTGGTCACATTGGCCTCCGACTGGTACTTTCGATTTTAACGTCCTACGAGACCTAAACAATTTTTGTCGCCGTACTGGCAAGGATCGTGAGGTGCCGTACGTCCAGGCTTTTTGGGATTTGCGTCCCCACCCCGACCTCTGCTCCTCCTGTTCCACTCATCAAGTTCTCTTAGCTCGCACCCCTCCCAAGGTCAGCTCTCCCCCTCCTTACGAACAGCAGGAGGAGCTGCCTGACCACCTATCCCATCCCCCTCCTGCTCACTCCAACTCCCTTCCTCCGCCAGTTGCAGACCCTGCCCCCACTCCCACAGCTCCTCCTCCTCCCTCCTCGTCCTTCTCCTCCCCTCCAACTGTTGCGCCAGTTGCAGACCCTGCCCCCACTCCCACAGCTCCTCCTCCTCCTTCCTCGTCCTCCTCCTCCCTTCCAACTGTTGCGGCGCCGCCCCCTTTAAGTTCTCCAGTTGCGGCCCGTACTAGATCCCACCCACCAGCTGTCTTGGCTCCGCTCCGCGAGGTGGCCGGGACGGAGGGACTCGTCAGAGTTCACGTTCCTTTCTCTCTCCAAGACCTGGCTCAAATTGAACGCTTGCTTGGATCTTTCTCAGCCGACCCCTCCACCTGTATTAAGGAATTTCAGTACCTCACTCAGGCTTATAGTCTTACCTGGCATGATATCCGTGTTATCTGCACTTCCACTCTCACCGCAGAAAAACATGAATGCATCCTAGCAGCAGCTAGGCATGCAGCTGACAGGGACCATGCTATAAACCCCAACCAGGTCCCCGTTGGAGCTGAAGCTCTCCCTAGCACAGACCCCCAGTGGAATTATCAGGAGGGGCCAGGATCCCACATCCCAGCTCGCGATCGCATGCTCCAATATCTCCTACAGGGCATGGATACTGTCTCCAATAAGGTAGTAAACTATGACAAACTCAGAGAAATAACTCAGAAGCCAGATGAAAATCCCGCTCTCTTTCTCAGCCGCTTGCAAGATGCCCTTGTCCGTTTCACCCGGCTAGACCCCGCGTCCCAAAACGGGGCAACTGTTCTCGCCTCTCATTTTATCTCACAGTCTGCCCCTGATATCCGAAAAAAAAAAAACAAAAAAAGGTGGAGGATGGTCCGGAAACACCTATACAGGACCTGGTAAAAATGGCCTTTAAAGTATTTAACGCAAGGGAAGACACAGCCGAGGCTGCCCGCCAAGCCCAAATGAAACAGAAGGTCACTTTACAAACCCAGGCTCTAGTAGCGGCCCTGCGGCCGGCAGGAAACCGGGGCCCACAAAATACCGCTCGCACCCCTCCAGGGGCTTGTTTCAAATGCGGGAAGGAAGGACACTGGTCCAAGGCCTGTCCCCAACCTCGTCCACCCACCAAGCCCTGCCCCATCTGTCAGCTTATGGGACACTGGAAGTCTGACTGCCCCAGTTTGCCCAGGGTCCCGGTCTCTCCGGACCGACATCCTGGACAGCAAGGGGCTGTCACTGGAGGCCTGGAACCTGGTCGTGCCGCCCAGGGACCAGGCGCCCAGAACTCTCCGTTCCCGGAACTTCTAGGGCTGTTAGACGACTAGAGGAGCCCTGGCTCCCCAACCCCGGTTACCCTTGCCGAGCCCAGGGTTGTGTTCAAGGTAGCGGGTAAAAGTGTCTCCTTCTTAGTCAACAAGGGGGCTACCTACTCTGTGCTTCCCTCCTACTCAGGACAAACTCTTCCTTCCCAGGTCTCTGTTGTGGGAATTGACGGGTCTCCATCCACACCGCACCAAACCCCTCCACTCACATGCTCTTTTAACTCCTCCATTTCCACCCACTCCTTCCTAGTCATCCCCTCATGCCCCGTGCCCCTTTTAGGACGGCACATTCTAACCAAACTGCAGGCAACTATCGTCTTCCCACATACTAATGCCAGTATCTTCCTTCTTTCTCTGGTTACCAATCCGCCAGCCCCCCACCAGGCCGTCCAACTCCTTCCTAGCATTTGCCCACAGGTATGGGATACCAGTACTCCCTCCGTGGCCTCCCATCATCAGCCTGTTCGCATTCGCTTAAAGGACCCCTAACCTCCCAGGAAACTGTTAACCAGGCCTTTAATGCTCTCCTAAAAGCCTTATCCACAACTACCAGTCTAGCTCTACCTAACCCAAACAAGCCCTTCCACCTATATACAGACGAGAAGCAGAACACAGCAGTAGGTGTCCTTACTCAGCCAATAGGATCCACCCTCCTGCCAATAGCTTATCTGTCCAAACAATTAGACCCCACTGTACAGGGATGGCAACCATGCCTACGGGCCCTCGCAGCGGTAGTCAACCTCACTACTGAGGCCCTAAAACTCAATCTGCACCAACCCCTCCAAGTTTTCTCCCCACATCGGCTCACTGACCTACTTATTCACCAAGCTTTAACTCATCTCGGGCCCTCCCGACTTCAACTTCTACACGTACTATTCATCGAAAACCCTGCAATCACTCTTTCACATTGCTCCCCTTTAAACCCGGCTACCCTCCTTCCTCTCCCCTCGGAGCCTTCAACACAGCACTCCTGCTCCGAAATTCTTGAGCTCAGTCAGTCCCCGCGCCCAGATCTGGCTGACCAGCCTATTCCAGCAGCCTCAATCACTCTCTACGTTGACGGTAGTTCAGCCCTCACCACCCCAGGACCCCGGAAAGCTGCCTATGCCATTGTTACAGACACTGACGTCATTGAAGCTCAGCCTCTGCCCCCACAAACTACCTCTCAACAAGCTGAGTTAATTGCCCTTACTCGGGCATTAATCTGGGCAACCAGAAAAGTAGTCAACATTTACACAGACTCCAAATATGTCTTCCTAATCGCTCACTCCCACTACATGATATGGAAAGAACGGGGCTTCCTTACCACTAAAGGCACCCCCGTTCTCAATGGAAAACTCATGTCTCAGCTTATTCAGGCAATCCAGCTCCCCAGTAAGGTAGCTATCATCCATTGCAGGGGACACCAATCCTCACGTACTCCTGTAGCTAAGGGAAGTGCCTTTACTGACTCCGTTACAAAAACAACAGCCAAAGAAAAAGCTCCCCCCGCCACCACTCTCTATTTCCTTTCCAAAACATACGACCCCCAATACTCTCCCACGGAGTTAGCCAACCTTCAATCTTTACCCAATGTTCAATTCAGGGACAGTGGGTTTTTAAGCACAATCTCCTTATACTCCCTGAAAAACAAAGGTACCAAATAATTCAAGACATTCACAACTCACTCCACATTGGACCCAAAGCCTTGTACCACTTCCTCAGTCCACTTTTTCACCCCCACAACCTCCTCAACACCATACAGAAGGTCCAGTCCTCCTGTACTATCTGTGCAAAAGCCAACCCCCAAGGTTCCTGTCATCCTTGGCGTCAACTTCATCAACTACGTGGGTTTCTGCCTGGCCAAGATTGGCAGATTAACTTTACCCACATGCCAAAACACAAACAATACCGCTATCTACTAACCATTGTCGACACTTTTTCAGGCCGGATTCAAGCTTATCCCACAGCCTCCGAGTCGGCGGGAACAGTAGCCACTCATCTTATCCAAGACATCATCCCCCGGTTTGGACTCCCGGCCGCCGTACGGTCAGATAACGGCCCAGCTTTCATCTCTAAAGATTACTAATGCTGTCTCCACTTCCTTAGGAATCCAGTGGAAATTACACGCTGCCTATCATCCCCAGTCTTCTGGTAAGGTAGAACGAACGGGCCAATGGCCTCATCAAGGAGCATTTAACCAAACTTATGCTCAAACTCCGCCAGTCCTCGGTTACACTGCTCCCCATCGCCCTTGCCAGGTTAAGAGCAAGTCCTCAAGGCCCAGCACAGCTTAGCCCGTTTAAGCTACTGTATGGTCGCCCCTTCTTACTTTCAACTCCTCCATCACCCGAAGCCACTCCTTTAAGTAATTACCTCCCATACTTCACTCTCCTTCAGAATCTCCTTAGGGAACACGCCAACGCTTCTCTTCCACAGCCCACTCAACCATCCGAAACCACCCAAAGGGTATCTCCGGGTGACTCAGTCCTTATTAAATCCCTCTCCCCAAAGCCTCTCGCCCCCAAGTGGGAAGGGCCCTTACACAGTCATCCTCGCCACCCCTTCAGCCATTAAGGTCGCACAAATTCCGTCGTGGGTCCACCTGTCCCAAGTAAAGAGGTGCTCTGATGGCTCCCTCTCTCCCCGCTGGGAGTGTACTCCTACTGGCCCTCTATCTCTCAAACTTACCAAAACTTAGCTCCTCTCAGTATGTCTGGAGATTCTTCCTTACTGAAAACTATACCAAAACACATCATATCTGTAACTCCTCCCCTTACTCTCACAACCGTCTTTTAGCCACCTCTGACTGTCCCGCAACAGGGGGCTCACGTCCCCTACAACTCAACTTTTCTAGTTTTCATAATTCCAAAGTCACCCACCCTGTACTCTGCTTCCATTACAGACAGCCTTCAACCTGTCAAACCTCTTCCTGGTACTCTTGTCTGGGCTGTGTCTGGTCAACCTGTAACTTGGAAAAACAACGCCATACCCAAGCCCAAGCGGTCAAACCCATCACTCACTTTTATCCAAAACTCCCACCACTGAGGGAAAAAACCAATTCACTCTAACCATTTCTGACCCTTAGGACCAAATATAGACCAGTCCTCAAAAGGCAGCCCTTTATGACTTCCCAAAACAATCGTACCCGTCCTCACACCTGTACATAGGGCACGCCTACGTCCTCACCTCTTCACAGATTCGTTCCTCCATACAAATCCAGGAGCAAATCCTAAACACTCAGCTCCAACCCCGCAACACCCCTTTTCATGAATCACCCTCCTCAGGGAGGGATTGGCACTTGCTAACCAGTCCGGACTTACTAATTTAACCTCCTGCCTTCTGTGTGCCACTCTTGGGCAGACTCCTCTCGTTGCGGTACCAGTTCCCTTTCCGCGTAATGCTCCAGAATCATCTAACCCCTTTACTCCCATTCCTAATGTACAACTCTATGCCTTACCTGAGTCTCAGCTCCCGGCCTGCTACTCCCTAGGCCACAATTATTCCCATTGTAACTACACCAGACAGGTTTCGACCGACCTAACCGCTCCACGAGGCATTTTCTTCTAGTGCAATGGCACCCTAACCAAAAACCTGTCCTCTAGCCAACCTCCAACCCTCTTATGCCTTCCAGTCACCGTAGTACCTCGACTCACTGTCTACTCTCCGGCCAAGTTCCTCTTACTACAGGTCCCACAGGCTCCGTCTCATCGCACCCGAAGGGCGGCCTTCCTCCCGGTGGCTGTGGGCCTGTCCCTTGCAGGCTCCGCGCTGGCCATGGGGTTAGGAGAAGGGGCATTGTTCCATTCTCACCAAGCTCTGGCTTGCCTTTCCTCACAACTTCAGGCAGCCATCGAGGACTCAGCGGAGTCTCTAACATCTTTCCAACGACAGATCACCTCGGTCGCCCAGGTAGCCCTACAAAATCGGAGGGCGCTGGATCTACTTATGGCGGAGCGTGAAGAAACCTGCATCTTCCTACAAGAGGAATGCTGCTACTATGTCAACGAATCTGGACTGGTAGAAACGCGAATCGAAAATCTCCAAAAAATCAAAACCAGCCTCCAGAATTACAAGTTCTCAACAGAAGCCTCCGCATAGTGGTCGTCTTCCATGTACACCCTCCTATCCCCATTACTCGGTCCCTTACTGGTTATCTGTCTTGTTCTGCTCATTGCTCCTTGTTTTTTCCAGTTTCTCCAACGGCGGTTCCAAGAACTAACCCGAGTTACCATCAACCAGATAATGCTACAACCAGTCTTCCACGATAACACCATACCAACACCAGCCCCCCGGAAACAATCACGTCACTTCCCACCCACCAACCTCCATGGAAAGCTACGCCCTTCTGCCCACTTCCCAAACCCCCTAAAGAAAATCAGATCCCTCCGCCGCCCATTTTCAGCAGGAAGTAGCCAGAACGACCTCGTCGCCCTTTTTCCCTTTTTAGGGAGTCGGGAATGTTAGGTAGAAAGGGCCCATTCCCCATGCCCGGGACCCACATCCAGCGGACCGCCTCCGGAGCCCATCCCCTCTTGCCACATGGCTCTTCCTTCTTCTTTGTTTAACCTCCACCAGTCACTCCATAACACCTCACCTGTACTCCCCACCTTAGCCCGCCAAAGCTAAGCCAATCCCTGCACTCCACAATACTCCCCCTTCGCCCATGCCCAACCGCCACCAATCACTTCACAACGCCTTGCCTAAACAGGCCGCCGCCCCTATAAAAACCCTCTCCGGCAGCTGCTGGGTGCAGCTCTTCCCTCTCCCGCTCGAGTTGCCCGCAAACCCCAATAAACCTGGACTCGGCTTAACAACTCCTCACTCTCATTTGCTTTGGGAAGGGTCTCTGCGGGTCGCACAATTATAACATATTAATACCTGAAGAGGGAGACCTAGGCTTCTCAGATCAACTTGCCCTTTGACTATCATGCTGCATTTCAATAGAAGAAAAGGCTGACCGACTGGTGCCTCCGGTTTTACCTTCCCATAGGTGACAGGCCAGGCCTTGGGGAAACTCTCCAGAAGGCATTATTTTTCCTTAAAACAAGATCAAACCAGAAACCTTTTCACATGTGAGTCCTAAAACTGTAAACCGGAACCCTTTCATATGTGATTCCTGAAACTGTAAACCAAAACCTTTTCACATGTGAGTCCTAAAACTATGAACCTAAGATTCTTCCACGTGTGACATCTAAAGTGTAAGCCTATATAAAGGCAGAACCTTCTTTTGTTAGATGAGCTGGGTTTTCGACAAATTACTGCCTGGTCTCCTGGCTGAATAAATTCCTCCCTCCTTTATTCGGGTGTTGAAGAGATCAGTTTCCCGGCTACTCCTGCTACATACCCAGTTTTAACTAAAGTGGAACGAATTAAGTTGCCTCGTATATGGCTGATATAAATCAGTATAAGTTGTCACAAATTTATTGGAGGGCAAAATAGAAATCTGTATTAAGACACTTGCAGATATTTTCTGATTTTAAGCTATCAATTTCACTTCTAAAAATGTATCCTAGGAAAATTAAGACAAAGTTCCACTAGAATTTAGCAAAAGTGTAATATTTGCAGTGTTATTTACAATAGCAAAACATTTATAGTATGTGAGGGGCAGGGGAGAAGACTAAATATTCCACAACAGAAATTGGCATAAATCTATTTATCTAAAATAGATGATGATGTGACTGTGTGTGTATATATACATATATGTATATATGTGGAATCAGGCCTGGTCCCCACAGGAAACAGAAACACAAAAACACAGTATACGTGAAATAGGATAATTCAATAAGGGTTAATTTATATGCAGGAAGATAGGGCTAGTAGCAGCCGGGATATCATGACTACAGGCTTGAAAGCATGAGAGAGAGGACAGAGAATGCTGGTTATGTTAAGAGGTGCAGTAAATAACTTTTAATTGAGAAAAATAGCCAGCCCAAGGCAACCTTTCAGGGAGAGAGCCAAGGAAGTAAATACCCCATCTCACACCCCTCCTTTCTTTGCAGTCTACTGCTAGGGCCAAAATCAATAGGAACCTGTTGGCATGGCCCATATGTGTCAACTTATGTTGTGGATAGAAGTAGAGGTAGTGGTGAATGAGAAAGGGTTAGAGAATATTGGAAAATGGATCTGGAAGGGAATCAATCAGAAGTCATCTCATGCAGCCCATTCTTTTTGATTTGCAACATCTATTCTTGCATTTCATTAGAGTGAAACCTATATTTTCCCCACAGAGGAGTGCATGAAGTCCCATCAACTACTGTATCATTGCAGGATGATAAAATCTCATCATACTGTCACATAAAATATAAAATATTAATCAATGCCAAAGTTCATATACTACAATGTGGGAAAAGAGATTAGTTACACAAAATGTAGATGTGTTAGACCCCATTTCTATAGCTGGTCATAAGGGCTAAGTTGATTAGTATAGTTACCTTTGTCTACCACACATTACCTGTGCTTTTATCCTTTGATAGCATGCCAGCTGGATGGTAATCTTTACTAGGGGATGGTCCAAACTTTAATCTCTAAAGAATTTGAGTCTTTGATGTCTGGTTTACATTGCAATGATGCTGATTTTCATGGATTAGGACTATTGAGTACAAGAGAGAAATAAGACATGCTCTAGGAAATGCCCTAGCTCTCAACATAGTCCTTTTTGCCCTTATTGTGTAGCAATAACCCAGTTTCCCCCAATAATCAGAATAAATCACCTTCCCAGTATAGTTACCGCCTTTTATGTTTGTTGGTTCAATGGCATGATAAGCCCAAAATGGCCAGGTACCTCACTCAGCTTTCACTAATGGGGTCATAACTGCGTTTTTTGTTGCAAGGCTTTCTCTATTGGTCACTAGGATATCTAAACTCAGAGAATGGAGCAAAAATACTTTCAGTGAGTACAATAGAGTGTCCATTTCTGTTTATACTTTTTAATTTATGGATTTATACAATTATGGTGAAAAAAGCACCATTTATTGAGAGTTGCAAGGCATTCTTCCCAGCTGGCACTGTAATAGAACCTTCAGTAGTCCACTACACTTCATATAAAGCCAGATGCTTCTTGGTGAAGGCACCTAAAAAGGCCAGTGAACTCCATAAGAATTGGAAGATGTTATTGTACTTCCTTTACCGTATGTACCAGATATATATATAGGCAATATGTATATATAGGTATATATATATATACCGGTATATATACATACTGGTACATATATATATACCTATATATATATATATGTGTGTGTGTATATATGTGTGTGTGTATATATATATATATATATATATATATATATATATATATAGGCAATGCTATGTGGATACCACAGCAATAGATACCACAGCAATAGATAAAGCATTCTTTAGGTACAAAATGGTAGTGCTGGCCATGTGTTGGGCATGGAGGCCAAATTTATACTCCTAATATGTATTTATCACTGTGAGAATAAGACATTTTCCTTCCCATGGGGACAGTAATACAAAGTTATCAATCTGCCACCAACTATATAGCTTCTATCTTTGATAATATGACCACTCTATAAATGGGCATTTTAAAAAGAAGACGTTTAAGGCCGGGTGTGGTGGCTCACATCTGTAATCCCGCTACCACTTTGAGAGACCAAGGCGGTTGGATAATGAGGTCAGAAGTTCGAGACCAGCCTGACCAATATGGTGAAGCCCCATCTCTGCTAAAAACACCAAAATTATCCAGGAATGATGGCATGTGCCTGTAATCCCAGATACTCAGGAGGCGGAGGCAGGAGAATCACTTGAACCCGGGAGGAGGAGGTTGTACTAAACTGAGATTGCACCACTGCACTCCAGCCTGGGTGACAGAGAAGACTCCATCTCAAAAAAAAAAAAAAAATTGACTTTTAATATTATAATAATTTTAGACTTACAGGGAAGTTGTGAAGATAATACAAAAATTACCCATATAACCCACACCACTTTCTCTTATCATTAACATCTCAAATTAGTATGGTATATTTGTTGAAATTAACCCATATTGACACAGTATTATTCAAGTCCATACTAAATTCAGATTTCCTCAGTTTTTAGCTGTTATCCATTTTCTGTTCCAAGATACCATCCAGGGCCACATTACATGAATCATCATGTTTCTTTAGGGTTGTTCTCTTGACTGTGACAGCTTCTCAGACTTTCTCTGATAACCTTAACAGTTTTGAGGAGTGCTGGTCTGGTATTTTTTTTTTTAAGTATTCCTAAATTGGAATTTTTCTGATATTTTTCTCATGACTAGTGTTGTGGGGTTTTGAGAGGAAGGCAAAAGGATAAAGTCCTATTTTTATCACATTATATCCAAGAGTACATAGTATCAACATACATAGTATGTATATATGCTATCAATATCACTGTTGAGGTTGAACTGGATCACCTGGCTGAGGTAGTGTTTGCCAGTTTTCTCCACTGTAAAACTATGTATTTGTTTTCCTCCTTTTCATACTATAGTGCTTGAAAGAAAGTCACTATGCAGCCCATACTGATTCAATGGGGAGTTATGCTCTACCTTCTTGAGAACAGAGTATCTGCATAAATCTTCATGGGAGATTTATCTATTCACTCACATTTATTCATTTATTTATGTAAGTATTTAGTCATTAATATTATATACTTTGAGTTATAATACTACGTTATATATTTTGTTACTTAAGTTGTTCCAGATTTTGCTATTGAGAGGACTTTCAGTTGACTCCTATGTCCCTTTGACATAACCCATCAATGTGAAGGGTTTGTTTGGGTTTTTTAAAGTTATTTCATTACTTTCTAGCACATAAAATAATCCAACTCATTTTATATAATTTCCTGCCTCAGTCCTAGAATCATCAGTTACTTCAAGGATCTCTGGTTCCTTTTACTAGAGAATGTTTATAGAAAGCCAAATCTGGGTACCACATATGCTCATTGCTTGTGAGGATGGTTTTGCTTCAGGACCCTAATGCTGACAAGGAATTTATGTTTATATACTAACCTGTGAGTATATACACACCTTTAATATTTTTATAAGTAGCAATTTGTTTTATATTAAGCTAAATGTGAGTTCATATTGATGTCTCTAACTCTAATCCATTACCACACGGATCATTTTGGACTCCTTCCCTTGTATATGTGTAACCTACCACTTCAACAGTGAGAAACGTGGCTCCCGCCATTTACCATATACAGATAAGCCCAGTATACATATTACCATGATTTGAATGTACATGTTCCCCCCAAATCTGTATGTTGCAACCTAAGACCCAAGGTGGTAGTGTTAAGAGGTAGAACATTTAGAAGGTGATTAGGCAATGAGGACTCCACCCTTGTTGATGGGATAAGTACCCTTATAAAAGGGCTTGAGGCTGTGAGTTTGGACCCTTTTGCCCTTCTACCTTCTGCCACATAAGCATGCAGTAAGGTCTTCACCAGAAACCATATCTGTGAACAGCTTGTTCTTGAACTTCCCAGTCCCCCAAACTGTGAGGAAATAAATGTCTGTTCTGTATAAATTACTATACTCAGTCTCAGGTATTATGTTACAGCAGCACACATGGACTAAGATAGAAAATGGTACTGAGAAAAGGAAATATTGCTAGAACAAATACCTAAAAGTGTTGTTAGAACAAACACCTAAAAGTGTTGTTAGAACAAACACCTAAACATAAGCAAGTGGCTTTGGAACTGGGTAATGGGTAGAGGCTGGAAGAATTTTGAAGTTCATGCTAAAAAAAAAAAAAGCCCAGATTACCATAAATGGAATATTAACTGCAGTTCTGGTGAAGGCTCAGAAGTATAGAGCTGTACAGACAGCCTAAATCTTAGAGATATCTAAGTGGTCATGAACAGCATATTGGTAGGAATATGGATGGTAAAGGCTAACTGATGAGGTTTTAGATGAAAATGAAGAACAAGATATTGGAAACTGAAAGACCATCCTTGTTACAACGTGGCTGAAATTTTCTTGATGCCCTAACGCTTTCTTAAAGGCAGAACTTGTGAACAACGAACTAGACTATTTGGTGGAAGAAACATCTAAGCACATAATTCAGAGTGTTGCATGGCTTCTCTTGATTACTTATAGAGAAATGCAAGAATAAAGAAATGATTTAAAGATAGAATTTATAATTAAAAGGAAACTACTTAAATATTTAGAAAATTTTCAACCTGGCTAAATTATGAAGAATAAAAAAGCATGTTTAGAAGAGAATATCAAGGATGTGACTAACTGACCATTTGATATGGAGATTAGTATGGTTAGAAAGAAGCCAGAGGCTATTCATCAGAACAATGGTAGAATGACCCCAAAGGCATTTCTGAGATTTTTGTGGCTTCCCCACCCATTACAGTTCCAGAATGCCAGGGCCTCTAGAGCAGGACAGTTCTAAAAGAGGGGCTCAGGGCCCCCATAGAAACTTGAGAGAGTTGTTGCCCTGGGCTGCCTCAAGTCTCTGCTTCTCACATTCTGATACAGCACTCTTTGGCCACCCCAGCTGTGGCTCAAGTGAGTCCAAGTGCAGCTCAGACCATCACTCCAAAAGGCACAGACTAAACCTTGATGGTATCCAAATAGGGCTAATTCTGCAGGTGCACAGTGTGCATGGGCTCTGGAGGCATACTTACCTCCACCTAGATTTCAACAGATGCTTCTGGGAACCTCAAAGCCCAGGCAATGGATTGCTATAGAGGCAGGTCTGCCACAGAGAGCTGCCATTTACAACAATGCTTTGTGTATCGAAGAGGTCAGAACCACAGCTGAGAGCCCCACCTAGGGCAATGCTTAGCAGATCCATAGACGTGGGGCTACCCCTGAGACTGCAGACTTCTAGAGTCATCAGTGTACTGAGTTTCAGCCTAGGAGAGCTAGTTACCTGCTCCAAACTATGAAAACTGTGACATGGGCTGTATCCAGCAAAGCCTCCCATGGAGGTGTAGAGACCAAACTCCCACTCCAGTGTTTCCAGAATGTGGGCAAGGAGTCAAGATTATTCTTCAGCTTCAAAATTTAATGTTGACCTCCTCCCATTGCCCCACCCCTACTCCCATAAAAAAAATTTAATGTTATTTGCTCTTTTGTGTTTAGATCTTACTTAGAATCTATCATTCCTTTGTTCTTCCCTGTTTCTCCCTTTTGGATTGGAAATGTCTGCCCTATACCTGTCTGATTATTGTATTTTGCAACACATAGCTTGTTTGATTTCACAGGTTCACAGCTGGATATTAGTTTGCCTCAGGATGAATCATATCTTGAATCTCACCTGTATCTAATTTAGATGAGACTTAAAGTTGGTGCTGGAATAAAGCAAGATTCATGGGGCTATTGTGATGGAATGAATATATTTTGAATGTATGTTAGAAAGATGTGAATTTTGGGGGGCCAGGGATGAAATGTTATGGTATGAATGCATGTGTCCCCTCAAAATGCATATGTTGAAACCTAAGACTTATGTGATAATATTATGAGGTTGTGTTTTTAGGAGGCAACTGAGCCATGAGGACTCCACCTTCATGGATGGGATTAACACCCTTATAAAAGGTCTTAAGTTCATGAATTCAGCCTCTTTGCCATTCTGCCTTTCTGCCATGTAAGGATGCACTAAGAAGGACTTCACCAGACACCAAACCTGTCAGCACCTGGATCTGATTTTCCAGCCTCCAGAACTGTGAGAAAATAAATCTCCATTCTTTATAAATTTTTTAGTCTTAGGTATTTTGTTATACCAACACAAATGAATTAAGATGGAAATATGGCAATATAGAAATTATTAGCTCATATCCCCATGTGTAAAAACTTTATTAACTAGAGTACAGTGCTTATGTATATATTTTTTTTTACTTTTGCCTTATAGAATCCACTCATTCTCAAAGTGTCTTAGGTCACCACTTTTTCCTCCTACCCAGTTCAGTGACGTTCTTTTACATATTTGCAATACAGTTAGATTCTATATTTTATTCTGGGATTACGTGGCCTCCTACATAATTTTATTAAATAATTTGCATATGTTAATGTTTATTCTTTGTGCTTGAAAGTTCGAAGTTTCTTGACAAATGTATAATGTCATATAGCCACCATTATTGTATCATACAAAATAGTTTCACTCCCCTGAAAATCCTCTATGTTCCACCTATTCATATCTCCCTTTTCCCTATCCCATGAAACCACTAATATTTTTACTGTCTCTACAGTTTTTATTTATCCAGGGTGTTATATAATTTAAATTATGCAGTATTCTGATGGTTAATTTTTATGTGTCAAGTGGACCAAGCTAATGGATGTCCAGATAGCTGGTAAAATATTTCTGGATGTGTCTGTGTCTAGAAAAACTTAACTTTTCATTTGGTAGACTGAGTAAAGAAGATTGTCATCACCAATGTGGGCAGGCATCATCTACTCTATTAAGAACCCAAATAGAACAAAAGGCAAAGGAAGAGTGAATTTGCTCGCTCTTCTTGAACTGGAAAATCCATTGTCTATTTTCTCCCTCCCTGGGAAACTGGAACTCCTGATTCTCAGTTTTTCAAACTCCAAGACTTAAACCAGTGCTGCTCACCCCAACCCCACCTCACACTATGAGTTACATAACTGGCTTCCTAAATTCTCAGGCCTTCTAACTGAAACCGAATTACACCACTAGGTTTTCTGGTTCTCCAGCTTGCAGATGTCAGTTCACAAGAATTTTTGGCCTCATAACCATGTGAGTGAATTCACTAATTCCCATAATAATCAATCTCTCTCTCTCTCCACCCCTCCCCCATTGGTTCTGTTTCTCTGAAGAATCCTGGCTTATATGGATTTTGGTACTGACAGTGATTTTAGAGGAAAATAACTTTCAGGATGAATTTTCTGAATTAATTCTGGGGTTTCTGGAATTGGCTCTCTAATCTGATTAGATTTAAAGATGTTACAAGTCTTTTTCCAGTAGCAAAAATATCACTGATAGTTCATGGCATGAATTGTTTATAACGATACACAAAATATCTGCATTAGATATTCCTAGTTAACCACTTAAAGCAAGGTGTTAAATGATTCTGTTTATGATAGTCTTGAACATATTTGGAATAATAAGGAATATAATGGCATTGGTTGGTTGCTCCTAATGTTGTTAGACAAAGTGGTGAAATGAAATAGTGAGCTCAGGGAATAAAATTCCCACCGCAAGCACTGCATAAATTACTCAAGAGCTTCTGGGTATGCCCCAAGGGAAAACCTGATCTCTTGTAGCCACAGGGCTGAAATTGCTGGAAATAAAATGCAGGACTTCATCTTAAGATTGACTGAATTACAATGTAAATTGAACTCCCAGCCTTGCAGAATATTTACTGTTAAAGTGAGGGCATTGATTGGTAAAGAATGGGATCCTGTAAGTTGGGATGAGGATGTGTGAGAAGACCCTGATAAAGCAGGGGACACTGAGCGCCTAAATTCTGATGAGACTTCTTTGCCAGTAAAAGAGCTTTCTTCACATTCATTGGAAGCAGCCTCCCCATCCCCAGTGGAATTGTCCTCCCAATTCACAATAGTGTTGGCCTTTCTCACCTCTGTCTGGGTAGATTAACCCTGCATTGCCTTAGAAAATTTTAATGGCCTCCACTGAGGCAGTTTCCATGCAAGACAATTCTGATTTTCCTCATGACTTACCTCCACCATCCCTCTTTGTGTTTAGACCTATAACTAGACTCAAGTCACAGAAGACTTCTAAAGTCGAAGTACAAAGTGTGACCCATGAGGAGATGTACTATACTCCAAAAGAACTTCTTGATTTCTCTAATTTATACAAGTAGAAATCCAGGGAATACGTATGGGAAAGGATTAATATCCTAATATGGGATAATGCTGAAAGGAACATAATGTTAGATCAGGCCGAATTTATTGTTTTGGGCTCCATAATGAGGGAATCTGCATTTAATGTTACAGAATGGGAAGTTAGAAAGGACTTTGGTTGGTTGGCTGAAACATGGACCAAAAGATGGCCCACCACAAGTGAATTAGAAATGCCCAATCTTTCTTGATTTAATGCAGAGAAAGAATGTTAGAGTGCATTTTTTATTTGAGATTTACTTAATCACATCAGAAGAGTCCAGGCACCATGCCTTTCACCAATATATTGAGGACTAAATTTTTAAGAGGAGCTCCAGTATTCTTGAAGAGCTCCATGATCAATCTTCTGTATAGGTCAGAACTTACAGTGGGAACTACAGTCACTCAATTAGAAAACCTAAATGAAATAGGAGTAATTGGATCCCGGACTGGCAAAGCCAAGAGGCAGAACTAAATCACCAAAGGCAAGTTGAGGTTAGTTACTATAATGAACAGCAATATTAAGTTAGTTGAATATACAAGTCTAGAATTCAGTGAATAAATTGAGGTTGAAGATAGGCCTTTAGAAGTCATAAGTATATATATGATATTGGTATTAGTCAGTGTTCTCCAGAAAAACAGAATAGGATACACACACACCCCCACCCACACACACCCACACATACACACGATTTGTTATAAGGAATTGTCTCACATACAATTACGGAGGTTGAGAATGCTCATGATCTGCCATCTGCAAGCTGGAGACCCAGGAAAGTTAGTAGTATAATTCAGACCAACTATAAAGGCCTGAGAAGCAGGGGAGCCAATGATGTAAATCTCAGTCTGAAGGTAGAAGAAGATGAGGTATGATGTACCAGCTGAAGCAGTAAGGCAAAATGACAGGGGCAACTTCTCTCTTTCTCCACCTTTACTCTATTCTGACCTTCAATGGATTGTGTGATGCCTACACTCATTAGGGAGAACCACTTACTTAGTCCACCAACTCAAATGTTAATCTTATTTAGAAACATTCTCATAGACATATCCAGAAATGTTTAATCTGATGTCTGGGCATCTGCAATCCACTCAAGTTGATGTATAAAACTATCACAGTATCTAAAGCAATGGGACAATTCAGATCACCTAAGGAATGAGAGCAGATGGAGGAAAATAATGACAAGAAAATAAAGGTGTGGTACACTTCAGTGTTTGGGGGTTTGATAAATGAGGAAAAGCCAAAGTATAGAAAAGGAGGAAACAAACAGTGAGGTTAAAAAATTTTTTAAGAATAGTGTTCTGAAGGCCAAATGAACAAAGGTGTTTCAAGGAGGAAGGAGTGATCAATATTGTAAATGCCACTGCTGAGTTAAACAGATGAGGACTAATAATTGACTATTGGATTTGGCAACATGGAGGTCATTTGTGACTTTGCCAAAAGTGGTTTCAGTGGATGAGTATATAGTATATATTTAATCAGAAAAGAAAGCAATACTTTAGTGTCACCTTATAGAACCTATTTTAGTGTAGTGTGCTGACAAAAGCACAGGGTTAATAATTAAATAACTTGCTTCCATCAGAGCTATGGCTGCAATGGGACAAACAGAAGGAATATCATTTCATCTTCTATGGTCTTGCTTTCTGTATTTATAAAATTAGGAGGCACATATAGTTTTAACATAATGGAGCAAAGTAATTTCCACACTCTTCTCTTGAAAACCATCTCTAAACACAAGGATAAAACAAAAGAGAAACACAAATTTCACCTTCAATAAAACTAGAAGAACTTTTAACCTCAAACTACAATATGGATGGAAAAACAATGGAGAAATGATAAATAATTTAGCAAATTGGTGATATATAGCCAGTTCATCTTGAATTGCTCTAAACAGGCTAGAAATTGGGGGCACTAGACAGCACCGACAGCAGGAGTCAGGCAGGGGAGTAATATCAGTAGGAATGATGAGAATTTTAATGTCATCATACCTGCCCTTTCCCACTCTCACAAAGTATACGTGATATATTTTTCTGGGTTATTTGAACCAAAGAGATTCTGGAATTGGCTATCCCAGAATCTGTAATTGGCTAACACATAAGGAAGAACAGGAATGAAATGCCAGAGCATAAAAGGGAACTGAGTGAGAGTTTACATACTAAAGATAAAACTCTAGTCCCCTACTTTTAAATGAGACAACAAAGGCAGGCAGCCTCAGATACCACAGCCAGTTGATTGGAAGACTGTTTGCTGATTAGACTAAACTTCTCTAGAGAGAAGATCCATAAATACTGAAATTTTGGGATTTTCAGTGAATAATCTGTCTGGCCATTTAATTGAGAAGTCCATTCATGAACAAGGCCCACTCATGGTCAAAGAGCTTCCAATCAACTCATTGTTACCTCAGTTTTAATATGAATGGTCTACCAATGATTATCAGATGTTTGGGGAAAGGCATCAACATGAAAGAGACAAGAAAACAGAGAGAAAATGCGGAGAGCAAAGGAATTAAATTTTTATTATCAGAGATTAAGAATGAGTTCTGGGCCGGGCGCGGTGGCTCAAGTCTGTAATCCCAGCACTTTGGGAGGCCGAGGCGGGTGGATCACGAGGTCAAGAGATCGAGACCATCCTGGTCAACATGGTGAAACCCCGTCTCTATTAAAAATACAAAAAATTAGCTGGGCATGGTGGCTTGTGCCTGTAATCCCAGCTACTCAGGAGGCTGAGGCAGGAGTATTGCCTGAACCCAGGAGGCAGAGGTTGCGGTGAGCCGAGATCGCGCCATTGCACTCCAGCCTGGGTAACAAGAGTGAAACTCCGTCTCAAAAAAAAAAAAAAAAAAAAAAAAAAAAGAATGAGTTCTAAGAAATTATAAATACGATTAAAAATAAGAAATTTAGGTCAGGCACAGTGGCTCACACCTGTAATCACAGCACTTTGGGAGGCTGAGGTGGGTGGATCACAAGGTCAGGAGTTTGAGATCAGCCTGACTAACAAGGTGAAACCAGTCTCTAAAAAAAAAAAAAAAAAAAAAAAAGTAAAAAATAAGAAATTTAAGTTAAAAATTGGAACTTTCAGTCATGGACATTTCTTAGAAATTGGAACCAAAAGGCCAAAAGATTTACAATTAGGAGGGTTCCCCCACGAAGTCATGCATCTTTTCCTCAGAAAGAAGATCCAAGTTAATGGTGAATGGACATGTTCTGAATGGAAAACTGAGAGAAGAGAGCCTGTCGAAGTGACCATGGAAAGAAGCTAGAATACAGAAAAAGAAAAGCAGCAAGAGTCTGGCACAGGTGGAACCTCAAGGAACTCTGAGTCTCGTGGAAAGAGTAGGTGCATGTTCTTATCTGCTCCCCTCACCCTGTGATATTCTACTGACTGTCAAACGGCTGGGGAGTCCCTCTGCCCTTGTGATCCAGGGCAATACTAGTGGTGCCATCTTCCCAGGGACAGAGAATTAGATGGCTAGCTCATGCAGGTGTGCCCATACTCCTCAGACCTGAACCGAGATGGTGGGTACCATACTGGGTGTGTATATGTCATGGGTCACTGTTTTGCCTGGTGAATTATCTGCTCTTAAGTCACCACACCACCAGATTCTCTACAAATATACCCCCAAATGTACTCTGACTTACAGGGGACTAGCAGATCCCCAGGGAGCTTTAGGACCTCTGGAGATCTAACCATCAATTCGGGTTGCCCCTAAGGTAAAAGGAGGGCAGCCTGCTAAAGGTCCCCTCGGGCCAAAGAAATGTGGGTGTGGCAGCAACTGCTGAAATGGCAATACCGACAGCCAGGAACAGACATGAAAAGGGGATCATTTCCCATCCCTATCCACTGTTGTAGATGCAGAAATGGTTCTTCCTACTGGGAGTTGGCAGGTATGCATTCAGAGAAAGTGCTTGTTGTGCTTTTTGTGGCACCTACTGGACTGCAGCCTGAGCTGCATCACCAAATAAAAAGCTTGCTGCCGGAAAAATAAGCTTCCTGAGATCTATGTACCCTCATCCCACAGGAGATAGTATGTTGAGTCATACACCTAGTATATCACTGTAACAAGCAGCATCTGACAAAGCCATCACACGGAAGCTATCCACAACCAAGGGACCCATACAGAGCTTTGGCCCCTTGCAAGCACAAAAACAAAGCCAAATGATCACACACAACACATGTCACAGTAATACCCTCAAGGAAAAAAAATAATAAAAATGTCACCAGGCACAGTGGCTTATGCCTGTAATCCCAGCACTTTGGGAGGCTGAAGCAGGGGGATCACCTGAGGTCAGGAGTTCAAAACCACTTTGACCAACATGAAGAAACCATGTTTCTACTAAAAATACTAAATGTGGTGGCACATGCCTGTAATCCTGGGCAACAAAAGTGAAACTCCATCTCAGAAAAAAAAAAAAAGTCTCCTTCAAACAATAGCAAATTCAAGATGTAGTAGCTTCCTCAGATCAGAAGGAATCACTGAAACACCTCTGGTAGTAAAAAAGTCAGAGTGTCTTGACACCTCCAAAAAATCACACTAGCTCTCTAGCAAAGGATTCTAAAGAATGAAAATTCTGAAATAATAGACAAAGAATTCAAAATATGGATTGCAAGGAAACTCAATGAGATCCAAGAGTATGTGTAAATACAATGCAAAGAAACCAAAAAAATGATTAGGGGTATGAAAGATGAGACAGCTAGATTTAGAAAAAAAACAAATAGAAATTCTGAATTAAAAAAATTCACTAAAGGAATTTCAAAACACAAGTTGAAAGCTTTAATAATAGACTCGACTGAACAGAAGAGGGAATGTCAGAGCTTGAATATTGGTTGTTTAAATTAATTCATTCAGACAAAAATAAATATTTTTTTAAATGAACAAAGTATTTAAGAAATGTGGAATTATGTAAAGCAACCAAACCTATGATTGATTGGCATTCCTGAGAGACAAAAAGTAAAAGTAAGCAACTTGGAAAATGTATTTGAGGGAAATATCAGGAAAAATTAAGGAAAATTTCCCTAATCTTGCCAGAGAAGTTGATATCTAGATACAAAAAATTCAGAGAAAACCTGTGAGACACTATAAAAAGACAACCATTCCCATGGCATTTAATCATCAGAACATCCAAGATTAAGGCAAAAGGAAAAATGTTAAAGGCAGCTGGAGAAAAAGGCAAAACTATCTATAAATCAAATCCTATCAGGCTAACAGCAGACCTCTCTGGAGAAACCACACAAGCCAGAAGACATTGCGGGCCTACTTTTAGCCTTCTTAATAAAAAAAATACCAGCCAAGAATTTCATATCCTTATAGGAATATCATATCCTGAAAAAGTAAGCTTCATATATGAAGAAGAAATTAAGTATTTCCCAGACAACCAAACACTAAGGAAATTTATCACCACCAGAATGGCCCTACAATAAATGCTCAAAGGAGTTTTAAACATGGAAAGGAAAGAATAGTACTTGTTACCATAAAAGCACACATAAATATGAAGTTTACAATACTCATGTAGCAATTATATAATTGAGACTACAAAACAACCACCTAAAAACACTATGACAGAAGCAAACCTCATATATCAATATTAACCTTGAACATAAATGGCCTAAATGCATCACTTTAAAGACATAGACTGGCAAATTGGATCCAAACTTCTGCTGCCTTCAAGATCCATCTCACATGTAATGACTCCCACAGGCTCAATGTAAAGAGATGGAGGAAGATCTGTCATGCAAAGCTAGAGGGTTCAATTAACAAGAAGATTTAACTATTTACATATGTGCACCCAACATGAAACATCTAGATTTAGAAAACAAATACGACTACACCTAATAGAAAAGACTGTCATACAATAATATTGGGGGACTTCAACACTCCACTGACAGCACTAGACAAATAATGGCAACAAACTAACAAAGAAAATTAGGACTTAAGTTGAAATCTTCAACAAATGGACCTAATATATATCTAGAGAATACTCCACCTAACAATCACAGAATATACAGTTTTTTAATCTGTGCATGGAATATTCTTGAAAATTGAACACATGCTTAGTCATGAAGCAAGTCTCAATAAATTTGAAAAATCAAAATCATATCAAGCATCTTGGACCACAGTGGAATAAAATTAGAAATCAATACCAAGCAGAACTCTCAAAATCATATAAGTACATGGAAACTAAACAATTAGTTCTTGAATGACTTTTGGGTAAAAAGTAAAATTTAGGCAGGAATTAAACAAAATGGAAATAAATGAAAATAGAGACACAACATACCAAGACCTCTGAAATACAGCAAAAGTAACATTAAAAGGAAAGGTTATAGTGCTAAATGCCTACATAAAAAATACAGAAAGATCTCAAATTAACAACTTAATGTCACACCTAAAGGAACTAGAAATACAGGAGCAAACAATCTCAAAGCTAACACAAGAAAATAAGTAATACAAATCAGAGCAGAACTAAGTGAAATTCAGAAAAAAAAAAAACATACAAAGGATCAATAAAAGGAAAAGTGAGTACTTTCAAAGGATAAACAAGATCAATAGACCACTAGCTAGATTAACCAAGAAAAAAAGAGAAAAGATTCAAATAAGCAAAATCAGAAATGACAAAGTTGACATTACAACTGATACCAGAAAATCACAAAAAGATCCTCAGAGACTACTATAAATATCTATGCACATACTCTAGAAAACCTAGAAAAAATGGATACATTCCTGGAAAACATTTGATAAAATCTAACATCTATTTATGTTAAAAAACCCTCAATAAAGTATGCATCAGAGGAACATATCTCAAATAATAAGAGCCATAGATGACAAACCCACAGCCAACATTCATACCAAATGGATAAAAGTTAACAGCTTCTTCCTAAGAACTGGAACAAGATGAGGATGTCCACTCTCACAACTCCTATTTTACACAGTACTATAAGTTCTAGCCCGAGCAATCAGGCAAGTGAAAAAAAATAAAAGGCATCTAAATTAGAAAAGAAGAAGTCAAATTATGTCTGTTCACTGATAATATAATCCTATATCTACAAAACCCTAAAGATACATCCGAATGACTCCTAAACCGATAAATGACTTCAGTACAGTTTCAGGATACAAAATGAACATTAAAAAACCGGTAGCATTTTTATACACCAACAATATTCAAGCTGGTAACCAAATACAGAACTCAATCTGATTTACAATAATCACACACAAAATAACCCCTAGGAATACATTTAACAAAGGAGGTGAAAGATCTCTACAAGGAGGACTATAAAACACTGTTGAAAGAAACTGTAGAGGACACAAACAAATGGAAAAACATTCAATGCCCATAGATTGGAAGAATTAATATTGGTAAAATCACCACACTTCCTAAAGCAATGTACAGATTCAACACAATTCCTATCAAATTATCAGCATTATTTTTCACAGAACCAGAAGTAAAAATTCTAAAATTCACATGAAACAAAAAAGAGCCTCAATAGCCAAAGCAGTTCTATGCAAAAGGAACCAAGCCAAAGCCATCACATAACCCCAATTCAAGCTATAATACAGGATATAGTAACCCAAACAGCGTGCTGCTAATACAAAAATAAACACATAAATCAATGGCATAGAATAGAGAACCAAGAAATAAATCCACACACTTATAACCAACTAATCCTTGACTAAGTCAAGAAAAATAAACAGTGGGGAAAGGACATCTTATTCAATAAATGGTGTTAGGAAAGTTGGCTAACTATATGCAGAAGAATGAAACTGGACCCCAACGCAAAAATAAGATCGATTAAAGAATTAAATGTGATACCTTAAATGATAAAAATATAAGAAAAAAATACCTAGGAAAAACTATTCTGGATATTGGGCTAGAAGAATTTATGACTAAGAACTTGAAAGCAAATGCAACAAAATGAAACTTGACAATTGGGACTTAATTAAAGAGCTTCTGCACAGCCGAAGAAACTATCGCCAGAGTAAACAAACAACCTTCAAAATGGGAGAAAATATTTGCAATCTATGCATCCGACAAAGGACTAACACCCAGATCTGTAAGTAACTTAAATCAACAAAAGAAAACAAATAACCCCATTAAAAAGTAGGCCAAGGATACAGACACTTCTCAAAAGAAGTCAGACAAGCAGTCAACAAATATGAAAATATGTTAAGCATCACTAATCATCAGACAAATGCAAATTAAAACCACAATGAAATATCATCTCACACCAGTCAGAATGGCTATAATAATAGGTCACAAAATAAGACATTTGAGTGAGGATGTGAAGAAAAAGGAATGCTTATACAGTGGTGTTAGGAATATAAATTAGTTCAGCCTCTATGAACAACAGTAGGAATATTTCTCATAGAATTGAAAACAGGCTGGGTGTGGTGACTCAAACCTGTAATCCTAGCATATTGGGAGGCCGAGGCAGGTGGATCGCTTGAGGTCAGAAGTTTGAGACCAGCCTGGCCAACATAATGAAATCCTCTCTCTACTAAAAATTCAAAAAATTAGCTGGGCATGGTGACAGGTGCCTGTAGTCCCAGCTACTCAGGAAGCTGAGGCAGGAGAATCCTTGAACCTGGGAGGTGGAGATGCAGTGAGTCGAAGTCACACCACTGCACTCCAGCCTGGGTGACAGAATTAAAGTCTGTCTTAAAAAAAAAGAAAAAAAGAATTAAAACTAGAACTACTATTTGATCCAGCAATTCCACCACTGAGTATCTGCCAAAAGGAAAAGAAATAGTCTCATCGAAATGAAACCTGCACTTGTATAGTCATCACAGCACTATTCACCATAGCAAAGTCATGGAATCAAACTAAGTGTCCATCAATGGTGTATGGGATAAAGAAAATGTATGTACATACCACAGAATACTATGCAGCCATACAATAATAAAATCATGTTCTTTGCAGAAACATAGGTGCAGCTGGAGGCCATTACTCTAAGTGAACTAACTTAGAAAATCAAATAGTGCACATTCTCCCTTATAAAGGGGACATAAAGAAAGGGTACATATGCACATAAGATGTGCTCCAAAAGTGGGGAGGAGGGAAAGGGCAAGGGTTGTAAAATTACTTATTGGGTGCTTTGTTTACTATTTGGGTAATGGGTTCACTAGAAGCCCAAACCCCAGAAGTATGCAATATAACCATGTAACAAACCTGCATATGTACCCAATGAATCTTTTTTAAAAAGGACTTAAAAAAACAATAGTCAAATAAGAGTTTCACAAAGTAGCCGGCCGCGGTGGCTCAAGCCTGTAATCCCAGCACTTTGGGAGGCCGAGGCGGGTGGATCACGAGGTCAAGAGATTGAGACCATCCTGGTCAATATGGTGAAACCCCGTCTCTACTAAAAATACAAAAAAAAATTAGCTGGGCATGGTGGCGCGTGCCTGCAATCTCAGCTACTCAGGAGGCTGAGGCAGGAGAATTGCCTGAACCCAGGAGGCAGAGGTTGCAGTGAGCCGAGATCGGGCCATTGCACTCCAGCCTGGGTAACAAGAGCAAAACTCCGTCTCAAAAAAAAAAAAAAAAAAAAAAAAAGAGTTTCACAAAGTAATAATTTCTTTGCCAGAGTAATTTTCTCTACTATGTAAAATATAATTCAAGAACATTTCCTAAAATGGGCAGACTTTAGTCACCAACTGCAAGAGCCCCACAAGTGTTTAGTATCAGGGATTTTTAAAAAGTCAATTGCAGTGCATTTTCATTGGAACCCCAGAATACCAGAGATAAAAAGAGCGTCCTGAAATATACTAGAGAAAAACTTAGATCTCTAACAAAGCACATAAAATAAGGATAATATTTAACTTTTTAGCAATGTTAGAAGTTGGAAAACAATAGAAGCATATCTAACCCAGATATAAGGGAGGAAAAATAGTTTTTTTCTCTATGCTTCATAGTTCTTAGTTGGGAAGAACCCCTGTAATCAAGACAGATTATCAAGAGAAAAACAACAAAAAAGTAATAACATGTATAACTCATGTGTACATAAAAAATACCCAAGAGAATGTGAAATCTCAAAGAAATGGCTTTGACTTCAAGCTTAACTATTAGCAATGGAAACAGAGAAAGAAGGTGAGAGAGGCCTGTAATGGGAAGACGTCCAGGAAAGGTATAATAAACAAGGGTAAAATTTATGTTGTAGATTTAACTCCAGCATTCTCAATTGATAAGAATCTCGAGTGATTTAGCCTTCCCTCTCCTCCTGATGTAGAGAGGGAGACACCCTTAGAAATGGAAATTTCTTTTATAGATGTAAATTTCTCTTACAAAAGGCTAATGTTTACTCTAATTTTACAGTTTCTTCTGTGTCTGCAGTTCATCAAAATAATGAGCTCAAAATAATCCTTCTGCTTAAGAGAGAGATATTTTGGAGTGGCATATTTTGGTCTGCTACATAGACAAATCAAAGATAAACAGTAGAGACATAATTTTCAGAAACGTGGAGGTAAACAGCAGAAGAAATGGCTAAAAGCCCTCTGGAAAATAGAGTAGAAAGGAGAGTAGGAACTGCTGTTTGCTTGTTTTGTTATAAGCCCAGCACATCTATTTAACTTTTCAAACTATCAGAGGTGTAAATGAAAATTGTTTTTCAAAATATGGTGTGAAGCCTAGATTGAATAATCTTTGAGATTACTGCCAGTTTATAAAGTGTTTGTGTGCATTAGCTGTGTTGCAGTTGGCACAGTATAACATTTTCTCTTGCACAGAAGCATGGAAATTATTTTGTAGAGGCCAAGTGGAGTGGGGGAATTCCCTTTCATCCTCTGAAGGTTTACTGAAAAATCAACTCACAAAAGAAGATTAATTGGATAAAAGGCATAGAAATGTATTAATGTTCACACAGGGGAGAACTACAGAGTGATTACCCCATATCCCAATGTGGCCCAGACACTTATATAACCTTATTTTAGGGTGGGTCAATACAAGTAATTCTATTGGGGGCCAATGAGTGATTTCCAGGGAGAATGAATGGATTGAGGAAGAGATATTAACTTGTAAATTGTTCTCTTTAGAAATTGAATGAGACTGAGAGACATATAATATCTTGTTAAGGAATCTGTTCAGGTGTGGTTATATTCTTGGTCTCCTTTTCTTCAGTAGATAGAGAACAGGGAGAGAAAGGAAAAACAATTGTTCTCCCTGGGTCCATTAGGTCTTTATATAGATAGGGAAAAAGTCTCTTCTGGTGTCTGTTGATCATTAAGGGCCTTTAATTCAAAATACTAATTATTCAAGGGAACATGTTTTTGGGGTAAAGTTTCCTGCACTTCTTCAAATATCAGTATAAGGTGTGATTCTTCTCCAAAACAGCACAATGATTGTTAAATGCCAGGCATTTTAAATAATCGATAACTGATTATTGTTAAAATGCACACTCTGAATGAAGAGAATCCCTAAACAGGCTTTGTGTGAGCAACATGGCTGTTTATTCACCTGTGTGTGGGCAGGCTGAGTCCAAAAAGAGAGTCAGCAAAGGGTGGTGAGATAGGAGTTGGTTTTATAGGTTTGGAGTAAGCAGTGGCAAATTACAGAAGTTAGAGTTTAGGGTGGGTTTTTGTAAGCTGGGAGGAGGTCATAGTCTCTGGAATCACAGGGTTGACCAAAGTTGGTTACAAAGTCCAATGGCCTTGTCAAATGAGGTCAGAATAAGAAACAATAGAAAAATGTCTTAAGTGAGTTAGATGCCACAGGGGTTGATCATTCTTCCACTTTTCATGGCCTTGCAGTTACTTCAGGTTTTTCTAATTCCGGAAGGCCCTCCAGAGGTGTGTGCAGGTCATGGGAGTTGCCGCAGTGTCCATGGTGCCATCAATCAGCCTAAAAGCCCTTACATTATCACAGTAATCCTGCATGTTAGTTAAGATTTAGAAACTAAGGTTCAGCAAGATCAAGCTACTTGTCCATCCTAACAATTACTTAATGGCCAAGAGGAGTTTTTAAATAGGTTAATTTGACTACAAGATCCAGAGTACTGTCTATAACATAGACTGCTACTTAACCTTAAGATATTATACAAATACATAAGAGCTGTTTGGGCTTTGTATGTAAGATGATGAAAATGTACCTCTATTGGACATATAGTTTCAGGCACCACAACCTTCTAGGTGACACTAAAATAGCCAAGTGAAGAAAAAGAAAAGAGTGCACACATTCACAAAATTAAAACACAGACATAAAAACATATTGAGGAAGAATTTAAATGGTGATGAAGGCTAAGAATAATTACTATTATAAAGTACCTGTTGCACATGTAGAAAGATATTTCAAATGATAAATGATCTCTCTACTCATTTTCTTTTCTGTTTTTTTCTTTGAGATGGAGTCTCACTCTGTCACCCAGGCTGGAGTGCAGTGGCATGATGTTGGCTCACTGCAACTTCCACCTTCTGGGTTCAAGCGATTCTTCTGCCTCAGCCCGAATAGCTGGGACTACAGGCACCGGCAACCATGCCCAGCTACTTTTTTTATTTTAGTAGAGATGGGGTTTTACCATACTAGACAGGCTGATCTTGAACCCCTGACCTCAGGTGATCCACCTGCCTTGGCCTCCCAGAGTGCTGGAATTACAGGTGTGAGCCATCACGTCAAGCCTTCTCTACTCATTTTCTATAGGGTATTCAGTAAAACTGATCAGGAGAAATTAAGAATAAGGTTGGAATTTATTATAATTTTATAACTTTTGTTAAAAGAAAAACTTTAGACAAATTAAATTGAACAGAGTTTAACTGAACAAAGATTGATTCATGAATTGTGCAGTGCCCAAACCAGGAAAGGTTCAGAGAAGCTCTACATTGCCACATGGTTGGAGAGCATTTAAAGGCAGATAAAAGAAAGTGATGAACAGAAAATGGAAGTGAGGAACGCAACAGTCTAGATTGGTTGCATCTTGGTCTTTACCTTATTTAAACATATTTTAAAGAGTTGTCCACTTTTGATTGGCTGAAACAGTGATTGGTACATGAGTAGGTCAGTCTGCTTACACATCCAATTAGGTTCCAGTTCATTATTAATAGAGAAACTTTTAGGCCAAACTTAAAATACGTAAGGAGCTTTAGTTTTAGGCTAAACTTAACAATCTGCCCCCTACTTCCTTGGGGAACCCTCTCAATTTTGAGAGGTTGACCAAAAATAGTTATTGATACTCAATAAGTAATCTAGAGCAAGTCTACTATCTAGTACAACTTTAACAAAAGAATTTGAAGAAGTCTGTTGTATAACCACAGCCTTTGCAAGAGAATCTGCTATAGATTCTATTATGAAAGATAAATTTCTAATCATTTCATTTACTCCAAACCATGGAAAATAAGATCCAATAAATGATGCCCATCCAGAAGGGTGAAGGCCTCCTGGCAATGTTCTCTTTAACATTATGATGTAGGTTAAGAGGAGTGGAACAATGTTCTCCTTCTGACTGATCATGGAGCAAGAATATATCATTAAATTAAAAATTCTCAACCACATTGAACTTTCATCTTCCACCTCTCAAGGCTTAAGGGTTGCCTTATAAAAGGTTGGCTGTAAGATCCTCCACAATAAAAGTATACCCCATGTGCGTACTTCTCCTTGCTGTCACCATGTGAAGAAGGACATGTTTGCTTCCCCTTCCACCATGATTGCAAATTTCTTGAGGCATCCCCAGCGTTGCAGAACTGTGAGTCAATTAAACCCCCTTCCTTTATAAATTACCCAGTCTTGGCTATGTCTTTATTAGCAGCATGAGAACAGACTAATACAAGACCCAATCTCCAGGTTCTAGATTGTGGAGGGTTTAATTGTCCTCAGTTAGTGGATAGTGAAAAGCTTCCTTTACTTGGTGAAAATAAACTTCAGCACAATGCATTAACATCTTGCAGCATTTAATCATAGCTGAGTTTAGGAGTGGAAGATATATGAGTTTCTATGATTGGGAGCATAGGCATTCCAGTGACTATTTCATAAGGAGTCAACTTATGTTTTCCGGTGGCAGTGGATTTGATTGTCATCAATCTGCAATACCTTTGATTAAGGTATTTTAGTCATTTAGTTAGCTTTGTCTAATGCTGTTGTATCTCGAATATCTTATTTAACTGTTATACAATGTGTCCAGTGAAACAAATATCTTTATCACTAGAGATTTATCTAGTAGTACCCCAGAGGAAAACACATTTTCTAATAGCCTTTTAGCTACTACTATAGCATCAGCCTTTCTGCATGGGAAAGCTTATATTTTTATGGATATGTTATTAATATATGTTTCAAAATTATATGAGATTTCTAAAATTCTGATGTATCTTGGTATGTTATCAGTATAACATATCATGGTTATTATGTTAAGTTGTAGGCCACAAAAATAACCAAATTTCATTGTCACTTGTGTCTTTAAGATAATTTTAACTTTTTTTTTTTTTTGTACTTTAGGTTCTGCAGTACATGTGCAGATCATGCAGGATTGTTGCACAGGTACACACATGGCAATGTGGTTTGCGGCTTCCATCCCCACCCGTCACATACATCTGGCATTTCTCCCCATGTTATCCCTTCCCAACCTCCCCACTCCCCCGCTGTCCCTCCCTTGGCCCCCCACCAACAGACCCCAGTGTTGGGGGGGCAAGGGAGGGACAGTGGGGAGGTGGGGAGGTCAGGGAGGGATAACATGGGGAGAAATGTCATCTCCCCATGTTATCCTCCCTGTGTCCATGTGTTCTCATTGTTCAACATTCGCTGATGAGTGAAAAAATGCGGTGTTTTTCTGTTCTGTGTCAGTTTGCTGAAAATGATGGTTTCCAGATTCATCCATGTCTCTACAAAGGACACAAACTCATCGTTTTTTATGGCTGCATAGTATTCCATGGTGTATATGTGACACATTTTCCTTGTCTAGTCTATCGTTGATAGGTTTCCTGGATACATCATACCGATGGGTTTTGACTTTTTATCCAATTTGCCAGTCTGTGTCTTTTGACTGGGGCATTTAGCACATTTACATTTGTGGTTAATATTGTTATGTGTGAATTTGATCCTGCCATTTTAATGTTAGCTGGTTGTTTTGCCCATTAGCTGATGCAGTTTCTTCATTGTGTCAATGGTCTTTACCATTTGGGATGTTTTTGGAATGGCTGGTACTGGTTGTTTCTTTCCTTGTTTTAGTGCTTCTTTCAGGAGCTCTTGTAAGGCAGGCCTGGTGGTGGTGAAATCTCTCAGCAATCGCTTGTTTGTAAAAGATTTTCTTTCTCCTTTGCTTATGAAGCTTAGTTTGGCTTGATATGAAATTCTAGGTTGAAAGTTCTTTTCTTTAAGGATGTTGAATATTGGCCCCCACTCTCTTCTGGCTTTGTAGGATTTCTGCTGAGAGATCTGCTCTGAGTCTGATGGACTTGCCTTTGTCGGTAACCCGATCTTTCTCTCTGGCTGCCCTTAGCACTTTTTCCTTCATTTCCATCCTGGTGAATCTGACAATTATGTGCCTTGGGGTTGCTCTTCTTAAGGAGTATCTTTGTGGTGTTCTCTGTATTTCCTGGACTTGAATGTTGGCCTGCCTTGCTAAGCTGGGGAAGTTCTCCTTGATAATATCCTGAAGAGTGTTTTCCAGCTTGGATTCATTCTCTCCATCACATTTGGGTACATCTATCAAACGTAGATTAAGTCTTTTCACATAATCCCATATTTCTTGGAGGCTTGGTTCATTTCTTTTCACTCTTTTTTCTCTATTCTTGCCTTCTCATTTCGTTGAGCTGATCTTCAATCTTGGATATCCTTTCTTCTGCTTGGCCGATTCAGCTATTGAAACTTTTGTATGCTTCATGAAGTTCTCGTGCTGTGTTTTTCAGCTCCATCAAGTCATTTCTATTCTTCTCTAAGCTATTTATTCTAGTTAGCATCTCATCTAACCTTTTTTTCTAGGTTCTTAGTTTCTTTTCATTGGGTTAGCACATGTTCTTTTAGCTCAGAGAAGTTTGTTATTACCCACCTTCTGAAGCCCGTTTCTGTCAATTCATCAGATTCATTCTACATCCATCTTTGATCCCTAGCTGGTGAGGAATTGTGATCCCTTGGAGGAGGAAATGCGTTCTGCTTTTTGGTGTTTTCATCCTTTTTATGCTGGTTTCTTCCCCTCTTAGTGGTTTTATCTACCTTTGGTCTTTGTAGTTGGTGACTTTTGGTTGGGGTCTCTGAGTGGACATCCTTTTTGTTGATGTTGAAGCTATTCCTTTCTGCTTCTTAGTTTTCCTTCTAATAGTCAGGCCGCTCTGCTGCAGGACTGCTGGAGGTCCAATCCAAATCCCCCTTGCCTGGGGATTACCCACGAGGGCTGCAGAACAGCAAGGGTTGCTGCTGGTTTCTTCCTCTGCTATCCTCATCCCAGAAGGGTACCTGTCAGATGTCGGCCTGAGCTCTCCTTTATGAGGTGTCTCTTAAGGTATGAGGGGGCTGGAGAGTTGCTTGAGGAGACAGTCTGTCCCTTATAGGAGCTCAAGTGCTGTGCTGGGAGCTCTGTTGTTTTGTGTAGAGCTGCTGGGCAGGTACTTTTAAGTCTGCTGAAGCTGAACTCATAACCGCCTTTTTTTCCAGGTGCTCTGTCCTAGGAAGGTCAGCTTTATTTATAAGTTCCTGTTGTGTTGCTGCCTTTTGTCACAGATGCCCTGCCCCACACGGAGTAGTCTAGTCACAGTCTGCCAGCAGAGGAATTGCCGAGCTGCCGCAGGCTCTGCCCAGCTGCTGTGTGATGTGCCTCAGTAGTGGTAGACTGACTTCATATTGGGCGAACGCCCTTCTCCTGACTGAGCTGGACTGTCCTGGGTCCAGTTGCACTTGCTGCAAAACTCTCAATCCAGAGTGTTTCAGATTGCTTGTTTTGTGGTGGTGGTACCTGCCGAGCCACATCGCCTGGCTCCCTGTCTCAGCCCCCTCTCTTTCAGTTGAATGGATGGCTCTGTCTCCCAGGCATTCCAGGCACCAGTTGAAATGGCTGCCCAGACTTGTGTGAGTTTCTGTGTGCTGACCCAGCAGTGGCTAAAACTGCTGCGCTGAAAACTCATGGCGTTTTTTTGGCCTGGGAATCTCCTGGTCTGTGGGCAGTGAAAACTTGTTTGGAAATGTGGTGCGCACTCACCCTCTGCACTGTTCTCACTGAGAACTGCACTCCAGAGCTGTTCCTATTCGGCCATCTTGGATCCTCCTCCAATTTTAAGTAATTTTTAAAGTTAACTGCTTAATTCTGATGCATTTTCTGAAAGTTCTTTATAAGTAAGGAAAATCCTTGAGTATTATTCCTTCAAGGAGGTTCATAGGATAAAAAAATAAAACATGCATTCAAAATGACAGTTGAATGAAATCTCTCTATAAGTATTCAAATGGCCCATCAGGTAGCAGAAACATACCTGAAGTTTTGATTGTCTTCCCAGGATTATGCGTCTGACAAAACAAACATATTTCATACACCATTTTTTCAATTTAGAACAGTCATTAAATACACAAAGAAATACATGTGTGCACACATATTTCATATTTGGATTATTTTATCTCTTCCATGATAAGTCATAGAGTGCTGAACTCATAATAATAAAAGCTTTAAGGACTCAGGACAAACCAGGCAGATGTATAGGCTTTCCATGAGTCTATGATTAACAATAGACTTATATCTTCTTAAATGCCAATTTTGTTTCTCCAATTTGGTTGCATAACACTGTTTATTAAATGGGTTATAATATGAAATTTGACTTGGACCATGGAGTTCATTCAAATTACGTATCTTAATAATTTCAGTACTGGTTCATTTAGCATAAGAATCTGGCAGAGTATTTCATTGGTATTCAATTAATTCTTATCCTGCTTGAGTTAGCAGTTTTATACACAGGTCAGCCTCTTGATTAGAGTTCTGGAAATTATTACACAGCTCAAATGATATGTTCCTAAAGTTTGAGAAACCCATGTTCAAGATTGCTTGTCTTTTTTTTAATCCTCTCTATGAACCTCCTTGAAGACATAATACTCTGGGAATTTACTTACTTGTAAGGAGCTTTCAGAAAATGCATCAGAATTAAGCAGTTTACTGTGGAAATTACTTAACATTATCTTAAAGGCACAAGTGACAATGAAATTTGGTTATTTTTGTGGCCTACAACTTAACATAATAACCATGATTATAACTGATAACATACTGCGACATACCAGAATTTTAGAAATTTCATACAATTTTGGAACATATATTAATAACAAATTCATAAAAATATAACTCAAAGGGTTAAACAACATCGTTTTGTATTTGACAATGCTTCCCATATAGCTTAGCATGTCAGATAAACCTGTTTATGATCTCTCTTTTGGATGCTGAAGGAAATTTAGTTTAAGGTCAAAAGACTTAATTTTAAAATTTAAGTATAATTTTGGGAAGCCTGTCAAGTAAGTCAAAGGTTTAATACACTTAATAAAAATAAAATCAGGGGTCATTATAAAATAATAGTCATTAATTCAAAGTGCTAATTAAAAGGCTGTTAAAAAGCAAAAATGTTTATTTTGTGATAGACAGGAAACTCAGTTTACTAAGCAATCAAAAGACTTAATAAAGACAGGATGAGACAGAATCGATCTCTCCTTTTCCCTCCTTTTTTGCAGTTTACTCAAAAGGTGAACAAAAATATTTTACTGTCTCATTACTACTGCATGAAATTCTTGCTTAAAAGACAGAACCAAATTTTACTTTTGTATTAGTGTACTATAAATACTAATCTTAAAGCTATTTTAATAAAACCTTATAAACAAATCTATCAAATGTCAGTCAGCTTTTGATCACATAAGATCTTCATAAATCTTTATAATCTTACAAAATTTTTTATTTTCTTTTCCCCAACTTTCTCATTTGGTTTTATCTGTATTTTTAAAATTTAAAAAAAGTTTCAAGTAATTTTTTTTTTTTTTTTTTTTTTTTTTTTTTTTTTTTTTTTTTTTGGTGAGACAGTCTCTCTCTGTTACCCAGGCTGGAGTGCAGTGGTATGGTCTCTGCTTACTGCAACCTCTGACTCCTCAGTTCAAGTGATTCTTCTGCCTCAGCCTCCTGAGTAGCTGGGATTAGCTGGTCTTGAACTCCTGACCTCAAGTGATCCACCTGCCTTGGCCTCCCAAAGTGTTGGGATTCCAGGAGTAAGCCATTGTGCTTGGCCTAAAGTAATTTTTAACTATATATTTTTTTCATCAAACACACATGTTTATGCCTTTACAACTCTCCTCACCAAAAATATATCTTGTTTTTCTTTATAACATTCTTTATACAGAATTTTTTCTCTTATATCTAATAGTTTTAATTACATATATTAACTACAATTTTAACTCTTAGTAATTGTTTTTTAGTGAAAATCTAGAGAGCAAGTAATTTTTTTTTTTTTTTTTTTTTTTTTTTTTTTTTTTTTTTTTTTTTTGAGACGGAGTTTCGCTCTTGTTACCCAGACTGGAGTGCAATGGCGCGATCTCAGCTCACTGCAAGCTCCGCCTCCTGGGTTCAGGCAATTCTCCTGCCTCAGCCTCCTGAGTAGCTGGGATTACAGGCACATGCCACCATGCCCAGCTAATTTTTTGTATTTTTAGTAGAGATGGGGTTTCACCATGTTGACCAGGATGGCCTCGATCTCTTGACCTCGTGATCCGCCCGCCTCGGCCTCCCAAAGTGCTGGGATTACAGGCTTGAGCCACTGCGCCCGGTGAGAGCAAGTAATTTTGAACTGTTTTATATCAGTATTTGTAGATTAAAAAAATTTAAAATTTTTAGAAAGCCATTTTCTTTTTGTTTATTGATATCTAAATATAGTTTTTCTATATCATATAAAAATAAGATATCAAAGTATGTAACTTATTGTTTTAGTATTTTAAAACAAAGTTGTCTGAGTCATTCCTTACCTAGGAATGACTCAGACAACTTTGTGACTATTAATATTATATAACATAACTTTAAAATTTTAAGTTTGTGACAAATAATTGAAAATACAACACAGGTACCTTTCTTAATGTCTCCCACAGTTATCCTGGGTCCCAAGTCCCTATATGGCACCTAAGGATGGCTATGAAGGACAGGGCCTATCTGCATCCTGAATTTACATACCAAGTGTAGAGCTCAGGACAGAGCACAGAGCTGTGAAGAGGATGCCTGGAGGATCTCATTGTTCTCAGCATGGCCCAGAGGCAAAGTTGGGCCAGAGAGGATGAGGATTGGGCTTTACTATGCCTTACAGCAGGTGGTCTAAGCACTGAGGATATGTCCCCAGGCATCACCACAGCAACCTGTCTAGACCCCAGAATCCAGTCTCAAAACCAAAAACATAAGCTCACAGACAAATCAAGCATCAAAAATATTACAAAAGCAACAGTTTTATGACCTTAAAACATATAATAGAGATGGCACAAACCTGTTGACCAGTAAACACAAGCAAAAATATCTGAATTATATTTAACTGACAATTTTAAAGCCATTTCTATTTTGTTTTGATAATTTTAAAGTCAGTTTTATTTGCCGAATATTATCACATACACACAATACATAAAGACATATAGACATACAAATAGAAGCAAATCTTTACCTTTCATAGAGAATTTTCATTTGCCAGTTTCCAAATAGTTTTTCTTTTTCCCATTCAAATGATCATTTTCCAATTACCTGTTTCATTGACCTAAGCAATTGTTAGCTAGGCAATGCTAAATTTGCATTTTTATTTTTATTTTTATTTTTATTTTTATTTTTTGTTGAGACAGAGTTTCGCTCTTGTTACCCAGGCTGGAGTGCAATGGCGCGATCTCGGCTCACTGCAACCTCCGCCTCCTGAGTTCAGGCAATTCTCCTGCCTCAGCCTCCTGAGTAGCTGGGATTATAGGCATGCGCCACCATGCCCAGCTAATTTTTTGTATTTTTAGTAGAGACGGGGTTTCACCGTGTTGACCAGGATGGTCTCGATCTCTTGACCTCGTGATCCACCCGCCTCGGCCTCCCAAAGTGCTGGGATTACAGGCTTGAGCCACCGTGCCCGGCCTTAAATTTGCATTTTTAAAGGGATGACTCTTACATGAAATGAAGGACAACATTTATAACTCAAAAGCATAGATATGAGTCTCCAGGCCTAAATATTGTACCATCATTTACTCAAACCAAAAAAAAAAAAAAAAGAAAGAAAAAAAGGTTGCAGGTAAAAGTCCAGTTAAGACAAAGATGGCCTGAGAAAAGTACTTCAAACAAAGGTAAGTCTTTTTATGTAAATTTAAAACAATGGTAACAGTTTCTAGTCATTCAATCCTCCCTCTCTTCCCCAGGGTACAGAGGCAGGCCCCCTTCAAATGGTGATCTTTTAATAGATATCAATTTCTTTTATGAAAAGATTTCAAATATCTAGCTAAAAGCCAGAAAAGTATATCTTAGAAACCAATTTAGTTCAATAAGCAATCTTTTAAACTTACCTACTATTTCTTAGCTACATTTACTGAGTTCAGGGTGGAGCCACTTAAAGAACAGGGCAAAGAATGCATTCTCTATACATTAACTCAGCGTGAATAACTCTGAAAAAGAAGTAAGCGTACTTTACCTGAGGGCGTACCTTTTATAAACAGTTTATCCAGGATAGCTTTATTTTAGCCTTTAGGATTAGCTAGTAACTAAGCCAGAAACTTGGCATATTATTTTTCTTATCAATTGGTCACTTACAATTTTTACTTGCCTTTTATAAAGTGTCTTCTCAAAGAGGGAATAAAAATATTCAAATCTTTTTAGAAGCTTTTGCACATCAACAGGCATCTCTGGGTTATCCTATTTAAGGAGGCTTATTTTTTAAATGCCCTTCTTAAAGTGCACTGTTTTTCATTTAAAACATCTACTATACTTTTAGATTACTTTTAATAAGATTTCACTATTTCTTTGTTTGCTGTTTTGGGGATTCAATACGTATACATGTATAGGTAGACGTTGCCACAAGGTGGTGTAGTCAGTTCTTTAGAAACGAATGACCCTGTTTTTATATTGAATCTTGGCTTTGGCTCTCAGACCCACTTGATCAATTTAGCCAATGATGTTTCCCTACCTAAGCATGCATGAAAAAGAAACAAAAGGAATAGAACATAAAAATCTCTGTGAATTTCCTAAAGCCACAGTATTGCCATTTACTGCTAGTTTCTATCTGACTCACACATCTGAAGCCTTTAACTGGATCCAAGCTAGTTAATTATCAGATCTAATCTGATCCTGCATCTAGTTCAGTTTCTGCAATGACTTCTGAGCCCAGTTTGGTTAAAAAACAAATTGCTCAAATAAATTTAGATAGCCGAAAACACAAATCCAGAGAGCTTCAGAATCTGAGCAAGAACTTACTCAAGATCCTTAATTGATATGAAAGAGCAAGGAACACAACGGGCTCAGTAGGTACATTGCTTGATCACTTAATGCTCCTGGGGACTGTGAAAAGCTCCACTTTGTGTCCCACTTCTGATGCCATCTGTTAAAATAAAAACTTTCCAGGTGCAGTGGCTGACACTTATAATGCCAGCACTTTGGGAGGCCAAGGTGGGAGAATCATGTGTGGCCAGGAGTTTAAGACCAGACTGGGCAACAGTCTTGGTACTACAAAAAATAAAAAAAAAAAAATTAGTCGTGTATGGTGGCACACACCTGTAGTCCCAACTATTCAGGAGGCCTTGGAGAAGGGGTCCTTGTTCTGCCTGTCACTCCACTGAAGAAACATGTGGGGCTTCCCCAACATGAATGTAATGTGGAGGCACTGATAGACAGCCTTTCTGGAAAAATCCAGGGTGAGTGCAGCCCCATAGGAGGAGCATCTCCCAGATGCAGGCCTTCTCAAGAGGCAAAGTCACAATGCCTCCTTAGTTGAAACATCAGCATTCCTATAGATAAAAAGAGGTGCCTATCTGATCTGAATAGCTGAAACACTAGGACAGGAGTGAGGTGAATAACTTCCCTACCCACCTGGCAGGGGAGCCTCTGTAGCTCTAATTCTTCACTGTGATAAAAACCTCAGCATGTCTAATTGAGAGCTCCCCCAGGCCATGGCCCACCATTGGGTATTACATTTACCTACCTGCCTTAGCCACAACTGGTGCCTAACTAGGGATACCTCCCCTATTGGCCTGAAGCATTGGTAATCAATTCATTAATTAAAACACCAGTAAATATATAATAAGATAAAGTATATATGACAAGAGAACAAGTAAGCTTCAAGGGATCCCTGCCATTCCGACACCATAGGAGATAGTAAACTGACCCACGCACCAAGAAAACCAGCATTGGGGAAAGTCAGTACACAAAGACTCTCTATAACTAAGGATTTCATACAGAATCTTCACCCTTATAAGCACCAAGAATCAAATAAGGCTAAAATAAACATTAAGTCTGATCCCTAAGAGGGGAAAACAAAATTAAATTAAAAACAAAGTCCAATCAAAAATAAAGTCAAGTACAATTAAAAAAAAAAAACAGTCTACTGAAATGAGAAGGAACCAGATAAGTCATTATGGTATAACAAACGGGGCTCTATAACACCCCCAACGATCACACCAGCTTCACAGCAATGGATCCAAACCAAGAAGAAATCTCTAAATTTCCAGATAAAAAATTCACAAGCTTAACTATTAAGATACTTCAGGAGATACCAGAGAAAGGTGAAAACTAACTTAAAGAAATTTAAAAAAATACAAGATATGAAAGAAAAATTTTTTCAGAGAAATATAAGTAAAAAACACAATTTCTGGAAATGAAAGACACACTTAGAAAAATGCAAAATGCAGTGGAAAGTTTCAACAGCAGACTAGAAAAGTAGAAGAAAGAACTTCAGAGCTCAAAGTTGAGGCTTTTGAATTAAAAGACCCAATCAAATAAAGACAAAGAAAAAAGAATTTTTAAAAGTGAACAAAGCCTCCAAGAAATTTGGGATTATGTTAAATAGCCAAGCCTAAGAATAATTGGTGTTCCTAAGGAAGAAGAGAAGTCTAAAAGCCTGGAAAACATTTAATGAAATAATTGAAGAAAACTTCCCTGACTTTGCTAGAGATCTAGAAACCCAAACATAAGAAGCTCATAGAACTCCTGGGAAATTTATCACAAAAAGATTTCACCTTGGCATATAGTCAATCATCAGGTTATCTAAAGTCAAGATGAAGGAAAGAATCTTATGAGCTGTGAGACAAAAGCAACAGGTAACCTATAAAGGGAAACCTATCAGATTAATTGCTGATTTCTCAGCAGAAACATTACAAGCCACTGGGGATTGGGATCCTATCTTTAGCCTCCTTAAAGAAAATAATTACCAACCAGTATTTCTGCATGTTGCAAAACTAAGATTCATAAATGAAGGAGAGATAAAGTATTTTTTCAGACAAATGCTGAGAGAATTGGCCACGACCTAACCAGCACTGAAAGAAATGCTAAAATGAGTTCAAAATCTTGAAACAAAACATCAAAATACACCAAAATAGAAACCCCTTAAAGTGTAAATCTCAAAGTGCCTGTGAAAAAAAAAATAATAATAACAGCAAAAAAACCCCAAGGTATTAAGGCAACAACTAGCATAATGAATAGAACAGTACCTTACATCTCAATACTAAGGTTGAATGTAAATAGCCTGAATAGTCCACTTAAAAGATACAGAATGGTAGAATGAATGAAAATTTACTAATCAAGTATCCACTCGCTGTCTTCAAGAGACTCACCTGCCACATAAGGACTCAAATACACTTAAGGTGAAGGGGTGAAAAAAGCATTCCCTGCAAACGGAAACCAAACACAAGCAGGAGTAACTATTATTTCAGATGAAATAGATTTTAAAGCAATAACAGTAAAAAAAAAAAAAAAGACAGAGAAACATTATATAATGATGAAAGAATTAACCCAACAGGAAAATATAATCCTAAATATATATGCACCTAACACTTGAGCTCCCAAATTCATAAAACAATTACTACTAGACCTAAGAAATGAGATAGATGACAACACAATAGCAGTAGGAAACTTCAACACTTTACTGATAGCACTAGATAGGATAAGACAAAAACTCAACAAATAAACAATAGACTTAAACTATACTCCAGAACAAATGGACTTAACAGAGATTTACAGAACATTCTACCCAACAACTACAGAATATATATTCTTTACATTAGCACATAGAACATTCTCCAAGATAGACCATATGATAGGCCACAAAATAAGTCTCAATAAATTTAAGAAAATTGAAATCATATCAAGTATCCTCTGAGACCACAGTAGAATAAAACTAGAAATTAATTCCAAAAGAAACCTTCCAAAGTATACAAACACATGGAAATTAACCTGCTTTTGAATGATGTTTAACAACAAAATATAGAAATTAAAAAAAAATTGAAATGAATGATCATAGTGACACAATGTATCAAAACCTCTAGGATACAGCAAAATGGTGTTAAAAGGAAAGTTCATAGCATTAAATGCACACATCAAAAAGTGTGAAAGAGCACAAATAGACAATCTAAGGTCACACTTCAAGGAACTAGAGAAAAAAAAAAAATAAATAAAACCCAAACCTAGCAGAAGAAAAGAAATAACCAACATCAGAACAGAACTACATGAAATTCAAACAAAAAAAATGTATTAAAATGTATACAAAAGAGAAATACAACAAAAAGCTGGTAGTTTGAATAAACAAAATTGATAGACTATTAGTGAGATTAACCAAGAAGAGAGAAGATCCAAATAAGCTCAATTAGAAATGAAATGGGAGATATTTCACCAACACCACGAAAATACAAAATATCATTCAAGGCTACCATGGACACCTTTACACACACAAACTAGAAATTCTAAAAGAGATGGACAACTTCCTGGAAATACAAAACCCTCCTAGATTAAATAAGGAAGAAATAGGAACTCTGAACAAACCAATAACAAGTAGCAAGCTTGAAATAGCAATAAAAATATCACCAACAAAGAAAGTCCAGGACACCAACAAAAAAAAAATCACCAACAAAAATATCCCCAGATTGATTCACAGCTGAATTCTATCAGACATTTAAAGAAGAATTGTTACCAATCGTACTGAAACTATTCCAAAAGGTAAAGAGGAAATCCTCCTTAAATCAGTCTATGAAGCCAGTATAACCCTAATACCAAAACCAGGAAAAGACATAACCAGAAAAGAAAACTACAGCCCAATATCCCTGATTAACATAGATGCAAAAATTCTTAACAAAATGCTAGCCAAATCAACAGCATATCAAAAAGATAATTCACTGTGCTCAAGTGGGTTTTATGCTAGGAATGCAGGGGTGATTTAACATATGCAAGTCAAAAAATGTGATACATAAACAGAAGTAAAAATAAAAATCACATGATCATCTCAAAATAGATGCAGAAAAAGCATTTCACAAAATTCAACATCCCTTTATGATTAAAAACCTCAACAAAATTGGCATAGAAGAGACATACATTAAGGTAATAAAAGCCATGTATGACAAATCCACAGCCAATATTATATGAAATGGTGAAAAGCTGAAAACATTCTCCTTGAGACTTGGAACAAGACAAGAATGCCCACTTTCACCACTTCTATTTAACATAGTACTGGAAGTCCTAGCCAGAGCAATCAAGTGAGAGAAAAGAATAAAGGACATCCAAATCAGTAAAGAGGAAGTCAAACTGTCACTGCTCACCAATGATATGATTGTATACCTAGAAAACTCTAAAGACTCATCCAAAAGCCTCCTAGATCTGATCTATGAATTCAGTAGTTCCAGCATACAAAATCAATGCACACAAATCAGTAGCACTGGTGTACACCAACAGTGACCAAGGTGAGAATCAAATAAAGAACCCTTTTACAATAACTGAAAAAAAACAAAAAATAAAAAAAACCCCTTAGGAATATACCTAACCATGGAAGTGAAAGATCTCTACAAAGGAGACTACAAAACACTGCTGAGATAAATTATAGGTGACACAAACAAATGGAAATACATCCCATGCTTCTGGATGGGTAGAATTAATATTGTGAAAATGACCATATCGCCAAAAGGAATCTGCAAATTCAATGCAATTCCCATGAAAATACAGCCATCATTCTTCACAGAACTAGAAAAAACAATCATAAAATTCATATGGAATCAAAAAAAGGGTCCACATAGCCAAAGCAAGACTAGGCAAAAAGAACAAATTTGGTGGCATCGCATTACCTGACTTCAAACTATACCAAACAACCATAGTCACCAAAGCAGCATGGTACTGGTATAAATACAGACCAATGAAACAAAAGAGAAAATGCAGAAATAAATCCAAATACTTACAGCCAACTGATCTTCAACAAAGCAAATAAAAACAAAGTGGGGAAAGGACACCATATTCAACACATGGTATTGTAATAATTGACTAGCCACATGTAGGAGGAGAAACTGGATCCTTGTCTCTCACCTTATACAAAAATCAACTCAAGATGGATCAAAGACTTAAATCTAAGACCTGAAACCATAAAATTCTAGAAGATAACATCAGAAAAACCCTTTTAGACATTGGCTTAGGCAAAGACTTCATGTCCAAAAACCCAAAAGCAAATGCAACAAAAACAAAGATAAATAGATGGGAGTTAAACTAAAAAGGTTCAACACAGAAAAAAAAAATCAGCAGAGTAAGCAGACAACCCACAGAGTGGGAGAAAATATTCACAAACTATGCATCCAACAAAGGACTAATATCTGGAACCTATGAGGAACTCAAATAAATCAGCAAAACAAACAAAAAACAAATAACCCCAGCAAAAAGTGGGCTAAAAACCTGAATAGACAATTCTCAACAAAAGATATACAAATGGCCAACAAATACATGAAAAAATGCTCAATATCACTAATAATCAGGGAAATGCAAATCAAAACCACAATGCAGTGCCACCTAACTCCTGCAAGAACAACCATAATTTAAAAATTAAAAAAAAATTGATGCTGGCAGGGATATGATGAAAGGGAACATTCTTACATCGATGGTAGGAATGTAAACTAGCACAATCACTGTGGAAAACAGCATGGAGATTCCTTAAAGAACTAAAAGTAGATCCACCATTTGATCTAGTAATCCCATTACTGCGTATCTATCCAGAGGAAAAGAAGTCATTATATAAAAAACACATTTGCACAAGCATGTTTATAACAGCACAATTAGTAATTGCAAAAAACGGAACCAGTCCAAATGCCCATAAATCAACAAGTGGATAAAGAAAATGTCATATACACACACACCCCATGGAATATTACTTAGTCATGAAAAGCAACAAAATAATGGCATTAGTAGCAAAGTGCATGGAGTTTGAGATCATTATTCTAAGTGAAGTAACTCAGGAATGGAAAATCAAACATTATATGTTCTCACTTATAAGTGGGAGCTAAGCTATGAGAATGCAAAGGCATAAGAGTGATACAGTGGACTTTGGGGATTCTGGGGGGAAGGGTCGGAGGGGCATGAGGAACAAAAGATTGGGTACAGTGTACACTAGTTGGGCAATGGGTGCTCCAAAATCTCAGAAATCACCACTAAAGAACTTAGCTATGTAACCACCTGTTACCCAAAAACTAATGAAATAAAATTTTAAAAAGAAATATGTTTTGTATTATACTCAGGTTCCCACAGTTTGTAATATCCAGTTACTAATAAATTGTCAAAATATTACTTTAAATTATTTTTTAAAGAAAGTGGCCAAAAATGAGTTCAACCATTGTGGGAGACAGTGTGGAGATTCCTCAAGGACCTAGAAATAGAAATTCCATTTGACACAGCAATCCCATTACTGGGTATATATCCAAAGGATTATAAATCGTTCTACTATAAGGACACATGCACACAAATGTTCATTGCAGCACAGTTTACAATAGCAAAGACCTGGAACCAACCCAAATGCCCATCGATGATAGACTGGACAGGGAAAATGTGGCACATATACACCATGGAATACTATGCAGCCATTGAAAATGATGAGTTTCTGTTCTTTGTAGGGACATGGATGAACCTGGAAACCATCATTCTCAACAAACAGACCCAAGAACAGAATATCAAATACCGCATGTTCTCACTCATAGGTGGGTGTTGAACAATGAGAACACATGGACACGGTGGCGGGGGGAGCATCACACACTGGGGTCTGTCAGAGGGAAATAGGGGAGGGACAGCAAGGTGTGGGGAGTTGGGGAGAGATAGCATGGGGGGAAATGCCAGATATGGGTGATGGGGAGGAAGGCAGCAAATCACACTGCCATGTGCGTACCTGTGCAACAATCTTGCATGTCCTTCAAATGTACTCCAAAACCTAAAATGCAAAAAAAAAAAAAAAAAAAAAAAAGGTAACTACTCATATGCCCATCAGTACTGTAAGGAAGAAAGACATTGTGGTATATTCACACACTTGAATTCTTTGCAGTAAGGAGAAGGAGCAATTAATAACTTCATGCAACAATGTAGGTGAATTACACAAATATAATGTTAAATGAAAGAAACCAGACACAAAATGTATACTTTTTATTGCATTTGTAAAATACCAAGACAGGAAAAATTAATTTGTATTATGAGAAGTTAGTATACTGGTTTTCTTAGAGCAGGGGAGTGACATGAAGAGATCATGAGGGAGTTGCCATGGTGCTGATAAATTGTTTCTTTTTATTTATTTATTTTTTTGAGGCAGAGTTTTGCTCTTGTTACCCAGGCTGGAGTGCAATGGCGCAATCTCGGCTCACCGCAACCTCCACCTCCCGGGTTCAGTCAATTCTCCTGCCTCAGCCTCCTGAGTAGCTGGGATTACAGGCACGTGCCACCATGCTCAGCTAATTTTTTGTATTTTTAGTAGAGATGGGGTTTCACCTTGTTGACCAGGATGGTCTCGATCTCTTGACCTCGTGATCCACCCGCCTCGGCCTCCCAAAGTGCTGGGATTACAGCCTTGAGTCACCGCGCCCGGCCAGCGATAAATTGTTTCTTAATCTTGGTGCTAAGTATGCGGGCAGATTAAGTCTGGGAAATTCATTAAACATCATACTTACAACTTGTGTACATTTTCTATATGTAAATTATACTTTAATAAAGGTTTTAAAAAGACACAAAATAACCCTGAAAACCAGTAAACTATACTGAGTCTTAGATATTCATTGTCATTATTATTGCTATTATTATTGTTTTTATTGTTTATTTTTATTCTAGTATATGATGGGGATGGTATTTTATATCACATCCATTTTAAGATTATGAAGTCAGATTTAACTTGCACTGTCTGTTCTTCTTCTCTTTCAATATTTATTTATCATTCTAGAATGCCAAGGTTTTGTATAACCAATCTTATTATCAATCAATGATGTACAAAACTGTCAAAATGAAGCAGAATTAGTTGTGAGTTTATAACTTTGACAAACGCCATTTCAGTGCGGTTCCCTGCTAATCATAGTTATGATATTGAATCGAGAAATAGTCCTTGAAAAATTAATTAAATCCTGTTATAGAGACTAAAATGAATTTAAAGGGCAGAGAGAAAAAATTAGCAGAAGAGAATGACAAACAGCACCTTATTGAATTGAAGCGATAACTTGTCATGTAAACAGAGAGATAATTAAATGTACAGAAGATACTAAATTGGAAGGTATTGCCTTGACCAACAAAGGCAGAGAAATAATTCTTTTGGTCTTGGAAAGATTACAGTCAGGGCAGGAAATAAAATTAAATTCAACCGGGGGAAAATGCAAGCTGCTGTGCCCAGGGAAAGAATATTCGAAACACAAATATTCTGTGGGAGAGAGAAGCTGGAAAGTCCAGTATCCTGAGAGAGACTGAGTAAAAGCATAAAAAATTAGATAGCAGGACCTGATAGGACTGGAGACTAGAGAGAAAGGCCAGTGATCACTCTCAATTCTGAGGGACCATTTCTTCGTTTCCCTCTGAACCACCATGGAGCTCTTTTCAAGATCAATAGAAGTTTGGTAAAGCCAAAAAAAGAAAAAAGAAACAGTAGAAAATCTCATGTAGAAATCACATGAAAATTGAGTAATGTAGGGAAAAGCATTTGTATCTCTGGTCCTTTGCACTATTATTTAGGAAGACCAAGGTTCTCCTTTAAAGAATTATATGCATAGATACACATTTGTGTGTGCATGATGTGTGCTGGGTTACCTACTGTACCATGCTTAGATCACAATTGATGAATTTACATCAAAGGAGCCCAGAACTGTGGTTTTATCCAGCCCCACCTTGACTTCTAGCTCATCAAATACAAAAGCCAGTCTCTGGCACTCTGAATCTAGCTGTCTTTTTATACTTTTGCTTGCTACATTTACCACAACTGTGGATAATATAAGCTGTTCCTGAACATATGCTTTATATTCTAAAAATAAATCACAGGATACATTACATGCTCTAATTTGTGTTAAAAACATTTCACTTGCTGATGGAAACTCCAGCACTAGCAAGATAATAAAATAAAGGCATTCAATTTTGAAGAAAAGCACCCAGAATTATCATGATTCCAACAAATTTTTGTATTGGCTGAGCCTAGTTCTTCAACCTTCTTATCAATTATTTCATCTCTTGGTACTTTTTGAATAAATTCATTTTCTCCTAAAGATGAAATAGTTTGTTGTAATGAAGAACCTGACTGGTACAATAGGTATTTAAATTTGAGCATTACCAGTTCCTTGGAAAGAGCATGTGTTCATATCATGCTAAAAAATGTTCTTAGAAAGGTCTCTTCAGACATGTTATCATAACTTAAAGGAACAAAATAATTTTGGTTTCATGCCATGTGAGAGATGTCTTAATTTGGATTCCTTTAAGCAGATCTTGAGACAAGAATTTGGGTGCAGGTAGTTTATTTGGGAGTTGATCCCTGAAAGAACAAAATAAGAGTGCATTATTGAGGGTAGCACATTTATCAACAACTGGAACTTCATCCCCACTGGGAATCCCTTTGAGAAACTATATGAAACGTGTTTAAGAACTGATGTCCCCAGAAGAAGGGGAGGCAGGCATATTTATCCACCATTTCTCACCCCTCCTTGGTAAAGGTTTGCTTTGCTTTATTCTTTCCTAAAGAAACAAGAATTCTAGTGAGGGAAAATCATAGTCATTTACCAAGGAAAAATCATGTTGTCATATGTTGGTATTTGCTATGAGCATTGTGGGTTGCTAATCAAAATGGCTACTATAGGTAGGGGCTAGAAGTAACAGCCCAAGCTCAGGCCTGGTGGTAAGTATGACATTCAAAGGTAAGGGTAATTGCTGTTTTCAATACATGGTTGGCAGTGGTGGATATAAGGTATTGGAACCTGAGTGGAAGGCTATGGTGAGAGTGAGTGGTCTAACAAGCAGAATAACTAATATGTTAAAGAGTCTTGATGGTCCTTGTATGGTCAGGCAGAGAGGCAAGTTGACCATTCTGAATCAGAAGCCAAAAGATTCTGTGTTAAGGTTGTAATCCCACTGTCTAGAAAAGGGGGACTGCAAGTGTAAGGCAGATTCTCAAGCTCAAAAGAGTATTAGGGGCCTAAAAAGATTTCTTGAAGAAAGCCAGTGAAGAAGCCCCCTTCTTTAAACTGGGAGACAGGACAGAGAATTACAGCTCATGAACCAAAGAAACACTTTGGGAATCTGTGATCACTGAATTTCACCCAATGGCGAACTCAGTTTGATGTGGGAGCCCTTCAACTAATTCCAAACTCATGCTAGTTTTGATAGAAGCCTGCAAGTGACTGTACCTTGGCAGAGTACACGGGTGGGAGTAAAGGAGGATGCCCAAACAGAAAAGTCTATTAGAGCCTGACATTTGCCAGTGAAATAAATTCTTGATATCTTTGAAGAACTGAATTTATTCAGTCATCATATTTTTCCAACTGAGTCATAGGCACATATATTTCTAGAATCGCAGTACAATCAATGCAAGTGAAGAAAATGCTCATATATTTGTCAATTTCTACTTAAATGATGTATTAAGCTTTAAAAATATTATTCTCCTTTTATTAATACAGTTTTTTTATGGAATACAAAAATAAGACATATTTCCTGCCTTACAGAAGCAATATTAAGTGTATATGATTAACAAGTCTCTCTAGCATTCAGCATACTGCTCCACACATAACAAATACTTGATACATATTTACTAAATTAAGAGCTTGTAAATTAATCCAGTGTCTCCCTAATATAATTTAAACTCTGTAATTCCAATTTTAGCAACGGAGAGAGAATCTTCACTTGGAAAAAAAAAGATAGACTCTGTAGCACCAACATTTAACTCCAATATTCACGTTCCCAATGGGATCTCAGTAATTTCTACTGTCAATGTTCTGACCCAATGAGTGTTGCTCTCCCAAAAATGAACTCATGGTTCCTTCTAAAACACTGCAAATCACACTTGAGAATAGGATGAAACACTTAATAGCTAGCATTTAGAACAATGCTTGACACATAGTAAGTACTATCTAAACACTTTATGCATATTAACTCATTTAATCCACACACAGACGTGAAGACAGTAGGTCCTACAACTATCAGGAAACAAGACACAGAATAGTGAAGTTACTCCTCAAGTTTACTCAGCTAGGAAGTGCCAAGCCAGGATCCCAGCCCAGGTAGTGTGACTCCAAAGTCTGTCCTTGTAAGACTAATCTATCCTGCTCTAAGACTTTACTCAAATCCATAGATAGCAAAAGGAAGCAATCCCTGGGAGAAACACACCATGAACACATTGCTTATACAGTAAGGCTTATTTATCTTAATCTTTCCTTCTCCTACTTTAGCAAGTTATTTCATGTGGCAAGTACCATCTTTCTCCTTTGGCTCTGGAGTGTCCTCAAAGGCCCTAAAGAACCTGAAAAACCAACAGGTGTTACTTCTACTCTTTTCCTAAGGCTACCCTTTTACAAGGATCTGCCCTTACTCTTGTGACTGATACCAGCGATGTATGTATGTATGTATGTATGTATGTATGTATGTATGTATTTAGTTAGTAGAGATGGGGTTTTACCTTGTTGGCCAGGATGGTCTCCATCTCTTGACCTTGTGATCTGCCCACCTCAGCCTCTCAAAGTGCTGGGATTACAGACATGAGCCACCATGCCCGGCCCTGATATTTACCTTTTATTGGAGATCCTACCTGACATGCATCCATCTTACTATATTGAAAACAATTGATAAAACTGTAAAGAACTATTAAAAACAAAATGTTATGACCTACACAAAGTACACATAATTACATAGCTAAAATATGTCACTCTAAAACTCTCTTTTAGGTGAAAATGGCAAATATACCAGCAGGAATGTTTTACATAGCCTGTAATAAGTGATCCAGTTCAATAGTTACACAGAAACATGTTGAAGAAAGGTAAACATGTAGATTAATTTAATTATGACACAGAAATGATTGAACCTATTTTTGCCATTCAAGAAAAAATGAGTCATTTTTATACTTAAATTGGCTTGGTTCATGCTGTACTACTGTGGAAATTATTTGAAAGTATAAAGAGATGAGGAATTGGACATTTCTTGTCTTATTGTGTATTCACCCCTAAAAACCAGTGTGAATATAATTCTTTACCAGTATTGAATTTAGATTTTGTTTTGCCTGCTTGTATGTAATAGACTAAATTGATATGAATATTTTGACTAACACATTTCTAGAGGAATCAATTCAAAAATACCACTTCATATTTCCTTTGGAATACATGTGCAATTTGCCATACATCTGGGTTTGTTGTATAATAACTGCAATAAATATTAAAAGGCTGGTAATCTTTTACTGACTTCATAGATTTTATTTAAATATGCATACTAACCCAAAAGAGAATAATTGTTCTGATATTTCTGCAGATTAGGAGTCACATCTATTCACTTTCAATATCTAATTACCAATTTGAACATGTGAAAAGTGATAAACTGAGAGGGATTATTGTTTGATTCTTTGTTTTCATTTATAGCAGATATCTAGACTTATTCTGTGCTTATTTTTAAAATAGATGTTTTTCTCAATGCAAATATAAAATATTCTTGCACCAGATTTATGAAACTAGCAGTACATTCATTTGCATTTTTCAACTCAGACATGACAAACATCCAAGCAATTTAGAACTATTACTCATAAATTGTGTCCACTCTGGTGGACTAGTTCCTAAATTTTTGGAGATACTTTCTACTGGAGAATGAAAATGAATTTTTAAAATCTCATTCAATTATACTGAACACAGTACAAATGTTTATGAATATTCACTGTAACATTAGAGGTTATTGGAGCCTTACGATTTGAATTAGTATGGAAATGTAGTTTTTTGAAGTCTCTGGGTACTAAAAAAGCTACTGTTTTAGTGTCTGTGCAATAATGCTGGGAAAAATTCTCCACCAGATGGCAAGAAATTCAAAAGGTCTAAAAATGCTGTCACAAGGAGTATGTGTGAAGAACCTGGGGAGGTTTACTAGGGAGTGCCGAGATCATTTCTTCAAGTGTATGAAGGGCTAGTATTGAAGAGAGAGTTCACTTTCTCTGTGCACTCTCAGAAGTTGGAACCAGTGTGTACTATGTTTGGTATAAGTTTGTCTTACTGTTTCTCTACCGAGAACTCCTTTTAAATGTGGTTTGTTATTGCAACACTTCTTACAACAAGCTATATTTGAACAGTTCCAAGCTGTACATACTCTATGATGCTTGTCCTATGAATGGATTTCTAAATTTCTGTGTGGAATAGAAATTATTTGCAATTTTATTTAATAAAGATTAACTTCCATCCTTTTCTTTTTTACTTTTATTTACTTTTTAAAAAAAGAATCAAAGAACCAAGACAAAAAAAGGTAAAGATATCCTTTTATCGACTAAGGAGCCCTTCAGAGGTAGTACATTCTCCATGTCAAATGTTTAGGTAGAAATAGGAGGACTATCTGTTGGTTTTAGGGATGAAATTCACATGGTCTCTTTAATAAATGAAAGGGAGGATTAGATTATTTTCAGAGTCTCTTTCCTACACTGTGTTTTGTTCTGTTTAAGTTCTAACCTCACCACCATTCTCACATTAAGGTGAGAATGCGGGCTGAATAGTCCTTATGATACAATGTGAAAATGCCCACGGCACTGTTTAAACAGTGACTTGTTAATATCTGACAGTTCTATTTAGGAAATAGTTTCTTCGGACCATTTTAACACAGCTAGTTATAAGTTTCTTGTAATTAAGATTTTACATAACAAAAGATGGTTGCAAAAATAATGATAAAAATAATGGGACTGGGCATGGTGGCAAATGCTGTATTACCAGCTACATGGGAGGCTGAGACAAGAGGATCTCTTGAGCCCAAGAGTTTAAGGTGGAAGTGAGCTATGATTGTGCTACTTCCTTCTAACTTGAGTGACAGAATGAGGCCCTGTCTCAAATAAATAAAATACAATGGAGAATGGAAAGGAATGGAATGGAATGGAATGGAGAGTGGAATGGAATGAAATAGAAAATTGAATGGAATGGAGAATGGAAAGAAATGGAAAAGGGAATAAAATGAAATAAAATGGACAATGGAATGGAGAATGGAATGGAATGGAATGGAGAAGAAAATGGAATGGAATAGAGAATGTGATGGAATGAAGTGGAATGAAAAATAGAATGGAATGGAATGAAATGGAGAATGGAATGGAGAGTGGAATGGAATGGAATGGAGAATAAAATGGAATGGAATGGAATGGAGAATGCAATGGAATGGAACAGTCAATGGAATGGAGAATGGAATGGAATGGAATAGAATGGAGAAAGGAATAGAATGGATAATGCGTGGAATGTAACAGAATGGAGAATGGAATGGAATAGAAAGGATTGTAGATTGGAATAGAAAGGAGAATGGAATGGAATGGAGAATTGAATGGAATGAAATGAAAAAAAGAATAGAAAGAAATGGAGAATGGAATAAAATGGAATGGAAGGGAGAATAGAATGGAATGGAATGGAGAATGGAACAAAATCGAATGGAGAATGCAATGGAATGAAATGAAATGGACAATGGAATAAAGACTGGAATGGAATGGAGAATGTAATGTAATGGAATGGAATAGAGAATAGAAGGAAGAATGGAAGAGAATGGAGAATGAAATGAAATGTAACGGAAGGGAGAATGAAATGGAATGGAATAAATTAGAGAATGGAATGGAATAGAGAATGGAATGGAATTGAATGGAATGGAATGGAGAACTGAATGGAATGAAGAATGGAATGGAATGGAGAATAGAATGGAATGAAGAATGGAAGGGAATAGAATGGAGTGAAATGGAATGGAATGGAAAACAGAATGGCATGGAATTGAAAGGGGAATGGAATGGAATCCAGAATGGAATGGAATGGAATGAAGAATGGAATGGAATGGAATGGAGAATGGAATAGATTAGAAAGAAACGGAGAATGGAATGGAATGGAATAGAGAATGAAATGGAATGGAATGGAGAATGGAATGGAATGGAATGGAGAATGTAACAGAATGGAATGCAATGGAATGCATTGGAGAATGGAATCGAATGGAATGGAATGGAGAATAAAATGGAATGGAGAATGCAGAACGGAATGGAATGGAATGAAAATGGAATGGAATGGAGAATAGAATGGAATGGAACAGAATAGAATGGAGAATAGAATGGAATGGAATGGAGAATGGAATGGAATAGGATGGAGGTTGGAATGGAGAGGAATGGACAGGAATGGAGAATAGAATAAAATGCAAAGAAATGGAGAAAGAAATGGAATGGAATGCAAAGGAGAAAGGAATGGAATGGAAAATGAAATGGACTGGGATGGAACAGAATGGAGTAGAGTGGAATGGAATGGAATGGGGAACAAAATGCATAATGGAATGGAATGGAGAATAGAGAGGAATGGAGAAGGAAATAAAATGGAGAATGCAGAATGGAAGGGAATTGAATGAAAAATGGAAAAGAATGGAGGGGAGAATGGAAAGGAGCAGAATGGAATGGAGAATAGAATGGAATGGAATAGAATGGAGAATGGAATGGAATAGAATGGAGAATGGAATGGAACAGAATAGAATGGAGTGCAATGGAATGGAGAATGCAGAAAGGAAAGGAATGGAATGAAAAATGGAATAAAATGGAGTGGATAACGGAATGGAAAAGAATGGCATGGAGAATAGAACAGAATGAAATGGAATGGAGAATAGAACGGAATGGAATGGAATGGAGGTTAAAATGGAGTAGAATGGAATGGAAGCGAAAATAGAATAAAACTAAAAGGAATGGAGAAAGGAATGGAACGGAAAGCAAAAAAGAATGGAATGGAAAACGGAACGGAGTGGAATGGAACAGAATGGAGTGGAATGGAATGGAGAATCGAATGGAATGGAATAGAGAATGTAATGGAATGGAGAATGGAATGGAATAGAATAGAGAACAGAATGAAGAATGGAATAGAATGGAGAATGAAATGGAATGTAACGTAGGGAGAATGAAATGGAATGGAATAAATTAGAGAATGGAATGGAATAGAGAATGGAATGGAATGGAGAATTGAATGGAATAAAGAATGTAAAGAAATGGAATGGGATGGAGAATGGAATAGAATGGAATGGAACACAGAATGGAATGGAATGAAGAATGGAATGGAATGGGGAATGGAATGAAGAATGGAAGGGAATAGAATGGAGTGAAATGGAATAAAATGGAATACAGAATGCTATCGAATTGAGAGGGAAATGGAATGGAATCCAGAATGGAATGGAATGGAACAAAGAATGGAATTGAATGGAATGGAGAATGGAATAGATTAGAAAGAAATGGAGAATGGAATGGAATGGAATAGAGAATAAAATGGAATGGAATGGAGAATGGAATGGAGAACGGAATGGAATGGAATGCAGAATGTAACAGAATGGAATGCAATGGAATGGAATGGAGAATGGAATCGAATTGAACGGAATTGAGAATGGAATGGAATGGAGAATGCAGAACAGAATGGAATGGAATGAAAATGGAATGGAATGCAGTGAAGAACGGAATGGAACAGAATGGAATGGAGAATAGAATGCAATGGAATGGAATGGAATAGAATGGAGGTTGGAATGGAGTGGAATGGACTGGAATGGAGAATAGAATAAAATGCAAAAAAAAAAATAGAGAAAGAAATGGAATGGAATGCAAAGGAGAATGAAATGGAATGGACTGGGATGGAACAGAATGGAATGGAATGGAATGGAATTGAATGGAATGGAGAATGGAATGGAGAATGGACTGAAATGGAGATGGAGTAGAATGGAGAAGGAAATAAAATGGAGAATGCAGAATGGAATGGAATGAAATGAAAAATGGAAAGGAATGGAGTGGAGAATGGAATGGAAGATAATGGAATGGAGAACAGAATGGAATGGAATAGAATGGAGAATGGAATGGAATGGAATAGAATGGAGTGCACTGGAATGGAATGGAGAATGCAGAATGGAAAGGAATGGAATGAAAAATGGAATAAAATGGAGTGGACAATGGAATGAAAAAGAATGGAATGGAGAACAGAATGGAATGAAATGGAATGGTGAATAGAAAGAAATGGAATGGAATGGAGGTTGGAATTGAGTGGAATGGAATGGAAGATAGAATAGAATAAAATGCAAAGGAATGGAGAAAGGAATGGAACGGAAAGCAAAAAAGAATGGAAAGGAAAATGGAATGGAGTGGAATGGAAAAGAATGGAGTGGAAAGGAATGGAATGGAAAATGGAATGGAATGGAAAGAAATGAAATGAAATAGAAAATAGAATGCAGAATGGAATGGAATGGAGAATGGAATGGAATGGAGAAGGAAATAGAATGGAAAATGAAGAATGGAATGGAAAATGGAAAAGAATAAACAAGAATGGAATGGAAGAAAATGGAATGGAGGATAGAAAGGAATGGAAAAGAATGGAGAAGAATGGAATGGAATGGAGGTAGGAATGGAGTGGAATGGAATGGAATAAAAAAAGAATAAAAAGGAATGGAGAAAGAAATTGAATGGAAAATGGAATGGAATGGAAAGAAATGAAATGAAATAGAAAATAGAATGCAGAATGGAATGGAATGGAGAATGGAATGGAATGGAGAAGGAAATAGAATGGAAAATGAAGAATGGAATGGAAAATGGAAAAGAATAAACAAGAATGGAATGGAAGAAAATGTAATGGAGGATAGAAAGGAATGGAATAGAATGGAGAAGAATGTAATGGAATGGAGGTAGGAATGGAGTGGAATGGAATGGAATAAAAAAAGAATAAAAAGGAATGGAGAAAGAAATTGAATGGAATGCAATGGAGAATGGAATGTAATGAAAAATGGAATAAGGTGGAATGGAACGGAATGGAGTAGAATGGAATGGAATGAAGAATGGAATGGAATGGAATGGAGAATGTAATGCAGAATAGAACGGAATGGAGTTGAATAGAATGGAATGAAAAATGGTATGGAATGGAATGGAATGGAATGGAGAATGTAATGCAGAATGGTATGGAATGAAGAATGGAGTGGAAGGGAGAATGGAATAGAATGGAGAATAGAATGAATAAAGGAATGGAATGGAATGAAATACAGAATGGAATGGGGTCGAATGGAATGGAATGGAGAATGGAATGGAGAATGGAATAGACTGGAATGAAGAATGGAATGGAATGGAATGGAATGGAATGGAATAAAATAAAGAATGGAATGGAGAATGAAATAGAATGGAATTAAGAATGGAATGGAAAGGAGAATGGAATGGAATGGAAAGAAATGGAGCAGAATGGAATGGAGAATGGAATGGAATGGAGAATGGAATAGACTGGAACGAAGAATGGAATGGAATGAAATGGAGAATGAAAAGGCATGGAATAAAATAAAGAATGGAATGGAGAATGAAATAGAATGGAATGAAGAATGGAATGGAATGGAAAGGAGAATGGAATGGAATGAAAAGGAATGGAGTGGAATGGAATGGAATGGAGAATAGAATGGAATGGAATGGAACAAAGAATGGAATGGAATAGAATGGAGAAATGAATTGAATAGAAAGAAATGGAGAATGGAATGGAATGGAATAGAGAATGAAATGGAAAGGAATGGAGATTGAAATGGAACGGAATGGAAAGGAGAATAGAATGGCATGGAATGGAGAGTGGAATGGAATGGAATGGAGAATAGAATGGAACAAAATGGAATGGAATGGCAAATGAAATGCAGAATGGAATGGAATGGAATGGAGAATGGAATAGAATGGAGAATAGAATAGAATGGAGAACAAAATGGAATGGAATGGAGATTTGAATTGAATGGAATGGAATTGAGAATGGAATGGAATTGAGAATGGAGAATGGAATGGATTGGAAAATGGAATCGAATGGAGTGGAGAATGGAATGGAGAATGGAATGGAATGAAGATTGGAATGAAGTGGAATGGAAGGGAATGGAGACTGGAATGGAGTGGAATGGAAGGGAATGGGGAATGGAATGGAATAAAAAGGAATGGTGAAAGGAATGGAATGGAATGCAATGGAGAATAGAATGGAGTGTAATGGAATGGAATAGAGTGGAATGGAATGGAATCGAGAATAGAATGGAAATGGAATGGAATGAAATGAAGAATGGAATGCAGAATATAACAAAATGGAGAATGGAATGGAATGGAGAATGGAATGGAATGGAAGGGAGTATGGAATGGAGTTGAATAAAATGCAATGCAAAACGGAAAGGAGTGGAATAGAATGGAATGGAGTGGAAGGGGATGGAATGGAGAATGAAATACAATCGAGAATGAAATGAAATTGAGAATAGAATGGAATGGAATGAAGAATGGAATGGGATGGAACGGAGAATGCAATGTAATTGAATGGAGAATGAAATGGAATGGAATGCAGAAGGGAATGGAATGGAGAATGGAATGGAAAGGAGAATGTAATGGAATAGAATGGAAAGGAAATGGAATATAGAATGAAACAAAATGGAATGGAGAATGGAATGAAATGGAATGTCATGGAAATGGAATGGAATGCAAAGGAATAGAGAATAGAATGAAATGGAATGCAATGGAGAATGGAATGCAATGGAGAATGGAATGGAGTGGAATGGCATGAAATGAAGTGGAATAAAATGGAATGGAGAATAGAATGGAATGGAATGGAGAATGGAAGGCAGAATGGAATGGAATGGAGAATGGAATGGAATGGAGAAAGAAATTGAATGGAAGGGAATGGAATGGAGAAATGAATGGAGAATGTAAGGTAATGTAATAGAGAATAAAATTGAATGGAATGGAAATCAGAAGAGAATGGAATGGAGTGGAATGGAATGGAATGCAGTGAAATAAAATGGAATGGGGAATAGAATATAATGGAAAGGAAGAAAATGGAATGGAATGAAATGGAGAATAGAATAGAATAGACAATAGAATGGAACAGAATGAAGTGGAAAGGAGTTAAATGGAGAATGGAATGAAATGGAATGAAAAATGGAATGGAAGCAAGAATGGAATGAAACAGAGAATGGAATGGAATGGAACGGAGAGTGGAATGGAATGGAATGCAGAATGGAAAGGAATGGAAATTGGAATGCAATTGAAGAAAATGGAGAATTGATTGGTATGCAATGGAGAATTGAATGGAACAGAATGGAATGGAGAATAGAATAAAATAAAGAATGGAATGGAAAGGAGAATGGAATGGAATGCAAAGGAATGGAGAATGGAATAGAATAAAGAATGGAATGGAATGATGATTGGAATGGAGTGGAATGGAATGGAATGAAGAATGGAATTGAATGCAAAGGAATGGAGAATAGAATGGAATGCAATGCAATGAAGAATGGAATGGAATGGAGAATGGAATAGAGTAGAATGGCATGGGATAGAGTGGAATGGAATGCAAAAGAATAGGGAATAGAATGAAATGGAATGCAACGGAGAATGGAATGCAATGGAGAATGGAATGGAGTGGAATGGCATGAAATGGAGTGGAATAAAATGGAACGAAAATGGAATGGAATGGAATGGAGAATGGAATGCATAAGGGAATGGAATGGAGAAAGTAATGGAATGGAAGGGAATGGAATGGAGAATGGAATGAAGAATGGAATGGAATTAAATAGAATGAAGTATTTAATAGTGTAGAATGGAATGTAATAAAGAATGGAATGGAATGGAGTGGAAGAAGGTGGAATGGAATATAATGGAATGAAATAGAATGGAGAATAGAATGGAGAATTGAGAGGAATAGAGAATGGAATGGAGTGGAATGGAATAGACTGAAGTAGAATAGAATGAAATGGAGAATAGAATAGAATAGATAGAATAGAATAGAATAGAATAGAATAGAATAGAGAATGGAATGGAGTGGAGAAATGAATGGAGAATGTAATGTAATGTAGTGGATAATGAAATGGAATGCAGAATACAATGGAATGGAGTGGAATGGAATGGAATGGAGTGGAATGGAATAGAATAGGGAATAGAATGGAATGGAGTGGAATGGAATGGAATGGAATGGAGAATAGAATGCAGAAAGGAATGGAGAATGGAATGGAATGGAATGGAGTTGGAAATGGAATGGAAAAGAAAGGAATGCAAAATGTAATGTAATGGAGAATGGAATGGAATCGAATGGAATAGAGATTGGAATGGAAAGGAATGGAGAATGGAATGAAACGGAATATAAAGAAGAATCTAAAGGAATGGAGAACGAAATGGATTGGAATGGAATGCAATGAAATGGAGACTGGAATGAAAGGAATGTAGAATAGAATGGAACAGAATGAAATGGAAAATATAATAGAATGGAAAATGGAATGGAATGAAATAAAATGGAATGGAGATTTGAATGGAAAGAAATTTAGAATGGAATGGAGTGGAATGGAATGGAGAATGCAATGGAATAGATAATGGAATGCAGGATAAAATGAGATGGAATGGAGAATAGAATGGAGTGGAATGGAATGGAATGGAGAAAAGAATGGAGTGGAATGGATTTAAATGGAGTATGGAATGGAATGAAATGAAAAATGGAATAAATCGAGAATGGAATGGAACAGAGAATGGAATGGAATGGAACAGAATAAAACAGAGAGTGGAATGGAATGGAATGGAGAATCGAATGGAATGGAGAATGGAATGCAATCAAAGAAAATGGAGAATGCATTGGTATGGAATGAAGAATTGAATGGAATGGAGAATGGAATGCAGAGTGGAATGAAATGGAATGCAAAAAAATGGAGAATAGAATAGAATAAAGAATGGAATGGTGATTGGAACAAAGTGGAATGGAATGGAATGAAGAATGGAATAATTCAATGCAAAGAAATGGAGAATAGAATGGAATGGAATGCAATGAAGAATGGAATAAAATGAAGAATGGAATGGAGTTGAATGGCAGGGCATGGAGTAGAATGGAATGGAACGGAGAACAGAATTGAATGGAAGGGAGAAAGGAGTGCAGAAAGGAATGGAATGGAGAAGTGAATGGAATGGGGAATGGAATAGAATGGATAATGGAATGGAATGGAATGAAAAATGAAATGGAATGCAGAATGGAATGGAGTTGAATGGAATGAAATGAAGAATAGAAAAAAAGGGAATGGAATGGAGAATGGAATGAAAAATGGAATGGAATGAAGAATGGAATGGAATGGAGAATAGAATGAAATGGAGAATGAAATGGAACGGAATGGAATGTAGAAAGAAATGGAATGGAATGGGATGCAGAATAGAATGGAATGGAGTAGAATAAAATTGAATGGATTGGAATGGAAGAGAATGGGGAATAGAATGGAATGGAATGGAAAGGAATGGAATGGATTTCAATAAAGAATGGAATGTAGAATGGAATGGAATGTAGAATGGAATGGAATGGATAATGGAATAGAAGGGACAATGGAATGGAATGGAATGGAAAATGGAATGGAATGAAATGGAAGGAAGAATGGAATGGATTTGAATTGAGTGAAATGGAGTATGAAATGGAGTGGAAAGGAATGGAATTGAGTAGAATGAAATGGAAAGAAATGGAGAGTGGAATGGAATGGAGTTTAATGGAATGCAATGAAGAGGAACGGAATGGAATGGAGAATAGAATGGAATGCAATGGAGTAAAATGGAATGGAGAATGAAATGCAGAATGAAATGGAATAAAGAATAGAATGGAATGAACAGAAATAGAGAATATAATGAAATGGAGAATAGAATGGAATAAAAATTGGAATGGAGTGGAATGGAATGGAATGCAGAATGGAATGAAATGGAAAAAAAATACAGAATAGAATGAAATGAAATTCAGTGGAGAATGGAATGCAATGGAGAATGGAATGGAGTGGAATGGCATGAAATGGAGGGGAATAAAATTGAATGGAGAATAGAATGGAATGGAGAATGGAAGGCAGAATGGAATGGAATGGAGAATGGAATGGAATAAAGAAAGGAATGGAATGGAAAGGAATGTAATAAAGAATGGAATGAAGAATGGAATGGAATGGAATAGAACGGAGAGTTTAACAGTGTCGAATGAAATGTAATGCAGAATGGAATGGAGTGGTGTGGAATAAGGTGGAGTGGAATAAAATAGAATGGAGAATGGAATGAAGAAATGAGTGGAGTGGAGAATGGAATGGTGTGAAATGGAATTGAATGGAGTGGAATGGAATTAAATGGAGATTAGAATGGAATGGAATAGAGATTGGAATGAAGAATAGATTGGAATGCAGAATAGAATGGAATGGAATGGAACAGAATGGAGAATGGAATGGAATGGAATAGAATGGAGAATGTAATGTAGACTGCAATGTAATGTAACGTAATGGAGAATGAAATGGAATGGAATGGAATGCAGAATAGACTGGAATTGAGTGGTGTGGAATGGAATGGTATGGAGTGGAATGGAATAGAATGGGGAATAAAATCGATTGGAATGGAATGGAATGGAATGGCTAATGGAATGGAATGGAGTGGAGAATGGAAAGGAACAGAATGGAATGGAGATTGTAATGGAATGAAAAATGGAATGGAGGATGGAATGGAATGGAGAATACAATGGAATCTAATGGAATGGAGATTGGAATGGAAAGGAATGTAGAATGGAATGGAACAGAATGGAATGGAGAATATAATGGAATGGAGAATGGAGTGGAATGGAATGGAATGGAGATTGGCATGGAAAGGAATATAGAATGGAATGGAGTGGAATAGAATGGAAAACGGAACAAAATGGAATGGAATGGAATGAAGAAAGGAATGCAGAATGGAATGGAATGGAGAATGGAATAAAATGGAGAATGGAAAAGAAGAATAGAATAAAATAAAGAATGGAATGAAATGGAGAATGGAATAGAATATAGAATGGAATGGAGTGGAATAGAATGAAGAATGGAATCAAATGTAATATAATGGAGAATGAAATGGAATGGAATGGAATGCACAGTCAAATGGAATGAAGTGGAATGGAATGGAATGGAGAATAGAATGCAGAATGGAATGGAATGGAGAATGGAATAGAATGGAGAATAGAATGGAATGGAGAATAGAATGTAATGGAGAATGGAATGCAGAATAGAATGGAATAGAGAATGGAATGGAATGGAGAATGGAATGGAATGGAATGAAGAACTGAATAAAGAATGGAATGGAATGAAATAGAATGGAGAATAAAATGGAATGGAATGGGATGCAGAATAGAATGGAATGGAGTGCAATAGAATGGAATGGAGTGCAGTAGAATGGAATGGAGTGGAAAGGAATGGAATGGAGTGGAATGCAATGAAATGGAAAATGGAATGGAATGGAATGGAATGGAATCAAATGAAGAATGAAATGCAAAATGGAATGGAATGGAGAATGGAATGGAAGGGAGAAAGAAAAATAATGGAGAATGGAATGGAATGCAATAAAGTGGGGAATGGAATGGAATGGAGAATGGAATGCAGAATAGAATGAAATAGAGAATGTAATGAAAGGGAGAATGTAATGGAAGAATGGAATGGAGAATGAAATGCAATGCAAAGAAATGGAGAATGGAATAGAATGGAGAATGGAATAGAATGGTGACTGCAATGGAATGGAATGGAAGGGAGAATGGAATGGATTTGAATCGAGTAGAATGGAGTATGAAATAGAGTGGAAAGGAAAGGAATGGAATGGAGTGGAATAGAATGGAGAATGGAATGGAATGGAGAATGGCATGGAGTGGAATAAAATGCAACGAAGGGGAATGGAATGGAATGGAGAAAAGAAATGAATGCAATTGAAAAGAATGGAATGGAGAATGAAATGCATAATGGAATGGAATAAAGAATAGAAAGGAATGGAGTGGAATGAAATGGAATGGAGAATAGAAATGAATGCAAAAGAATGGAATGAAATAGAATGGAGAATGGAATGGAAAGGAGAATCAAATGCAATAGGATGGAATGCAGAATAAAATGGAATGAAGTGGAATGGAATGGAATGGAATGGAGTGGAATGGAATGGAATGGAGTGGAATGGAATGGAATGGAGTGGAATGGAATGGAATTGAATGGAGAGGAATGGAATGGAATGGGGAATAGAATAGAATGGAATGGATTGGAATTTAATGGAATGGAATGGAAAGGAGAATGGAATGCAGAATGGAATGGAATGGGATGAAAAAAATAGAGAATAGAATAGAATGGAGAATGGAAAAGAATGGTTACTGGAATGGAGTGGAATAGAATGGAATGGACAATGGAACTGAATGCAAAGAAATGCAGAATATAATGGAATGGAATGGGGAATGGAATGGGATGCAAAAAAAATAGAGAATATAATAGAATGGAGAATGGAATAGAATGGTTACTGGAATGGAGTGGAATAGAATGGAATGGACAACGGAACTGAATGCAAAGAAATGCAGAATGGAATGGGGAATGGAATGGGATGCAAAAAAATAGAGAATATAATAGAATGGAGAATGGAATAGAATGGTTACTGGAATGGAGTGGAATAGAATGGAATGGACAATGGAACTGAATGCAAAGAAATGCAGAATATAATGGAATGGATGGCAATGGAGAATAGAATGGTATGGAGAATGGAATGCAGAATGGAATGGAATGGAGAATGGAATGGAATGGGGAATGGAATGGAGAACGGAATGAAATGGAAAGAAAGGCAGAATGGAATGGCAACGAAAGGAGTGGAATGGAGAGTCAAATGGAATGGAAAAAATGGAATGAAGTGGAATGGAATGGAAGGGAATGGAGAATAGAATGGAATGGGCAATGGAATGGAGTGGAATAAAATTCAACAGAGGGCAAGGAATGAAATGGAGAATAGAATGTAAGGCGATGAAAAGGAATCGAATGGAGAATGGAATGCAGAATGGAATGGAATAAAGAATGGAATAGAATGCAAAGGAATAGAGAATAGAATGGAATGCAGAATGGAATGGAATGGAGATGGGAATGGAGTGAAATGGAATCGATTGGAGAGTGGAATGGAATGCAAAGGAATAGAGATTACAATGAAATGGAATGCAATGGAGAATGGAATGGAATGGAGAAAGGAATGGAGTGGAATGGCATGGAATGGAGTGGAATAAAATGGAATAGAGGATAGAATAGAATTGAAAGAAGAATGGAATGTAGAATGGAATAGAATGAAGAATGGAATGAAAGGGAGAATGGAATAGAATGGAGAATGGAATAGAAAGCAGAATGGAATGGAATGAAATGGAATGGAAAATGGAATTGAATGGAGAATGGAATGGAGGCGAATGAAATGGAATGGAGAATGGAATGGAGTACAATGGAATGGAATAGAGTGGAATGAAATGGAACGGAGAATAGAATTGAAAAATATGGAATAGAGAATGGAACAGAATGCAATGGAATGGAATGGAGAGTGGAATTGAATTGAATATAATTGAGAATTGAATGAAATGGAAAAAGAAGAATGGAATGGAATGGAATAGGGAAAGGAATGGAACAGAATGGAAAGCAGAATGTAATAGAATGGAGAAGAGAATTGAATAGAACGGAGAATGGAATGGAATGCAATGGAATGGAATGAAGATTGTAATGGAAAAAATGTGGAATGGAATGGAATGGAAAATAGAATGGAGAATGAAAGAAAATGGAATGGAAAACAGAATGCAGTGGAATGGAATCGAATGGAAAATGGAATGAAGTGGAATGGAATTAAATGGATAATAGAATGGAATGACATGCAGTAGAATATAGAAGGGAATGGAATGCAATGCAAGATGGAATGGAATCGAGAATTGAATGGAACAGAAAATAGAATTGAATGGAATGGAATGAAACGGAGAGTGGAATGGAATGGAATTGAGAATGGAATAAAGAATGGAATGGAGAATGTAATATAAATGGAATAGAATGAAGAATAGAATGGAATGCAAAACAATGGAGAATAGAATAGAATGGAGAATGGAATAGAATGGTGACTGTATATGGAGTGGAATGGAATGGAATGGACAATGGAACTGAATGCAAAGAAATAGAGAATAGGATAAAATGAACTGCAATGGAGAATGGAATGGAATGCAGAACGGAATGGAGTGGAATGGAATGGAATGGAGTAAAATGGATGTAATAGAGAATAGAATGGAAAGGAATGGAATGGAATGGAATGGAGAATGTAATGCAAAATGGAATAGAATGCAGAATAGAATGGAATAGAATGGAGAATGGAAAGCAGAAAGAAATGGAATGAAAAATGGAATGGAATGGACAGTGGAATAGAATAAAGAAGGGAATGGAATAGAAGAAAGTGAAATAGAGAATGGAATGGAGAATGGAGAATTTAACAGCGTCAAATTGAATGTAATGGAGAATGGAATGGAGTGGAGTAAAATAAGTAGGAGTGTAATGGAGTGGAATGAAATGGAATGGAGAATGGGATGGAGAATGGAGTGAAATATAGAATAGAATGAAATAAAATGGAATGGAATGGAGTGGAATGAAATGCAAAGAAGAACAGAATTGAATGGAATGGAGTGGAATGGAGAATAGAATGCAGAATGTAATGGAATGGAAAATAGAATGGAATGGAGAATGAAATGGAACGGAATAAAATGGAGAATGAAATAGAATGGAATGGAATGCAGAACAGAATGGAATGGAGTGGATTGGAATGAAATGGAATGGAATGGAATGGAATAGAATGGTGAATGGAATGGAATGGAATGGAATAGAATGGAATGGATAATAGAATAAAATCGAATGGAGAGGAATGAAATGGAATGGAGTTTAACAGAATGGAATGGGGAAGAGAATGGAATGGAACAAAATAGAATGGAATGGAAAGGAATGAAGAATCGAATGGAATGGAACAAAAAGGATAGGAGAATAGAATGAAATAGAATGCAATAAAGAATGGAATGGAATGGAAAGGAATGGTATAAAGAATGGAATGCAGAATGAAATGGAATGGAAAATATAATAGAACGGAATAGAATGGAATGGAGAATGCAATGCAGAAGGAAATGGAATGGAGAATGGAATGGAATGGACAATGGAATAGAACGAAGAAAAAAATGGAATGGAAGGAAGTGGAATGGAGAATGGAATGGAGAAAGGAATGGAATGTAATCAAATGGAGAATTTAATAGTGTCTAATGGAATGTAATGGAGAATGGAATGGAGTGGAGAGGAATAAGGTGGAGTGGAATGGAATGTAATGTAATAAAGAAAGGGATGCAGAATGGAGTGGAATAGAGAATGGAATGGAGTGGAATAGAATGGAAGGGAGTGGAATGGAATGGAATGGGGAACCGAATTAAATGGAATGGAGAATGGGATGCAGAATAGAATGGAAAAGAGAATGGAATGAAATGGAGAATGGTATAGAATGGAGAATGGAATGGAGAATGGAATAGAATGGAGAATGAAATGGAATTGAATGGAATGCAGAATAGACCGGAATGAAGTGGAATGGAACAGAATAAAAAGGAATGGAATCGAATGGGGAATAGAATGGAATGGAATGGAATGGAATGGAAAATGGAATGCAGAATGAAATGGAATGGAGAATGCAAGGGAATGGGGAATGGAATAGAATGGAGAATGGAATGGAATGAAATGGAGTAGAATGGAATGGGGAATGGAATGGAGTTGAATGGAATGGCAAATGGAATGAAGAATGGAATGGAATGCAATGGAAGAGAGAATAGAATGGAGTCGAATGGAATGGAATGGAGAATGAAATAAAGTGGAATGAAATGACATGGAGGGAAATGAAATAGAATGGATAACAGAATCGAATGGAATGGAATGGAGAATGTAATGCAAAATGGAATAGAATGGGGAATAGAATGGAATGGAATGGAAAATGAAGTGCTGAAGGAAATGGAATGGAGAATGGAATGGAATGCACAGTGGAATAGAATGGAGAAAAGAATGGAATAGAAGGAAGTGGAATGGAGAATGGAATGGGGAAAGGAATAAAATGGAATGGAGAATTTAACAGTGTCGAATTGAATGTAATAAAGAATGGAATGGAGTAGAGCAGAAAAAATGGAAAAATGGAATGGAATGGAATGGAGAATGGGATGGAGAATGGAATGAAATGGAGAATGGAATGAAGTAAAATGGAATGGAATGGAGTGGAATGAAATGGAAAGAATAGAATTGAATGGAATGGAGTGGATTGGAGAATGGAATGCCGAATAGAATGGAATGGAAAATGGAATGGAATGGAGAATGAAATGGAATGGATAAGGAAATAGAATCAAATGAAATGTAATGGTGAAAGGAATGGAGAATGGAATGGAATGCAATAGAATGGAGAATGAAATGGAATGGAATGGAATGGAATGCAGAAGAGAATGGAATGGAGTGGATTGGAATGAAATGGAGTGGAATGGGATAGAATAGAATGGGGAATAGTATGCAGTGCAATGGAATGCAATGGAATGCAATGGAATGGAAAAGAATGAAATGCAGAATGTAATAAAATGGAATGGAGTGGAATGGAATGGAATGGAGTTTAATGGAATGGAATAGGGAATAGAATGGAATGGAACAAAATAGAATGGAATAGAATGGAATGGAATGGAGAATGGTATGTAATAAAAAGGATAGGAAAGTAGAATGAAAAGGAATGCAATAAAGAATGGAACAGAATGGAGAATGAAATGGAGTGGAATTAAATGGAATGGAGGGGTAAGGAATGGAATAAAGGATGGAATGGAATGTAAAGGAATGGTATAAAGAATGGAATGCAGAATGAAATGGAATGGAGAATATAAGAAAATGAAATACAATCGAATGGAGAATGGAATGCAGAAGGAAATGGAATGGAGAATGGAATGGAATGGACAATGAAATAGAATGGAGAAAGGAATGGAATGGAGGGGAGTGGAATGGAGAATGGAATAAAGAATGACATGGAATGCAATGAAATGGAGAATTTAATTGTGTCGAATATAATGTAATGGAGAATGGAAGAGAGTGGAGTGGAATAAAGTAGAGTGGAATGGAATGGAATAGAATAGAATGGAGTGGAATAAAGAAAGGGATGCACAATGGAGTGGAATAGAGAATGGAATGGAGTGGAGTGGAATGGAAAAGAGAGGAATGGAATGCAATGCAATGGGGCAACCGAATTGAATGGAATAGAGAATGGTATGCAGAATAGAGTGGAATGGAGAATGGAATGAAATGGCGAATGGCATATAATGGAGAATGGAATGGAATGGAGAATGAAATGAAATGAAACAGAATGCAGAATAGAATGGAATGGAGTAGAATGGAATGGAATGGAGTGGAAAGGAATTAAATGGAAAATAGAATGGAATGGAACAGAATGGAATGGAATGGAATGGAAAATGGAATGCAGAATGAAATGGAATGGAGAATGGAATGCAAAGGATGGAAAGGAGAATGGAATGTAAAATGGAATGGAATAAAGAATGCAATAAAATGGGGTATGGAATAGAATAGAGAACAGAATGGAATGGAATAGAGTAGAATGGAATGGGGAGTGGAATTGAGTAAAATGGAATGGGAAATGGAATGAAGAATGGAATGGAATGGAATGGAATGGAATGGAAGAGAGAATAGAATGGAGTCGAATGGAATTGAATGGAGAATGAAATAAAGTGGAACGGAATGGAATGGAATGGACTGGAGAATAAAATGGAATGGTGAATGGAATGGAGTAGAATAAAATAGAATGGAGGAAAACAGAATATAATGGAGAATAGAATGGAATGGAATGGGAATAGAATGGAATGGAAGGGAGAATGAAATGGAATGGAGAATGGAATGGAGTCAAATTGAATGAAATTGAGAATGAAATGGAGCAGAATGAAATGAAATAGAGTGAAAAAAATGGAATGGAAAATAAAATGGAATGGAATGGAAGGGAATAAATAATGGAATGCAGAATGGAATGGAATTGAGAATGGAATGGAATACAAAGAAATTGAGAATAGAATAAAATGGAATGCAATGGTGAATATAATGGAATTGAGAATGGACTGCGGAAGAATGGCATGGAAAGAAGTAGAATGAAATGGAATGGAGAATAAAATGAAATGGAATGGAGAATGGAATGCAGAATAGAACGGAATTGAGAATGTAATAGAATGGAATGAAATGGAGAATGGACTGGAGAACGGAGTGGAATGGAGAATGAAAATGAATGGAATGGAATGTAGAATAGAATGGAATGGAGTGGAATGGAATAATGTGGAATGGAATAAAATGTAATGGAGAATGGAATGGATTCAAATTGAATGGAATGGAGAATGGAATTTAGTGGAATGCAATGGGATGGAGTGGAATGCAATGGGATGGAATGGAATAGAGTGGAATGGAATAGAATGGAGAATGGAATGTAATGGAAAATAGAATGTAATTGAGAATAAAATGGAATGAGATGAAAAATAGAATAAAATGGAATGGAGAATTGATTGGAATAAGAATGGAATGGAGAGTGGAATTGAATAGAAGAAAATGAAGAATGGAATCATGTGGAATGGAGAATTGAATGAAATGGAATGGAGTATGGAATGCAATAGAAGAGAGAAAAGAATGGAATGGAATGGAATGGAGAATGGAATGAAATGGAATGGAAAGGAGAATGGAATGGAATAGAATAGAGAATGAAATGGAGAATGGAACAGAATGGAATGGAATGGAATGAAATGGAGAATGGAATGGCATACAGTGGAATGGAATGAAATGGAGTAGAGAACTGAATGGAATCTAGAATGGAATGAAATGGAGAATGTAATGGAAGAATGGAATGGAGAATGTAATGGAAGAATGGATTGGAGAATGGAATGGAATGCAACGAAATGGAGAATAGAATAGAATGGACAATGGAATAGAATGGTGACCACAATAAAGTGGAATGGAATGAAATGGAGAATGGAACTGAATGCAAAGGAATGGAATGGAATAGAATGGGGAATGGAATGGAGAATGGAATGAAGAATGGAATGGAATGGAGAATGGAATGGAGAATGAAATGGAATGGAGAATGGAATTGAATGGAGTCAAAAGGAGAATGAAATGGAGAATTGAATGGAGAATGGAATGGACTGAAATGGAATGGAGAATGAAATGGAATGGAATGGGGTGTAGAATAGAATGTAATGGAGTGGAGTGGGATGGAATGGAGTAGAATATATTGAAATGGTGAATAGAATGGAATGGAATGAAGAATGGAATGCAGAATAGAATGGAATGGAGAATGGAATGGAATAGAATGGAGAATGGTATGGAATGGAATGGAGAATGGAATGCTGAATAAAATGGAATGAAGAATAGAAGGGAATGGAATGGAGAATGGAATGCAGGAGGAAATGGAATGGAGAAGGGAATGGAATGGACAATGGAATAGAATGCAGAAAGAAAGAAAATGGACTGGAGAACAATGAAGAATGGAATGGAGAATGGAATGGAATGGAATGAAATGGAGAAATTAATGGTGTCGAAAGGAATGTAATGGAGAATGGAATAGAGTGGCGTGGAATAAGGTGGAGTGGAATGGAATGGAAAGGAATGAAGAATGGGATGGAGATTGGAATGGAAGGGAGAATGGAATGGAGTGGAATGGAATGGAATAAAGTGAAATGGAATGGAATAAAGAATAGAATGGAATGGAGAATGGAATGGAATGGAGAATTGAATAGAATGGAAAACGGAATGAAGAATGCAATAGAATGGAGAAAGAAATGGAAGAGAATGGAATGCAGAATAGAATGTAATGTAGTGGAGTGGAATGGAATAAAATAGAATAGAATAAAATGGGGAACAGAATAGAAAGAAATGGAATGGAAAATAAAATGCAGAATGGAATTAAATGGAGAATGGAATGGAATGAAAAGGAATGGAGAAAGGAATGCAGAATGGAATGGGATAGAGAATGGAATCGAATAAAGAATAGAATGAAATGGAATGGAGTGGAATGGAATGGAGTGGAATAGAATGGAGAATGGTATGGAGAATGGAATGGAATTGAATGGAAGGGAGAATAGCATGGAGTCGAATGGAATGGAATGGAGAATAAAATGGAGTTGAATGGAATTAAATGGAGCAGAATGGAATGGAATAGACTGGAGAATGGAATGGAATGGAGAAGAGAATGGAGTAGAATCAAATGGCATGGAAGGAAATGGAATGAAATGGAGAATAGAATGCAGAAGGAAATGGAATGGAGAATGGAATGGAATGGACAATAGAATAGAATGGAGAAAGGAATGGAATGGAAGGGAGTGGAATGAAGAATGGAATGGATAACGAAATGGAATGGAATGGAATGGAGAATTGAACAGTGTCGAACTGAATGTACTGGAGAATGGAATAAAGTGGAGTGGAATAAGTTACAGTGGAATGGAGAGGATTGGAATAGAATGGAGAATGGGATGGAGAATGGAGTGGAATGGAGAATATAATAGAGTGGAATGGAATGGAATGGAATGGAGTGTAATTGAATGGAATTGAGACCAGAATTGAATGGAATGGAATGGGTTAAAGAATGGAATGCAGAATGAAATGGAATGGAGAATTGATTGGAATGGAGAATGGAATGGAAGGGAGAATGGAATGGAGAATTGACTGGAGAATGGAATGGAATGAAATGGAATGGAGAATGAAATGGGATGCAGAATAGAATGGAATGGAGTGGAATGGAATGGAGCAGAATGTAATGAAATGGGGAGTACAATAGAATGGAATAAAATGGAATGGAGAATGGCATGCAGAATGGAATGGAATGGAGAATGGAATGGAATGGAATGGAGAATGGAAAATGGAATGGAGTGGAATGGAATTAAATGGAATGGAATGGATTAAAAAAAGAATGGAATGAAATGGAATGGAAAGGAGAATGGAATGAAATAGAATGGTGAATAGAATGGAATGGAGAATTGAATGGAATAAAATGGAAAGGAGAACAGAATGGCATGGAGTGGAATGGAATGGAATATAGTGAAATGGAATTTAATGGAGAACAAAATGGAATGGAATGGAGAACTGAATGCAGAATAGAATGGAATGGAATCGATAATGGAATAGAATGGAGAATGGAATGGAAAATGGAATGGATAGGAGAATGAAATGCCGTTTAATAAAATGCAGAATAGAATGGAATGGAGTGGAATGGAATGGAATGGAGTGGAATGGAATGGAATTGAATGGGAAAAAGAATAAAATGGAATGAAATAGAATGGAATGGAATAAAGAATGGAATGCAGAATGGAATGGAATGGAGAATGGAATAAAATGGAGAAAAGAATGGAATGGAATGAGGAAAAGAATGAAGAATGGAATAAAATTGAATGCAAGGGAGAATAGAATGGAGTCGAATGGAATGGAATGGAGAATTAAATGGAGTGAAATGGAATGGAATGTAGGGGGAAAAATGGAATGGAGAAGGGAATGGAATAGAATGGAATGGAATGGAATGGAATGAGGAATTTCATAATGTCGAATTGGATGTAATGGAGAATAAAATGAAGTGTAGTGGAATAAGTTGGAGTGGAATGGAATGGAATGGAATGGAATGGAACGGAATGGAAAACGGAATGGAGAATGGAGTAAAATGAAGAATGGAATGTATTGGAGTGGAATGAAATGGAATGGAGTTGAATGGAATGGAGAATGGAATGCAGAATAGAATGGAATGGAGAATGGAATGGAATGGAGAATGAAACGGAATGGAGAACATAATAGAATGGAATGAAATGGAAAATGGAATGGATAATTGAATGGAGAATGGAATGGAATGGAGAATGCAATGCAGAATGAAATGGAATGGCGAATAGAAAGGAATAAAATCGAATGGAATTGAGAAAGGAATGCAGAAGGAAATGGAATGGAGAATGGAATGGACAATGGAATAGAATGAAGAAATGAATGGTATAGAAGGGTGGAACAGAGAAAGGAGTAGAGAATAGAATGGAATGAAATGAAATGGAGAATTTAATGGTGTTGAATGGAATGTAATGGAGAATGGAATAGAGTGGAGTGGAATAAGTTAGAGTGGAGTGAAATTGAATGGAATGGAGAATAAGATGGAGAATGGAATGGAATGGAGAATGGAATGGAGTGGAATGGCAGGGAACGGATAACAGAATTGAATGGAATGGAATAGAATGGAGAATGGAATGCAGAATAGAATGAAATGAAAAAAAATTGAAGGAAGAATGGAATAGAATAGAGAATGTTATGGAAAATGGAATGGAATGGACAATGAAATAAAGTGGAATGGAATGCAGAATAAAAAGGAATGGAGTAAAATGAAATGGAATAAACTGAAATGGAATTGAATGGGGAATAGAATAAAATAGAATAAAATGGAATGGAATGGAAAATAGAATGCAGAATGGAATGGAATGGAGAATGGATTGCACTGGAATGGAATGGAATGAAATGGAGAATAGAATGCTGAATGGAATGGAATGGAGAATGGAATGGAATCGGGAATGGAATAGAATGGAGAATAGAATGGAATGGAATGGAGTGGAATGGAATGGGGAATGGAATGAAAAACGGAATGGAATGGAATGGAAGGAAGAATAGAATGGAGTCAAACAGAATGAAATGAAGGATGAAATGGAGTGGAATGGAAAGGAATTGACTGGAGAATAGAATGGATTAGAATGAAATGGAATAAAGGAAAACAGAATGGAATGGAGACTATAATAGAATGGAATGGAATGCAGAATGGAATGGAGAATTTAATAGTGTCAAATTGAATGTAATGGAGAATGGAATGGAGGGGAGTGGAACAAGCTGTAGTGGAATGGATTGGAATGAAATGGAATGAAGAATGGGATGGAGCATGGGGTGGAATAAAGAATGGAATAGAGTGAAATGGAATGGAATTGTGTGGAATGGAGAATAGAATTGAATGGAATGGAATGGAGAATGGAATGCAGAATAGAATGGAATACATAATGAAGTGGAATGGAGAATGGAATGGAATTGAATAGAATGGAATGGAATGGGCAATGGAATAAAAACGAACTTAATGGAGAATAAAATGGAATGGAATGGAATGCAGAATAGAAAGGAATGGAGTGGAAGTGAATGGAATGGAGTGGAATGTAATGGAATGGGGAATAGAATGGAATGGAAAGGAATGGAATGGAAGAAAATTGAGTGGAGATTGGAATGTAGAATGGAATAAAATGGAGAATAGAATAGTATGGAGAAAGGAATGAAATGGAGAATAAAATGGAATGGAATGGAATAGGGAATGGAATAGAAGAGAGAAAGGAATGGAATGGAATGCAATGGAGTGGAATGGAATGGGGAGTGGAATGGAGAATGGAATGGAATGGAATGGAATGAAGAAAGAATAGAATGGGGTCTAATGGAATGGAATGGATAATGAAATGGAGTTGAATGGAATGGAATGGAGTGTAATGGAAGAGAATGGACTGGAGAATGGAATGGATTAGAATAAAATGGAATGGAGAAATACAGAATGGAATGGAATGGAGAATGTAATGCAGAATGGAATGGAATGGAGAATTTAATAGTGTCAAATTGAATGTAATGGAGAATGGAATGGAGTAGAATAGAATGGAATGAAGAATGGAGTGGAAGGGAGAAACAAATGGAATGGAGAATGGAATGTAATTGAATGATATGGAATGGAATGGAGAATAGAATGAAATTGAATGATATGGAATGGAATGGAGAATGAAATAAAAAGGAATGGAATGGAGAATGAAATGGAATGGAATGGAATGCAGATTAGAAAGGAATGGAGTGGAATGGAATGCAATGAAGTGGAATGAAATAAAATGGGGCATAGAATAGAATAAGATGGAATGGAAGAAAATGGAATGGAGAATGGAATGTAAAATGGAATAAAATGGAGAATGGAATGGAATGAAGCATGGAATAGGATGGAGAATGGAATGGAGTGGAATGGAGAATGGATTGGACTTGATTGGAATAGAATGGAGAATGAAATGAAGTGGAGTGGAATGGAATGGAACAAAAAATAGAATGGAAAGTAATCAAATGGAGAATGAAACGGAATGCAATGGAATGGAATTGAAGATGGAATCAAATTGAATGGAATTGTGAATGGAATGGAATGGAAAATGGAGAATGAAATGGAATGGAATGGAAAATGGAATGGAATGGAGTGGAGAATGGAATGGAACAGAATGGAATAGAGAATGTAATAGAATGGAGAAGAATGGAATGGAATTAAAAATGGAATGCAATGGAATGAAAAATAGAATGGAATCAAGAATGGAATGGAACAGAGATTAGAATTGAATGGAATGGAATGAAATGGAGAATGGAATGGAATGGAATGGAGAATGAAATGGAATGGAGAATGGAACAAAGAATTGAATGGAATCAAAGAAAATGGAGAGTGGAATGATATGGAATGGAGAATGGAATGGAATGGAGAGTGGAATGCAGGTTGGAATGGAAGGGAGAATGGAATGGAATGCAAAGAAATGGAGAGTATAATAGAATGGAGAATGGAATAGAATGGTGACTACCACAGAGTGGAATAGAGAATGGAATTGAAAGCAAAGGAATGGAGAATAGAATGGAATGAATGCAATGGAGAATGGAATGGAATGCATATGGGAATAGAGTTGAATGGAATGGAATGGAGTGGAATGGAATGCAATGGAGAATAGAATGGAATGGAATGGATAATAGAATGCATAACAGAATGGAATGAAGAATGGAATGGAAAATAGAAGAGATTAGAGAAAGGAATGGAATGGAATAAAAACTTAAAAGTAATTGAATGGAATGGAGATGAATTTAATAGAATGGAGAATGGTATGGAATGGAGTGGAATCGAAAAAATGGAGTGGAAAGGAATGAAATAGGGAATAAAATGGAATGGAATGGAATGCAATGGAATGGAATGAAATGGAATGAAGAATTGAATGCAGAATGGAATCTAATGGAGAAGGGAATGGAATAATACCAAAGAATATAGAATAGAATAAAATGGAATGCTATAGTGAATACAATGGAATGCAGAATGGAATGGAGGGGAATGGCATGGAATGGAATGGAATGAAATGGAATGGAGAATAAAATGGAATGGAATAGAGAATGGAATGCAGAACACAATAGAATGGAGAACGAAATGGAGTGGAATGAAATGGAGAATAGAATGGATTCAAACTGAATCGAATGGAGAATGAAATTTAGTGGACTGGAAAGGGATTTAGTGGAAGGGAATGGAATGGAGTTAAATGGAATAGAACAGAGAACTGAATGGAATGGAGAATGGAATGGAATCGAGAATAAAATGGAATGGAATGAAATGGAGAATTGATTGGAATGGAGAACCAAATGGAGTAGAAGAAAATGGAGAATGGAATCGTATAGAATTGAGAATTGAATGGAATGGAATGGAGTATGGAATGCAATGGAAGAGAGAAAAGAATGGAATGGAAAGGAATGGAATGGAATGAAGAATGGAATGAAATGAAATGGAAACAAGAATGGAATGGAATACAATGAAGAATGGAATGGAATGGAATGAAGAATGGAATGGAATGAAGAATGGAATGGCATAGTGTGGAATTGAATGGAAAGTAGTGGAATAAAATGGCATTGAGAACAGAATTGAATGGAATGGAATGGAATAGAGAATAAAATGCAGAATGAATAAAATGGAGAATGGAATGGAATGAGGAATGGAATAGAATGGAGAATAGAATGGAATAGAATGGAGTGGAATGGAATGAGGAATGGAATGTAGAATGCAAAAGAGAAGAGAATGGAGTCGGCTGGAATGGAATGGAGGATGAAATGGAGTGGAGTGGAATGGAATGGAGAATGGAATTGAGAGGAATGATATGGAATGGAGGGAGAAAAAATGGAATGGAGAATGGAACAGAATGGAATGGAATGCAGAATGGAATGCAGAATGAAATGGATTGGCGCATAGAAGGGAATGAAATGGAATGGAATGGAATGAAGAATGGAAAGCAGAAGGAAATGGAATGGAGAATGTAATGGAATGGACAATGGAAAAAACGGAGAAAAAAATGAAATTGAAGGGTGAAACAGAGAATGGAATAGAGAATAGAATGGAATGGAATGAAACGGAGAATTTAATGGTGCCGAATGGAATGGAATAGAGTGGAGTAGAATAATGTGGAGTGGAATGGAAAGGAGAATGGGATGAAGAATGGAATGGAATGGAGAATGGAATGGAGTGGAATGGAATGGAATGGAGAACAGAATTGAGTGGAATGGAATAGAATGGAGAATGGAATGCAGAACAGAATGGAATGGAGAATAGAGCTGAATGCAGAATGAGACAGAATGGAGAATGTTATGTAGGATGGAATGGAATGAAAATTGAAATGGAGTGGAATGGAATGAAGAATATAATAAAATGGAGAAGAATGGAATGGAGAATGGATTGGAATGGAACGGAATGGAATGGAGAATAGAATGCAAAATGGAATGAAATGGAGAATGGAATGGAATGGGGATGGGAATAGAACGGAGAATAGAATGGAATGGAGTGGAATGAAATGGGGAATGGAGTGGAGAATAGAATGGAATAAAATGGAATGGAAGAATAGAATGGAGTCCAATGGAATGGAATGGAGAATGAAATGGAGTGGAATGGACTGGAGAATGGAATGGATTAGAATAAAATGGAATGGAGGGAAATGGAATGGAATGCAGAATATAAGAGAATGGAATGGAAAGGAGAATGAAATGCAGAATGGAATGGAGAATTTAATAGTGTTGAATTGAATGTAATGGAGAATAGAATTGAGTGGAGTGGAATAAGTTGAAGTGGAATGGAATGGAATGGAGAATGGGATGGAGAATAGAGTGGAATGGACAATGGAATGGAGTGGAATGGAATGGAATGGAGTGGAATGGAAGAAAATGGAGAATAGAAATGAATGGAAGGGAATAGAGAATGGAATGGAATGGAACGGAGAATGGAATACAGAATAGAGTGAAATGGAGAATGGAGTGGATTGGAGAATGAAATGAAATGGAGAATGGAATGGAATGAAGAATGGAATAAAATGGAATGGAAGGAAGAATAAAATGGAATGGAATGGAATGCAGAATAGAATGGAATGGAATGGAGTGGGATGTAATGGAATGGAGGGGAATTTAATGGAATGGAGGGGAATGTAATGGAATGGGGAATAGAATGGAATGGAATGGAATAGAATGGAATGGAAGAAATGGAATGCAGAATGGAATGTAGAATGAAATGGAATGGAGAATGGAATGAAATGGAATGCAATGGAGAATGGAATAGATTTGAATGGAATTGAATGGAGAACGAAATAAAGTGGAATGGAATGGAATGGAGTGGAATGGAATGGAATGGAAAATAGAATGGAAAGAAATGAAATGAAGAATGGAACGGAATGCAATGGAATGAAATGGAGAATGTAATGGAATTGAATGGAATTGAGAATGGAATGAAATGGAAAATGGAGAATGGAATGGAATGGAAAATGGAATGTAATGGAGTGGAGAATGGAACAGAATGGAATGGAGAATGTACTGGAATGGAGTGGAAAGGAATAGAATGAAGAATGGAATGGAATGGAATGAAAAATGGAATGGAATGGAGTGGGGAATGGAACAGAATGGAATGGAGAATGTAATGGAATGGAGTGGAATGGAATAGAATGAAGAATGGAATGGAATGGAATGAAAAATATAATGCCATCGAGAATGGAATGTAACAGAATGAAATGGAATGAAATAGAAAGTGGAATGGAATGGAATGGAGAATGGAATGGAATGGAGAATGGAATAAAGAATTGAATGGAATCAAAGAAAATGGAGAATGGAATGATATGGAATGGAGAATGGAATGATACGGAATGGAGAATGGAATGGAATGGAGAGTGGAATGCAGAATGGAATGGAAGGGAGAATTGAATGGAATACAAAGAAATGAAGAATAGAATAGAACGCAGAATTGAATAGAATGGTGACTGCAATGGATTGGAATGGAGAATGGAATTGGATGCAAAAGAATGGAGAATAGAATGGAATGGAATGCAATGGAGATCGGAATGGAGTTGAATGTAATGGAAAGGAGTGGAATAAAATAGAATGAAGAATAGAATGGAATGAAATGGAACAGAATGGAGAATGGAATGCAGAATAGAATGGAATGAAGAATGGAATGGAATGAAGAATGGAATTAATGGTCGAAAAAAATGGAATGGAATGGAAAATTAAATGGAATGGAGTCAAATTTAATGGGATGGAGAATGAAATGGAATGGAGTGGAATGGAATGAATTGGAGTAAAAAGAAATGGAATAGAGAATAAAATTGAATGGAATGGAATGGAAAGGAATGGGAAATGGAATGCAGAATGCAATGGAATGGAGAATGGAATAGAATACAAAGAAATAAAAATTAGAATAAAATGGAATGCTATGGTGAATATAATGGAATGGAGAATGGAATGGAGAGGAATGGCATGGAATGGAGTGGAATGGAGAATAAAATGAAATGGAATGGAGAATGGAATGCAGAATGGAATCTAATGGAGAATGGAATGGAATGGAATGAAATGAAGATTGGAATAGATTCGAATTGAGTGGAATGGAGAATGGAATTTAGTGGAATGGAAAGAAATGGAGTGGAATGGAATGAAGTACAATGGGATAGAATGGAGAACTGAATAAAATGGAGAATGGAATGGAATTGAGAATAAAATGGAATGGAATGGAATGGTGAATAGAATGGATTGGAATGGAATGAGGAATGAAATGGCATAGTTTGGAATCGAATGGAAAGGAGTGGAATGAAATGGAATGAAGAACAGAATGCAGAATGGAATAGAATAGAGAATGGAATGGAATGAGAAATGGAATAGAAAACAGAACAGAATGGAATGGAATAAAGTGAAATGTAATGAAAAATGTAATGTAGAATTCAATGGAATCAGATGCAAGAGAGAAGAGAATGGAGTCGAATGGAATGGAATGGAGAATGAAATGGAATAGAATGGAATGCAATGGAGTGGAATGGAGAATGGAATGGAATGAAGTGGAATGAAATGGAATGGAGAGAGAAGGAATGGAATGACAAATGGAATGGAATGGAATGGAATGGAGAATGGAATGAAGAATAAAAGGGAATGGAAAATAGAAGGAAATGGAATGGAATGGAATGGAGAATGGAATGGAATGGACAGTGGAATAAAATGGAGAAAGAAATGTACTAGAAGAAAGTCGAATGGAGAATAGAATGGAGAATGGAATGGAATGGAAGAGAATGAAGAATTTAATACTGTTGAATGGAATGTAATGGAGAATGGTATGGAGTGGAGTGGAATAATGGAGGGTGGAATGTAATGTAATGTAGGGGAGAATTGGATGGAGAATGGAGTGGAATGGATAATGGAAATGAGTAAAATAGAATGGAGTGGAATGGAATGGAATGCAGAACAGAATGGAAGGGAATGGAATGGAATAGAGAAGGGAATGCAGAATAGAACGGAATGTAGAATGGAATAAAATGGAGAATGGAATAGAATGGAGAATGGAATGCAATGGAGAATGGAATAAAGAATTGAATGGAATCAAAAAAATAAAGAATGGAATGGTATGGAATGGAGAATGTAGTATAATGGAACGGAGAATGGAATGCAGAATGGAATGGAAGGGAGAATGAAATGAAATGCAATAAAATGGAAAATACAATAGAATGAAGAAAGGAATCAAACGGTGACTGCAATGGAGTGGAATGAAGAATGGAATTGAATGCAAAAAAATGAAGAATAGAATGGAACGGAATGCAATGGAGAATGGAATGGAATGGAGATTGGAATGGATTGCAATGGAGTGGAATGGAATGGAATGGAATGGAGAATAGAATGAAATGCAATGGAATGGAATGGAGAATGGGATAGATTGGAGAAAGAAATAAAATGGAACGGAAAATTAAATGGAATGGAGAATAGAATGGAGTTGAATTGAATGGAATGGAGAATGGAATGGAGTGGAATGGAATGAAATGGAGTAGAAAAAAATGGAATGGGGAATAAAATGGAATGGAACGGAATGGTATGGAATGAAGAATAGAATGCAGAATAGAATGGAATGGAGAACAGAATGGGATACAAAGAAATGGAGTATAGAATAAAATGGAATGCTATGGTGAATATAATGGAATTGAGAATTGAATGGAGGGGAATGGCATGGAATGGAGTGGAATGGAATGGAATGGAGAATAAAATGGAATGGAATGGAGAATGGAATGCAGAATAAAATGGAATGGAGAATGGAATGGAGTCTAATTGAGTGGAATGGATAATGGAATTTAGTGAAATGGAATGGGATGGGGTGGAATGGAATGGAATGGAGTGGAATAGAATAGAAGGGAGAATGGAATGGAAAAAAGAATGGAATGGAATCGAGAATAAAATGGAATGGAATGAATAATGGAATGGAATGCAATGGAGAATTGATTGGAATGAAATGGAGAGTGGAATGGAATGGAATGAAGAATGCAATGAATGGAGAATGGAATAAAGAAATGAATGGAATAGAAGAAAATGGAGAATGGAATGGTATGGAATGGAGAATAGAATGGAATGGAATGGAGAATGGAATGCAGAATGGCATGGAAGGAAGAAAGGAATGAATTGCAAAGAAATAGAGAATAGAATAGAATGGAGAAAGAAATAGAATGGTGATGGCAATGGAGTGGAATGGAGAATGGAATTGAATGCAAAGGAATGGAGAATAGAATGGAATGAAATGCAATGGAGAATGGAATGGAATGCAGATTTGAATGGAGTCAAATGGAATGAAATAGAGTGGCATGGAATGGAAAGGAGAATAGAATGGAATGGAATGGAGAATAGAATGGAATGGAATGCAGAATGGAATGCAGAATGGAATAGAATGAAGAATGGAATGGAATGGAGAATGGAATAGATTGGAGAAAGGAATTGAATGGAATGGAAAATTAAATGGAATGGAATGCACAATGGAGTGGAGTCAAATTTAATGGAATGGAGAATGGAATGGAATGGAGTAGAATGGAATGAAATGCAGTGGAAAAAAAGGAATGGGGAATAAAATGGAATGGAATGGAATGAAGAATGGAATGCAGAATGGAATGGAATGGAGAATGGAATGGAATACAAAAAAGTGAAGAATAGAATAAAATGGAATGCTATGTTGAATATAATGGAATGAAGAATGGAATGGAGTTGCAATGGCATGGAATGTAGTGAAATGGAATGGAATGGAGAATAAAATGGAATGGAATGGAGAATGGAATGCAGAATGGAATGGAATGGAGAATGGAATGGAATGAAATGGAATAGAGAATGGAATGGAGTCTAATTGAGTGGAATGGAGAATGGAATTTAGTGGAATGGAACGGGATGGAGTGGAATGGAATGGAATGGAGTGGAATGGTATAGAATGGAGGATAAAATGGAATGGAGAATGGAATGAAATTGAGAATAAAATGGAAAGGAATAAAGAATGGAATGGAGAATTGATTGGAACATAGAATGGAATGGAGAGTGGAATGAAATAGAGAACAATGGAGAATGGAATCGTATGGAATGGAGAATTGAATTGAATGGAATGAAGTATGAAATGCAATGGAAGAGGAAAAAGAATGGAATGGAATGGGGAATGCAATGAAATGGAATGGAAAGGAGAATGGAATGGAATGGAAAATGAAATGGCATGGAGTGGAATACAATGGAAAATAGTGAAATGGAATGGAATGAAGAACAAAATGGAATGGAATGAACAATGTAATGTAGAACGGAATGGAATGGAGAATGCAATGGACTGAGAAATTGAATAGAATGGAGAATAGAATGGAATGAAATGGAGTGGAATGGAATGAGGAATGGAATGGAATCAAATGAAAGGGAGAAGAGAATGAATTTTAATGGAATGAAATGGAGAATGAAATGGAGTGGAATGGAATGCAATGGAGTGGAATGGAATGGAGAATGGAATGGAATAAACAATGTAATTGAGTGGAATGAAATGGAATGGAGAGGGATGGAATGGAATTGCAAATGTAATGGAATGGAATGGAAAGGAAAATGGAATGCAGAGTGAAATGTAATGGAGAATAGAAGGGTATTCAAAGGAGAATGGAATGCAGAAGGAAATGGAATGGATAATGGCATGAAATGGACAATGGAATAGAATGAAGAAAGAAATGGAATGAAAGAAAGTGGAACAGAGAATGGAATGGAATGGAACAGAATGGAGAATTTAATAGTGTCAAATGGAATGTAATGGACAATGGAATGGATTGGAGTGGGAAAAGGTGGAGTGTAATGAAATGGAATGGAGAATGAAATGCAGAATAGAATGGAAAATGGAATGGAATAGAATGGATAATGTTATGAAGAATGGAATGGAATGGACAATGAAATAGAGTGGAATGGAATGCAGAATAGAATCGAATGGAGTGGAATGGAATAGAATGAAGTGGAATGGAATTGAATGGAAAATAGAATGGAATGGAATGGAATTGAAAAAAATGGAATGGAATAGAATGGAAAATGGAATGCAGAATGGAATGGAATGGAGACTGAAGTGGAATGGAATGGAATGGAGAATACAATGCAGAAAGGAATGGAATGGAGAACGGAATGGAATGAGGAATGGAATAAAATGGAGAATAGAATGGAATGCAATGGAGTGGAATGGAATGGGGAATCGAATGGAGTGGAAAGGAATGGAGAAAGGAATGAAGAATGGAATGCAATGGGGAATGGAATGGAAAATGCAATGAAAGGATGAATAGAATGGAGTCGAATGGAATGGAATGGAGAATGAAATAAAGTAGAATGGAATGGAATGTAGTGGAATGGAATGGAATGGACTGGAGAATGGAATGGAGTAGAATGAAATGGAATGGAGGGAAAAGGAATGGAGTGGAGAATAAAATGGAATGGAATAGAATGAAATGCAATGCAATGGAGTGGGATGCAGAATAGAATGGAATGGAGTGGAATGGAATGGAATGGAGTGGAATGTAATGAAATGGGGAATAGAATGGAATGGGATGGAATGGAATGGAATGGAGAATGGAATGCAGAATGGAATGGAATGAAGAATAGAATGAAAGGGAGAAGAAAAAAGAATGGAGAATGGAATGGAGAATGGAATGAAATGGAACAAAAAGAATGGAATTGAATAGAAGGGAGAATGGAGTGGAATGGATTAGAAGGCAGAATGGATTGGAATTGAATCAAAAGGAAAATGGGATGGCATGGAGTGGAATGAAATGGAATGTAGCAGAATGGAAGGGAATGGAGAACAGAACTGAATTGAAATTTGGCATGGAGAATAAAATGGAGTGTAGAATGGAATAGAATAAAGAATGGAATGGAAAATAAAATTGAATGGAGAATGAAATGCAATGAAATAAAATGCAGAATAGAACAGAATGGAGGGAAATGGAATGGAAAATAGAACAGAATGGAATGAAATGGAATGGAATGGTATGGAATGGAATGGAGAATGGAATGAAATAGAATGGAATGGAATGGGGAATAGAATAGAATGGATAATAGAATGGAATGGAATGGAGTGGAATAAAATGAGGAATGGAATGTAGAATGGAATGGAATCAAATGAAAGGGAGAATAGAATAGAGTCACATGGAATGAAATGTAGAATGAAATGGAGTGGAATGGAATGTAATGGAGTCAAAAAGAATAAAGAATGGAATGAAATGGAGAATGGAAAGGATAGGAATAAAATGGAATGGAGGGGGAAGAAATGGAATGGAGAATGGAATGGAATGGAGAATGGAATGCACAAGGAAATGGAATGGAAAATGGAAAGGAATGGACAATGTAATACAGTGGAGAAAGGAATGGAATGGAAAGGCAGAATGGAGAATGGAATAGAGAATGGAATGGAATAGAATGAAATGGAGAATTTAATGGTGTCAAATGGAATATAATGAAGAATGGAATAGAGTAAAGTGGAATAAGGAGGAATGGAATGGAATGGAGTGGAATGGAATGGAATGGAGAACAGAATTGAAGGGAATGGGATAGAATGGAGAATGAAATGCAGAATAGAATGGAATGGAGAATGGAATGCAATGGAGAATGGAAAAGAATGCAGAATGTTATGGAGAATGGAATGGAACGGAATGGAGAATGAAATGGAATAGAATGGAATACAAAATAGAATGGAATAGAGTGGAAAGAAATAGAATGGAGTGGAATGGAATGGAAAGGAGAACAGAATTGAAGGGAATGGAATGGAATGGGGAATGAAATGCAGAATAGAATGCAATGGAAAATGGAATGTAATGGAGAATAGAATACAATGCAGAATGTTATGGAAAATGGAACGGAATGGAGAATGAAATGGAATAGAATGGAATGCAGAATAGAGTGGAATGGAGTGGAATGGAATGAAATGTAGTACAATGGAAATGAAAGAAGAATAAAATGGAATGGAATGGAATGGAATGCAATGGAATGAAATGGAATGGAAAATGGAATGCAGAATGGAATGGAATGGAGAATGGAATCAAATAAATTGGAATAGAATAGAGAATGGAATGCAGAAAGGAATGGGATGGAGAATGGAATTGAGAATGGAATAGAATGGCATAGAATGGAGAATTTAATAATGTCAAAAGGAATTTAATGGAGAATGGAATGGAGTTGGGGGAATAATGGGGAGTGGAATGGAATGGAATGTAGAATAGGTTGGAGAATGGAATGGGATGGAGTGGAGTGGAATAATGGGGAGTGGAATGGAATGGAATGGAGAGCAAAATGGAAGGGAATGGAGAATGGAATGGAGAACAGAATGGAATGGAGAATGAAATGGAATGAAGAATGGAATATAAAGGAGAATGGAATGGAGAATGGAATGAAATGGAGAAAGAAATGGAATGGAATGGAATGCAGAATAGAATGGAATGGAGTGGAATGGAATGGAATGGAATGTTGAATGGAATGGAATGGAGTGGAATAAAATGAAATGGAGGGGAAATATGAAGTGGAGAATGGGATGGTATGGAATAAAATGGACAATGGAATGTAGAATGAAATGGAATGGATAATGGAATGGAACGGAAGAGAGTAGAACAGATAAAGAAATAGAGAATGGAATGAAATGGGATGGAATGGAGAATTTAATAGTGTTGAATGGAATGTAATTCAGAAAAAAATGGAGTGTAGTGAAATAATGGGGAATGGAATGGAATGGAATGGAATGGAATAGAATGAAATGGAATGGAATAGAATGGAATGGAGAATGGGAAGGAGAATGGAATGGAATCAAGAATGGAATGCAGTGGAATGGAATGGAGTGGAATGGAATGGAATGGAGAACAGAATACAAGGGAATGGAATGGAGAATGGAAGGGAATGAAGAATGGAGTGGAGTGAAGAATGGAATGGAATGGAGAAGGGAATGGAAAGGAATGGAGAATGGAATGCAGAATAGAATGGAATGGTATGGAGAATGGAATAGAATGGAGAATGGAATGCAATGGAGAATGAAATAAAATGGAATGGAATGCAGAATAGAATGGAATGGAGTGGAATGGAATGCAATGGAGTGGAATGAAATTGAATGGGGAATAGTATGGAACAGAACGAAATAGAATGGAATGGAATGGAACAGAATGGAATGGAAAATGGAACGCATAATGGAATGGAAAGGAGAATGGAATGGAATAGGAAATGGAATAGAATGGAGAAAGGAATGGAGTAAAAGGTAGTGAAATGAAGAGTGGAATAGAGAATGGAATGGCATGGGGAATTTTAAAGTGTCAAATTGAATGTAATGGAGAATGGAATGGAGCGTAGTGGAATAAGGTGGAGTGGAATGAAATGGAATGGAGAATTGGATGGCAAATGGAGTGGAATGGAAAATGGAATGGAGTAGAATGGCACGGAATGGAGTGAAATTGATTAGAATGGAGTATAGAATTGAATGGAATGCAAAGGAGAATATAGAATAGAATGGAAAGGAGAATGGATTGGAAAGGAGAATGAAATGGAATGGAGAAAGAAATAAAACAGAGAATGAAATGGAATGGAATGGAATAAAGAATGGAATGGAGAACTGAATGTAGAATGGAATGCAATGAAATGGAATGAAGAAAGAAATGGAATGGAATGGGATGCAGAGAAGAATGGAATGGAGTGGAATGGAATGGAATGGAGTGAAATGTAATGAAATGGGGAAGAGAATGGAATGGGATGGAATACAATGGAATGGAGAATGGAATGCAGAATGGAATGGAATGGAGAATGGAAGAAATGGAAAATGGAATGGAATGGAATGGTGAATGGAATGAAATGGAACAAAAAGGAGAATGGAATTGAATAGAAAAAAGAATGGAATGGAATGGATTGGAATGCAGAATAGAATGGAATTGAATCAAAAGGAGAACGGGATGGCATGGAGTGGAATGGAATGGAATGTAGTGGAATGGAATGGAGAACAGAATTGAATTGAATGGAACAGCATGGAGAATGGAATGAAGATTAGAATGGAATGGAATGGAGAATGGAATAGAATGGAGAATGGAATGGAAAATAAAATTGAATGAAGAATGAACTGCAATGGAATAAAATGCAGAAGAGAATGGAATGGAGTGGAATGGAATGGAATGGGGAATAGAACAGAATGGAATGAAATGGAATGGAATGGTATGGAATGGAATGGAGAATGGAATGCAGAATAAAATTGAATGGAGAATAAAATGAAATGGAATGGAATGGAGAATGGAATGGAATGGGGAATAGAATAGAATGGAGAATAGAACAGAATGGAATAGAGTGGAATGGAACGTAGAATGGAATAGAATCAAAAGAAAGGGAGAATAGAATAGAGTCGAATGGAATGAAATGTAGAATGAAATGGAGTGGAATATAATGCAATGGAGTGGGATGGAATTGAGAATGGAATGGAGTGGAATGAAATGCAATGGAGAAGGAATAAAAGGAATTGAGAGTAGAATGGAGAATGGAATGCAGAATGAAATCGAATGGCAAATAGGATAGAATGGAATGGGATGGAATTGAGAATGGAATGGAGAAGGAAATGGAATGGAGAATGGAATGGAATGGACAATGTAATAGAGTGGAGAAAGGAATGGAATGTAAAAGTGGAACAGAGAATGGAATAGAGAAGGGAATGCAATGGAATGAAATGAAGAATTTAATGGTGTCGAATGGAATGTAATGGAGAATGGAATAAAGTAGAGTGGAATAAGGAGGAATGGAATGGAATGGAATGGAGAATATGATGGAGAATAAGATGGAGAATGGTATAGAATGGAGAATGGAATAAAGTGGAACAGAATGAAATGAAGTGGAATAGAATGGAATGGAGAACAGAATTGAAGAGAATGGAATGGAATGAAGAATGAAATGCAGAATAGAATGGAAGGGAGAATGTAATGGAGAATGGAATAGAATGAAGAATGTTATGGAGAATGGAAGAGAATGGAGAATGAAATGGAATAGAATGGCACGGAGAATAGAATGGAATAGAGAGGAATGGAATGAAATGGAGTGGAATGGAATTGAAAGAAGAAAAAAATGGAATGGAACAGAATGGAATGAAATGGAGTGGAATGGAATTGAAAGAAGAAAAAAATGGAATGGAACGGAATGGAATGCAATGGAATGCACAATGGAATGCACAATGGAATGGAATGGAGAATGGAATTGAATAGATTGGAATGGAATAGAGAATGGAATGCAGAATGGAATGGGATGGAGAATGGAATGGAGAATAGAATGGAATGGAATAGAATGGAATGCAGAATGGAATGAAATGAAGAATGTAATGTAATGGAATGGAATGCAGAATGGCATACAAAATGAAGTGCAATGAAGAAAGCAATGGAATGGGGAATGGACTAGAATAAAGAATAGAATGAAATGGAATGGAGTATAATGGAATGGGGAATGGAATGGAGTTGAACGAAATGAAGCATGGAATGCACAATAGAATGGAATGGAATGGAAGGGAGAATAGAATGGAGCCGAATGGAATGGAATGGAGAATGAAATGGAGAGGAATAGAATGGAATGGAGTGGAATGGAATGGACTGGAGAACGAAATGGAATGGAGAATTGAATAGAATGGAGAATAGAATGGAGTAGAATGAAATGGAATAAAGGGAAACAGAATGGAATGGAGAATAGAGTGGAATGGAATGGAATGGAGAATGGAATGCAGAATTGAATTGAATGGAGAATAGAATGGAATAGAATGGACAATGGAAGGTAAAAAATGGAATGGAGAATGGAATGAAATGGACAATGGAATAGAATGGATAACGCAATAGTGGGGAAGGCAGTGGAATGAGGAATGGAATGGAGAATGGAATGGAATGGAAAAGAATGGAAAATTTAATAGTGTCTAATTGAAAGTAATGGAGAATGGAATGGAGTGGAGTGAAATAAGTTGGAGTGGAATGGAGTGGAATGAAATGGAATGGATAATGGGATGGAGAATAGAATGAAAAGGACAATGGAATGGAATAGAATAAAGAATGGAATGGAAACGAGAATGGAATGGAATGTATTGGAATGGAATGGAATGTAGGAGAATGGAATGGAGAATTGAATGCAGAATAGAATGGAATGCAGAATGGAGTGGAATGGAGAATGGAATAGAATGGAGAACGGAATGGAGAATGGAATGGAAAATGTAATGGAATGTAGTGGAATGGAGATGGAATAGAATGGAGAATGGGGAGGAGAATGGAATGGAAAATGGAATGGAATGAAGAATGAAATGCAATGGAATAAAATGCAGAATAGAATGGAATGTAATGAAATGGAATGGACAATAGAATGGAATGGAATTGAGAATGGAATGCAGAAGAAAGTGGAATAGAGAATGGAATGGACAATGGAATAGAATGGAGAAAGGAATGGAATGGAAGGGTGGAATGGAGAATGGAATAGAGAATGCAATGCAATGAAATGAAATGGATAATTTAATGGTGTCAAATGGAATGTAATGGAGAATGGAATAGAGTGCCGTGGAATAAAGTGGAGTGAATGGAATGGAATGGAATGGAGAATGGGATGGAGAATGGAATGTAATGGAGAATGGAATAAAATGGAGAATGGAATGGAATGTATTGGAATTGGAAATGGAATGGAAGTGAGAATGGAATGGAGTCAAATTGAGTGGAATAGAGAAAGAAATGGAGTGGAAATGCATGGAATGGAATGGAAAGGAATGGAGAATGTAATGAAATAGAGAATGAAATGGAAAGGAATGGAATGCAAAAAAGGGGAATGGAATGGAATGGAATGGAGAATAGAATGGAATGCAATGGAAAGGAATGGCATGGAGAATGGAATGCAGAATAGAATGGAATAAATAATGGAATGGAATGCAAAAGAATAAAGAATAGAATGGAATGGAATGTAGATTAGAATGGAGTGGAACGAAATGGAATGGAGAGTGGAATGGAATGCAAATGAATAGAGAATAGAATGAAATGGAATGGAGAAAGGAATAGAGTGGAATGGCCTGGAATGGAATGGAATAAATTGCAATGGAGAACAGAATAGAATGGAATGGAGAATGGAATGCAGAATGGAATGGAATGGAGAATGGAATGCAGAATGGAATGGAATGGAGAATGGAATGAAATGGAATAGAATGGAAAATGGAATGGAGTCGAATTGAATGGCATGGACAATGGATTGAGTGGAATGGAATAAAATGGAGTGGAATGCAATTGAATGGAGTGGAATGGAATAAAACGGAGGATGGAATAGAATAGAGAATGTAATGGAATCGAGAATAAAATGGAATGCAATGAAGAATGGAATAGAATAAAATGGAGAATGGATTGAAATGGAGAATGGAATGGAGAATAGAATAGAATCAAAGAAAATGGAGAATGGAATGGAATGGGTAATGGAATGGAGAACAGAATACAATGGAGAAAGGAATGGAAGAGAGAATGGAACAAAATGCAATGGAAGGAATGGAAAATGTCATGGAATTGAATGGAATTGAGAATGGAAAAGGATAGAAAATGGAGAACAGAATGGAATGGAATGAAAAATGGAATAGAATTGAGTGGGGAAGGGAATGGAACAGAATGGAATGGAGAACATAATGGAATGGAGAATGGATTGGAAGAGAATAGAATGGAGATTGGAATGGAAAGAAATGTAGAAAGGAATGGAGTAGAATAAAGTGGAGAATGGAATGGAATGGAAAATAAAATGAAATGGAATGGAGAATGGAATGGAGTGGAATGAAATTTAATGGAGTGGAATGGAATTTAATGGAAAATGGCATGGAATGGCATGGAATGGAATGGAGAATGGAATGGAATGGAACCATAAATGGAATGGAATCAGGAATGGAGTGATAAAGAGAATGGAATGGAATGGAGCAGAATAAAACAAAGAGTGTGATCAAATGGAATGGAGAATGGAATCAATGGAGAATGGAATGAAATCAAAGAAAATAAAGAATGGATCAGTATGGAATAGAGAATCTAATGGAATGGAATGGAAGGGAATGGAGAACAGAATGCAGAATGGAATTGAATGGAGAAGAGAATGGAATGCAAAGGAATGTAGAATGGAATAGAATGGACAAAGGAATGGAATTGTGATTGGAGTGGAGTAGAATGGAATGGAATGAAGAATGAAATTGATTGTAAAGGAATGAAGAATACAAGGGAATGGAATGCAATAAAGAATGAACCAGAATGGAGAATGGAAAGGAGTGGAATGTAATGGAATGGAGAATGGAAAGGAATCAAATGGAATGGAATGGAGAATGAAATGTAGTGGAATGGAATGGAATGGAGCGAAATGGAATGGAAGGAAATGGAATGGAGTGGAATGGTATTGGAAATGGAATGGAGTGGAATGGTATCGGGAATGGAATGCAGAATAGCATGGAATGGAAAATGGAATGGAGAATGAAATGGAATGGAGAATGGAATGGAATGGAGAATGGAATGGAATGGAATGGAGAAAGAAATGGAATGGAGTGCAAGGGAATCGAATAAAGTGGAATGGAATTTAATGGAGTGGAATGGAATGGAATGGACAATTGCATGGAATAAAATGGAATGGAATAGAGAATGGAATGGAATGCAAAGAAAGAATAGAATAGAATGGAGTATGGAATAGAATGGTGACTGGAATGGAGTGAATGGGATGGAATGAAGAATGGAATTGAATGCAAATAATGGAGAATAGAATGAAATGGAATGCAACGAAGAATGGAATGGAACGCAGATTGGAATGGAGTGGAATGGAATGGAGAATAGAATGGAATGGAATGCAGAATGGAATGTAATGAAGAATGAAATTGAATGGAATGGAGAATAGAAAGGAATAAAATAGAATGGGATGAAGAATGGAATGCAGAAGTAAATGGAATGGAGAATGGAATGGAATGGACAATGGAATAGAATGGAGAAAGGAATGGAATGGAAGGTAGTGGAATGGAGAATGGAATGGAGAATGGAATAGAATGGAGAATTTAATAGTGTCAAATGGAATGTAATGGAGAATGGAATAGAGTGGAGTGGAATAAGGTGGAGTGGAAAGGAATGGAATGGGGAAGAGCATGCCAAATGGAGTGGAATGGAGAATCGAATAAAGTGGAATGGAATGGAATGGAGAACCGAATGGAATGGAATGGAATGGAATGGAGAATGTTATGCAGAATAGAATGCAATGGCGAATGGAATGGAGTGGAGAATGAAATGGAATGGAATAGAATTCAGAATAGAATGGAATGGAGTGGAACAGAATGGAATGGAGCAAAATGGAATTGAATGGAGATTAGAATTGAATGGAATGAAATGGGATAAAATGGAATGGAATAGAATGGAATAGAAAAATGGAATGCAGAATAGAATGAAATGAAGAATACAATGCAATGGAATGGAATGGAATGGAGAATGGAATACAGAATGGAATGGAATGGAGAATGCAACAGAATGGGGAATGGAATAAAATAAAGAATAGAATATACTCCACTCCATTTCAATGGAATGGAGTATAATGGAATGGGGAATGGAATGCAGTTGAATGGAATGGGGCAGGGAACAAAGAATAGAATGGAATGGATGGAAGGGAGAATAGAATGGAGTTGAATGTAATGAAATACAGAATGAAATGGAGAAAAATAGAATGGAATGGAGTGCAATGGAATGGAATGGTCTGGAGAATGAAATGAAAAGGAGAATGAAATGGAATGGAGAATAGAATGGAGTAGAATGAAATGGAATGGACAGAAGTGGAATGGAATGGAGAATGGAATGGAATGGAATGGAATGGAATGGAATGGAATGGAAAATGGAATGCAGAATGGAATGAAATGAAGAATATAACGGAATGGAATGGAGAATGGATTGCAAAAACAATGGAATGAAGAATGGAATAGAATGGACAATGGAATAGAATGGATAAAGTAATAGAATGGAAGGAAGTGGAATGAGGAATGAAATGGAGAATAAAATGGAATGGAATGGAATGAAATGAAGAATTTAATAGTGTCAAATGGAAAATAATGAATAATGGAATGGAGTGGAGTGGAATAAGTTGGAGTAGAATTGAGTGGAATGAAATGGAATGGAGAATAGGATGCAGAATGGAGTGGAATGAAGAATGGAATAGAGTGGAATGGAATGGAATAAAGTGGAATGGAATGGAAAGGAGAATAGGATGAAATGGAATGGAATGGAATGAAGAATAGAATGTAGAATTGAATGGAATAGAGAATTGAATGAAATGGAGAATGGAATGGAATGGAATGAAAAATGGAATACAGAATTGAATGGAGAATGGAATGGAATGAAAGGGAATGGAGAATGAAATGGAATGGCATGGACTACAGAATAGAATGGAATTGAGTGTAATGGAATGGAATGGAGTGGAATTTAATAAATAGGTAATAGAATGGAATGAAATGGAATGGAATGGAATGGAGAATGGAATGCAGAATGGAATGGAATGGAGAATGAAATGGAATGGAGAATGGAATAGAATGGAGAATGGAATGGAATTGAATGGGGAATGGAATGGAATGGAAAAAAGAATGGAATAGAGAAGGGAACAAAATGCAGTGGAATGGAATGGAGAATGGAATACATAATGTAATGGAATGGAGAAAAGAATAGAATTGAATGGAAAGGAATTGATTGAGAGGGAGAATGGAAGGCAGAAGGAAATGCATTGGAGAATGGAATGGAATGGAGAATGTAGTAGAATGGAGAATGGAATGGAATGGATTGGAGAATTGAATGGAGAATGGAATGGAATGGAATGTAACAGAGAATGAAATGGAATGGAATGGAATGGAATGCAGAATAGAATGGAATGGAGTCGACTGGAATGAAATGGGTGATGGAATGGAATGGAGAATGGAAAGCAGAATAGAATGGAATGAAGAATGGAATAGAATAGAGTATGGAATGGAATGGAATAAGGCATGCATCCGCAAATTATGGCCTGCGGGCCTCATGTGGCCCCCTGAGGCCATTTATCCGGCTCCTGGCCAGATTTCAGGAAGGGGAACCTCTTTCATTGGTGGTCAGAGAGAGGAGCACAGTATGTGGCAGCCCTCCAATGGTCTGAGGGACAGTGAACTGCCTCCCTGTGTAAAAAGTTTGGGGACGCCTGGAATAAGGAATGGAATGCAGAATACAATATGATAGAATGGAAGAGAGAATAGAATGGAGTCGAATGGAGTAGAATGGAGAATGAAATGGAGTGGAAAGAAATAAAATGGAGTGGAATGGAATGGAAGGGAATGGAGAATGGAATGGAACGGAGAATAGAGTGGAGTGGAATGGAATGCAATAAAAGGGGGATGGAATGGAATCGAGAGTAGATTGGAATGCAATGGAAAGGAATGCAATGGGGAATGGAATGCAGAATGAAATAGAATAAAGAATGGAATAAAATGCAAAGAAAACTAGAATAGAATGGAATGAAGAAAATAATGGAATGAAGAGTGGAATGGAATGAAATTGAGAATAGAATGGAATGCAAAAAAAAAATAGAGAATAGAATGAAATGGAATGCAATGGAGAATGCAATGGAATGGAGAATGGAATGCTGTGGAATGGCATGGAATGGAGTGGAATAAAGTGGATTGGAGAAGAGAATGGAATGGAATGGAGAATGGAATGAAGAATGGAATGGAATGGAGAACGGAATGGAGTGGAGAATAGAATAGAATGAAGAATGGAATGGAGAATGGAATGTAATATAATGTAATGAAGAATGAATGGAATGGAATGGAATCCAGAATAGAATGGAATGGAGTAAGATGGAATGGAAAGGAGTGAAATGGAATGGAATGGAAAATAGAATGGAATGGAACAGAATGGAATAGTGAATGGAATGGAACACACAAAAAAAATAGAGAATAGAATGAAAAGGAATGCAATGGACAATAGAATGGAATGAAGAATGGAATGCAGTGGAATAGCATGCAATGGAGTGGAATAAAATGGAATATAGAAGAGAATGGAGTGGAATGGAGAATGGAATGAAGAATTAAATAGAATGAGAATAAAATAGAATGGAATAGAGAATGAAATGGAATGGAATGGAATGCAAAATAGAGTGGAATGGAGTGGAATTGAATGGAATGGAGTGGAATGGAATGGAATGGAAAATAGAATGGAATGGAATGAAATGGAATGGAATGGAATGGAGATTTGAATGGAGTGGAATGGAATGAAATGGAGAATAGAACAAAATGAAATAGAGAATGATATTAAGAATGGAATGGAATGGAGAATTGAATGGAATAAAGAATGGAATAGAATGGAGAATGGAATGGAACAAAGAATGGAATGGAGAATGGAATGGAATGGAAAGGAAGGCAGAATGGATTGGAGTCGAATGGAGTGTAATGGAGAAATAATAAAGTGGAAAGGAATCGAATGGAGTGGAATGAAATGGAAGGGAATGAAATGCAATGAACAATGGAATGGAGTGGAATGGAATGCATCGGAGGGGAATGGAATGGTGAATAGAATGGAATGCAATGGAAAGGAATGGAGAATGGAATGAAATAAAGAATGGAATGGAATGCAAAGAAATAGAGAATAGAATAAAATGGAATGGAAATTAAAATGAAGAATAATGGAATGGAATCAAGAATGGAATGGAATGCAAAAGAATAGAGAATAAAATGAAATAAAATGCAATGGAGAATGGAATAGAATGAAGAATGAAATAGAGTGGAATGGCCTGGAATGAAGTGGAATAAAATGGAATGGAGAATGGAATGCAGAATGGAATGGAATGGAGAATGGAATGAATAGAGAATGGAATAGAATAAAGAATGTAATGTAATGGAATGGAAAATTGAATCAAATAAAATTAAATGGAAAATGGAATGGAGTCGAATGAAATAGAATGGAGAACAGAATGGAGTGGAATGAAATGGAATGGAGTGGAATGGACTGAAACCGAAAATAGAATGAAAAGTAATGGAATGGAGAATAGAACAAAATGCAAATGAATGGAATGGAGAATGGAATCAAATTGAATGGAATTGAGAATGGAATTGAATAGAATGGAGAATGGGATGGAAAGGAATGGAATAGAGAATGGAATGAAATAGAATGGAGAATGGAGAATGAAATGGCATGGAATGGAATTGAATGGAATGCAATGGAATAAAATGGAATGGAGAACAGAATGGAATGGAATGGAATAGAGAATGGAATGCAGACTAGAATGAAATGGAAAATGGAATGGAGTAAAGAATGGAATAAAATGGAGAATGGAATGGAGAATGGAATGGAAAATAGAATAAAATGAAGAATGAAATGCAATGGAATGGAATGCAGAATGGAATAGAATGGAGTGGAAAGGAAAAGAATGGAGTGGAATGGAACAAAAAGGGGAATAGAATGCAATGGAATGGAACAGAAAGGAATAAAATGGAGAATGGAATGAAGAATGGAATAAAATGGAGAATGGAATGAAATGGAATGGAATGGAGAATGGAATGCAGAAGGGAATGGAATGGAGAATGAAATGGAATGGGGAATGGAATAGAATGGAGAATAGAATGGAATGGAATGGAGTGGAATGGAATGAGGAATGGAAAGTAGACTGGAATGGAATTGAATGCAAGGAAGAATAGAAAGGAGTCAAATGGAATGGAATGCAGAATGTAATGTAATTCAATGTAATCAAATGAAGTAGAATGGAATGGAGAATGGAATGGAATGGAGAATGGAATGGAATGGAGAATGGAATGGAATGGAGAATGGAATGGAGTTGAATGAAATGGAATATAGGGGAAAGGAACGGAATGGGGAATGGAATGGAGAATGGAATGCAATGGAGAATGGAATAGAGTTGAATGAAATGGAATATAGGGGAAAGGAACGGAATGGGGAATGTAATGTAATGTAATGTAATGGAGAATAGAATGACATGGAGTGGAATGGAGAATGGAATGCAGTAAGGAACGTAATGGAGAATGAAATTAAATGGGGAATAGAATAGCAGGGAATGGAATTGAGTGGAATGGAATAAGAAACGGAATGGAGAATGAAATAAAATGGAGAATGGAATGGAGTGGAATGGAATGGAGAATGGAAGGGAATGAAATGGAAAGGAGAATGAAATGGAATGGAATACAGAATAGAATGGAATGGAGTGGAATGGAATGGAATCGAGTGGAATGGAATGAAATGGAGAATAGAATGGAATGGAGAATGGAATGCAGAATGTAAAGGAATGGAGAATGGAATGGAATGGAATGGAGAATGGACTGGAATGGAAAAAGAATGGAACAGAGAATGGAACTGAATGCAGGGGAATGGAATGGAGAATGAAATACAAAATGTAATGGAATGAAGAATAGAATGGAATGAAATGGAATGGAGAATAAAATGCAGAAGAAAATGAAATGGAGAATGGAATAGAACAGAGAATCGAAGAGAATGGAGAATGGAATGGAATGGAATGAAGAATGGAATGGAGAATGTAATATAATGTACTGTAATGGACAATGAAATGGAATCAAATGGAATGCAGAATAGAATGGAATGTATTGGAATGGAATGGAATGTATTGGAATGGAATGGAATGGGGAATAGAATGGAATGTAAGAGAATGGAATGGAATGAAGAATGGAATGCAGAATTGAAAGTAATGGAAAATGGTATAAAATGGAGAATGAAATGGAATGGACTGGAATGGGGAATGGAATGTAGAATGGAATGGAATGGAATGAATGGGAGAATGGAATGGAGTCGAATGGAGTGGAATGAAGAATGAAATGGAGTGGAAAGAAATAGAATGGAGTTAAGTGGAATGGAAGGGAATGGAGAATGGAATGAAATGGAATGGAAGGGAATGGAGAATGCAATGGAATGTAGAATGGAATGGAGTGGAATGAAATGCAAAGGAGGGGAATGGAATTGAATGGAGAATAGAATGGAATGCAATACAAAAAATACAATGGAGAAAATGGAATGCAGAATGGAATAGAATAAAGAATGGAATGGAATGCAAAGTAATAGAGAATAGAATGAATTGAAGAATGGAATGGAATGGAGATTGGAATGGAGTGGAATGGAATGGAATGGACAATGGAATGAAATGCAAAAAAATAGGTAACAGAATGAAATGGAATGCAATGGAGAATATAATGGAATGGAGAATGGAACGCAGTGGAATAGCATGCAATTGAGTGGAATAAAATGGAATGGAGAAGAAAATGGAATGGAATGGGGTGGAATGGAATGGAATGGAGTGGAATGGAAAATACAATGGAATGGAATGGAGAATAAAATGCAGAATGGAATGGAAAGGAGAATGGAATAGAATGGAGAAAGTAATAAAATGGAGAACAAAATGGAATGGAATGGAATTGAGAATGGCATGGAGAATGGAATGGGATTGAAAGGAAGGGAGAATGGAATGGAGTCAAATGGAGAGGAATCGAGAAAGAAATGGAGTGGAAGCGAATGGAATGGAGTGGAATGGAATGGAAGGGAATGGAGAATGCAATGGAATGGACAATGGAATGCAGTGGAATGGAATGCAACGGAGGAGAATGGAATGGAATGGAGAATAGAATGGAATGCCATGGAAAGGAATGGAATAAAGAATAGAATGCAGAATAGAATGGAATAAAGAATGGAATGGAATGCAAAAGAATAAGGAATAGAATGGAATTGAAATGAAATTGGAATGGAGTGAAATGGAATGGAATGGAGAATGGCATGGAATGAAAATGAATACAGAATAGAATGAAATAGAATGCAATGGAAAATGGAACCAAAAGGAGAATGGAATAAAGTGGAATGGCCTGGAATGGAGTGGAATAAAATGGAATGGAGAATAGAATGGAATGGAATGGAGAATGGAATGCAGAATGGAATGGAATAAAGAATAAAATGAAATGGAGAATGGAATAGAATGGAGAATGAAATGAAATGTAATGGAAAATGGAATGGAATGGAATGGAGAACGGAATGGAGTTGAATGGAATAGAATGTAGAAAGGAATGGAGTTGAATTGAATGGATTATAGTGGAATGAAATAAAACGGAAAATAGAATGGAAAGTAATGGGATGAAGAATAGAACAGAATGCAGGAGAATGGAATGGAGAATGGAATCAAATTTAATGGAATAGAGAATAGAATGGAATGCAAAATGTGAAATGGAATGGAATGGAATGGCAAATGGAATGGAATGGAGTGAGGAATAAAATGGAACAAAATGGAATGGAGAATGGAATGGAATGGAGTGGAATGGAATGGAATGAAGAATTCCATGGAATGCAAAGAAAAGTAGAATGCAATCGAGAATGGAATGGAACAGAGAATGAAATTGAATGGAATGGAATAAAACGGAGATTGGAATGGAACAGAATGGAGAATGGAATGGAACAGAGAATGGAATAAAGAATTGAATGGAATCGAAGAAAATGAAGAATGGGATGGTAGGGAATAAAGAATGGAATGGAATGCAAAAAAAATGGAGAATAGAATAGAATCGAGAATGGAAAAGAATGGTGACTGGAATAAAGTGGAATGGAATGGAATGGAGAATGAAATTGAATGCAAAGGAATGGGGAATAGAATGGAATGGAATGCAATGGAGAAGGGAATGGAATAGAGATTAGAATGAAGTGGAGTGGAATGGAATGGAATGGAGAATAGAAAGTAATGGAATGGAAAGAAATGGAGGATGGAATGCAGAATGGCACGGAATGAAGAATGGAACGGAACGGAGAATGGAATAGATTGGAAAAAGGTATGAAATGTAGTGGAAAATTAAATGGAATGGAGAATGGAATGTAGTCGAATTGAATGGAATGGATAATGGAATGGAATGGAGTAAAATGGAATGAAATGGAGTGAAAAGGAATGGAATGGGAAATAAAATGGAATGGAATGGAATGGAAAGGAAGGAAGAATCAAATGCAGAATGGAATGAATGGGGAATAAAAGGGAATACAAAGGAATGGAGAATAGAATAAAATGGAATGCTATGGTGAATATAATGGAATGGAGAATGGACTGGATGTTAATGGCATGGAATGGAGATGAATGGAATGGAAGGGAGAATAAAGTGTAATGGAATGAAGAATGGAATGCAGAAAGAAATGGAATGGAGAATGTTATGGAATTGAATGAAATGGAGAATGGAATGGGGTCGAAATGAGTGGGATGGAGAATGGAATTTAGTAGAATGGAATGGGATGGAGTGGAATGGAATGGAATGGAATGGAGTGAAATGAAATGCAAAGAAATGTAGAATAGAATAGAATGAAGAAAGGAATAGAATGGTGACTTCAATGGAGGGGAATAAAATGGAGAATTGAATTTAATGCAAAAGCATGGAGACGAGAATATAATGTAATGTAATAGAGAATGGAATGAAATGGAGAATGGAATGGAGTGGAATGGAATAGAATGGAATGGAATGGAGAATAGAATGGAATGGAATGGAATAAATGGAGAATGGAATGCAGAATAGAATGGAGTGAAGAATGGAATGGAATGGAGAATGGAATAGATGGGAGTAAGGAATGGAATGGAATGGAAAATTAAATGGAATGGAATAGAATGGAATGGAGTCAAATTGAATGGAATACAGAATGGAATGGAATGAAGTGGGATGGAATGAAATGGAGTAGAAAGGAGGTGAATGGTAAATAAAATCGAATGGAACAAAATGGAATGGAATGAAGAATGGAATGAAGAATGGAATGCAGAATGGAATGGAATGGAGAATGGAATGGAATGCAAAGAAAGGGAGAATAGAATAGAATGGAGAATGGAAAAGAATGGTGACTGCAATGGAGCAGAATGCAAAGGAATGAAGAATGGAATAGAATGCAAAGGAATGGAGAATAGAATGGAATGGAATGCACTGCAGAATAGAATGGAATGCAGACTGGATTGGAGTGGATTGGAATGGAAGGGAGTGCAATGGAATAGAATGGAGAATAGAATGGAATGCAAAGGAATGGAGAATGGAATACAGAATGGAATGGAATGGAATAGAGAATGGAATAGATTGGAGAAAGTAATGCAATGGAATGGAAAATTAAATGGAATGGAGAATGGAATATAGTGGAATGAAATGGAATAGAGGGGTAAGGAATGACATGATAGAATGAAATGAAGAATAGAATGCAGAATGAAATGGAATGGAGAATAGAAAGAATGAAATAGAATGGAATGGAGAATGGAATGCAGAAGTATATTGAATGGAGAATGGAATGGAATGGCCAATGAAATAGAATGGAGAAAGGAATGGAATAGAAGGGAGCGGAAAGGAGAATGGAATGGAATTGAATGAAATGGAAACTTTAATAGTGTCAAATGGAAAGAAATGGAGAAAGGAATAGAGTGGAGTGGAATAAGGTGGAGTGGAATGGAAAGGAATGGAATGGAATGGAGAAGAGAATGCAGAATAAAGTGGAATGGAGAATGAAATGGAGTGGAATGGAATGGAATGGAGTGGAATGGAATGAAGAACTGAATGGAATGGAATGGAAAGGAGAATGGTATGCAGAAAAGAATGGAATGGAGAATGGAATGGAATGGAGAATGAAATGGAATGGAATTGAATGCAGAGTAGAATGGAATGGAGTGAAATGAAATGGAGTGGAATAAAATTCAATGGGGAATAGCATTACATGAAACGAAATGGAATGGAATGCAAAATGGAATGCAAAATGGAATGGAATGGAGAATGGAATGCAATGGTGGGGAATAGAGAATAGAATGCAGAGTGGAATGGAATGGAGAATGCAATGGAATGGGAAATGGAATAGAATGGAGAATAGAATGGAATGAAATGGACTAAAATGGAAGAGAAAATGAAATGTAGTTGAAGGGAATGGGGAATGGAATGGAAGGAAAAATAGAATGGAGTCAAATGGAATGGAATGGAGAATGAATTTAAGTGGAATAAAATAAAATGGAGTGGAATGGAATGGAGTGGACTAAAGAATGGAAAGGAATGAAGAATGGAATAGAATGGAGAATGGAATGGAGTAGAAGGAAATGGAATAAAGGGACACAAAATGGAATGGAGAATAAAATGAAATAGAATGAAATGGAATGGAGAATAGAATGCAGAATGCAACAGAAAAAAGAAAAAATGGAATGGAATGGAGAAAGGAATGCAGAAGGAAATGAAATGGAGAATGGAATGGAATGGACAATGGAGTAGAATGGATAAAGGAATAGAATGGAAGGGAGTAGAATGAAGAATGGAATGGAGAATGGAATGCAATGGAATGGAACAAAACAGAGAATTTAATAGTGTCAAATTGAAAGTAATAGAGAATGCAATGGAGTGGAGTGGAATAAGATGGAGTGAAATGGAGTGGAATGGAATGGAATGAAGAATGGGATGGAGAATGGAGTAGAATGAAGAATGGAATGGAGTGGAATGGAATGGAGTGGAATGGAATGGAGTGGAATAGAATTGAATGGAGAATGGAATGGAATTGAATGGAATGGAATGGAATGGAGAATGGATGCACAATAGAAAAGAATATAGAATGGAATGCAATGAAGAATGAAATGGAATAGAGAATAGAATGGAATGGAATGAAACGGAATGGAATGGAATAAAATGGAATGGAGAATGGCATGGAGAATTGAATGGAGAATGGAATGGAATGAAATGGATTGGAGAACGAAATGGAATAGAATGGAATGCATAATAGAATGGAATGAAGTGGAATGCAATGGAATGGAGAGAAATGTAATGAAATAGGGAATAGAATGGAATGGAAAGGAATGGAATACAGAATGGAGTGGAAAATGGAATGGAATGGAAAATGGAATACAATGGAGAATGGAATGGAATGAAATGGAATAAGGAACGGAATGGAGAATGGATTGGAATGGAAGAAAGAATAGATAAGAGAATGGAACAGAATGCAGTGCTATGGAATGGAGAATAAAATACAAAATGTAATGAAATGGAGACTAGAATGGAATGCAATGGAATGGAAGTAAGAATACAATTCCAAAGGAAATGGAATGGAGAATGGAATGAAATAGAGAATGTAATAGAATTGAGAATGGAATGGAATGAAATGGAATGGAATGCAGGATAGAATGGAATGGAGTGGAATGGAATGGAATGGACTGGAATGGAATAAGAAATAGAATGGAATGGAATGGAATAAAATGAAATGGAATGGAGAATGGAATGCAGAATGGAATGTAATGGAGAATAGAATAGAATGGAGAATGGAATGGAATGGGGAATGGAATGCAGAATGGAATGGAATAAAATGGAAAGCACAATAGAATGGAGTGGAATGGAGTGGAATGGAGAATGAAGTGGAGTGGAAAGGAATAAAATGTAGTGGAATGGAATGGAATGGAGAATGGAATGAAATGGAAAATGGAATGGGGTGGAATGGAATGCAAAGAAAGGGAATGGAATGGAATGGTGAATAGAATAGAATGCAATGGAAAGCAATGCAATGGAAAATGGAATGCAGAATGGAGTAGAATAAAGAATGGAATGGAATACAAAGAAATAGAGAATAGAATGGAATGAAGGATGGAATGGAATGCAGACTGGAATGGAGTGGAATGGAATGCAAAAAAAAATAGAGAATAGAATGCAATGGAATGCAATGGAGAATGGAATGGAATGGAGAATGGAATGCAGTGGAATGGCATGAAATGCAGTGGAATAAAATGGAATGGAGAACGGAATGGAGTGGAATGGAAAAAAGAATGTAATGCAGAATGGAATGGAATGGAGAATAAAATGGAATGGAGAATAGAACAGAATGGAGAATGGAATGGAATGAAATGGAGAATGGAACGGAGAATGGAATGTAGTATAATGTAATGGAAAAAGAAATGGAATGGAATGGAATGCAGAATAGAATGGAATGGAGTGGAATGAAATGGAATCGAAAATAAAATGGAATGAAATGGAATGGAATGGAGAATGAAATGTAGTAGAATGGAATGCAATGGAGTGGAATGGACTGGACAATCGAATGGAGTAGAATCAAATGGAATGAAGGAAAACAGAATGAAATGAAGAATAGAATGGAATGAAGAATGGAATGCAGAATAGAATGCAGAATGGAATTTAATGAAGAATGGAATAAAACAGAGAATGGAATAGACTGGAGAAAGGAATGGAATGGAAAATTAAACAGAATAAAATGGAATGGAGAATGGAATGGAGTCGAATTCAATGGAATGGAGAATAGAATGGAATGGAGTGGACTGGAATGAAATGGAGTGGAAAAGAATGGAATGGAAAATAAAATGGAATGGAACAGAATGGAATGGAATGCAGAATGGAATGGAACAGAGAATGGAAAGGAATACAAAGGAATGAATAATAAAATAAAATGTAATTCTATGGTGAATATAATGAAATAGGGAATGGATTGGAGGGGAATGGCATGGAATGAAATGCAGAATAAAATGGAATGGAATGGAGAATGGAATGCAGAATGGAATTGAATGGAGAATGTAATGGAATGGAATGAAATGGAGAATGGAATGGAGTCGAATTGAATGGAATAGAGAATGGAATTTAGTGGAATGTAATGGGATAAAGTTTAATGAAACGGAATGGAGTGGAGTGGAATAGAAAGGAGAATGGAATGAAATGCAATTGAGAATAAATTGGAATGGAATGAAGAATGGAATGGAATAAAGAATGGAATGGAATCGAAAAAAATGAAGAATGGAATCGTATGGAATAGAGAATTGAATGGAATTGAATTGAGTATGGAATGCAACGGGAGAGAGAAAGGAATGAACTGGAATGGAATGGAAAATGGAGAGAAATTGAATAAAAAAAGAATGGAATGGAATAGAAAGCAGAATGGAATGGAATGAAGAATGGTATGGAGAATTGATTAGAATGGAGAATAGAATGGAATCAAAGAAAATGGAGAGTGGAATTGTATGGAATGGAAAATTGAATAGAATGGAATAAAGTATGGAATGCAATGGAAGAGAGAAAAGAATGAACTGGAATGGAATGAAAAATGGAGTAAAATAAAATGGCAAAAAGAATGGAGAATGGAATTGAAAGGAATGGAACTAAAAATGGAATGGAATGGAATGGAGAATAAAATGGCATGGAGTGAAATGGAACAGAATTTAGTGGAATGGAATGGAATGTAGAAAAGAATTGAATGGAACAAAATGAAATGAAGAATGGAATGCAAAATAGAATGGAATGGAATGGAGAATGGAATAGAACAGAGAATGTAATGGAGAATGGAATGAAGAATGAAATGGAATGGAATGAAGAATGCAATGCAATGGAATGGAATAAAGAAGAGAATGGAATGGAATGGAGAATGGAAAAGAATGAAGAATGGAATGGAGAATGGAATGAATAATGGAATGGAATGGAGAATGAAATGCAATTAAATGGAATGAAGAATAGAAGGGAATGGAGTGGAATGGAATGGAATGGAGTGGAATGGAATTGAATGGGAAACAGAATGGAATAGAATGGAAAGGAGAATGGAATGGAAAATGGAATGAAATGCAGAATGGAATGAAATGGAATGGAATGGAGAATGGAATGCTGAATGGAATGGAATGCTGAATGGAATGGAATGGGGAATGGAATAGAATGGAGAAAGGAATGGAATGGAATGCAGTGGAATGGAATGAAGAATGGAATGCAGAATGGAATGGAATCGAATGCAAGGGAGAATAAAATGGAGTCAAATGGAATGGAATACAGAAAGAAATGAAGTGGAATGCAATGCAATGCTGTGGAATGGAATGGAGAATGGAATGGAATGGAATAAAATGGAGAATGGAATGGAGAATAGAATGCAGAATGAAATGGAATGGAGAATATATAAAAATGGAAAGAAATGGAATGGAGAACAGAATGCAGAATAAAATGAAATGGCAAAAAGAAGGGAATGGAATGGAATTGAGAATGGAATGCAGAGGGAAATGGAATAGAGAATGGAATGGAATGGACAATGGAATAGAATGGAGAAAGGAATGGAAAGGAAGGGTGAAATGAAGAATGAAATAGAGAATGGTATGGAATGGAATGGAATGAAATGGAGAATTTAATGGTGTTGAATGGAATGTAGTGGAGAATAGAAGAAGGTGTAGTGGAATGGAATGGAATGGAGAATGGGATAGAGAATGGAATGGAATGGAGAATAGAATGGAGTGAAATGGAATGGAATGGAGAACAGAATTGAATTGAATGGAATGGAGAGTGGAATGCAGAATACAATGGAATGGTGAATGGAATGAAATGGAGAATTGATTAGAATGGAGAATGTTAAGGAGAATGGAATGGAATGAAGAATAGAATGGAGTGGAATGGAATGCAGAATAGAATGGACTGGAGTGGAATGGAATTGAATGGAATGAAATAGAATTCAATGGGGAATAGTAATGAAATGGAATGAAATAAAATGGAATGAAATGGTATGGAAAATAGCAGAATTTAATGGAATGGAGAATGGAATGTGATGGAATGGAATGGAATGAAATGGAGAATAGAATGCAGAATGCAATGGAATGGAGAATGGAATGGAATGGGGAAAGGAATAGAATGGAGAATAGAATGGAATGGAATGGGGAATTGAATGGAGTGAATTGGAATGTGGAATGGAATGGAGAATGAAATTGAATGGAAGAACAGACAGGAGTTGAATAGAATGGAATGGAGAATGAAATGGAGTGGAATGGAATGGAAAAAATTGGACTGGACTGGAAAAATGAATGGAGTATAATGAATTGGAATGGAGAAAAATTGAATGGAAGGAGGAATAAAATGGAATGGAATGGAGTGGAGAATGGAATGCAGAATGGAATGGAGAATTTAATAGTGTCAAATTGAATGTAATGGAGAATGGACTGGAGTGGAGTGGAATAAGTTGGAGTGGAATGGCGTGGAATAGAATGGAATGGAGAATGGGATGGAGAACGGAGTGGAATGAAGAATGGAATGGAATGGAGTGGAATGGAATGGAATGGAGAATAGAATTGAAGGGAATGGAGTGAAGAATGGAATGCAGAATAGAATGGAATGGAGAATGGAGTTGAATTCAGAATAAAATGAAATGAAGAATGGAATGAAATTGAATGGAATGAAATGGAAAATGGAATGGAGAATGGAATGGAATGGAGAATGAAATGGAAATATATGGAATGCAGAATATAATGGAATGGAGTGGAATGTAATAGAATCAGGAATGGAATGGAATGAAATGGAATGGAATAAAATGGAATGGAGAATGGAATGCAGAATGGAATGGTATGGTGAATAGAATGGAATGGAGAATGGAATGGAATGGAATGAAGAATGGAATGGGGTCGAATGGAAGAGAATGGAGAACAGAATAAAGTGGAATGGAATGGAGTGGAGTCGAATGGAATGGAACGGAAAACAGAATGGAAAGTAATGAAATGGAGAACGGAATGAATAAAATGAAATGGAACAGAGAATGGAATAGAAATGAATGGAATTGAGAATGGAATGGAATGGAAAATGGAGAATGGAATGGAATAGAATGGAAAATAAAATGGAATTGAATGGAATGGAAAATAAAATGGAGTGGAATGGGGAATGGAATGGAACAGAACGAAATGGAGAATGTAATGGAATGGAGTGGTATGGAATGGAATGGAGAATGGAATGGAATGGAATGGAATGGGATGGAATAAAGATTGGAATGGAAAGGAGTGTAGAAAGAAATGGAATGGAGAATGGAATGGAATGTAAAACGGAATGGAGAATAAAATAAAATGGATTGAAGATGGAATGGAGTGGAATGGAGAATGGAATACAGAATAGAATGGAATGGAGTGGAATGGAATGGAATGGGATGGAGTGGAATGGAATGGAATGGGGAATAGAATGGAAAAAAATAGAATGAAATGGAATGGAATGAAATGGAATGGGATGGGATGGGATGGAGAATGGTATGCAGAATGGAATGAAATGGAATGGAATGGAATGGGATGGGATGGGATGGAGAATGGTATGCAGAATGGAATAAAATGGAGAACGGAATGGAATGGAATGTAAGAGAGAATGGAATAGAATGGAGAATCAAATAGAATGGAGAATGGAATGTAATGTAAAATGGAATGGAATGAAATGGACAATCGAATGGACTGAATGGAACAGAAAGGAGTGGAATGGAATTTGATGAAGAATAAAATAAAAAGGAATGGAATGGAGAATGGAAGAGAATGCAATGGAATGGAATGGAGATTGGAATCGAATTGAATAAAATTGAGAATCGAATGAAATGAGAAATGAAGAAACGGAATGGAATGGAACATGGAATAGAATGGAATAGGATGGAGATTGGAATAAAAAGGAATGTAGAACTGAATAAAATGGAATGGAATTAAGAATGGAATGGAATGGAAAATGGAATGGATAATAAAATGAAATGGAATGGAGAATGGAATGAAATGCAGAGTAGAATGGAATGGAGTGGAATCGAATTGAATGGAGTGGAATGGAATTGAATAAGGATACAATGGAATGGAATGTGATGGGATGGAGAATGGTATGCAGAATAGAATGGAATGCAGAATGGAATAAAATGGAGAAAGGAATGGAATGGAATGGGGTATGGTATGGAATGGAAGGGAAGAGAGAATAGAATGGAGTGGAATGGAGAATGAAATGTAGTGAAAGGAATGGAATGGAGTGGAATGGAATGCAACAAAGGTGAATGGAATGCAATGGAATGGAGAATAGAATGCAGAAAGGAATAAAATAAAGAATAGAAAGGAATGCAAAGGAATAGAGAATAGAATGGTATGGAGAATGGAATAGAATGGAGATTGAAATGGAGTGGAATGGAATGGAATAAAGAATGGAATGGAATGCAAAAATATAGAGAATAGAATGCAATGGAATGCATTGGAGAGTGGAATGGAATGGAGAATGGAATGGAATGGAGTGTCGTGGAATTGACTGGAATAAAATGGAAAGGAGAACAAAATGGCATGGAATGGAGAATGGAATGCATAATGGAATCGAATGCAGAATCTAATGTAATGAAGAATGGAATAGAATGGAGAAATGAATGGAATGTAATGGAAAATGAAATAGAGTTAAATGGAATGGAGAATGGAATGGTGAAGAATGTAATGGAATGGAATGGCATGGAATGGAATGGAGTGGAATGGAATGGAATGAAGAATAGAATGGAAAGGAATAGAATGGAGAATGGAATGAAAGGCAATGGAATAAAGTGGAGAATGTAATTGAATTAAGTGGAATTGAGAACGAAATGGAATGGAAAATAGAGAATGGAATGGAAAATGGAATGGAAGGGAGTGCAAAATGGAATGGAACAGAATAGAATGGAGAATGGAATGGAATGGAGAATTGAATGGAATGGGAAATGGAATGGAGAATAAAACGAAATGGAAAGGAGAATGGAATGGAGTACAATGGAAGAGAATGGAGAATGGAATGGAGTGGAATAGAATTAAATGGAGACTAAAATGGAATTGCATGGAATGTAATGAAGAATGGAATGGAATGGAATGAAAAATAGAATGGAATCAAGAATGTAATGGAACAGAGAATGAAAATGAATGGAACAGAATAAAATAAAGAGTGTAATGGAACGGAATGGAGAATGGAATGGAATTGAATGGAATTTAGAATGCAATGGAATGTAAAATAGATAATGGAATAGAATGGAATGGAAAATAAAATGGAATGGAGTGGGCAATGGAATGGAACAGAAAGGAATGGAGAATAAAATGTAATCGAATGGAGAATGGAATGGAGATTGGAATTGAAAGGAATGTAGAATGGAGTGGAATTGAATGGAATGAAGAATGGAAAGGAATGGAAAATGCAATAAAGAATAAAATGAAATGGAATGGAGAATGGAATGAAGTGGAATAGAATGGAATGGAGTGGAATGGAATTAAATGGAGAATGGAATTGAATGGCATATAATGCAATGAGGAATGGAATAGAATGAAAAATTGAATGGAATCGAGAATTGAATGGAACAGAGAATGGAATTGAATGGAACTAAATAAAACAGAGATTGGAATGGAATGGAATGGAATGGAGATTGGAATTGAAAGAAATGTACTATGGAATGGAATGGAATAGAGAATGAAATGGAATGGAAAATCGAATGGAGAATAGAATGAAATGGAATGGAGAGGAATGGAATTAAATGGAGAATGGAATGGAATGGCATGGAATGGAATGAAGAATGGAATGGAATGGAATGAAAAATGGAATGGAATTGAGAATGGAATGGAACAGGAAATTGAATTGAATTGAACGCAATAAAACGAAGAGAGGAATGGAAGGGAATAAAAAATGTAATTGAATTGAATGGAACTGAGAATGGATTGGAATGGAAAATAGAGAATGGAATGGAAAATGGAGTGGAATGGAGTGGAAAATTGATTGGAACAGAATGGAATGGAAAACATAATGGAATGGAGAATGGAATGGAAGGAAATGGATAATGGAATGAAATGGAAAGTGGAATGGAGAATAAAATGAAATGGAACAGAGAATGGAATGGAATGGAATGGAATGGAGAATGGAATGGAGTGGAATGGAATTAAATGGAGAATGGAATGGAATGAACAATGGAATGGAATGGAATGAAAAATGGTATGAAGTGGAGAATGAAATGGAAGAGAGAATGGAAATGAATGGAACGAAATAAAACAAAGAGTGGAATTAAATGGAATGGAGAATGGAATAAAATGGAGAAGGGAATAAATAATGGAATGGAATCAAAAAAATGGAGAATGGAATGGTATGGAATGGAGAATGGAATGGAAAGGAATGGAATGTAACACATTGCAGAATGTAATGCAGAATGGAATGGACTAAAGAATGGAATGGAATGCAAAGAAATGGAAAATAGAACAGAATGGAGAATGGAAAATAATGGTGACCGGAATGGAGTGGAATGGAATGGAATGGAGAATGAATTTGAATGCAAAGGAATGGAGAATTTAATGGAATCTAATACAATGGAGAATAGAATAGAATGCAGAATGGAATGGAGCGGAATGGAATGGAATGGAATGCAGTGGAATGGAATGCAATTGAGAGGAATGGGAAATAGAATGGAATGAAAAATAGCATAGATTGGAGAATAGAATGGGAAGAAAAGAAAAATGAAATGGATTAGAGAATGGAATGGAGCCAAATGGAATAGAATGGAGAATGGAATGGATTGAAATGGAATGGAATGAAGTGGAATGGAACAGAACAGAGAATTTAATATAATGGAATGGAATGAAATGGAGAATGAAATGGAATCAAGAGTAAAATGTAATGTAATGTAATGTAATGAAATCGAATGGAATGGAATGGAGAATGAAATGGAATCAAGAGTAAAATGGAATGGAATGGAGAATAGAATGGAATGAAATCGAGAATGGATTGGAATGAAGAATAGAATGGAATATAAAATAATAGAGAACAGAATGAAATGGAATTAAATGGACAATGGAATGGAATGAAGAATGGAATGGAGGGTAATGTCATGGAATGGAGTGGAATGGAATGCAATGTAGAATAGAATGCAATGGAATAGAGAATGGAATGTGGAAAGAAATGGAATAAAGAATGGAATGAAATGCAAAAAAATAGGGAATAGAAAGAAACGGAATGCAATGGAATGGAATAGATTGGCGAATGGAATGGAGTGGAATAAAATGGAAAGCAAAATAAAATGGAATCGAGAAGGGAATGCAGAATGGAATGGAAAAAAGAATGGAATGGAATGGAGAATGGAATATAATGGAGAAGGGAATAAAATGTAATGAAAAGGGTAATGGAATGGAAGGGATAAAATGGAATGGAATGAAATGGAATAGAGTGGAATGGAATGAAACAAAGAATGGAATGGAAAGGAATAAAATGAAGAATGGAATTGAACTGAATAAACTTGAGAATGGAATGGAATGGAAAATGGAGAATGAAATGAAATTGAATGGAAAATAAGATTGAATAAAATGGGGAAAGGAATGGAATAAGATGAAATGGAGAATGGAATGGAATGGAGAAAAAAATGGAATGGAATGGATTGGAGATTCAAATGCAAGGAATCTAAAATGGAATGTAATGGTGAATTAAACGGAGTGGAATGGAATGGAATGGAAAATGTATTGGAGTGGAATGGAATGTAGAATAGAATGGAATAGAGAGGAATGGGATGGAATGGAGTGGAATGAAATGGGAAATAGAAAGGAATGGAACATAATATAATGGAAAGGAATGGAATGGAGAATGGAATGCAGACTGGAATGGACTGAAGAATGAAATGGAAAGAAAAATGGAATTGAATGGACAATAGAATGAAATGGAATGGAGTGGAATTGAATGGAGAATGGAATGGAGAATGGAATGAAATAGAATGAAAGGGAGAATAGAATGGAGTAGAATGGAATGGAATGAAGAATGAAATGGAGTGGAACGGAATGGAATGGAGAAGAACGGAATGGAATGGAGAAGAATGGACTGGAATGAAGCATTTAATAGAGTGGAATAGAATGAAGAATAGAATGGAATGGAGTGAAATGGAACGCAATGGGGAATAATATGGATTGGAATGCAATGGAATGGAATAGATTGGAATGGAGAATGCAGAATGGAATGGAATGGAGAATGGAATAGAATGGAATGAAAGGCAGAATGAAATGGAGTTTAATGGAGTCGAATGGAGAATGAAATGGAGTGGAAAAAATGGAATGGGGTGGAATGGAATGGAAACGAATGCAAAATGGAATGGAATCAAGAATGGAATGGAGTGGAATGCAACGTTGGGGAATCAAGTGTAATGGAGTAGAATAGAATGTAATGGAAAGGAATGGAATGGAGAATGGAATGCAGAATGCAATAAAATAAAGAATAGAATGGAATGCAATGATATAGAGAATAGAATGGAATGTAGAATGGAATGGAATGGAGATTGAAATGGGGTGAAATGGAACGGAATGGAGAATGAATGGAATGCAAAGGAATAGAGAAGAGAATGAAATGGAATGCAATGAAGAATTGGATGGACAGAAGCCCGGAATGGAGTGGAATGGGGTGGAATGGAGTGGAATAAAATGGAATGAAGAAAAGAATGGAATTGAATGGAGAATGAAATGCAGAATGGAATTGAATGGAGAATGGAATGGAACAGAGAATGGAATAGAATGGAGAATGGAATGGAATGAAATGGACATGGAATAGAATGGAATGAAATGCAGAATGGAATGGAGTTGAATGGAATGGAATGAAGAATGAAATGGAGTGGAATGGAATGGAATGGAGTGGAACGGAATGGAATGGAGAATAGAATGGAAAGGAGTAGAATAGGGAATGAAACAGAATGCAATGAAATAGAATGGAGAATGGAATTGAATTGAATGGAATTGAGAATGTAATGTAATGGAAAATAAAGAATGGAATGGAATGGAATGGAAAATGGAGGGGAATGTAGTAGAGAATGGAACAGAACAAAATGGAATGGAGAATGTAATGGAAGGGAGAATGGAATGGAATGGAATGGAGAATGGAATGGAATAAAATGGAGTGGAGATTGGAATAGAAAGGAATGTAGAATGGAATAGAATGTAATTGAATTGAGAAAGGAATGGAGTGGAATGTAGAATGGAATGCAGAATGGAATGGAATGGAAAATAAGATGAAGAATAAAGTGAAATGGAATGGAGAATGGAATGGACTAGAATGGAATGGAATGGAGTAGAATGGAATTAAATGGAGAATGGAATGGAATGGAATGGCATGTAATGGAATGAAGAACTGAATGGAATGGAATGATAAATGGAATGAAATGGAGAATGGAATGGAGCAGAGAATGGAACTGAATGGAATGGAATGAAACGGAGAGTGGAATGGAATGGAATGGAGAATGGAATGGAATGGAGAATGAAATAAAGAATGGAATGCAATACAGAATGGAATGGTATGGAATGGACAATAGAATGATATGGAATGGATAATGAAATTCAGAATGGAATGGAATGGAGAATAGAATGGAATGCAAAGAAATGGAGAATAGAATAGAATGGAGAATGGAAAAGAATGGTGACTGGAATGCAGTGGAATGGAATCAAATGGAGAATGGAATTGAATGCAAAGGAATGGGGAATAGAATGGAATCTAATGCACTAAAGAATGGAATGGAATGCAGAATGGAATGAAGTGGAAATGAATGGAATGGAGTGGAATGGAGAATGAAATGGAGTGGAATTGAATGGAATGGAGAATGCAATGGGTTGGAATGGAATGGAATGGAGTGGAATGGAATCAACAGTAAAATGGAAGGGAATGGAATGAAATGGAGAAGGAAATGAAATCGACAGTAAAATGGAATGGAATGAAGAAAGGAATGGAATGGAATGGAGAATAAATTGGAATGAAGAATGGAATGGCATAGAAGAAAATGGAGAAAGGAATGATATGGAATGGAGAATAGAATGGAATGGAATGGAGAATGCAATGAAATGAAATAGAAGAATGAAATGGAATGGAATGAAATGGAATGTAAAGATAATGGAGTAGAATTAAATGGAGAATAGAATAAAATGAAATGGAATGAAGAATGGAATGGAATGGAATGGAAAGGAATGGAGAATGGAATGGCATGGAGGGGAATGGAATGGTATGCGGTAGAATGGAATGGAATGGAGTGGGGTTGAATGGAATGGGGAATGGAATGGAAAGTGAAATGCAGAATATTATGGAATGGAGAATGGAATTTAATGGGGAATATAATAGAATGAATTATGGAATGCAGAATGGAATGGAAAATGGAATGGAAAGGGGAGTGAAATGCAATGTAATGGAGTGCAGAATACAATGGAATGGAGTGCAATGGAATGAAATGGAGTGGAATGCAATGCAATGGGGAATAGAATGGAATGCAACAGAATGGAATAAAATGAAATGGAATGAAGAATGGAATTCAGAATGGATTGGAATGGAGAATGGAATGGGATACAAAAAAATGGAGAATAGAATGAAATGGAACTCAGTGGAGAATGGAATGGAATGAACAATTGAATTGTCGGGAATGACATGTAATGGAGTGGAATTGAATGGAATGGATAATGCAGTGGGTTGGAATGGAATGGAATGGAGTGGAATGGAATAGAACGGAAAATGGAAGGAAATGGAAAGGAATGGAGAATGGAATGGAATCAACAGTAAAATGGAATGGAATGGAGAAAAAAATGGAATGGAAAGGAGAATAAATTGGAATGAAGAACGGACCAGAGAATGGAATGGAATCGAAGAAAGTGGAGAAAGGAATGATATGGAATGGATAATTGAATGAAATGGAATGGAGTATGCAATGCAATGAAAGAGAGAGAAGAATGAAATGGAATGGAATGAAATAGAATGGAAAGAAAAGGAAATAGAATAAAATGGAGAATGGAATAAAATAAAATGAAATGGAGAATGGAATAAAATGGAATGGAGAATGGAATGGCATGGAGGGGAATGGAATGGTATCGGGTGGAATGGAATGGAATGGAGAAAAGTATTGAATGGAATGGAATGGAGAATGAAATGCAGAATAGAATAGAATGGAGAATGGAATGGAGAATGTAATAGAATGAATTGTGGAATGCAGAATGGAATGAAAAATGGAATAGAATGGAGAGTGAAATGCAATGAAATGGAATGCAGAATACAATGGAATGGAATGGAATGGAATGCAATGGAATGGGGAATAGAATGGAATGCAACAGAAAGGAATAAAATGGAATGGAATGAAGAATGGAATTCAGAATGGAATGGAGAATGGAATGGGATACAAAAAAATGGAGAATAGAATGAAATGGAATGCAATGGAGAATGGAATGGAATGGAATGAACAATTGAATAGAGGAGAATGGCATGTAATGGAGTGGAATTGAATGGAATGGAGAATGCAATGGATTAGAATGGAATGGAATGGAATGAAGTGGAAAGGAATAGAATGGAAAATGGAATAGAATGTAATGGAATGGAGAATGTAATGGAATCGAGAGTAAAATAGAATGGAATGAAGTATGCAATGGAGTGGAATGGAATGGAATGGAGTAGAATGCAATGGAATGGAGAATATAATGGAAAGGAATGGAATGGAGAATGGAACGAAATACAATGAAATGGAATGGATAATGGAATTCAATTGAATGGAATTGAGAATGGAATGAAATGGAAAATGGAGAATGTAATGAAATGCAATGGAAAATGAAATGGAATGAGGTGGGTAATGGAATGGAACAGAATAAAAGGGAGAATGTAATGTAATGGAGAATGGACTAGAATGGAATGGAATGGAGAATGATATGGAATGGAAGGAAAAATCGAATGGAAACGATAATGGAATAAAACAGAAAATGAAATGGGATGGAATGGAATGAAACAGAGTGGAATGGAGAATGGAATAGAATAAAGAATGCAATGGAGAATGGAATGGTATGGAATGGAGAATTGAATGGAATGGAATGGAGAAGGAAATGCAGAATGGAATGGAATGGAGAATGGAATGGAATGGAATGGAAAGGAACGGAGAATAGACGAGAATGGAGATTAGAATGTAATAGTGATTGGAATGGAGTGGAATTGAGAATGGAATAGAATGCAAAGGAATGGAGAATAGAATGGAGTGGAATGCAATGGTGAATGGAATGGAATGGAGAATCGAGTGGAGTGGAATGGAATGAAATGGAGAATTAAATAGAATGGAATGGAGAATAGAATGGCATGGAGTGGAATAAAATGAAATGGAGAACAGAATTGCAAGGAATGGAATGGAACAGAGAATGGAATGCAGAATCGAATGGAATGCAGAATGGAAAGGAATGGAGATGGCATTGGAATGGAGAATGGAATGGAGAATGGAATAGAAAATGGAATGGAATGGAGAATGAAATGCAATGGAATGGAATACAGAATAGAATGGAATGGAATAAAATGAAATGGAATGGAAACTAATGGAATGGGGAATAGAATGGAATGGAACAAAATAGAATGGAATGTCACAAAATAGAAGAGAATGGAATGAAATGGAATGGAATGGTGAATTAAATGGCATGGAATGGAATGGAAAGGAGTGGAACGGAATGGAATGAAATGGAGAATGGAATGGAATGGAGAATGGAAGGCAGTGTAATGAAATGGAATAAAAGGGAAAGGAATGGAATGGAGAACAGAATGGAATGGGAATGGAGTGCAGAATGGAATGGAATGTAGAATAGAAAGGAATGGAATGGAATAAAATGGAGAATAGAATGCAGAAGAAAACAGAATGGAGAATGGATTGGAATGGACAATGGAATAGAATGGAGAAAGGAACAGAATGGAAGAGAGTGGAATCGAGAATTGAATGCAGAATGGAATAGAATGTAATTGGATGAAATAGAGAATTTGATAGTGTCAAATGGAATAAAATGGAGAATGGAATAATGTGGAGTGGAATAAGGTAGAATGGAATGGAGTGGAATGGAATAAAATGAAAAATAAAATGAAATGGAATGGAATAGAGTTGAATGGAATAGAATGGAATGGAATCAAATGGAGAATGGAATGCAGAATGGAATGGAATGAAGAATGGAATAGAATGCAATAAAATGGGGAATGGAATGCAGAATGGAATGGAATAAAGAATGGAACAGAATGGGGAATAGAATGGAATGGAGAATAGAATGGAATGGAATGGAGAGATATGGAATGTGGAATCGAATGGAGAATGCAATGGAATTGAATTGAAGGGAGAATAGAATGGAGTTGAATGAAATGGACTGGAGAATGGAATGGAATGGAGAATGGAATGTAGTGGAATAAAATGGAATACAGGGAAATGTAATCAAATGGAGAACAGAATGGAACAAAATGGAATGGAATGAAGAATTGAATGCAAAATTGAGTGGAATGTTAAATGGAATTGAATGGAATGGAATGGAAAATGGAATGCAGAAATAAATGGAATGGAGAATGGATTGGAATGGATAATGGAATAGAATGGGGAAAAAATTGAATGGGAGAGAGTGGAATGAAGAATGGAATGGAATAAAGAATGGAATAGAGTGGAGTGGAATAAGGTGAAGAGTAATGGAGTGGAATGGAATGGAATGAATAATGGGATGGAGAATGGAGTAAAATGGAGAATGGAATGGAGTAAAATGGAATGGAATGGAGTGGACTAAAATGGAATGGAGAATAGAATTGAATGGAATTGAATGAAATGGAGAATGGAATGCAGAATAGAATGGAAAGAAGAATGGAATTTAAATAGAGAATGAAATGAAATGGAGAATGGAATGGAAAGGAATGGAATGAAGAATGGAATGGAGAATAGAATGGAAAGGAAATAGGAATGGAATGGAATGGAATGCAGAATAGAATGGAAGAGAGTGGAATGGAATGGAGTGGAATGGAATGAAATGGGAGATAGAATGAAATGGAATGTAATGGACTGGAATGGAATGGAATGAAGAATGGAACGCAGAATGGAATGGAATGGAGAATGGATTCGAATGGAGAAAGGAATTGAAAGGAGAATGGAATGGGGAATGGAATGGAAAATGGAATAGAATGGAGTAAGGAATGGAACGGAGAATGGAACAGAATGCAATGGAACTGAATGAAGAACATAATAGAAATGAATGTAATTGAGAATGGAATGGAATGGAAAATGGAGAATAGAATGGAATGGAATAGAAAATGGAATCGAATGGAATGGGGCATGGAAGGGAACAGAATGGAATGGAGAATATAATGCAATGGAGAATGAAATAGAAAGGAATGGAATGGAGATTGGAATGGAAAGGAATGTAGAATGGAATGGAGTGGAATGGAATGGAGAATGGAATGGAATGGAAAATGGAATGGAGAATCCAATGAAATGGAATGGAGAATGGAATGGAGTGGAATGAAATTAAATGGAGAATTGAATGGAATGGGATGGAATGGAAAGGAATGAAAAATGAAATGGAATCAAGAATGGAATGGAACAAAGAATGGAATGGAATGCAACGAAATGAAACAGAGAGTGGAATGGAATGGAATGGAGAATAGAATGCAATTGAAGAAAATGGAGAATGGAATGGTAGGGAATGGAGATTGCAATGGAATGGAATGGAGAATGAAATGAAAAATGGAATGGAATGAAGGATGCAATAGAATGCAAAGGAATAGAGAATAGAATAGAATAGAATGGAGAATGGAATGGAATGGTGATTGGAATGGAGTGGAATCTAATGGAATGATGAATGGAATTGAATGCAAAGGAATGGAGAATAGAATGGAATGGAATGCAAAGGAGAGTGGAATGGAATAGAGAGGAATGGCATGGAATCAAGAATAGAAAGAAATGGAATGGAGAATGGAATGTAGAAAAAAATAAAATGGAGAATGGAATGGAACAGAATGGATAATGGAATGGAATGGAATGGAAAATGGATTGGAATAGAATGGAATGGGATGGACAATGGAAGGGAGTCAAATGGAATGGAATGGATAATTGAATAGATGGATTGGAAAGAAACAAAGAATAGAATGGAAAGGATTGGAATAGAGAATGAAACGCAGAATAGAATGGAATGGAAAATGAAATGAAATTCAGAATCAAATGGAATGGAGAATGGAATTGAATGGAATAGAATTTAATGAAGAATAAAATGGAGAATGGAATTTAATGGAATGGAATGAGAATAAAATGTAATGTAATGGAATGCAAAATAGAATGGAATAAAGAAAAATAGAATGGAGAATTTATTGGAAAGGATAATAAAGAATGGAATGAAATACACAAAGGAATGGAGCAGAGAATAAAATGGAATGCAATGGAACGGAATTGAGAATGGAATACAAAATGGAATGGAATGGATAATAGAATGGAGTCAAATGGAATGGAACGGAGAATGAAATGGAGTGGAATGGAATGGAATAGAGAATAAAATGGAGTGTAATGAAACGAATGGAGAAGTAAGAAATGGAATAGAATGAAGAACAGAATAAACTGAAATGGAATGGAATGCAATGGAATGAAAAAGAGAATAGAATGGAGTTGAATGGAATGGAATGGACAATAAAATGGAGTGGAAAGGAATGGAATGGAGTGGAATGGAATGCAATGAAATAGAGAATGAAATGTACAGTAATAAAATGCAATGGAGAAGTAAGAAATGGAATGGAGAATGGAATGGAAAGGAATGGAATGGAATGGAATAAAGAATGGAATGTAGAATGGAATGGAATGGAGAGTAGACGGGAATGGAATGGGAGGGAATGGAGAATGGAATGCAGAAGAAAATGAAATGGAAAACGGAATGGAATGCACAACGGAATAGAATGGAGAAAGGAAAAAAATGGAAGGGAGTGGAATAGAGAATGGAATGGAATAAAATGAAATGGAGAATTTAATAGTGTCAAATGGAATGTAATGGAGAATGGAATAGAGTGGAGTGGAATAAGGTGGAGTGGAATGGAATGGGATGGAGAATGGGATGGAGAATGAAGTGGAATGGAGAATAGAATGGAGAGGAATGGAATGAAATGGACTGGAATGGAATGGAATGGAGTACAGAATGGAATGGAATGGAATATAATAAAAAATAGAATGCAGAATAGAATGGAATGGAGAATGGAATGGAATGGAGTATGGAATAGAATGGAGAATGGAATGGAGAATGGAATCAGAGAATGAAATGGAATGGAATGGAATGCAGAATAGAATGGAATGTAGTGGAATGGAATGGAATGTAGTGGAATGGAATAGAATGTTGAACAGAATGGAATGGAACAAAATGAAATGGAATGGAGAATGGAATACAGAATGAAATGGAATGGAGAATGGAATAGAATTGGGAATGCAATTGAATGGAGAATAAAATGGAATGGAATGGAGTGCAATGGAATGGAGAATGGAATGGAGAATGGAATGGAATGGAATGGAAGGGAGTATAGAATGGAGTAGAATGGAACGAAATGGAGAATGAAATGGAGTCGAATGAAATGGAATGGAATGGAATGTACTGGAGAATGGAATGGAATAGAGAATGGAATGGAGTAAAATAAAATGAAATGGAGGGAAATAGAATCGAATGGAGAATAGAATGAAAAGTAAAGGAATGGAATTGTGAATAGAATGCAGAAGGAAATGGAATAAAGAATGGTGTGGAATGGACAATGGAATGGAGAAAGGAATGGAATGGAAGAGCATGGATGGAAAATGGAATGGAGAATGGCATAAAATATAATAAATTGGAGAATGAAATGGAATGGAATGGAATGCAGAATAGAATGGAATGGAGTGGAATGGAATGGAATAGAGACGAATGGAACGGAACGGGGAATGGAATGGAATGGAATGGAATGGAATAGAATGAAAAGGAGAATGGAATGCAGAATGGAATGGGATGGAGACAGCAATGGATTGGAGAATTTAATACAACGGAAAATGGAATGAAATGGAATAGGAAATGGAGTGAAGAATGGAATGGAATGGAGAAAGGAACAGAACAAAGAATGGAACAGAATGGAATGGAACAGAATGGAGAATGTATTCGAATTGAATGGAATTGAGAATGGAATGCAATGTAAAATGGAGAATGAAATGGAATGGAATAGAAAATAGAATGGAATGCAGTGGGGAATGGAATGGAGCAAAATGGAATGAAGAATATAATGGAATGGAGAATGGAATGGAATAGATTAGAATCGAAATTGGACAGAAAAAAGTGTAGAATGGAATGAAGTGGAATGGAATGGAGAATGGAGTGGAATGGAAAATAAAATGGAGACTATAATGGAATGAAAAATGAACTGGAGTGGAATGAAAGGGAATGGAATGGAGAATAGAATGGAATAGATTGGAATGGAATTGACAATGAAATCTTGAATGGAATGGAATAGAGAATGGAATGGAATGGAGAATGGAATGGGTTGGAGAATGGAATCGAAAATTGCATGGAATAGAATGGAATGGAGAATGGAATAGAGTCAAACTGAATGGATTGGAAAATGGAACAAATTGGAATGGAATTGAATGCAGTGGAATCCAATGGAATGGGGAATAGAATGGAATGGAAAAGAATGGAATTGAATGAAGAACAGAAAGCAGAATGGAATGGAATTGAGAATGGAACAGAAAGGAATAGCATGTAATGTGGAATGAAATGAAATGGAGAATGGAATGCAGAATGGAATGGAATGGAGATTGGAATGGAGAATGGAATTGAGTGGAATGTAATGGAATGGAGTGGAATGGAATGAAATGGAATGGAGTGGAATGAAAAAGAAGGATGAATGGAATAGAATAAAGAATGGAGTGGAATCCAGAATAAAATGGAGTGGAAAGGAGAATGGAATGGAATGGAATGCAGAATGGATTGGAATGGAGAGTAGAATAAAGAATGGAAAGGAATCGATAAAAACGGATAATGGTTTGGTATGGAATGCAATGGAAGAGAAAGGAGAATACAATGGAATGGAATAAAGAATGGAATGAAATGGAATTGAAAGGGGAATGGAATGAATTTGAATGGAGAATGGAATGCAATGGAATGGAAAAAAGAATAAAATAAAATGGAGAATAAAATGGCATGGAGTGGAATGGAATAGAATGAAGAATAGAATTGAAAGGAAAGGAAAGGAATGGAGAATGTTATGAAGAATAGAATGGAATGGAGAATTGAATGGAATAAAGAATGGAATACAATGGAGAATAGAATGGAGAATGGAATGGAGAATGGAATGAAATGAAATGAAATGCAGAATAGAATGGAATGGGAGGAATGGAATGGAATGGAGTAAAATGGAATGGAATTAACAAAGAAAATGAAATGGAATGGAATGGAATATAATGTAATGGAATGGAATAAAGAATGGAATGAAGAATGGAATGGAATGGAGAATGAAATGGAATGAAGAATGGAGAAAAGAAAAACATGGAATGGAGTAAAATGGAATGGAAGGCAGAATATAATGGAGTTGAATAGAATGGAATGGAGAATTAAATGGAGTGGAATGGAATGGAGTGGAAAGGAATGGAATGAAAAGGAGAATGAAATGGAATGGAGAATGGAATGGAGTGGAAAGAAATGCAATGGAGGGATAAGGAATGGAATGGAGAATGGAATGGAGAACAGAATAGAATGCAATGGAATGCAGAATGGAATGGCATGGAGTGGAATGGAATGGAATAAATTGGAATGGAATGGAATGGAGAATAGAATTGAATGGAAAGGAATGGAATGAAGAATGGAATGCAGAATAGAATGGAATGGGGAATGGAATGGAATGGATAATGGAATAGAACGGATAATGGAATGGAATGGAAAATGAAATGGAATGGAATGATATGCAGAATGCAATGGAATAGAGTGGAATGGAATGGACAGGAATGGAATGGAATGGAAATAGAATGAAATGAAAGGGAATGAAGTGGAATGAAGAATGAAATGCAGAAAGGAATGGAATGGAGAATGGAATGATATACAAAGGAATGGAGAATAGAATGAAATCAAATAAAATGGAAAATGGAATGGAATGGATAATGGAATAAAGAAGAATGGTATGTAATAGAGTGGAATGGAACGGAATGGACAATAGCATGGAATGGAAAGGAGAATGGAATGCAAAATGGACTGGAATGGAGAATTGAATGGAATGGAATAAAATGGAGAAAGGAATGTAGCCGAATTGAATGGAATGGAGAATGGAATTCAGTGGAATGGAATGGAATGGAGTAAAATGGAATTGAATGGAGTGGAATGGAATAGAACGGAGAATAGAATGAAATGGAATGGAATAAAGAATGGAGTGGAATAGAGAATAAAATGGAATGGAATGAAGATCAGAAGGAATAAAATGGAGAATGGATTAGAATGGAGAATGCAATGAAGAATGGAATGGAATCGAAGAAAATGGAGAATGGAATAGTATGGAATGGAGAATTGAATGGAATGCAATAGAGTATGGAATGCAATGGAAGAAAGAGGAGAATACCATGGAATAAAATGGAGAATGGAATGAAATGGAATGGAAAAAAGAATGGAATGGAATAGAATTGAGAATGGAATGTAACGCAATAGAATGCGGGAAAAACGGAATAAAATAGAGAATGGAATGGAATGGAGTAGAACGGAATGGAACGGATTGGAGTAGAATCAAATGGAAAGAAGAACAGAATTGATTGGAATGGAATGGAATGGAGAATGGAATGCAGAATAGAATAGAATAGAGAATGGAATGCAATGGAGAATTTAATAGAATGGAGAATGGAATTCAGAATTGAATGGAGAATGGAATAGAATGAAGAATGGAATCGAATGGAGAATGGAATGGACTGAAGAATAGAATGGAATGAAGTGGAATGGAATGAAATGGAGTAAAATGGAATGGAATAGGAAATAGAATAGAATGTAACAGAATGGAATGGAATGGAGAATGGAATGAAGAATGGAATGGAATGGAGAATGGAATGGAATGGAGACTGGAATAGAATGAAGAATAGATTGAAATGGAATGGAGTGGTATAAAATGGAATGGAAGAGACAATAGAATGGAGTGAAATGGAATGGAATGAAGTATGAAATGGAGTGGAAAAAACGGAATGAAATGGAGCGAAATGGAATGGAATGGAAGGGAGAATAGGATGAAATGGAGAATGGAATGGAGAGTAATGAAATGCAATGGATGGGTAAGGAATGGAGTGGAATAAAATGGAATGGAATGGAGAATTAAATGCAGAATGGAATGGAATGGAATGGAGAGAAGAAGGGAATGGAATGTAACGGAATGGTTAATGGAATGCAGATGAAAATGGAATGGAGAATGGAATGGAATGGACAATGGAATAGAATGGAAAAAGAAATAAAATGGAAGGGAGTGAAATGCAGAATGGAATGTGGAATAAAATGGAATGGAATGGAATGGAGAATTTTATAGTGTCAAACGGAATGTAATGGAGAATGAAATAGAGTGGAGTGGAATAAGGTAGAGTGGAATGGAGTGAAATGGAATGGAATGGAATGGAGAATGGGATGGGGAATGGAGAATGGGATGGAGAATGGAATGGAGTTGAATGGAATGGAATTTACTAAAATGGAATGGAATGGAGAATAGAACAAAATAAAATGAAATGGAATGGAGAATGGAATACAGAAGGGAATGGAATGGAGAATGGAATAAAATGGAGGATGGAATAGACAGGAGAATGGAATGGAATGGAATGAAAAATGGAATGGAATGGAGAATAGAATGGAGATGAATTGAATGGAATGGAATGGAGTGAAATGGAATAGAACAGAGAATGGAATTAAATGGAATTGAATGGAATTCAGAGTAAAATGGAATAAAATGGAAAACAGAATGGAATGGAATGGAATGGAATGCAATGGAAAGGAATGGAGAATGGATTGGAATGGAGAATGGAATGTAAAATGGAATGGAATCGAAGAAAATGGAGAATGGAATGGTATGGAATAAAGAATTGAATGGACTGGACTGGAGAACGGAATGCAATAGAAGAGAGAGGAGAATGCAATAGAATGGAATGGAGAATGGAATGAAATGGAATGGAAAGGAGAATGGAATGGAATAGAATGAAAAATGGAATGGAGAATGGAATGGAATGGAATGGAGTGGAATGGAATGGAATAGATTGGAGTTGAATGGAATGGAATGGAGAACATAATTGAATGGAATGAAGAATAGAATGGAATGGAGAATGGAATGGAATGAAGAAAGTAATGGAATGTAGAATGGAATACAAGGGAGAAAAGAACGGAATGAAATGCAGTTGAAAGGAATAGGGAATGAAATGAAGAATGGAATATAATGAAATGGAATGGAATGGAATGTAGAATAGAATGGAGTCAAATGGAATAAAATGGAGAATGAAATGGAGAGGAATGTAGTAGAATGGAGAATGGAATGCAGAATGGAATGGAGTATGGAATGGAATAGAGAATGGAATGGAATGTAGAATAGAATGGAATGAAGTGGAATGGAATAAAATGGAGTGGAATAGAATGAAATAGGGAATAGAATAGAATGGAACGCAATGGAATGAATTGGAATGTAGAATGTAATGAAGAATAGAATGGAAAGGAGAATGGAATGGAATGGAGAATGGAATACAATGAAGAATAGAATAAAATGGAATGGAATGGAATGTAGAATAAAATGGAGTTGAATGGAATGGAATGGAGAATGAAATGGAGTGGAATGGGTTGGAATGGAGTGGAATGGAATGGAATGGAATTGAATGGAAAAGAGAATGAAATGGAGTGTAATGAAATGCAATAGAGAAGAAATGGAATGGAAAATGGAATGGAATGAAATGTAGAATGGAATGGAATGGAGAGTAGACAGGAATGCAATGGAATGGAATGGAGAATGGAATGCAGAAGGGAATGAAATTGAGAATGGAATGGAATGGACAATGGAATAGAACGGAGAAAGGAATAAAATGGAAAACAGTGGAATAAAGAATGGAATGAGGAATGGAATGAGGGATGGAATAAAATGGAGAAATTAAAAGTGTCAAACGGAATGTAATGGAAAATGGAATAGAGTGGAGTGGAATAAGGTGGAGTGGAATGGAATGGAATGGAATGATGAATGAGATGGAGAATAAAGTGAAATGAAAAATCGAATGGTGTGGAATGGAATGGAATGGAGTGGAATGGAATGGAATGTAGTACAGAATTGAATGGAATGGAATATAATGGAGAATGGAATGCAGAACAGGATAGAATGGAGAATGGAATGGAATGGGGAATGGAATTGAATGGAGAACAGAGTGGAAAAGAATGTAGTACAGAATTGAATGGAAAGGAATATAATGGAGAATGGAATGCAGAATAGAATAGAATGGAGAATGGAATGGAATGGGGAATGGAATTGAATAGAGAATAGAATGAAATGGAATGGAGTGGAATGGAATGGAAAATGGAATGGAGAATGAAATGGAATGGAATGGAAAAAAAAGAGTATAGAACAGAGTTGAATGGAATAAAATGGAGAATAAAATTGACTGAAATGGAATGGAATGGAGTGGAATGGAATGGAATGTACAGGAGAATAGAGTGGAATGGAGAATGGAATGGAGTGAAATGAAATGAAATGGAGAGAAATGGAATGGGATGGAGAATAGAATAGAAAATAATAGAATGGAAGGGAGAATAGAATGCAGAAGGAAATGGAATGGAGAATGGAATGGAATGGACAATGGAATAGAATAGAGAAAGGAATGGAATGGAAGAGAATGGAATGGAGAATGGAATGGAGAATGAAATGGAATATAATAGAATGGAGAATGAAATGGAATGCAATGGAATGCAGAATGGAATGGAATGGAATGGAATGGAGTTGAATGGAATGGAATGGAGAATAGAATGGAATGGAATGGAAAAAAGAATGGAATGCAGAATGGAATCGAATGGAAAATAAAATGGAATGGAGAAAAAATAGAACAAAGAATAAAACGAAATGCAATAGAACAGAATGGAGAATGTAATTGAATTGAATGGAATTAAGAATGGAATGCAAGGTAAAGAATGGAATCGAATGCAATGGAAAATGGAATGGAATGCAGTCGGGAATGGAATGGAACAGAATGCAATGGAGAATATAATGGAATGGAGAATGGATTGGAATAGAAAGGAATGGAAATTGGAATGGAAATGAATGTAGAATGGAATGAAGTGGAATGGAATGGAGAATAGGATGAAATGGATTGCAATGGAATGGAGAATGGAATCCCTAATGAAATGAAATGGAGAATTGAATAAACTGGAGAATGCAATGGAAAATTGAATGGAATGGAGAATGGAATGGAGTCGAATTGAATGGATTGGAGAATGGAATAAATTGGAATTTAATTGAATGGACTGCAATGAAATGGAATGGGAAATAGAATGTAATGGAACAGAATGAAATGGAATGAAGAATGGAAAGCAGAATGGAATGGAATTGAGAATGGAATGGAAGAAAATGGCACGTAATGGAGTGGAATGGAATAGAATGGAGAATAGAATGGAGAATAGAATGGAATGGAATGACGAATGGAATGCACAATGCAATGGAATGGAGAATGGAATGGAATGGAATGCAATAGAGTCGAATTGAATGGAATGAAGAATGGAATTGAGTGGGATGTAATGGAATAAGGTGGAATGGAATGGAATGGAGTGGAATGGAATAGAAGGAAGAAAGGAATGGAATGGAGAATGAAGTGGAATCGAGAATAAAATAGAGTGCAATGGAGAACGGAATGGAATTGAATGCAGAATGGATTGCAATGCAAAATAGAATAGAGAATGGAATGAAATCGATGAAAATGGAGAATAGAATGGTATGGAATGGAGGATTGAATGGAATGGAATTGAGTATGGAATGCAATGAAAGAGAGAGGAGAATGCAATGGAATGGAATGGAGAATGGAATGAAATGGAATGAAAAAGAATTGAATGAATTAGAATGGAGAATGGAATGCACTGGAATGGAAAAAAATTGAATAAAATGGAGAAAGGAATGGCATGGAGTGAAATGGAATGGAATGGAATGGAGTAGAGTGGAATGGAATGGAATGAAGAACAGGATTGCAAGGAATAGAATGGAATGCAGAATGGACTGCAGAATAGAATGGAATGGAGAATGGAATAAAATGAATATTGGAATGGAGAATGGAATGGAATGCAAAATGAAATGCAATGAAATGGAATGCAGAAAAGAACGGAATAAAGTGGAATGGAATAGAATGGAGTAGAATGGAATGGATTGGAAAATAGAATGAAATGGAACAGAATGGAATATAATGGAATGGAATGGAATAAAGAATGGAATGAAGAATGGAATGGAATGAAGAATGGAATGGAATGGAGAATGGAATAGAATGGAGAATAGAAAAAAAATGGAATGGAGTAGAATAAAATGGACTGGAAGGGAGATTATAATGGACTCAAAAAAATGGAATAAAGAATGAAATAGAGTGGAATGAAATGGAATGGAGAATGAAATGAAATGGAGAATAAAATGGAGTGGAATAAAATGCAATGGAGGTGTAAGAAATGGTATTGAGAATTGAATGGCATAAAATGGAAAATGGAATTGAATGCAATGGAATGCAGAATGGAATGGAATGGAGTGGAATGGAATGAAGAATAGAATTAAATGAAAAGAAAAAGAACGGAGAATGGAAAGCAGAATAGAATGGAAAGGGGAATTGAATGAAATGTATAAAGGAATACAATGGATAATCAAATGGAATGGAAAACAAAATGGAATGGAATGGAATGCAGAAGAGAATGGAATGCAGTGGAACGGAATGGAATGGAATGGGAATAGAATGAAATGGAAGGGAATGGAATGGAATGAAGAACGAATGCAGAATGGAATTTAATGGAGAATGGAATGGAATACAAAGGAATCGAGAATAGAATGAAATGGAATGCAATGGAGAATGGAACGGAATGGTGAATGGAATGGAGAAGAATGGCATGTAATAAAGTGGAATGGAAGGGAATGGTGAATAGAATGGAGTGGAATGGAGTAGGGAATGAAGAATGGACTGGAATGGAGAATTGAATGGAATGGAATAAAATGGAGAATGAAATGGAGTCTAATTGAATAGAATGGAGAAGGGAATTCAGTGGAATGGAAAGGAATGGAGTAGAATGGAAAAAAATGGAGTGGAATGGACTAGAAGAGAGAACGGAATGGAATGGACAATGGAATGGAATAGAGAATCAAATGGAATGGAATGAATAATGGAATGGAATGGAATGGTGAATTGATTGGAATGGAGAATGCAATAGAGAATGCAATGGGATAGAAGATAATGGAGAATGGAATGGAATGAAATGGAGAATGGAATGGAATGGAGTGGAATGGAATGGAACCGAGAACATCATTGATACGAATGGAATGGAATGGAGAATGGAATGCAGAAAAGAATGGACTAGAGAATGGAATGGAATGGAGAATGTAATAGAATGGAGAATGGAATGCAGAATTGAATGGAGAATGGAATAGAATGAAGAACGAAATAGAATAAAGAATGGAATGGATTGCAGAATACAATGGAACGAAGTGGAATGGAATGGAATGGAATGGAGTGGAATGAAATGGAATGGGGAATAGAATAGAATGGAATGGAATGGATTGGAATGGAATAAAATGGAATGGAGAATGGAATGAAGAATGGAATGGAATGGAGAATGGAATGGAATTGAGAATAGAATACAATGAAGAATAGAGTAAAATGGAATGAAGTGGTATGGAATGGAATGGAAGAGAGAATAAAATGGAGTGGAATGGAATGGAATGGAGAATGAAATGGAGTGGAATGGAATGGAATTGAGAATGGGATAAAATGAAGAATGGAATGGAGTGGAAGGAAATGCAACGGATGGGTAAGGAATGGAATGAAATGAAATGGAATGGAATGGAATGCAGACTAGAAGGGAATGGAGAGTAGAAGGGAATGGTATGTAATGGAATGGCAAATGGAAAGCAGAAGGAAATGGAATGGAGAATGGAATGGAATGGACAATAAAATAGAATGGAGAAAGGAATAAAATGAAAGGGAGTGGAATGGAGAATGTAATGGGGAATGGAATAGAATAAAATGAAATGGAGAATTTAATAGTGTCGAGTGGAATGTAATGGAGGATGAAATCGAGTGGAGTGGAATAAGGTGGAGTGGAATGGAATGGAATGGAGAATGGTATAAAGAATGGAGTGGAATGGAGAATAGAATGGAGTGGAAAGGAATGGAATTTAGTGGAATGGAATGGAATGGAATGGAGAATAAAACAAACTGGAATGGAATGGAATGGAGAAGGGAATGCAGAAGGGAAAGGAATGGAGAATGGAATAGAATGGAGAATGGAATACATAAAAGAATGCAATGGAAACCGAAAGGAACGGAATGGAATGGAGAATGGAATGGAGAAGAATTGAATGGAGTGCAGAATGGCATGGATTGGAATGGAATGGAATTGCGTGGAATGGAATAGAACAGAGAATGGAATGGAATGGAATGGATAATGGATTGGAATGGAGAATAAAATAGAATCAAAGAGAATTGAAAATGGAATGGTATGGAATAAAGAATTGAATGTAATGGACTGGAGTATTTAATGCAATAGAAGAGAGAGGAGAATGAAATGGAATGGAATGGAGAATGGAATGAAATGGAATGGAAAGAAGAATGGAATGGAATAGAATGGAAAATAGAATGGAATGGAATGGAGAATGGAATGGAATTGAGTGGAATGGAATGGAATTGATTGGAGAGGAATGGAATGGAACAAAGAACACAATTGAATGGAATGGAGAATGGAATGAAGAATGGAATGGAATGGAGAATGGAATGGAATGGAGAATGGAATAGAATGAAGAATGGAATGCAGAATGGAATGGAGAATGAAATGGAATGGAGAATGGAATGGCATGGAGAATGAAATAGAATGAAGAATAAAATAAAATGGAATGAAATAAAACGATATGGAATGGAATGGAATGGAAGGGAAAATAGAATGGAGTAAAATGTTATGGAATGGAGAATCAAATGGAGTGGAATGGAATGGAATATAGAATCGAATAGAGTGTAATGAAATGCAATGGAGGGGTCGGAAATTGAATAGAAATGGAAAGGAATGGAATGGAAAATGGAATGCAGAATAACATGGAATGGAGAGTAGATGGGAATGGAATGGAGAATGAAATGCAGAAGGAAATGGAATGGAGAATGGAATGGAATGGATAATGGAATAGAATGAAGAAAGGAATAAAATGGAAGTGAGTGGAATGGAGAACAGAATGGGGAATTGAATGGAAAAAATGAAATGGTGAATTTAATAGTGTCAAATGGAATGTAATGGCGAATGGAATACAGTGGAGTGGAAAAAGGTGGAGTGGAATGGAATGGAATCAAATGGAATGGAGAATGATATGGAGAATAAAGTGGAATGGAGAATGGAATGGAGTGGAATGGAACGTAATGGAGTACAGAATAAAATGGAATGGAATATAATGGAGAATGGAATGTAGAATAGAATGGAATGAGGAATGGAACAGAATGGGGAAAGGAATGGAGAATGGAATCGAACGGAGAATCAAATGGAATGGAATGGAATGCAGAATAGAATGGAATGGAGTGGAATGCAATGTAATATAGTGGAATGGAATGGAAAGAGAAATAGAATAGAATGGAACAGAATGAAATGGAATGGAATGCAATGGAGAATAAAATACAGAATAAAATGGAATGGAGAATAAAATGGAATTAGGAATGGAATTGAATGGAGAATAGAATAAAATGGAATGGAGTGGAATGGAATAGGGAATGGAATGGGGAATCGAATGAAAGGGAGTATAGAATGGAATTGAATGGAACGAAATGAAGAATGAAATGGAGTGGAATGCAATGGAATGTACTGTAGAATGGAATGGAATAGAAAATGGAATGGAGTAAAATGAAATGAAATGGAGGGAAATAGAATGGAATGGAGAATAGAATGAAAAGTAATGGAGTGGAATGGAGAATAGAATGCAGAAGGAAATAGAATAGAGAATGGAGTGCAATGGACAATGGAATAGAATGGAGAAAGGAATGGAATGGAAAAGAGTGGATGGAAAACGGAATGGAGAATGACATAAAATAAAATGGATTGGAGAATGAAATAGAATGGAATGGAATGTAGAATAGAATGGTATGGAGTGAAATGGAACGGAAGAGTGGAATGGAATGGAATGGGGAACGGAATGGAATGGAATGGAAAGAAGAATGGAATGCAGAATGGAATAAGATGGAGAATGCAATGGATTGGAGAATGTAATAGAATGGAAAATGAAATGGAATGGAATTGGGAATGGAATGGAGAATGGAATGGAATGGAGAAAGGAACGAAATGAAGAATGGAACGAAATGAAGAATGGAACGGAATGTAATGGAATAAAATGGAGAACGTAATACAATTGAATGAAATTGAGAATGGAATGCAATGTAAAATGGGGAATGGAATGGAATGGAAAATGAAATGGAATGCAGTGGGGAATGGAATGGAACAGAATGGAGTGAAGAATATAATGGAATGGAGAATCGAATAAAATAGAATGGAATAGAAGTTGGAATGGAAAAGAATGTAGAATGGAATGAAGTAGAATGGAATGGAATGGAAAATGGAATGGAGAATATAATGAAATGGAATGGAATGGATTGGAATGGAATGGAATGGAGAATTGAATGGAATGGATAGGAATGGAATGGAGAATGGAATCGATTGGAGAATGTAATGGAAAATTGAATGGAATGAAATGCAATGGAGAATGGAATGGAGTCGAATTGAATGGATTGGAGAATGGAATAAATTGGAAAGGAACTGAATGGAGTCAAGTGGAATAGAATGGAAAATAGAATGGAATGGAACAAAACGAAATGGAATGAAGAATGGAAAGCAGAACGGAATAAAATTGAGAATGGAATGGAAAAAATAGCATATAATGGAATGGAATGAAATGGAATTAAATGGAATAGAGAATATAATGGAATGGATGGAATGAAGAATTGAATGGAGTTGAATTAAATGGAATGGAGAATGGAATTGAGTGGAAGGTAATGGAATGGAGTGGAATGGAATGGAATGGAGTGGAATGGAATAAAACAAAGAATGGAATGGAATGAAGAATGGAGTGGAATCAAGAATAAAATGAAGTGCAACGGAGAACGGAATGGAATGGAATGCAGAATGGATTGGAATGCAGAATAGAATAGAGAATGGAAAGGAATCGATGAAAATTAAGAATGCAATGGTATGGAATATAATATTGTACGAAATGGAATTGAGTATGGAATGCAATGGAAGAGAGGAGAATGCAATGGAATGGAATGGAGAATGGAATAAAATGGAATGGAAAGGAGAATTGAATGGATTACAAAGAAGAATGGAATTCAATTAAATGGAAAAAAGAATGGAATAAAATGGAGAATGGAATGGCATAGAGTGGAATGGAATGGAATAGAGAAAAGAATTGAAACCAATGAAATGGAATGGAGAATGGAATGCACAATACAATGGAATGAAGAATGGAATGGAATGGAGAATGGAATAGAATGGAGAATGGAATGGAGAATGAAATGGAATGAAATGGAATGCAGAATAGAATGGAATGCAGTGGAATGGAGTAGAATGGACTGGAATGGAAAATAGAATAAAATGGAATGGAATGGAAAATAATGTAATGCAATAAAATAAAGAATGTAATAAAGAATGAAATGGAATGGAGAATGGAATGGAATGAAGAATGGAATAGAATAGAGAAAAGAAAAAAATGGAATGGAGTGGAATGAAATGGAATGGAAGGGAGAATCAAATGAAATGGAGAATAGAATGGAGTGGAATGAAATGAAATGGAGGGTTAAAAATGGAATGGAGAATGGAATGGAATGGAATGAAATGGGGAATGGAATGATGAATGAAAGGCAATGGAGAATGGAATGGAATGGAATGGAATGGAATGGAATGAAGAATGGAATGCAGAAGAAAATGGAATAGAGAATGGAATTGAATGGAAAATGGAATAGAATGGAGAAAGGCATACAATGGAAGAAAGTGGAATAGAGAATGGAATGGGGTATAGCATAAAATGAAATGAAATGGAGAATTTAATAGTGTTGAAAGGAATGAAATGGAGAATGGAATAGAGCGGAGTGGAATAAGGTAGAGTGAAATGGAATGGAATGGAATGGAAAGGTTAACGAGATGGAGAATGGAGTGGAATGGGGAATGGAATGGAGTGGAATGGAATGGAATGGAGAACAGAATGGAATTGAATGGAATGGAAAGAAGAGTGGAATACAGAATAGAATGGAATAAAGAATGGAATGAAAGGAGAATGAAATGAAATGAAATGGAATGCAGAATAGAAATGAATGGAGTGGAATGGAAGGGAATAAAGTAGAATAGAATGGAATGGAAAATAGAATGGAATGGAGCAGAATGGAATGAAATGGAATAAAAATAAAATGAATAAAGGAATGGAATGGAGAATGGAATGGAATAGAGAATGGAACAGAATGGAGAATAGAATAAAGTAGAATGGAGTGAAATGGAATAGAATGGAAGATATAATAGAATGGAGTGAAATGGAATGGAATGGAGAATGAAATGGAGTGGAATGGAATGGAATGGAGAGGAATAGAATGGAATGGAATGGAGAATGGAATGGAATGGAGAATGGAATTGAGTGGAATGAAATGCAATAAAGAGGTAAGGAATGAAATGGAGAATGGAATGGAGAGGAATAGAATGGAATGGAATGGAGAATGGAATGGAATGGAGAATGGAATTGAGTGGAATGAAATGCAATAAAGAGGTAAGGAATGAAATGGAGAATGGAATGGAACGGAATTGAATGAAGAATGGAATGGAATGAACAATGGAATAGAATGGAGAATGGAACAGTGAATGGAATCCAATGGAGAATGAAATAGAATGGAATGGAATGCAGAATAGAATGAAATGGAGTGGAATGGAATGGAAAGCAGTGGAATGGATTGGAATGGAAGATAGAATGGAATGGAATGGAATGGAGAATAGAGTGCAGAATGGAATGGAATGGAGAATGAAATGGAAGGGAACGAAGAATGGAATGCAGAATGGAATGGATTGGATAATGGAATGGAATGTGGAACTGAATAGAATGGAATGTAATGGAAAGGGGAATGGAATAGAGAATGGAATGGAATGGAAGGAAGAACAGAATGAAGTCAAATAGAATGGAATGGAGATGTAATGGAGTGGAATGGAATGGAATGGCATGGAAACAAATGGAATGGACTGGAGATTGGAATGGAATGGAGAATGGAATGCAGAGCAATGAAATAAAATTTAGGGAAATGGAATGGAATGGAGAAGAGAATGGAATGGAATGGAGAATGGAATGCAGAATGGAATAAAAGGGAGAATAGAATGGAATGGAATGGAGAATAAAATGGAGTTGAATGGAATGGAATGGAGAATAGAATTGAGTGGAATGGAATGGAATGGAATGGAATGGAGAGCAATGGAATAGAACGGAAAATAGAATGGAAAGGAATGGAATGGAGAATGGAACAAAATACAATGGAATGGAATGTTGAATGAAATAAATTGAATGGAATTAAGAATGGAATGGAATGAAAAATGGAGAATGGAATGGAGTGGAATGGAAAATAGAAAGGAATGGAATGAAGAATGCAATGGAACAGAATGCAATGGAGAATGTAATGGAATGAAGAATGTAATGGAATGGAGAAGGGAATGGAATGGAGATTGCAATGGAAAGGAATGTAGAATGGAATGGAATGGAAATTGGAATGAAGTGGAAAATGGAATGGAGAATAAAATGAAATGGAATGGAGAATAGAATGGAGTGAACTGTAATGGAATGGAGAATGGAGTGGAATGGAACGGAATTCAAAGGAGAATGAAATGGAATGGCATGGCATGGAAAGAAGAATGAAATTGAATGGAATGAAAGATGGAACAAAATCGAGAATGGAATGTAAAAGAGAATGGAATTGAATGGAACAGAATGAAACAGAGAGTGGAATGGAATGAAATGGAGAATGCAATGGAATGGAGAATGGAATACAGAATGGAATGGAATCCAAGAAAATGAAGAATTGAATGGTATGGAATGGAGAATGGAATGGAATGCCAAATGGAATGGAATGGAGAATGGAATGGAATGCAATGGAATAGAGAATAGAATAGAATGGAGAATGGAATACGATGGTGACTGGAATGGAGTGGAATGGAATGGAATGGAGAATGGAATTGAATGCGAAGGAATGGAGAATAGCATGGAATGAAATGCAATCGAGAATGGAGTGGAAGGCAAAATGGAATAGAGTGGAATGGAATGGAATAAAATGGAAAAAAGAATTGAATGGAATGGAATGGAATCAAATGGAATGGAATGAAAAGGAAAGGAATGGAAAATAGAATGCAGAATGGAAAGAAATGGAGAAGGGAATGGCAAGGAGAATGCAATTGATTGGAGAAGGGAATGGAATGGAATGGAAAAATGGAAAGGAATGGAGAATGAAATGGAGTCAAATTGAATGGAATGAAGAATGAAATTCAGTCAAATGCAATGGAATGGAGTAGAATGGAATGGAATGGAGTGGAATAGAATAGAACGGAGAATTTAATGAAATGGAATGGAATCGAGACTAAAATGAAATGGAATGGAGAATGGAATGAAATGGAATGGAGAATGGACTGGAATGGAGAAGAGAATGGAGAGTGGAATGGAATCGAAGAAAATGTAGAGTGGAATGGTATGGAAGGGAGAACTGAATGGAATGGAATGGAGTATGTAATGCAATGGAAGAGAGAAAAGAAAGGAATAGAATGGAATGGAGAATGGAATGAAATGGAATGAAAGGAGAATTGAAAATGGAATTCAATGAAATGGGGAATAGAAATAAATGCTATGGAATGGAGAATGGAAAGGCATGGAGTGGAATGGAGTGAAAGGGAGTATAATGGAATTGAATGGAGAATAGAATTGAATGGAAAGGAATGGAATGGAGAATGGAATGAAGAATAGAGTGGAATTAAGAATGGAATGGAATGGATAATGAAATAGAATGGACAAAGGAATGGAGAATTAAATGGAATGGAAAATGAAATGAAATGGAATGGAATGCAGAATAGAATGGAAAGGAGAATGGAATGGAATGAAGAATGAAATGGAATGGAGAATGGAATGGAATGGAGAAGGGAATGGAATTGAATGGAATGCAGAAAAGAATGGAATGGAGTGGAATAGAATGGAATGGAGTGGAATGGAATGGAGAATGAAACAGAATGGAATGAATTGGGGAATGGAATAGAATGGAAAATGGAAAGGAGTGGAACAGAATGGGGAATAGAATGAAGAATGAAATGTAAAGGAATGAAAGGGAGAATAGAATGGAGTCGAATGGAGTAGAATGGGAAATGAAATTAAGTGGAAAGGAATAGAATGGAGTGGAATGGAATGGAATGGAAAGGAGAATGGAATAGAATGCAGGATGGAATGAAATGGAATTGGGAATGGAATGGAGAATGCAATAAAACGGTGAAAGAAATGGAACAGAAAACGGAACAGAATGCAATGGAACACCATGATGAGTGCAATAGAAATAAATGAAATTGAGAATGTAATGGAATGGAAAATGGAGAATTGAATGCATTGGAACGGAAAAGACAATGGAATGGAGTGGGGAATGAAATGGAACAGAATGAAAGGGAGAATATAATGAAATGGAGAATGGAATGGAATGGAATGGAGATTGGAATGGAAATGAATGTAGAATGGAATAAAGTGGAATGGAATGGAGAATGGAATGGAATGGAAAAGGGAATGGAGAATATAATGAAATGGAATGGAGAATGGAATGCAGAAGGAAATGGAATGGAGAATAAAATGGAATGGACAATGTAATAGAATAGAGAATATAATAAAATGGAAGGGGGTGGAATGGAGAATGGAATGAAGAATGGAATGGAATGGACAATGAAATAGAATGGAGAATAAAATAAAATGGAAGGTGGTGAAATGGAGAATGAAATGGAGAATGGAATGGAGAATAAAATAGAATGGAAAAAAGAATGGAATGGAATGGAGAGAAATAAAAGTGGGAATGGAATGGAGAATGTAATGGAGTGGAATTGAATGGAATGGATAATGGAATGCAACAGAGAAAGAAATGAAGTGGTATGAAATGAAATGGAGAAGAATGGAATGGAACAGATAATAGAAAGGAATGGAATGGGGAATGGAATGCAAAATGGAATGGAATCGAGAATAGAATAGAATGGATATAGAATAGAATAAAGAATGAAATGCAGAAAGAAATGGAATGGAGAATGGAAATGGAATGGACAATGAAATAGAGAAAGGAATGGAATAGAAGGGAATGGAATGGAGAATGAAATGAAGAATTGAATGGAATGGAATGGAGAATTCAACAGTGTCAAATGGAATGTAATAGAGAATGGAATGGAGTGGAGAATGAAATGTAATGGAGAATGCAATGGAATGGAATGGAATGCAAAATAGAATGGAATGGAGTGAAATGGAATGGAATGGAGTAGAATGGAATGGAATGGGGAACAGACTGGAATGTAACGGAATGGAATGGAATGTAACGGAATGGAAGACAGAATAGAATGGAGTCAAATGGAATGAAATGTAGAATGAAATGGAGTCTAATGGAATGGAACGGAGTAGGATGGAATGGAATTGAATATATTAAAGAATGGAATGCAGTGTAATGAAATGGAAAGGAGAATGGAATGCAGATTATAATTGAACAGAGAATAGAATGAATGGAATGGAGTAGAATGGAATTAAAAGAAGAATGGAATGAAATGGCATGGAATTTAATGTCAAATGGAATGGAAAGGAATAAAAATGGAATGGAATTGAGAATGGAATGGAACAGGGAAAGGAATAGAATGCAACAGAATGAAACAGAAAGTAGAATGGCATGGAATGGCAAACGGAATAGAATGGAGAATGGAATGGAGTGTATTAGAATGGAATGGAGTGTAATGTAATGGAATAAACTGGAATGAAACAGAACGGAAAATGGCATGGAATGGAATGGAATGGAGAATAGAATGCAATCAAGAATAAAATGGAATGGAATGGAGAATGAAATGGAATGGAATGGAGGATAGATTGGAATGGAGAATGGAATGGAATAGAATAAAACAGAGAATGGAATGGTATAGAATGGAGAATGGAATAAAATCGAGTATGCAAACCAAAGAAATAGAGAGGAGAATGGAATGGAGAATGGAATGAAATGGAATGGAAAGGAGAATAAAATGGAATAGAGTAGAGAATGGAATGGAAGCGAGAATGGAATCGCATGGAGTGGAATGGAATGGAGTGGAGAGGAATGGAATAGAATGGAATGGAATGGAATGGAGAATAGAATGGAATGGAATAGAATGGAATGGAGAACGGAATCCAGAATAGAATGGAATGGATAATGGAATGGAAAGGAGAATGGAATAGAATGGAGAATGGAATTGAGAATGGAATGGAATGGAGAATGAAATGGAATCGAATGAAAAGCAGAATAGAATGGAATGGAGTGGAATGGAATGGTGAATAGAATGGAATGGAATTGAATGGAGAATGAAATGCTGAAGAGAATCGGTAGGAGATTGGAATAGATTTGAGAATGTGGAATGGAGTGAAATGGAATGCAATGGAGGGGTAAGAAATGGAATGGAGAACAAAATGGAACAAAATGGAATGGAATTGAATGGTATGGAACAAAATGGAATTGAGAATGGAGTGCAGAATGTAATGCAATGGAGAATAATAGGGAAGGGAATGGAATAAAGAATGGAATGCAGAAGAAAATGGAATGGAGGATGGAATGGGGAATGGAATGAAATGGAATAAAAAGGAAAATTTAATAGTGTCAAATGAAATGTAATGGATAATGGAATAGAGTGGAATGGAATGAAATAGAGAACAGAACCAAATGGAATGGAATGGAACTTAGAATGCAATGCAAAAAATAATGGAATGAAGAGTGGAATGGAATGAAGAATGTAATACAATGGAGAATGGAATAAAATGGAGAATGGAATGGACTGGAGAATGGAATGGAGAATGAAATGGAATGGATTGGTATGGAAAATGAAATGGAATAGAGTGAAATGGAAAAGAATGAAGTGAAATGGAATGGAATGGGGAATAGAATGGAATGGAATAGAACAGAATGGAATGGAATGCAGAATGAAATGGAATGGATAATGGAATAAAATGGAGAATGGAAGGGAATGGAGAAAAGAATGGAATGGAATGGAGTGGAATATAATGGGGAATAAAATAAAGAATGGAATGGAATGGAATGGAAGAAAGAATAGAATGGAATCGAATGGAATGGAGTATGAAATGAAGTGGAATGGAAAGAAAAGGAGAACAGAATCAAAGGGAATGGAATGGAATTTAGAACAGAATGCAAAATAGAATGGAATGAAGAGTAGAATGGAATGGAGAATGTAACATAATGGAGAATGGAATAAAATGGAGAATGGAATGGAATGGAGAACGGAATGGAGAATGAAACGGAATGGATTGGAATGGAGAATGAAATGGAATGGAATGGAATGAGGAACAGAATGGAATAGAGTGAAATGGAAAAGAATGGGGAAGAATGGAATAAAACGGGGAATAGAATGGAATGCAATAGAACGGAATGGAATGGAGAATGGAATGGAATGGAGAATGGAATAGAATGGAGAATGGAATTGAAGGGAGAACAGAATGGAATGGAATGGAGTGGAATGAAATGGAGAATAAAATAAAGACTATAATGGAATGGAAAAGAGAATAGAATGGAGTCAAATAGAATGGAATGGAGAATGAAATGGAGTGGAATGGAATGGAATAGAGTGGAATCAAATGGAATAGAGTGGAGAATGGAATGAAATGAAGAATAGAATGGAGGGAAATGTAATGAAATGGAGAGAACTAAAATAGAATGGAGAATGGAACACAATGGAATAAAAGGGAGAATGGAATGCAGAAAGAAATGGAGTAGACAATGGAATGGAATGGACAATGGAATAGAATGGAGAAAGGAATGGAATGGAAGACAGTGGAATGGAGAATGGAATGGAGAATTGAATGGCATGCAACGGAATGGAAACGAGAATTTAATAATGTCAAATTGAATAAAATGGAGAATAGAATGGAGTGGAGTGGAATAATGTGGAGTGAAATGAAATGGAAAACAGAATGGAGAATGGAGTGGAATGGACACTGGAATGGAGTGAAATGGAATGGAATGGAGTGGAAGGAAATGGAATGGAGAATAGAATGGAATGGAACGGAGAATGGAATGGAATAAAGAATAGAAAGGAGTGGAATGAAATGGAATGCAGAATATAATCGAACAGAGAATATAATGGAATGGAATGGAGAATGGAATTGAATAGAATGGAATTCAAAGAAAAACAGAATGGAATGGCATGGAATTTAATGTCGAATGGAATCGAATGGAATAAAAATGGAATGGAATCAAGAATAGAATGGAAGAGGGAATGGAATAGAATGGAACGGAATGAAACAGAGAGTAAAATGGCATGGAATGGAGAATGGAATGGAATGGAGAATAGAACGGAGAGTAATAAAATGTAATGGAGTGTAACGAAATGGAATAAAGTGGAAAGAAACAGAATGGAATGGAATGGAATGGAGAATAGAATGGAATCGAGAATAAAATGGAATGGAATGGAGAATGGATTGGAATGGAAAATGGATTGTAGAATGGAATGGAATAGAACAAAACAGAATGGAATGGTATGGAATGGAGAATTGAATGGAATGGAATGGAGTATGCAAAGCAATGGAATAGAGGGGAGAACGGAATGGAGAATGGAATGAAATGGAATGGAAAGGAGAATAAAATGGAATAGAATGGAAAATGGAATTGAATAAAATGGAATGGAGAATGAAATCGCATTGAGTAGAATGGAATGGAGTGGAGAGGAATGGAATGGAATGGAATGGAGAATAGAATGGAATGGATTAGAATGGAATGGAGAATGAAATACAGAATAGAATGGAATGGATAATGGAATGGAATAGAAGGGAGAATAGAATGGAGAACAAAATTGAGAAAGGAATGGAATGGAGAATGAAATAGAATCGAATGGAATGCAGAATAGAGTGGAATGGAATGGAATGGTGAATGGAATGGAATGGAATGGAATGTAGAATGAAATGCAGAAGAGAATGCATTGAAGAATGGAATAGATTTGAGAATGGACTGGAATAAAATGGAAAATGGAATGGAATGGAATAGAATGGAGAATAGAATGGAGTCGAATTGAATGGAATGGAGAATGGAATGGAGTGGAATGGAATGCAATGGAGAAGTAAGGAATGGAATGGAGAACAAAATGGAACAGAATGGAATGGAATTGAATTTTATGGAACAAAATGGAATTGAGAATGGAGTGCAGAATGTAATGCAATGGAGAATAATAGGGAAGGGAATGGAATAAAGAATGGAATGCAAAAGGAAATTGAATGGTGAATGGAATGGGGAATGGAATGAAATGGAATAAAATGGAGTATTTAATACTGTCAAATGAAATGTAATGGGGAATGGAATAGAGTCGAATGGAATGAAATGGAGAACAGAATCAAATAGAATGGAATGGAATTTAGAATGGAATGCAAAATAGAATGGAATGAAGAGTGGAATCGAATGGAGAATGGAATAAAATGGAGAATGGAATAAAATAGAGAATGGAATGGAATGGAATGGAGAATGAAATGGAATGGATTGGAATGGAGAATGAAATGGAATGGAATGGAATGAGGAACAGAATGGAATGGAGTGAAATAAAAAAGAATGGAGTGGAATGGAATGGAATAAGGAATAGAATGGAATGGAATAGAACGGAATGAAATGGAATGGAAAGGAATGGAATGCAAAATGAAATGGAATGGAGAATGGAATGGAATGGAGAATGGAATAGAATGGAGAATGGAATGGAGAACAGAATGGAATGGAATGGAGTGGAATGCAATGTGGAATAAAATAAAGAATGGAATGAAATGGAATTGAAGGGAGAATAGAATGGGGTCAAATGGAATGGAACAGAGAAAGAAATGGAGTGGAATGGAATGGAATGGAGTGAAATCGAATGGAATGGAGTTGAGAATGGAATAAAATGGAGATTGGAATGGAGGGAAATGTCATGAAATCGAGAGAACTAAAATAGAATGGAGAATGGAATGCAATGGAATAAAATAGAGAATGGAATGCAGATAGAAATGGAAAAAAGAATAGAATGGAATGGACAATGGAATAGAATGGAGAAAGGAACGGGATGGAAGAAAGTGGATTGGAGAAGGGAATGGAGAATGGAATGGCATGGAATGGAGTGGAGTGGAATGGAATGGAGAATGGAGTGGAATGGAGTGAAATGGAATGGAATGGAGTGGAATGGAATGGAATGCAGAATGGAATTGAATGGAATGAAATGCAGAATAGAATGGAATGGAGAAAGGAATGGAATGAAGAATGAAATGGAATAGAGAATGGAATGGAATGAAATAAGAAATGGAATGGAATGCAGAATAGAATGTAATGGAGTCAAATGGAATAGAATAAAGTGGAAAGGAATGGAAAGGGGAATAGAATGTAACGGAATGGAATGGAATGGAGAATGGAATGCAGAATAAAATGGAATGGAGAATGGAATGGAATGGGGAATGGAATAAAAGGGAGAATGGAATGGAATGGAAATGGGAATGGAATGGAGAATGGAATGCAATGGAGAAAGGAATGGAATGGAGAACGGAACAGAATGCAATGCAATGAAATGGACAATGTAATCGAACTGAATGGAATTCAGAATGGAATGGAATGGAAAATGCAGAATGGAAAGCAATGGAATGGAAAGTGGAATGGAATGGAGAGTGGAATGGAATGGAACAAAATGGAATGGAGAACATAATGGAATGGAGAATGGAAAGGAATGGAATGGAGATTGGAATGGAAAGGAATGTACAATGGAATAAATTGGAAAGAAATGGAGAATGGAATGGAATGGAAAATGGAATGGAAAATATAATGAGATTGGAGATTGAAATGGAGTGGAATGGAATGGAATGGAATAAAGAATAGAATGGAATGCAATGGCATGGAATGGAGAATAAAATGAAGAATGGAATGGAATGAAGAATGGAATGGAATGGAGAATGGAATAGATTGGAGAATGGAATGGAAAATAGACTGGAAATGAATGGAATGGAGACTGGAATGGAAAGGAATGTAGAATGGAATAAATTGGAAAGAGATGGAGAATGGAATGGAATGGAAAATGGAATGGAGAATATAATGAGATTGAATGGAGATTGAAATGGAGTGGAAAGGAATGGAATGGAATAAAGAATAGAATGGAATGCAATGAAATGGAATGGAGAATAAAATGAAGAATGGAATGGAATGAAGAATGGAATGGAATGGAGAATGGAATAGATTGGAGAATGGAATGGAAAATATAATGGAATAGAATGGAATGGAGAATAGAATGGAGTCGAATTGAATGGAATGGAGAATGGAATGGATTGGAGAATAAAATAAAATGGAAAGGAGTGGAATGGAATGGAATGAAATGGAAGTGAGTGAAATGGAGAATGGAATGGGGAATGGAATGAAATGGAACAAAATGGAGAATTCAATAGCGTCGAATAGAATGTAATGGAGAATGGAATAGTGTGGAATGGAATGGAATGGAGAACAGAATTGAATGGAATGGAATGGAATTTAGAATGGAATGCAGAATATAATGGAATGAAGAGTGGAATGTAAAAGAGAATGGAATAGAATGGAGAAAGGTATAAAATAAAGAATGGAAAAGAATAAAGAATGGAATGGAGAATGGAATGGATGTGAATGGAGAACGAAATGTAATGGATTGGAATGAGGAACAGAGTGAAATAGAGTGAAATTGAGTGGAATGGAATTGAATGGGGAATAGAATGCACTGGAATGGAATGGAATAAAGAATGGAATGCAGAATGGAATGGAATGGAGAATGGAATGGAATGGCATAGAATAGGGAATGGAATGCAGAGTGAAACGGAATGGAAAATGGAATGGAACGGAGAAAGGAATTCAACAGAGAACAGAGTGGAATGGAATGGAATAACGAATGGAATGGAAAATGGAATGGAATGGAAGGCAGAATAGAATGGAGTCGAATGGAATGGAATGGAGAATGAAATGGGGTGCAATGGAATGGAATGGAGTGGAATCAAATGGAATTTACTGGAGAATAAAATTAAATGGAGAATAGAATAGAGGGGAATGAAATGAAATGGAGGGAAATGGAATGGAATGAAGAATGGAATGGAATGGAGAATGAAATGGAATAGAATGGAACGCAGAATGGAATGGAATGGGGAATAGAATCAGATGGAATGGAAGGAAATAGAATGGAATGAAATAGAGACTGGAATGCAGAATGGAAAGGAATGGAGAATGGAAAAAATGTAGAATGGAATGGAGTGGAATGGTATGCAATAAAGGGTAATGGAATGGAATAGAGAATAGAATGGAATTCCATGGAAAAAATGGAATAGAGAATGAAATGCAGAAAGGAATAGAATAAAGAATGGAATGGAATGCAAAAGAAGAGAGAATACAACGGAATGGAGAATGGAATGAAATGGAGACTGGAATTGAGTGGAATGGAATGGAATATTGAAAGGAAGTGAATGCAAAGGAAAAGGGCATAGAACGAAATGGAATGCAATGGAGAATGGAATGGAATAGAAGAAAGTGAAGAATGGAATTGTATGGAATGCTATGGAGAATGGAATGCAGAATGGAATGGAATGGAATGCAAAGGAATGGAGAATAGAATAGGATTGAGAATGGAAAGGAATGGTGATTGGAATGGAGTGGAATGCAATGGAATGAAAAATGGATTTGAATACAAAAAAAATGGAAAATAGAATTGAATGGAATGGAATGGGGAATTGAATGGAATGCAGAATGGAATGGAGTCGAATGGAATGGAATCGAGCGAAACAAAATGGGATGGAGAACAGAACAGAATGGAATGGAATGGAGAAAGGAATGCAGAATGGAATGGAATGGCCAATTGAATGGAATGGAGTGGAATAGAATGGAAGAGAATGGAGTGGAATGGAATAGAATGGATAATTAAATTGAATGGAATGGAATGGAGAATAGAATGGAATCGAGAGTAAAATGGAATGGAAGAGAGAATAGAATGGAACGGAATAAAGAATGGAATGGAGAATGGAATGGAATCGAAGAAAATAGAGAATTGAATGGTATGGAATGGAGAATTGAATTAAATGCAACGAAGTATGGAATGCAGTGGAAGAGAAATGAGAGTGGAATGGAATGGAATGGAGAATGGAATAAACTGGAATGGGAAAAAATGAAATGGAATACAATGGAGAATGGAATGAAATGGAATGGACAATGGAATGGAATTGAAAGGAATGAAGAATGTTATGCAGAAGGGAATGAAATGTTGAATAGAACAGAACGGAGAATAAAATGGAATGGAAGGAAAAATGAATTGAATGGAGAATAGAATGAAGTTGAATGGAATGGAGAATCTAATGGAGTGGCATGGAATGGAACAAACTGAAATGGAGAATAGAGTGAAATCAAGAATTAAATGGAATGGAATGGAGAATGGAATGGAATGGAGAATGGACTGGAATAGAGAATAGAATGGAGAATGGAATGGAATTGAAGAAAATGCAGAATGGAATGGTATAGAATGGAGAATTGAATGGAATGGAATGAAATATGGAATGTAATGAAATAGAAGAATGGAAAGAAATGGGATGAAATGGAGAAAGGAATGAAATGGAATGAAAAGAAGAATTTAAAGGAGTAGAATGGAGAATGGAATAGCATGGGGTGGAATGGAATAGAATGGAGTGAAATAGAATAACGTATAGAATGGAATGGAAAGAAATGGAATTGAATGGAGAATGGAATGCAGGATAGAATAGAATGGAGAATGGAAAACAATAAAAAATGGAATGGAGAATGGAACGGAGAATGGAATGGAATGGAGAATGAAAGGGAATGGAATGGAATGAATAATAGAATGGAATGGAATGGAGTGGAATGGAATGGAATGGAATCGAATGGAATAGAATAGAATGGAATGGAAAATAGAATCAGATGGAACAGAATGGAATGGAATGGAACAGAATGGAGAATGGAATGCAGAATGGAAAGGAATGGAGAATGGAATGGAATGGAGAATGGAATGGAATGTAGAATGAATGGAGTGGAATGGTATGCAATGGAGGGGAATGGAATGGAAAAAAGAATAGAATGAAATTCAACAGAAAAGAATGAAATGGAGAATAAAATGCAGAATGGAGCAGAATAAATCATGAAAAAAATGCAAAAGAAGAGAGAATAAGATGGAATGGAGACTGGAATGGAATTCAAAGGAATGGAGAATAGAATAGAATGGAGAATGGAATGGAATGATGATTGGAATGGAGTGGAATGGAATGGAATGAAGAATGGAATTGAATCAAAAGGAATGGAGAATAAAATGGGATGGTATGTAATAAAAAATAGAATGGAATGGAATGGAGAAAAGAACAGAAAGGAATGGAATAGAATGGAGAATGGAATGCAGAATGGAATGAAATGGAGAATTGAATGGAATGGAGAATGGAATGGAGTGGAATGGAATGGAATGGAATGGAGTAGAATGGAATGGAATGGAGAAAAAAATTGAATGGCATGGAATGGGAAATGGCATGGAATGGGAAATAGCATGGAATGGAAGGGAGAATGAAATGGAGAATGGAATGTGATCAAAGAAAATAGAAAATGGAATGGTGTGAAATAGAAAATTGAATAGAATATAATGGAGTATGGAATGCAATGAAAGAGAAAAAAGAATGGAATGGAATGGAACGGAGAATGGAATAAAATGGAATCGAAAAAAGAATGAAGTGAAATACAATGGAGAATGGAATGGAATGGAGAATAGAATGGATTGGAGAATGGAATGGCATGAAGTGGAATGGAAGGGATTGGAGTGGAATGTGATCAATGGAGAGAAATGCAATGGAATAGAGAATAGAATGGAATAGATAATGGAATGGAATATAGACTGGAATGGAGTGGAATGAAATGGAATGTAGAAAAAAAATGGAATGAAAAGCAATAGAGAAGAGAATGAAATGCAATGCAGTGGAGAACATAATGGAATGGAGAAAGGATTGGAAGAAAAGGGAGAATGCAATGGTATAGAATGCAGAATGAAATGGAATGGAACGGAAAATGGAATGCAGAATGGAATGGAATGGAGAATCGAATGGAATGCAAAAAAAATAGAGAATAGAATGGAGAATAAAATGGAATGGTGATTGGAATGGAGTGGAATAGAATGGAATATAGAATGGAATTAAATGCAAAGAAATGAAGAATAGACGGTAATGAAGAATGGAAAAAATGCAGAATTGAATAAAGAGGAATGGAATGAAATGGAGTGAAATGGAATGGCATGGAGAATAGAATGGAATGGAATGGAAAGGAATGGAGAATGGAATTCATAATGGAATGGAGAATTGAATGGAATGGAGAAATGAATGGAGTAGAATGGAATGGAGTGGAATGGAATGGAATGGAGAATAAAATTGAATGGAATGGAATAGATAATAGAATGGAATCAAGAGTAAAATGGAATGGAATGCAGAATGGAATGGAGTGGATTGAAGGAAGGGATGGATAATGGAACGGAATCCAAGAAAATGGAAAATGGAATGGTATGGAATGAAGATTTCAATGGAAGGGAATGGAGTATGGAATGCAGTGGAATAGAAAGGAGAATGGAATGGAATGGAACTGAGAATATAATAAAATGGAATGAAAAGGAGAATGGAATGCAATAGAAGGGAGAATGTAATGGAATGAAATGAAATTGAGAATGGAATGGAATCAAAGAAAATGGAGAATGGAATGGTATAGAATGTTGAATGGAATGGAATGGAATGCAGAATGGAATGGAATGGAGAATGGCATGGAATGCCAAGAAATGGAGAATAAAATATAATGGAGAATGGAATGGAATGGTGATTGGAATTGAGTGGAATGGAATGGAATGAAGAACGGAATTAAATGCAAAGGAATGGAGAATAGAATGGAATGGCATTGAATGGAGAATGGAATGGAATGCAGAATGGAATGGAGTGGAAAAAAATGGAATGGACAATACAACAATATGGAGCGGAATAGAATGGAGAATGGAATGCCGAATGGAATGGAATGGAGAATTGAATGAAATGGTGAATTGAATGGAATGAAGAATGGAATGCTGTGGAATGGAATGAAATGGAGTGGTATAGAATAAAATGAAGAATAAAATGGAATGGAATGGAAAAGAAAATAGAATTGAATCGAGAGTAAAATGGAATGGAATGGAGAATGGAATGGAATGGAATGAAGAATGGATTGGAATGGAGAATGGAATAAAGAATGGAATGGAATAGAAGAAAATAGAGAATGGAATGGTATGGAATGGAGAATTGAATGAAATGGAATGGAGTATAGATTGCATTGAAAGAGAAAAAAGATGGAATGGAATGGAGAATGGAACAAAATGGAATGGAAAGGAGAATGGAATGGAATAGAATGGAGAATAGAATGGAATGCAGAATGAAATGGAATGGAATGAAATGGAGAATAGAATAGAATGGGGAATGGAATGGAATAGTGAATGGAATGGAGTGGAATGGAATGGAATAGAAAATGGAATTCAATGAAAAATAATGGAAAATATAATGGAATAGAATGGAATGGAGAATAGAATACAATAAAGAAAGGAATGGAGTAGAAGGAAATGGAATCGAGGGAATGGAACGGAATGGAGAATAGAATGGACTGGATTGGAGAATGGAATGCAAAATGGAATGGAACAAAGAATAGAATGTAATACATTGGAATGGAATGGAGAAAGAAATGCAGAGAGAAATACAATGGAGAATAAAATGGAATGGACAATGGAATAGAATAAAGAAAGAAGTAGAATGGAAGAGAATTGAATATAGAATGGAATGCAGAATCGAATGGAATGCAGAATTCAATAGCGCCGACTGGAATGTAATGGAGAATGAAATGGAGTGGAGTGGAAAAAGTTGGAGTGGAGTGGAATGAATTGGAGTAGAGTGGAATGGAATGGAATAGAATGCAATGGAAATGGAAAATGGAGAATGAAATGGAAAATGGATTGGAATCAAGAATGGAATGGAGAGGAATGGAATAGAGTTGAATGGAATGGAATGGAGAAGAGAATTGAATGGAATGGAATTGAATGGAGAATGGAATTGAATGGAGAATGAAATAAAATAGAGAATGGAATGGAATGGAATGGAATGGAATGGAATGGAATGGAGAATGGAATGGAATGAAACTAAGAATATAATAAAATGGAATGGAAAGGAGAATGGAATAGAATAAAATGGAGAATGGAATGGAATGAAATGGAATCAAATGGAGAATGGAATGGAACGGAATGGAGAATGGAGTGGCATGGAGTGGTATGGAATGGAATGGAATGGAGTGGAATGGAATGGAATAGAGAATGGAATGGAATGCAAAGGAATAGAGAATAGAATAAAATTGAATGCAATGAGAATGGAATGGAATAGAAGAAAATGGAGAATGAAATGGTATGGAATGCAGAATGGATTGGAATGGAATGGGGAATGGAATGCAGAGTGAAATGGAATGGAGAATGGCATGGAATGCAAAGAAATAGAGAATATAATAGAATGAAGAATGGAATGGAATGGTGATTGGAATTGAGTGGAATGGAATGGAATGAAGAATGGAATTAAATGCAAAGGAATGAAGAATAGAATGTAATGGGATAGAATAGAGAATGGAATGGAATGCAGAATGGAATGGAGTGGAAAAAATGGAATGGACAATAAAACAAAATGGAACAGAATGGAATGGAGAACGGAATGCAGAATGAAATAGAAAGGAATGGAATGGAATGGAATGGAATGAAATGGAGTGGTATGGAATAGAACGAAGAACAAAGTGGAATGGAATGGAAAAGAGAACAGAATGGAATCAAGAGTAAAATAGAATGGAATGGAGAATTGAATGGAATGGAATGGAAAATGGATTGGAATAAAGAATGAAAAAAGAATGGAATGGAATAGAAGAAAATGGAGAATAGAATGGTATGGAATGGAGAATTGAATGGAATGGAATGGAGTAGGGATTGCAATGAAAGAGAAAAAAGAATGGAATAAAATGGAATGGAGAATGGAACAAAATGGAATGGAGGGAGAATGGAATGGAATAGAATGGAGAATGGAATGGAATGGAGAATGGAATGGAATGGAGAATGGAATGGAATGGAATGAAATGGAGAATGGAATGGCATAAAGTGGAATGGAACGGAATGGAGTGCAATGGAATGGAATGGAAAAATGAAATTGAATGGAATGGAATGAAGAATGGAATGCAGAATAGAATGGAATAAAGAATGGAATGAAATGGATAATAAAATAGAATGGACAATGGAATACAGAATAGATTGGAGAAAAGAATGGAATGCAGAAGGAAATAGGAATGGAATGCAGAATAGAATGGAATGGAGTGGAATGGAATGGAGTGGAGTGGAATGGAATGGAATGGAGTGGAATGGAATGGAATGGAGTGGAATGGAATGGAGAGTAGAATTGAATGCAAAGAAATGGATAATAGAATAGAATGGAAAGCAATGAAGAATGGAATAAAATGGAGAATGAAATGGAGTGGAATGGAATGGAATGGAGTGGAATGGAAAATGGAATGAAATGGAATGGAATGGAATAAAATGGAAATGGAATGGAGAACGTAATGGAACCAAATTGAATGAAATGGAGAATGGAATGGACTGGAATGTAATGTAATGGAGTGGAATAGAATCGAATGGAGTGGAAAGGAATAGAATGGAGAATGGAATGGAATGAAATGCAATGGAATGGTATGTTATGCAATAGAATGGATAACGGAATGGAATACAGAACAAAAGGGAATGGAATGGAGAATAGAATGGAATGGAATGGAATGAAGAATGGATTAGAATGGAGAATGGAATCAAAGAAATGGAGAATGGAATGGTGTGGAATGGAGAATTGAATGGAATGGAATGGTGCTTGGAATGCAATGGAATAGAGAAGAGAATGGAATGGAGAATGGAATTAAATGGAATGGAAAGGAGAAAAAATGGAATGAAATGGAGAATGGAATGGAATGGAGAATGGAATGGAGTGGAATGAAATTGAATGGAAAATTGAATGCAGAATATAATGGAACAGAGAACAGAATGGAAAGGAATGGAGAATGGAATGAAGTAGAACAAAATTAAATGGCGAATGGAATAAAATGGCATGAAAAGGAATATAGAATGAAATGGAATGGAATGAAAAAAAGAACGGAATCGAGAATGGAATGAAAAAATAAATGGAATTGAATGGAATGGAATGAAACAGAGAGTGTAATGGAATGGAATGGAGAATTGAATGAAATGGAGAATGCAATGGAGTTGAAGAAAATGGATAATGGAATGGAATGGAATGGAGAATGGAATGCAGTATGGAACAGAATAGAGAATGCAATGGAATGCAAAGGAATGAAGAATACAATAGAATGGAGAATGGAATGGAATGATGATTGGAATGGAGTGGAATGGAATGGAATAGAAAATGAAATTCAATGAAAATGAATGAATAATAAAATGGAATAGAATGGAATGGAGAATGGAATGCAATAAAGAAAGGAATTTAGTAGAATGAAATGGAATGGAGGGGAATGGAATGGAATGGAGAACAGAATAAACTGGAAAGGAGAATGGAAGGCAAAATGGAATGGAACAGAGAATAGAATGTAATGAATTGGAATGGATTATTGAATGGAAAGCAGTAGAACAAAATTAAATGGACAATGAAATAAAATGGCATGAAAATGAATTTCGATTGGAATGGAATGGAATGAAAAATGAGATGGAATCGAGAATGGAATGGAAAAGGGAAAAGAATGGAATGGAATGGAATGAAATGGAGAGTGTAATGGAATGGAATGGAGAATGGAATGAAATGGAGAATGCAATGGAATTGACGAAAATGGATAATGGAATAAAATGGAATGGAGAATGGAATGGAATGGAGAATGGAATGCAGTATAGTATAAAATAGAGAATGCAATGGAATGCAAAGGAATGCAGAATAGAATAGAATGAAGAATAGAATGGAAGGGTGATTGGAATGGAGTGGAAAGGAATGGAATAGAAAATGGAATTCAATGAAAAGGAATGGATACTAAAATGGAATAGAATGGAATGCAATAAAAGAATGGAGTAGAATGAAATGCAATGGAGGGGGATGGAAAAAAATGGAGAATAGAATGGACTGGAATGTAGAATGGAAGGAAAAATGGAATGGAACAGAGAGTAGAATGTAATGAATTGGAATGGAATGGAGAATGGAATGCAGAATGAAATGTAATGGAGAATGGAAGGGAATGGACAAGGGAATAGAATAAAGAAAAAAATAGAATGGAAGGTAACTGAATAGAAAATGGGATGAAGAATGGAATGGAATGGAGAATTTAATAGTATTGATTGGAATGTAATGGAGAATGGAATGGAGTGGAGTGGAATAAGTTGGAGTGGAGTGGAAAAGAATGGAATCGTATCGAGAATGGAATGGAGAATGGAGTGGAATCAAGAATGGAATGGAGTGGAAAGGAATGGAATGGAGTTGAATGGAATGGAATGAAGAATAGAATGGAATGGAATGGAATAGAATGGAGAATGGAATAAAATGGAGAAAAAAATAAAATGAAGAATGGAAGGGAACAGAATGGAATGGAGAATGGAATGGAATGGAAAGTAGAACAGAATGAAATGGAATGGAATAGAAGGCAGAATAGAATGGAATAGAGTAGAATGGAACGGGTGGAATGGAATAGAATGGAATGGAATGGACAATGGAGTGGAATGGAATGGAGAATGGAATGGAGTGGAATGAAATGGAATGGAGAATGGAATGCAGAATATAATGGAAAAGAGAATGGAATGAAATGGGATGGAATGTAAATGGAATGGAGAACAGAATGGAGTAGAATGGAATTAAAGGAGAAAGGAATGAAATGGCATGAAATGAAATATAGAATGGAATGGAAAAAAATGGAATGGAATCGAGAATGAAATAGAACAAGGAACAGAAAGGAATGGAATGGAATGAAACGGAGAGTGGAATGGAATGGAAGGGAGAATGGAATGGAATGGAATGAAATGCAATCAAATGGAGAATGGAATGCAGAATCGAATGCGAAGGAGAATGGAATGGAATGCCAATGAAAGGAGAACGGAATAGAATGAAAAATGGCATAGAATGGTGATTGGAATGTAGTAGAATGGAATGGAATGAAGAATCGAATTGAATGAAAAGGAATGGAGGATAAAATGAAATGAAATGGAAAATGGAATAAAATGGAGAACTGAATGGAGTAGAATGGAATAGAATGATGAATAGAATAAAGTGGTATAAAATAAATTGGAATGGAACAGAATAAAAGAGAATAAAATGGAATGGAGAATGAAATTCAGAACGGAATGAGATGGTGAATGGAAAAGATAGAAGAATGGAATGCAATGAAATGGAAAATGGAATGGAATGGAGAATAGAATGGAGTCAAATTGAATGGAATGGAGAATGGAATGGAGTGGAATAAAATGAAATGGTGTGGAATGGAATGGAATGGAGGGGAAGGGAATAGAATGGAAAATGGAATGGAATGAAGAATAGAATGGAATCAATAATAAAATGAAATGGAATGAATAATGGAATGGAATAGAATGGAGAATGGATAGGAATGGAGAATGGAATGGACAATGGAATGGAATCAAATAAAATGAAGAATGCAATGTTATGGAAGGGAGAATTGAAAGAATGGAATGGAGTATGGAATGCAATGGAATAGAAAAAACAATTGAATGGAATGTAGAACTGAATGAAATGGATTAGAAAGCAGATTGGAATGGAATAGAATGGAGAATGGAATGGAATAAAATGAAATGGAGAATGGAAAGGCATGGAGTGGAATGGAATGGAATAGAGTGGAATGGAATGGAATGGAGAATAGAATTGAATGAAATGGTAAGAATGGAGAATGGAATGCAGAATAGAATTGAAAGGAGAATGGAATAGAATGGAGAATGGAATAGAATGGAGAATAGAATGGAATGGAATAGAGTTGAATGGAAGGGGAATGGAATACAGAATGGAATTGAAGGTAGAATAGAATGAAGTCGAATGGAATGGATTGGAGAATATAATGGAGTGGAATGGAATGGAATGGGGTGAAATGGAATGGAGAATGGAATGGAATGGAGAATGGAATATATTGGAATGAAATCAAATGGAGAATGAAATACAGTATACAACGGAAAGAAGAATAGAATGGAATAGAATGAAAAACCATGGAGAATGAAATAGAGTAGAATGGAATTAAATGGAAAATTGAATAGAATGGAATGGAATAGAATGTAGAATGGAATGGAATGGAATAAAAAATGTAATGGAATCGATAATGGAATGGAACAGGGAATGGAATGGAATGGAATGGAGACTGGTATGGAATGGAATGGAGAATGGAATGGAATGGAGAACGCAATGGAATTGAAGAAAATGTAGAATAGAATAGTATGGGAATAGAGAATGGAATGGTATGAAATGGAATTGAATGGAATGGATTGGAGAATGGAATGGAATGCAAAGGAATGAAGAATAGAATAGAATGGAGAATGGAATGGAATGGTGATTGGAACGTACTGGAATGGAGAGTGGAATTGAATGAAAATAAATGGAGAATAAAATGGAATGAAATGGAGAATAAAATAAAATTGAAAATGGAATGTAGTGGAATGCAATGGAATGATGAACAGAATAAAGTTGAACAAAATTGACTGGAATGGAATGGAGAATGGAACAGATTGAAGAATGGAATATAATTAAATGGAAAATGGAATGGAATGGAATTGTGAATAGAATGGAGTCGAATTGAATGGAACGGAGTGGAATGGAATGGAATGGAGAGGAATGGAATAGAATGGAGTGGAATGGAATAGAATGGAAAATGGAATGAAATGGAATGGAATGGAGAATAAAACGGAATCAAGAATAAAATGGAATGGAATGCAGAATGGAATGGAATGGAAAGGAGAATGGATTAAAATGGAGAATGGAATGGAATCAAAGAAAATGGAGAATAAAATGTTATAAAATGGAGAATTGAATTGAATAGAATGGAGTATGGAAAGCAATGGAATAGAGAGGAAAATTGAATGGAATGGAATGGAGAATAGAATGAAAGGGACTGGAAAGGAGATTGGAATGGAAAAGAATGGAGAATGGAATGGAATAAAAGGGAATGGAGAATGGAATGTCATGGAGTGAAATGGAATGGAGTGGAGAATAGAATAGAAAGGAATGGAATGGAATAAAGAATGCAATGCAGAATAGAATGGAATGCAGAGTGGATTGGAACGAAGAATTGAATGGAGAATGGAACGGAATAAAAAAACAAAAGAGAATGGAATGGTATGGAATGGAGAATTGAATGGAATAAAGTATGGAATGTAATGGAATAGGGAGGAGAATGGAATGGATAATGGAATCAAAGGGAAGGGAAAGGAGAATGAAATGGAATAGAATGGCAAATGAAATGGAATGGAGAATGGAATCGCATGGAGTAGAATGGAATGGAATGGAGAATAGAACAGAATGGAATAGAATGGAATGGAGAATGGAGTGCAGAATAAAATGGAATGGATAATGGAATGAAATGGAGAATGATATAGAATGGAGAATGGAATGGAATGGAGAATGAAATGGAATGGAATGGAATACAGAACAGAATGGAAAGGATTGGAATGGAATGGAGTAAAATGGAATAGATTGGAAAATAGAATAGAACGGAACGGAATAAAATGGAATGAAGAATGGAATTCAGAAAAAAATGGAATAAAGAATGGAATGGAGTAGGGAATGGAATGGAATGGAGAATAGAAAAAATGGAATGGAATGGAATGGAAAGGGGAATGGAATGGAGAATCTAATGGAATGCAATGAAAGGGAGAATAGAATGGAGTCAAATACAATGCAATAAAGAATGAAATGGAGTGGAATAGGATGGAATGGAGTGGAACGGAATGGAATGGAGGGTAATGGAATGGAATAGAATGAAGAATGGAATGGAGAGTGGAATGGAATGGAGAATAAAATAAAGAATGGAATGGAGAATGGAATCAAATGGAGAATAGAACGGAATGGAATAGAATGGAGAATAGAAATGAAATGGAGAGTTGAATGGAATGGACAATGGTATAGAATGGAGAAAAATATGGAATGGATGGGAATGGAATGGAGAATGGAATGAAGAATGGAATGGAATGGAATGAAATAAAGAATTTAATATTGTCGGATAAGAAGTGATGGAGAATGGAATGGAGTGGAATGGAATAAGGTGGAGTGAAAAGGAATGCAATGGAATGGAATGGAATGGAAAGGAATGGAATGGAATGGAATAGAATGGAATGGGGAATAGAATGGAATGGAATCAAATAAAGTAGAGTGGTATGGAATAGAACGGAGAATGGAATGGAATGAAGAATAAAATGGAATCGAGAATAAAATGGAATGGTATGAAGAATGGATTGGAATGGAATCCTGAATGGATTGGAATGGAGAATGGAATGGAGAATAGAATGGAATCAAAGAAAATGGAGAATAGAATTGTATGGAATTGAGAATTGAATGGAAGAAAATTTAGTATGGAATGCAATGGAATAGAGGGGAGAATGGAATGGAATGGATTGCAGAATGGAATCAAATGGAATGGAAAAGAGAATGGAATGGAATAGAATGGAGAATGGATTGGAATGGAATGAAATGAAGAATGGAATGGAGAACAGAATTGAATGGAATGGAATGGAATGTAGAACGGAATGCCGAAAAGAATGGAATGGATATTAGAATGGAATGGAGAATGGAAGAGAATAGAGAACGGAATGGAAAATGGAATGGAGAATGGAATGAAATGGAGTATGAACTTGAATGGAATAGAATGCAGAATAGAATGGAATGGAGTGTAATGTAATGGAATGGAATAGGGAATAGAATGGAATGCAACAGAATGGAATGGAAGGAAATGGAATGGAATGGAGAATGGAATGCAGAATGGAATAGAAGGAAGAATCGAATGGAGAATGAAAAAGAATGGAAAATAGAATAAAATGGAATGGAGGATGGCATGGAATGGAATAAAATGGAATGGAGAATGGCATGGAATGGAATGGACTGGCATGGAGAATGGAATGCAGAATGGAATGAAATGGAGAATAGAAGGGAACGGAGTGGAATTTAATGGAGAATGGAATGCAGAGGAAAATAAAATGGAGAATAGAATGGAATGGAGAATGGAATGAAATGGGGAAAGGAATGGAGTGGAATGAAATGGAATAGAAGGGAATGGAATGGAATGGAGAATAGAATGGAATGGAATGGAAAATGGAAAGAAGAATGAAATGCAGAATAGAAGGAAATTGAATGGAATGGAATTGAATGGAATGAAGAATGGAAGGCAGAAGAAAATGCAATGGAGGATTGAATGGAATGGACAATGGAATAGAACAAAGAAAAGATTGAAATGGAAGGGAATCGAATGAAGAATGGAATGAAAAGTGAAATGGAATGGAATGGAATGGAAAATAGAATGGAGTGGATTGGAGTAAAGGTGGAGGGGAATGGAATGAAATGGAAAGAAAAAAATATGGAATGGAGAATGGAGTGCAATGGAGAATGGAATGGAGTGGAATGGAATGGAATAGAGTGTAATGTAATGTAATGTAGAATATAATAGAGTAGAATGGAATGGGATGGAGAATGGAATGGAATGGAGAATGAAGTGTAATGGACTGGAATGCAGAAGAGAATGGAATGGAGTAGAATGGAATGGAATGGATTGGAATGGAATTGAACAGGGAATAGAATGGAATGGAATGGAGAATGGAATGGAGAATGGAATGGAGAATGGAATGGAATAGAGAATAGAATGGAATGGAGAATGGAATGGAATATAGATTGGAATGTAGTGGAATAGAATGAAATGGAGAATGGAATGGAATGCAAATGAGTAGATAATAGAATGCAATGTACTACAATGGGAAATGGAATTGACTGGAGACTGGAATGGAGTAAAATGGAAAGGAATGGAGTGAAATGGAATGGAATGGAGAATGGAATTGCATGGAATGGAATGCAGTGGTGAAGGTAATGCAGATGGAATGGAATGAAGAACAGAAGAGATTGAAGAATGGAAACAATATAATTGAAAATGAAATGGAATGGAATGGAAAACAGAATGGAATGGAAGGGAATGGAAAATCGAATACAGAATGGAATGGAATGGAGAATGGAATTCAATGCAAAGGTATGGAGAAAAGAATGGAATGGAATGCAATGAAGAATGGAATGGAATGGACAATGAAATGAACTTGAATGGAATGGAATGGAGAGGAATGGAATGGAATGGAGAACAGAATGGAATGCAATGGATAGGAATGGAGAATCAAATGCAGAATGGAAAAGAATAGAGAATGGAATGCAATGGAATGGAGAACAGAATGGAATGCAATTGAAAGAAATGCAGATGGAATGAAGAATGGAATGGAAAGAAGAAATTAATATTGTTGAAAATAATATGATGGAGAATGGAATCGAGTAGATTGGAATAAGGTGGAGTAGAATGGAATGCAATGGAATGGAAAGAAAAATGGAATGGGGAATGGAGTGCAATAGAGAATGGAATGGAGTGGAATGGAATGGAAAGAGTGAAATGGAATGTAACGGAGAATAGAATAGAATGGAATGGAATGGAGAACAATGCAGAATGGAAGGGAATGGAGAATGAAATGGAATGTAGAAAAAAATAGAATGGAATCGAATGGAGTTGAATGGAATGAGGAATTGAATGGAGAATGGAATGGAAGAGGATGGAAAAGAGAATAGAATGAAGTCGAGTGGAATAGAATGGAGAATGAAATGGAGTCTAATGGAATGGAATGGAGTGAAGTGGAATGGAATAAAATGGAGAATGAAATGGAATAAAGAATGGAATGAAGTGAAATGAAATGGAAAGGAGAGTGGAATGCAGAATATAATGGAACGGAGAATAGAATGGAATGGAATGGAATGGAGAATGGAATGGAGTAGAATGGAATTAAATGGATAAAGAAATGAAATGGGATGGAATGGAATGTCGAATGGAATGCAATGAAATGAAAAATGGAATGGAATCAAGAATGGAATGGAATAGGGAATGGAATAGAATGGAACGGAATGAAACGGAGAGTGGAATGGCATGGAATAAAGAATGAAATGGAATGGAGTGGAATGGAATGGAATGGAATGTAGTGGAATGGAATGGAGTGGAATGGAACAGAACAAAAATGGAATGGAGAATAGAATGGAATCGAGAATAAAATGGAATGAAATAAAGAATGAAATGGAATGGAATGTACAATGGATTGGAATGGAGAATGGAATGGAATAAAAAAAACAGAATGGAATGGTATAGAATGGAGAATGGAATGGAATTGAATGTATTATGGAATGCAATGGAATAGAGAGGAGAATGGAACAGAGAATTGTATGAAATGGAATGGAAAGGAGAATGGAATGGAATAGAATGGAGAATGGAATGGACTGCAATGGAATGGAGAAAGAAATCACATGGAGTGGAATGGAATCTAGTTGAGTGGAATGGAATGAATGGAGAATAGAATGGAATGGAAAATAATGGAATGGAGAATGGAATGCAGAATAGAATGGAATGGATAATGGAAAGGAATGGAGAATGGAATAGAATGAAGAATGTAATCGAGAAAGTAATGGAGAATGGAATGAAATGGAGAATGAAATGGAGTGGAATGGAATGCAGAATAGAATGGAATGGAGTGGAATGGAGTGGAAAGGAATGAAAAGGAATGGAATGAAGAATAGAATGGAATGGAAAGGAATGCAATGGAATGAAGAATGGAATAAAATATAGAATGCAAATAGAAAGGAGAATCGAATGGAAGGGAATAGTGTTGAATCAAATGGGGAATAGAATGGATAATGGAATGAAATAGAATGGAAGGGATAATAGAATGGAGTTGAATGGAATAAAATAAAGAATGAAATGGAGTGGAATGGAATGGAGTGGAATGGAATGGAATGAAAAATGCAATGGAACGAAGAATGGAATGGAGTGGAATGAGATGGAGTGGAGAATGTAAAGCAGAGTATAATGGAACAGAGAATGGAATGGGCAATGGAATTAAGTAGAATAGAATTAAATGGAAAATAGAATGCAATGGCATAAAATGAAATGTAGAATGTAATGGAATGAAATGAATAATGGAATGGCATCAAGAATGGAATGGAAAAGAGAATGGAATGGAATGGAAGAGAATGAAACGGAGAATGGAAAAGAATAGAATTGAGAATGGAATGGAATGGAGAAGGAAATGGAATGGAGAATGGAATGGAGAATGGAATGGAATGCAAAGGAATGGAGATTAGAATGGAATGGTGATTGGAATGGAGTGGAATGGAATGGAATTGAGAATAGAATTTAATGCAAAGCAATGGAGAATGGAATGGAATGCTATGCAATGGAGAATAGAATGGAATGGAGAATGGAATGGAGTAGAATGGAATGGAATTGAGAATAGAATGGAGTGGAATAGAATGGAATCTAATGGAATGAAAAGAAATGCAATGGAATGGAGAATAAAATGCAGAAGAATGGATTTGAGAATGAAATAAATTGAAGAATGGAATGAAATGGAAAACGGAATGGAATGGAATAAAGAATAGAATGGAGTTGAATTGAATGGAATGGAAAACGGAATGGAGTGGAATGAAATGGAATGGAGTGGAATGGAAAGGAATGGAGTGGAATGGAACAGAATAGAAAATAGAATGGAATGGAATGCAAAGGAGAATAGAATGGAATCGAGAATAAAATGGAATGAACAAACAACAGAATGGAATGGAATGGAGAATGAATAGAAATGGAGAATGCAATGGAGAATGGAATGGAATCAAGAAAAATGGAGAATGGAATAGTATAGAATGGAGAACTGAATGGAATGGAATGAAGTATGGAAAGCAATGGAATAGAGAGGAGAACGAAAATGAATGGAATGGAGAATAGAATGAAATGGAATGGAAAAGAGAATGGATTGGAATAGAATGAAGAATAGAATGCAATGGAGAATGGAATGCAGAATAGAATGGAATGGAATGCAGAATTGAATAGAATGGAGAATGGAATGGAGAATGGAGTGGAATGGAGAATGGAATGGAGAATGGAGTGGAATGTAGAAAGAAATGGAATAGAATGGAATGCAGAATAGAATGAATGGAGTGGAATGCAATGGAATATAGAATGAAAAGGAATGGAATGGAGAATGGAATGCAGAGTGGAATGGAATGGAGAATGGGATGGAATGGAGAATGCAATAGAATAGAGAATAGAAAGGATTGGAATGGAGTAGAATGGATTGGAATGGAGTAGAATGGAATGGGAAATGAAATGGGGAATGAAATGGAATAAAATGGAAGGGAGAATAAAATGGAGTCTAATGGAATGGAATAGAATGAAGAATGGAATGGAGAATGGAAGGAAATGGAGAAGGGAATAGAGAATGGATTGGAATATACATTGGAATGCATTGGAATAAAATGAAATGGATAATGGAATGGAATGAAAAAAATAGAGAATAGAATGGAGTGGAGAATGGAATGGAATGTAGATTGGAATGCAGTAGAAAAGAATAGAATGGAGAATGAAATGGAATGCAAATGAACAGAGAAGAGAAAGCAATGGAATGCAATGGAGAATGGAATGGAATGGAGAATGTACTTGAGTGAAATGGAATGGAGTAGAGTGGAATGGAGAATGGAATGGAATGCATTGCAGAATGGAATGGAGAATGGAATGGAAAGAAGAACAGAATGGAATGGAGAATGGAATATATTGGAGAATTGAATAGGAATGGAATTGAAAATGGAATGGAGAATAGAATGAAATGGAATAGAATGGAGAATGGAATGCAGAATGGAATAGAATGGATAATGGAATGAAATGGAGTGGAATGGAAGGGAATGCAGTAGAATAAAATACAATGGAGAATGGAATGGAATGGAATGAAATGGAAAATGGTATGGAATCAAGAATAAAATTGAATGGAATGGACAATGGATTGGAATGGAGAATGTAATAGAGAATTGAATGGAATAAAAAAAACCCAGAGAACAGAATTGTATGGAATGGAGAATTGAGTGGAATGGAATTTAGTATGATATGCAATGGAATAGAGGGGAGAATGAAATTGAATGAAGAATGGAATGGAATGGAATGAAGAATAGAATGGAATGGAATAAAATGGAGAATGAAATGCAGAATAGAATGGAATAGATATTGGAATGGAATGAAGAATGGAATAGAAAGGAGAATGGAACAGAGAATGGAATGGAGAATGGAATGAAATGGATAATGAAACTGAAAGGAATGGAATGCAAAATAGAAAGGAATGGAGTGCAATGGAATGGAATAGAGTGCAATGGAATGGAATGGGGAATAGAATGGAATGAAACGGAATGGAATGGAGAATGGAATGCAGAATGGAATGAATGAAGAATGGAATGAAATGGAATGGAATGGAGAATAGAATAAAATGGAGAATAGAATAAAATAAAATGGAGTGTAATGGAATGGAATGGAGTGTAATGGAATGAAACGAAGTGCAGAATGTAATGGAATGGAAGGGAGAATGGAACAGAATGAAGAAAAGAATAAAATGGAATGGAGTGGAATGGAACAGAATAGAGTGGAATGGAATGAAATGGAATGGAGAATGGAATGGAATAGAATAGAAAGGAATGGAATAAAATGGAATGGAATGGAATAGAGAATGGAATGCAGAATGGAATGGAATGGAGAATATAAGGGAATGGAATGGAATGGAGTGGAGAATGGAATGCAGAATAAAATAGAATGAAGAATGGAATGGAATGGACAATGGAATAGAATCAGAATGGAATGGAATGGAATTGAAGGGAGTGGAATGGAGAATTCAATGGAGAATGGAATGGAGTACGGAATAGAATGGAGAATAGAATGGACTGAAATGGAGTGGAATAAAATTAAGAATGGAATGTAGAATGGAATGGAATGGATTGGAATGGAAGGTAAAATAAAATGGTGTCGAATGGAATGGAATGGAGAATGAAATGGAGTAGAATGGAATGGAGTCTAATGAAATGGAATGCAGAATGGAATGCAATGGATAAAGGAATGGCATGGAATGAAACGGAATGTAGGGCAATACAATGGAACAAAGAATAGAATAGAATGGAATGGAGAATGGAACTCAAAATGGAATGGAATGGAGAAGAGAAAAGGATGGACTGGATTGGAATAGACAATGGAATGCAGAAAGAAATGGAATGGAGAATGGAATAGAATGGACAATGGAATAGAATAGAGAAAGGAATGGAAAGGAAGGGAATTGAATGGAGAATGGAATGAAGAATTGAATGGAATGGAGAATTTAATAGCGTCAAATGGAACGTAATAAAGAATGGAATGGTGTGCAGTGGAATACGGTGGAGTGGAATGGAATGGAATAAAATGGAGAATGAAATGGAATGGAATGGAATGCAGAATAGAATAGAATGGAGTGAAATGGAATGGAATGCAGTGGAATGGAATTTAATGGGGAATAGACTGAAATGGGACAAAATGGAATGGAACAAAGAATGGAATGCAGAAATGAATGGAATGGAGAATGGAATGGAATGGAGAATGGAACAGAATGGAGAATGGAACAGAATGGGATTTAATGGAATTTAGAATGGAATGGAAAATGGAATGGAATGGAAGAAAGAATAGAATGAAGCCGAATGGAATGGAATGGAGAATAAAATGGAGTCTAATGGAATGCAATAGAGTGGAATGGAATGGAGAATGGAATAAAATAAAGAATGGAATGGAGTGAAATAAAATGAAACGGAGAATGGAATGCAGAGTATAATGGAACAAAGAATAGAATGCAATGGAATGGAATTGATTGGAGAATGAAATGGAGTAGAATGGAATTAAAAGAAGAATGGAATGGAATGGCATGGAATGGAATGTCGAATGGAATGGAATGAAATGAAATATGGAATGGAATTGAGAATGGAATGGAACAGGGAATGGAATAGAATGGAAGGCAATGAAACGGAGAGTGGAATGGCATGGAATGGAGAATGGAATGGAATGAAGAATGGAATGGAGTGTAATGGAATGGAATGGATGGGAATGGAGTGAAATAAAACAGAACGGAAAATGGAATGCAGTGGAGTGGAATGGAATAGAACAATAAATGGAATGGAATGGAATGGAAAATAGAATGGAATTGAGAATAAAATGGAACAGAATGGAATGGAATGGAGAATAGAATGGAATTGAGAATAAAATGGAACGGAATGGAGAATTGATCAGAATGGAATGGAGAATGGATTGGAATGGAGTGGAATGGAATGGGATGGAGAATGGAATGAAATGGAATGGAAAGGAGAATGGAATGGAATAGAATGAAGAATAGAAAGGAATTGAATGGAGTGGACTGGAATGGAATGGAATGGAAAACGGAATGCAGAAAAAAATGGAATGCAGAATGGAATGGATAGCAGAATGGTATAAAATGGAAAATAGAATGGAATGGAATGGAGTGGAATGGAATGGAGAATGGAATAAAGTAGAATGAAATGGAATGGAGAGAAATGGAATGGAATGGAATGGAGAATAGAATGAAATGCAATGGAGAATGGAATACAGAATGCAATGGAATGGAGAATAGAATGGAATTGACCATAAAATAGAATGTAGAAAGGAATAAAATAAAAGGGAATGGAATGGCAAATGGAATGAAGAATTGAATGGAATCGAGAATAAAATGGAATGGAATGGAGAATGGATTGTAATGGAATGCAGAATAGAATGGAATAGAGTGAAATAGAATGGAATGGAGTGGAATGTAATGGAATGGAGTGGAATGTAATGGAATGGGGAATAGACAGGAATGGAATGGAATGGAATGAAGAATGGAATGCAGAATGGAATGGAATGAAGAATAAAATGGAATGTAGATGGGAATAGAAGGGAATGGAATGAGGTTGAATGGAAAGGGAAATGGAATGGAGAATGGAATGGAATGGAATGGAAGGGAAGAGAGAATAGAATGGATTTGAATAGAATGGAATGGAGAATGAAACCAAGTCTAATGGAATGGAATGGAGTGGAATTGAATGGAATGGAATGGAGAATGGAAAGAAATAAGAAATGGAATTGAGTGGAATAAAATGTAATGGAGAATGGAATGCAGAATATAATGGATTGGATAACGGAATGGAATGGAATGGAATGGAGAATGCAATAGAATGGAGAATGGAATGCAGAATATAATGGATTGGATAACGGAATGGAATGGAATGGAATGGAGAATGCAATAGAATGGAGAATGGAATGCAGAATGGAATAGAGAATGGAATAGAATGGAGAATGACATGGAATTGAATGGACTGCAGAATAGAATGGAATGGAGTGGAATGGAATGGAATGGAGTTGAATGCAATGGAATGGGTAATAGAATGGAATGAAGAATGAAATGCAAAATGGAATGGATTGGAGAATGGAATAGATTGAAGAATGGACTGGAATGGAATAAAAAATGGAATGCAATGGAATGAAATAGAGAAATGAATGGAGTCAAATTGAATGAAATGAAGAATGGAATGGAGTGAAATGGAATGAAACGGAGTGGAATGGAATGCAGTGGAGTGGAATGCAATAGAACAAAAAATGGAATGGAATGGAATGGAATGGAGAATAGAATGGAATTGAGAATAAAATGGAACGGAATGGACAGTTGATTAGAATGGAATGCAGAATGGATTGGAATGGAGTGGAATGGAATGGAATGAAATGGAATGGCAAGAAGAATGGAATGGGATAGAATGAAGAATTGAATGGAATGGAGAATGGAATGGCATGGAGTGTAATGGAATGGAATGAAGTAGAATGGAATGGAATGGACAATAGAATTGAATGGAATGGAATATAATGAAGAATGGAAGGAGAAACAGAATGGAATGGAGAATGGAACGTAATTGAGAATGGAATAGAATTGAGAATGGAATGGAGAATAGAATGGAGAATGGAGTGGAATGGAGAATGGAATGGAATGCAAAACAGAATGGAATTCAGTGGAATGAAAAGGAATTGAATGGAGTGGAATGGAATGGAATCGGAATAGAATGGAATGGAATGAAATAGAATGTTATGGAATGGAATGGAATGGAAAATGGAATGCAGAAAAAAATGGAATGGAGAATGGAATGGATTGGAGAATGGTATAAAATGGAAAGTAGAATGGAATTGAATGGAGAATGGAATAAAGTAGAATGAAATGGAATGGAGAGGAATGGAATGGAATGGAGAATAGAATGAAATGGAATGGATAATGAAATAGAGAATGGAATGCAGAATGCAATGAAATGGAGAATAGAATGGAATTGACAATAAAATAGAATGGAGAAAGGAATTGAATGAAAGGGAATGAAATGGTGAATGGAATGAAGAATTGAATGGAATCGCGAATAAAATGGAATGGAATGGAGAATGGATTGGAATGGAATGCAGAATGGATTGGAATGGAGAATGGAATGGAGAATTAAATTGAATTAAAAAAACAGAACGGAATTGTATGGAATGGAGAATTGAGTGGAATGGAATTTAGTATGGAATGAAATGGAATGGAATGGATTGGATTGGAATGGAATGGAGGGGAATTAAATAGAATGGAGAATAAAATGGAATGGAATGGAATGAAATGGAGAATGGAATGCTGAATAGAATGGAATGGAGAATGGAATGGAATTAAGAATGAAATAGAATGGAGAAGCGAACGAAGAATGGAATGGAGAATGGAATGAAATGAAGAGTGAAGTTGAATGGAATGGAATGCAGAATAGAATGGAATGCAGTGGAATGGAATGAAATGGAGTGTAATGGAATGGAATGAGGAATAGAATAGAATGCAATGAAATGGAATTGAATGGAATGGAAAGCAAAATGGAATGCTGAATGGAATGGAAAGGAGAATGGAATGGAGAATGGAATAAAATGGAGAATAGAATAAAATAAAATGGAGCGCAATTGAATGGAATGGAGTGGAACGGAATGAAATGGAATAGAGAATGGAATGGAATGGAAGGGAAAGGAAGAGAATGGAGAATAGAATGCAGAATGGAATTGGATGGAATGGAGAATGGAATAGAATGGAAAATAGAATAAAATGGAATGGAGTGGAATGGAATGGAATAGAGTGGAATGGAATGAAATGGAATAGAGAATGGAATGGAATGGAATGGGATGGGATGGGATGGGATGGGATGGGATGGGATGGGATGGGATGGGATGGGATGGATGGAATGGAATGGAATGGGATGGAATGGAATGGAGAATGCAATGCAGAATGGAACGCAGAATGGAATGAAATGGAGAATAGAAGGGAATGGAATGCAATGGAATGGAGAACAAAATGTAGAAGGAAATAGAATGGAGAATGAAATGGAATGGACAACAGAATAGAATCAGAATGGAATGGAATGGAAGAAAGTTGAATGGAGAATGGAATGGCATGGAATGGAGAATGGAATGGCATGGAATGGAGTATGGAATAGAATGGAGAATAGATCGGAAAGAAATGGAGTGAAATAAAATTGGGAATGGAATTTGGAATGGAATGGAATGAAAGGGAGAATAAAATGGTGTCGAATGGAAAGGAAGGAAGAATGAAAAGGAATGGAATTGAATGGAGTGGAATGGAATGGAATGGAGAATGGAATGCAATGGAGAAAGAAATGGACTTTAATGAAATGGAATGGAGGGCAATAGAATGGAACAAAGAATAAAATAGAATGGAATGGAGAATGGAATGCAGAATGGAATAGAATGGAAAATAGAATGGAATGGATTGAAATGAAATAGAGAATGGAATGCAGAAAGAAATGGAACGGAGAATGGAATCAAATGGACAATGAAATAGAATAGAGAAAGGAATGGAATGGAAGGGAATGGAAAGGAGTATGGAATGAAAAATGGAATGGAGAAATTAATAGTGTTGAATGGAATGTGATGAAAAAGAGAATGGTGTGCAGTAGAATACGGTGGAGTGGAATGGAATGGAATAAAATGCCGAATGAAATGGAATGGAAAGTAATGGATTGGATTGGAATGGAATGGAATGGAGAATGGAATATATAATGGAATGGAATGGAGAATGGAATGGAATGCAAATAAACAGAAAAAAAGAATGGAATGGAAAATGGAATGAAATATGGATTAGAATGCAGTGGAATATAATGGAATGGAGAATGGAATGGAATGCAAAGGAATCAAGTGGAGAATGGAAGGCCTAATGGAATGAAATGGAGAATAAAATGGAATGGAGAATGGAATAGATGGATAATGGAATGGAATAGAATGGAAAGTGGAATGAAATAAAATAAAATGGAGAATGGAATAGAATGGAATGAAGAATGGAATGCAGAATGGAATGGAATAGAGAATAGAATTGAATGCAAAGGAATGGAATGGAGAATAGAATGCAGAATGGAAAGGAATGGAGAATGGAATGGAATGGAGAATTGAATAGATTGAAGAATGGAATGGAGTGGAATGGAAACTGGAATGGAATGAAATGGAATAGAATGGAGAATGAAATGGAGTCGAATGGAATGGAATGGAGAAAGGAATGGACTGGAATGGAATGGAACAGAATGTAGAATGGAATGGAATGGACAATGGAATAGAATAGAGAAAGGAATGAAATGGAATGGAAGGGAATGGGATGGAGAATGGAATGAAGAATGGAATGGAATGGAATGGGAGAACTTAACAGTGTCAAATGGAATGTAACAAAGAATGGAATAGTGTGCAGTGGAATACAATGGAGTGGAATGAAATAGAATGGAATGGAGAATGAAATGGAATGGAATGGAATGCAGAATAGAATGGATTGGAGTGCAAAGGAATGGAATGGAATAGAATGGTGAATGGAATGGAGTGGAATTGAATTGAATGGAGTGGAATGAAATGGAATGAATAGAATTGAATGGAATGGAGAATGGAATGCAGAATAGAATGGAATGGGCATTGGAATGGACTGGAGAATGAAATGTAATGGAGAATGGAATAGAGAATGGAAAGGAAAATGGAATGAAATAGAGAATGAAATTGAAAGGAATGGAATGCAGAATAGAATGGAATGGAGTGGAATGTAGTAGAATGGAATAGAACGGAGTGGAATGGAATAGAACAAAAAATGGAATGGAATGGAAAGCAATGGAGAAAATAACGAAATCAATAATAAAATGGAATTGAATAGACAATGGAATGGAATGCTGAATAAATTGGAATGGAGAATGGAATGGATTGGAGAATGAAATTGAATGGAATGGAGAATGGAATGCAGAATAGAATGGAATGGAGAATGGAACGGAATGCAGAATAGAATGGAATGAAGAATGGAGTGGAATGGAGAATGAAATGGAATGGAATGGAATGCAGAATAGAACGGAATGGAGTGGAATGCAATGAAACGAAGAATGGAATTGAATGGAAAGGAATGGAATGGAATGAAATGGAATGGAGAATGGAATGCAGAATGGAATGGAATGGAGAATGGAACGTAATGGAGAATGGAAGAGAATAGAGAATAGAATGGACTGGAATGGAGTAGAATGGAATGGAGAGTAGAATGGAATGAAATGGAAGGGAGAATAGAACAGAGTCGAATGGAATGGAATAGAATGCTGAATGGAATGGAGATAGAATGGAATGAAGAAGAAAATGGAGAATGGAATGCAGAATGGAATGGAGTAAAGAAAAGAATGAAATGAAAAAAATGGAATGGAGAAAAAAATGGAACGTAGATTGGAATGCACTGGAATAGAATGGAATGGATCATGGAATGGAATGCAAAGGAATAGAGAATAGAATGTAGTGGAGAATGGGATGGGATGTAGACTGGAATGCAGTAGAATAGAATGGAACGGAGAAGGAAATGGAATGCAAATGAAGAGAGAAGAAAGAGCAATGGAATGCAATGGAGAATCAAAGGAATGGAGAATGGAATGGAGTGAAATAGTATGGAATGGAGCGGAATGTAATGTAATGGAGAAAGGAATGGAATGGAATGGAAAATGGAATGCAGAATGGAATGGAATGAAGAAACGAATGGAAAAAGAATGGAATAGATTGGAGAATGGAATAGGAATGAATTGAAAATGGAATGGAATGGAATGGAGAATAGAATGGAATGGAATGTAATGGAATGGGAGAATGGAATGCAGAATGGATTGGAATAGAGAATAGAATTCAATGCAAATGTATGGAGAATAGAATGGAATGAAATGCAATGGACAATGGAATCAAATGGAGAATGAAATGGAGTGGAATGGAATGGAGTGGAATTGAATGGGAGGGAGAAAAGAAAGAAATGGAATGGAATGGAATAGAGAATAGAATACAGAATGGAATAGAATGAAGAATGCAATTGAATGGAGAATGGAAGAGAGAACAGAATTGTATGGAATGGAGAATTGAGTGGAATAGAATTTAGTGTGGAATGCAATGGAATAGAGGGTAGAATGGAATTGAATGTAGAATGGAATGGAATGGAATGAAATGGAATGGAAAATAGAATTCAATGGAATGGAATAAAATGGAGAATGGAATGCAGAATAGAATGGAATGGATATTGGAATGGAATGAAAATGGAATAAAATGAAGAATGGAATGGAGAATGGAATGAAATGGATAATAAAATTGAATGGAATGAAATGCAAAATAGAATGGAATGGAGTTCAAAGGAATGGAATGGAGTGGAAGGGAATGGAATGGGGAATAGAATGGAATGCAATGGAATGGAATTGAATGGAATGGAATTGAATGGAGAATGGAATGCAGAATGAAATGGAATGAAGAATGGAATGGAGAATGGCATAGAATGGAGAACAGAATAAAATAAAATGGAGTGTAATGGAATGGAATAAAGGGGAATGGAATGAGATGGAATGCAGAATGGAATGGAATAAAATGGAATGGAATGGAGTGGAATGGAATGGAATGGAGTGGAGAATGGAATGCAGAATGGAATGGAGAATGGAATGCAGAATGGAATGGAGAATGGAATAGAATGGAGAATAGAATAAAATGAAATGGAGTGGAATGGAATGAAATATAGTTGAATAGAATGAAAAGGAATGGAGAATGTAATGGAATGGAGAATGGAATGCAGAATGAAATGGAATGGAGAATAAAAGGGAATGGAATTAAATAGAATGGAGAAAGAATGCAGAACTAAATAGAATGGAGAATGGAATGGAATAGACTATAGAATAAAATCAGAATGGAATGGAATGGAAGGGAGTGGAATGGAGAATGGAAGGAAGAATTGAAGAGAATGGAGAATGCAACAGTGTCGAATGGAATGCAATGGAGAGTGGAATGATGTGCAGTGTAAGATGGTGCAGTAAAATGGAATGGAATAAAATAGAGAATGAAATGGAATAGAATGCAATGCACAATAGAATGGAATGGAGTGAAATGGAATGGAATAGAGTAGAATGAAATTTAATGGGGAATAGACTGGAATAGAACGATATAGAATGGAATGAAGAATGGAATGAATGTAGAATGGAACAGAATCAAATGGAATGGGGTTTAATGGAATTGGGAATGGAATGGAATGGAATGGAATGGAATGGAATGGAAGGGGGAATAGAATGGAGTCGAATGGAATGGAATGGAGAATGAAATGGAGACTAATGGAATGAAATGGAGAATGAAATGGAGTCTAATGGAATGGAATAGAGTGAAATGGAATGGAACGGAATAAAATGGAAGGGAGAATGGAATGGAATAAAGAATGGAATGGAGTGGAATGAAATGAAATGGAGAATTGAATGCAGAGTTTAAAAGAACGGAGAATAGAATGGAATGGAGAATGGAATGGAGTAGAATGGAATTAAAAGAAGAATGGAATGGAATGTCGAATGTAATGGAATGTCGAATGTAATGTAATGGAATGGATTAAAAAATGGAAAAGAATCGAGAATAGAATGGAACAGGGAATGGAATAGAATGGAACATAATGAAACGGAGAGTAGAATGGCATGGAATGAAGAATGGAATGAAATGGAGAATGGAATGGAGTGTAATGGAATGGAATGGATTGGAATGGAGTGGAATGAAACAGAAAGGAAAATGGAATGGAATGGAAAGAATGGAGAATACAAAGAAAACGAGAATAAAATAAAATGGAATGGAGAATGAAATGGAATGAAATGGAGAATGGATTGGAATGGAGAATAGAATGGAGAGTGGAATGGAATCGAACAAAATAGAGAACAGAATTGTATGGAATGGAGAATTGAATGGAATGGAATGGAGAATAGCATGCAATGGAATAGAGAGGAGAATGGAATGGAAATTGGAAGGAAATGGAATGGAAAGAAGAATTGAATGGAATAGAATATAGAACGGAATGAAATGGAATGGAGAATGGAATCACATCGAGTGTAATGGAATGAAGGGGAGTGGAATGGAATGGAATGAAAAAAAATGGAATGGAATAAAATGGAATGGAGAATAAAATTCAGAATAGAATGGATTGGATAATGAAATGCAGTGGAGAATGGAATGGAGAATGAAACGGAGAATGGAATAGAGAATGTAATGGAATGGAATAGAGAATGAAATGGAATCGAATGGACTGCAGAATAGAATGGAATGGAATGGTGAATAGAAGGGAAAGGAGAATGAAATGCAGAATGGAATGGATTGCAGACTGGAATAGATTGAAGAATGGACTAAAATGAAATAAAAAGTGGAATGGAATGGAATGGAGAATTGAATTGACTTGAATGGAATGGAATGGAGAATGGAATGGAGTTGAATGGAATGAAATAGAGTGGAACAGAATGGGGTGGAGTGGAATGGAATATAACAATAAATGGAATGGTATGGAATGGAATGGAATGGAGACTAGAATGGAATTGAGAATAAAATGGAATGGAATGGAAAATTGAATGAAATGGAATGCAGAATGGATTGGAATGGAGTGGAATAGAACGAAATGGAGTGGAAAGGAATGGAATAAAGAATGGAATGAAATTAAATGGAAAGGAGAATGGAATGGAATAGAATGAAGAACAGAATGGAATGGAATGGAATGGAGAATTGAATGGCATGGAGTGGAATGGAATGGAATGGAGTAGAATGGAATCAAATGGACAATAGACTTAAATGGAATGGAATATAATGAAGAATGGAAGGCAGAATAGCATAGAATGGAGAATTGAATCAAATCGAGAATGGAATAGAATGGAGAATAGAATGGAGAATGGAGTGGAATGGAGAATAAAATGGAATGGAATGGAATGCAAAACAGAATGGAATGCAGTGGAATGGAATGGAATGGAAAGGAGTGTAATGGAATGGAATGGAAATAAAATGGAATGGAATGAAATGGAATGGAATGAAATGGAATGGAATGGAATGAAATGGAATGGAATGGAATGGAATGGAATGGAATGGAATGAAATGGAATGGAATGGAATGGAATGGAATGGAATGGAATGGAGTGGAATGGAATGGAATGGAGAATGGAGTGAAGAATGGAGAATGGAATGCAGAATGGAATGGAATGGAGAATGGCACAAAATAGAGAAAAGAATGAAATGGAATAGAGATGAATGGAATGAGGAATGGAATGGAGAATGGAATGGAGTAGAACAAAATGGAATGAAGGGGAATGGAATGGAATGGAGAACAGAATGGAATGGAATGGAGAATGGAATGCAGAATGAAATGGAATGGAGAATAGAGTGGATAGGAATGGAATGAAATGGAATGGATTGGAGAATGGAATGCAGAAGAAAATGGAATGGAGAATAGAATTGAATGGAAAATAAAATAGAATGGAGAAAGGAATGGAATGGAAGGGAATGTAAGGGAGAATAAAATGAAGAATGGAATGGAATTGAGAATAAAATGAAATGGAATGGAGAATGCATTGGAATGGAATGCAGAATGGATTGGAATGGAGAATGGAATGGAGAGTTGAATGGAATAGAAAAATAGTGAACAAAATTGTATGGAATGGAGAATTGAGTGGAATGGAATTTAGAATGGAATGCAATGGAACAGAGGGGAGAATGGAATGGAATGAAGAATGGAATGGAATGGAGAATAGAATGGAGTGGATTGGAATGGAATGGAGTTGAAAAAAATTGAATGGAGAATAGAATGGACTGGAATGGAATGCAATGAAGAATGGAATGCTGAATAGAATGGAATGGATATTAGAATGGAATGAAGAATAAAATAGAATGCAGAATGGAATGGAGAATGGAATGAAATGGAGAATGAAATTGAATGGAATGGAATGCAGAATAGAATGGAATATAGTGGAATGGAATGGAATGGAGTGCAATGGAATGGAATGGGGAATAGAATAGAAAACAACGGAATGGAATTGAATGGAATGGAATGGAAGGGAGTGGGATGGAGAATGGAATAGAGAATGGAAGGTAATGGAATGGAGTATGGAAAAGAATGGAGAATAGATTGGAATGAAATGCAGTGGAATACAACTGGGAATGGAATTTAGAATGGAATTGAATGAAAGGGAGAATAAAATGGTGTTAAATGGAACGGAAGGGAGAATGAAATGGAGTGGAATGGAATGGAGTGGAGTGGAATGGAATGGAGAATTGAATGCAATCAAGAAAGAAATAGAGTTTAATGAAATGGAATGGAGGGCAATGGAATGGAACAAAGAATAGAATGGAATGGAGAATGGAATGCAAAATGGAATAGAATGAAAAATATAATGAATGGATTGGAATGGAATAGAGAATGGAATGCAGAGAGAAATGGAATGGAGAATTTAATGAAATGGACAATGGAATAGAATAGAGAAAGGAATGGAATGGAAGGGAATGGAATGGAGAATGGAATGAAGATTTGAATGGAATGGAATGGAGAATTTAAGAGTGTCAAATAGAATGTAATAGAGAATGGAATGGTGTGCAGTGGAATACGGTGGAGTGGAATGGAATGGAATAAAATGCAGAATGAAATGGAATGGATTGGAATGGAATGGAATGGAGAATGGAATATATAATGGAATGGAATTGAGAATGGAATGGAAGGCAATGGAATAGAAAATAGAATGGAATGGAGAATGGAGTGTAATATAGATTAGAATGCAGTGGAATAGAATGGAATGGAGAATGGAATTGAACGCAAATGAATAGAGAATAGAATGCAATGGAGAATGGAATAAAATAGAGAATTGAATGAAGTGAAATGGAATGAAATGGAGTGGAATAGAATGGAACGAAGAATGGAATGAAATGGAATGGCAGGGAATGGAATGCAATGGAGAATGGAATGCAGAATGGAATGGAATGGAGAATGGAATAGATTGGAGAATGTAATAGGAATGGAATAAAAAATGGAATGGAATAGAATGAATAAAATGAACTGGAACAGAATGGAGAATGGAACACAGAATGAAATGGAATGGAGAATGGAATTGAATGGAATGAAAAATGGAATGGAATAGAATGAAGAAAAAAATGAACTGGAATGAAATGGAGAATGAAATGCAGAATGGAATGGAATGAAGAATGGAATGGAATGCAAAATAATCGAGTGGAGAATGGAAGGCCAAATGGAATGAAATGGAGAATAAAATGGAATGGAGAATGGAATAGATCGGGAATGGAATGGAATAGAATGGAAAGTGGAATGAAATAAAATGGAATGGAGAATGGAATGGAATTGAATGGAATGGAATGGAACGGAATGGAATGAAGAATGGAATGCAGAATGGAATGGAGTGGAGTGGAATGGAATGGTGAATAGAATGTAATGTAATGGAATGGAGAATAAAATGCAGAATAGAACAAATTGGAGAAAGGAATAGATTGGAGAATGGACTGAAATGGAATAAATAATGGAATGGAATGGAATGGAATGAAATGGAGAATAGAATGGAGTCGAATTGAATGGAATGGAGTGGAATGGAATGGAATGGAGTGGAATAACATAGAACGAAAATTGTAATGTAACGTAATGGAATGGAATAAAGTGGAATGGAATAAAATGGAATGGAGAATAGAATGGAATTGAGAATAAAATGGAATGGAATGGACAATGGAATGGAATGCAGAATGGATTGAAATGGAGAATGGAATTGAATTGAAGAAAATGGAGAATGGAATGGTATGGAATGGAGTATTGTATGGAATGGAATGGAGTATGGAATGCAATGGAATAGAGAGAAGAATTGATTGGAATGGAAGGAAATGGAATGGAAAAAGGAATGGAATGGAATAGAATGAAGAATGGAATGGAATGGAATAATATGGACCAGAGAATGAAATGGCATGGAGTGGAATGGAATGGAGTGGAGTTGAATAGAATGGAATTGAGAATAGAGTTGAATGGGATGGAGTGAAATGAAGAATGGAAGGCCAAATAGAATGGAATGAAGAATGGAATGGAATGAAAAAAAGGAATAGAATGGAGAATGAAATGGAGAATGTATTGGAGAATGGAGTGGAATGGAGAATGAAATGGAATGGAATGGAATGCAAAATAGAATGGAATGGAGGGTAGTGGAATTGAATGGAATGGAGTGGAATGGAATGGAATGGGGAACAAAATGGAATGGAATGGAGAATGGAATGCTGAATGGAACAGAATGGAGAATGATATAAAATGGTGAAGAGAATGGAATGGAATGGAGTGGAATGGAATGGAGACTGGAATGCAGAATGGAATTGTATAAAACGGAAGGGAGAACAGAATGGAGATGAATAGAATGGAATGCAGAATGAAATGGAGTGGAATGGAATAGAATGGAGAATGGAAAGCAATGGAGAATGCAATGGAGTAGAATGAAATGTAATGGAGGGGAATGGAATGGAACAGAGAATAAAATGGAATGGAAAGGGGAAAGGAATGGAAAAGAATGAAGAATGGAATAAAATGGAATTGAATGGAGAATGGAATGACATGGAGTGCAAGAGAATGGAATGGAGTGGAATGGAATGGAATGGACAATGGAATGCAGATTAGAATGGAATAAAGAATGGAATGGAATGAAGAATGGAATGGAATGGAGAATGGAATGGAGAATGGAGTGGAATGGAGAATGAAATGGAATGGAATGCAGAATACAATGGGATAGAGTGGAATGGAATGGAATGGAAAAATGTGGAATGGAATGATGGAGGGAAGGGGGAATCGAATGGAACTGGAATGGAATGGAATGGAATGGAGAATGGAATGGAACAAAGAATGGAATAGAATGGAGAATAGAATGCAATGAAATGGAGTGGAATGGAATGGGGAATGGCATAAAGAATGGAATGGAATAAAATGAAAGAAAGAATAGAATGGAGTCGAATGGAATGTAATAGAGTGAAAAATGAATGGAGAGTGGAATGGAATGGAGAATGGAATAAAGAATGGAAAGCAGAATGGAATGGAATGTAGAATAGAATGGAATGGAAGGGAGAATAGAAATGAAATTGAGAATTCAATGGAATGGACAATAGAATAGAATGGAGAAAGAAATGGAATAGATGTGAATGGAAAGAAGAATGGAATGAAGAATGGAATGGAATGGAATAAAGAATTTAATGTTGTCAAATAATATGTGATGGAGAATGGAATGGAGTGGACTGGAATAAGGTGGAGTGGAAAAATGGAATGGAATGGAATGAAAAGAAGAATGGAATGGAGAATTGAGTGTAATGGAGATTCGAATGGAGTGGAATGGAATGGAAAGGAGTGGAATGGAATGAAACACAGAATAGGAAAGAATGGAATAGAGAATGGAATGGAATGGAGAATGGAATGGAATGGAGAATGGAATAGAATGGAGAATGGAATGGTATAGAATGGAGAATTGAATGGAGTATGGAATGGAATGGAATAGAGAATAAAATGTAATGAAATGGAATGCAGAATAGAATGGAATGCAGTGGAATGGAACGGAATTGAGTGAAATGGAATAGAATGGAATGAAGAATGGAATGGAATGGAGAATGAAATGTAATGGAAAATAGAATGAAATAGAATGAAGAATGTAATAGAAAATGGAATAGAATGGAATGGAAAAGAGAATAAAATGTAATAAAATGGAATGCAGAATAGATTAGAATGGAGTGGAATGGAATGGGATGGAGTGGAGTGGAATGGAATGGAATGGGGAATGGAATGGAATGGGGAATGGAATTGAGAATGGAATGGAATGGAATGGAAGGAAGAATAGAATGAATTCAAATGGAGTGGAATGGAGAATGAAATGGAGTGGAAAAGAATGGAACAATGTGGAATGGAAGGGAAGGAAGAATCGAATGGAATGGAGAATGGAATGGTGTGAAATGGAATGGAATGCAGGAGAATGAAATAAAATGGAGAATAGAATGGAATGCAATGGAAAGGAATGGAATGGAGAATGGAATGCAGAATGGAATGGAGTGGAATGGAGTGGAATGAAATAGAATGAAAAATGGAATGGAATGGAATAAAGTGAAATGGGAATAAAATGGAATGGAGAATAGAATGCAATTGAGAAGAAAATGGAATGGAATGGACAATGGAATGGAACAGAATGCAGAATGGATTGGAATGGAGAATGGAATGGATTTGAAGAAAATGGAGAATGGAATGGTATAAAATGGAGAATTGTATGGAATGGAATGGAGTATGGATTGCAATGGAATAGGGAGAAGAATGGAATTGAATGGAAAAAAGATTGGAATAAAATAGAATGGAAAGGAGAATGGAATGGAATAGAATGAAGAATGGAATGAAATGAAATGGATCACAGAATGGAATGTCATGGAGTGAAATGGAATGGAGTGGAATGGAATGCAACGGAATGGAGAATAGAGTTGAATGAAATGAAATGGAATGAAGAATGGATGGCCAAATATAATCCAATGGAGAATGGAATGGAATAAAAATGGAATAGAATGGAGAATGGAATGGAGAATATACTGGAGAATGGAGTGGAATAGATAATGAAATGGAATAAAATGGAATGTAAAATGTAATGGAATGGAATGGAATGGAATGAGGATCAGAATGGAATGGAATGAATGGAATGGAATGGAGAATGGAATGCAGAATGGAATGAATGGAATGGAGAATGATATAAAATGAAGAATAAATTGGAATGGAATGGGTGGAATAAAGAATGGAATGGTATGAAATGGAAGAAAGGATAGAATGGAGGTGAATGGAATGGAATGGAGAATGGAATGCAATGTAGAATGGAATGCAGTAGAATGAAATGTAATGGAGTGGAATGGAATGGGATGGAGAATAGAATGGAATGGAATTGAGAATGGAATAGAGAATCGAATGCAGAATGGAATGGAATGGAGAATAGAATGGAATGAAATAGAATGGAATGGATTGGACAATGCAATGCAGAAGAAAATGGAATGGAAAATAGATTGGAATTGACAATGAAATAGAAATGAGAAAGGAATTGAATGGAAGCGAATGGAACGGAGAATGGAATGAAATGGAGAAATTAGTATTGTCGAAAAAAATGTGATGGAGAATGGAATGGAGTGGGCTGGAATAAGGTGGAGTGGAATGGAATGGAATGGACAGAAGAATGGAATGAGGAATGGAGTGCAATGGAGAATGGAATGGAGTGAAATGCAATGGAAAGAGTGAAATGTAATGGAGAATAGAATAGAATGAAATGGAATGGAATGGAGAAGGAAATTCAGAATGGAATGGAATGGAGAATGGAGTGGAATGTAGAATGGAATAGAATGGAATGGAATGGAATGAAGAATAAAATGTAGTAGAATAAAATTAAAAGAAGAACGGAATGGAATGGCATGGAATGAAATGTCGAATGGAATGGAACGGAATAAAAAATGGAATGGAATCGAGAATGGAATGGAAGGAAATGGAATAGAATGGAACATAATGAAATGGAGAGTGGAATGACATAGAATGGAGAATGGAATGGAATATAATGGAATGGAATCGAGTGGAATAAAATGGAATGGAAAAGAACGGAAAATGCAATGGAATGGAGAATAGAACAAAATCAAGAATAAAATGGAATGGAATGGAGAATGAATTGGTATGAAATGGAGAATGGATTGGAATGTGGAATAGAATGGAATTGAAGAAAACAGAGAATGGAATGGTACAAAATGGATAACTGAATTGAATGGAATGGTGTATAGAATGCAATGGAATAGAGAAAAGAATGGAATGGAGAATGGAATGAAATGGAATGGAAATGAGAATGGAATGAAATAGAATGGAGAATGAAATGGAATAGAGAATGGAATCACATGGAGTGTAATGGAATGGAGTGGAGTGAAATGGAATGGAATAAAGAATAGAATGGAATAGAATAGAATGAAATGGAGAACAGAATGCAGAATAAATGAAATGAATAAGGAATGGAAAGGGGAATTGAATAGAATGGAGAATGTAATAAAGAATGGAGTGGAATGGAATATGAAATGGAATGGAATGGAATGCATAATAGAATTGAATGGAGTGGAATGGAATGGAATGGAGTGGAATGAAATGGAATGGGGAATAGAATGGAATGGAACAAAATGGAATGTAATGAAGAATGGAATGCAGAAAGGAATGGATGAGAATGGAATGGAATCTAGAATAGAATAGAATGGAAAATAAAAATGAATGGAATGGAGTTGAATGGAATGGGGAATGGAATGGAGAATGAAATGGAATGGATTGTAATGTAAAATGGAATGGAGAATGGAATGGAATGGAATGGAGAATGGAGAATGGAATGTAGAATAGAATAAAATGGAAAATGGAATTGAATGCAAAGAATGGAGAATAGCATAGAATGGAGACTGGAATGGAATGGAGAATGGAATTGAATGCAATGGAATGGAGAATAAAATGGAATGGAATGCAATGGAGAATCGAATGGAATGAGAATGAAATGGAGTGGAATGAAATGAAATGAAGTGAAATGGAATGAAATGGAGAATAGAATGGAATGCAATGGAATGGAATAGAGAATGGAATGCAGAATAGAATCGAATGGAGAACAGAATGAAATGGAGAATTGAATAGATTGGAGAATTGAATGGAATGGAATGGAAAATGGAATGGAATGGAATGGAAAACGGAATGGAATGGAATACAGAATGGAATGGAGTCGAACTGAATTAATGGATAATGGAATGGAGATGAATGGAATGGAATGGAGTGGAATTGAAAGGAATGGAATGGAATGCAGTAGAACAAAGAATGGAATGGAATGGAATAAAATGGAGAATGGAACAAATTGATAATAAAATGGAATGGAATGGAGAATGGAATAGAGAATGGATTGGAATAGAGAATCGAATGGAGAATGGATTGGAATAGAGAATTGAATGGAGAATGGAATGGAATCAAACAAAATGGAAAATGGAATGGTATGAAATGGAGAATTGAATGGAATGGAATGCAGTATGGAATGCAATGAAAAAGAGAGGAGAATAAAATGGAATGAAAAAGAGAATGGAATGAAATGGAATGGAAAAAAGAATGGAATGGAATAGAATAGAGAATGAAATAGAATAGAATGGAAGGGAGAATGGAATGGCATGGAGTAGAATGGAATGGAATGGAATGGAGTGGAATGGAATGGAGAATACAATTGAATGGAATGGATTGGAATGAAGAATGAATGCAGAATAAAATGGAATGGATAATGGAATGGAATGAAGAATGGAATAGAATGAAGAATGTAATAGAATGACGAATGGAATGGAGAATGAAAAGGAATGGAAGGGAATGCAGAATAGAATGGAAAGGAGTGAAATGCAATGAAATGGAGAGGAATGGAATGGAATGGGGAATAGAATGGAATGGAAGAGAATGGAATGGAATTGAACTGAATGGAGAATAGAATGCAAAATGGAATGAAATGGAGAATAGAATTGAATAGTGTGGAATGGAATTGGGAATGAAATGGAGAATTGAATGGAATGGAATGGAAGGAAGAATAGAATGGAGTCAAATGGAGTGGAATAGAAAATGAAATGGAGTGGAATGGAATGGAGTGCAATGGAATGGAATGGAGAATGGGATGCAATGGAGAAAGGAATGGAGTGGAATAATGGAATGGAAGGGAATGGAATAAAATGGAGAGTAGAATGGAATGGAATTAAGAATGGAATGCAAAATTGAATGCAATGGAGAATAGAATGGTATGGAATGGGGAATATAATGGAATGGAAGGGAGTGGAATGGAATTGAATTGAATGTAGAATGGAATGCAGAATGGAATGGAATGGAAAATGGAATGCAGAATGGAATGAAATGGAGAATGGAAAAGAATGGAGAATGGAATGGAATGGAGAATGAAATGGAGAAAAAAATGGAACAAAGAATGGAACAGAATGCAATGGAATGGAATACAAAATGGATTGGAATGGAGAATAGAATGGAAAGGAGAATGGAATGCAGAAGGAAATGGAAGGGAGAATAGAATGGAATGCACAATGGAATAGAATGAAGAAAGGAACAGAATGAAATGAAATGGAAAGGAGAATGGAATGAACAATGGAATAGAATGGAGAATTTAATAGTGTGGAATGGAATGGAATAGAGAATGGAATGGTGGAGTAGAATGGAATGGAATGAAATAGAATGGGGGATGGAATGGAGAATGGAGTGGAATGGAGAATGGAATGGAGTGGAATGGAATGGAATGGAGAATATCATTGAATCAAATGGAATGGAAAGGAGAATGGAATGAAGAATAGAATGGAATGGAGAAGGGAATGGAATGGAGAATGGAATAAAATGGAGAATGGAATGGAATGGAATAAAATGGAATGGAAAATGCAATGGAGAATAGAATCGAATGTAGTATAATAGAGAATGATATGGAATGGAATGGAATGCATAATAGAAAGCAATGGAGGGGAATGGAGTGGAATGGAATGGAATAGTATAAAGAATAGAATGAATTGGAATAGACTATAATGGAATGGAATGAAATGGAATTGAATGAAATTGAAAGGAATGGAGAATGGAATCCAGAATGGAATGGAGAATGGAATAGAATGGAATGGAATGGAATAGAATGGAATGGAACAGAAGGGAGAATAAAATGGAGTTGAATCGAATGGAATGGAGTGTGAAATGTAGTGGAAAGGAATGGAAATTAGTGGAATGGAATGGAAGGGAATGGAGAATGCAATGGAATGGAGTGAAATGGAATGCAATGAAGGGAAATGTAATGGAAAGGAGAATAGAAAGGAATGCAATGGAAAGGAATGAAATGGAGAATGAAATCCAGAATGGAATGGAGTAAGGAATAGAATGGAATGCAAATGAATAGAGAATGGGATGGAGAATGGAATGGAATAAAGATTGGAATCGAGTTGAATGGAATGGAGAATGGAATGGAATGCAAAGAAATAGAGAATATAATGCAATGGAGAATGGAATTGAATGGAGAAAGGAATGGAGTGGAATGGACTGGATTGGAGTAAAATAAAATAAAATGGAGAATAGAATGGAATGAAATGGGTAATGGAATGCATAATGGAATGGAATGGAGAATGGAATGGAATGGACTATGGAATAGAATGAAGAATTTAATAGTGTCGAATGGAATGGAATGGATAATGGAATGGAGTAGAGTGGAATAAGGTCGAGGAGAATGGAATGAAATGAAATAGAATGGAAACCGGAATGGAGAATGGAGTGAAAGGAAGAATGGAATGCAGTGGAATGGAATGGAATGGAGTGGAATGGAAGGGAATGGAGAATGGAATGGAATGGAATGGAATGGAGAATGGAAGGACGAATAGAATGGAATGGAGAATGGAATGGAATGGAAAAAGAATAGAATGGAGAATAGAATGGAATGGAATGAAATAGAGAATGGAATGGAGAATGGAATGGAATGTAACGTAATGGAGAATGAAATGGAATGGAATGGAATGCAGAATAGAATGGAATGGAGCAAAATGCAATGGAATGGAGTGGAATGGAATGGAATGGGGAATAGAATGGAATAGAAGGGAGTGGAATAAAATAAAATTGAACAGAGAATTGAATGTAATAGAGAATGGAATAGAATGGAGAATGGAATTCAGAATGGAATAGAATGGAGAATGGAATGGAACACGAAGAATGGAATGCAGAATGGAATGGAATGGAGAATGGAATGGAATCGAGAATAGAATAGAATGGAGAATGGAACAAAATGGAGAATGAAATGGAATAGGGGAAAATGGTATGGAATAAAGAATAGAACGGAATAAAATAGAAGGGAATAGAGAATGAAATGCTGAATGGAATGGAATGGAGAATGGAATGGAATGGAATGAAATGGAATGGAATGGAGAATGGAATGCAGAAGAAAATGGAATAAAGAATGGAAGGGAATGGACAATGGAATAGAATGGAGAAAGGAATGCAGTGGAAAAGAATGGAATGTAGAATGGAATGGAAAATAAAATGGAATGGAATGGAGAAAGGAATGCAGAATAGAATGTAATAAATAGAAAGGAATGAAATGGAGAATTGAATTCAGAAAAAAATGGAATGGAGAACGGAATAAAATGGACAATAGAATAGAAAGGAGAAAGGAATGGAATGGAAGGGAATGGAATTTTGAATGGAATGGAGAATAGAAAATAATCTCATAAAATAGAGAATTTAATAGTGTCGAATGGAATGTAATGAAGAACAGAATGGAATGGAGTGGAATAAAGTGGAGTAGAATGGAATGGAATGGAGAATGGAGTGGAATGAAGAATGGAACGGAGTGGAATGGAATGGAATGGAGGAGAATGGAATAGAATGGATAAAAGAATTGAAGGGAATGGAATGGAATGGAGAATGAAATGCAGAGTAGAAAGGAATGGAGAATGGAATCGAATAAATAAGGAAATGGAGTGGAGAATGAAATGAAATGAAAGAAAATGGAATGGAATGGAATGGAGAATGGATTGGAGAATGGAAAGGAGAATGGAATGGAAACAAGAGTAAAATGGAATAGAATGGAATGGAGAATGGAATGGAATGGAATGGAATGGAATGAAATGGAGTGAAATGGAATGGAATGGGGAATAGAATGGAATTGAATGGAAAGAAATGGAATGGAATTGAATGGAGAATGGAATGCAGAATGGAATGGAATGGAGAAGGAAATGGAATGGACAATGCATTAGAATAGAGAATAGAATGCAATGGAATGGAGTGGAATGGAATTGGGAATGAAATGGAGAATGGAATGGAATGGAATGGAATGGAATGGAATGGAAGGGAAGGGAGAATACAATGGAGTCAAATGGAATGGAATGAAGAGTGAAATGGAGATAAATGGAATGGAGTGGAATAAAATGGAATGGAAAATGGAATGCAGTGGAGAAAGAAATGGAATGAAATAAAATAAAGTAGAGGGGAATGGAATGGAGAATAGAATGGAATAAAATGGAGAATGGAATGCAAAATGGAATGAAATAGAGAATAGAATGGAATGGATTGAAATGGAATGGAGAATAGAATGCAGAAAGAAATGGAATAAAGAATGGAATGGAATGGACAATGGAATAGAATGAAGAAAGGAATGGATTAAAAGGGAATGGAATGGAGAATGGAACGAAGTATGGAATAAAATAGAATGGAATAGAGAATTTAATAGTGTCAAATGGAATGTAATGGAGAATGGAATGGAGTGGAGTGGATAAGGTGTAGTCGAATGGAATGGAATGGAATAGAGAATGAAATATATGGAATGGGATGGAATGGATAATACATTGCAATGGAAAGGAATGGGTAAAGCAATAATATTCAATGAAATGGAGAACAGAACGGAATCAAGAATGGAATAGAGTGGAATGGAATGGAATGAAGCAGAATAGAATGGAATAGAAAAAATGTAATGGACTGTAATGGAATGGAGAGGGGAATGCAGAATTGAATGGAATGGAGAATGGAATGGGGAATGGAATGGAATGGAGAATGGAATGAAATGGATAATGGAATGGAGTGAAATGAAATGGAATGGAGAGGAATGAAAAAGAATGGAGGATAGAATGGAATAGAATGGAATGGAATGGAATGAAGAATGGAATGCAGAATGGAATGGAATGGAGAATAGAATGAAATAAAATAGAATGAAATAAATAATGGAATGCAGAAAGAAATGGAATGGAGAATGGAATTGAATGGAATGGAGAGTAGAATGAAATGGAGAATGAAATGCAATGGAGAATGGCATGGAATGGAATGGAATGGAGAATGGAATGCAGAATGGAATGGAAAGGAGAATAGAATGAAATAAAATAGAATGAAATGGAGAATGGAATTCAGAAGAAAAGGGAATGGAGAACGGAATGGAATAGACAATGGAAAACAATCGAGAAAGGAATGGAATGGAAGGGAATGAAATTTTGAATGTAATGGAGAATGGAATGGAACATAATGGAATGGATAATTTAATACTGTCAAATGGAATGTAATGGAGAATGGAATGGAGTGGAGTGGAATAAGGTGGATTGGAATGGAATGGAATGGAATGGAGAATGGAATAAAGAATGGAGAGGAATGGAGAATGGAACAGAGGGGAATGGAATAAAATGGATTTGAATGAAATGGAATGGAATGGAGAATAGAATTGAATGTAATGGAATGGGGAATGGAATGCAGAGTAGAATGGAATGGAGAATGAAATGGAATGGAGAATGGCATGGAATGGAATGGAATGGAATGCAGAAGGGAATGGAAAGAAGAGTGAAATGGAATGGAATAGAATGCAGAATAGAATGGAGTGGAATGGAATGGAATGGAATAAAGTGAAATGGAATAGAATGGGGAATAGAATGGAATGGAAGGGAATGAAATGAAATGAAATGGAATTGAATGGAGAGCAGAATGCAGAATGGAATGGAAGGGAGAATGGAATGGAATGGAGGATGGAATAGAATAGAGAATAGAATGGAATGGAATTGAGTGGAATGAAATTGGGAATGGAATGAAGAATGGAATGGAATGGAATGCAAGAAAGAATAAAATGAAGTCGAATGGAATGGAATGGAGAGTGAAATAGAGTTGAATGGAATGGAGTGGAATGGAATGGAATAGAAAATGGAATGCAGTGCAGAAGGGAATGGAGTGGAAAGAAATGGAATGGGGGGAATGGAATGAAATGGAGAATAGAATGGAATGCAATGGAGAATGGAATGCAAAATGGAATGCAATGGAGAATAGAAGGGAATGGATTAGAATGGAATGGAGAATGGAATGCAGAAGGAAATGGAACGGAGAATGGAATGGAATGGACAATGCAATAGAATGGAAAAAGGAATGAAATAGAAGAGAATAGAATAAAGAATGGAATAAAACATGGAATGGAATGGAGAATTTAATAGCATCAAATGGAATGTAATGGAGAATGGAATGGAGTGGAGTGGAATAAGGTGTAGTGGAATGCAATGGAATGGAATGGAGAATGGAATGGAGAATAGAGTGGAATGGATATTTGAATGGAGTGGAATTGAACGGAATGCAGTAGAATGCAATGAAACAGAGAATAGAATTGAAAATATGGAATAAAATGGAGAATGGAATGAAGAATAGAATGGAATGGAGAATGGAATGCAATGGTGAATGGAATAGAATGGAGAATGGTATGGAATGAAATGGAATAGAGAATGGAATGGAATGAAATGGAATGGATAATGAAATGGAATGGAATGGAATGCAGAATAGAATGGAATGGAGTGGAATGGAATGGGGAATAGAATGGAATGGAACAAAATGAAATGGAATGAATAATGGAATGCAGAAAGGAAAGGAATGGAGAATGGAATGGAATGTAGAATGGAACAGAATGGAGAATAAAATGAATCGAATGGAGCTGAATGGAATGCGGAATGGAATGAATAATAAAATGGAATGGATTGTAATGGAAATGGAATGGAATGGAATGGAGAATGTAATGAAGAATTGAGAATGGAATGCAGAATGGAATAAAGTGGAAAATGAAAGGGAATGCAAAGAAATGGATAATAGCATAGAATGGAAAATGGAATGGAATGGAGAATGGAATTGAATGCAATTGAACGAAAAATAAAATGGAATGGAATACAATGGAGAATCGAATGGAATGGAGAATGAAATAGAGTGGAATGAAATGGAATAAAGTGAAATGAAATGGAGAATGGAATGGAATGCAATGGAACGGAATGGAGAATGGAATGCAGAATAGAATCGAATGGAGTACAGAATGAAATGGAGAATGGAATAGATTAGAGAATGGAATAGACTGGAATGAAAAATGGAATGGAATGGAATAAAGAATGGAATGGATTCGAATTGAATGGAATGAAGAATAGAATGGAGTTGAAGGGAATTAAATGGAGTGGAATTGAAAGGAATGGAATGGAATGGAATAGAACAAAGAATGGAACGGAATGGAATAAAATGGAGAATTGAATGGAACTGAGAATAAAATGAAATGGAATGGAGAATGGAATGGAATTGAATGAAGAATGGATTGGAATGGAGAATGGAATGCAGACTAGAATCGAATGGAAGGGAAGGGAGGGAAGGGAAGAAAGGAAGGGAAGAGAAGGGAAGGGAAGAAGGGAAGGGAAGGGAAAAGAATGGCATGGAAGGGAAGGGAAGGGAATGGAAGGGAAGGAAAGGGAATGGCATGGAAGGGAAGGGAAGGGGAGGGAAAGGAATGGCAGAGAAGGGAAGGGAAGGGAAAGGAAGGGAAGGGAAGTGCATGGAAGGGAAGGGAAGGGAAGGGAATGGCATGGAAGGGAAAGGAAGTGAAGGGAATGGCATGGAAGGGAAGGGAAAGGAATGGCATGGAAGGGAAGGGAAGGAAAGGGAAGGGCATGGAAGGGAAGGGAAGGGAAGGGCAGGACAGGACAGGGAAGGGCAGGGAAGGGAAGGGAAGGGCAGAGAAGGGAAGGGAAGGGAAGGAAAGGGAGGGAATGGAAGGTAAGGGAATGGCATGGAAGGGAAGGGAAGGGAAGGGAAGGGCATGGAAGGGCATGGAAGGGAAGGAAAGGGAAGGGAAGGGAATGGCATGGAAGAGAAGGGAAGGGAAGGAAAGGGAAGGGCATGGAAGGGAAGGGAAGGGCAGGACAGGGAAGGGAAGGGCAGGACAGGGAAGGGAAGGGCAGGGAAGGGAAGGGAAGGGAAGGGCAGAGAAGGGAAGGGAAGGGAAGGAAAGGGAGGGAATGGAAGGGAAGGGAATGGCATGGAAGGGAAGGGAAGGGAAGGGAAGGGCATGGAAGGGCATGGAAGGGAAGGAAAGGGAAGGGAAGGGAATGGCATGGAAGAGAAGGGAAGGGAAGGAAAGGGAAGGGCATGGAAGGGAAGGGAAGGGCAGGACAGGGAAGGGAAGGGCAGGACAGGGAAGGGAAGGGCAGGGAAGGGAAGGGAAGGGAAGGGCAGAGAAGGGAAGGGAAGGGAAGGAAAGGGAGGGAATGGAAGGGAAGGGAATGGCATGGAAGGGAAGGGAAGGGAAGGGAAGGGCATGGAAGGGAAGGAAAGGGAAGGGAAGGGAATGACATGTAAGAGAAGGGAAGGGAAGGAAAGGGAAGGGAAGGGAAGGGAAGGGAAGGAAAAGGAAGGGAAGGAAATAGAAGGGAAGGGAAGGAAAGGAAAGGGAATGGCATGGAAGGGAAGGGAATGGCATGGAAGTGAATGACATGAAAGGGAAGGGAAGGGATTGGCATGGAAGGGAAGGGAAGGGAAGGAAAGGGAACGGCATGGAAGGGAAGGGAATGGCAAGCAAGGGAAGGGAAGGGAAGGAAAGAGAAGGGCAGGGAAAGGAAGGAAAAAAAGGGAAGGGAAGGGAAGGGAAGGGAATGGCATGGAAGGGAAGGGAATGGCATGGAAGAAAAGAGAAGGGAAAGGAAGGGAAGGGAAGGCAAGGCAAGGGAATGGCATGGAAGGGAAGGGAAGGAAAGGGAATGGAAGGGAAGGGAGGGGAAGGGAAGGGAATGGCATGGCATGGAAGGAAAGGGTAGGGAAGGGAATGGCATAGAAGGGAAGGGAAGAGAAGGTAATGGCATGGCATGGAAGGGAAGAGAAGGGAAGGGAAGGGAAGGGAATGGCATGGAATGGAAGAGAAGGGAAGGGAGTTGCACGGAAGGGAAGGGAATGGCACGGAAGGGAAGGGCATGGAAGGGAAGGGAAGGGAATGGCAGGGAAGGGGAGGGAATGGCAGGGAAGGGAAGGGAATGGCATGAAAGGGAAGGGAAGGGAAAGGAATGGAATGGAAGGGAAGGGAAGGGAAGGGAAGGGAAGGGAAGGGAAGGGAAGGGAAGGAAAGGGAAGGGAAGGAAAGGGAATGGCATGGCATGGAAGGGAAGGGAAGCGAATTGCACTGAAGGGAATGGAATGGCATGGAAGGGAAGGAAAGGGAAGGGAAGGAAATTGCACGGAAGGGAAAGGAATTGCACGGAAGGGAAGGGAATGGCATGGAAGAGAAGGGAAGGGAAGGGAAGGGAAGGGAAGGAAAGGGAAGGGAAGGGAAGGAAAGGGAAGGGAAGGGAAGAAAAAGGAAGGGAAGGAAATGGAACGGAAGGGAAGGGAAGGAAAGGGAATGGCATGGAAGGGAAGGGAATGGCATGGAAGTGAATGGCATGAAAGGGAAGGGAAGGAATTGGCATGGAAGGGAAGGGAAGGGAAGGAAAGGGAACGGCATTGAAGGGAAGGGAATGGCAAGGAAGGGAAGGGAAGGGAAGGAAAGGGAAGGGCAGGGAAAGGAAGGAAAAAAGGAAAGGGAAGGGAAGGGAAGGGAATGGAGGGGAAGGGAAGGGGATGGCATGGCATAGAAGGAAAGGGAAGGGAATGGCATAGAAGTGAAGGGAAGAGAAGGTAATGGCATGGCATGGAAGGGAAGAGAAGGGAAGGGAAGGGAATGGCATGGAATGGAAGGGAAGGGAAGGGAAGGGAGTTGCACAGAAGGGAAGGGAATGGCATGGAAGGGAAGGACATGGAAGGGAAGGGAAGGGAAGGAATGGCATGGAAGGGAAGGGAAGGAAAGGGAAGGGAAAGGAAGAAAAGGGAAGGGAAGGGAAGGGAAGGGAATGGAAGGGAAGGGAAGAGAATGGCATGGAAGGGAAGGGAAGGGAATGGCATGGAAGGGAAGGGAAGGGAAGGGAATGGCATGGAAGGGAAGGGAAGGGAATGGAAGGGCATGGAATGGAAGGGAAGGGAAGAGAAGGGAATTGCATGGAAGGGAAGGGAACGGCTTGGAAGGGAAGGGAAAGGCAGGGAAGGGAATTGAATAGAAGGGAAGGTTAAGGAAGGGAAGGGAAGAGAAGGGAAGAGAGGAGAAGGGAAGGGAATGGCATGGAAGGGAAGGGAATGGCATGGAAGGGAAGGGAATGGCATGGATGGGAAGGGAAGGGAATGGCATGGCATGGAACGGAAGGGAATAGAAGGGAAGGGAAGGGAAGGTCATGGAAGGGAAGGGAAAGCAATGGCAGGGAAGGGAATGGCTTGGAAGGGAAGGGAAGGGAAGCGAAGGGAATGGAAGGGAAAAGTAGGGAAGGGAAGAGAAGGGAAGGGAAGGCAAGGGAAGGAAGGGCAGGGCAGGGCAAGACAGGGAAGGGAAGGGAAGGGAAGGGAAGAAAAGGGAAGCGAAAAGAAGGGAAGGGAAGGGAAGGGAATGGCATGGAAGGGAATGGCATGGAAGGGAAAGTAAGAGAAGGGAAGGGAATGGCTTGGAAGGGAAGGGAAGGGAAGAGAAGGGAAGGGTATGGAAGGGAAGGGAAGCGAAGGGAAGTGAAGCATATGGAAGGGAAGGGCATGGAAGGGAATGGAAGGGAAGGGAAGAGCGTGGAAGGGAAGGGAAGGGAAGGGAAGGGCATGGAAGGGAAGGGAAGGGAAGCGAAGCACATGGGAAGGGAAGGGAAGGGAATGGCATGGAAAGAAAGGGAATGGCATGGAAGAGAAGGGAAGGGAAGGACATGGAAGGGAAGGGAATAACATGTAATGGAAGGGAAGGAAAGGGTAGGGAATGGCATGGAAGGGAAGGCAATGGCATGGAAGGGAAGGGAAGGGATGAGAAGGGAAGGAAAACGAAGAGTAGGGCATGAAAAAGAAGGGAAGGGCATGGAAGTGAAGTGAAGGGAAGGGAAGGGAATGACATGGAAGGGAAGGGAAAGGAAGGGAAGGGAAGGGAATGGCATGGAAGGGAAAGGAAGGGCAGTGCATGGAAGGGAAGGGAAGTGCATGGAAGGGAAGGGTGGGAAGGGAAGGGAATGGAAGGGAAGGGAAGGGAAGGGAAGGGCATGGAAGGAAAGGGAAGGGAAGGGAAGGAAAAGAAGGGAATGGAAGGGAATGGCATGGAAGGGCAGGGCAGGGCAGGGCAGTGCAGGCAGGTCATGGAAGGGATGGGAAGGGCATGGAAGAGAAGGGAATGGCATGGAAGGGAAGGAAAGTGAAGGGAAGGGAAGAGAGGGGCACAGCAGGGCAGAGCAGTGCAGGGCAGGACGGGAAGGGAAGGGAAGGGAAGGGAAGAGAAGGATAGGGAAGGGAAGGGAAGGAAAAGAAAGGGAAAGGAAGGGAAGGGAATTGAAAGGAATGGAAGTGAATGGCATGGAAGGGAAGGGAAGGGCATGGAACGGAAGGGAAGAGAAGGGAAGTGAAGGGAAGGGAAGGGAAGGGAAGGGAAAGGAATGGTATGGAAGGGAAGGAAAGGGAAGGGAAGGGCATGGAAGGGGAGTGAAGGGAATAGAAGGGCATGGAAGGGAAGGGAAGGGAAGGGAACGACATGGAAGGGAAGGGAAGGGAATGGAAGGGAAGCGAAGGGAAGGATAGGGCAGGGCAGGGCGGGAAGGAAAGGTCATAGAAGAGAAGGAAAGTGAAGTGAAGGGAGGGGAATGGCATGGAAGGGAAGGGAAGGGAAGTGAAGGGAATGGCATGGAAGGGAAGGGAAGGGAAGGGAAGGGAAGGGAAGGGAAGGGAAAGGAAGGGAAGGGAAGGGAAGGGAAGAGAAGGGCACGGAAGGCCATGGAAGGGAATGGAAGGGAAGGGCATGGAAGGGATTGGAAGGGCAGGGCAGGGCAGGGCAGGGCAGGGCAGGGCAGGGCAGGGCAGGGAAGGCAAGGGAAGGCAAGGGAAGGGAATGGCATGGAAGGGAAGGGAAGGGAAAGGAAGGGAAGGAAATGGCATGGAAGGGAAGGGAATGACATGGAAAGAGAGAAAAGGGAAGGGCATGGAATGGAAGGGAAGGGAAAGGAAGGGAAGGGAATGGCATGGACGGGAAGGGAATGGCATGGAAGGGAAAGGAAGGGAAGGGCCGAGAAGGGCAGGGCAGAGCAGGGCAGGGTGGGGCAGGTCATGTCAGGGCAGGCAGGGCAGGGCAGTGCAGGGCAGGGAACAGAAGGGAAGGGAAGGGTAGGGAAGGGAGGGGAAGGAAAGGGAAGGGAGGGGAAGGAAAGGGAAGGGAAGGGAAGGGAAGGGAAGGGAAGGGAAGGGAAGGGAAATGAAAGGAAAGGAAGGGAAGGGAAGGGAAAGGAAAGGAAGGGAAGGGAAGGGCATGGAAGGGAAGGGAAGGGAAGGGAAGGGAAGGGAAGGGAAGGGAAGGGAAGGGAAAGGAAGGCCATGGAAGGGAAGGGAAGGGAATGGCATGGAAGGGAAGAGAATGGAAGGGAAGGGAAGGGAATGGCATGGAAGGGAAGGGAATGGCATGGAATGGAAGGGAAGGGAAGGGAAGGGAAATGAAGGGAATGGCATGGAAGGGAAGGGAATGGCATGGTAGGTAACATAAGAGAAGGAAATGGCATGGAAGGGAAGGGAAGGGTAGGGAATGGCATGGAAGTAAGGGAAGGGAAGTCAAGGCAAGGGAAGGGAAGGGAAGGGAAGGGAAGGGAAGCGAAGCAAATGGAAGGGAAGCAAAAAAGACAGAATGGAGTCTCATGGAATAGAGTGGAGAATGAAATGGAATGAAGTGGAAGGGAATGCAATGGAAGGGAATGGAGAGTGGAATGCAATGAAGAAAGGAATGGAGTGGAATGAAATGGAATGGAGGGAAATGAAATGGAATGGAGAGAATAATAAAATGGAATGGAATGGAGAATGGAATGCCAAATGAAATGGAATGGAGAATAGAATTGAATGAATTAGAATGAAATGGAGAATGGAATGCAGAAGAAAATAAAATAGAAAATGGAATGGAATGGGCAATGGAAGAGAATGGAGAAAGGAATGGAATGGAAGAAAATGGTATGTAGAATGGAGTGGAATGCAGAATAGAATGCAGTAAAATTGAATGGAATGGAGTGGAATAAAATGGAATGGAGATAGAACCGAATTGAATGGAATGAAATGGAGAATGGCATGAAGAATAAAATGGAATGAAGAATGGAATGGAAAGGAGAATGGAATAAGATGAAGAATGGAATGGAATGGAATGGAATGGAGAATGGAATGGAGTGGAATGGGATGGAGAATAAAATGAAATGAAATGGAATGGAATGCAGAATAGAATGGAATGGAGTGGAATAGAATAGAATGGGGAATAGAATGGAATGGAACGGAATGGAATGGAATGCAGAATGGAATACAATGGAGAATGGAATGGAATGTAGAATGGAATAGAATCAAGAAGGGAATGGAACAGAAAATGGAATGGAATGGAAGGGACAATAGAATGGAGTCGAATGAAATGGAGTGGAATACAATGAAATGGTATGGAGAATGGAATGGAATGGATAATGGAATGGAGTGGAATAAATGGAATGGAGAATGAAATGCAGAATATAATGGAATGGAGAATGGAATGGAATGAAAAGGAATGCAATGGAATAAAATGGAATGGAATGGAGAATGGAATGGAGTAGAATGGAATTAAATGGAGAATGGAATAAAATGGCATGGAATGGAATGTAGAATGGAATGGCATGCAATGAAAAATGGAATGGAATAAAGAATGAAATGGAACAGCAATGGAATGGAATGTAACAAAATGAAACTAAGAGTAGAATGGAATGGAATGGAGAATGGAAAGGAACGGAGATTGGAATGGAATCAAAGAAAATGGAGAATGGAATGCTATGGAATGGAGTATGAAATGGAATGGAAAGGAGAATTGAATGCATTATGGAATGGAATGAAGAAATAATTGGAATGAAGAGGAATGAAGAATAGAATAGAATGGAGAACAGAATGGAATGGTGATTGGAATGGAGTAGAACGGAATGGAATGGAGAATGGAATTGAATGTAAAGGAATGGAGAATATAATGAAATGGAATGCAAAGGAGAATGGAATGGAATAGATCATGGAATGGAGTGGAATGGAATGGCATGGAGAATAGAATGGAGTGGAATGGAATGGAAATGAATGGAATGGAGAATGAAATGCAGAATGGAATGGAATGGAACGGAGAATGGAATGAAATGGAATGGAAAGGAGAGTGGTATGGAATAGAACAAAGAATGGAATGGAATGGCATGGAGTGGAATGGAATGGAATGGAATCAAATAGATAATAGAATGAAATGGAATGGAATGGAATGGAGAATGGAATCCAGAATAGAATGGAATGGAGAATGGAATGGAATAGAGAATGTAAATAAATAAAGAATTAAATGGAATGGAATGGAGAATGAAATGGAATTGAATGGAATGCAGAATACTATGGAATAAAATGGAATGGAATGGAGTGAAATGCAATAGAATGGAATGGAATCGGAAATAGAATCAAATAGAAAGAAATGGAATAGAATGGAGAATGGAATGCACAATGCAATGGAATGGAGAATGCAATGGAATGGAGAATGGAATAGAATGAGAACAAAATGGAATAGAATAGAGTTGAATGGAATTGGGAATCGAATGGAGAATGGAATGGAATGGCATGGAAGGGAGAATAGAATGGAGTCGAATGGAATGGAATGGAAAATGAAACGGAGTGGAATGGAATGGAATGGAGTGGAATGGAATAGAATGGAATGGAGAATGGAATGGAATGGAGAATGGAATGGATTGGAATGAAATGGAATGGTGGGGAATTGAATGGAATGGAAGGGAGAATAGAATGGAATGGAAGGGAGTATAGAATGGAATCAAATGGAGAGTGGAATGGAGAACAGAATGCAGAATGGAAAGGAATGGAAAATAGAATGGAATGGAATGAAATGGAGAATGGAATGCAGAAGAAATGGAATGGAGAACTGAATGGAATAGACAAAGAAATAGAATAAAGGAAGGAAAGGAATAAAAGGTAATGGAATGGAGAATGGAATGGAGAATGGAATGAAGAATGGAATGGAATGGAATATAGAATTTAATAGCGTCGAATGGAATGTAATAAAGAATGGAATGGAGTGGAATGGAATAAGCAGGAGTGGAATGGAACAGAATGGAAGGGAAAGTAGAATGAAATGGAGAATGAAGTGGAATGGAGAATGAAATGGGAGTAGAATGGAATGCAGAATGGAATGTAAAAAAGAATGGAATGGAATGAAAAATGGGATAGAACAAGGAATGGAATGGAATGGGGAATGGAAGGGAGAATGAAACGAAATGGAGAATGGAATAGAATGGAGAATGGAATGGAAAGGAATGGAATGAAGATTGGAATGGAAAGGAATGTAAAATGGAACACAGTGGAAGGGAATGGAGAAAGGAATGGAATGGAAAATGGAATGGAAAATAAAATGAAATGGAATGGAGAATGGAAGGGAGTGGAATGACATGGAATGGAGTGGAATAAAATGGAATGTAGAATAGAATGGAATGAAAGAAAGAATGGAATGCAGAATGGAATGTAATGGAGAATGGAATGGAATGGAGAATGGAAGGGAGTGGAATGGCATGGAATGGAGTGGAACAAAATGGAATGGAGAATAGAATGGAATGGAAGAAAGAATGGAATGCAGAATGGAATGTAATGGAGAATGGAATAGAATGGACAATAAAATGGAATGGAATGGAAAATGGAATGGAATGGAATGGGATGAAGAATGGAATGAATTCGAATAGAAAGGAATGGAGAATGGAATGTTGTGGAATGGAGTGGAATGGAGTAGAATGGAATGGAACTGAGAACAGAATGGAAGGAAATGGATTGGAGAATGGAACGGAATGCAATGGAATGGAATGGAGAATAGAATCAAATTGACCAGGATTGATAAGGGAATGAAATGGAAAATGAAGAATAGAATGGAATGGAATCGAAAATAAAATGAAATTGAGTGGGGAACATAATGGAACACAATGGAATGGACAATGGAATGGAATGAAGAATTGAATGGAATGAAATTGAGAATGGAATGAAATGGAGAGTGGAATGGATTGGAATGGAGATGGCGATGGAAAACAATGTGTAATGGAATGCAATGCAATGAAGAAGGGAATGGAATGGAAAATGGAACAGAGAATAAAATGAAATGGAATGGAGAATGGAATGGAATGGAATGGAGAATAAAATGGAATGGAATGCAGAATAGAATGGAATAGAGTGGAATAGAATGGAATGGAATGGAATGGGGAATAGAATCGAATGGGACGGAATGGAATGGAATGGAGAATGGAATGCAGAATGGAATGCAATGAAGAAAGGAATGGAATGTAGAATGGAACAGAAGGGAGAATAGAATGGAATGGAATGCAGCTGAATGGATAAGGAAATGGAATGGAGAATGAAATGTAATGAAATGGAATGGAATGGAATGGAGAATAGAATGGAGTCAAATGGAATAAAATGGAGAATGAAATGGAGTGGAATGGAATGGAGTGGAATGGAATAAAATGGAGAATGGAATGGAGTGGAATGAAATGGAATGGAATAGAATGGAGAGTGGAATGGAAATGAAAGTAAAATGGAATGGAATGGAGAAGGGAATGGAATGGCATAAAGAATGTATTGGAATGGAGAATGGAATGCAGAAGGGAATGGAATCAAAGAAAATGGAGAATGGAATGGTATGTAATGGAGAATTGAATGGAATGGAATGGAGTATGGAATGCAATGAAAGAGAAGAGAATGGAATGGAATATAGAATGGAATGAAATGGAATGGAAAGAAGAATGGAATGGAATAGAATAGAAAATGGAAAAGAATGGGGAATGGAATGGAATGGAGAATGGAATGGCATGGAGTGGAATAGAATGGAATGGAGTGGAATTGAATGGAATGGAGAATAGAATTGAATGGAATGAAATTGAATGGAGAATGGAATGCAGAATAGAATGGAATGGAGAATGGAATGGAATAAAGAATGAAATACAATGGAGAATGGAATGGAATGGAGAATGAAAAAAATGGAATGGAATGCAGAATAGAGTGGAATGCAATGGAATGGAGTGGAATAGAATGAAATGAGGAATAGAATGGAATGGAACAGAATGGATTGGGATGGAAGGGATAATGGAATGCAGAATGGAATGGAATTGAGAATGAAATAGATTGGAGAATCGAATAGAATAAAGAATAGAATGGAAAGGAATGGAGTGGAATGGAATGGGGGATTGAATGGAATGGAATGGAATGGAGTATGGAATGCAATGAAAGAGAGAGGAGAATGGAATGGAATGGAATAGAGAATTGAATGGAATGGAATGGAATGGAGAATGGAATGGAATGGAGTGGAATAGAGTGGAATGGAGTGGAATAGAATGGAATGGAGAACAGAATCGAATAGAATGGAACTGAATGGAGAATGGAATGCAGAATAGAACGGAATGGGGAAGGGAAAGTAGAATAGAATGGAATGGAGAACGGAATGAAATAAAGAATGAAATAGAATGGAGAATGGAATGGAGTGGAGAATGAAAAGGAATGGAATGGAATGCAGAATAGAATGGAATGGAGTGGAATGCAATGGAATGCAGTGAAATAGAATGAAACGAATAATAGAATGAAATGGAACAGAATGGATCAGAAGGGAAGGGAAAATGGAATGCAGAATGGAATGGCATAGAGAATGAAATGGAAAGAAGAATGGAATGGAATGGAGAATATAATAGAAACGTATGGAATTGAATGGAGAATGGAATGAAGAATAGAATGGAATGAAGAATGGAATGGAAAGAATAATGGAACAGAATGGACAATAGAATAGAATGGAATGGAGAATCAAATGGAGAATGAAATGGAATTGAATATAATGGAGAATAAAATGGAATAGAATGGAATGGAATGGAGTGGAATGGAATGGAATGGAGAGGAATGGAATTGAATGGGGAATAGAATGGTATGGAATGCAATGGAATGGAGAATGTAATGCAGAATGGAATGGAATGAAATGGAGAATGGAATGGAATGAAAGGGAGAATAAAATGGAGTCAAATGGAATGGAATAGAGAATGTAATGGCATGGAACGAACTGGAATGGAAAGGAATGGAATGTAGAATAGAATGGAAAGAAGAATGGAATGGAGTAAAAGGAAATGGAATGGAGGGAAATGGAAAGGAATGGATAATAGAATGGAATGGAATGGAAAGGAATGGAGAATGAAATGCAGAATGGAATGAAATGGAGAGTAGAATGAAATGGAATGGAGAATTGAATGGAATGGACAATGGAATAAAACGAAGAAAGGAATGGAATGGAACACAATGGAATGGAGAATGGAATGGAGAAAGAATTAGAATGGAGAATTTTATAGTGTCAAACAGAATGTAATGGAGAATGGAATGGAGTGGAGTGGAATAAGGTGGAGTGGAATGGAATGGAAAGAAGAATGGAATGGAATGGAGAATATAATAGAAACGTATGGAATTGAATGGAGAATGGAATGAAGAATAGAATGGAATGAAGAATGGAATGGAAAGAATAATGGAACAGAATGGAAAATAGAATAGAATGGAATGGAGAATCGAATGGAGAATGAAATGGAATTGAATGTAATGGAGAATAAAATGGAATAGAATGGAATGCAGAATGGAATGGAATGGAGTGGAATGGAATGGAATGGAGAGGAATGGAATTGAATGGGGAATAGAATGGCATGGAATGCAATGGAATGGAGAATATAATGCAGAATGGAATGGAATGAAATGGAGAATGGAATGGAATGAAGAATCAGATAGAATGGAGAATGGAATGGAATGGAATGGAATAAGGAATGGAATGGGGAATGGGATGGAGAATGGAATGTAATGCATGGGAATGGAGAATGGAATGGAATCAAATGGAGTGAAATGGAGAATGAAATGGAGTGGAAAGGAATGGAATGGAGTGGAATGGAATGGAAGGGAATTGAGAATGGAATGGAATGGAATGAAGAATAGAATGTAGTGGATTGGAATGGAATGGAGAAGATTGGAAAGGAATGGAGGGGAGTGGAATGAAACGGAGAATAGAATGGAAAGCAATGGAAAGGAATGGAATTGAGAATGAAATGCAGAATGAAATGCAATAAAGAATGGAATGGAATGCAAAGAAATAGAGTTGAATGAAATGGAGAATGAAAGGGAATGGAGATTGGAACATAGTGGAATGGAATGGAATGGACAATGGAATGAAATGCAAGGGAATAGAGAATAGAATGTAATGCAATGTAATAAAGAATGGAATGGAATGAAGAATGAAATGGAGTTGGAATGGAATGGAATGGAGTATAGAATGGAATGCAATGGAAAGAAATGGAATGGAGAATGGAATGCAGAACGAAATGGAATAAAGAATGGAATGGAATGCAAAGGAATAGAGAATCGAATATAATGGAGAATGAAATGGAATGGAGATTGGAACAGAGTGTAATGGAAAGGAATGGACAATGGAATGGAATGCAAGGGAATAGAGAATAAAATGAAATGGAATGTAATAAAGAATGGAATAGAATGGAGCATGGAACAGAATGGAATGGAATGGAATGGAATAGAAAGGAAATGGAATGGAATAAAATAAAATGGAGAATGGAATGGAATGGAGAATGGAATGAAGTGGAATGGCATGGGATGAAGTGGAATAAAATGGAATGGAGAATGGAATGGAATGGAGTGTAGAACAAAATGCAAATTGGAATGGAATGGAGAATGGAATGCAATGGAGAATGGAACAGAATGGAGAATGGACTGCTGTGAAATGGAATGGAATGGAGTGAAATGGAATGGAATGGAGTGAAATGGAATGGAATGGAGAATATAATGGAAAGAAATGGAATGGAGAATAGAACAAAATGCAATGGAATGCAATAGAGAATAAAATCGAATTGAATGAGATTAAGAATGGAATGGAATAGAAAATGGAGAATCGAAAGGAATGGAATGTAAAATAGAATGGAATGGAGTGGGGAATGGAATGGAAGAGAACGTAATGGAGAACGTAATGGAATAGGGAACAGAATGGAATGGAGATTGGAACAGAGATTGGAATGGAAAGGAATGTAGAATGCAATGGAATTGAATGGAATGGAATGGAAAGAAAAATGGAATGGAAATAAAATGAAATGGAAAAGAGAATGGAATGTAATAGAATGGAATGGAATGAAGAATGGAATAGAGTGGAATGGAATTAAATGGAGAATGGAAAAAAATAGCATGTAATGGAATGGAGAATGGAATGGAATGGAATGAAAAATAGAACTGAATCAATATTGGAATGGAACAGAGAATGGAATGGAATGGAATGTAGAATGGAATGGAATGTAGAATGGAAAGGATTCGAAGAAAATGGAGAATGGAATGTTATGGAATGGAGAACTGAATTGAATGGAATGGAGTATGGAATGCAATAGAATAGAGAGGAGAATGGAATGGAATGGAATGGAATGGAATGAAGAATGGAATGAAATGGAATGGAAAGGAGAATGGTATGGAATAGAACGAAGAATGGAATGGAATGGAGAATGGAATGTCATGGAGTGGAATGGAATAGAATGGAGTGGAGAATGGAATGCACAATAGAATTGAACGGAGAATGGAATAGAATGGATAATGGAATGGAATGGAGAATGGAAATAAATAGAGAATGGAATGGAATGTAGAATGAAATGGAAAGGAATGGAATGTAGAATAGAATGGAATGGAGTAGAATGGAATGGAAGGGAGTGGAATTAAATGGAATGGAGAATAGAATGGAATGGAACAAAATGGAATGAAATGGAGAATGGAATGCAGAATGGAATGGAATGGAGAATGAAAGGCAATGTAGAATGGAATAGAATGGAATGGAATGGAGTTGAATGGAATTGGGAATGGAATGAAGAATCGAATGGAATGGAAGGGAGAATAGAATGGAGTCAAATGGAATGGAATGGAGAATGGAATAAAGTAGAATGCAATAGAATGGAGAGGAATGGAATGGAATGGAGAATACAGTAAAATGAAATGGAGAATGGAATGCACAAGAAATGGAATGGAGAATTGAATGGAGTGGACATTGGTATAGAATGGAAAAATAATGGAATGGAAGAAAATGGAATGGAGAATGGAATGAAGAATGCAATGGAATGGAATGTAATGGAATAGAGAATTTAATAGTGTCAAATGTAATGTAATAAAGAACGGAATGGAGTGGAGTGGAATAAGGTGGAGTGGAATGGAATGGAATGGAAGGGAAAGTAGAATGAAATGCAGAATGGAATGGAATGAAGAATGGAATGGAGTGGAATGGAATGGAATGAAGTGGAAGGGAAAGGAATGGAGAATATAAAAGAATGGAATGAAATGGAATGGAGAATGGAATGAAGACCAGAAGGGAATGGAGAATGGAATAGAATGGAATGGAGAATGGAATAAAATGGAGATGGAATGGAATGGCGAATGGAATGAAGAATGGAATGGAATGAAATGGAATGGAGAACAAAATAAAATTGAGTGGAATGGAATGGAATGGGGAATAGAATGGTTTGGAATGAAATGGAATGGAATGGAATAAAATGGAGAAAGAAATACAGAAGAAAATGGAAAGGAGAATGGAATGGAGAATGGGATAGAATAAGAATGGAATGGAATGGAATGGAATGGGGAATGGAATAGAGAATGGAAACGAATGGAATGGAAGGGAGAATAGAATGCAGTCGAATGGAGTGGAATGGAGAATGAAAAGGAGTAAAAAGAAATGGAACGGGGTAGAATAAAATGGGAAAGAGAATAAAATGGAATGCAATGAGGAATGGAATCCAGAATGAAATGGAATGGAGAATGAAATGGAATGGAAAGAAGAATAGAATGGAGTGGAATGAAATAAAATGGAGAATGCAATGAAATGGAGAATACAATGGACTGGAATGAAAAGTAATGGAGTGGAATGCAATGGAATGGAGAATAGAATGGAATTGAATGAAATGAAATGGAATGGACAATGGATAGGAGAATGTAATGAAAAAAGAATGGAAGAAAATGGGGAATTGAACTGAATGAAGAATGGAATGAAATGGAATGGAAAGGAGAATGAAATGGAATTTAATTCAATGGAATTGAATGAAATGGAGAGTGGAATGGAACAAAATGCAATGGAATGGAGAATGGAATGGAATAAAATATAATGAAATGGAGAATGGAATAATATGGAATGCAATAGAGAATGGAATGGTATGGATTTGAATGGAGAATGGAATGCAACGTAATGGAGAATGAAATGGATTGGAATGAAGTGAAATCGAGAATGGAGTTGAATGAAGAATGGAATGGAAAGAAACGGAATGAAATTTAAATGAAATGGAATGGAATAGAATGGAATGGAATAGAATGGAATGGAAAATGGAATGTAATGGAATACAGTGGAGAATAGAATTGAATGGAATGTAATGGAGAATGGAATGGAATGGAATAAAAGGAGAATGGAATGGAATGGAATGGAATGGAATGGAATGGAATGGAATGGAATGGAATGGAAAGGAGAAAGCAATGGAATGGAATGCAACCGAGAATGGAATGGAATAGAGACTTGAAGGGAGAATAGAATGCAATGGAGACTACCATAGAGAATGGACTGGAATACAGAATAAAATGAAGAATTGAATGGAATGGAGAATTGAATGAAGATTGGAATGGAAAAGAGAATGGAATAGAATGGAGAATGGAAGGAAATGGAGATTGGAATAAAAAATCGAATGGAATGGAGAAGAGAATGGAGTGGAGAATGGAAAGAAAAGGAATAAATAGAGAATGGAATGGAATTAAATGGAAAAGATGGGAATGGAATGGAGAAAGTAATGGAATGGAATGGAACAGAGAATGGAATGGAATGGAGAATGGAATGGAATGGAGAATGGAATGGAATGGAATGAAGAATGGAATGGAATGGAATGGAATGAAATGGAGAATGGAGTCGAGTGGAATGCAATGGAACGGAGAATGAAATTGAGTGGAATGAAACAAAATGGAGACTAGAATGGAATGAAATAGAGAATGGAATAAATTGGAAAATGGAATGGAAGCCACAATGAAAGGGATTGGAGAGTGGAATGGAACCAAATGTAATGGAAGAGTGGAATGTAATGTAATGGAGAATGCAATCAAATTAAGAATGAAAAAAAAAAAGGAATGAAATGGAGAATGGAACATAATGGAGAACTGATGCGAGTGGAATGTAGAAGAATATGCAATGGAAGAGAGAGGAAAATGGAATGGAATGGAGAATGGAAGGGAATTGAATGGAATGGAGAATGGAATGGATTGGAATGGAATGGAGAATGGAAGGGAATTGAATGAAGAATGTAGTGGAATGGAATGGAATGGAATAAAATGGAATGAAGAATGGAATTGAATGGAAAGGAATATAGAATGAAATGAAATTAAATTGAGAATGGAATGGAATTTAATATAGAAGGAAATCAAATGAACTGGAATGTAGAATGGAATGGAATAGAATGGAGACTGGAATGGAATGGAGAATAGAATGGAACAGAAAAAGAATATAATGGAGTGGAATGGAATGGAATGAAGAATGCAATGGAATGAGGAATAGAATGGAGAGGAATGGAAAGTAATGGAGTGGAATGCAATGGAATGCAGAATAGAATGGAATTGAATTGAAATGGAATGGAATGGAGAATGGATAGGAGAATGTAATGGAAAGAAGAATGGAAGAAAATGGGGAATGGAACTGAATGAAGAATGGAATGGAATGCAATGGAATGGAGAATGGAATGGAATGGAAAATGGAATGATGTCAAATGGAATAGAATGGAAAACAGAATTGAGTGAAAAGGAATGGAATGGAATGCAATGCAATGGAATGAAGCATTGAATGGAATTTAGAATGGAATGGAAAGAAATGGAATAGAACAGAGAATGGAATGGAATGGAATGCAAAATAAAATGGAATTGAAAGAAATGGAAAAAAATGAAATCAAATGGAGAATGAAATGGAATGGAATAGAAATGAGAAATGGAGAATGAAATGGGATTGAAAGGAGAATGGAATGGAATAGAATACAATAGAAAAAACTGAGAATGGAATTCAACAGAGAATATAGAATGAAATAGAATGGAATGGAGAATGCAATGGAAGAGAGTGGGAATGGAATAGAATGGAGAATGTAATAAAACAAAGAATGGAATGATATGGAATGCAGAATGGAATGGAATGGAATGTAGAATGAAATGCAATGTAATGGAGAAGGGAATGGAATGCAATGGAGACTGGAATGGAATGGAATGGAATGGAGAACACAGTGGAACAAAATGAAATGGAGAATAGAATGGAATAGAGAATGGAATGGAGTGGAATGGAATGGAGTGGAATGAAATAGAATAGATAATGAAATGGAATGGAATAGAGAATGGAATAGAAAATAATAAAAGAGAATAAATAACGGACTGGTATGTAAGGGAGAATGAAAAGAAATGGAATGGAACAAAGAATGCAATGGAATTGAATGGAGAATGGAATGAAATAAACAGGAATTGAGAATGGAATGGAATAGAAAAAAGAATAGAATGGAATGGAGATAAAAATAGAATGGAACAGAGTCGAATGGAATGAAAAAAAGAATGGAATCAAGTGGAATGGAATGGAGAGAAGAATAGAATGGAATGGAGAATCGAATGGAATGTAATAGAATGAAATGGAGAATGGAAAGAAATGGAATGGGGAAGAGGATGGATGCAAATAAAGAATGTAATGGAATAAACTGGAATTGAGAATGGAATGGAATGGAATAGAATGGAGAATGAAATGGAATGGAGAATGGAATGGCAAAGAATGGAGAATGGAATAGAATGGGATGGAATGGACAATAGAACGGAATCAAATGAAATAGAGAATGGAATGGAATAGAATGGAAAAGAGAATGGAATGGAATGGAGAATAGAATGAAAAAAATTCAATGGAATGGAATGGAGAATGGAATGGAATGCAGAATGGAATTGAATGGAATGGAATGGAATGAAGAATGGAACAGAACAGAATGGAATGGAAAGAAGAATGGAACAGCGAATGAAACAAAATGGAATCTAATGAAATGAATGGAATAGAATGGAATGGAGAATGGAATTTAATGGAATGGAATGCAATGGAATGGAAGGGAAGGGAGAATGAAAAGGAATGGAATGGAATGGAGAATGCAATGGAATTGAATGGAGAATGGAATGGAATAAACTGGAATTGAGAATGGAATGGAATAGAAAAAGAATAGAATGGAATGGAGATAAAAATGGAATGGAACAGAGTCGAATGGAACAAAGTCAAATGGAATGAAATGGAGAATGGAATAAAGTGGAATGGAATGGAGAGGAGAACAGAATGGAATGGAATGGAGAATCAAATGGAATGCAGAATGGAATGTAATAAAATGAAATGGAGAATGGAAAGGAATGAAATGGAATGGGGAAGAGAATGGATGTGAATGGAGAATGGAATGAAATAAATTGGAATTGAGAATGGAATGGAATAGAATGGAGAATGAAATGGAAACGAATGAAAAATGGAATGGAATGGACAATGGAATGGAATCAAATGAAATGGAGAATGGAATATAATCGAATGGAAAAGAGAATGGAATGGAGTGGAGGGAAAAATGGAATGGAATAGAGAATAGAAGGGAAAGGAATGAAATGGAGAATGAAATAGAATGCAGAATGGAATCGAATGGAATGGAATGGAATGAAGAATGGAATAGAACAGAATGAAATGGAAAAAAAGAATGTAATGGAGAATAAAACAGAATGGAATCTAATAGAGAATAGAATAGAATGGAATGGAGAATGGAATTTAATGGAATGGAATGGAGAATGGAATGGAATGGAATTGACATTTGAATGGAATGGAATGGAATGGAATTGTGAATTGAATGGAGAATGGAATGGAGTGGAATGGAACCGAATGGAGATTGGAATGGAATGGAATGGAATGGAATGGAATGGAATGGAATGGACAATGGAATGGAATGGAAAGAAGAATGGAACAGAATGGAATTGAATGGAATGGAGAATGAAATGGATTGGAATAGAATGAAACAGAGAGTGGACTGGAATGGAATGGAGAATGGACAGGAATGGAGAATATAATGGTATCTAATGAAATAAAGAAAAAAATGGAAAGGAATGGAGAATTAAATAGAATGGAATGGACAATGGAATGCAATGAAAGGGAGAGGAGAACGGAATGGAATGGAATGGAGAATGGAATGGAGAATTGAATGGAATAAAATGCAGTGGAGAATGGAATGGAATGAAATGGAATAAAGAATGGAATGGAATTTAATTTAATGAAATGGAATGAAATGGAGAATGGAATGGAACGGAATGCAATGGAATAAAGCATGGAATGAAATGGAATATAATGGAACGGAGAATGGAATGGTATGGAATGCAATTGAGAATGGAATGGTATGGAGTTGAATGGAGAATAGAATGCAATGCAATGGAGAATGGAATGGATTGGAATGGAGTGAAATCGAGAACGAAATTGAAGAATGGAATTGAAAATTGAATGGACTGGGATGTAGAATGGAATGGAATGGATTGGAATGGAATGGAATGGAAAATGGAATGGAATGGAATGGAATGGAATGGAATGGAATGGAATGGAATGGAATGGAATGGAATGGAAAATGGAATGGAATGGAATGGAATGGAATGGAATGGAATGGAATGGAATGGAATGGAAAATGGAATGGAATGGAATGGAAAATGGAATGGAATGGAATAGACTGGAGAATGGAATCGAATGGAGAATGGAATGGAATGGAATAAATGGAGGAAAGAATGGAATGAAATGAAATGGAGAAAGGAATGCAATGGAATGCAGTGGAGCATGGAATGGAATGGAGACTTGAAGGGAGAATAGAATGCATTGGAGACTAGCATGGAGAAGGGATTGGAATACAGAATGGAATGTAGAATAGAATGAAATGGAGAATGGAATGGAATAGAAAATCGAATGGAATGGAGAAGGAAATGGAGTGGAGAATGAAATTGAATGCAATGGAATGGAATAAAAAAGAAGGGAATGGAATGGAGAAAGTAATGGAATGGAATGGAATGGAATGGAGACATGAATGTAGAATGGAATGCAATGGAGACTTGAATGAAGAATGGATTCGAATGGAGAATAAAATGTAGAATTGAATGAAATAAAGAATGGAAATGGAAATGGAATAAAGAAGGGAATGGAGAATGGAATGGAATGGAGAATGAAATGGAATGGAGATTGGAATAGAAAATCAAATGGAATGAAGAATGGAACGCAGAATTGAATGAAATGGAGAATGGAATTGAATGGAGAATGGAATGGTATGGAAAAAATTAAGAATGGAATGGAATGAAGAATGGAAAGGAATGGAAAGGAGAAAAGAATGTAATGGAATAGAATGGACAATGGAAAAGTATGAAGAATGGAATGGAAGGGAAAAGAGGATGGAATGGACTGCAATGGAATGGAATGGAGAATGGAATGGAAGGTAGAATGGAATGTACTGGAGAATAGAATGGAATCGAATGGAATGGAATGGAGAAAAAAATGGAATGTACTGGAATGGACAAATAAATGGAATGGAATGTAGAATGGAATGAAATGGAATGGAGAATGAAATGGAATGGAATGCAATGGAATGGAGAATGAAATGGAATGGTATGGAGTGGAAAATGGAATAGAATAGAATGGAATGAAGAATATAATGGAATGGACAATAAAATGGAATGGAATGGAGAATGGAATGCTATGGAAAGAAATAGAGAATGGAATGCAATGGAGAAAGGAATATAATGGAATAGATCGGAGAGTGGAAAGGAATGAAATGGAAGGGAAAAGAGAATAGAATGGAATGCAATAGAATGGAATGGAGAATGGAATGCAATGTAAAATGGAATGTACTGGAGAATGGAATGGAATCGAATGGAATGGAATGGAGAATGGAATGGAATGGACTGGAATGGACAATGGAATGGAATGTGGAATGGAATGGAATGTAGAATGGAATTGAATGCAATGGAATGGAATGGAATGGAGTGGAGAATGAAATGGAATGGAGAATATAATGGAATGGAATGGACAATGGAATGGAACGGAATAGAGAATGGAATGGAATGGCATGGAGAATGGAATGGAAAACGGAGAATCGAATGGAAGAGAAAGGAGAAAGAAGAACAAAATGGAATGGAATGGAGAATAAAGAATGGAATGGTATGGAATGGAGAATGGAGAATGTAATGGAATGGAAAGAAGAAAGGAGAATGGAGAATGGAATGGAGAATGGAATGGGATCGAATGGAGAATGGAATGTAATTGAATGGAAAATGGAGAATGGAATGGACAATCGAGAATGGAATGGAAAGAAATGGAGAACGAAATGGAAAGAAATGTAGAATGGAGAATCAATGGATTGAAAGGAAATCGAGAATGGAACGGAATGAAATGTTGAACGAAGAATAGAATGTAATGCAATGGAGAAGGGAGAATGGAATAGAATGGAGCATGGAGAATGGAACAGAATGGAACGGAGAATGGAAAATGGAATGGAATGCAATGCAATGCAATGGAGAATGGATAATGGAATGGAATGGAATAGAGTAAAATGGAATGGAATGGAGTATAGAATGGAACAAAGATGGGAATGGAATAAAGAATGGAATGCCATAGAATAGAAGAGAGAATGGAATGAAATGGAATGGAAAATGGAATGGAATGGAAGAGAATGGAATGGAATGCAATGTAGAATGGAATGGAATGAAATGCAATGGAATGAGAAATGGAGAATGGAATGCAATGCAGAATGCAGAATGGAATGGAATGAAAGGAAATCCAATGGATAATGGGATAAATTGGAATAGATAATGGAATGGAATGCAATGGAATAGAATGCAATGGAGAGTGGAATGGAACGTAATTGAATGAAATAGAATGGAGAATGGAACAGAACACAATGGAACAGAGAATAAAATGGAATGGAATGGAGAAAAAAATGGAATGGAATTGAGAATGGAATCAATGGAATATTGAATGGAATGGAGAATGGAAATGAAAAAAATGGAATGGAATGTAGAATGGAATGGAAAGGAATGGAATACGGAATGTAATTAAATGGAATGGAGAAGGGAATGGAATGGAAAAGAATGGAATAAAGAATGGAATGAAATGGATTGGAATGGAATGCAGAATGAAACGGAATGAAATGGAGAATGGAAGGGAATGGCAGAAAATATAAAATGGAATGGAATTGAATAGAATGGAATGGAATGGCGAATGGAATGAAATGGAGATTGGAATGGAATGGAATAGAATGGAGAAAGGAATGCAATGGAGAATGGAACGGAATGGAATGAAATGAAAAATGGAATGTAATGGAGAATGAAATGGAATTGAATGGAAAAGAAAAAGGAATGAAATGGAGAATGGAGAGGGGTTTTGAATGTAAGAGACAATATAGAATCAAATGGAATATAATGGAGAATAGAGAATGGTATGTAATTGAGTGGAGAATGGAGAATGGAATTTAATGGAATGGACAATCGAGAATGGAATGGAATTCTTCATTCATCGAGAATGAAGAATTCAGAATAGAGAATGCAATAGATTGGAGTAGAGAATGGAGAGTCAATGGAATGGGATGGATTCAGGAATGAAATGTAATGAAATCGTGAAAGGAAAATGGGATGTAATAGAATGAAGAATGGAGAATGGAATGGAATGAAGAATGGAGAATGGAATGGAATGGAGAATTCAATGGAATGGAGAGAGAAATGGAGAATGGAGTGGAATGGAGAATCAAAAGAAGAATTTATTAAAGAATGGAATGGCATGGAGAATTGAATGCAGAATGGAATTTAATGGAATAGAATGGAATGGAATGGAAAGGAAAGGAGAATGGAAAGGAATGGAGAATGGAATGGAATGGAGAATGGAATGAAATGGAATGGAAAGGATTGGAATGGGATGGAATAGAATGGAGAATGGAATGGAATGAAGAACGAAATTCAATGGAATATAATGGAATGGAGAACGGAATTGAATGGAATGCAATCAAGAATGGAACAATATGAAATTGAATAGAGAACTGAATGTAATGCAATGGATAATTGAATGGAGAATGGAATGGAATGGAATGGGAATAAAATGAAATGGAGAAAAAAATGGATTGAAATGGAGTGAAATCAAGAAAGAAATGGAGTGAAGAATGGAATGGAAATAAATGGAATGGAAAAAAATGGAATGCAATGGAACGGAATGCAATACAATGGAATGGAATGGAGGATAGTATGGAATGGAATGGAGTGGAATGGAGTGGAGAATGGAATCTAATGGAATGGAATGGAGTGGAGAATGGAATGGAATTGAATGGAATGGAGAAGGGAATGGAATGGAGAGTAAAAATGGAGAACGGAATGCAATGGAGACTAGAATAAAGAATGGATTGGAATGGAGAATGGAATGTAGAATCGAATGGAATAGAGAATGGAATGGAGAAACGAATGGAAGGGAGAATGAAATGAAATGGAGAATTGAATGGAGAATGAAATGGAATTGGGAATAGAATGGAATGGAGAATAGAATGGAGAATCCAATTGAATGGAGAGGATAATGGAATGGGATGGAATAAATGGAGAATGGAATTGAGTAGAATGGAATGGAATGGAAATAAAAGAAATAGAGAATGGAATGGAATGGAATGGAATGGAATGGAGACTTGAATGCAGAATGCATTGGAATGATGAATAAAAAGTAGAATCAAATGGAATGGAGAATGGAATGGAATGGAGAATGGAATGGAGAATGTAATGGAACTGAAAATGAAATGCAATGGAGATTGGAATGGAGAATGAAATGGAATTGAGAATGCAATGGAGAATTGAATGGAATGGAGAATGGAATGGTATGGAATGGAATAAAGAATGGAATGGAATGGAGAATGGAATGGAATCGAGAATGGAATGTAATGAAATAGAATAGAGAATGGAAAGAAATAAAGAATGGAATGGAATGAAATGGAGAATGGAATGCACAATAGTATGGAATGGAAAATGGAATGAAATGGATAATGGAATAGAATGGAGAATGGAATGGAGAATGGAATGGAATGAAGAATGGAATGGAATTCAATAGAATGGAGTACAATGAAATGTAAGGGATAATGGAATGGAATGGAATGGTGAATGGAATGGAGAATGGAATGGAATGGAATGGAGAATTGAATTGAATAGAATGGAATGAAGTGGAAAATAGAATGGAAGGAATGGAAGAGAAAAAAGAATGGAGAACAAAATTTAATGAAATGGAGAATGGAATGAAGAATGGAGAATGGAATGGTATGAAATGGAGAATGCAGAATGGAATAGAATGGAAAGGAGAATGGAGAATGGATTCGAATGGAATGGAAAATGGAGAATGGAATGGAATCTATTGGAGAATTGAGAATGGAATGTAATTGAATGGAGAATGGAAAATGGAAGGTAATGGAATGGACAATTGAGAACTGAATAAAATGGAATGGAATGGAGAATGAAGAACGGAGAATGGAATGGAATGCAGAACGGAGAATCAATGAAATGGAATGGAATCGAGAATGAAATGGAATGGAATAGAATGAAATGGTGAATGGAGGATGAAACAGAATGGAATTGAGAATGAAAATGTAATGGAATAAAGAATAGAATGGAATGGAGAATGGAGAATGGAATGGAATATAACGAATAATGGAAAATGGAATGGAATGTAGAATGTAGAATGAAATGTAATGGAATGGAGAATGGAATGCAATGCAATAGAAAGGAGAATGGAATGGAATAGAAAATGGAATGGAATGGAAGTAAATGGAGAACCAAATGGAATGGGACGGAATGGAATAGAGAACGAAATGGAATGGAGAATGAAATTGAATGGAGAATGGAATGGAATGAAGAATGGAATGGAATGGAGAAAAGAATGGAATGGAATGGAGAATGGAATGGAATCGAATAAAGAATGGAATGGAATATAAATAATAAAGAATGGAATGGAATATAAATAATAAAGAATGGAATGGAAAAGAAGGTCTTATAGAATAGAATGGAATAGAGAATAGAAAAAAATGGAATGGAATGGAGAATGGAATAGAATGGAAGGATTTGAGAATGGAATGCAATGTAGTGTAATGTAATGTAATGAAGAATGGAATAAAATGGAATTGAGAATGGAATAGAAGGGAATGAAGAATGGAATGGAATAAAGAATGGAATGGAATGGAGAACGGAATCAAATGGATGGAAGATGGAATGGAGAATGGAATGGAATGGAAAGTGAATGGAATGGAATGGAAAATGGAATGGAATATAATGAAATAAAGAACAGTATGGAATGCAATGCAATGTAATGGAAAAAAGAATGGAATAGAATAAAGAATGAAATGGAGAATGGAATGGAGAATGAAGTGGAATGGAATAAAAAAGGAATGAAATGGAGAAGGGAATGAAATGGAATGGAGAATTGAATGGAATGGAGAATGAAATTGAATGGAGAATAGAATGGAATGGAGAATGGCATGAATTGAATGGAATGGAGAATGGAATGGAGTGGAATGGAGATTAAAATGGAATGGAATGAAATGAAGAATGGAACTGAATGAAGAATGAAATGGAAAAGAATTGATTGCAATGGAGAATGGAATGGAATTGAATGGCGAATGGAATGAAATGGAAGGGAATGGAGAATTGAATTGAGAATAGAATGGAATGGCATGGAATGGAAAGGAATGGAATTTGATGGAATAGCATGGAGAATGGAATGCAATCGAATATAATGAAATGGAGAATGGAATGTAATGGAATGGAATGGAATCGAAAATGGAATGGTATGGAATTGAATGGAGAATGGAATGGAATGCAATGGATAATTGAAAGGAGAATGGAATGGAATGGGAATGGAATGGAATGAAGAAGGGAATGGATTGAAATGGCATAAAATCTAGAATGAAATGGAATGAAGAATGGAATGAAAATAAATGGAATGGAATGGAAAATGGAATGCAAAGGAATAGAATGGAATGGAATGAAGAATATAATGGAATGGAATGGAAAATGGAATGGAATGCAATTAAATGCAGTGGTGAATGGAATCTAATGGAATGGAATGAAGAAGGGAATGGAATGGAATAAATGGAGAATGGAATGGAATAGAATGAATAATAAAATGGAATGGAGACTTGAATGGAGAATGGAATGCAATGGAGAATAGAATAAATAATGGATTAGAATGGAGAATGGAATGTAGAATCAAATGGAATGGAGAATGGAATAAAATGGAGAATTGAATGGAGAATGGAATGGAATGGAGAATGGAATGGAGACTCCAAATGAATGGAGAAGATAATGGAATGGGATGGAATAAATGGAGAATGGAATGGAATGGAATAAAATGGAATGGAATGGAAAGGAAATAAAAGGAATGGAGAAAGTTATGGAATGGAATGGAATGGATTATAGAATGGAATGAAGAACTGAATGTAGAATGGAATGCAATGGAGACTTGAATGGAGAATGCATTGGAATGGAGAATAAAATGTAGAATCAAATGGAATGGAGAAAGGAATAGAATGAAGAATGTAATGGAATTGTGAATGAAATGCAATGGAGATGGGAATGGAGGATCAAATGGAATAAAGAATGCAATGAAAAATGGAATGGAATGGAATAGAGAATGAAATGGAATGGAGAATGGAATGGTATGAAATGGAGAATAGAATGAAATGGAATAGAACTGAGAATGAAAAGAAATAGAGAATGGAATAGAATGATAAAGAGAATAGAATAGAATAGAATAGAATAGAATGGAGAATGCAATGGAATGGAGAATGGAATGTATTGGAGAATGGAATGCAATGGAATGGAGTGCAGTGAAATGTAATGGATAATGGAAGTGAATGGAATGGAAATTGGAATGGAATGCAATAAACAATTGAATTGAATTGAATTGAATGGAGCAGAGAATGGAATGGAATGGAATGAAATGGAGAACATATTGGAATAGAATGGAAAATGGAATGGAATAGAGGATGGAATGGGGAATGGAAGAAAAAATGGAAAAGAAAGGAGAATAGAGAACAAAATGGGATGAAATGGAGAATGGAATGGAGAATAGAGAATGGAATGGTACGGAATGGAGAATGGAGAATGGAATGGAATGGAATAGAGAATGGAGCATGGATTTGAATGGAAAGGAAAATGGAGAATGGAATGGAATCTAATGGAGAATTGAGAATGGAATGCAATTGAATGGAGAATGGGAAACAGAAGGTAATGGAATGGACAATATAGAATTGAATGGAGTGGAATGGAATGGAATGGAATTGAGAATGGAGAACAAAGAATGGAATGAAATGCAGAATGGAGAATCAATGGAATGGAATGAAATCAAGAGAATGGAATGGAATATAATGGAGAATGGAAAATAAAATGCAATGGAATGGAGAATGGAAAATGGAATTGAATGGATTGGAATGGAATGGAGATTATAATGGAATGGAGAATGGAATGCAATGCATTAGAAAGCAGAATGGAATGGAATGGAAAGGAATGGAGAATAGAATTGATTGGTATGGAATGGAATGGAATGGAATAAAGAATGAAATTGAATGGAGAATGGAATGGAATGGAGAATAGAATGAAATGCAGAATGGAATGTAATGGAAGGGAATGGAGAATGGAATGGGGAATAGAATGGAATAGAATGGAGAATGGAATGGAATGGAGAATGGAATAGAATGGAATAAAATGGAGAATGGAATGGAATATAAAAAAATGAAGAATGGAATGGAATGGACGGCACTACAGAATGGAATGGAATGGAGAATGGAATGGAATTGAATGGACAGGAATAGAATAGAGAATGGAATGGAATGGAATGAAAAATGGAAAAGAATAGAATGGATTTGAGAATGCAATGGAATGGAATGGAATGGAATGGAATGGAGAATGGAATGGAATGGAATGGTAAATGGAATAGAAATGAATGAAGAATGGAATGGAATAAAGAATGGAATGGGTTCTCATTGTTCAACACCCGCCTATGAGTGAGAATATACGGTGTTTGAATGAACAATGAGAACACATGGACACAGGGAGGGGAACACTGCACACTGGGGTCCGTTGGGGGGAAATGGGGGAGGGACGGGGGGTGGGGATGTAGGAAGAGATAGCATGGGGAGAAATGACAGATACAGGTGAGGGGACGGAAGACAGCAAACCACACTGCCATGTGTGTACCTATGCAACAATCTTACATGTTCTTCACATGTACCCCACAACCTAAAATGCAATAAAAAAATAAAATAAAATAAAATAAAATAAAAAAAGAATGGAATGGATGGAATGGAGAATGGAATGGAATGCATGGCATTATAGAATGGAATGGAATGGACTGGAATGGAATAGAGAATGGAAAGGAATGGAATGGAATGGATATGAGAATGGAATGCAATGTAATGGAATGTAATGGAGAATGGAATGGAATGGAATGGTGAATAGAATGGAAGGGAATGAAGCATGAAATGGAATAAAGAATGAAATGGAATGTAATGGAATGGAAAATGGAATGGAATGGAATGAAATGGAGAACTGTATGGATTGGAATGCAAGAATGGAATGAAAGGGAGAATGGAATGGAATGGAATAAAGAATGAAATAGAATGGAGAATGAAATGGAATGGAGAATGAAATGGAATGGAGAATGGAATGGAATGGAGAATGAAATTGAATGGAGAATGGAATGGAATGAAATAGAGGTTGGAATAAAATGGAATGAAATGAAGAATGTAATGGAATGGAGAAGGAAATGGAATAGAAGTGACTGGAATGGAATGGAATGGAATGGAGAATGGAATGGAACGGAAGTGAAAGGAGAATTGAATTGAAAATAGAATGGAATGTAATGGAATGGACTTGAGAATGGAATGGAATGGAATGGAATGAAAAGGAATGGGATGGGATGGAATAGAATGGAGAATGGAATGGAAAATGAAATGCAATGAAATATAATGGAATGGAGAATTGAATGGAATGGAATGCAATCGAGAACGGAACGGCATGGAATTGAATGGAGAATAGAATGTAATGCAATGGATAATTGAATGGAGAATGGAATGTAATAAAAATGGAAGGGAATGAAGAATGGAATGGATTGAAATGGAGTGGAATCGAGAATGAAATGGAATGAAGAATGGAATAAAAATAAATGGAATGGAATGGAAAATGGAATGCAATGGAATGGAATGGAATGAAGGATGGAATGGAATAGAATGGAATAGAGTGGAGTGGAGTGGAGAATGGAATCGAATGGAATCAAATGGACAAGGGAATGTAATGGAATAAATGGAGAATGGAATGGAATGGAATGGAATGGAATAGAATGGAGAAAGTAATGGAATGGAATGGCGAATGAAATGGAATAGAGACTTGAATGGAGAATGGAATGCAATGGAGACTAGAATAAAGAATGGATTGGAATGGAGAATGGAGTGTAGAATGGAATGGAGAATGGAATAAAATGGAGAATTGAATGAGGAATAAAATTGAATGGAGAATGGAATGGAATGAAGAATGGAAAGGAGAATTCAATTGAATGGAGAGGATAATGGAATGGGATTAGAAAAAATGGAGAATGGAATGGAGCAGAGTGGAATGGAATGGAATGGAAATAAAAGGAATGGAGAAAGTAATGGAGTGGAATGGAGAATAGAATAGAATGAAGAATTGAATGTAGAATGGAATTCAATGGAGACTTGAATGGAGAATGCATTGGAATGGAGAGTGAAATGTAGAATCAAATGGAATGGAGAATGGAATGGAATTGTTAATGAAATGCACATTCACAATTGCATTGGAATGAGATTGGAATGGAGAATCAAATGGAATAAAGAATGCAATGAAGAATGGAATGGAATGGAGAATGGAATGGTATGAAATGGAATGGAGAATGGAATGGTATGGAATGGAGAATGGAATGGAATAGAATGGAAAATGGAAAGAAATGGAGAACAGAATGGAATGATAAAGAGAATGAAATGGAATGTAATAGAATGGAATAGAATGAAGAACGGAATGAAATGGAGAATGGAATGTATTGGAGAGTGGAATGGAATGTAGAATAGAATGGAATGAAATGGAATGGAGTGCAATGGAATGTAATGGAGAATGGAATGGTGAATGTAATGAAGAATGGAATGGAATGGTGAATATAATGAAGAAGGGAATGGAATGGAATGGAAAATGGAATGGAATGGAATGGAATGAAGAAAGGAAAGGAATGGAATGGAGAACATAATGGAATGGAATGGAGAACATAATGGAATGGAATGGAGAACATAATTGAATGGAATGGAGAACATAATGGAATGGAATGGAGAGCGAAACAGAATGGGATGGAGAATGGAATGGGGAATGGGAAAAGGTATGGAAGGGAATGGAGAATGGAGAACAAAATGGAATGGAATGGAGAATGGAGAATGGAACGGTACAGAATGGAGAATGGAGAATGGAATGGAATGGAATGAAGAATGGAGCATGGATTCGAATGGAATGGAAAACGGAGAACGGAATGGAATCTAATGGAGAATTGAGAATGGAATGTAATTGAATGGAGAATGGAAAATGGAAGGTAGTGGAATGGACAATCGAGAATGGAATGCAATGAAATGGAATGGAATGGAGATTGGAGAACGAAGAATGGAATGGAATGCAGAATGGACAATCAATGGAATGGAATGAAATCGAGAATGGAATGGAATGAAATGGTGAATGGAAAATGGAAAGTAATGGAATGGAGCATGGAGAATGTAATGGAATGAAGAATGGAGAATGGAATGGAGAATGGAGAATGGAATGGAATATATTGGAGAATGGAAAACGGAATGGAGAATGGAATGGAATGGAGATTAGAATGGAATGCAATGCAGTAGAAAGGAGAATGGAATGGAATAGAAAATGGAATTGAATGGAAGAAAATGGAGAATGGAATGGAATGGAATGAACAATGGAATGAAATGGAGAATGAAATTGAATGGAGAATGGAATGGAATGAAGAATGGAATGAAGTGGAATGGAGATTTGAATGGAATTGAGAATGAAATGAAATAGAATTGACTTGAATGGAAAATGGAATGGAATGGAGAATGGAATGAAATTGAAAGGAATGGAGAATGGAATTGAGAATAGAAAGAAATGTAATGGAGAATGGAATGGAATGGAATGGATTTGAGAATGGAAGGGAGAATGGAATAGAATGGAATAGAATGGAGAATGGAATTGAATGGAATGGAATGGAGTGAAATGGAGAATGGAATGGAATTGAATGAAATGAATAATGGAATGGAATGTAGAATGAAATGCATTAGAATGGGTGGTAATGAAGAATGGAATGGAATAGAGAATGGAATGGAAGACAATCGAATGCAGAATGGAATAGAATGGAAGGGAATGGAGAACAGAATAGAGAATAGAATGGAATGGAATGGAGAATGGAATGGAGTGGAGAATGTAATAGAATAGAATAGAATGGAGATTGGAATGGAATATAACGAAATGGAGAATGGAATGGAATGGAATTGAAGATGGAATGGAATGGAATGAAATGGAGACTGGTATGAAATGGAATGCAATGTAATGGAAAGGAGAGTGGAATGTAATGGAGAATGTAATGGACAATTGAATGGAATGGAATGGAATGCAGAATGAAATGGAATGGAGAATGGAATGGCATGGAGAATGGAATGAAATGGAAAATGAGATTGAATGGAGAATGGAATGGAATGGAATGGAGAATGGAATGAAATGGAATGGAATGGAGAATGGAATGGAGTGGAATGGAGATTGGAATGGAATGGAATGAAATGAAGAATGGAATAGAATGGAGAATAAAATACAATAGAATTGATTGGAATGGAGAATGGAATGGAATGGAATGCAATGCAATGCAATGGAGAATGGAATGGAGAATTGAATTGAAAATAGAATGGAATGTAATGGAGGATGGAATGAAATGGAATGGAGTCGATTTGAGAATGGAATGGACAATGGAATGGAATGGAATAGAATGGAGAATGGAATAGAATGGAGATTGGAATGGAATGTAACGGAATGGAGAATGGGATGAAATGGAAGGCATTATAGAATGGAATGGAATGGAGAATAGATTGTAATTGTAATGTAATGGAGAATTGAATGGAATAGAAGGGAATGGGGAATGGAAGGGAATGGAATGGAATGAAGAATGTAATAGAATGGAATGGACTGGAGAATGGAAAGCAATGTAATGGAATGTAATGGAGAATGGAATGCAATATAATTTAATGTAATGAAGAATGGAATGGAAGGGAATAGATAATGGAATAGAAGGGAATGGAATGTCGAATGGAATGAAATAGAATGGAATGGAGAATGGAAAGGAATGGAATGGAATGGAATGGATTCGAGGATGGTATGTAATGGAATGCAATGGAATGGAAAGGAGAATTGAATGGAATTGAGAATGGAATTGAATAGAGAATGGAATTTTATGGAATGGAGAATAGAATGGAGTTAAATGGAATGGGGAATGGAATGGAGTTGAATGGAATGGAATGGAGTGGAGAATGGAATGGAATGGTATTGAGAATGGAATCGAGAATCGAATTGAATGTAATGGAGAATGAAATGGAATGCAGAATGGAATGGAATGGGGAATGGAATTGAATGTAATGGAGAATGAAATGGAATGCAGAATAGAATGGAATGTAATGGAGAATGGAATGGAATGCAATGCAATGGAATGGAATGCAGTGGAATGCAATGGAGTGCAATGAAATGCAATGTAATACAATATTGGTGTTTTACTTACTCTTTGTCTCTCCATTTTTCTTTCTTTTATGCTTACATATATAGATGTTTGATTATAAAAGCAAAAATAAAAGTGATGACAGAAGAGGTATTTTTCCCCTGTAATTAAAATAAAATATAAAGTGAAATTTCAGCCGGGTTAAACTGTCTAACTTTGGAAATAATGTTTCGACTTTTCTATATCTTTTTTTTTACAAGAAATTTACCATTAACTGTCAGTTTTCATGTACCTTGTCAAAATGTGAGGAAATTGAGATGATAGCACCCCTTAACTGAGTTAAATTATGAGAGTCAGTTCCTAGCTCCCTTGGTAGTATTTAGAAAAGCTCCTTGATGCTTTATAGCACCTTTTGACAAAATAATCCCTTTCATCATTAAAAAAATTGTGTAATATAACAGAGAAAATGGCATAAAATCGAAATATATGGCTTAACAGCTTACTGCAAAACAAACACTGTGTAAATACGCCACAGGTCAAAAAATAGAAAATTGCCAGAAACTTCCTGTGTACTCCTTTCAGATAATAATCTACTGTTTCCTCAACCCCAAACGCATGCACAAAAGTCAACACTATCCTGCATTTTTCAGTATTTAAAAATTCCTTCTCTTCATACTTTTGCCATCTGTATATTGTTTTCCTTTTTATAAAAATAGATTTATCTTTTAGTTTTGCCTGTTTTTGAATTTTATTTTAGATTTGTACTTGTGTATTTTTTCTTTATTTTTACGTTCAACATTAAAACTCATCAAATTCACCTATATAATTATGTTTAGCTAGTGGTGTACTGAAGCTGGTGCATACCAGTTTGTGAGAGTTGACTCTATATATCTTTTCTCAGCCTCACGTTTATATTGGTAGCTTTAATTTGGCCACAGTAGGGGCATTTATACCATGAAAGTGGTCACATGTAACAAATCAAAAGCCAAAATAGACAAATGGGACTTAATCAAACTCCACAGCTTCTGCACGGCAAAAGAAACAATCAGTAGAGTGAATCGGCAACCAACAGAAAGGGAAAAAATTTTTGCAGTCTACACATCGGACAAAGGGCTGATATCCAGAATTTACAAAGAACTAAAACAGATTTACAAGAAAAAAATGATCAAGCCCATTCAAAAGTGTGTGAAGGATATGAACAGACACTTTACAAAAGAAGACATACATGAGGCCAACAAATATGAAAAAATGCTCATCATCACTGGTCATCAGAGAAATGCAAATCAAAACTACATTGAGATACCATCTCATGCCAGTTAGAATGGCAATCATTAAAAAATCTGAAGAAAATAGATGCTGAAGAGGAGGTGGAGAAATAGGAACACTTTTACACTGTTGGTGAGAGTGTAAATTAGTTCAACCATTGTGGAAGACAGTGTGGCAATTCCTCAAGGACCTAGAAATAGAAATTCCATTTGACCCAGCAATCCCACTACTGGGTATATATCCAAAGGACTATAAATCGTTCTACTATAAGGACACATGCACACGTATATTTTATTGCAGGACTCTTCACAATAGCAAAGACCTGGAACCAAATGCCCATCGATGATAGACTGGACAGGGAAAATGTGGCACATATATACTATGGAATATTATGCAGCTATCAAAAAGAGTTCATGTCCTTTGTAGGGACATGGATGAACCTGGAAATCATCATTCTCAGCAAACTGACACAAGAGCAGAAAATCAAACACCACATGTTCTCACTCATAGGCGGGTGTTGAACAATGAAAACACATGGACACGAGGGGAGCACTACACACTGGGGTCTGTTGGGGAGAAATGGGGGAGTGACAGTGGGCGGTGGGGAGTTGGGGAGAGATAGCATGGGGAGAAATGCCAGATATAGGTGAAGGGGAGGAAGGCAGCAAATCACACTGCCATGTGTGTACCTAGGCAACAGTCTTGCATGTTCTTCACATGTACCCCCAAACCTAAAATGCAATAAAAAAGAAACATACCAAGAAAAAAAATCATTGTTTTCTTTCCAAAAGCCAGTCATTAAACATTAGCCAGAACACCAGTGTATTTAACTATAGTTAAACCATTTCAATTGTTGTACATTCTTTCATTATATAAATATATCAGAGTTTATCAATTCTTTTGTTGAGGGAAAACAGAGTCATTTCCAGTTAGTCCACTTAATAACTATCTTGTATATGTACCCTGATGTTCATAAGCATATAAATACGTAGGGTATATTTCATGAAGTGAAATTGTTGGATCACACTTCAGGCTCACCTCTCTGATCTCTATTCTCCTTGATCTTGGCTCAGTAACTCCTTTCTATCGTGTTAGTACTTTTAAGCTTCTCAGATGATGTTTCTTCCTTGCTTATTTGTTTGTTAACTTGCTTATATTTTGTCCAGTTGTTTTCTTTGGATTGGTTTTTAATGTTTTTCTGTGAGAAGGTTTGTATAATTTATCAAAACTTATATTATCAAAAGCTTATCACTGTTGTCCTATAGCCCAATAGCACCTTGGAGCAATTCCTGTTTTCATTGCCTCTTCAATTGCAACATTATACAAATAGCTGAAGTGCTGACATAGGGCTTTTTCACAGACAACTATCAATGGATACATAAAATCATCCACCCTGAGAAAAAAATGATGTCAGCAAAGAATAAATACCCTACAGTTTAGAATAGAACAGGATCTCTATACACTACACATTTCTTGACTCACAGCACAATATTCTGCTCACAGGGAGCATCAGTTGTCAAAGTGGGTTCTGATTTATTCTATTGTACTGTGGCCATAAGAATGTTCTGGGGCAAGACTTTAGTGAGTGTAAATGGTTCCTTTCTTCTATTTTTGTTCAAGTTTCATTTGTGCTTGAGGGAGTTGTGGAGGTTAGTGAATACAAAAGAGTGAAGGCAGGTTGAAAAGTGCCCCACTCCATCACTTTACCTAAAAGTACATTCCATTCTGTTCCTGATAACTAGTGTACTAAGCGCTATCTAAAGAGTCTCCATTTGACTTCCTTGTATCCTAGACCTCTTCTGATCCCCCATATACAAAATTTAACAATCTTAAGTACTGTTTTCTCAGAGTTCTGCTTTCTGCATGCTGAAAAATGTCTAATACCTTTTACTGTATTTCTCTTTGCAAGACATGAATATTTTAGTGATTATTCTGTATTTTAACTTCAATGATTACTCTATATCCTGAGAGACTACTAAGGAATATTTAATGGCAAACAGTGTATATGAAGGATTATGCTTATCATTTTATATAATCTGCTAAAAATGCCATGATAGTGCTAAAAATGTAGAAAGCTGTAAGTGAATATCTTTGCCACTGTAATAGAAGAAACAAGATAATGTACAAAATTGTAACTTTCTTTTAGCCAGTTGAAGGTCTCAAGGTAACAATGTAAAACGAATTCCAAAGAATGGCAAGCCCCACCAAGGAAAGTGGTATAAACAAACTGTTTTACCCTGGCAGGGCATAGGAAGAAGAGATGTTCTACATATATAAATGTGCGAAGGAAGCTAAAAGTTTAACAAGTTTCTGAAAACAAAATGTGAACTAGTGTGACAGTATAAAATACCTTAGAACCCCACTCCTTCCCATGGTTTTTCCATGGGTCTCTCCCAGGTACTCATGAGAAAGACTATGGGGCAAGAGACATAAGAGCACAGGTATAAAACACCACCCAATTCCTAGACCCTTCTTCCTATGAAGCAAAAGCCTTAAGCCTCTGGCAGAAAAAAAACAATCTTTTTTTCATGGTCCTGGGAAAGATATATTGCTTCTGGGGAAGGGTAGGGGAAAAAAAAAAACTGTCACTAGGATAAAGGCAGAAACCCTTCCAGTGGTCCAGACAGATTCATTGCTTTGGAGAGAGGGGTAGAAGCAAAAGCCACAAGAGAAAATAGTTAAAAATCTTCCTCTCCCTAGTCACAAGCAAAAGTAAACTGCCATTGTAAGGGATGCAGGAAACATGTCATAACTAAACCATTATCCTGAACCAAATGACAAGGAATAGCAATCTACCATGTGGATAAGGAACAAAAAACCTTCTTACTACAGTTTCCTCCCTAAAATAACACTACTATTCAAAGAAGACTAAAACTGAAAGCTTCTTCACCCCAAGATCCTCTTCAGATACAAGAAACAATTTTGTTGCCATAGGGGTAGGAAAAACAGGAATGGTCAGAAATTTCTACTCCATATTCTCAGGCATACGTAGCCAAAGACTGAACCTGGATGAGGAGAACTAAGAATTTCCCCATTTCCTGCTCCCAATATGAGCCCTACACCAAGTAACAAGCAGCAAGTACTTTGCTCTGGAGGAGAGGCAAGAGCATAGACCGAGATCCATTTAATAAAAGGTGTGCAGGGTCTGTTGAAAGCTGAGGGTGAAACAGGCAAGCATGGGCAAAATCCCTTAGTGCCCAAGAACCCATATGAAGAAAAAAGTAACACAGCTTACCATTGGAGGAATTTTAAGTCTATAGTACACTGAAGATGAGTAAAATTAACAAATAAGATGTAATCCCAGCTAAACTACTAACTAGATTGACTTAGACTACTACATACTAATAGCCTGATGGAAGAAAGATGTGACCATTTCTAGGTATAAGTATCACTTATGACACTCTCTATACAATGTCTAGGATTCAAACAAAAATAAAGTGTATACGGTTGGACCTTTGCATCTGTGAGCTGTGTATGCATAAATTTACCCAATCACAGATTGCAAATATTTAAACAATCCAATAAATACAACAAAATAACAGATATCTACACAATGAACAAGTAAGTATATTAGTCCATTCTCACATTGCTATAAGGAAATACCTGAGACTGGGTAATTTATAAATAAAAAGGTTTACTTGACTCATGGTTCTGGAGGCTTTGAAGGAAGCATGGTGGCATCTGCTTCTGTGGAGGCCTCAGGGAGATTTTACTCATGGCAGAAGGCAAAGCAGGAGCAGGAATCTTACATGGCAGGAGCAGGACCAAAGTGGTGGCTGGGGCAGGGGAGGAGGGGATGCCACACACTTTTAAACAATCAGCTCTCACTAGAACACACTCACTATCATGTCACAGTACCAAGGAGAAAATCCACCCCCATGATCCCGTCACCTCCCACCAAGCCCCACCTACAGCATTGAGGATTACAGTTTGACGAGATTTGGGCAGGGACACAGATTCAAACTGTATCAGAAAGCAAAAGTGACTCAAGGTCAGAAAATAAAATAAACAGAAACAGAATCTGAGATAATCCCAATATTAGAACAATGAAATAAGATGTTTGAAATAACTGTAATTATTCTAAAATAAAAAGTAAATTATTTAGTGCAAAAAGTAGAAAACGTGCATGAATGTATGGAGATTTTGAGAGATGGAAACTATAAGAAAGAATTAAATGAAATTTCAAAAGTTAAAAAAATTAGCAATAAAGAATTTATTGAATGCATTTATTAGCAAACTGAACAGAATTGAGGCTAAATTAGTACTTAAATATAGGCTAATAGGAATGATCTAAACAGAAATACAAGGAGATAAAAAGAGTACAGAAACAGAACATCCAAGAAATGTGGGGAAATAGTAGAGAGCTAACACAAATAGATTTGGGGTTCCAGAGAGAAAATGGATCAGAAGAAGTTTATGAGAACATTGATTGACAATTTTCCAAAATTAATGAAAGGCAATAAATTATAGATCCAAGAATCACAGAAATGCTAAAGTACAGGATACCTCAAAATAAAATAAAATAAAATAATAAAGTGTATACAGTTGAACCTTTGTATCTGTGAGTTCTACATGCATAAATTTAACCAATCACAGATCAGAAATAGTCAAATAATCCAATAAAATAACAAAATAACAATAAAAATGAATACAGTATAACAACTAGCATTTACATTGTGATTTAAAGTATATGGGAAGATGTGTATATGTCATATGCAAATACTATGCCATTTTATATAAAAGACTTGAGCATCCACAGATTTTGGTATTCATAGGGGATCCTGGAACCAATCCCCCATGAATACCAAGGGACAACTGTATAAAAATGCCACTAGGCACAGCAAAATCAAATTAATGAAAGTAAAAAATAAAGAGAAAATCTTGAAGCCAACTAGAATAAAAGGAAATATTACATAAAGAATAACAAGTGAGAATTAGAGTAGATTTTATGTCATAAATTATGCAAATGGAAAACTTCTTTAAAGTATTGAATCAAAAATAAGCTATCAACTCAGACTTCTATATTGAGTAAAATTACTTTTCCTTAATGAAGGTGACAGACTTTTCAGAAAGTGACGAACAAGAAGGAAAAAATGTCTAAAGCCAACAGACGTTGTTGGAGTTCTATGGGGGAAAGGAATATGATAACATGCAGAAATTTCAATCTATCTAAAGAAATACTAATTGCTGGTAATGATAAAAATGAGAGTAATATAAAAACCCATCCCCCTTTTCTTAATTTTAAGGGTAATAAAGAAGAGTAAAAATGTATTATGGGATTTCTGTTAGAAATAACATATACTATCTGTAGAAGTAAAGTGTATAACAATAGCAGCACAAAGAAATAAAGGGAAAAGAACAAAAGTATATTCTTATAAGGGTCTTATACATGAAATATATAATATGATTTGAGAGTATAATGTAATAAATTCAATTTGTGCACTGTAAACTCTAAAGCAACTAAATAAAGTATAACTAATAAATCAATAGTGTAGGTATAACAGAAACAAAAATATTCAATTAATAAAAACATAGACACAGAAAAGAGGAATAAAGAACTAAGAAATTATGGAAGTAGTGAAAAAACAACTAGCAAGAGGAAAGATTATAATACAACCATAGAAAAAATTATATAAAATCAAAGCACTTCAAACATTCCATTTACAAGACAGAAATTTTTAGGTTGATCTTAAAAAAGTAAAATTCAACTCTATGCAACCTATCGGGATCCTACCTCAAATATAAATTCATAGAAACATTAAAAATAAAAGGATAGAAAGAGATGGGCTAGGCAAACACAAATCCAGAGAAAGCTGGATTCCTTGGAATAACAGTAGACAAAGTAGATTTCACAACAAAGTATATTACTAGTGATAAAGATATTATATGAAAGGATTAATTATTCAAGACATCATTACAATTTCCAGTGTATATGCAGTTGACATCAGAGCATCAAATACCTAAAGCAAAAGCTGACAAATGACATGAGAAATAAACACATCATAATCTTAGTTGGCGTTTTCAACACTTACCTCTCATTAACTGATAGAATGAGTAGACAAAAAAAAAAAAAAAAAAAAAAAAAAAAAAAAAAACACTGAGAGTATAGAGGACTTGAATAACACAATCATACCACTTGATCTAACTGACATTTATACAACACTTTACCCAACAACAACAAAATACACATTCTTCTTAAGAGTACGTGGGGCATTCACTAAGTTAGACTGTGTTTTGGGCCACAAAATAAATCCCAACAAATTTAAAATTATTTACAGCATCAAAAAAGTTCTGTTTCTAATATGGAATTAAACTAAAGAGCAATAAAAGTAATACAAAAAAATCCCAAAATATTTGGAAGTTAAACAACGCATGTATGAAATAAGACTTTTCAAGAAAAAATTAGTAAATATTTTGGATTCAAAAAATTTAAAACATGCCTAAAGCCATGTAAGTTCCCATTTTAAGAAACTAGAAAAGGAAGGGCAAATTAAGCCCAAAGCAAGCAGAAGGCAGAAGGAAGAAAATGATGAGTGGAAATTAATATAAGAGAAAACAGAAAAACAATAGAGAAATCAATGAGGGGATATCCTTATTACTTTAAACATAAAAATGAATCTGGTATATTCTACTGTCCAACAGCAAGTGAGATAAACTGCCTTATCAATGAAAAATTAGAATATAATCTAAATTTTTTTTCATTCAGGAAAAATTACATTTGTTGTGTAGTTCCATCAAAATTCTATTTCTACTATTTTTCTTTCATTTTTTCTTAAGCTATCATAAAGAATGTTAAGTTTTACTGATTATTTTCTCTCCAGTATTAAAATATTCATTTAATTTATAAGGCACTATATAAGGAAAGAATTTTACTTCTGTAGATTTATGTAGAAAATTTATTTTTAAAAATGTACAGTAGTTCTGCTTATGTGTTATTATAACTGTTTTCTTTAATGTCTCTAACATTTCCATAGGTTTAAGAAGATGATGTTCCTTCTAAATTTAAAGAATATATATACTTAAATAATTGACCAGAGAGTATTCTAGGGCACCATGAAATTTTTTCTAGAATCTAAAATTGCATAAGGAGAAGAGTTTAATTCAGGTAAGCAAGAGAAAAAAAAAAAAAAAAAAAAAAAAAAAAACAGATTACATTCTGTAAAAATGGTCATCTTTGTTCATATTAACTTGAAACACCCAAGTGTTAAATGTGCTTTATTTAGATTACATTGGCTCCTTTCAGGGTATCAGTGAGGGCTCAAAGAAAAAGAGTATTTTTTCTATTGTGCATGATGCATTCCTGAGTATAAAAATCCCAGCTATGCTATTATTGTCAGAAATAAATCTTGAGGCCTCTAGTGTTTCCACTGGGGCTGCAGGGCCATACTCCTAGGATAAAGGTTATTAAAAACTACCATGATGAATCAAATAACTATTTGAGAAGTGTGTGCAAAATACACAGTCACCTTTAAACTTTCTGTTTAGAAAGATATGGGAGTGCAGAAGAGCAATGTATCTGAACTTTCCAGAAAGTTAATAAAGAAAAAGTCCCAAGGTCCTTCATGAATATTAAAATGATCTTTCCTTTGATCATAAATGCATTCTGGAAAAGCTGGTAGAAGGTTATTATTATTGCTGTTAGGGTTTGAAAAGTAAATAAAATCCGAATTCAAGTATATTTGAGGAATCAGATAAATCCAGAAAAAAATAAAAATATATGATAAAAAGATAATTTCTTCATTATCTTTTATGTGACTCCAGGCCAAACAGGTTTATGCCATTATCCAAATACATGTCACTTACTTTTTTCCATGTCCGTACTCATGCTATGCCCCTTTATGACCTTACCAGAAACATTCTCCATCCCTTCCTGCTCATGTATCTATCACCCATATTTCTTGACTCTACTATGCCATTAAATAATGGCTGACCACTTTTTTACAATGATTTTTGCCCTTCTCTGATATCTTCTAACACTAGTTTAGAATATTCATTTACTCTAAACCACGTCTCTTATACTGTGTATCCAAAATTAAGTATTTATCTTGTAAATTAGATTATTGACTTCATTTTAGGAATTAAACATTATGTATTCGGTTTTCCAAGGCAGTATTTTTCAGACTGTGAATTGTACCCCATTAGTGAATTACAAAATCATCTTAGTGGCTCATGGCCAGCAATTTTTAATGTAATGACTCTACCACTGTGGTTATAAAACAGAATTTGAGAACACAGTAAAAATTTACCTCAGATCCTGCACACAAATATTTTCATAATTAACATTAAATAAACACCAGAAAGTCATCAAAATCCCAGTGTATATGGGTAGTTAGACAGCTAAATAGGTAGATAGGTGAACAGAAATTATTCTTAAAAAGAAGATTATTCCACAAACTACTGTTTTTCATAAAATTGTTTCATATAATTTTACTTAAACTACCACTTGGTTTATAAATTATGCTTAAACAATAGGGAATCTTGTCTTTTGTGATTGTGTTGGACCCCATCCAACTTAATATCATAATCAAAACCCTGAAAAATATTGTTTGGCTTATTTTCCTGTACAGAGTTGAATACTTAAAAAGGGTTTATAATTAAAAAATTCAAACATACACAAAAGTAGACAGAATGTCATAATAAATCCCTATACTCCCTTCAGCTAGATTAAATGGTTACCAAGATTTTTGCTTTTGGTAACCAAGACTTTTGCCATATTTGCTTTATCTAATAGTTTGTTTTTGCCTTCACTAAAGTAGTTTAAGACAAATCCCAGATATAATATCATTTTAAACTCTACATATTTCAGTATGTATTTTGTGTGTGTGTATGTATGTGTGGCAAGGTCTCGCTCTGACACCCAGACTACAGTGCAGTAACCTGGAACTCCTGAGCTCAATCAATCCTCTTGCCTCAGTAACTGGGCATGTGCCACCACAACTGGCTGATGTTTTAAAGAACTTCTGTAGAGATGGGTTCCATTAGGTTGCCCAGGCTGATCTCAAACTCCTGCCCTCAAGTGGTCCTCCTGCCCCTGCCTCCCAGTGTGCTGAGATTACAGGCCTGTGCCACTGCATGCAGTCTCAGCATGCATTTCCAAAAATTATGGATGTATTCTCAATCACAATTAGCATGATCACACCTACCAATATTAGCAATAATTCTTTGGTGTCCACTAGTACACATTCCATATCCAAACTTCTTAAATGGTCTCAAATTGCCCTTTTACATTAGTGTATTTGAAGCAGGATGGAAGCAATGTCCACACATTGCCATGGGTTATTTTCCTTAGATTTCTTTTAATATAAATTAGTCATTCCTTCCGTTCTCCTTCTTTGCTTCCCCATTTTTTTTCCTGCCCATTTTCTGGTTGCAGAAGTCAGGCCCAGTCTCCTGTAGAATGGTCTACATTATAAGTTCAGCAGATTACTCCTTGCTGTGCCACTTAACTTGTTCTTTTATATAACCTATATGTTTGGTAAATGGGACTTAGTACTAGAGGCTTGATTAGATCCAGCTCCAACATTGTTGGTAAAAAAAATTTTTGATAGGAGAGGCTATGCTTTTGATATTGCATAGCACCTCAGCAGGTTTACAGAGTAAATTGTCTTTACTGTTCATAATGCCACCATTAATCGGTGAATTTAGTTGCCAATAACCTACTCCTGCCATTGTCAGTCTTCTACTCAAACTTCATCTAATGGTTTCATCCATTAATAATAATGGAAGAATCAATTATACGGATTGAAAAGTGGTTATTTTCTAATTGGTTACTGTAAAAAAATGGTTCATAGAGGAAAGGTGATGTAAATGCTTATTTATTTATTTACCAATTTGGATAAAGAATGTATGCCCTTATTTCTTTCATTTTCATCCAATAGTCTTATTTTTCTCTTTTATTTATTTTTAAATACAATTAGACACATAATAATATATTCAGTATGTGTTATCATTTGTATTCATCATTCAATTTAATGTTCAAATTGTCCCATTTTGGCCAATGAAAATCCCTTTTGTTGACTCTGGTCTCTTCTTTTGTCTACCTTTTAGTCTTTGATAGCTTTTTTCCCTTCTGTCACAACAAGATGTTCATATGTTTTCTGACCCAAATCTGGTAATAGACTCGAGGGAACCCTAATTTATTTGGTGAGAAATGATATTTTGAGACCATAATCTGGGTGCTTAGTTGTGCTTAATATAGTGCTAACTATTATTTCTATTTCTTTTGAGTAGGCAGAGCTAAGACCTATGTATATTAAAAGAAAAAGTAATAATAATTTTATGTTAATAATTTCAATTCAAATTAAACATTCTTTTTATTTAAAATATTTGATTGTATACTTCAATATTTTTCTCATAATATTCCCAACACTATTCCCATAATTACTTATTTGTATTATTTAGAGTATTAAAAATAGATTTAAAATAATACAGATATCATTACTAACAATTTGGTTAATGAATTTAAGATTTCTTTGCAGCTCTTTTTTTTTTTTTTTTTTTTTTTGAGAATATATTCCACTAAAGATGTACAGTTGGGACTTCCACCAAGATGGCCAAATAGAAACAGCTCCAGTGCGCAGCTCCCAGTGAGAGAGATGCAGAAAGTGAGTGATCTCTGCATCTCCAAACAAGGTACCAGGTTCATTTCAATGGGACTGGTTGGACAGTGGGCATAGCCCAAAGAGGATAAACTGAGGCAGGGCAGGGCACTACTCCACCTGGGAAGTGCATTTGACTGGAGGATCAGGGGCTTCCCCTCTCCAGCACACTGGTCCAGATACTGCGCTTCTCCCAAAGCTTCTGTAACCCACAGACCAGGAGATCTTTGCCGGGCTGAAAAGTGCCCAAGTTACCTGAGCAGAGTTGAATAGCATTTCTGGCTGGTGCCATGGATTGTTGGCACAGATCTAGGCAGATGGATTGGCTGGGCAAAAGAGTCTGCAGGATGGAGCTACTGGCCCCCTGGAGAGAGGGGAATACTAAAAGCCGGGAGACAGGTGACAAGCTAGGTGGGGCCCTCTCCGCACAAAGCCCAGCAAGCTGAAACTCTTTTGTTTGAGGGTTTCACAGCCAGCACATCAGTTGGAGCTCGACCTGGACGGATCTAGCTCCATGGGGGGAAGGGCATCTGCCATTACAGAGGTGTGCCTAATCTCCCTGTTTAAACAAAAGACACTGGAAGCCCATGCAAGAGCTGGACTGAGTCTGTGGCAGTCCAGTAGTGCCTCTACAGGCAAGACAAGGGACAGACTGTATCATCAAGTGGCTCCCTGAAATCAAAGTGAAATAAATCCATAAAGATGGAAAGAAACCAGCGCAAAAAGGATGAAATCATCAAAGACCAGAATGCATTTCCTCCTCCAAGGGATCACAACTCCTCACCAGCAAGGGATCAAAACAGAATAGAGAATGAGTTTGATGAACTGACAGAAGCAGGCTTCAGAAGGTGGGTAATAACAAACTTCTATGGGTTAAAGGAACATGTTCCAACCCAATGCAAAGAAACTAAAAACCTTGAGAAAAGGTTTGATGAAATGCTAACTAAAATAACCAGCCTAGAGAAGAATGTAAACGACTTGATGGATCTGAAAAACACAGCACAAGAACGTCACAAAGCATACACAAGTTTTAATAGGCAAATCAATCAAGCAGAAGAAAGTTTATCAAAGATTGAAGATAAACTCAATGAAATAAAATGAGAAGACAAGAACAGAGAAAAAAGAGTCAAAAGAAATGAACAAAGCCTCCAAGAAATATGGAATTATGTGAAAAGATGTAATCTATGCTTGATTGGTGTACCTGAACATGATGGGGAGAATGAATCCAAGCTGGAAAACACTCTCCAGGATATTATCCAGGAAAACTTCTTCAACCTATCAAGGCAGACCACCATTCAAGTCCAGGAAATACAGAGACCACCACAAAGATATTCCTCAAGAACAGCAACCCCAAAGCACATAATCGTCAGATTCACCAGGGTTGAAATGAAGGAAAAAATGCTAAGGGCAGCCAGAGAGAAAGGTTGGGTTACCCACAAAGGGAAGCCCATCAGACTCACAGCAGATCTCTCAGCAGAACTCTCAGCAGAAACCCTACAAAGCCAGAAGAAGACAGGGGCAAATATTCAACATCCTTAAAGAAAAGAACTTTCAACCCAGAATCTCATATCCAGCCAAACTAAGCTTCCTAAGTGAAGGAGAAATAAAATCCTTTATGGACAAACAACTACTAAGAAACTTTGTCAGCACCAGATCTTACTTATAAGAGCTTCTAAAGGAAGCACTAAATGTGAAAAGGAATAACCGGTACCAGCCACTACAAAAATGTACCAAATGGTAAAGACCAACGATGCAATGAAGAAGCTGCATCAACTAACAGCCAAAAAAAAAAAAAAAAAAAAAAAAAAACAAAAAACAAAAACCCAGCCAGTAACAAAATGGCAGGATAAAATTCACACATAACAATATTAACATTAAATGTAAATAGCCTAAATGTCCCAATCAAAACACACATACTGGCAAATTGGATACAAGTCAAGACCCATCATTGTACTGCATTCAGGAGACCCATCTCATGTGCAAAGACTCACATAGACTCAAAAAAGGGATGGAAGAATATTTACCAAGCAAATGGAGAGCAAATAAAAAGCAGCGGTTGCAATACTAGCCTCTCATAAAATGTACTTTAAACCAACAAAGATAAAAAGAGACAAAGAAGGGCATTACATAATGGTAAAAGTATCAATCCAATGAGAAGAGCTAACTATCCTAAATATATATGCACCCAATACAGGAGCACCCAGATACATGAAGCAAGTTCTTAATGATCTACAAAGAGACTTAGACTCCCACGCAATAAAAGTGGGAGACTTTAACACTTCACTGTCAATATTAGACAGATCAAAGAGACAGAAAATCAACAAGAATATTCAGGACTTGAACTCAGATCTGGACCAAGCAGACCTAATAGACATCTACAGAACTCTCCACCCCAAATCTACAAAATATACATTCTTCCCAGCACCACATCACTCTTACTCTAAAATTGACCACATAATCGGAAGTAAATCGCCCCTCAGCAAATGCAAAAGAACGGAAATCATAACAATCTATCAGACCGCAGTGCAATCAACTTAGAGCTCAGGATTAAGAAACTCACTCAAAACTGCACAACTTAATGGAAACTGAACAACTTGTTCCTGAATGTCCACTGGATAAACAATGAAATGAAGGCAGAAATAAAGGCGTTCTTCAAAACCAGTAAGAACGAAGACACAGTGTACCAGAATCTCTGGGACACGTTTAAAGCAGTGTCTAGAGGGAAATCTATAGTAATAAATGCCCATGTGAGAAGTGAGGAAAGATCTAAAATCGACACTCTATCATCAAAATTGAAAGAGCTAGAGGAGCAACATCAAAAACACTCAAAAGCTAGCAGAAGACAAAAAAATAACTAATATTGCAGCAGAAATGAAGGAGATAGAGACACAAAAAAACCCTTCAAAAAATCAATAAAACCAAGAGCTGGTTTTTGGAAAAAATCAACAAAATAGTCTACTAGCCAGACTAATAAAAAAGAAACAGAGAAGAATTGAATAGATGCAATTAAAAAATGATAAAGGGGATATCACCACCGAAGCCACAGAAATGCAAACCACCATCAGAGATTACTACAAACAACTCTGTAAACATAAACCAGAAAATCTGGAAGAAATAGTTAATTCCTGGACACTTACACCCTCCCAAGACTAAACCAGGAAGAAGTTGAATCCCTTAATAGACAAATAACAAGATCTGAATTTGAGGCAGCAATTAACAGCCTACCAACCAAAAAAAGGTCCAGGTCCAGATGGGTTCACAGACTAATTCTACCAGATGTACAAAGAGAAGCTAGTACCACTCCTTCTGAAATTATTCCAAACAATACAAAAAGATAGAATCCTCCCTAACTTATTTTATGAGACCAATATCATCTCATACTAAAACCTGGAAGAGACTCAACCAAAAAAAGAAAACTTCAGGACAATATCTATGATGAACACTGATGCAAAAAATTCAATAAAATACTAGCAAACCAAATGCAACAGCACGTCAAAAAGCTTATCCATTATGATTTAGTAGGCTTCATCCCAGGGATGCAAGGCTGGTTCACCATATGCAAGTCTATAATTTCAATCCATCACATAAACACAACCAAAGACAAAAACCACATGATCATCTCAATAGATGCAGAGGCCTTTGACAAAATTCAACATCACATTATGCTAAAAGCTCTCAATAAACTAGGTATAAATGGAACTTATCTCAATATAATAAAAGCTATGTATGACAAACGCACAGCCCATATCATATTGAACAGGCAAAAACTGGAAGCATTCCCTTTGAAAACTGGCAATCGACAAAGATGCCCTCTCTCACCATTCCTATTCAATACAGTATTGAAAGTTCTAGCTAGAGCAATCAGACAAGAAAAAGAAATAAAGGGTATTCAGTTAGGAAAAGAGGAAGTCGAATTGCCTCTATTTGCAGGCAACATGATTGTATGTTTAGAAGACCCCATCATCTCAGACCAAAATCTTCTTAAGCTGATAAGCAACTTCAGCAAAGTCTCCAGATAAAAATCAATGTGCAGAAATCACAAGCATTCCTATATATCAATAACAGACAAACAGAGATCCAAATCATGAGCAAACTCCCATTCACAATTACTACAAAGAGAATAAAATGCCTAGGAATAGAACTAACCAAGGATGTAAAAGATCTCTTCAAGGAGAACTACAAACCACTGCTCAAGGAAATAAGAGAGGACACAAACAGATGGAAAAACATTCCATGCTCATGGTTACGAAGAATCAATATCATGAAAATGGCCATACTGATCAAAGTAATTTATAGATTAAACTCCATCCCCATCAGGCTACTATTGACTTTCTTCACAGAACTGGAAAAAAACCACTTTAAACTTCATATGCAACCAAAATAGAGCCTGCAAAGCCAAGACAATCCTAAAGAAAAAGAACAAAGCTGGAGGCATTATGCTACCTGACTACAGTAATCAAAACAGTATGGTACTGGTACCAAAACAGATATAGACCAACAGAACAGAACAGAGGCCTCAGGAGAAATGTCACACATCTACAACCATCTGATCTTTGACAAACCTGACAAAAACAAGCAATGGTGAAAAGAGTTCCTGTTTAATAAATGGTGTTGAGAAAACTGGCTAGCCATCTGCAGAAAGCTTAAAGTGGACTCTCCTTACACCCTACACTAAAATTAACTCCAGATGGATTAAAGATTTAAACACAAAACCTAACACCATAAAAATCCTAGAAGAAAACCTAGGTAAAACCGTTCAGGACAAGGACATAGGCATAGGCAAGGACTTCATGACCAAAACACCAAAAGCTTTTGCAACAAAAGACAAAGTAGACAATGGGATCAAATTAAGAGCTTCTGCACAGCAAAAGAAACTATCATTAGAGTGAACCAGCAACCAACAGAATGGGAAAAATTTTTGCAATCTACCCATCTGACAAAGGGCTAATATCCAGAATCTATAAAGAACTAAAACAGACTTACAAAAATAAAAATTAAAAAAGCAAACAAACCCATTCAAAACTGGGTGAACCACATGAACATACACTTTTTAAAAAGTTATTCATGAGCCAAGAAACATATGAAAAAATGTTAATCATCACTGGTCATCAGAGAAATGCAAATCAAAACCACACTGAGATATCATCTCACGCCAGTTAGAATGGCGATCATTAAAGAATCAGGAGACAACAGACGCTGGAGAGGATGTGGAGAGAAAGGAACACTTTTACACTGTTGATGGTAGTGTAAATTAGTTCAACCATTGTGGAAGACAGTGTGGTGATTCCTCAAGGATCCAGAAATAGAAATTCCATTTGACCCAGCAATCCCATTACTGGGTATATATCCAAAGGATTATAAATCATTCTATTATAAAGACACATGCACATGTATGTTCGTTGTGGCACTATTTGCAAAAGCAAAGACCTGGAACCAACCTAGATGCCCATCAATGATGCACTGGACAAAGAAAACATTTCACATATATACCATGGAATACTATATAGCCATAAAAAAGGATGAGTTCATGTTCTTTGTAGGGACATGGATGAATCTGGAAACCATCATTTTCAGCAAACTGACACAAGAACAGAAAACCAAATACCGCATGTTCTCGCTCACAGGCAGGTGTTAAACAATGAGGACACATGAGCACAGGGAGGGGAGCATCACACACTAGGGTCTGTTGGGGTGGGCTAAGGGAGGGACAGTGGGGGGTAGGGAGGTTGGGGAAGAATAACATGGGGAGAAATGCAAGATATAAGTGATGGAAGGATGGAGGCAGCAAACCACCTTGTCATGTATGTACCTATGCAACAATCCTGCATGATCTGCACATGTACCCCAGAACCTAAAGTACAATTAACAAAAAAAGATGTACAGTTAAAGTGGCAGGTTCTAAAGTTACTTAAAATAATTGTTTGCTTTTTGGTTATGTCACCAAGTTGTTATGTAATTAGGTTAATTTATTTTAAATTATTTAAAATATTTAGATAGTGCTTCTTTCCTTTTACATTCAATTTTATGTTTGAACATGTAAAACAACTATAGGGGTCCAAAGTCAAAACTATGTAATAAGGCATATTCAGAAATATGCCTTTTTAAGGGGGCATAATCAGATTTCCTTTTTGACATGAAGGCCTTAAGTCAAATGAGAATAAAGTGACATATTTAAAATACTCATTGAAAGAAGATATGAGCCAAGGATTTTATATCCAGCCAAACTGACTTTCAAGTATAAAGGCTACAGACATGTTTTGAGCATACAAGAATTCAGGGGATATTTTTCCCATGAACACTTTTTCAGAAACCTACTGGATCATGAATTTTGAAAATCCAAAATGACTAAAGAGACATTTGCATAAAGACTAGTTTTAAGCATCAAATATAAAATTTTCAGCAGAGTTGAATCCAAATAACAGATGTAGAAGAAAACATTACAGTAAAAAATGTTTATATGCTAGAAAAATGGACAAGAGGGAGAGTATATCAGAAGTAAAGTTTGCTGATTACTTCGTACATACTATATTATTTTCTTATTGCTGCTGTAATAATTTCCACAAATCAAAATAACACAAATTAATTTTCTTATAGTTATGGAAGTCAGAAGTCCAAAATGGTTCTGCAGGGTTACACTCCTTCAGGAGGCTGTAGGAGAGAATCTATTTCCTCGCCTTTTCCAGTTTCTGAAGTTTGCCTACCTTTCGTGGCTTGTAGCTTTCTGGATGCATCACTCTAACCTCTGTTTCTATTATTATATTGCTTTATCTGACTCTGATTCTCTTTCCTCTCACTTCTAAGGACTCTTATGATTACATTCGGTTCACCTGTATAATCCAGGATAATCATCTCATCTCATGGCCCTTAACTTTAATCACATATACAAAGTTCTTTTTGCCATGTAAGGTAATAATTTGGGTTAATTAGGACATGAACATCTTTAGGGGAGGTATTATTCTGCCAACCACAGGTAGTAATTGGGATTAAAAGCATAATGCTTCATATAAGACCATGGTTAAGGGGAAGGTAAGGGATAAGAAAATGCAATTAACACATTTCTATACTGTTCATAGCAGGGAAGCAGTAGAGAGCACCCAAAAAGGGGAAATGTGTATAGATCTTTGAGCAACATGGGTTTGAATGGTGCAGGTCTACTTACATCAGTGTTTTTTCAATCCAAACTCAGATACAAAATACAGTATTCCCTGGATGTGAGCTCCACATATAAAGAGAGATGACGTTTTATATATGCGGGTTCCAAAGGGCCAACTGCTGGACTTGGGTATGTGGGGATTTTGGTATACATTAAGAGGGTGTGTCCTGGAACAAATAACCTATGTATACCTATGGATGACTAATATATATGGTACTAGTATAAAAGTAACCATAAGTACAAAATTATAACCCTTTCTGAATATCAAATGATGTCACAAAAAGAGAGTACATTAAAACATACTTCCTATTAAAATATTCTATATATGATGAGTCTTCAAAGCATTCACAAAAAATTTGAAAAAACTACTCATGGGTTTCACAATTTTTTTTGCATACTAATGTGTTGTAACATGTCTGAGCAGGATCTGGTTTGAGGCACTAAAAGAATAAAACACCAGTTTGAAAAGAGCCCCTGTCAGTGCAACATAAATTGTGCTATAATTGAAGCAAGAACAAAAAAAATTATGATGAAGTTTGGTTGGAAGAATGGTGAAATCATTGATGCTTTATACAAATTTTGTGGGGATAAGGTACCAAAGAAATCAGTAGTTTACAAATGGGTAACTCATTTAAAAAAGGGATGATATGATATTGAAGATGACGTCGAAGCAAGAGACCGTCCACATCAACTTGTGAGAAAAAAATGTATCTTGTTTCTACACTAATTGAAGAGGATCAACAATTAACAGCACAAACAATAGTCAACATCATAGACATCTCAAGTGGTTCAGATTACACAATTATGACTAAAAAATTAAAGTTGAGCAAACTTTCCACTGGATGGGCATCCAAATTGTTGTGTTCAGATCAGCTACAGAAAAGGGGAGAGCTTTCAATGGAAATTTTAAACAAGTGGAATCAAGATCCTTAAGTATTTCTTCAAAGAATTGTAACAGGACATGAAACATGCCTTTGCCAGTATGATTCTGAAGACAAAGCACAATCAAAACAATGGATACCAAGAAGTGGCAGTGGTCTAGTTAAAGTAAAAGGGGACTGGTCAAGAGCAAGTTTATGGCAACAGTTTTTTTTTTTTTTTTTTTTTTCAATGCTCCAGGCAATTTGCTTATTGACTTTCTGGAGGGCCAAAAAAAGATAACCTCTGATTATTATGAGAGTGATTTGAGAAGGTTAGCCAAAACTTTAGCAGAAAAATCCTCAAGAGAGCTTCAACAGAGAGTCATTCTCTACAACAGTGTTCTCACTCATTTATCTCAGCAAACAAGGGCAATTTTGTGAGAATTTTCATGGAAAATCATTATGCATCCACCTTACAGTCATGATTTGGCTCCTTCTGACTTCTTTTTGTTTTCTAATCTTAAAAATTTCTTTAAAAGGAACCCATTTTCTTCAACTAATAATTTTAAAAGAAGACTGCATTGATATGGTTAAATTTCTAGGATCCTTAGTTTTTTAGGGATGGATTAAATGGCAGGTATGATTGCTTGCAACAGTGTCTTAAACATGATGGAACTCATATTGAATAATAAAGTTTATATTTCTTATTTTTTTATCTTTTAATTCAATTTTCCATGAACTTTTTGAAGTCTCCTTATATGTATACATGTATATGTACACTTACATATAAAAAAGCAATATGTATATGTGTTTGTATATATATATATATAAATGTATTTGTGTATATGTGAGGAAAAATAGATGACAGATACACACTAATAGACTTTTATATAACTCTCAAACTAAGTCAATAAAAATTCAGAAAGATCCAGGAAGCAATTAATAATGTATAGCTCATAGCAAACTCTTAACCTATAGAATAGAGAATATACTTTCTTCAACAATACATGAATCATCAATAAAAATTGACTAGCTCTCAAGGCCACAACAAAAGCTTCAACAAAATCCAGCAATAGAAATAGTACAAACAAGTATTCACTGATCACAATGCAATAAAACTAGAAATTAATAACAATAATTTTAAAAAGTTTTCCATCTGGAAATTACAAGACTAAAACCCCACTAAACAACTTTTGAATCAAAGGAAGAATGCAGAACAAAAATTGCAGAATTCTTGAAAATAACAATGAAAACATACTATCAGTATATATGGTTACAGCTAAAGCACTTACCAGAGGCAAATTTATAGCTTTAAATAATTATACAAATAAAACAAATATATATTTTCTTGATAACCACCTCAGCCAGAAATACGATTGCCTCAACCACAACTGCAGGAGATACACTGCTAGGGCAGGAACTTATTTAAAATTTTAATATTTTGTTCATCATAACATTTTTGCACTAATTTTGATTTTTAAAATTATTGTATCAAAATAGTTTTTATCTTGATTAATGTGTTTTTTCATGCTTTCTTAAATCTTGCACCCAAGGTGAGTGCCTCACCTATCTTTATGCTAGTCCCAGCATTAAGTCAGACCTCAGAAATCATCACTTCCCTTGAAAACATGGTCGGGCATGGACAGCACCCACCACTCTAAGTTTACTGAGTTCTCTTCAACTGTAGCAGAGAATCTGGTGAAACTTCTGCATTTACCTGAGCTGGGGAGGGGAGCAATGAAGTTTGATGGGAATAGCCATAGTCAAGAGTTCTTACAGACGCCCATGGGTCTTACCAGAACTTTAGCAGGTTTTCAAGCATAAATGCCCCTCAGACTATTATAAGACTTTGGTCAATTTCCAGAGAACTGAAATGGTGGTTTTGTCAATTTTGTACAGCACCATAGTTGTTATTTAGGAAGAAAATTATTCATATTCTCATGAGGCCATAACCAGAATTCTGGCCTAAGGCCAGCATTTTTTTTTTTTTTTTAATGTCAAAAACTAGAGGATTTTCAGGAGTAAAAGGAAGTAATAATCCAGGAAAATCAGTCAGGTCTGCAGGCTATTTTCAATATTTTTAAAGGCCTACCTGAAATAACATACTTATTTCAATAAAGATGTCCAGAATAATTAAAAAGTTACCTTACCTTGCTTCTGTTGTAATCACATGATTTCAGGGTAGAATGACAAACAGTGCTGTTCAGAAGCTGTGTCGGTATAGATGTTTGTGGTTAACTAAAAAAAAAAAGAAAAGTAAATGATGTCTTAATGAATGCAGTCTGTTTTCTAGACAGTCTTTCAAAATGTGAAGTCTGCTGGGGAAAGAAGTAGCAAATAAGTGGTGTTTAGTGGCTGAAAGACTGAATCACATACTTTAAAGAAAATTTACAGCAGCAATGTCTTTTTATCAGAGAGAATATGGAAAGCTGGAAACAAGGTAAACACACACTTCAAAGGCTTCCAGAGGAATGGTCCTGGGATTAGGAATTTTGATCTCTTTTAGTAAAAGAAATTAATAAACTGATTTAAAAAAATCTCAGTCGGCACTGTGGCTCACACCTGGAATCCCAGCACTTTGGGAGACTGAGGTGGGTGGATTGCATGAGCCCAGAAGTTGGAGACCAACCTGGCCAATATGGCAAAACCCCATCTCTACTAAAAATACAGAAGCTCTAAAGTAAAAGAAAAGGGCTCACTTTTCAAATCCTTCTCAGACATCAGGAACACAACAGATTTATACATTTTGAAATATTTTCTAGCGATGCTCGGGATAATTTTTCTTGTATCCCTTTCTGTTCCCTTGCATCTCATTCTGGTTTTTTTATTTGTTTATTCCATTCAAATTCTCTCAGATCTGAAAAGAAGTATTCATCTCCAACATTGCCAATGACATGAATCACAAACTTTTACAGCACTGAAATGAGATGTGATTGCTTTTAGTTTTTTGTTTGTTTGTTTGTTTGTTTGAGACAGAGGTTTTTTGCTCTGTTGCCCAGGCTGGAGTGCAGTGGCACAATCTCGGCTCACTGCAACCTCTGCCTCCTGAGTTCAAGCGATCCTCCTGCTTCAGCCTCCCGAGTAGCTAGGATTATAGGTGCATGCCACAATGGCCATCTAATTTTTTCTATTTTTAGTAGAGACAGGGTTTCGCCATGTTGGCCAGGCTGGTCTTGAACTCCTCACCTCAGGTGATCTTCCCACTTCGGCCTCCCAATGTGCTGGGATTACAGACATGAGCCACCCTGCCTGGCCTTGCCTTTAGTTTTGAAAACTCATGAGAAGAAACATGGAGAAGCACTCCCATGGGGTCAAAATAGCATCAGTTATAAAAATGGACACTTACTATAGTGAATTGTGCTGTGCCAATACTGAATGCCAGATCAAGAGTGCCAGAGGCTCCCAATTGTCCTTTTTTACATTTTTAATGTGTGTATATTTGTGGCATCTGGGTCCTTGAAAGCATGAACCTCAGGGCAGGTGCCCCTCTTGTCCAGTTCTGAAAATGGTACTTAGTGAATTTAGTCACTAAGTATGGAAAATTGCAGAGAGAGAGGGGAACCCCAAGAAAAAACTTTAAAAACGAAAAATTTTAATGGGTTTAAAGGTATTTTGGTTGTAGTTGGGAGATACATAGACACTGAAACCACCTCGGTTTAAAAATATCTAGATTTCAGCTCAAGATGGCTGACCAGAAGCAGCTAGTGGGGCACCTCTGTCATGGAGAAGACTCAGAATAGTGAGTAAATATAGCACTTCAACTAGATCATCTAAGTGAACATGCTGGAATTCATTGGAGAAGTGACAAGAATCACAGAAAGCAGAGGAGAGTGAAGCCAGGCAGCCTGCTGGGACCAGCACAGAGCCAGGAGAGTTTCTAATACAAGGAAGGGATGAGTGAGTGAGAAATCCCTGGGGTTTCACACTTCCAACATGGACCCTTACAATCCTAGCTATGAGAGAGCCCCCTGAACCCTCTCAGGCCTATATAATAACACAGGGACTGCCTGGAGACTGTGCAGAGGCACTGCTTGAGCTCACGTGGAATCCTACAGGCTTTTTATCCCTGAGCCGCGCAACATGATCTGCCCCCACTCCACCAAGAAGGGAGGCTAGGTACTTTTGCACACCTCGAAGACAGATACCACAGACACAGTATGGAGGAGAGGGCAGACTTAGCACCACACAACTCCCCATATCCACTGCTCCATGTTAAAGAGGGCCCACTCACTTGGGTGTCAAGTCCCCAGCACAGCAGCTCTGCCTCCCTGTGAGCACTATGGTTGCAGCCCAGCATTATTCTGAAAGTCCCCAGAAGCCAGTGATGTACCTTTCAGCTCCAACAGCAGTTGTCACCACCAATGCTGCCACTACCACTTTTCACAACCCTAGACCAGGGAGAGTGCATGGAGGGTGGATGTATTAATCCATTCTCACACTGCTGTGAAGAAATACCCAAGCCTGGATAATTTATAAAAGAAAGAGGTTTAACTGACTCACAGTTCCACAAGGCTGGGAGGCCTCTGGAAACACAATCATCATGAAGGGGCAAGCAAACATCCTTCTTTACATGGCAGCAGGAGAGAGGAGTGCTGAGTGAAGGGGGAAAAGCTCCTTATAAAATTGTCAGATCTCATGAGAGCTCACTCACGATCATGAGAACAGCATGGGGGAACCACCCCCATGATCTAATCATCTCCCATGAGGTCTTCCCCAACACATGGGGATTATAATAGGGATTACAATTCAAGATAAGATTTGGATGGAGACACAGAGCCAGACCATATCACCAGGTATCTTCACATGCCCCCAGGAGCAAAATCCACCATAGGTTCTGTGAAAGGAAGTGTGAATGGGCCATGCTGCTAGTAGATCCCACAGCTAATAGTCTCTACCGCCCCAGGTAAGTGGGGCCTGCCTTCCCCAGTGAAAGGCCTGCAGCACAGGTGCCCTTCTCCTACCTGACCATTTCAGCTGTGGTCTGGGGCTTTTCTGAGAGCCCAACTCCACAGGCCTATAATTTGTTCTGGGGTTCCCACCACCTGAGCACTCTGCTGCTGCCTGAGCATTCTTCCTGCCCCTGATTGAGAGTTGTGCTGGTGACCCAGGGACCAGCCCACTCCTCTCTATCATGGCCAGCATGTGAATTCTGTGGTTTTCAAGAACAAGTCTACAGGCCTATTCCTGTTTTAGTCTCCCTAAGACTCATACATGCCATTTAGTGGGCCATCTGGGGGCCTGGGGATCACAGGTTTGCCTAGCTCAGTCCACTACTGTTAGTATCTGACTACTCCCTCCATGTAACCCAAAGCAATCTACAGGTTCAGTGAAATTCCCATCATATCACCAACATCATTTTTCACAGAACAAGAACAACAACAACAAAAAAATCAAAATCAATACAAACCCCCAAAAAGAACCCAAATAGCCAAGTAAAGCCACATATCTACAACCACCTGATCTTTGACAAAGGTGACAAAAGTAAACACTATGGGAAAGGGCATCTTTTTCAATAAATAGTGCTGGAAAAACTTTCTAGCCATTTGTAGAAGAATGAAACTCAACCCCTATTTCTCACCAAATACAAACATTAACTAATAATGAATTAAAAATGTAAATTACAAAACATAACTTACAAAATTCTAGAAGAGAATCTAGCAAATACTATTCTGGACATCGGACTGGAAAAATTTATGACAGACTACAAAAGCAAATGCAACAAAAACAAAATATACAAATGAGAATTAATCTAAAAAGCTTCTTACAGCAAAAGAAATAATCAGAAGAGTAAACAGACAACCTACAGAATAGGATAAAATGTTTGAAACTTATGGTTCCAACAAAGGACTAATATCTAAAATCTATAAGAAATGCATTCAACAAGAAGTAAACAAACAATCTATTAATAGTAGACAAAGTAAGAAAACAGTCATCGTAGGGCTATGGGCCCCACAGGGTCTTGGGGTGTCTCTTATGCTGTGCTGAGGTGCAGGATCCGAGAAGTAAAGACACAGGACACTGAAGAACTGGAGAAGAGCAGCTGGGCTTGGAGGGGGCCACGCCACCTATGAGCGGAGACAGGCGAGGCCCTGAACATCCAGAAGCATCTGTATTTATTAGGTACAAGGAAGGGAGAAGGGTCGTGAGTGAGGTCATCATCTATAGGCTTAGTGATAGGTCATACATAATCATGTGAGTAACAAGTAAGGGGGCCACCTCATTATGTCACCTGGGCAGAGAGGTGGACCATGCGCAGTAGGGGGCTGTGCCAAGCACAGTAGTAGAGGGTCGTGTACAGAAAAGGGGTGCACCCACATTAGGTCACTGAAGCAAGGAGGTGGGCTTTGTACAAGTGCTGTGCGCAACACTTCTTATCTGGTGGCTGGAGACATCAAAGGCTTGTTATAGAAGATACTGTACGACAATGCAGTGGGAGCTGACAGATTTTTGCTCTACTCTGTGATATTTATGGAAGGATGATTTGAGCTAGCACAGAAGTGAGAAAAGGCTGACAGGGTGTACAGCCACTGTGACCCGGTCACATCAGAGGGGTTCTCCCTCGGTTATTTATGGGATCTCAGGCCTGAGGCCTTCTTTCCACAGGAACTGGATGCAAGGTACTATGACTCCTTTTTAGAAGGAGAGGCTCTTACTCCAAGCCTGCCATACAGCATAAGCCCTTTCAGGCAGGGACACCACTGCCTGGGCCTTTAGTTCTTGTCCTGGTCCAGCTGTTTCCCCATGTACTGCTTCCATTTTGTGACTGCTCTAGGCATTCCTCCTACTACAAACTACTATATGGTTATATAGAAGGATTATGTAAATCAGCACTAAATGTGTCGGCACAGCTCCGACTACAATAGCTATATGATTATATAGAAAGATTATATGGAACTAAGTATGCTAGATATAAGTACTAAGTATGATTATATAAGCCAGATATATGTAAGCAGTAAGTTATACTCCAGGCACTAATTCTATAAACTAATATATGATTATATATAAAGGATTATATAAAGGAAATAGCTGAGTAATAACACCATAAACTAAGATATTCTTCAGGCACTAATTGTGCCTGGGGTTTGCACAACTCTTCTTCCTCGGTGCCCAAGAGGGGGGTTACCCACAAGTCATGTCCTCTTAAAGGAAGACATACAAGTGGCCAACACACATATGAAAGAATGTCCAACATTACTAATCATCACAGAAATAAAAATTAAAAACACAATGAGATATCATCTTATACCAGTCAGGATGGCTACTATCGAAAATCAAGTTCTATATAACAAGCAGCTTACAACACAATGGCAGAATCAAATCTGTGCATATCAATATTAACCTTGAATTTAAACAGGTTAAACACCCCCATTTAAAAGGTACAAAGTGGCAAATTGAATAAAGAAGCAAGATCCAACTGCATACTGTCTTCCAGAGACCCATCTCACGTGCAAGGATATCTATAGGCTCAAAGTAAAAGCATGAAGAAAGAGCTATCAAGCAAATGGAAAACCAAAAAAGAGCATGAGTTGTTATTCTTATTTCAGAAAACAATGGACTTTAAACCAACAATGAAGAAATCACAGAGCCAGGCATGGTGGCTTGTGCCTATAATCCCAGCATTTTGGGAGGCTGGAGTGGGTGTATTACTTGAGTCCAGGAGTTTGAGACCAGCCTGGGCAATATGGCGAGACCTCTGTCTCTACAAAAAAATTAAAAAATTAGCATGGTGACACATACCTGTAGTCCAAGCTACTCAGGAGGCTGAAGTGCAAGAATTGCTTAAGCCCAGGAGGTTGAGGCTGCAATGAACTGTGATTGTACCACTTTGCTCCAGCTTGAATGACATAGCAAGACCCTGATTTTAAAATGAGACAAAAAAGTGCCTCATATAATAATAAAGGGATCAATTCAACAAGAAGACTTAACTATCCTGAAGAGATATGCACCCAACACTGGAGCACTCAGATATATAAAATGAGTTCTTAGAGACTTATGAAAATACTTAGATAACCACACAATAATAGTAGGAGACTTCAACACTCCACTTACAGTATTGGATGGATCACCAAGGCAGAATACTAACAAAGATATTCAGGACATAAACTTGGCACTTGACCAAATGGACTTAACAGATATCCACAGAACTCTACACTCAACAAAAATAGAATACACATTCTTCTCATCTGCACATGGTACATACTCTAAAATTGACCATATCCTCGACCATAAAGCAATTCTCAACAAATTCAAAAAAACTAAAATCATACCAGTCACGCTTTTGTACCACAGTGCAATTAAGATAGAAATCAATACAAATAAGGTCTCTCAAAATCATACAATTAAGTGGGAATTAAACAATCTGCTCCTGAATGACTTCTGGGTAAAGAAATAAAGACAGAAATTTAAAAGTTTTTCAAAATGAATAGAAAAAAAGATACAGCATACCAGAATCTCTGGAACACAGGTAAAGCAGTGTCAAGAGAGGAGTTTACAGTGCTAAATGATGACATCATAAAGTTAGAAAGATCTCAAATAAAAAAAAAAACTAATATCAAACCCAAAGGAACCAGAAAAATAAGAGCAAACAAAACAAAAAGCTAACAAGAAAAAAAAATGCAAATCACGGCTGAACTTAATGAAATGGAGATCAGAAAAAACAAAATATAAACAAACCCAAAAGTTGGTTCTCTGAAGCAATAAATAAGATAGACTACTAGCTACACTAATAAAGAAAAAAGGGTGAAGACCCAAATAAACAAAGCAGTAATGTCAAAAAGGACATTACAACTGACACAGAGAAATACAATAAACCCTCTGAGATTATTATGAACATCTCTGTGCACATCAACTAGAAAACCTACAAGAAACAGATAAATCCCTGGAAACATACAACCTCCCAAGATTGAACCAGGAAGAAATTAAAACCCTGAACAGACCAATAATCACTTCTGAAATTGAGTTGGTAGTTAAAAACCTAAAAACCAAAGCCCTGGACCACGTAGACTCACAGCTGAATTCTACCAGACATAAAAAGAGGAGCTGGTACCAATCCTACTAAAACTATTACAAAAAATTGAGGAAGAGGGATTCCTCTCAAACTTACTATATGAGACCAGCATCATTCTGATACCAAAATCTGGCAGAAACACAACATCCAAAAACAAAACTTTAGGCCAATATCCCTGATGAATCTTGGTCTAAAAATCCTCAGCAAAATACTAGCAAATCAAATCCAGCAGCACATCAAAAGTGAATGCACCATGATCAAATAGGCTTTATTAAGGTTTTATGCAAGTTTGGTTCAACATTCACAAATCAATACATGTAATTCATCACATAAACAAGTAAAGACAAAAGCACATGATCATCTTAATAGACACAGAAAAGGCTTCTGATAAAATTCAACATCCATTCATGTTAAAAACCATCAGCAAACAAGGCATTGGAGGTACAAACTTCAAAATAATGGGAGTCATGTATGTCAAATCATCGTACTGAATGGCCAAAAGCTAGAAGCATTCCTCTTGAGATCTGGAACAAGACAAGTATGCCTACTCTCAGCATTCCTATTCAACATAGTACTGGAAATAACAGCCAAAGTAATCAGGCCAGAGGGAGTAATAAAAGGCATCCAACTATGAAAAGAAGAAGTCAAACTTTCTCTTATTTTTAGATACTACAAAAAAAGTATCATGATACTAGAAAACCTCAATCTCTGTCCAAGTCTTCTAAATATGATAAACACCTTCAACAAAGTGTCAGTGTGCAAAAACGAATGTATAATAATAAGTAGCATTTCTATATCCCAATAACATCCAAACTGAGAACCAAGTAAAAATTGCAATCCCATTCACAATAGCCACAAAAAGAGTAAAATACTTAGGAATACAGACAACTAGGGAAGTGAGAGATTCCTATAATGAGAATTACAAAACACTGCTAAAATAAGTCAGAGATGATAGAAACAAATGGAAAAACATTCCATGCTCATGGATAGAAAGAATCAATCTTGTTAAAATGGCTGTATTGTCCAAAGTAATTTACAGATTCAATGCTGTACCTATCAAACAACCAACAACCCATTTCACAGAATTGGAACAAAAGGGATCTAAAATTTTTATGGTACTAAAAGAGAGCTGAATAGCCAAAGCAATCTTAAGCAAAAAGAACAAAGCTGGAGGTATCACACTACTCAACTTCATATCATACTACAGTAACTAAAATAGTATGGTCCTGGTATAAAAACAAACACATAGACAAACGGAACAGGTTAGAGAACCCAGAAATAAAGCTGCACACCTACAGCCATCTGATCTTTGACAAAGGCAACAAAAACAAGCAGTGGGGAATAGACTCTATATTCAATAAATGGTGGTGAGATAACTGACTAGCCATATGCGGAAAATTGAAGCTGGACCTGTACATTTCACCATATACAAAAACCAACTGAAAATGGGTTAAAGACTTAAATGTAAAATGTAAAACTATAACGACCTTAGAGAAAAGTCTAGGAAATACCATTCTGTGCACTGGATCAGGCAAAATCTTCATGACGAGGACTCCAAAAACAATTGAAAAACAAACAAGAATTTGAAAAATGGGATGACATAACTAAACAGCTTCTGCACAGCAACCCCCAAAAATTAACAGAGTAAACAGACAACCTATAGAATGGGATAAAATATTTGCAAACTATGCATGCAAAGGTTTAATATCCTGAATCTAAAAGGAACTCAAATCAACAAGCAAAAATTAAACAAGCCAATTAAAAAATGGGCAAAGGATATGAGCAGACACTTAACAAAAGAAGACATACACATGACTAGCATGCATATGTCAAAATGCTCAACATCACTAATTATTATGGAAATGCAAATCAAAACCACAATGAGATACAATCTCACACCAGTCAGAATGGCTATTATTAAAATGTCAAAAAAAGAAAAATAACAGATGCTGGCACATTTGCAAAGTAAAGGAAACACATACACTACTGCTGGGAAAGCAAATTTGTTCAGCCACTGTGGAAAGTCTGGAGATTTCTCAAAGAATTTAAAACGGAACTACCATTGGACCCAACAATTCCATTACTGGGTATATACCCAAAGGAATGTAAATTATTCTACCACAAAGACACATGCACATATATATTCATCTTGGCACTACTTATAATAGCCAAGACATGAAATCAACTTAGATGTCCATCAACAGTAAACTGGATTCAGAAAATGTGGTACATATATAACATGAAATGCTATGCAGCTATAAAAAAAATGAGATCATGGCCTTTGCAGCAACATGGATGGAACTGGAGGCCATAATCCTACATGAATTAATGGAGGAACAGAAAACCAAACATCACATGTTATCACCTACACATAGGAGCAAAATGTTGAATATGGATGGATATGAAGAAGAAAGCAATATACACTGGGGCCTCTTTGAGGGTGAAGGGTGGGAAAAGGGTAAGGATTTTAAAACTACCTATTGGGTATTATGCTGATTACCTGGGTGACAAAACTACCTTTACACAAAACCCCCACAACATGCAATTCACCCAGGTAAAAAACTTGCACATGGATTCCTTGAACCTGAAAGTTGGAAAGAAAAAAAAAATAGTCAAAAAAGAACAGATGTTGGCATGGATGTGGAGAAAGGGAAATGTTTATGCACTGTTGGTGGGAATGTAAATTAGTTCAACTTGTATCAAAACAGTATGGAGTTTCCTCAGAGAACTAAAAACAGAACTACCATTGAACCTAGCAGCCCCACTACTGGGTATATACTGAAAAAATAATAATTTTTTTTTTCAAAAAGATATCTATACTCACATCTTTTTTGTTTTATGGGTTCTTTTTTTATTTTATTTTTTTTTTTTTGGAGACAGAGTCTTGCTCTATCATTCAGGCTGGAGTGCAGTATTGTGATCCTGGCTAACTGAAACCTCTGTTTCCTGCGTTCAAGCAATTCTCTTGCCTCAGCCTCTTGAGTAGCTGGGATTACAGGCATGTGCCACCATGCTTGGCTAAGTTTTTGATTTTTAGTAGAGATAAGATTTCACCATGTTGGCCAGGTTGGTCTTGAACTCCTGACCTCAAGTGATCTGCCTACCTCAGCCTCACAAAGTTCTGGGATTACAGGCATGAGCCACAACACCCAGCCTATACTCATCTCTTTATTATAGCACTATTCACAGCAGAAAAGTTGTGGAATCAACCCAAGTGTCCATCAACGGTGAATTTGAATTTTTTTTTAAAGTGGGTATATATACACCATGAAATATTAAGCAGCCATAGAAAAGAATGAAATTTTGTTCTTTGTAGCAACATGGGTGGAGCTGGAGACCATTATCCTAATTGATATAACTCAGAAACAGATTACCAAATATCACATGTTCTCACTCATAAGTGGGAACTAAACAATGGGTACACATGGACATAAAGATGGAAATAATAGACACAGGGGACTCCAAAATTAGAAATGTTGGGATAAGGGTGAGCGTTAAAAAATTACCCATTGGGTACAATGTTCACTACTTGGGTAAGGAGTACACTAGAAGCCCAATCTCCGCCATTATTCAATATACCTATGTAACAAACCTGCATTTATACCCACTGAATGTAAAATAATACAAAATTTAGAAAAATTAATGTATAGATAATTTTATATTGCTCATTAATGATTGCACATACCCTTTTGCAAATTGCTTTTTTCTCTCTAGTAATTTTATATGTTTTTCAGGTTGGTGCATATGGATTAGGCCAAGTACACCGATTGTATTGATGTATTATAGTCGATGGTATAAATATACTATAAATTATTCATTACTTCCTTAGTTGATTAACATTTATGCTGTTTTCAATTTTTCACTATAAAAATAAATCCTGACATAAATATTTTTATGTGTCTCCTTGTGCTAACATGTGAGTTTCTCTAAGATATAACCCCAAAAGAATGTTTAGGTAAAGGCTATTTGCCACCAGCATATGAGAGTCTTCATTTTCCTGCATCCTAGTCCAAGCTAGGTAATGTCAAACTAATGATAGATATAAAACCATATCTTATTATTTAAATTAGTATTTCCCTGATTACATGTGAGGGTGGTTATTTTTTCATATGTTAATTGATCTTTCAGAGTTCTCTTTCTGTGAAATGCTTATTTAAATTCTTAATTTTAGATATTTTATGTTTTTATGACAATGGAGCTTTAATTAGTTGTTCACATCTTCTCCTAATCCTTAGAGTACTTCCTTTTTCTAATTTTTATATTTAAAAAATTGACAATATATTAACTTGGTTTAGGGTCATATAAAAATGAGAAATCTCATTCCTATTCCAGCCTCATTAACTCTACTTCCATGCAAACCCTTCATTGATAATCATTTTTCCATTGGACCTTTTGGTGTTTGTTTATTCTTTATTAAAGAATAAAATAAAGAGACATGCACTCACCAGTCAACTAAAGAAATACACCATTACCACAACTGAAGAAGTTCCATCTTTGTTCTTCCTAGGTTAACTGCATCTCCCTTCCCATCGCTAGAGATAACCACTATTATTAATTAGCTTTTCTTTATAGCTTACCTTCATTTATGTCTTTATTCTACCTTCAAATTTCATTGATAGTTTGTATGACTATGGGATTCCAGGTTGGAAATCTTTCTCCTTTACTACTTTGAAAATATTAGTTCATTTTATTCTAGCTTTAAGTCTTACTAATGAAACACCTGAAACCATGTGGACTCATGGTTCTTCAGTGCCATATGATTTTCCCCTCATTTCTGGAATCCATATATAGGCATATTTTCACCTATTTTGCTGGGCACTTTGTGGGTTCTTTAAATATGAAAACTCATTTCCTTCTATTTTGGTAAATTTTGTTGAGTTATTTTATTTTATTTCCTCCCTTCCATTTTCTCTCTACTGTCTTTCCATAACTCTTAGTATTCTGCTTATAAAATTCCTGGACTCTGCTCATTTTTTTTCTTTTTCACTATAACTTTCCTTTCTATAATTCTAATTTTGGGGAGATTAGCTCAAGGAACCTGAACTCTAGACCCAGCAATATCCCAATGATTATCTTGGTCACTCTCTAAATTTCACTTTCATCAGGTTTAAAAGAAATATGTTGGCTGTAAATGAATGAATTAATATCTAGGTTATAATTTCTGTTCAATTGGTCTATACATCTGTTTTTAAGCCAGTACCATGCTGTTTTGGTTACTATTGCTTTGTAGTATGTTTTAAAGTCAGGTAGTGTGATACCTCCAACTTTGTTCTTTTTGTTCAAGATACCTTTGGCTATTCAATGTTCCATACAAATTTTAGGATTGTTTTCTATTTCTGTGAAAAATGTCTTGCTAAGACCACACATTTGAGAAAATACAGTCCCTTCAATAACTGATGCCAGGAAAACTAAATAAATTAAAAACTTTAATGTAACACCCCAAACTATAAAATTACTAGAAAACATAAGGGAAATGCTTCACAACATTGGTCTGGGCAAGGATGCTTTTAAGTAACACCTCAAAGTCATAGCCAATAAAAGCAAGAACAGACAAATATTATTACATCAAACATAAAAGCTTCTGCCCAGCAAAGGAAATAGTCAACAGAGTGAAGAGACAACCTACAATAATGGGAGAAAATATTTATATACTATGCATCTAACAAGGGGTTAATAACCAGAATATGTAAGGAACTCAACTCAATAGCAAAAAAAAAAAAAAAAAAAAAAAAATGGTCTTATTTAAAAATGGGCAAAAGATCTAACTAAATATTTATTAAAAGACATACAAATTGTCAACAGGTATATTAAAAAAAACTCAACATTACTAATCATCAGAGAAATTCAAATCAAAATCACAATGAGATATTACTTCACATCTGTTAGAATGGCTATTATATAAAAACATATAATAACAAATGTCAGCAAGGATGTGGAGAAAGGAGAAGTGATACACCATTGATAGGAATGTAAATTAGTACAGCCATTATGAAAAACAATATGGAAGTCCCCCCCCAATTAAAAATAGATCTGTCATATGATCCAACAATCCCACTAAGTGTCTTTTAATAAATGAATGGATAAAAAAGGCTGGTATATATTCACAATGGAATATTATTGAGCCAAAAAAAAAAAAAAAAAAAAAAGACAAAATCCTGCTATTTGCAACAGCATGGATGAATGTGGAGGACATTATGTTAAGTGAAATAAACTAGGCATAGTAGGACAAATATTGCATGATCTCACTCATAAGTGTAATCTAAAAATGTTGATCGCATAGAAGTAGAGAATAAAATACTGCTTACCAGATGCTGGGTAGAGTAGGGGGGAGAGGAAGAATGAGGAGAGATTGCACAGTAGTAGTCAGATATAAGGAATAAGTTCTAGTGTTCCATTGCACAGGAGAGTGATTATAGCCAATAATAATGTATACTTTAAAATAGCTAGAAGAGAGGTTTTTAGATGTTATCATCACAAAGAAATGACAAATGTTTGAGGTGATGGATACACTAGTTACCCTGATTTCATCATTACACAATGTACATATGTTGCAAAACATCACAGTGGACCCAGCATGGTGGCTTACACCTGTAATCCCAGTACTTTGGGAGGCTGAGGGAGAAGCATTGCTGGAGGCCATGAGCTCAAGACCAGCCTGGGCCGCATAGCAAAACCCCGTCTCTAGAAAAGGAAAAGTAGCTGGGTGTGTTATTGTACACTTGTAGTCCTAGCTACTTGGGAGGCTGAAGCAGGAGGAATGCTTTAGTGCAGGAGTTTGAGGCAGCAGTGAGCCATGATTGTGCCACAGCACTCCAGCCTGGGTGACAAAGCATGACATTGTCTCAAAACAAGCTAACAAATCACACTGTACCCTATAAATTTGTACAATTATGTGTCAATTACAAACAAAATAAAACTTATTTTTAAAAGGAATAAGTTGAATTATATAATGCTTAACTTGCCATCCACCTCTAACTTCTTATGATGTTCACATTGAACCATCAGGCAGGCAAACAGGACTACGGTGACCTATGTGTACAGATGAAGGAATTATGTCTCAGAGAGTTTAAGTAAAATAAGAATAAGAACACCTCCTTCTAATTCCTGTTTCAGCCTGCTTTGTGTCAGATTATGTTATCTAGGACAATAATCACAGTAATGAGGTCTTGAACTAGTTTGATAAAAACAATAGCTTGTTTTTGGGCTAGCCTTCCTATACTATACACATATGTAGATAATCTCTAAAGGCTCTGCTTATTCTAAATTTATCTTTCTATGATAATAATTCTTCAAGGAGACAGTATTAGTAGGTATAATATACTGCTAATGAAGGATAATTACTATTCACACTAATAAATTGAATTAACACTTTAAACCCGACGTCCCCAAACTTTTTACACAGGGGGCCAGTTCACTGTCCCTCAGACCATTGGAGGGCCACCACATACTGTGCTCCTCTCACTGACCACCAATGAAAGAGGTGCCCCTTCCTGAAGTGTGGTGGTGGGGGGGGGCAGATAAATGGCCTCAGGGGGCCGCATGCGGCCTGCGGGCCGTAGTTTGGGGACGCCTGCTTTAAACACTCAACTTTTTCCTTGAAAAAAATATATTACGAGTTTTAGTGGAATTGGAGCTCTTCAGTTTAGTTTTGGTTCTGAAACTAAACTATATCTTTGTTCTAATTATATAATACAGATTTTTGTTCTAAGGCCTCTAGTTATGATTATTTTTATTTAATTAAATGCCTACTTTCATATCTTTTTCTTCCCTTTTTCTCCATATTTAAATAGTAAAAAATACCATATACACGAGATGAAATATATTTGAAATTAAAATAATAAAAATTCTAAAACTTCTACATACCCATAATACACATAAAAATATATTTAAAAATCATGGCCTTAGAAAATCTGTCTATGGCCTTTCATGATTGTATCCCTCTGCCTTTACCGCCTGACAAATCCATAATCCTGACTTTATTAGTTTACTCAGGCTGCCAAAATAAAAATACCACAAATTGGGTGGCTTAAACAACGGAAATTCATTCTCTCACAGTTCTAGAAGCTAAAAATCTGAGATAGATCAAGGTATGGCAGTAGGTTTTAATTCTTCAGAAGCTTTTCTTTCTGGCTTACAGATAACTGTCTTTTTGTTTTGTGTTCACATGGGCATGTCTGTGTGTCTTCACACGGTCTTCCCCCTGCAGATATTGTGTCCTAATCTCTTCTTATAAGGACACAAGGCATTTTGGATGAGGGAGAGTCCATCCTAATGAGCCCATTTTTACTTAATTACCTCTTTAAAGATCCTATCTCCAAATACAGCCATATTGTAAGGTACTGGGGGTTAGAGCTTTGATGTAAATTTTACAGGACACAACTTAGCTCATAACACAGACTTTTGTGTTAATCATTTACGTATATATCTCCACCTACATATATATACTTAAACATGAGTCAGTTTGGCCAATTTTTGAACTTTATATCAATAGAACTAACGCTTTATTACACTGGGTCATGCCTCTCACAGTAATTATATATATTTTAAACTTTTTAAATAGGCTTATTTTCATTTTTTAATTGATGAATAATAATTGTATGTATTCATGGGGTACATAGCGATGTTTTGACACATATATTGTATACTTATCAGATCAGGGTAATTAACATATCCATCATCTCATTTATCATTTCCTTATGTTGGGAATGTTACTCCTTCTAGCTATTTGAAATTACGTAATATATTACTGTGAACTGCAGTAATCCTACAGTGGTATACTGAAATATGTGGTTGATTTCCACTTTACTATAGCAATTTATTCATCCATTCCACTGTTAATGATACTTCATTGTTTCTAGCATTTTTATATTATGAACATTGTTATTATAGACATTCTTGTAAACGCTTTCTAAGGTGTATTTGCAAGAATTTCTCTAAGGTATTTATATAGTAGTAGAGGGCTGGTTCATGAGATTTGTTTGTGGTCAATTTTGCTCAAGGTGCTTTTTATTTCTGGGAACATTTTAATTATTTCCACTCAATGGCAGAGACTTTTGGTTGCTTCCCAACAGACATCCTCCTCTTCTTTTTTTAGCGGAACCCTGATTTTTAGCTGGACACATGACCATGCAGAATAGCTACTATTCTCAGCCTCCTTGCTGAAATGAAAGCATAAATGTTCAGTGGAAATTTTGAGGAGGCTACTTAAAGAAAGCTGATGCTGCCAGGTTGGTTTTTGTCCTTCCTGCTACCTGAAATGCAAATTAGACAGTAGAGATCCAACAACCATCTTGATTTTTAAGGATGGAAGTGATGTACTAGTATGTTGGAGCAGACAAAGATATTCTGGTTCCTTAAAGACACTGTAGACATCCTTAGCTGTTTTGGACTTTCAAATTTCAGACTTCTTTAATATCAGAGAATAAATCCTTGTATGTTCAAACCACTATCTTGAGTATGTGTTCTTGCTGCCAAACAATTCCTAACTGAATTCACTTTCAAATTTAATTTGATAATCTATATCTGATATTTGAGCATGCCAACAATATTTTAAATTTTCAGTTTATATCTCAAGTTTGGTGATTTCTTGATATGTTTTAGAGAATCTTTTTTTTTTTTTTTTTTTTTTTTGAGACAGTGTTTCACTCTTGTTGCCCAGCCTGGAATGCAATGGTGCCATCTCAGATAATTACAGACTCCACCTCCTGGATTCAATCGATTCTCCTGCCTCAGCCTCCCAAGTAGCTGGGATTACAGGCACCCACCAATACATCCAGCTAATTATTTGTATTTTTAGTAGAGATGGGGTTATCAGATCAGGATACTTGAAATGGTGGATATGTTAATTATCCTGAGCCATATTGGTCAGGCTGGTCTCAAACTCCTGACCTCAGGCTATCCACCTGCCTCGATCTCCCAAAGTGCTGGGATTACAGGTGTAAGCCACCATGCCCAGCCTAGAGAAAAATTTTCTTTTCAAAATGTCAATTGTTCTCCCCGTAAATAAGAGATTTTTGATAGGTACGCATGATAGTCCTGAAGAAACCATAGCAGTGATTCTCTATATAGCAAGAAGCCTCTGCCTTTAACAAGTATGTCCATGCAAAGGAGAAATGAAAACAATGAAAGAATTATTATCTAAGTTGTGATTAATCTTACTATACACGTTTCCCTCACTCACTCCCTGCCTACCCTGAGAATTAACCATTATCATTAATTTTTAAAATCATTTCATAGATCTGAACATATAACTCAAGCAATATATTGTTATATTTACTTGTTTTGAAGTCTATACAATTGCACTTTATATTTGGGGATCTGCTTTTTTTCTGTCAAAATTAGGTTTCTAAGATTCATCTGTAATTTAATGAGTTGCTAAAAGCATAATTTAGGGTGTAATTATCAGTCATAATAGGTAAATTCTCAAATCTCAATATTACAACTCAATAGAAGTTCATTTTTTCCCATATAAAATCTAAAATGCACTACATTAATAGTGGAAGGCTCTCATCCAAATGGTGAGTCAGAAACTTAGAATTCCTTCATCATACTCTCTGCTGTCCTCAGCATATGGCTTCCAGTATTGCCGTATTTATCTTTCTCTAAGCTGCAGAGAGAGGAAAAACATGGAGGATTCATATAAAACATTGCTATGGGTCAGTACTGGAAGTGGCACATATCATTTCTTCCCCTGTTTCATTTGTGTAAGCTCAATCACATGGTGTGACAGCCATGGAGGTGGGCTTCTCAGATTTCCCAACAGAGAAGATGATAGAATGAGTCCAGTGAGCCAATTCTACCTTCTTCAGGATCTCTCACAACATTCAAGATGAGGCCAGGCTTTTCCCATGCAGTTTCTAGGTGATGCTGAGAACAGTAAGTATACTAGGACCTGGACATCCAATGTAGGATTCATCTGTGGGTAATCTTTGTGTTGGAACCCAACAATGGGAGTACAAAACTTTCTCAGAACTTTATTAGTCTGATTTTTTCCTACCCACCCTTCCTTTCTTATCCTTTCCTTTCACAGGGGTCATATAAGCATCCTGGTCTGAAGTCTCTCTCCACCTACTTTTTCTCCCTCTTCCCTTTGTTGCTCAGAGTTCATCCTCAATAATATTGTTGTACTTCTAATTCCATCTCTGTACTGGCTTCTCATAGGATCCAAATTGATACACATGCTCACAAATAAATACAAAGGAGGCTGGAAAATATAGTTTAGGTGCACACCCAGGAAGAAGAAGAACTAGATTCAGTCAATAGCCACCCAGTATCTCCCATGATTTAGCTCATTTATTTTTACTGATTTATGACAGCTCTTTTGTGAATATACCACAGTTTATTTTATTCTCCTGTCAGTAAATATTTGGGTTGTTCTGAGTTTGGGGTTTTTGTTTTGGCTATTACAAGTATTGCTGCAATAAAGAATCTGGCATATAAACTAGAAAACCCTAAAGATTCTGCAAAAAGACTCCTAGATCTGATGAAAGACTTCAGTAAAGTTTCAGGATACAAAAGAAACATACAAAAATCAGTAGCATTTCTATACAGCAATAGTATTCAAGCTGAGAATGAAATCAAGAAAATACCAAGATGTAGAGTAAGATGGTAGAATAAAAGGCTCCACTGATCATCCCCCCTCCAAGATACAAATTTAACAACTATCTACACAGAAAAATACCTTCATAAGAACCAAAAATTAGATGAGTACTCAACAATACCTGGTTTTTAACTTTGTATCACTGAAAGAGGCACTAAAATGGTAGAAAAAAACAGTCTTCAATAGCCAATGCCACCCCTACCCTATCCCCCAAGCAGCAGCTGCATGGTGCAGAAAGCATTTCTGTGTGATGAGAGAGGGAGAGCATAACAATTGTGGGGCACTGAACTCAGTGCTGTCCTGTTATAGACAAAAGGGAAATCAGACCAAACTCAGCTGATGCTTGCTCACAGATGGAGCATTTAAATCAGTTCTGGGGAGGAAGGCAGCAAATCACACTGCCATGTGTGTACCTATGCAACAATCTTGCATGTTTCTTATATGTACCCCAAAACCTAAAATCAAAAAAAAAAAAAAAAATCAGCTCTAGCAATAGGGGAACTGCTGCCAGTTTCAGTGGTTGGAACTTCAGTTCCCACAAGCCTCACCAATGAGGGCCCAAGTGCTCTGGGCCTCTAAATAAACTTAAAGGAAGCCTAGGCCATAAGAACTGAAACTCTTAGGTGTGTCTTAGTACTGAATTAGGCCCAGAGACAACAGACTGTGGGAGCACGTGACATACTGAGACACCAGCTATGGTGACTAAGAAAGTGCCAGCATCACCCATCCTCTGTGTGATCCAAGCTACACAGCTCATGGCTCCAAAAAAAGATCCCTTCCTTCTGCTTCAAAAGAGGAAAGGGAAGAGTGGGGAGGATTTCATTTTGCATCTTGGATACCAGCTCAGCGACAGTAGGATAAGGCCCCGCTTAGAGTACTGAGGCCCCCTTTCCAGGCCCTAGCTCTCAGATTACATTTCTAGACATACTATGGGCCAAAAGGGGACCTACTGCCTTCTGAAGGGATGGATCCAGTCCTGGAAGCATTCATCACAGGCTATTTGAAGATCCCTTGGCCCCCGAAAACCAGCAGCAATACTCAGGTACTACATCAAGGACCTTGGGTAAGACTCTGAGGCTTGTTGGCATCAGGTGAGACTCAGAATATTTCCAACTATGATGTTTATGGTGTAAGACTTCTTCCACTTGAGAAAAACAGAGCGAAAAGTAAAGAGGACTTTGTCTTACACCTTAGGTACTCTCCTGCTTGGCCCTAGAGGAGTAAAACATCAAGTGGGCCCTTGAGGTCCCCGATTCCAGGAGTTGGCTCTTGGACAGCATTTCCTGACCTTCCCTGGGCCAGAGGGGAATCCACTACCCTGAACAGTAAGTCCTAGGCCAGCTAGCATTTACCACAAGCTGAGTGAAGAGCCTTTGAGCCATAAGGGAACATCAGCTGAAGTCTGGCAGTACTCCTTCTGGGCTTGTGGTGGTGCAGGCCACAAGGTAAGGCTCCTCTGCCCTTGGGAAAGAGAGAAAAGAGTGGGAAGGATTGTGTCTTGTGGTTGGAGTGCCAGTTCAGCCAGAGTACAACAGCACACCAGGTAGATTTCTAAGGTTTTGGACTACAGTCCCTGGCTTCAGATGGCACCTTTAGACCCACCTGGGGCATGGGTGATTTTGCCAACCTGAAGAGTGGCCTGACTGGCTTTGCTGCTTGCTAATTACAGAGCCCCAGAGCCTTGAGTAAACACAGACAGTAGCCAAGGAGTGGTTCCAGCAGGCCTTGCATGAGACCCAGTACTGTGCTGCTTTCAGGTCTAACCCATCACAATCATATGGTAGTGGTACAGGGGTGCTTGTGTCACTCCGCCTCCAACTCCAGGTGGCTCAGAACAGAGAGACTCCATTTCTTTGGGAGAAAGTAAAGGAAGAGAACAAGAGTCTCTGCTTGGTAATCCAGAGAATTCTCCTGTATCTTATCCATTACTATCAAGGTAGTACCTCTGTGAGTCTGCAAAAAAACACAGGACTACTGAGCTTGGGGTGATCCCTAAAGCAGATATAGCTTAGATCACAACACCCAAGTCCTCTCAAATATCTGGAAGGCCTTCCCAAGAAGGACAGGTACAAACAAGCTTACACAGTAAATACTACAATAGATACATAACTCTTCAATGCCCAGACATCAAAGAACATCTATAAGTATCACGACCATCTCAGAAAACAACCTCACCAAATGAACTAAATAAGGAACCAGGGAACAACAATGGAGAAACAGAGATATGTGACAGAGAATTCAAATAGCTTTGTTGAGGAAACTCAAAAAAAACTCAGAATAATACAAAAGGAATCCAGAATTCTGTCAGATGAATTTAACAAGGAGATGAAAATAATTAAAAAGAATCAAGAAGAAATTCTGAAGATGAAAAATGCAATTGGCATACTGAAGAATGCATCAGTTTTTTAAAAGTAAATTTGATCAAGTAGAAGAAAGAATTAGTGAGTTTGAAGACAGGCTATTTGAAATTGCACAGTCAACAGAGACAAAAGACAAAAATAATAAAAAGCAATGAAGCATGACTACAGGATCTAGAAAATAGCTAGAGGCAAATCTAAAAGGGAAAATCTAATAGTTACTGGGCTTAAAGAGGAGCTACAGAAAAAGACAGGGGTAGAAAATTTTTTCCAAGGAATAAGAGAACTTCCCAAAGCTAGAGAAGTATATCAATATCCATGTATAAGGAAGTTGTAGCAGATTTCATTCAAAGAAGACTACCTCAAGGCATTTAATAATCAAACTCCCAAAGGTCAAGAATAAAGGAAGGATCCTAAAAGCAACAAAAGAAAAGAAACAACATACAATGGAGCTCCAAAACATCTGGCAGCAGACTTTTCAGCATAAACCTTACAGGCCAGGAGACAGTGGCATGATATAAAGTGCTAAAGAAATAAAACTTTTACCCCAGAATTATATAGCTGGCAAAAAAAAAAAAAAAAAAAAAATCCTTCAAACGTGAAGGAGAAATAAAAACTTTCCCAGACAAACAAAAGCTGAGGGATTTCATCAACACTGAACCTGACCTACAGGAAATGTTAAGGGGAGTACATAAATCAGAAATGAAAGAATGTTAATGAACAGTAAGTTATCACCTGAAGATACAAAACTCTCTGGTAATAGTAAGTACACAGAAAATCACAGAATATTACTACACTGTAACTGTGGTATATAAATGACTCTTATTCTACATAGAAAGCCTGAAGCAATAAACCAATGAAAAATAAAATTTAAAAAACTACAACAACTTTCCAAGACATAAACAGCACAATAAGGTATAAACAAAAACAATAAATTTAAAAAGCAGGGAGATGAAGTTAAGCCATAGAGTTTTTATTTGTTTTCTTTTTAACTGTTTGTTCATACAAACAGTGTTGTTATCAAGTTAAAATAATGAATTGTAAGATAGTATTTGCAAGCCTCATGATAACCTCAAACCAAAAATCTTACAACAGATACACAAAAAATAATAAAACAGAAAACTAAATCATATCACTGGAGAAAATCACCTTCAGTAAAGTTAGAGATCAAGGAAAGAAAGAAGGAAGAGAAAACCCCAAATCAACTAGAAAACAAATAATAAAATGGCAGAAGTAAGTTCTTATCAATAATAACATTGAATGTAAATGAACTAAACTGTCCCATCAAAACACACCAAGTGGCTTAATGGATGAATAAACAAGACCTATTAATCTGTTGCCTACAAGAAACACACTTCACCCACAAAGCCACACATTGACTAAACTAAAGGGATGGGAAACAGATATTACATGCTAATGGAAACCAAAGTAGAGCAGGAGTCACTATTCATATGTGAGATAAAATAAAAGTCAAGACAGAAACTACAATAAGAGACAAAGAAGGTCACTATATAATGATAAAGGGGTTAATTTATCAAGAGAGTATAATAATTTAAAATATATATGCACCCAACACTGGAGCACACTGACCTATAAAGAAAATATTATTAAAGCAAAACAGAGAGATGGGCCCCAATACAACAAGAGCTAGAGACCTTAACACCCCACTTTCAGTGGTGGCCACAGCTTCCAGAGAGAATGCCAACAAATAAATATTAGACTTATTCTGTACTACAGATCAAATGAATCTAATAGACATTTACAGAACATTTCATCCAATGACTGGAGAATACACATTCTTTTCTACAGCACATGGATTATTCTCAAGGTTAGACCATATGTTAGCTCACAAAACAAGTCTTAAAACATTCAAAATAACTGAAACAATAACAAGCATCCTCTCTGACTATAGTGGAATAAACTATAAATCAATAATAAGATGAATTTTGGAAAGTATACAAATATATGGAATTTAAATAATATGCCCCTAAATGACAAGTGGATCAATGAAAAAATTAAGAAGAAAATTGAAAAATTTCCTGAAACAAATGACAATGGAAACAAAACACACCAAGACTTATAGGATACAGCAGAAGTGTAGTAAGAAGAAAGTTTATAGCAATAAATATCTACATCACATAAGAACAATTTCAAAAAAAAAAAAAATTCTAATGATGCATCCTAAAGAACCAGAAAAGCAAAAGCAAACAAAACCCCAAGTTAGCAAATGAAAAAAAAAAAGATCAGAGCAGAAATTAATTAAATTGTAATAAAGAAAAAAATAAGAATGATCAATAAAACAGAGCTAACTTTTTAGAAAGTTAAAATTGACAAAACTTTAGCCCGACTAAGAAAAAAGAGAGAAGACATATATAAAACCAGAGATGAAAAAGGAGACATTATACTTGACACTGAAGAAATTCAAAGGATCATTAGTGACTACTATGAACATCTATATGCCAATAAATTGGAAAATCTAGAAGAAATGAACACATTTCTATACATAAATCATCTTCCAGATTGAACCAGGTAGAAATACAAAACCTGAACAGATCAATAACAAGTATCAAGATTGAAGCATAATAAAACCTCTCCTAGTAAAGAAAGGCCAGGAAACTGATGGCATCACTGCAGAAGTTCAGCAAACATTTAAAGAATAACTAATACCAATTCTACTCAAACTATTTTGAAAAATAGAGGAGGAGGGAATACTTTCAAACTCATTTTACAAGGCCAGTATTGTCCTGATACCAAAACCAGACAAAGACACCTCAAAAAAGAAGAAGAAGAAGAAGAAGAAAACTACAGACCAGTATCTCTGATGAATATTGATGCAGAAATCTATAGCAAAATACTACCAAACTGAATTCAACAATATATTAAAAAGATCATTCATTATGACCAAGTGGGATTGATCTCTGAGATGCTGGAATGGTTCAACATATATAAATTAATCAGCGTGATACATCATATCAACAGAATGAAGGATAAAATCCATATGATCATTTTAATTGATGCTGAAAGAGCATTTGATAAAATTCAATATCCCTTAACAATAAAACCTCTATAAAAACTGCATATAGAAGGAACATATGTCAACATAATAAAAGCCATATATGACAGATCCAGAGCTAGTATCATACTGAATGAGGAAGAGCTGAGTCTTTTTTCTAAGATCTGAAACATGAAGAGGATGCCTACTTTACTCGCTATTATTCAACATAATACAAGAAGTCTTAGCTAGAGCAATCAGACAAGTGAAAGAAAATAAAGGACATCCAAATTGGAATGGAAGAAGTCAAATTATCCTTGTTTGCAGATGATATAATCTTTTATTTGGAAAAACCTAAAAGCTTCACCTAACAGTTAGAACTAATAAACAAATATGGTATTTTATAGGACACAAAATCAGTAGCATTTCAATATGGTAACAGTGAAATTTAACAATCTGAAATTTAAAAAGTAATTCCATTTACAATAACCACAAATACAATTAAATACTTAAGAATTAACCAATGAAGTGAAAAACCTTTATAATGAAAACTATAAAACACTGATGAAAGAAATTGAAGAGGACACCAAAAAATGAAAAGATTTGCCATGTTCATGGATTGAAAGAATTGACACTGTTAAAATGTCCATACTACCAAAAGCAACCCACATACTTAGTACAATATCTATCAAAACACCAATGACATTCTTTACAGGAATAGATAAACATCATTTATCATTAGAGAAATGCAAATCAAAACCACAATGAGATACCATATCACACTAGTCAGAATGGCTATTATTAAAATTTCAGAAAACAACAGATGCTAGAAAGGTTCTGGAGACAAAGGAATGCTTATACACTGTTGGTCGGAATGTAAATTAGTTCATCCATTGTGTAAGATGGTGGCGAGGGGGCAATTCCTCAAAGACCTAAAAACAGAAATGTCATTTGACCCAGCAATCCCATTACTGGCTGTATACCCAAATAAATAAAAATCATTCTATTATAAAGACACATTCATGAGTATGTTCATTGTAGCACTATTCACAATAGGAAAGACATGGAATCAACTTAAATCCCCATCAATGATACACTGGATAAAGAAAATGTGGTACGTATCCACCACAGAATACTATGAAGCCACAAAAGAATGAGATCGTGTTATTTGCAGGGACACAGATGGAACTGGAGACCATTATCATTAGCTAACTAACACAGGAACAGAAACCAAATGCTGCTTGTTCTCACTTATAAGTGGGAGCTAAATGATGAGAAAACATGAACACATAGAGGAAAATAACACACACTGGGAACTTTGGGAGGGCGGAAGGTGGGAGAAGGGAGAGGATCAGTAAAAATGACTAATGGGTACTAGTCTTAATAGCTGGGTGATAAATGACCTGTACAACAAACCCCCGTGACAGAAGTCTACTTGTGTAACAAACCTTTACTTGTACCCCCAAATATAAAAGTTTAAAAAAGAAAAAAATTCTAAAATTTACATAAAACCACAAAAGACCCAGAATAGCCAAAGCTATCCTGAGAAAAAAGACCAAAACTGGAGGAATTACATTACCTAACTTCAAATTATACTACAGTATTCTAATATCCAAAATGACATGGCACTGGCACAAACACAGACACACAGAACAATGAAATAGCATAAAGAACCCAGAAAAAACATCCACACGTCAACAGGGAACTCATTTTTAACAAAACTGCCAAGAATATACACTGTTTAAAATGAAGTCTCTTCAATAAATGGTGCTGGGTAAACTAGATATTCATATGCAGAGGAATGAAACTATACCCCTATCTTTCACCATAAACAAAAATCAAATCAAAATGGATTAAAACTTAAATCTAAGACTTCAAACTATGAAACTATTAAGAGAAAATATTGGGGGAAATCTCTAGGACATTGGTCTTTGCAAAGATTTCTTGAGCATTACCCCACAAACACAGGCAAAACAAGCAAAAGTGGATGAATGGGATCACATCAAGTTAAAAAGCTTCTGCACAGCAAAGGATACAATCAATACAATGAAGAGACAACCCACAAAATGGGAGAAAATATTTGCAAACTACCTATCTCACAAGGAATTAATAATCAGAATATATAAGGAACTCAAACAACTCTAGGAAAAATCTAACGATCCAAAAAAAAATGGGCAAATGATTTGACTAGACATTTCTAAGAAGACACACTGATGACAAACAGGCATATGAAAAGATGCTTGACATCACTGATCATCAGCAGAATGCAAATCAAAACTACAATGAGATATCTCATTGCAGTTAAAATGGCTTATATCCAAAAGACAGGAAATAACAAATGCTGGTGAGAATGTGGAAAAATGGGATGCCTTGTACCCTGTTAGTGGAAATGTAAATTAGTACAACCACTATGGAGAACAGTTTGGAGGGTCCTCAAAAAACTAAAAATAGACCTACCATATGATCCAGCAATCTAACTTCTGGGTATATGCCCAATAGAAAGGAAATCAGTACATCAAAGAGGCATCTGCACTCCCATGTTTGTTGCAGTACTGTTCACAATAGCCAAGATTTGGAGGTAACCTAAGTGTTCATCAACAGATGAATGGATAAAGAAAACATGCTGCTTATACACAAAGGAATACAATTCAACCACACAAAAGAATGAGATCCTGTCAGTTACAACAACATAGATGGAACTGGAGGTCAGTATAAGTAAAATAAACCAAGTATGAAAGATAAACATTGCATGTTCTCACTTACTTGTGGGATCTAAAAATCAAAACAATTGAACTCATGGATATAGAGAGTAGAAGGATGCTTACTAGAGGCTGGGATGGATAGTTGTGGAGTGGCTGGGTGAAGTGTGGATGGTTAATGGGTACAAAAAAAATTAGTTAGAAAGGATGAGTAAGACCTAGCATTTGCTAGCACAAAAGGGTCAATATAGTCAATAATACCTTAATCATACATTTTTAAATAACTAAAAAATATAATTTAATTGTTTGTAACATGTAAGATAAATGCTTGAAGGGATGGATACCACATTTTCCATAATGTGATTATTACACGTTGCATGTCTGTATCAAAATATCTCATGTACCCCATAAATATATGTATACCTACTATTTACTCAGAAAATTTATATATTTTTTAAAGAACATAATCCCATTTATAATAGGCACATACATACAAAAATAGAATACCTAGGAATACCTTTAACTATGGAGATGAAGGAACTCTATAAGGAGAACTCCAAAATACTGTTGAAAAAAATCATAGATGACACAAATAAATAAAAGTTCTACGCCTATGGATTAGAAGAATTTATATCATTAAAACGTCTATACTTCCCAAAGCAATCTACAGATTCAATGCAATTCTTATCAAATTACCAATGCCATTTTTCACAGAATTAGAGAAAAAAAAACTATTCTAAAATTCATAGGGACCAAAGAATGTGTCTGAATAGCCAAAGCAAAAATAAATAAATAAATAAATAAATAAATAAATAAATAAATAAAGCCAGAGGCATCAAATTATTTAATAAATAGTGCTGGGAAAACTAGCTAACCATATGCAGAAAGAATGAAACTGGATCCTTATCAAGTTTCACCATATACAAAAGTTAACTCAAGAGGATTAAAGACTTAAATATAAGACCTCAAAGTATAAAAATCCTATTAGAAAACCTAGAATATACTCTTCTGGATATGTCCTAGGCAAAGAACTTATGATGAATACCCCAAAAGCAAATGAAATAAAAACAAAAATTGATAATTGGAACCTAATTAAATGAAAGAGTTTCTGTGCAGCAAAAGAAACTATAAACAGAGTAAACAACCAACCTACAGAATGGGAGAAAATATTTGTAAACTGTGTTCAGCGAAGGATTAATATCCAGAACCTATAAGGAATTTAAACAAATCAACAAAGAATAAAACAGAAAAACATTAAAAATTTAGCAAAGGATATAAACAGAGACTTCTCAAAGGAAGACAAAAAGTGGCCAACAAACATGAAAAAATGCTCAATATCACTAATCGTTAGAGAAATATAACTCAAAACAACAAGATATGGTCTCACACTTGTCAGAATGGCTCATATTAAAAAGTCAAAAAACAACAGATGTTGGCAAGGTTGTGGAGAAAAGGGAACTTTTATACATTGTTAGTTGGAGTGTAAATTGGTCCAGTCCCTGCATAAAGCAGTTTGGAGATTTCTCAATGAACTTGAAACAGAACTACCATTTGACCTAGCAATGCTTTTATTAGGTATCTGCTGAAAGGAAAATAAAATGTTCTACCAAAAAGACACATGCATTTTAATATCCATCACAGTATTATTCACAACAGAAAAGACATGGAATCAACCTATGTGCCCATCAAAAGTGGAATGGCTAAAAAGTGGGGCATATATATACCATGGAATACTATGCAGCCATGAAAAAGAATGAAATTACGTGTTTTGCAGCTATCTGGGTGCAGTTGTAGGCTATTATTCTAACTGAATTAATGCAGAAAAAGAAAATCAAATACCACATATTCTCACTTATAAGTAGCAGTTGAATGCTGAGTATACATGGAATAAAGATGGAAAAACAGACACTAAGGACTCCAAAAGCAGAGAGGAATGCGGGTCAGGGTATAAAAACTATCTGTTGGGTACTCTGTTTACTACTTAGGTGACATGATCAATTGTACCTCAAACTTTAACATTATGCAATATATCCATGTAACAAACCTGCACATGTACCCCTTAAAGCTAAAAAAATGTGGTATATATTCTAGAATATATATGTGAGAATTTCTCTTAGTTATACTTACTTAGAGGTAAGATTGCTAAACTATAAGATGTGCACATGCTCAGGTTTGTCAGATTATACTCAATTATTTTCAAAAGAAGTTGTACCAATTTATATTCATGCTAGCAATGTATAAGAGCTCTCTTTGATCCACGTCCTCACCTTCTGTTGTTTTATTGCAGTTCTTAATTTTTGCCACTATGGTGAGATAGGAATACTATTGAATTTAAATACTAATTTTCCTCTGTCTTTCATAGGTTCTAGGACCTAGTACAGAAGGTTTATAAGCATAAAGTCCTAGTATATCCAGCCCCTCTCAGCATTAGCTCATTCATACCATTCATCCCACTCAGGTCTATCTATGTTTATTTTCCTTCATTGCTACCATTCTTTATCTTTCATTTCTATATATAGAGCTTTTCACTTTGTCTTCCTCTTTTAATACTCTCAAATTCTTTCCTTATTAAAAAGATTCTATTTGACATTTTATTTTGATTAAGATTAATCTCAGAACCTTTTTACTTGAAGAAAACTAAGCCACACTAAATAAATAGGAAAACTGGAGAAAGGGAAGTCATGAATCTACATTATACACACAACCCAGCGAAATTTGATGGTTCTCCTTTTCTCATCCCAACTCACTGAATACATATATACACGTGCACACACACACGTGTGTGTGTGTGTATATATGAATGTGTGAATATATACATATACACCCTACCATAACATAAACATGTATATCCATTATAAATTTACATTGTGAATATATATATACACACATGTATATGTGTGTGTGTATGTGTGTATGTGTGCGTATTCAAGGCACCTAACAGAACACTGCTCTGACTCAGCGTTAGATGTTGCTGCCTCCCTCTATGGCATTCTGAGATGTACTATTGGGCAGAATTGACCATTCCTCTCCCCCATAGATTCAAATAAGAAGTCCTAAAGAAAAAATCTTCTTTAGGAAGATTGCTATGTTGTGATCAGAGTCATTTCTTCTTTTCAAAGGCCCTAGACTTTGGAGCCACTGAAGAAATGAAAGACTATAACATTGTTGGGGCTTATCATTTCATGTGGCAGATTCATGAACTTTAGCAGAATGTTGGGGGAAGCAGCTGACCAATGTCCTAGGGCAGCATAAGACAGAGTCTTCAACAGTGTGGCTTATGAAAGCTACTGCCTGCCCACAGAATCCAAAGCCAAGAAGTCAGAGTGGCAATTAGCACTAAGCAAGGAAAGGAAAGCAACCCCACCATGAACCATTATGTAATGGCATATTGGGCTTTCCTCACTCTTTTATGTACAAGTTATTGCAAAGAAGATGAAGTGGAAGGTGGTTGTAAGAGTGGATCTTGCTTCACCTTCACTCTTGGAACCCCCTTCATGCAAGCTGATTGTGACATTTATCTTTTCCTCTGAAGAAAAGAGCTTTAGACTGAATATGGCATTGACTTTGTAAAATGAACAGGATTGAATAATGAAACCTTGAATGAATAACTGAAAGTGGCTGGAAAGGCATAAAATTAAGATATTATTAAACTCCTCATTAAGAAAGAAGAGATTAAGAGCATAGTTGGGAACAGTAATTGAAAAAACAAAAATGTTTTATGTTTCCCTCTCAATGATTTGTGACCCTTAACTGAACACTACAAATCTTTCTGTGAGTTTAAAATACAGGTTCTACACTAACTTGCGAGAGTAAGAAATTTGATATATCAGTGAACCTCAGTTGCTTCAGTTAAAAAATCATGGGTTCATTTATGCAATCAATAATTATTATGTATCTTCTACATGGCAAGGACTTTACTGGGCAATTGAGGTACACTATAGTGGTCATACAAGATTACTTCTCTAAGTCTGTAATTCTGTTATTACATTCATTTATGACATATATGTAATTAAAAGGCAAGATATTCTGTGAAAACGTGTGTCTCAACTCATGACTATGGGGAGGACAGTTGAGGGTAAAGAGTTGGAGTTTACAAACTGGTTCTAGCAGGACAGTCAAAGCCTCATTTCTAAATTTAGTAGAGAAAAGGGATGAGAGCATTTTCTTACTGATGTGTGAATCTGATGTTTTGCATGGCATGTGTATGTTGAAGCAAGAGGGGAGGAGTGTGGGTACGTAGGCACCATTAGTAGGCTGCCACCTGCTGAGCTCAATCAAGAACATGATCAGATTGGAGGCCAATGAAAAAGATGGGGCCAGGGAAGGTGCTAGGAAACCAAAGTTTCGTCAAGAAGCAGAAATGGTCTTCACACCAGAATTGCAACCTTCAGTTCTAGAAGACTCTGTTTACCAAGATTAAGAACTAAAGGATGGCTGGATGTGGTGGCTCATACCTGTAATCCCATCACTTTGGGAGGCTGAGGCAGGTGGATCATCTGAGGTCAGGAGTTCGAGACCAGCCTGATCAACAAGGTAAAACCCTGTCTCTACTAAAAATACAAATAAATTAGCTTGGTATAGTGACAGACACCTGTAGTCCCAGCTACTCAGAGGCTGAGATATGAGAATTGCTTGAACCCAGGAGGCAGAAGTTGTAGAGAGCCAAGATTGTGCCACTGCATTCCAGCCTGAGTGATGGAGTGAGACTCCATCTTAAAAAACAAACTAAACTAAAAGATGTCCTCTGTTGCCCCTCCTTTTAGGTTACCAGGGCTGCTAATTTCTTTTGCCTATCCTTAAGATGGTAGCTAAATGGGAGTAGCACTTCTGACTAATACAAAGTCAGGAAATACCGAAAGCTCACTTTGCCTGAGAAGCCAAGAATAAACAGATTTTGTTTCATGTTTTAAAACAAAATGGCATGGTTTTAAACTCAGTCATTTGATGTCGTTTTGTGTTTAAACAAAATGAGGGATGAATGTGGGTGGAGAAAATGACTTTCCGGATCCCAGGGAAGTCTTATAGGAAAACAGTGCTTTGCAGGCACTCAACTCACCTGGGAAACTGCTGTAAAATCTAGTAAAATATGGAGTCTGTTGTGCTCAAACTCCTTCTTTAGAACCATGAAGAGAGGCGGAAAGTCCATTCGGATAATTTCAAGACCATCCTATTTTTCAAACTTAGCTTTATATTGTAACACTGATTACCATTTCATAAGCAGCTTAACTCTCAGTTCTGATGAGGCAGTTACAAACCCTACCACCTGGGCCTTGTGGTTCACTCAGGGACAAAACAGAATTATCCCTCATAATTAAATAATGTAACATCTATCGATGTGTCTTAGTCAGCTAGGGCTGCCATAACAAAATACCACAAATAGGTAGCTTAAACAATAGACATTCTTTTTCTTTTTTTCTTTCTTTCATTTGTTTGAGATGGAGTCTCACTCTGTAGCTCAGGCTGGAGTGCAGTGGTGTGATCTTGCCTCACTGCAACCTCCACCTCCCAGGTTCAAGTGATTCTCCTGCCTCGGTCTCCTAGGTAGCTGGGATTACAGGTGCCTGCCACCATAACTGGCCAATTTTTTTTTTTTTTGTATTTTTTAGTAGAGATGGGGTTTTGCCATGTTGGCCAGGTTGGTCTCGAACTCCTGACCTCAAGTGATCTACCCACCTTGGCTTCTCAAACTCTTGGGATTACAGGCATGAGCCACCACACCCAGCCCACTTGTTTTCTCACAGTTCTAGAGGCAGAAAGTCTGAGATCAGTGCCAGTCTGACTGGGTTCTGATGAGGGTTTTCCTCCTGGTTGGTAGATGACCACCATCTTGTGTGTTCACATGACTTCTGAGAGTGAGAAAGAGCAAGCTCTCTGGTGTCCCTTCTTATAAGGGTGCTAATCCCATTATGAGGGCTCCACACTCATGATCTCATCTAACTTTAGTTACCCCCTAGAGGCTCCACCTCCAAACACTATCACGCTGGAGATTAGGGCTTCATTATATAAATTTTGGGGGAATAGAGAGCAGTCTATAACAGGGTGCTTCTTGCTTCTTGTCAGCTTTATCTACAGCTAAATTGACAGGGATTTGGGGCTTTTCAGCTGTTGCCCTGGTTTTATTAAATGATATTCCCACAAATTCCAGAAACACCTAATATATGCAGAAGCAACTTATGCTTAGGGTGTAGTGTCAGAAACCACCTTTTTCCTCAGTCTCTTACATATTAAATCAGTTGTGAGTACTGACTAGTTATGAGTACCAACTACCTACTAGCATAATGAGTGAGAAAGAAAAAGGCAGGCTTTCACATCCAGAATTGATCTGACATTCACAGCTAGACCTCTATGTTATTTGTAAGTTAGTCTGATGTTCAAAGCAAGGCTATTTTGTTCTTTCTATTGAGACATACAATCTCACAGAACACCAACCACAGACAAGGTTACTCCAAGACAATGATAAAATGAAATGAAACAAGGCCACTTTCATAATTTTGCCTAAGCAAAGACAAAATCAAGGTCACTGTGCCACCCATGAAACACCAAATCATAGAATTGCCCCCACTTTCTTGCAGTATCCAATATAGAGTGAACTCTTGCTTTCTCAGACCCTCCTCTAAATCATCCAACCAAAGCCCAAATTCTATAAGAAGTTATTTCTATTATCCTCTTACTGAGACATGGGTATATTTTTTATGCTTATATAGAAAGCAGAACAGAAGCCTTGTCTTCAACTGACAGCAGTTTACATACTAAGAAGATTTTGTTCTTCCAACCTCCTTCCCCAAATGCTCTGTCTCCACTGGCTGGATCATTGCTATTATGTTCAGGTGCTAAACCCTGGCTCCATCAATTCATGTTGCACCTGGACAGTCTCCTGCCAACTTTGCAGAGTTCCTTGTCTAATATATATTCCCCAGGCCTGACACTGGAGAGGTCAGAAACCTAATTTACTTCCTCAAAGTTCAGGTTATGTTAGGTGCCCCCTTGGGTTCTAAAATGTCTATGGTTATTCACTATCATTTCTAAGAGTTTAACCATTTTGCTTAGAAAGGGACTATCCAGACTCCATCCTGTTTTCCTCAACTTGTGCTGAAGTCATCTCAAAAGAAACAAATATTTATTTATTTAATCCGCCAAGGAAATTTGAATTAGGTACCTAGAATGGGTAAGGCACAATTTAAGGGTCATTTGGAGGCACAGATAAAAATATAAAACAGTCTCTATCTCCAAAAATCAAACTATCTGTTGAGAAGGATGCACACAATCATATATCAGGAGACAAAATGAAATGCTACAATATAGGAAAAATGAAAGTTCAGATAATTTAAGTCTAACTTAAAAAAGAATGGAACCAAATATTTACTTATTCCATTGGAACTTTCTCCTCCCAAATAAATGAAAAATTACTTATTTCTCTTAGTGTTGCAATATACCAAATATTATAAAAATTTAGAGTTAAATTAATTTTCATTATAAGAAACTTTAAAATATGGGTGCACAATATATCAAAATTTGCAAGTCTGTCATAATATAATACATAGTGTGACCCAGTGATTCTACAGGACATACGGACTTCTCAATATTTTTCTTAATGTCTTAAAGTAGAACTGTAAAAGAACTTAGAATTTAAAAACCACAATAAAACCCAGAATTGGGACATAATACTTGATTACTGATATAGTTTGGATGCTTGTCCTCTCCAAATCTCATTTTGAAATGTAATCCCCAATATTGCAGGTGGGACCTGGTGGGAGGTATTTGGGTCATGGGGGTAGATCCCTCATGAATGGCTTGGTGCTGTCTGTAAGATTGTGAGTGACTTCTCTCATTATCTCATTGCTTAAAAGTGTGTGACACCTCCCCACTCTCTCCCTCTTGCTCCCACTCTCAATATGTGGGATGCCAGCTTCCCCTTTGATTATCACCATAATTGCAAGCTTTATGTGGCCTTATCAGAAGCAAATGCTGGCACCATGATTCTTGTACCATCTGCAGAACCATGGGCCAATTAAACCTCTTTTTAATGTATTACCTAGACTTAGGCATTTCTTTATATCAACACAAAATGAACTTACACAGAAAATTGGTACCAAGGAGTGGGGCATTGCTATAAAGATACCTGAAAATATGTAAGTGGTTTTGGAACTGGGTAATGGGAATAAAAAATCCAATTACTTCCAACTAGGCCCTTCCTCCAACACTGGAGACTACAATTCAACATGATATTTGAGCAAAGACAAACCATATAATTCCCTCCCTGACCCCTCCAAAATCTGTCCTCCTTACATTACAGCATACAATGATCCCTTCTCAACAGTCTCTCAAGTCTTAACTCATTTCAGCATTAACTCAAAAGTCCATAGTCCAAAGTCTCATCTGAGAAAAGGCAAGTTTCCTTCACCTATGAGCCAACAAAATTGACAAGTTAGTTACTTCCAAGTTACAATAGAGCAACAGGCATTGAGTAAATACATGACTTTCAAAAGGGAGAAATCAGCCCAAAGGGGCTACAGGCCCCATGCAAGTCTGAAACCCAGTAGGGCAGTCATTAAATCTTAAAAATCCAAAATAATCTACTTTATCACATTCAGGCCATGCTGATGTGGGCTCCCAAGGCATTATGCATCTCTGCTCTTGTGGCTCTGCAAGATTCAGCCCCCTTGGCTACTTTCATAGGCTGGCATTGAGTGCCTGAAGCTTTTCCAGGTGCACAGTACAAGCTGTCAGTGGATCTACTATTCTGGGGTCTATCATGGTGAGATGGTGGAGCTCTTATCACAGCTCTACTAGACAATGCCCCAGTGGGGACTCTGGGTGGAGGCTCCAACCCACTTTCCTTCCACACTGCCTTAGTAGAGGTTCTCTATGAGGACTCAACTCCTGTGGCAGAGTTCTGCCTATACATCCAGGCATTTCCATATATCCTCTGAAATCCAGGCCCAGGGTCCCAAGCCTCAACTATTGCCCTCTGTGCATCCACAGGTTTAACATCATATGGAAATCACCAAGGCTTGGGGCTTGCATTCTCTGGAGCAGCAACCTGAGACATATCTGGGACCCTTTTAGCCATGGCTGGAGCTGGAGCAGATGGGATGCAGGGAGCAATGTTCTGTGGTTGCACAGGGTAGCAGGGCCCTGAGCCTGGTCCACAAAATTACTATTCCCTCTTAGGCCTCCAGGACTGTGATGGGAGAAGCTGCTGCAAAGGTCTCCGAGATACCTTTGAGGTCTTTTTTTCCATTGTCTTGGCTATTTGCCCTTGGTTCCTCTTTACTTTTGCAAATGTCTGCAGTCAGCTTGAATTCCTCCCTTGAAAATGGGTTTTTCCTTTCTACCACATGGCCAGATTGCAAATTTTCCAAACTTTTATGTTCTGCTTCCCTTTAAAATATGTTTTATTTTCAGATTATCTCTTTGCTCACACATATAAGCATACACTATTAGAAGCAGCCAGGTCAGTTCTTGAATGCTTTGCTTCTTAGAAATGTCTTCCACCAGATACCCTAAATTATCCCCTTTAAGTTCAAAGTTCCACAGATCTTTAGAGCAGAGGCATGATGCCTCCAATCTCTTTGCTAACAAATAACAAAAGTGACCTTTTCCCCTGTTCCCAAAACGTTTCTCATCTGCATCTGAGACCACCTCAGCCTGGACTTTATTGTCCCTATTACTATCAGCATTTTGGTCATAACAATTTAACAAGTCTCTATGAAGTACCAAACTTTCCTTCATCTTCCTGTTTTCTTCTGAGCCCTCCAAACTGCTCCAACCTCTGCCTGCTACCCAGTTCCAAAGTCACTTTCACATTTTCAGATATCTTTATAGCAATGCCCCACTCCAGGTACCGATTTTCTGTATTAGTCCATTCTCACACTGCTATAAAGAAATACATGAGACTGGGTAATTTATAAAGAAGAGGTTGAAGTGGCTCACAATTCCACAGGCTCTATAGGAAGCATGGCTGGGGAGGCCTCTGAAAACTTACAATCATGTCAGAAAGTGAAGGAGAAGCAGGCGTCTCCTACATGGCTGGAGCAGGAAAAAGAGGGAAAATGGGGAGGTGCTACAGACTTTTAAATAACCAGATAACATGAGAACTGACTCACTATCATGAAAACAGCAAGGAGGAAATCTGCCCATGATCCAATCACCTCCCACTGGCCACTACTCCAGCATTGGGGATTACAATTCAACATGAGATTTGGGTGGGGATACACATCCAAATCATGTCATCCAGCTACAAAACACTACCAGTTCTCTTGGGTATATCATTGAATTGAATTTCTCCGACCCTTGAAGTTAGGTGGATATATGTGAGTTGCTCTTGGCAATGAAATGTGAGCAGAAGAAATGTGTGCACTTCAGAACTGTGCACTGGTTCAAACCTTTAAGAACCAGTGCACAGTTCGCCACATTCTCTTTCTCCCTCAGCAATCATGTGAGAACAGAGGCGGAGGCTTCCTCAGCCTGGATTACTGAGGATGGCATAGATGTGAACCTTCTGCTGACCTACAGTGAACATGCAGTGGAAACAATAACTTGTGGTTTTAAGCATTGAGAATCTGGAGGGTGTTTGTCACTATAGCATAATCTAGCCTCTCTTTGATACATGCAGGTATGCTTTAACCTGTCCTCAACCCCCCGTCCTCACATATACTTAGTACTGAGGGAAGCTGACTTTCATGTGAAATGGTATCTACTACAAATGAAACAGCATTGTCTAAGTGGCACTTCCTTCACTCATGCTTCTACTCCCTGTGCATACCAAAGTGCTAGACAGCTCTAATTCAAGCACAGAATTTTTGCTTACAAGTGACAATCATCTTGGAATGGTTTATAGTAGATTAACTACTGACAAATATGTTGTTTGCATTTCTCCCTCAGTGCCTCAAAAGTCAAGTGAAGAGGAAAATGGAAAAAATAGCCTCCTGACTTCAGGTGATCCACTTACCTCAGACTCCCAAAGTGTTGGGATTACAGGTGTGAGTCACCGTGCCTGGCTGAAAATTTAAAAATTTTTAAATGTTAGTGGATGCTAGAGACTGACTGCTTGAGGTCGAGACCTGGTACTATCATTACTTGCTAAGACCTGAGACAAATTAAAATCCTTGTGCTTCATTTTTAGTTTACTTATCTATAAAATATAAATATAGTAGCTACTTGACAAAGTTGTTGTAAGGACTAAATTAGTTAATTTGGATTGTTTCAACTGATTTGAGGACTGCTTGTCACATAGTTTCCAGAAAATGTTAGCTGTTATTCTCATTATTGTTGTAGGGCAAAGAAGTAGGTGGTTAGGGAACACCTTATTAAGAAGCTGATATTTGTTCCCCTTATCATCATTCAAACTGGATTCAAACTGAATAATGAGAACAAGCTACCTCTGAAGAACCAGAATGTCACCACTAGAGAGATAAATGGGAAAGCAAATCAGGCTGGGTGTGGTGGCTCATGCCTGTAATCCCAGTACTTTGGGAGGCCGAGGCAGGCGGATCACTTGAGGTCAGGAGTTTGAGACCAGAGTGGCTAACATGGTGAAACCCTGTCTCTACTAAAAATACAAAAATTAGGCCGGACACGGTGGCTCACGCCTGTAATCCCAGCACTTTGGGAGGCCGAGGCGGGTGGATCATGAGGTCAAGAGATCGAGACCATCCTGGTCAACATGGTGAAATCCCATCTCTACTAAAAAATATAAAAAATTAGCTGGGCATGGTGGCGCATGCCTGTAATTCCAGCTACTCAGGAGGCTGAGGCAGGAGAATTGCCTGAACCCAGGAGGCGGAGGTTGCAGTGAGCCGAGATCATGCCATTGCACTCCAGCCTGGGTAACAAGAGCGAAACTCTGTCTCAAAAAAAAAAAAAAAAAAAAAAAAAAAAATTAGCTAGGCATGCTGCTGGGCACATATAGTCCCAGCTATGTGGGAGGCTGAGGCAGGAGAATCACCTGAACCCAGGAAACAGAGGTTGCAGTGAGCTGAGATCACACCACTGCAAGGCAACCTGGGTGACAGAGCAAGACTCTGTCTCAAAAAAAAAAAAAAAAAAATTGTCAGTTAGCTAAATGTAAGAATTCCATTTACACATGTAAAAATGTATACATTTCAGCTTCTGAAATATAAAGGTTATTAACATTAGATGTCCAGGTGTGGTGGCTCATGCCTGTAATCCTAGCACTTTAGGAGGCCAAGGCAGGAGGGTTGCTTGAGCCAAGGAGTTCAAGACCAGCCTAAGCAACAGGGTGAAACCCCACTTCTATTAAAAAAAATACACAAAAAAAATTACCTGGGCATGGTTGTGCATGTCTGTAGTTCCAGCTACTCTGGAGGCTGAGGTGGGAGGATCACTTGAACCTGGGAGGCTGAGGTTGCAGTGAGCCAAGATCGTGCCCCACTGTACTCTAGCCTGGGTGACAAAGCAAGACTCTGTCTCAAAAAAAAAAAAAAAAAAAAGGAAAGAAAAAAAAATTGGCTTATTACAGTAACAGAGGGAAGGCCAGCATGTTTACAATGTAGTAAAGGGGGTAGGTTTGAAGGCTGAGAGATAAGTGTAGAAATATATATGTGGTCTTTGTCCCTGATTCCTGACACAGAGCTCCTAAAAGTCTTCTAATTTTCTGAGTAACTGGAGTGTCTTATTATTCATTACAAGTCCCTTTCAACCATACCTGAGTTTTTGCTAATAATGTGACTCTTGCTGAACTCTAGATAGCTTAAGGATGGAGACTGGTCATGAAAGGAACCAACTACCTGATTAAAGGATTGGAACTTTTAGTTCCACTCCCTACTTCTGGAGAGTCGAGAGGGCCTGAAGATTGGCCAGTGATTTAATCAATCATGTCTAGGTGATGAAACCTCCACAAATTCCTTCAACAATAAGGTTTGGAGATCTTTGGAACTGGCAAACATATTCATGTGCCAGGACTTTGTCTCCCAAAATCCATGGAGACAAAGTTGTGCTTAAGACATGTCTGGAGCTTGCCTTATGTACCTCTTCATTTGGCTGTCCAATTAGATTGTTTTTAATAAGCCAGTGACAGTAAAATGTCTTCCAGATTTCTATGCCATTCTAGCAAATTGTCAAATATAAAAGGGGGAAGTGTGGGAACCTCCAATTTTATAGCCAAAGTGGGCCGAAGTATGGGTACTTGGCCTCCAATACTTGCTACTGGCATCTGAAGTGAGGGTAATTCTATAGGACTGAGACCTTAGAACTTTTAGTCTGACACTATGAGTAGTTAGTGTTAGAATTTAATTCAGTCGTAAGACACCCAGTTGGTGTCCAAAGAGTTGAGAACTGGTTGTTGGTGTGGAAAAACCCACATATTTGATGTCAGAAGTACTGTGAGCAAAGGCAGCTTAGTAGCCACTGACCAAATTAGACTGGACCACAGTGAAGACTTATCATCCATTTGTTTGTCTACACCACCACCACCTCCCTGACCCAGACAGTGACTACTTTTGGAAAGAGACTGTAGTACATCCTGTGATGTACTGACCAGGTGCCTCCTTCAGGACTGAAGGACATATTTCCCCTTATGTTGGAAGTGCTGCAGGCATTCAACCCTCAGCTGTCAACCCTCTTTCCAAGAACTACCTTTGGCTGGAGAGAGAGACGTCACCCAAGATCACACCTCCCTTCTGGGGAAGCCTGCATCCAATGACTGGTTGATTTGGGAATGTAAGAGTCCAACCTCATCACTTCAACTGGGAACAATTCTATACTGGGGACTTTGTATGGCCATTCCAGCTTCAGAGCTTGCCATCAATTTGGCTGAGGTCTTTCTTGTTACCACGTCATAGCCTAACATTGTCCTCTGCCCAATCCTGCTTTCTTCTCTTCTTTCATAGACACTCATCTCAAGACTACTCCCTAGTAAAGTTTCTACACGCTAATCTCCATGTCAGAGCTTTTTTTTTTTTTTTTTTTTTTTTTGCATTTTAGGTTTGGGGGTACATGTGATGAACATGCAAGATTGTTGCATAGGTACACACATGGCAATGTGGTTTGCTGCCTTTTTTTTGAGGGAGTGAACACTTGAAATGAGTACCATGTCTTTTGTGTCTTCCTACACACAGTCTGAGCGCACGTCTCAGAACCTCAATAAATATTTGTCAAATTAATAGATAAACAACAGAAAAGTTGGTAGTGGATACCAGGAGGGTTGAATAGCTGTGTTGGTGGTGGTATGAGTGATTGGAAGGGGGAGAAATAGTGGGAAATACTAAAAAGAATATGGAAACCACAAGGGGGAAGAAACCTTCCAGTCTTTTCCTTTCTGAGAAATTAAGAACAGGATTTAAGATGGCATATGCTTATTGGTGCTACCAGAGCAGCAGAGCTTTGAGGGATAAAAACAAACTTGCATCACCATCAAAACATCAACAATCTACTTTGTGAAGCTTACTCATCTATCCTCTACTAAACCACAAAATTTGTCTGTTTAAATGTGCTATTTCTAATAAAGTTAATTTAGGTGGACTGTATTTTCCTAGAATAAAATAATCTATTTCATCTAGCTTTTCAAGTTTCTATGCATAAAATGTTGAAAAGCAGTCTCATAATGAAAAATTTTTCTCCATCTCATTTTTATTTCCTCCTTCTCAATTTTCATTTTCTGTATTTGGGATTTCTCTCCTTTTTTCTTAACTAAGTTAGTTAGTGAATTGTCTATTTTATTGACTTTTACAGGACCAGAATTTTGTCTTATTTATTATTCGTAATGTTTCTCTGTTTCCTACCTCAATCATACACCCTTTTAACTTTATTGATCCCTCCAGTCTGCTTCCTTTTAAATTATGATGGTGTTCATCTTATAGATTCAGATTCATCCATATGCATTTTTTGTTTTTATTGCTCAGTATTTAAGGCCATATAGCCTTAAATGTGTGTGTGTGTGTGTGTGTGTGTGTGTGTGTCTGTGTGTGTGTGTGTCTGTGTGTCCCTCAAGCAAGCAATCAAATTATATAATGAGAAAATAGCAGACATTCTTTCACAGGTCAGGAATGAAACACTAATGGCCACTATCTCCTCTGCTATTTAACATTCTATTGCAATTATTAGAAATCGGAAAAGAGAACAACTAGAGGTATAAAACTGAATCAATAAAATAACACTCTCTATATGTAGATGATATGATAGATAGTTTACCTGAAAACCCGTAAAGACAATGATAAAACTAACACAAATAGTAAAACAAGTGGATAATTTAGTAGGATATGAAATTAATAAATAAAAATCAATAAAAACAACTAGAAAAATGATGCAATGGAAGAAATAATCCAATCTACAATAATGACAAAATGATAAAATACTTATAAGTACATAATTAAAAATTACAAAATCTGTATGAGAAAATATTAGTACATCTACTAAGAGATACAAGTTAGACACACAAATGCAAAGAAAGCTTTTATCTTGGATAGTATGATTCAATATCATAAAGAAATAAAATCTTCTCCACGTTTGTTTATGTGTGTGTGTGCATAACAATAAAATATTTGCTTTTTAAAAGATAAGAATCAATAGATTCTTAATGTTTATTTAGAAAAATATCATGCAAAGATCTTAGGAAGCCCTGGAAAAGAAGAGCAAAGAGCTGAACTAATCCTACCAGCTATTAAAACATATAATAACTCTTCTATAATTAAAACTGTTAGTGCTGGCACATGAAAAGACAGACAGAACAGTGGAACAGAACAGAGCAGTCCAGAAATATACTCAAGAACATATGGCAATTTAGGATATGATAAAGGTGGCATCTTTCATCACTAAGGAGAAGAGGGACTTAGATTGGGTTGAGATAAATAGTCATTTAAAAAAATAAAACTGGGTTCATGCCTTATGCCACGCATTAAAATGAATTCCAAATGGATTAGATATTTAAGTATAAAAATAAATTAAATCACACAAACACTAGAAGAAAGCTTGAGTCAATTACTTTATAACCTGTATATGAAGGTCTAAGACTCACAATTCAAAGGCAGCCAATAAAAAGACTGATAAATTGGAATCTATAAACACTCTTCAAAAAATTCTTTCACATGGAAAAAATATACCATGAGCAAAGTCAAAAGACAATATGGGAGAAGCACGATGCTAGATTCAGTACTCTGAATCCTCTCATATGATAGTGTTCCAATTGTGGCATTCCACTTTTTGCTAATCTTTTTGTTCATATATATGAGACCTGAAGAAGCTATGAGTTAAACGGTATTAATTTCCCAATCTATGTTTCCAAACTTTTGAGTATGGTTTTCAGACACTTCCTCTCTGCAGCTACAAAAAGGAGATTCTTTAACATCATAAAAATTCTATCATTTTAAGTCTTTGCATTAAACCAAGAATTTAGCACTTTAAGATTACCCTAATAATCTCTAAATTCCTCATTGCCTTTATTCATGTTTTTTTTGGAAGTAGTTACTATATCCCTCTAAGCTGTGCCTTCACTAGGTACTTTATTTTTAGTGATTATAGGTGGTAACTTAGGAAGTTGTTTGCTATGTGCTATGAACTGCTAAGTCCAATCTCTTAATACTGATCAGGTGGCCCAGCAAGCAGCTAGAATTAGATATGATAGATTTGGTCAGAAATGGGATGTGGGGGATTCCTGTGAAGGATAATGGGGGTGGAAACAGGCATAGGAAGGGGGAGCTTTTTTGTTGAATCTTCATAGCCAGTGATGAAGGCTGCTTAACATCAACTGGCCAAGACATTTTGTCTTTTTGATTTTTCAGCCACTCTTCTGTGGTAAATGCTTTCTGGTGACCCTTAAGGTGTGATGCAAAACTCTTTGCACTTATGCCCTCCTCTATTCATATATATGATCTATTACTTCAAGGTGCCATAATTCCTATAATCAGCAAGCCCAGCTCTGTCACTGCCTTGCCTACTGTCTGCCCTGGCTTGAAGAGGATAACTACCACTGAACCCAGTGATGCTGGTGCCCATCTCACCAGCACATTCCTGATGGCCTGGGTGGAAGGGGTGCCCTTTGGGGCCTCTCATGAAACATAATTCTATGGTGAATCTTCTGGTCTCATGTAGTATGTTCATTCCAATGTGCCCACTTTCCTCAGTTTTTTCATTCCCTTCTGTACTATCTGCTGGGGCAGTTTTCACTTGATCCTTGTTGCCTATCACTTCTTCCAGGCTTCTAAAATCTATCTTGTCTGTACAGTTGCCCCATCCTTTAAGGTCCTTGCGAGGTTATGAAATTTCATGTCCTGAAAAAGTGTTCCCAAGTGAGTTAATTTTTTCTTACCTAGTCATATGTTCCAGTTTCTTTCAAACACCTTAAAATCCTATTGCACAATACTCTCTGGCTCCTGCTGGGACATGCTAAGTAATTCTTGAAGCTCCTACTATGTATAATCTATTTCCTTATCAGACCTAGCATTTTTCCATATAGGTTATACTGAGATTTAATCTTAGTAATAAGCCTAACAGCCAGGAGAGGTGATGGGGCAGCTCCTGATGTGTGCTACCTATTGTCTTACAGGGCAAAAGCCTGCAGCATCTTCCCACATGGGGAAAATGCTAGTCTTAAAATGAAACGGTTATCCCTACAAGCTCTAAGGGTTCAGAGAGGTCTGCAGAGCCTTAATACTCAAATGCATCCATCCTGATATTTCCATTTCATGTTTCAGGGGCCCAGATTGTCCCTATCAGGGGCTACAATTTCACATAACAGGCTTGCCTTGGCTCAGCATTTAAATGTCTCTGGAATTCTGCAGTTCAATCAGATCTTGTGTCCACTCCGGTTAATGCCTGTGTCTGCTCTTCTGCTGCAGGAGGTAAGGTTTATTTCAAGCAACAACAGAGGCACTCTGGCTCTCATAGTTAGTCTTTAACTGTTAACAGCCTGCAGACTTCCATTATCTCTCTGCAGGATGTCAATTGAACTTAATCTATCAAGTCAACTCTCCTGTTCTTACAGGTATTGTTTTACCTGTCTTTTTCAAATACCTAAATCACCAAACCAGCAAGGGCATTCTCCTCCACTGGGAAATTTTCCCAGATCACTACAGGTTAAATCATCAACAATTGGGCTGCACATTCTATCTGGGACTATTCATGCTTTTATAGAGGCACTCAGTATGGAGTCTTCCTTTTCAGCCAGGTACTTAGTGAGTCAGTGGCTATATCCCATTTTTACATGTTTTTCCTGCCCATTGTCAGTACCACCTATGTCAGTTAGGTCCTTTGAGAAGCAGATGCCAAGATGGAATCAGGGGTGAGAGATTTATAGGGGGCGATGGCTGTGAAAGGTAAAGGCAGAGGGAGCATTTCAGGAGGTGAGAAGCTTCAGTCAGTGATGCAAGTGTGAAACAAAGAGAAAGAAGGAAGAATTGGATAGGAAGAGCCTCAGACCATAAGGCAGTTCTGAGAACATTTCCACTTGGCTGAAAGGAACTCCCCAAACCAAAGTTTGCTTCTTAAAGGAATCCCAGTTTGAGACAGGAGTGAGCTGGCCCTAGTACCTCTGCCATGCTCAGGCATTGGCTGGGAGGAAGAGCAGCTGGATGCTGTCAGTCACTATGTTCACTGCTTATGGAGCAGGTGAAAGAAAGCTGAGCAGCATGTTTCCATGGCTGCCATGCCAGATAACCAATCACAAAACTTCCCCATTTCCTAAGGGTTCTGTTGTCTACAACTTCTGGTTCCAATTTCTGTATCTTTATAGATTCTTAGCTGCATATAAAAGCAGACACTGACTGGCTGATTAGGCAAAAAGAGAGTTTTTCTTAAAAAGGGTACTGGAGAGCTTATAGAATTATTGAGAGTGTCTTAGGCTAAGTTTCCATGGTCAATGCCAGAAAGCAACCTACAGAATTTGATAATGAAGAAAAACACAGCTGTTTCTCCTGCTGCTACCAAACCCTAGATGCTGCAGATTGAACAGCTGCTATCTACTAGACTTGACTAAAGTAACTGCTGCTGTTAGCTCCGAAGTCACTACTTCCATACCAGGGACTCAACTTGCCTGTTACTATCTCCCTTGTCACCCAGAAGTCTCTGCTATTGATATCTGGTACCAGCAGTCTGGTTTTTCAGCCTTCAAGCTGTTTTTGCCTTGAAAATGGGGTTTCACCAGGTACCCACCCCATCTGCCTAAGCATTTGGCTGCCTCCTGTCACTATCATTATAATCCTCTCCAGGAAAGTGGATTAAGCAGAGAAGCTGCTCTTCACCAATCAAACTCTAGCAGGGGTATGACTAAGTCACATAATTGTGCCCTAGCTGAAAGGAACCTGTGGAGGTAAGTGCCTGAATTCTAAATTAAAGAGATGAAACTCTAATTCTCTAGACCAGGCGTCCCCAAACTTTTTACACAGGGGGCCAGTTCACTGTCCCTCAGACCATTGGAGGGCCGCCACATACTGTGCTCCTCTCACTGACCACCAATGAAAGAGGTGCCCCTTCCTGAAGTGTGGCAGGGGGCCGGATAAATGGCCTCAGGGGGCCGCATGCGGCCCGTGGGCCGTAGTTTGGGGATGCCTGCTCTAGACATTTCAAAGATGCTCAAAAAGTACTGGAAAACAAGTCAAATGCCAACTTTGAATGATCAACTTCATGCCAGCCTCATGTGTAACTATAAAGTCATTTGTAGTAAACACTTAAAGACAACCTAAATACCCATCATTAGAGATATGGTTAAATGATGAAAAGTATTTACTTTGGTGTACTAGGTAGTAATAAAAAGACTGAGAAAGTTCTGTATGTGTTGGCAAGGAATAGTATCTGTCTTTTTGTAAACTCAAGACAGAAATATATATATATATCTATATGCACGTATGTGTTTGAAAGTTAATAGCATGAGTCTATTCATAAGTATATACATATTATTCTGTATGCATACATAGGAAAGGACTAATATATACATATATATGTATCTCCATATGATACATTTGCTTACTTTTAGTTAGGTAAGACTGTTGAGTGTTGGGGCACAGCAAATGGAACATTCACATTTAATTCTCTACACATCTCACTGTATAAATCTAGTCATAAGACTATATTTGTATTTAGCTAGTAATTTAAAAAAAATAAATTTATGGAGATGAGGCTTTAGAATATAAATAAGTAGTAGTCCACGTAATATACAAATTTGGTTCTGAAGTCCTTAATGGCCAAAAATGGTAACATCTCCGTTTCAGTTTGCCTTGTCCATGGGGAGGGGGAAATTTCAATTACCTGGGGCATAAACATATTACCTGGTATTAATGTATTGTGGTATAATGCAAAATAAGCATTTGGTCATTGTTCTTGGTACAGAGCTTCCAAAACCCTTGGGATTTCCCGAGTGATGGGTGTTTTTGTATGCTAAAGAGATGATTGGTGGCTAAGGGCCTTTAAATAGCTTCAGAATGGGGGCACAATTAGAGGGTTGAAAATTTCAGCCACCTCACCATATCCCCCCACCATGTTTGGGAGAGGGACAGGAGATTGAGTTCAATCACCAATGGCCAATGATTTAATCAATCATGACTACATAATGAAAACTTTATAAAAATGTCTGAATGACAGGGTCAGGAAGCTTCTGGGTTGCTGAGTATGCTGGGAAGGTGGTGTGCTCAGCGAGGGTATGGAAGCTCTGTGCCCACTGACCCCATACTTTGCCCTATGCATACCTTCCATTTGGCTGTTCCTGAGTTGTATCCTTTACAATATACTGTTAAAGGCAAAGCACTTTGCTGAGTTCTGTGAGTTATTCTAATGAATTACTGAATCTGAAGAAGGAATTGTATGAACCCCTAAATTTATGATTTGTCAATAAGAAGTATGGGTGGAAACACTGAACTTGTGACTGACATCTCGAGTGAAGGCAGCCTTGTGAAATAAGCCATGAACTTGTGGGGTGTGTGCCAACTTTAGGTAGGTAGGGTCTGCATTTGATTGAAGTGGGGGACACCCAATTTGTGTCAAAGAATTAGCTATTTTGTGTAGGAAAAGTGACCACATATTTGGTGTCAGGGGAAAAAACTTTTCAAGTGTGAATAACCTTTTCATATAAGTCTCTAAGTAGGCATATTGAGCAATGCACCTGACAGTTTTCTTCAGAATACATCTACATTAAATGAAATAGTGGATTCATTAGGGCTGTTTCGTGGGGTGTCACTTAATATAACTAAGCCATAATGCAAAAGTTCCAACCAAAAGAAGCAATCATGCAAGGATCAGAGTTCCTCCAGTTAGTACCTGCAGTTAGTTCCTCCAGTTGGTACTTCTTGCTAAATAATATCGTTGGTCATCAGTGAAAGAGGCAGTTGGAGGAAGGATAGTCACAGCTGTACCATCAACTCAGATATAATGCTAACTATGAATCTTGACCCAAGTGGAACTCCATCAGTAAGGATAAAACCTGGTCAAATGGCAACTTTTGTAAACATTAATGCTTTATAGTAAGACCAGTGATCATTTGTCAAAAGGCAGCTTCTTCATAGCTCGCATTCAATGATTTGAAAGGCATATTTACATTACTCCCTCTCATTCTCAATAACTTCTACTAAGCCCCTTCTAGATACAGAACAAAGCATAGAGTAGATACTGTTGATGCTGTTTCATATTTCTTTGGCTTACATAAATTCACCTGCAGAGGCAAATAAAGACAATTATCAGTATTTGTTAGCTTCCCAACTCAATCACCAGTCTGTCTTCTCTGGCTGAGGATTTTACTCAGCATGGAAACTTAGGCTACTGTATGCAGGCACAACATGGAAGTATGAAGATCTCATGCTATTTGAGACAAACTCAGCCAATGAAGGATGGGATCTGTGAATAAGTGCTCCAGCCCCCCTCTCAACCCTACCCACCTCTACCACAGTCCTTGGGAAGCCTCCTCCATGTAATATTTCAGAGGTGCCCTAGCAAAATTAAGCTCCAGTTGCCCACAGTGAAAACTCGCTAATGAATACCCACTTCATTAGCTTTCCTTTTGTATATTCTCACTAACTCACTTTCTCATTCTGCTTCCTATGCTCACTTCCCAAATAACAAATTTGCACCCATGTCCTCACCTCAGAGTCTGCTTTTGAGAGGGGCCAAATTAAGAAAAAGAACTTATGTTTATTTTTACAATCTCATTTGAAGTAAATTAGAATAAAGTAAAGTACTTCTTAGGAAGTAACAATGAGCCCTCTTAAGACTGAGAAAATGTTTTAAAACATTTATTTAAAAGCTTAAAACATTGATTTAAAAGGAATCAACATCTGCCATTGTAGATAAAACACAAAAATCACATTTCTAGTAACTACTGTTATAACCTGACTGTAAAAGGTCTGTTTTCCCTGTTAATATTCCACAAAACTAAAGACTGACCCCTTTGGAGACCCTTGTATTGAATGAATAAAGAGCCTGTCTTTATCATTTCCTTCAGTCCATCTTCTTGAATATGTGATAATCTTGCAAAAGCAAAAAGCAAAGCCAAATGATTTATTTAAACATGTCTACCAGATGATCACTGCCTTAGTTGTCTTTTCAGAAATGGTAGCAGCCCAGAGGGTTTCCTGTGCTCTAAGCCTGAAATTAGTTCTGAAGAACAAAGAGAAATTTGCTGTCCTGAGTTATGAGATCTTGAAAGACAATGAGTAATATATGGGTTCATGGCCACTCTCCTAGGCTTGAGAGACAGCTGAGACAATCATATTACTTTTTTATAAAACCTGTCTGTGCTGAGGTAAGAGAGATTCAGAGAAGAAAATCAAAGGAAAAGATAATGACCAATATTTGGAAATCTTTTGTAGTAAATGTGTTAAAATTATGAAATCTGTTTTCCCCCTGTCCTGCAAATCTCAAATATGCAGAGCCTGACACTTGATTCTAAATGGAAAATTTATCTCTAAGGGTCAGAAATACTTCAGTTCACATATGGCCACAAGGTTTTAAATGATCACTGATTTGTTTTCATCCCCTCACTTATTTTTAATTTAAAAAATATCTTTCACATAGAAAGCTTTCCAATATGCTCCATTCAACACATAAGTTAGGTGTGGATGTTTGTGGACAGAATATCTGTTTTGAAGTAAATGCCAAGTTTGATCAGGATCTATTGCAGTTGGTTTCTCATAGCTGTTTATTCTTCCTTCTGGAAAGGTAAAACTGCATTCAGAAACCAAGCAAACCTTATTTCAAAGACGCTTATCATTTCTTGATGCCAGCCCTTCCCTGAAATCAACTAATGTCCTGAAACTACTGTGGTATTGGGATAATCAAAGCAATACTAAAGGCTTTATTCTATCAAAATCTTAAACATCTTAACGACTAGACATTTTGATAGTGCTATATTCAGATCTGATCATGGTTCATGGTATTATTGGAAATATAATTTTTTTATTGCATTTTAGGTTTGGTGGTACATGTGAAGAACATGCAAGATTGTTGCATAGGTACACACATGGCAGTGTGATTTGCTGCCTTCCTCCCCATCACCTATATCTGGTATTTCTCCCCATGTTATCTTGCCCCAACTCCCCACCACCTGCTGTCCTTCCCCTATTTCCCCCCGACAGACCCCAGTGTGTGATGCTCCCCTCCCTGTGTCCATGTGTTCTCAGTGTTCAACATCCACCTATGAGTGAGAATATGCAGTGTCTGAGTTTCTGTTCTTGGGTCAGTTTGCTAAGAATGATGGTTTCCAGGTTCATCAATGCCCCTACAAAGGATATGAACTCATCGTTTTTGATAGCTGCAAATTATTCCATGGTGTATATGTGCCACATTTTCTGTGTCAAATCTATCATCGATGGACATTTGGGTTGGTTCCAGGTCTTTGCTATTGCAAACAGTGCTGCAATGAACATTCGTGTGCATGTGTCCTTATAATAGAATGATTTATAATCCTTTGGATATATACCCAGTAATGGGATTGCTGAGTCAAATGGAATTTCTATTTCTAGGTCCTTGAGGAATTGCCACACTGTCTTCCACAATGGTTGAACTAATTTACACTCCCACCAAGAATGTAAAAGTGTTCCTATTTCTCCACATCCTCTCCAGCATCTGTTATCTCCAGATTTTTTAATGATCGCCATTCTAACTGGCGTGATATGGTATCTCAATGTAGTTTTGATTTACATTTCTCTAATGAGCAGTGATGATGAGCATTTTTTTCATGTTTGTTGGCCTCATGGATGTCTTCTTTTGTAAAGTGTCTGTTCATATCCTTCACCCACTTTTGAATGGGCTTGTTTGTTTTTTATTGTAAATCTGTTTTCGTTCTTTGTAGATTCTGGATATCAGCCCTTTGTCCGATGGGTAGACTGCAAAAAAATTTTCCCATTCTGTTGGTTGCCGATTTACTCTGATGACTGTTTCTTTTGCTATGCAGAAGCTCTGGAGTTTGATTAGGTACCATTAGTCTATTTTGGCTTTTGTTGCCAATGCTTTTGGTGTTTTGGTCATGAAGTCCTTGTCTACGCCTATGTCCTGAATGGTTTTGCTTAGATTTTCTTCTAGGGTTTTTATAGTGTTAGGTCTTATGTTTAAGTCTTTAATCCATCTGGAGTTAATTTTAGTGTAAGGTTTCAGGAAGAGGTCCAGTTTCTGCTTTCTGCACATGGCTAGCCTGTTTTCCCAACACCATTTATTAAACAGGGAATCCTTTCCCCATTGCTTGTTTTTGTCAGGTTTGTCAAAGATTGGGTGGTTGTAGATGTGTTGTATTGCCTCTGAGACCTCTGTTCTGCTCCATTGGTCTATATCTCTGTTTTGGTACCAGTACCATGCTGTTTTAATTACTGTAGCCTTGTAGTGTAGTTTGAAGTCTGGTAGTGTGATGCTTCCAGCTTTGTTCTTTTTGCTTACAATTGACTTGGCTATGTGGGCTCTCTTTTGGTTACCATCAAGCTACCAATGACCTTTTTCACAGAACTGGAAAAAACCACTTTCACTGTATGTTCTCACTCATAGGTGGGTGTTGAACAATGAGAACATGTGGACTCAGGAAGAGGAGCATCACACACAGGGGACAGTTGGGGGGGGTAGGGGAGAGACAATGGCGGGGGTGGGGAGGGATAACAAGGGAGAAATGCCAGATATAGTACGCACCAAAAGTAAAATAAATTAAAAAAAAAAACTTCATATGGAAATACAATTTCTTAATTTCTCTGTATCTCTTGTCACAGCTATAAAACCTATTTGCCTCTTTAGCTGTATAAAGTCATCTTTATCAGCCATTGAAAGCATTTATTTATTTTTAATTGCATTTCAGGTTTTGGGGTACATGTGAAGAACATGCAAGATTGTTGCATAGGTACACACATGGCAGTGTGATTTGCTGCCTTCCTCCCCTTCACCTATATCTGGCATTTATTAAGTATCAATTTATAAATGGAACCATGCTTGGCAAAGAAAGGCAGATCATAACTTCCTCTGGAATGTGGTTTTTTTTTTTCAATGTACCACCATGAAAGACTGAATATGTTTATGATACATAGATAATTGAATAATAAACATTTATCTGAATGAATAAGCATAATGTTCAGGTGTCTGCTTTATGTGGAAGTAAGGAGTTATTGAATTTATAGAGAAATTAGTGAGTGGAAAGTCGACATACATTTTATGTTTAGACATAGTAATGGGAAAACTTTTTTTACTCAGGCAATTAATTCATGAAAGCTTTATTGAGTACATGGGGTTTTAAAAGCAGTGATAACACTTGGCAGTGATGTGTGGAGGTAAAATAGCACTTTTAACGGAGGATAGCAGTGACCCCTCTATTTCCTTGGCTGAATAAAGTGTTCCTTAGGGTGCAATGGGTGGCAGGTATACACAGAACAGGGCTTCACAACTATGAGGGGGCAAACTATTTCAGTGATACTCCCATTTCAAGGTTAAAGTGGGTAGAAGACTGGAGGGAAAGAGAATACTATAATTTTGATGTTGTTTTCAACAAATTTGTATGCTTTTCATGATATTTCTAAATACTTGACTATTCCTGCTGCGCAAATTTATTTCAAAATGGTTAACATGAAACTACCTATAACAAGAAAACAGTTTAAAATTAGGAAATAAATTACCACACTGCTGTTTTAATGAAATTAGTCTAAATTGTAGCCAAAAAAATCATATTTATGCATTCAAACTCTGTATGAAAATGAGCTATTTTAAGAATTATTTTGGCTACCTAAAAATATGACTTTAAGTCACTACTTGTAGCAATACAATTTTTCTAATAGAAAAGGTTCTCTAATTACAAAGATTTTGTAAAATTCGTGGGGCATAAAATTCTTTTTAAAGAAGACAAACTGCTTATATAGGAAGGAAACTAAGAAGCATTCAGTGGAAATACACAATTTTTAGATAAGAAGAGAAAGTCATGAAAAATGAAGCTTGCACTACATAAGAAAGTTATCGTGTAATTTTGTCTCTATGTCATGTGTGAAGATAGGAACCAGAATTTTGAAAAGGTAACTGAAACCTCATTTCCAATTTCCCTGTTCTCAAATGACCTGGCAGGCAGAATAGATACTTCAGTGCAAGGCAAAATATGTAGGTAACTAGTTACTGAGTCTTCAATTCTCTGAGTGACGACTCAGGAACATTGAAAGAATTGAGTACAAATTGCTAGGATGGACTATTGGTTATGAAAGGTTCCATATGAATTTTTTCTACTCCCTCCTGACTTTTAGCATGTATTTCTATGAGTTTCAGCACATGTATAAGTTAATGTATCTATTAATACCCCCACAATCAGGATGCAGAGCAGTTTTATCACCCCTCAGAAATGACTTCATGCTATTCCTTTATAATCACACCCTCTTCCCTGCTCTCAACTTTTGGCAACCACTGATCTGTTTTCTCTCTAGAACATGTTATAAATAGAATCACATACATGTAACCTTTACAGACTTGCTTCATTCACTCAGCATAATGCCTTTGAGATTCATTGACGTTGTTCTATGTATCAATAATTTATTCCTTTTCATTGATGAGTATTATTCCATTGCATGGGCATATCACAGTTCATTTGTCTATTCACACTTGAAAAAAAGTATATGGGTTGCTTCCAGTTTGGGGCAATTGTAATAGAGCTGTGATATATATTAATTTGCTGGGTTTTGTATGAACATAAGTTTGTATTTCTTTGGAGTAAATATCAAGGAATAAAATTGTTGAATAGTATGGTAAATGTATGATTAGCTTTATAAGAAAACTGCCAAATGATTTCAGAGTGGCTGTACCATTTTGCATTCCCAGGTGAAGGTTCCAGGTGTGTCACAATTTTGCAAACAGTTGATATTGTATTTTTTAGCCACTGTAATATATGGGTAGTGGTATCTCCTCATTTTTATATTCATTTCTCTAATAGCTAAAAATGTAAATGTTTTCTCATGTACTTACTTGCCATCTCTGTATTTTCTTTGATGAAGTGTATACTTCAGTGCTTGGCAAAATTTTTTGAAATTTTTATTGATATTTGTAAATTCACATGCAGTTGTAAAAAACAACATGGAGAGATCCTTGTATGCTTTACCCAGTTTCTAAGAATGATAACAATTTGCAAGAGTATAGTATCATAACTCAGATATTGACATTGATACCTTATAAACATATAATCATTAATTAAAAATAAAATATTATAGTACAGGACAGTATGTAAGTATAGTATAGTGCACTATGTAACCTTTTGAGATTGGCTTTTTACACTCAGCATGATTTGCTTTTTTTTTTTTTTTTTTGAGATGGAGTATCTCTCTGTCACCCAGGCTGGAATGCAGTGGCACAATCTCAGCTCACTGCAGGCTCTGCCTTCCAGTTTCAAGCGATTCTCCTTCCTCAGCCTCCCAAGTAGCTGGGACTACAGTTGTGTGCCACCATGCCCAGCTAATGTTTTGTATTTTTAGTAGAAACAGGGTTTCACCATGTTAGCCGGGAGGGTCTTGATCTCTTGACCTTGTAATCTGCCCACCTCAGCCTCCCAAGATGCTGGCATTACAGGTGTGAGCCACTGCACCTGGTCTATGTGACTTCTCATAGATTCCTCAAGTTGTTGCATGCATTAATAGTTTGATCTTTTTCACTGCTGAATGTGTCTATACCACAGTTTATTTAACTATTCATTCCTTGAAGGACATCTAGATTGATTCCAATTTCTGACTATTACAAATTAAACTGTTATGACATTTATGTTCAGGTTTTTGTATGATCATGTTTTCATAACTTTGGAATAAATAATCAATAGTACAATTTCTGGGTCATATGGTATTTGCATGTTTAGCTATGTAATAAACTGTCAAACTGTTTTCCACAGTGCCTATACCATTTTACATTCTCATCAGCAATGCAGGCGATTCTGTGTCTGCATCATCCCAAGCATTTGGTGCTATATCTATTTTTTTTGTTTGTTTATTTTAGCCATTCTGATAGATGTATAATGATACCTCATTTTAGTATTAATTTACCTTTTCCTAGCTAATAGTGTTGAAAATCTTTTCATGTGCTTATTTTCTATCTGTATATCCTTTTTGGTGAAATGTCTTTTCAAGCCTTTTGCCCATTTTCTAATTGGATTGTTGGTGGTTTTGAGACTTCTTTAGATCCTACATAATAGTCCTTTGTCAAATATGTGGTTAGCAAATATTTTTGCCCAGTCTGTAGACCGTCTGTCTGTCTTTTCATCCTCTTCATATGGGCATTCACAGAGTAAAAGTTTCTATTTTTGTGATGAGGTACAATTTATCAATTTCTCCTTTTCTGTGTCAAGGCTAAAAAAACCTTGTCTAGTATTAGATCCCAAAGACTTTCTCTTTTGTTTCTTTTTAAATGTACATTTTACACCTAACTCTATTACCCATTTTAGCTTAATAGTTATATAAGGTGAGGTTTAGGGCAAAGTTCAGTTTTTGCTTATGGAGGGCCAATTTCTCCCACACCATTTCTTGAAAAGACCATCCTTCCTCTGTTGAATAGTATTTGCACTGTTGTCAAAAATCAGGTGACTGTACTTGTGTGGAAGTAATTTCTGTGTTCTCTATTCTATTCCATTGATCTATGCATCTGTCCCTTCACCATACCATATTGCCTTGATTATTGGACTATATAGTAAATCTTAATATTGGGTAGAGTAAGTCCTACCACTTTATTCTTCTTTATCAAGATTATCTTAGTTATTCTGGGGCCTATGCCTTTCCCTATGAGTTTTAGAATAAAACTTTGAGATTCATTGTATGCGACTATAAAACACCTTGCTTAAATTTTGATAGGAAATTTGTTAACCCTGTATATAAATTAAGAGAGGATTGACATTTATACTGTGTTGAGTCTCCCAATTCATGAACATGGCATGTTTCTTCATGTCTTTACGTCTTATTTGATTATCTTTATCATCATTTTGTAATTTCACAAACAGACTCTATATGCATTTTGTTAACTATATACTCAACTCTTATTTAGCAGTTTTAGCAGTGCGTTGTCTTAAATTTTGGTTTCTGCATGTTTTTAATCAACATATAGATATGCAATTGATTTTTGTTGTTTGTTGTATTGATCTAATATCCCATGACTTTAAAGAACTCACTTAGTCCTAGGAGTTTTTATAAATAGATTTGCTTTCTTTCTTCTTTTCTGACCTGTATGCCTTTTTACTTATTTTGCTTTATTGCATTGCCTAAAACTTCCATCACTATGCTGAATAATAGCAGTGACAGCAGACATCCTTACTTTGTTTCTGATCATAGCTGGGAAACATTCATTCTTTCACTATTAAGTATAATGTTAGCTGTAGGGTTTTTGTAGATGTTCTTTATCAAGTTAAGGAAGTTGTCCTGTTTCTATTTCCTAAGACTGTATAATAAATGGGTGTTAAAATTTATTAAATGCTTTTTATGTATCCATTGATAAAAATCATGTAATGTTTCTTCTTTACCTTGTTATTACAGTGGAATGCAATTATTTATTTTTAAATATTTAACCAAGCTTCCATCCCTGGAATTAACCCCAGTAGTTATGGTGTATAATTCTTTTTATACATCACAGAATTCAGTTTGCTAATATTTTGTTGAGGAATTTATATCAAAGATTATCAGAGATATTGATCTATACTTTTAGTTTTGGGCACTATCTTTGTCTGCTTTTGGTGTCAGAGTAATAATAGCTTCATAAAATTAATTGAAAAGGATTCCCTTTTCAATTTTCTACAAGGGATTGTATATAATTGCTATTAATTCTTTTTGAACATTTGGTAGAATTTTCCAGTGAAACCATCTGGGCCTACAGTTTCCATTTGGGGAGTTTTAAAAATTACGAATTCAATTTTTTAAATAGTTATAAGGCAATTTAAATTATTTAATATTGGGTGAGCTGAGGTACTTTGTGTTTTTCTAAAAATCCATCTATTTCCTCTAAGTTGTCAAATGTATGAGTGTAGAGTTGTTTGAACTATTTTCTTATTATCATTTTGGTGTCTGCAGGATGTATAATGATATACTCTTTAATTCCTGACATTAATTATTTGTGTCTTCTCTTTCTTCCTTTGTCAGTCTTGCTAGAAGTTTGTCAATTTTATCGATCTTTTCAAACAACCAGCTCTATGTTTTACTGTTTAACTTCTCTCTTTAAAGCATAGATAAGCATCCTCCCTGTTCATTTTAAGAGCTAAAGGGCTTCATGTACTGTTTAGCATTGAATGGTCACTCATTGTAACAAAGTTGCCTTGGTTGTTACGTTTTGGAAACCCACATGGGTCCCTAATTATGTCACAGTTGATTCCTGGTCAGAAGACTGTTATGTCTACCTTCTTGTTACTTTGGCCATGAGGAAATTATTCCTCTGTGACAGAAGCACTGTCAACCACAGCCTATCCTGAAGATGGCTCATGTCAAGAGGAGGAAGAGGAATGTAAAGAAAAGGATGCTTGTGTTTTGATAAGCAGCCTGATTTTCAATATGTGCCTGTTATGAGATGAATTGTGTCTCCTCAAACTTCATAGCCCTAGTATTTCATATATAACCTTGTTTGGAGACAGGGTCTTTATATAGGTAAACAAGTTAAAATATGGTCATTACAATGAGCCCCAATTTAACATGATGGGAGTCCTTAGAGAAAGGGAAAATTTGGAGACAGACATACACATATAGGGAGAACATGTGAATATGAAAATGATCATCTACTAGTCAAGAGAGAGGCCTGGAACAGATTCTTCCCTCACAGCCCTCAGAAGGAATCAATCCTATCAACACCTTGATTTTGGATTTCTAACCTCCAGACCTGTGAGACAACAAATTTCTGTTTTTTCACCCATCCAGTTTGTGGTAGTTTATTATGATAGCCCTAGCAAACTAATATAGTGCCACAGAATACAAAAGCCACAGAAGTCGGTTTTCAGCCAAACACCATTATGGGAGTGGTGTTACATTACATTTCATTTTCCTGTGAATAACTCTGATCTCTTGAGGAAAGTACACAGAAAAGCTGCTGGAAAGATTTCACTATAGTTTTCTCTTTCAGAGCTGGATAAGACTGTGAACGGAATGGATTTACCCATCTGCTATAGGATACCCTGTAGCACTTTTCCAAAGGCAATTGAGAGTCTCTTTGATTATAGCTCCCAGATCTTTGTTTCTTATCCTAACCTCTTCTAGCTAGTCAATAAATTAGTCAAAATTCAAATGATTTATTAAATTGAAAATTCTCAACCTTAAGAAAATAAATAAACCCAAACAACTTTTGTGAGACTTCTCATGTGTCCTTCAGCAAACTTAATGTTAAGCAGAAGCACTTGTCACCTTAAGCAATGGAGATAGATGGAGGAAACCAATATATTGAGAATACATCCTCAATACACTGATATTGTCCCCTCAAAATTCATAACACTTAGATATCTTATCTCTCTATGTGAGGATAGTGTATTAACTTACACCTGGACTGGGATAGATAAATGCTTATCTCCAGAGATGTCTGAAAGTCTGGTACTGACCCTTGTCTAAGATAAAGATGGAATGTACTGGTTAATAATTTATACTGTGCTATTCAAAGTTCAGAATTCCCTTGGAAGTATCCTGTGCTGGCTTGTCTACATTGTTTAAGGATCTATAGATTGATGGTTTGCACCTGTTTTAATCATTTACACATTCTGATTTTATTTGTGATCAGATTTATTTATCTTCAGTAAACTTATGTCTTAGCTTCCTCAATATTAAGATATCTTGCACATATATTTTTCATAATCTGAATGCAAATCACATTCTTTTGCAACTGAGAAAGGACTCTGTGAGCTGCTCCTGGACATGTTAAACCCCTCAATGACTGACTGTATTTTCTTTCTTCTGTTATACTTGCCTTTATTAAAGCCTTACATGTGAAGTAAGTCCTTTCAATTGTCTGACCCTGGGTGATAGTTATACCCTTTGATATAGTTTGCATATCTGTGCCTTTCAAATATCATGTTGAAATGGGATCCCTCATGTTGGAGGTGGAGCCTAGTGGGTGGTATTAGGGTCACGGGGATGGATCTCTGATGAATGGCTTGGTGCACCATAATGAGTGAGTTTGTGCTTTATTAGTTACTGTGAGATGTGCTTGGTAAAAAGAGCCTGGCATCTCCTCCCCTCTCTCTTGCTCCCTCTCTTACCATGTGACATGCTTGCCCTGGCTTCATCTTCTGCTACAATTGTAAGCTTTGTGAGTCTCTCACCAGAAGCTGAGCAGATGCTGGCACCACACTTCTTGTATAGCCTACAGGACTGTGAACCAAATAAACCTTTTCTCTTTAAATCATCTAGCCTCAGGTATTTCTTTATAGCAATGCAAAACAAATGAACACACCCTTGAACTATATATTTAAGGATAAAACCTTGGACCCTCCTCCTAAAATTTACCTTAAAAGGTAAAGCGAGCACTAGTCTTGGAGACTACAAATTGGAAAAAATGGCAAACCAGTAGGTGTAAGTGGAGGGGAAGTAGGGAATAACATAGGCTCAGCATAGACAAAACTTGGCCAACAGATCCTAGTCTCCCCATTTCTGTCAGAAATATAACTCAAAGGTGGAAGGAAGACTGAGCTTATAGGTGAAATTCAAATAGGGACTGACAGTTATTTCTGTTGGTTCATATGGCTTCTATTCTAGAAACTGTTTCTGGGCCCAAAAGCATTGTAGGATATAAGGGAATGAAAGCAGCAGCATAATGACTGCACAACTAAACCAAGGTCATCCACCAAAGGTACACAGTCTAAATAACCAAAAAATCCATCGCCTTCCATAAACTATTTGTTTTGAGTGTTCCTGGATTAACTTACAGACAGCTTTATGTTCTGGGTACTATAAAGACTATAAATGGGATATTCATTTTAAAGTACATGTAAATAAAGGAAATAATCATGAAATATAAGAAAACAGCAGAAACATTTACACACAGAAAATGCCTTGTAACTTTAACCAAGATAAAGAAAGAAACACTAAGAAAAAGTCTAATATTAGAGAACGGGTTTAATGAATTATGGTATAGTAATGTGATGGAATATTATGCAGGCATTAAAATGATAGTTAAGGTTATGTAGAAACATAAACAAGACATTACATATAATGTTAAGTAAAGCCAGAAGAATATAAAGTGGCATATACATATAAGAGAGCATACAATTATATATGCAAGTTGAGGCTGAATAGGAACAGTGCTGGATTGCAGTTCCCAGTGAAAATGCAGAGGGCGAGTGATCACCACATTTCCAAATGAATTTTTACTGCCCACAGACCAGAAGATTCCTGGGTGGAAAAGCACTACAAGTCTCCAATGCAGCTGTTTCAGCTGGTGCAGCGGGTCTTCGCACAAGAACTCACACAAATCCGGGCGCCATTTCAACTGGCGACTGGAATACCTGATAGACAGAGTTGCCCATTCAACTGAAAAGAAGGAGGCTAAAACAGGGAGCCAGGTAATCTGGCTTAGCTGGTCCCACCCCCACAAAAACCAGCAATCTGAAATGCTCTGGATTGAGAGTTTCACAGCAAGTACAGCTGGACCCAGGATGGTCCAGCTCTGTGGGCGGAAAGGCATCTTCCATTACTGAGGCAGTCCACCATTACCAAGGCAGTCCGACATTACCGAGGCAGTCCACCATTACCGAGGCAGTCCACCATTACCGAGGCAGTCCACCATTACCGAGGCAGTCCACCATTACCAAGGCAGTCCACCATTACTGAGGCAGTCCACCATTAATGAGGCAGACCACCATTAATGAGGCAGACCACCATTACCGAGGCAGTTCTAGTTATACCCCTATAAACAAAACTGCAAGGAAGCTCACCCAGCAGCTGGGCAGAGCCCATGGCTGTTCACCAACACATCTGCTGGCAAACTCTGACTATGCTACCTCCTGGCTGGGCAGGGCATCTCTGAAAAAAGGCAGCAGAATGAGAGCAGAATCTTTGTCCCAGAAGGACACCTGCCACATGTCAGCCTGAGCTCTCCTTTATAAGTTGTCTCTTTGGTTATATGGGGCTCAGGGAGCTGTTTGAGAAGACAGTCTGTGCCTTATAAGAGCTCAAGTGCTAAGCTGTGAGCTCCATTGTTCTGTTCAGAGCTGCTGGGTAGGTACGTTTGAGTCTGCTACAGCGGAACTCATAACCACCTTTTTTTCCCAGGTGCTCTGTCCCAGGAAGGTGAGGCTTTATAAAGATGGGAAGAAACAAGCACAAAAAGGGTGAAAATGCCCAAAACCAGAATGCCTCTCCTACTCAAGGGATTGCAACTCCTCACCAGCAAGAGAAGAAGGCTGGATGGAGAATGAGTCTGATGAATTGACAGAAACAGGCTTCAGAAGGTGGGTAATAACAAACTTCTCTGAGCTAAAAGATCATGTTCTAAACCAATGCAAAGAAACTAAGAACCTTGAAAAAAGGTTTGATGAAAAGCTAATGAGAATAAACAGCTTAGAGGGAATATAAATGAATTTAAACAGCTTAGAGGGAATATAAATGAATTAATGGAGCTGAAAAACACAACACAAGAACTTCACGAAGCATACACACATTTCAATAGCCAAATCAACCAAGCAGAAGAAAGGATATCAGAGATTGAAGATCAACTCAATGACATAAAATGAGAAGCCAAGACTAGAGAAAAAAGAGTGAAAAGAAATGAAAAAATCCTCCAAGAAAGAGGTGATTATGTGAAAAGACCTAATCTACGTTTGATAGGTGTACCTGAATGTGATGGAGAGAATTAATCCAAGCTGCAAAACACTCTTCAGTATATTATCCAGGAGAACTTCCCAAACCTAGTAAGGCAGGCCAACATTCAAATTCAGGACATACAGAGAACACCACAAAGATAATCCTCAAGAAGAGGAACTCAAGGCACATAATTGTCAGATTCACCAGGGTTGAAATGAAGGAAAAATTGCTAAGGGCAGCCAGAGAAAAAGGTCGGTTTACCCACAAAGGAAAGCCCATCAGACTCACAGTGTATCTCTCAGCACAAACCTTAAAAGCCAGAATAGAGTAGGGGCCAATATTCAACATCTTTAAAGAAAAGAACTTTCAACCTAGAATTTCATATCCAGCCAAACTAAGCTTCATAAGTGAAGGAGAAATAAAATCCTTATGACCAAGAAATTGCTGAGAGATTTCATCACTACCAAGCCTGCCTTAAAAGAGCTCCTGAAAGAAGCACTAAACATAGAAAGAACAACTAGTACCAGCCACTCCAAAAATGTACCAAAGGGTAAAGCACATGGACACAATGAAGAAACTGTGTCAACTAATGGGCAAAACAACCAGCTAGCATCAAAACGGCAGGATCAAATTTACACATAACAATATTAACCTTAAATATAAATAGGCTAAATGCCCCAATCAAAAGACACAGACTGGGAAATTGGACAAAAAGTCAAAACCCATCGGTGTGCTGTATCCAGGAAACCGATCTCACATGCAAGGATATACATAGGCTCAAAATAAAGAGATGGAGGAAGATCTACCAAGCAAATGGAGAGAGAGAGAAAAAAAAAGCAGGAGTTGCAATCCTAGTCTCTGATAAAGTGGACTTTAAACTAACCAAGATCAAAGGAGATCAAGAAAGGCATTACCTAAGGGTAAAAGGATCAGTGCAACAGGAAGAGCTACCTATCCTAAAATATATACTCACCCAATACAGGAGCACCCAGATACATAAAGCAAGTTCTTAACGATCTACAGACTTAGACTCCCACACAATAATAGTGTGAGACTTTAACACTTCACTGTCAATATTAGATAGATCAATGAGACAGAAAATTAACAAGGATATCCAGGACTTGAACTCAGACCTGATCAAGCAAACCTAATAGACATTTACTGAACTCTCCACCCCAAATCCATAGAATATACATTCTTCTCAGCAACACATCACACTTACTTTAAAATTGACCACATAATTGGAAGTAAATCACTTCTCATAAAATGCAAAAAACAGAAAACATAACAAACAGTCTCTTAGACCAACCACAGTGAAATCAAATTAGAACTCAGAATTAAGAAGCTAACTCAGAAACACACAACTTCAGGAAAACTGAACAACTGGCTCTTGAATGTTGACTGGATAAACAATGAAATAAAGGCAGAAATAAAGATGTTCTTCAAAACCAATGAGAATGAAGACAAAATGTACCAGAATCTCTGGGACACATTTAAAGCAGTGTCTATAGGAAAATTTATAGCAATAAATGGCCACATGAGAAGCAAAGAAAGATCTAAAATCGACAACCTATCATCAAAATTAAAAGAGCTAGAGGGGCGAGAGCAAAAAAACTCAAAAGCTAGCAGAAGACAAGAAATAAGTAAGATCAGAGCAGAATTGAAGGAGATACAGATAGAGAAAACCCTTCAAAAAATCAATAAATCAAGGAGCTTGTTTTTTGAAAAAATCAACAAAATAGACCACTAGCCAGATTAATGAAAAAGAAAAGAGAGAAGAATCAAATAGATGCAATAAAAAATGATAAAGGGGATATCACCACAGATTCTACAGAAATACAAACCACCATCACAGATTACTACAAACAACTCTATGCACATAAACCAGTAAACCTGGAAGAAATGGATAAATTCCTGGACACTTACACCCTCCCAAGCCTAAACCAGGAAGAAGTCTAAACCCTGACTAGACCAATAACAAGGGCTGAAGGTGAGGCAGCAATTAATTACCAACCAAAAAAAGCCCAGGTCCAGATGAGTTCACAGCCAAATTCTACGAGACATACAAAGAGGAGCTGGTACCAGTACTTCTGAAACTATTCCAAACAATTCAAAAAGAGGGCATCCTCTACATATCTTTTTATGAGACCAACATCATCCTGATACCAAAACCCGGCAGAAATTCAACAGGAAAAGAAAACTTCAGGCCAATATCCATGATGAACACAGATGCAAAAATTTTTAATAAAATACTGGCAAACTGATTGCAACAGCACATCAAAAAGCTTATCCACCATGATCAAGTAAGCTTCTCCTGGGGATGCAAGACTGGTTCAACATATGCAAGTTGATAAATGTAATTCAGAATATAAACAGAACCAAAGACAAAAACCACATCATTATCTCAATAGATGCAGAGAAGGCGTTCTACAAAATTCAACAGCCCTTTATGCTAAAAACTCTCAATAAACTAGGTATCAACAGAACATATCTCAAAATAATAAAAGCTATTTATGACAAACACACAGTCAATATCATACTGAATGGGCAAAAACTGGAAGCATTCCCTTTGAAATCTGGCACTAGACAAGGATGCCCTCTCTCACCACTCCTATTCAATATAGTATTGGAAGTTCTAGCCAGGGCAATCAGGCAAGAAAAAGAAATAAAGTGTATTCAATTAGGAAAGGAGGAAGTCAAATTGTCTCTATTTGCAGATTACAAGATTGTATATTTAGAAGATCCCATCGTCTCAGCCCAAAACCTCCTTAAACTGATAAGCAACTTCAGCAAAACCTCAGGATACAAAATCAACGTACAAAAATCACAAGCATTCCTATACACCAATAACAGACTTAAAGTGAGCCAAATCAAGAAAGAACTGTCATTCAGAATTGCTACAAAGAGAATAAAATACCTAGGAATACAACTAACAAAGAATGTAAAGGACCTTTTTAAGGAGAACTACAAACCACTGCTCAATGAAATAAGTGAGGGCACAAACAGATGGAGAAACATTCCATTCTCATGGTTAGGAAGAATCAATATTGTGAAAATGGACATACTGCCCAAAGTAATTTATAGATTCAGTGCTACCCCCATTAAGCTACCTATGACCCTCTTCACAGAACTGGAAAAAACCACCTTAAACTTCATATGAAACCAAAAGAGATCCCACATAGCCAAGTCAATTCTAAGCAAAAAGAACAAAGCTGGAGGCATCATGCTACCTGACTTCAAACTATACTACAAGGCTATAGTAATCAAAACAGCATGGTGCTGCTACCCAAACAGAGATATAGACCAATAGAACAGAACAGAGGCCTCAGAGGCAACACAACACATCTACAACCATCTGATCTTTGACAAACCTGACAAAAACAAGCAATGGGGAAAGGATTCCCTGTTTAATAAATGGTGTTGGGAAAACTGGCTAGCCATGTGCAGAAAGCAGAAACTGGACCCCTTCCTGAAACCTTACACTAAAATTAACTCCAGATGGATTAAAGACTTAAACATAAGACCTGAAACTATAAAAACCTTAGTAGAAAATCTAAGCAAAACCATTCAGGACATAGGCATAGGCAATGACTTCATGACTAAAACACGAAAATCATTGGCAACAAAAGCCAAAATAGAACAATGGGATCTAATTAATCTCCAGAGCTTCTGCACAGCAAAAGAAACAATCATTAGTGTGAAGCAGCAACCAACAGATTGGGAAAAAATTTTTGCAATCTACCCATCTGACAAGGACTTATATCCAAAATCTACAAAGAACCAAAACAGAGTTACAAGAAACAAACAAACAAACGCATTCAAAAGTGGACAAAGGATATGAACAGACAATTTTCAAAAGAAGACATTTATGAGGCCAACAAATATATGAAAAAATGCTCATCATCACTGCTCATTAGAGAAATGCAAATCAAAACTACATTGAGATACCATCTCACGCCAGTTAGAATGGCAATCATTAAAAAATCTGGAGAAAACAGATGCTGGAGAGGATGTGAAGAAATAAGAACAATTTTACACTCTTGGTGGGAGTGTAAATTAGTTCAACCATTGTGGAAGATAGTGTGGCAATTCCTCAAAGACCCAGAAATAGAAATTCCATTTGACTCAGCAATCCCATTACTGGGTATACATCCAAAGGATTATAAATTATTCTATTATAAGGACACATGTACATGTATTTTCATTGCAGCACTCTTTACAATAGCAAAGTCTTGGAACCAACCCAATGCCCATCGATGATATAGTAGACAGGGAAAATGTGGCACATATACACCATGGAATACTATGCAGCCATCAAAAATGATGAGTTCGTGTCCTTTGCAGGGACATGGATGAACCTGGAAATCATCATTCTCAGCAAACTGACAAAAGAACAGAGAATCAAGCACCGCATGTTCTCAATCATAGGAGGGTGCTGAACAATGAGAATACATGGACACAGGGAGGGGAGCATCACATACTGAGGTCTGTGGTGGGGGGGGGGACTAGGGAAGGGACAGTGGGGGGTAGGGAGTTGAGGAGGGATAACATGGGGAGAAGTGCCAGATATAGGTGATGGGGAGAGAGGCAGCAAACCACATTGCCATGTATATACCTATGCAACAATCCTGCATGTTCTTTACATGTACCCCAGAACCTAAAATGCAATTATATATATATATATATATATATATATATATATATATATATATGTGTGTGTGCAAGTTGAAAGAACTATATTATATTAAAATAAGGTATTATAATTGGGAGTGGACCTTTTTTAATATTAAAATATACCGTTATATAGACCTCCTAGGTGCACACATTAATATATATACCTTCTATATGTGTGCATGTATATGTAAACATAAGACATATAGCAGTGAACACATTAGTCTGGATATATTTAGACATTGTCTTTTTTTTCACATTGTCTAGCAACATTTTCCAGTAGAGTATGCTGCAATGATGGAAATGTTCTTTAAATCTATGCTATGCAATATGGTAGGCACTAGCCACATGTGTCTTTTGAGTAGTTGAATTGTGTCTAATGTGAATGAGAAATTAAAGTCTTAATTTTGATATTAACTAATTCAAGTTCAAGTAGCCGTCTGTCTAGTGGCTACCATAGTGTATACTAAACAGTGCAATTTTAGAGCTATAAGATAGATAAAATCTAGTAGTGGATTCATTAGTCTGGATTTTTGCCCCAATGTCATTAATATTTTTTCTATGATCAGTTAGTCTTTAAAAGTACTTTGTCAAACACTTCTTCCTTTGGAGCAAGAAATCATGTAAAAAGTTCATCCTGATGTACTGCAAAGCATAAAAGAACTCCATTTACTCTCTATTTCAGTGGAATTTTGGTTCATCAATTTTGGTATATCAAAAATCTTCATTGTAATCACAGATATACTAGAGACCCATAGTTACCACAACAGTTGTCCCTTTCTGGTACAAAAACATGAGACCAGAAAGATAGCAAGTCATACATGGGCATCCTCACTATCCTTGGTCTGTAAGGTACATGATCAAAGGGCTTTTGCACAGTCAGTAACCTGGTAAAAATGAATGAGAAAGTAAAGAACCTTAGTTCTCCCACTTGAAAAACTGTGAGGACTAAATTTATCTTTTCATTTATCTGTGGAATCTTTTCTCCCCGTGTCTCTGGTAAGCAGTGTCCACCTGAATCAGGTGGATCTCACTCAGACTTCTGCATTATCATACCACTTTTTCTTCTATATTTTTATGTATTCACCTTCCCAACCATATTTCTCTGCTCCTGTCCTCCACCTTTACCCTGAAATGCCATTTCTATTTCCAAAGGAAGTGTTGAGCCAGGTCTTGATGGGTAGGATAATTTGTATTAGAGATGAATAAGGGGAAAAAAAAATTACTCAAACTCGGTGTGATGCAATTACCATCCTCCTTCAGAGAAGTCATAATTATGCTTGATAATCTGCCTGGGGGTTGTTCTGATAAACATACATATATATATATATATATATATATATATATATATATATATATATATAAAATTGGTGATATTATTTACTGACTACTCAGTTATGTATCTATAAGCAGTCTAAATATCTTTAAACATTCTTTTTCATTTTGTACTCATTCTAACAATGATTTCTTTTTCCAATTAATCTTTTTTCCTGTGTCTCTACTAAGAGTAAAATGTTTCACTTGTCTGAGTTAGAGGCCTAGTCTCTTGCATCAAACTTAAACCTTTGAAATAATGTATTTGTTATATACATTTTCCTTAAGAATATGGAGGCACTACCAAGATGGCTAAAGTCACTATCTTGGTACTCACCAGAGTGAAGCAAGGACAGCTCTGAGTCAAGTACACCATAAGAAGAATGACACTGAAAGCTTCAGATCTCCTTGGCTTTACTATTCTGCAGCTACTGCCACCACTGACTATTTTGATGAGATGTAGAAATTGGGCTCAATTTTAGAGCTTTTGCTTTTCAAAATACTGATGGTGAAAACTTTTAGAGAAAGTTTGGAGCTTGAGTATTGGGTGTTCTCATGCTTTGGACAGTTACAATGTATGGCCCCATGCCTGCTTCTCCCACAAATGCCTATAAATGTCATTTAGTGTCCAAAGAATGTCACAAGACCAGAGGAAAGGACAGTCGGGTGTGGTACCATAGGCTTTTAGTCAGCAATTATATTACTAGGAGAAGACCAAAGCGCCTAGAAAATATATAGTGGGAAAATAATAGATTATTTTTTTTTTGGTTGCAGAAAGTTATTTTGTGTTTCTTCCATAGAGATTTTGTGTCTTATTTTTATTTTTCTTTTAGCTAAAATTGTGTAATTTGCCTAGCAATTTTTCACATGTTGGCCTATGTCTTTAAACAATCATTTATAATACTTTGTGTTTGTGGTCAGAGATATTCTAGATATACAACTGCCTGTTTGCTTAAAATATCTCTGGAAACTTAAAGGTAATTGATCACAGGAATTGGTCATTTGCGTGTACCATGAGAACATGGGTTCAAACAGACATATCCATCTTGAGATGAAGAAGGAAAGGAAAATCTGTTCAACTAATATCACAAAAATATGCTATATGCTTCTGTGACATTAAAGAGAAAGACAGTTTCCTGTGCTGGGCAGTTACTGAGGAATTGGCTAGAATAGGCAAAAAGATAGAACTAACTCTGGAGATATAAATAATATTATCAAAGGCAAACAATTTTCTTACTTAAGGTTGCAGGTTGGGTTCTTCTAGATGTAGACTTTGAAATAGAGCTTAGCATGCATAATATTTATGAAGGGATCAATATCTGTGGGAGGTAAGAGGTTCAAACAGGCATGGGCAGAAAGAGAAGGCCAAGCTGCAATGCCAGCCTAACAAAGGTTTGGACAACCCTATGGGGGCACTCTGTAGTTAAAATAGCCCTTCAGAGTTGTTTCTTGTTGGGTAGAGCTGTCTGGACATTTCTACCTCCACTTGAATCAGGGTAGTGGGGGAAATTTTGTGACTATCTTTGGCTGACACATCTCTGACATCTCTCCCAGAAGCTGAGGCAAATCTTTCCCTGAGGTAGGATCTAGGCAGAGCATAAAGGCATCTCCCTCCTTAGTCACACATTTTTGTGAAACTAAATTGCCTAATCTGTAGGGAAATTAACAATGTTGTTAATTTATCATATTTAATGGAGCTCATATTGTAATTGGTCTAGGAACTAAGTTCATATAATTTTAGAATAAATAGTCTCAAGAATGCATACACAAAAAGGAAGAAACAAAAAAACTGTGCCTAAAAGGGAACAATTAAGTTTTACGTATATGGGTGAACTTTAGCTTACTATGATAAGAAACAAAGAAATGAACATTGGTACAAGGCCAGTTTTAAGAAACTATTCTAAATGATGACTTTAAAACAAAATTAAAATAGTTTTAATATTATCTGATAAATATGAGAGGATTATAAAAGTTCTTTTTTTACTTTTAGTTACAGTAAATCATGTACAAATTAAAGTGTTTTGTTAGATTTCTTTTAAAATATTTACATGTTTTCTTTCTTATTTTATCACAGTATAGAATATAATATAAATTATTTTATATATATAATACTTGATTTTATTTTCTTACAAAAGTCTGGTTAACTGGAACTTTTCTATACTTGTCTTATGGGGTCAGATAAATAATCATTACTGATACAAAAATTTTGGGAACATGTAAATTTAAATATGGATGTTCAATTAAATTGATTACAATAACTAATCTCTTTATGGTTTTTGCTATTATTGTTCTTGTAAACTCCAAGCACAGTTTCAAATTATGCAAACCCCAAGAATTACTTAACTTGCACCAGGTGAAATTTCAGGGTGTCGTAATTTTCTGTTAAGTTATTTTTTAATACAAACAGTGACTATACCGTTATTTAATTAACTTACAGCTAGTTAAGGACCTTGAAATTATTATTTATTTATTCAGAGACAGAGTTCTCTCTCTGTCACCCAGGCTGGAGTGCAGTGGTGCAATCTCAGCTTGCTTCAACCTCCACCTCCAGAGTTCAAGCACTTCTCCGGCCTCAGCATCCCAAGTAGCTAGGACTACAGGCATGTGCTACCATGCTTGACTAATTTTTGTATTTTTAGTAGAGACAAGGTTTTGCCATGTTGGTCAAGCTGGTCTCGAACTCTGGATGTCAGATGATCTACCTGCCTTGGCCTCCCAAATTGCTGGGATTATAGGTGTGAGCCACCACACCTGGCCAGCAATTATAAAGTCTTTTATAAGTATTATATTGGTGTCATTAATAAATAATCTTAGGTTATCTGGAAAATTTTTAAAGAAATCAAAGTGAATGAAGATGGAAAGAATGAAAGCAATTGTTCACCAAACAGTAATTTTCACTTAGGTATTCTCATTTATATTTAAATACAGTTGACACTATAGAAAAAAAAAATCACTTTCTTATATGTTTAGAAAAGTTAACAGCTACAGCTTAAATTTTCAAATTAATTTATAACCTGTCATTTTTAGTGTGATTGCATATGTATTTTTTTATTAACAAATTTTATGTTTAAGTGAGAAAAGACACTGGTAGCTCAGAAGACAAAACAAAAGGGTCTTTAGAGTAATGACTGTTCTAAATGTGAGACAATAAAGTTATTATTTGCTTTCATCATATATTACCCAGATGGCAAATGATTTTTGCCTCACCCACTCTGACTATGCATTCTCAAAGAGTCTGTTAATTTTTATGTTTCTATCTACTTTTGGGAATTCTATGACTAGAGACAACTCTAAGCAAAGTGACATAAAGAACTAAATTCCTGAATGCTTATTGTGAAACAATTCTGTTATGGTTGCTATATGGTGTTGCTATGCCCTAGAAGTTTCTTATCCTCACATTGTACTCCCAACTGAAAACTATTATATCACTTTCCTATGAGTTCAGATCTCAAATTTAAAATAATGAAACCAAAAAGTAATCTAGAGATGATTTAAAGTATACAGAAGGATATGCATAGGTTATGTTTGAATACCATGCCATTTCATAGTAGAGGCTCAAACATCTGTAGATTTTATTATCCATGGTGGGTCATGGAACCAATCCAGGGACAACTTTACTTTACATTAGTATGAGAAGGTGAAAGACAGGGACCCTGAAAAAAGGGAGACAAATGAAGAGAGCACTATAATTACCTTCAGAGCATTTGTAGGCCATGACACAAAGAGAGGGATCAGGAAGAACCCACAGATGCACTGAATTTAAGAAAGCTGAGAATCTAGAGAGAACAAAGTAGCCTAGAGTTGGTAGGACACAGTGCCAGAAAGGATAGGGCTGTAAGAGAACTGTAGGAAAAGAATTCTAGGAATTGGCAGAGGGTTCCCCATTGAGTATCAATTAGTTTGTGTGTTTGAAAATTACCTGAGGATGGAGAAAGAATCAACTGAAAGAATTAGAGAAAAAAAGTCCTCTCAAAGGGCCAGAAATAGTGCTGTACCTCAAGATTCATAGGATTTAAACTGGGTGCAGTGGCCCATTCCTATAATCCCATCACTTTGGGGAGGTGGAGGTGGGAAGATTGCTTGAGGCCAGCAGTTCAAGGCCAGACTGGGCAACATAGCAAGACCCTATCTTTACTAATAAACAAATAAGCAAATAAACAAATAAATAATAGGATTCATGGGGGTTTGCATACAGTACACAGAAGGGTCTAACCTTAATAGTGGATAGTAGTCCTAAACTGACCAGTGATCCAGACCCACCTAACAAATCTGAAAGCAGAATGTGACATGACCAAACTGTTTCCAAGTAAATTAACTCTGTGCAGAGAACAGTTTTCAAGAAGATTTATAGGAATACAAAGATATTCAGTACCTAGCAAAGTAAAATTTAACAATTTATGACATCCAATAAAAAAAGGACAAGTCATACAAAGAAGGAAAAGAAGGTTGTATTCCCATTACAATAGGACCCAAAAGAACAATGTGCTTAGGAATAAATTTAACAAAGAAAAGTGTAAAACTTGTATTCCAAAAACTACAAAATATTGTTAAAAGCAGTTACTGAGGACCTAAATAAATGAAAAAGATCTACGTTCATGAAGAAAAAGACAATATTATTAATGTAGACATACTTCTCAAATCTATTACAGATCCACACAATTACTAGCAAAATTCCACCAGGCTTCTTTGCAGAAATTGAAGAGCTGATTCTAAAAATCAATGAGGAAATTCACAGGGCCCAGTATAGCTAAAAAGAAAATCTTGACAAATATAAACAAATTTGGAGCATGCACACTTTCTGATTTCAAAATGTACCACAAAACTGCACTAATCAAGACAGCATGGTATTGGCCAAAAGACAGACATATAAATCAACTAAATAGAATTAAGGGCCCAGAAATAAACCTTATATTTATGGTCAAAAGATGCCAATATAATGCAATAGGGAAAAACAGTTTTTGAATAAATGGAATAATTGAATATTCACACACAAAAGCAGGAAGAACAGTCTCCTAAATCCATACAAAAAAAATTAAACAAATCTGATCTTAGACCTAAATTAAAACTATACAGCTGTTCGAAGAAAATACAGGAGCAAATCTTTGTGACCTTAGGTTAGGCAAAAAGTTTTTAGACTTGCAAACAAAAGTACAAGCAACAAAAGAAAACACAGATAAAATGGACATCATCAAAAGGTAAAACTTTTGTGCCTCAAAGAATACTGTGAAGAAAATGAAAAGGCAACCACAGAGAGGAGGACATATTTTCAAATCATATATTTGATAATGAATTTGTATTCAGGATACTTACCATTCAATGATAAAAAGATAAATAACTCAATTGAAAAATGGACAAATTATATGAACTAATAGTTTTCTGAAAAGATATACAAATGGCCAACAAGCACATGAAAAGATACTTAACATTATTAGCCATTAGGGACGTGCAAATCAAAACCACAATGAGATACTACTTTATACCTACTAGCATGGCAATAATAAAAAAGACAGATAATAACAAATCTTGGGGAAGATGTAAATATTGATGTTCACAAAAGATGAAGAATCATTAGAATGGTAACTACATGGGTAAACATGTAACAACTTTTTCTCATTATTTAAATCTCTTTAAAAGATAATTTACTCTTTTAAAATATAATAAAAATGTAGCCTGAGATTTATAGCATAAATTAAAGCAAAATGTATGAAAACCTAAGTACCAAGTCAGCAAGGAAGAAATAGTTGTATATTACTATAAGATTCTTATAGTATAAATAAAATGGTATGACATCAATTGAAGGTAGACAGAAAAACTAGACGATACTAAAAACTCTAATGCATACACTAAAATAACCAAAACAGAGAAAATTAGCTAACAAAGGAGAAAAAAAAAAAGAAACATAAAATGTGTTCATTTAGATGCTCACTTCTGGGAAGATAGAGGAGATGTATTTTTCTCTATTCCTCTAAGTAAAACTAAAACCCCTGGAAATTTTATTTACAAAAAATTACCAAGAACACTCTGAAAGATGGAAAGGAGTCAGACAAGCTAGCAACTTCAGGATCAAAGGAGTGATAACAGTGGTGAAGAGTGTGTGTGTGTGTGTGTGTGTGTGTGTGTGTGAGAGAGAGAGAGAGAGAGAGAGAGAGAGAGAGAGAGTCTGTGTGTGTGAGAGAGAGAGATACATATTTCCCAAACTGGGCACTGGAGAAGCCAGCAACTGAGAAACATCAGTGAGCAAAGACCAAGGGGGAAAAAACCCAAGAAATCCTACTTTCTATACCCTAAGAACCAGGAGAGGGGCAATATAGATAGACAGACAGATAGATAGAAAATATTTATTAATAGAAAATAGCTGCTCTAACAAAATACCACAGGCAAAAAAATGTGGTTTAGCCTCCAATACTGCCAGAAATGGCTAAGTGAGCAAGTATAGACTTCCTCTCATATGAGTCTTCTCTGTGTCCCTGTGTCTTCACAGATAAGAATGTTCCTTTCCTTATCTCTGAAGATAAGAAAGGGCACCTTGTTGGTCTTATGACCTGCTTCTGGGACAGCTCAGAAAATCCTTCCTAGGTTTTATAACCTGCCTTGTAGGAGAAGGACAAGGGAAGGTTTGAGAGACCTTCCTGCTCCTGCTATTTTCTTAGATGCCAAGGTGCCACATTTTGGAGTAGTCCTGTGCCCCATAACATTATTATATTGATGTAAATGAGGAAGAAAGAAGCAGACTTAATAACTTTGGAATACAGTGTTTTGACTGTAAGGATAAAGACAAAAAGTACTGTACACAAACACTGTGCTTTAGTTGATAAACTTGTCCATTCTGGGGATATGGATTAGCAATTCTGAAATTGTGTAAATACTACAGTGAACAAATAAGTATACCATAGAACAGGGATTGGCATACCATGGACTGTGGACCAAATTTAGCTTATTTTCGTATGGCCCACAACGAACCTTTTTTATTATTATTATTATTAAATGGCTAAAAAAATCAATAGAAGAATTATACTTTATAACACATGAAAATTATTTAAAAAGTCAAAGCTGAGGAGTTGTAATAGAGACATTATGGCCCACGAAGCCTAAAATACTTACTGTCTTTCACAGGAAAAACTATCCCTTTACATGAAAAGTTTACTGACCCTTGTAGTAGATAATAAGAGCCAGAATTCTCAGTGTCATAGAAATAAATTATAAATAAGCAAAAGGAGAGGACCAGTATACACTTTGTGTTGCTGGATTAGAGTTGGAGACATCAGTATGAATTCATATTTAATATACATATAGATACAGAAAGGTAAATAAGTATATATACATGAGTTAGCATATATTTCCCAGCTTTGTCTATTGAGAGGGTTGTGTTGTGTTAATTCAGCCTAGCTCCCATTTCTGCTGTCTGTATTAAGTATAAAATTTGACTAAACAAGAAATTCAATCAATAAATTTAGCACAAAAACATATTCAGATATTTTTCTAAACAAACCAGAACCTTTATGATTGTTTTCTTCAAAAGTAGGATCTGAGAAAGAAAAAACAAAACAGACTTGGTCTAAGAAAAAATATTTTAACCTAATACATGGATTTGATTTTCTAGTATTTTATCCAGAAGTTTTATATTTATATTCATCAGGGATATTGATCTGAAGTTTTCTTTTATCATTGTGTTTCTGCCAGATATTGGTATCAGGATGATGCTGGACTCAGAATGAGTTCAAGAGGAGTCCTTTTCCCCTCAATTTTTTTGGAATCATTTCAGTAGAATTGGTACTAGCCCTTCTTTTACATCTGGTAGAATTTGGCTGTGAATCTCTCTGGTCTGGGAATTTTTCTCATTGGTAAGTGTTTGTTTTTTTTTTTTTTTTTAATTACTGATTCAATTTTGGAACTGGTTATTGATCTTTTTAGGGTTTCAATTTTTTTTCTGGTTTAATCCTGGGAGGCTGTATGCTACCAGGAATTTATTCATTTCTTTCTAGTTTGTGTTTTACAGAGATAATTGTAGTAGTTGTCTCTGAGGGCCTTTTTTTTTTTTTTTTTTTTTTTTTTCTTTTTTGGTATTTCTGTAAGGTCGGTGGTAATGTCCCCTTTGTCTTTTCTGATTGTGTTTATTTGGATCTCTCTTTTTTCCCTTATTCATGTACATAGCAGTCTATCAGTCTTATTTATTGTTCCTAAGAACCAACTCTTGGTTTTATTGACCCTTTGTGTGGATTTTAACATCTCAACTTCATTCACTTCATCTCTGACTTGGGTTATTTCTTTCCTTCTGCTAGCTTTAGCTAGCTCTTTTCTAGTTCCTCTAGGTGTGATAGGTTTTTAATTTGAGATGTTTCTATATTATTGATGTAGGTGGTTAGTGCTATAGACTTTCCTCTTAGCTCTGCTTTAGCTATGTCCCAGAGGTTCTGGTATGTTACATCTTTGTTTTTATTAGTTTCACATATTTTTATTATTTCTTCTTTAATTTCATTATTTACCCAAAAGTCATTCAGAAACAGGTTGGCTAATTTTCATATACTTATGTGGTTTTGAGAGATCCACTGGTTTTGATTCCTATTTTTACTGGACTGTGATCTGAGAGTTTGGTTGGCATGAGTATAGTTTTTAAATATTTGTTGAGAAATGCTTTATGGCCAAGTATGCAGTCAATCTTTAAGTATGTGCTGTGTGCAAATGAGAATGTATACTCTATTGTTGTTGAGTGGTATATTCTGTACATGTCTGTTAAGACCATTTGGTCAGGCACTGAGTTTCGGTCTTGAATATCTTTGTTTTATTTATTCTTGATCTAACACTGTCAATGAGGTGTTGAAGTATCCCACTGTTACTGCATTCTTAACTAATAGCAACACAGTAATGGTAGGAAGGTCTTCTTAGGTCTCTAAGAACTTGTTTTATGAATATGGGTATTCCAGTCTTGGTGCCTGTATATTTAAGACAGTTAAGACTTACTGTTGAATTGAATCTTTTATCATTATGTAATGCCCTTGTCTTTTTAAATTGTTGTTGGTTTAATGTCTGTTTTATTTGATATAAGAATATCAACTCCTGCTCTTTGTTGTTTTCCATCTGCTTGATAGATCTTTCTACATCTGTTGAGCTTCTGGGTGTCATCATGTGTGAGATGGGTCTCTTGAAGGCAGCATACAGTTGTGTCTTGTTTCTTTATCCAACTTGCCACTTCGTATCTTTTAAGTGGGGTATTTATCTCATCTACATTCAGGGTTGATATTAATATATGAGGATTTGAACTTGTCATCATGTTATTAGCTGGTTGTTATGTAGACTTGATTGTATAGTTGCTTTATGTTAGTAGGCTATCTACATATGAGTGTTTTTGTGGTGGCAGCTATTTGTCTTTTGTTTCTATGTGTAGCACTCCCTTAAGGACTTCTCGTAAGGCAGGCTTGGTAAAGGATTCCCTTAGTATTTGCTTATCTGAAAAGGATTTTATTTCTCTTTCACTTATGAAGGAGAAATAGTTTGACTGCATAGGAACTTTTTGGTTAGAATTTTTTTTTTTTAATTATGCTGAATGTAGGCCCTCAATCTCTTCTGGCTTCTAGGTTTCTGCTGAGAGGTCCACTCTTAACCAGGTGGGGTTTTCTTTGTATGTGACCTGTTCCTTCTCTCTAGTTGCCTTTAGAATTTTTTTCTTTTGAATTGACTTTGGAGAATCTGATGACTATGTGTCTTGGGGATGATCATCTTGTGTATTATCTCATAGGGGTTCTCTGAATTTCCTGAATTTGTATGTTGACCTGTCTAGCAAGGTTGGGAAATTTTTCATAGACAATATCCTCAAACATGTTTTCCAAGCTGCTTGCTCTCTCTCTCTCCATCTTTTTCAGGAATGCCAATGAGTCATAAGTTTGATCTCTTTATAGAATGCCATATTTCTCAGAGGTTTTGTTCATTTTAAAAAATTATTTTTTCTTTAGTTTTGTTTGCCTGCATTGATTCAAAGGGACAGCATTCAGGCTCTGAAATTCTCTCCTCAGCTTGGTCTATTCTGTTGTTAATGTTTTTATTTGCATTCTGTAATGCCTGTAGTGAGTTTTCACTTCAAGAAGTTCAGTTTGATTCTTTTTTAAAATCAAACTGGCTATGTCACCTTTCAACTCTTGGACTACATTACTGTGTTCCTTGGATTGGGTTTCAACTTTCTCCTGTATGTTGATAAGCTTCCTTGCCACCTGCATTCTGAATTCTATGTCTGCCATTTCAGCCATTTCAGTCTGGCTAAGAACCATTGCTAGGGAACAAGTGTGGTCATTTTTGTCATAAGAAGACATTCTGGCTTTTTGCATTGCCAGAGTTCTTGCACTGGCTCTTCCTCATCTTTGTGAGCTGATGTTCTTTTCGTCTTTGAAGTTGTTGTTTTTTGGATGGGACTTTTTGCTTTCATATTTTTTAATGCTTTTGAGGGTTTGACTACAGTATAATTTTAGTTGTTTGGCTCATTTCTAAACACTTCTAAAGAGCCAAGGCTCAGCTCAGCACTCTTTGGCTATGTGCTCTATACCTGAGGGTATGGGACCAGGCCTACAGCTTTATTCCCTTGCCCCTTGAGTTAAGGATCTGATACACTGGAGGGGCCAAGGTGTTCCCAGTCTGCTGACAGTCACACTCTGATGGGGGCTGCTGGCTAGAGTGCTCTGGAAGGGTGGCAATAGAGTCCTGCATGCATACATGCCAGTGAGGCACTGAGAGGTCCCCATGTGTATGCATGCCACCAGGGCAGTGGCAGTTTCCTGTGTGTGTTTGTGTGTGTGTGTGCGCGCGCACACACGCACACACACTGGCAGAATGTGGGAGGGGTCCCTGTGTGTGTGTACACTGGAAGAGATAATGGGTCCCCATATGCATGTGTGCTGGCTGGGGTGATGGGGCTCCTGCATGTGCATGCTGGTGGGGTGGTAGGGATCCCTACCCATGTGTGTGTTGGTAGAGAGCAAGGAAATGCTGAGGATAGGTATGTGTTGGTGGGGAGGGATGCAGGTGGTGTGAAGAATGCTGGCAGGTTGATATCTGCAGATGAATGAGTGTTTGTGGGAGCCAATCTGTAAAGGCACATGGATGGTTAGGCAGGGTTTGCTGGCAAAAGAGATATGGCAGTGGCTTCTGGTAAACTGAGGCTGCCCTGCAAACAGGTGTTGCAAGGCAAAAACCCTGGGAAAGGCCAGCAGACAGGGGGTTACTTTGGTCAGACTGGCTCCATCCCATGAGCAAGACAACCCTTCTCTCTGGGTATAGCTGGTAACAGACTAGAGCCACCTAGAAGAATATGGTGAGCCTTGAGTGATGAGTGCCCATGGTTGTGCTGTACTGCAGCCAGTCATTCCTGCACCAAACTCTATGGACACCACACAGGCTGGAGTTCTGCCTCTGAAAACTCTTAAGGCAGTTCTCCCTGCCAGATCAGATGTCCATGGAGGGTCATGGGGGTTTTCTGGAGCTGGGATCCTGGAGGTCCATGGCAAGACTGGGCCCTCTATGCCTATTTTGCTTATCCCTTATCTAGGGGCCACTTAGTGTAAAAAACATCCCGATGCTTGGCAAACCTGTTCAGGGTTCCCAGCTTTCTTTCCTTTCAGCCTGGGGCCTGCATCTTCCCTCTGTCCACACTTAATGCCTATTTTTGAAGATCTGTTTGGAATGTGTTGGTCTACCTGATGGTCTTGTCTCTCTTGGTAGATGCATCTAATCAACCATCTTGGCTGTCTCCCAAACCCACAATTTTCTGATGAACCAAATGAGATTCACAACTGCTAGGAAATTCTTCATCTCAGGTTTCCACATCAGTCCATCAGTCAGGAGAGGAAAAGCTATTTAACCAGAGATTCTCTATCACTTGTTTGCTTGCACTTTTGTTTTATTCTACTGAATGGTGATTTCCTAGCCATGTCTTTTTTTATGCAAATATTTTTAAGAGAGGAATCTTTGAATTGGCTTGTATAGAATCTTAGAGGAAGCATGATGTAGAACTTTGGCACATGTTTGTAAATTAAATAACTTTTCAAATAGGGGAGATGCATGAAAGGGGCAGTCAAAGAAGAGAGACTATGTTCGAAAGAAATACAAGACCTAATATATTAACATGTCAGTATATCTACCACCTTCTCACTGCCCTCATGCACTCTCTCCCAAGTGGAAAATTTTTCCCTTCTCTGAACTTCTCTACTTTCCTTTTCTTTTCATGGACAGAGATTATTCCTTCTCTGAATGTATGAGCCCTGTGGAAGGAAAATTAATTTATTTACATATTCTCAAGGAAGCCAGATGCCTGCTGTTCATTTGCTGAATAAATACATTTTGTAAAAATGGTATAGATAATGAAGATACTATATGTCTGTATGGTTCATCACAGAAGGAACACTGAATCAGCATATTTTCTAAGATTATGCTTCCCCTCCTTCACAAATGCTTTTCATGTATATTATTCTATTCAAAGAGAGGTAGGACAGGAAGCTCTTCTTTCAGTAGCCTAATCTCCTTGCAGGAGTTTCCCAGATAATCAGAATTTCAAGGAATACCTACAATGCCTCTGCTCTTTTCTCTTTTGAAGAGTTTTCACTGCTTACATTCTTCTTCCACCATATAGAAAACTCTTAGATTATAATAGAAGAAAACATAATTTTACAAAGATTTTTAAAAACAATTTTACCTCCACAAAACACAAAGAAAAATCTCAATGGAAGCCAGTAGAGGCAGCAGAAAAAGCATAATGCAATACTTCACCAATTGCATTAATTTATTCAATAAATATCTATTAAGTACAGATTCTCTTTGACTCATGATCACATTACGTCCAGATAAACCACATCCTAAGTCAAGGAGTATAATGAATGTGTATGGCTTTCATATCATAGTAAAATCATAAAGTCGAAAAATTGTAAATTGAACCCGTTGTAAGCTGGGAACTGTCCATAATACTCTTTAATGTCCATAATACTCTGTAATGTGGGGCATCAAGCTAGAAAATAGTTCTGCCCAAAAAATACTTATGGCTCATTTACACAATCTAAAATTGAAAAGCACATAAGATACTAATATTAAGTAGTCCAATTCAATAAATTTCATCAGTATAAAAATATCAAAAGAACTGTTTCCTGGGCCAAATGTTATACAAATACATCACTATTATATGGGACAAAAAGTAATACCTTTTCCTTACTCATTGCTAAATTCATGACTGTGTATTAGTCTGTTCTCACATTGCTATAAAGAACTACCTGAAACTGGGTAACTTATATAGAAAAGTAGTTTAATTGACCCAAAGTTCTGCAGGCTGTACAGGTAGCATGGTTGGGGAACACTCAGGAAACTTACAATCATAGTGGAAGGTAAAGGGAAAGTAAGCACTGTCTTCATATGGTGGAGCAGGGGAGAGAGAGAGCAAAAGGAGAAGTGCTTTACACTTTCAAACAACCAGATCTGATGAGAACTCAGTCACTATCACAAGAACAGCAAAGATAAAATCTGCCCCCCATGATCCAGTGACTTCCCACCAGGTCCCTCTCACAATATTGAGGATTACAATTCAACATGTGATTTAAGTGGGGACACAGAACCAAACCATATCATTCCCTTCCTGGCCCCTCTCAAATCTCATGTCCTTCTCACATTTCAAAACACGATCATGCCTTCCCAACAATCCCTCAGTCTTAACTCTTTCCAGCAATAACTCAAAAGTCCAACTCCAAAGTCTCATCTGAGACAAGACAAATCCCTTCCACCCATGAGCTTATAAAATTAAAATCAAGTTAGTTACTTCCAAGATACAGTGGGGGAAGAGGTATTAGGTAAATGCTCCTGTTTCAAAAGGGAGAAATTGGCCAAAACAAAGGGTCACAGGACCCATGTAAGTCCAAAACCCAACAGGGAAATTATTACATCTTAAAGTGCTGAAATTATCTCCCTTGACTCTATGTCTCACATCCAGGCCACAATGATCCAAGGGGTGGTCTCCCAAAGCCTTGAGCATTCCTACCTCTATGGATTTGTAGGGTACAGCCCCCTTAGCTGCTTTCATGGGCTAGCATTGAATGCCTGCATCTTTTCCAGGTGCATGATGCAAGCTATAGGTGGATTTACCATTCTGAGGTCTAGAGAACAGTGGCCCTCTTGTCACAACTCCACTAGGCAGTGGCCCAGCGGGGACTCTGTGTGGGGGCTCCAACCCCATATTTCCCTTCCCCACTGACCTAGCAGAGGTTCTTCATGAGGACTTTGTCCCTGCAACAGACTTCTGCCTGTATATCCAGACATTGCAATATATTGTCTGAAATCTAGGCAGAGGCTCCCAAGCCTCAACTCTTGCCCTTTGTGACCCACAGGCCCAAGGCCACATGGAAGCCGCCAAGTCTTAAAGCTTGTACCCTTGGAAGCAATGGCTCAAGCTATAACTTGGCCCTTTTTAGTCATGGCTGGAGCTGGCACTGCCACAATGTAGAGCGCCACATCTGCCTGCATAGAGCAGAGGGGCTCTGACCTGGCACATAAAACCATTTTTTTCTTCTAGGCTTCCAGGCCTGTGATTAAAGGAGCTGCCATAAAAATCTCTCAAATGCCATAGAGGCATTTTCCCCATTGTCTTGGCTATTAACATTTGGCTCCTCTTTCCTTATGCAAATGTTTGCAGCAAGCAAATGTGTTTTTTTTTTTTTTTTTTTAACGTGGTCAGGCTGCAAATTTTACCAATTTTCATGCTCTGCTTTGCTTTTTAAAATAAGTTCCAATGTCACACCATATCTTTGCAAATGCACAGGGGCATATTCTATTAGAAGGAGCTAAGTCACATCTTGGATGCTTTGCTGCTTAATTTCTCCCACCAGATACCCAAAATCGTCTCTCTCAAGTTCAAAGCTCCATGGATCCCTAGAACAGGGACACAATGCTAGAATTTTATTTGCTAAAGCATAGCAAGAGTGACCTTTACTTCAGTTCCCAATAAGTTCCTCATGTCAATCTGAGACCTCAGCCTGGACTTTACTGTCCATGTCACTATCAGCATTTTGGTCACAACAATTTAACAAGTCTCTAGGAATACCAAACCCTCCTTCATCTTCCTGTCTTCTTCTGAGTCCTCCAGACTGTTCCAAGCTCTGCTGGTTACCTAGTATCAAAGTTGCTTCTACATTTTCAGGTATCCTTATAGCAATGCCCTACCTCTCTGGTACCAATTTTCTGTATTAATCCATTCTTATATTGCTATAAATAACTACCTGAGACTAAGTAATTTATAAAGAAAAGAGTTTTATTTGACTCACAGTTCTGCAGGCTATACAAGTAGCATGGCTAGAAAGCCTCAGTAAGTTACAATCATGGTAGAGGGCAAATAAGAAGCAAGCACTGTCCTCATATGGTAGAGCAAGAGAAAGAGAGAGTGAAGGGGGAACTGCCACAGACTTTCACATTAGATCTCATGAAAATTCACTCACTATCATAACAGTAAAGGGAAATGTATTAGTTCATTCTCACACTGCTATGAAGAAATACCTGAAACTGGGTAATTTATAAAGGAAAGAGGTTTTACTGACTCACAGTTCTGTGTGGCTGGGAAGGCCTCAGGAAAATTGCAATCATGGTAGAAGGAGAAGCAAACATGTCCTCCTTCACATGGTGGCAGGAGAGAGAAGTGCCAAGCAAAGTTGGGGAAAGCCCCTTAAAAAAACATCAGATCTTGTGAGAGCTCACTCACTATCACAAGAACAGCATGAGAGAATCACCCCCATCATCCAATGTCCTCCTACCAGGTCCTTTCCCCAACATTGGAGATTCAGCATGAAATTTGGGTGGGGACACATTGTTATAAGAAAAGATAAACTAACAAGAGAAAAGCCTAATAAATTTATTTAGTAAGGCTTTTACATGACACAAAGCCTTCAGAAATGAAGACCCAACCCTCCAGTGACACAAAAGCTTATAAATCATCTTTTAAAAAATAATGTTTATATTTATACTTTTAGACACACATTTTCTCTGCTGACTGAACCACAGCTACTGCTTCTGTTCACATTTCATTGGCCCAGGCAGGTACAGGACCACAGCTAATTTCAAGGGACAATGCAATTCTACCAGATACCTGGAAGGAGGATAACTGAACTATTTGTTTACAGCTTTAATAATACAACACTTTACAAAGCATATTTCAGAAAAGCTAGAAAACTGAAAGTCTCCTAAGACCATTAAAGTAATATCAGTAACAAGAAATTTGAAGAATTCGGTTTCAGGTGTCTTTGATGAGAAGTTTTAATAAATTGTCAACCAACAATTTTTTTTCATATGTTACAAATTGATCACAACATAACTGGGTAGCCATATACAGATTAAAACTGGACCCCATAATTATACCATATAAAAAATTAAGTTAAGTTGGATTAAAGACTTAAATATAAAACCCAAAACTACAGAAACCCTAGAAGAAAATCTAGGCAATATAATTCAGGGCATAGGCAGAAGCAAAGATTTCATGACAAAAACACCAAAAGCAATGAAAACAAAAGCAAAAATTGATGAATAAGATCTAATTAAACTAAAGAGCTCCTGCACGGCAAAAGCAACTATCAATAAACAACCTACAGAATGGGAGAAATTTTTTGCAAATGATGCATCCAACAAAGACATGATAGCAAGCATCTATAAGAAACTTAAATAAATTTACAAGAAATACAAACAGCTCCATTATTAAGAGGGCAAAAGACAAAAGACATACATGCCCCCAAGAATCATATAACCAAAATATTCAACATCACTGAATACAGAAATGCAAACCAAAACCACAATGAAATACCATGTCACAGCAGTCAGAATGGCCATTATAAAAAGTTAATAAATGACAGATGCTGGTAAGGTTGTGGAGAAAAAGGAACACTTATATACTGTTGGCAGTAGTGTAAATTAACTCAACCATTGTGGAAGACAGTATGGCAATTCCTCAAAGACGTAAAGACAGAAATATTATTTAACCCAGCAATTCCATTACTGGGCATATACCCCAAGGAATATAAATTATTTTACCAGAAAGACACATGCACACATATTTTTATTGCAGCACTATCCACCATAACAAAAACATGGAATCAACCTACATACGAGCAGTGATAGACTGGATAAAGAAAACGTGGTGGGGGACTTCTGCCAAGATGGCCAAATAGGAACAACTCTGGAGAGCAATTCCCAGAGAGAGAGACCCAGAAGGTGAACGATCTCCACATTCCCAAACAAGGCACCAGGTTCATTTAAATGGGACTGGTCAGACAGTGGGAATAGCCCAAAAAGGGTGAATCAAAGCAGGGTGGGAGTAGCCCTAAGAGGGCTAACTGAAGCAGGGTGGGGCACTGCCCCACAAGGGAAGTACAACTGGCCTGGAGGATTGGGGACCTTATCCTCTTGTCACTCCGGTCCAGATACTGCACATTCCTCGTGACCTCTGCAACCCACCGCACAGGAGAATGCCTCTGGGCTGAAAAGCATGAGTTATCAACACAGATCTGAGTGACAGCTCTGGCCCACTGCGAGTTATCAACACAGACCTGAGCAACAGCTTTGGACCACCTGGTGCCACCAGTTGTTGGCATAGACTTGGGTGGAAGTTTTGACTAACACCGAGAATGCTTGCAGGACAGAACTATCCATCCCTCAGAAAGAGGGAGAGTTAAAAACAGGGAAACAGGTGATATGGCTTGGTAGGTCCCACTCCCACAAAATCCAGCAAAATGAAGCCCTCTCACTAGAGTTTTGCAGCCAGCACATCAATTTGAACTCAACTCAGGACAATCTAGCTTGGTGGGAGGAAGGACACCTGCCATTGGGAAGGCAGGTCTAACCTCACCTGTGTAAGCAAAACCCAGAGGAAGACTACCCAGCAGCCAGGCTGAGCCCGAGGCAGCTCAGCAGTGCCTCTGCAGGCAGACAAGTAACAGGCTGCCTCAGCAAACGGCTTCCTGACAAACGCATAACCAAAAAAACACACCTCATACAGGAGAAATAGCTTTAAATTCAACAGGAAGGATGTCCACTCAAGAGATCCCATCCAAAACCACCAACTTCAAAGATCAAAGGTAGATAAATTCATGAAGATGGGAAGAGACCAGCACAAAAAGGATGAAATTATCAAAGACCAGAATGCCTCTCCACCAAGGGACCATAACTCCTGACCAGCAAGGGAGCAAAACAGGATGGAGAATGAGTTTGATGAACTGATAGAAGCAGGCTTCAGAAGGTGGGTAATAACAAACTTCTCTGAGTGAAAGGAACATGTTCTAACCCAATGCAAAGAAACCAAAAACTTTGAAAAAAGGTTAGATGAAATGCTAACTAAAATAACCAGCTTAGAGGAAACATAAACAACTTGATGGAGATGAAAAACACAGCACAAGAACTTTGTGAGGCATACACAAGTTTCAGTAGCCAAATTGATCAAGCAGAAGAAAGGATATCAGAGATAGAATATTAAGTCAACGAAATAAAATAAGAAGCTAAGATTAGAGAAAAAAGAGTGAAAACAAATGAACAAAACCTCCGAGAAATGTGGGATTATGTGAAAAAACCTAATATATGCTTGATCAGTCTACCTGAATTTGACAGGGAGAATGAATTCAAATTGGAAAACACTCTTCAGGATATTATCCAGGAGAACTTCCCCAACCTAGCAAGGCAGGCTAACAACCAAATCCAGGAAATACCGAGAACACCACAAAGATACTCCTCAAGAAGAGCAATCCCAAAGCACACAATTATCAGATTCACCAGGGTTGAAATAAAGGAAAAATTGTTAAGAGCAGCCAGAGAGAAAGGTCGGGTCACCCACAAAGTGAAGCCCATCAGACTCACAGTGCATCTCTCAGCAGAAACCCTACAAGCCAGAGAGACTGGGGGACAATATTCAACATCATTAAACAAAAGAATTTTCAATCCAGAATTTCATATCCAGCCAAACTAAGCTTCATAAGTGAAAAATAAAAACTTTATGGGACAAGCAATTGTTGAGAGATTTCATCACCACCAGTCCTACCCTACAGGATCTCCTGAAGGAAGCACTAAACATGGAAAGCAACAACCAGTACCAGCCAGTGCAAAAACATACCAAATGGTAAAGACCAATGATGCAATGAAGAAACTGTCAACTAACAGGCAAAACAACCAACCAGTAACAAAATGGCAGGAGCAAATTCAAACATAACAATATTAACGTTAAATGTAAATGGTCTAAATGCCTCAATCAAAAGACACAGACTGGCAAATTGGATAAATAGTCAAAACCCATTGTTGTGCTGTATTCAGAAGACCCATCTCATGTGCAAACACATACATAGACTCAAAGTTATGGAAGAAGATTTACCAAGCAAATGGAGAGCAAAAAAAAAGCCGAGGTTGCAGTCCTAGTCTCTGACAAAATGGACTTTAAACCAACAAAGATCAAAAGAGACAAAGAAGGGCATTAAATAATGGTAAAGGATCAATGCAGCAAGAAGAGCTAACTATCCTATATATATATGCAACCAATACAGGAGCACCCAGATACATAAAGCAAGTTCTTGATGACCTACAAAGAGATTTAGACTACTGCACAGTAATAGTTGGAGACGTTAACACTCCACTGTCAATATTAGATCAACAAGACAGAAAATCAACAAGGATATCCAGGACTTGAATGCAGATCTGGAACAAGTAGACCTAATATACATCTACAGAAATCTCCACCCCAAATCCACAGAATATTCATTGTTTTCACCCCCACATAGCACTTACTCTAAAATTGAAAACATAATTGAAAATAAATCACTCCTCAGCAAATGCAGAAAAGAAATCATAATGAACAGTCACTCAGACCACAGTGCAATCAAATTAGAACTCAGGATTAAGCAGCTCACTCAAAACCACACAACTACATGGAAACCAAACAACTTGCTCCTGAATGACAAATGGATAAACAATGAAATGAAGGCAGAAATAAAAATGCTCTTCGAAACCAATGAGAATGAAGACAAAATGTACCAGAATCTCTGGGACACATTTAAAGCAGTGTCTAGAGGGAAATTTATAGCAATAAAATGCCCACAGGAGAAGTGAGGAAAGATCTAAAAATCAACACCCTATCATCACAATTGAAAGAGCTAGAGGAGCAAGATTAAAAAAAAAACCTCAAAAGTGAGCAGAAGACAAGAAATAACTAAGATTAGAGCAGAACTGAAGAAAATGGAGACACATAAAACACATCAAAAAATCAATAAAACCAGGAGTTGGTTTTTTGAAAAGGTCAATAAAATAGACAGCTACCTAGACTAATAAAGAAAAAGGAGAAAAATTAAATAGATGCAATAAAAAATGACAAGGGAGAGATCACCACCAATCCCACAGAAATACAAACTACCATCAGAGGATACTACAAACAGCTCTATGCACGTAAATCAGTAAATCTGGAAGAAATGGATACATTCCTGGACACTTGCACCCTCCCAAGACTAAACCAGGAAGAAGTTGAAACCCTGAATAGACCAATAACAAGGTCTGAAGTTGAGGCAGCAATTAATAGCCTATCAACCAAAAGAAGTCCAGGTCCAGACAGGTTCACAGCTGAATTCCATCAGACGTACAAAGAGAAACTGGTGCCATTCCTGTTGAAACTATTCCAAACAATACAAAAAGAGGGAATCTTCCCTAACTCATTTTATGAGACCAGCATCATCCTGATACAAAAACCTGGCAGACACTCAACAAAAAAAGAAAACTTCAGGCCAATATCCGTGATGAACATTGATGCAAAAATCTTCAACAAAAATACTGGCAAATCGATTGCAACAGCACATCAAAAAACTTATCCATCACAATCAAGTAGACTTCATCCCAAGGATGCAAGTCTGGTTCAACATATGCAAGTCTATAAACGTAACCCACCGCATAAACAGAACCAAAGACAAAAACCACAAGATTATCTCAATAGACGCAGAGGGCTTTGATAAAATTCAACAGCCCTTTATGCTAAAAACCCTCAATAAACTAGGTATTGATGGAACATATCTCAAAATAATAAAGGCTATTTATAACAAACCCACAGCCAACATCATACTGAATGGGCAAAAACAGGAAGCATTCCCTTTGACAACTGGCACTGGAGAAGGATGCCCTCTCTCACCATTCCTATTCAATGTGATATTGGAAGTTCTAGTCAGAGCAATCAGGCAAGATAAAGAGTATTCAGTTAGGAAAAGAGGAAGTCAACTTGTCTCTGTTTGTAGAAGCCATGATCATATATTTAGAAGACCCCATTGTCTCAGCCCAAAATCTCCTTAAGCTGATAAGCAACTTCAGTAAAATCTCAGGATACAAAATCAATGTGCAGAAATCACAAGCATTCCTACACACCAATAACAGACAAACAGAGCCAAATCATGAGCGAAATCCCATTCACAATTGCTATAAAGAGACTAAAATACCTAGGAATACAACTAACAAAGGACATGAAGGAACTTTTCATGGAGAACTACAAACCACCACTCAAGGAAATAAGAGAGGACACAGACAGATGGAAAAACATCCTATGCTCATGGTTAGGAAGAATCAATATCATGAAAATGGCCATATTGCGCAAAGTAATTTACAGATTCAATGTTATCCCTGTCAAGGTATCATTGACTTTCTTCACAGAACTGGAAAAAACTACTTTAAATTTCATATGGAATCAAAAAAGAGTCTGTATAGCCAAGACAATTCTAAGCAGAAAGAACAAAGCGGGAGGCATCACCCTACCAGTCTTCAAATTATACTACAAGGCTACAGCAATCAAAACAGCATGGTACTGGTACCAAAACAGAGAAACAGACCACTGGAACAGAACAGAGGTCCCAGAAGGAATGCCACACATCTACAACCATCTGATCTTCAACAAACCTGACAAAAACAAGCATTGGGGAAAAGTTCTCCTGTTTTATAAAATGGCATTGGGAAAACTGGCTAGCCGTGTGCAGAGAGCTGAAACTGGACCCCTTCCTTACAACTTACACAAAAATTAACTCCAGATGTATTAAAGACTTAAACATAAGACCTAACACCATTAAAAACACTAGAAGAAAACCTAGGCTAAACCATTCAGGACATAGGCATAGGCAAGGACTTCATGACTAAAACACCAAAAGTAATGGCAACAAAAGCCAAAATAGACAAATGGGATCAAATTAAACTCCAGAGCTTCTGTACAGCCAAAAAAAAAAAAGAAAAAGAAAAAGAAAAAGAAAAAGAAAAAAAAACAATCATTAGAGTGAACCAGCAACCAACAGAATGGGAAAAATGTTTGCCGTCTACCCATCTGACGAAGGGCTACTATCCAGAATCTGCAAAGAACTAAAACAGGTTTACAAGAAATAACCCCATTAAAAGTAAGAGAAGGACATGAACAGATACTTTTCAAAAGAAGACATTTATTCAGCCAACAAACATGAAAAAATGCTCATCATCACTGGTCACTAGAGAAATACAAATCAAAATCACATTCAGATACCATCTCACATCTGTTAGAATGGTGTTCATTAAAACATCTTGAGACATCAGATGCTGGAGAGGATATGGAGAAAAAGGAACACTTTTACACTGTTGGTGAGAATGTAAATTAGTTCAACCACTGTGAAAGACAGTGTGGCGATTCCTCAAGGATTTAGAAATAGACATTCCATTTGACCCAGCAATCCCATTATTGGGTATATACCCAAAGGATTATAGATCGTTCTGTTATAAAGACACAAGCACATGTATGTTTGTTACAGTGCTGCTTACAATAGCAAAGACCTGGAACCAACCCAAATGCCCATCAATGATAGTCTGGACAAAGAAAATGCGGCACATATACACCATGAAATACTATGCAGCCATAGAAAACGACGAGTTTGCATCCTTTGTGGGGACATGGATGAATCTGGAAACCATCATTCTCAGCAAACTGACACAAGAATAGAAAACCAAACATCACATATTCTCACTCATACGCAGGTGCTGAACAATGAGAACATGTGTGGATAGGGAGGGGAACATCACACACTGGGGTAGGTTGGGGAATGGAGTGCTAGGGGAGGGAAGCGGGGGGAGGGGAAGCTGGGGAGGGAAAATACTGGGAGAAATGCCTGATGTCGACAAGGGGATGGAGACTGCAAACCACCAAAGCATGTATTTACCTATGTAACAACCCTGTGGGATGCGCACAGGTACCCCAGAGCTTAAAGTACAATTTAAAAAAAAAAGAAAGAAAATGTGGTACACACACCATGGAATACTATGCAGCCATAAAAAAGAATGGAATTGTGTCTTCTGCAGAGGCATGGATGGAGCTAGAGGCTGTTATCCATAGCAAACTAATGCAGGAACAGAAAACCAAATGCTACATGTTCTCACTTATAATGGGAGCTAAATGATGAGAACACATGGACACATAAAGAGGAACAACACACACTGGGTTCTATTGGAGGGTGGAGGGTGGAAGGAGGAGGAATATCAGGAAAAATAACTAATGGATACTATGCTTAATACCTGGGTGATGAAGTAATCTGTACAGTAAACCCCTAAGACATAAATTTACCTATGTAAAAAATCTGTACATGTACCCCTTAAATGTTAAAAAAAAATTATGCCAATAAAACAAATGGGGAATATACTCTGAATTACCTTATAAGACTTGTATAAACTTTATGTCTAAGATAATTCAAAGGAAATGCAAGAAATGATAAAGGTAAATCTCATTCATTAATATAGATACAAATATCCTGAATAAATTATATTCAACCAAACAATATTTGAAAATATACTATATCAGCCTATAGTGTTTATATTCCAGAAATTAAAATACAGTTAAACATGAGAAAACCAATTTATATAAACTACCATATTAACATATTTAAAAATATATATGTATATACATACACACATATATTGTATATACTCGTCTCAATATATTCAGAAAAACTGATGCTATTTAACATCCAAAATCTTTTTTTAAACATCTTTACCAAACAAGAGCAAATGCATTTTTGAAACAGTTTTACTGAATAACAGCAACCCTAAATCATACTCAATGGTAAATTCAGGTTCCAACTTTATCCTTGGTATCAGAAGTAAGACAAGGATATCTGCTATCATTATATCTACCCTTTATTTTATCAGATGTCTTGATCAGTGAAACAGAACAAGAAATAAAAGCTATTAGTCTAGGAAAGGAAGAATCATACTATCATTTTTCACAGATGACACAATGTGCATTTAGAAAATCAAGAAGAGGATTAGAAGCAGTTGCAGTACGCAGCATTTACAGAAAGAAATGAAAAAGGGTGAGTGAATCCAGCATCTTCAACTGAAGTAGCCAGGTTTTCACATTGGGACTGACTAGGAAAACAAGTCGACCCACAGAGAATGAAAAGTAGGAGACAGGGTAATGACCTACCTGGGAGCGGCACAGAGCCAAAGGAACCCCCACTCCAGCAAAGGGAAGCAGTGACTGAATGTGTGACCCCACCTGAGAAACCACACTTCTCCCACAGATCTTTGCAACCTGCAGATCAGGAGACGCCCTCAAGAGCCCATATTGCCAAGGCCTTGGGTCTACACAGAGCTGTGTGGAGTCTCAGCAGAGCAGCTGCTTAGGCGTACACAAAGACACAGGAATTTTACATACTCTGGCCCTGGGATCTCTGGCAGGGTGGGAAATCTGTCCATACGTATCCCTAGAAAGGGGGCTGAATACAGAGAGCCAAGCAGAATCTTTCTCTGGGCCCCACTTCCATGACATGTCACAAATTAAGACCCACCAACTTGGAATTTCAGCCAGCCAATGGCAACAAGCTGTAATCTGCCTGAGAGGGGTCTGAGTTACTGGGGGTAGGGGCAGCTGCCATCTCTGTGGTTTGGTAGTCTCAGCTATTCCAGCCTGATAGCTCTGGGGAATACAGATGGTCCAAATGAGGAAGAGTCCCTTACAATGCAGTACAGCTGTTTTGCCAGATTGTGGCCAGACTGCTTCTTTAAGTGGAATCTCAATTCACTCCTCCTCACTGGGCAAGACCTCCCTGTGGGGGCTTCAGCCACTCCAGCCAGGGTTCCATGGACAGACCTCTTACCTCTCCCTGAGATGGAGCTCCCAGCAGGAGGGGCGGCCATCATCAGTGTGATTCGGTTGATTTAGCCATTCCAGCCTGATAGTATTGGAGAATACAAATGGTCTGGATGAGGAAGGGTCCCCCAAAACATGGCACACTCGCTCTACCAAAATGCAGCTAGACTGCTTCTTCAAGTGGGTTTCTGATCTTGTTTCTCCTAACTGGATGAGATCCCCTAATAGGGGTCTCCAGCCACCTGCTACAGGTGTGGTCAGGGTGGCGACAGATCAGTACACCCCTGGAACAAAATTTCCAGAGGAAGAAGATGGCTTCTATCTTTACTGTTTTACAGTCTTCACCTGTTAAACCTCCAGGTATCGGAAAAACCAAGGCAACTAGGGTCTGGAGTAAACCCACCAGTAGAGGGTTCTACACTAGAGTGGCCTGACTGTTAAAAAACAAACAGAAAACAACATCAACAAAAAAGACCCCACAGAAACCTCATTCAAATGTCAATAACCTCAGGCTGAAGTGCAGTGATGCGATCTCAGCTCACTGCAACCTCTGCCTCCCAAGTTCAAGTGATTCTCTTGCCTCAGCCTCCCTAGTAGCTAGGATTACAAGCATGCACCATGACACCCAGCTGATTTTTATATTTTTAGTAGTCACCAGGTTTCACCATGCTGGCCAGGCTAGTGTTGAACTCCTGACCTCAGGTGATCAACCCACCTCCGCCTCCCAAAGTGCTTGATTACAGGCTTGAGCCATGGTGCCTGGCTGATGCATTTTATTTATATAAATTATATCTCAAAAGTTTATTTTTAAAAAAAAATAGAAAATGGAATTCAAATAAAGATATCATTTATAATAACATAAAAATCAAAACACTAAGATATAGAAAAATAGAATTAAAATAAAGATACTATTTACAGGCCAGGTACAGTGGCTCACACCTGTAATCCCAGCACTTTGGGAGGCTGAGGTGAGATCAGGAGTTCAAGACAAGTTTGAACAACACGGCAAAAACTTGTTTCTGCTAAAAGTACAAAAATTAGCTGGGTGTGGTGGTGCACCCATGTAGTCCAGCTAACTTGGGAGGCTGAGGTGAATCACTTGGACCCAGGATGTAGAGGCTGCAGGGAGCCAAGATTGTACCATTGTATTCCAGCCTGGGCAACAGAATGAGACCCTGTCTCAAAAAATATGTATAGTATTTACAATTACACAAATATCAAGGCACTCAGAAATATATTTGATAATCTAATTAGTAATCAAAGAAAAATTAAACACCACAATATTCAACATATTAACAAACACTGAAAGTCTGACAATTCTGACTGGTGATGACATGGAGCAACAGGAATTCCCAGGTACTGCTGGAGGGAGGATAAATTGGTCTAGTCACCTTTGAAACAATTCAGCATTCTTTAGTAAAATCGAAACTGTATCCTACTACTGGTGATATAACTGAGAGAAATTCTTTCATGTGTGCACCTGAATACAAGAGTGTTTAAGCACTATTGCTCATAAAGCCAATAACTGGAAACAATCTACATGCACTCAGTAGTATACTAGACAAACACAACAACACTCTGTGTTGAATCCAGAAAACACAGAGAGGAACACGAGAGGAGAATGGCTATATCCAACAGTCACAAACAATATTAAGCTAAAGAAGACAGTCACAAAGATACTATGATTTTCTTCACGTAAAAGTTCAAAAACAAGGCAAACCAAATTATTTCATGTAGGAATGCATACTTAAGTTGAAAAGCTATAAAAAAAAAATGAAGAAAATCATCACAAGTGGCTACACCGGGTTATCGCTGTGAGACTGAGAGAAGGTAATGGCAAGGGGGACTACAGTAGAGTACTTAAGTGCAGGCATTGATTATTATTAACAGGTGGTGAAAATAACAGACCTTAGGTGTTCTACTAGTTTTAAATAAGTGTTTGATATATAATTATTTTATAAATTTTGTGTATTTCTCTTATTACCCTTGATTCCATCTCCCTTTATTTTTTTTTCCAAGTAGTTAAATGAGACACAAAGTAGTAACTAGCAGTACATACTCACAGATAGACCTGTTGCCCCTGCTGCCACTGAAATGTCCACAAAGTCTGAGCAGAGGTGGCTGTGCCCAGCCCTCATCTGCAAAATCACTGAGGTCTCCTCTAATAGAGTCTTTGTGAGGACATGCTGCCCCAGGACCCTTGATCTTAGATTGTGATTTCGTGGGTATTTTCTGAATACAACAGATTTTATCTCCTAGGTTAAAGGGAGTGGCTTTAGATAAACAGATTATACATTGTGACAGAAAGGGCACCTAGCATTGCTAGAACAAATAATCCAGCAATGCCATGCATCTGCCATCACCAACAAAAATGCTGGAACTAACATGGCTGATGTCTTATCACACCAATGCCTTACATGTCAACTTTCTTTCTCCTGTTAATAGTGTCTCTTCACAGTGAGGCTTAGCCATGAGTTCCTTGGAGCCGGACTGGAGGACTGAGTCAGGACTGAAATAACTGACTTTTTTTCTAATCATTGTTCTTTTCCCTCAGATACTGTCCACTGACCTTGACCATATTCTGTCCATATGACTCTTTTTTCATCATGGAAAGTCTTTCCCAGGAGGCAAATCAACCTCTCCTATAAGTAGATATTTCTCTGACTGCCTCTTCAGGAGCCCAGATATTCCCCAGCATGTATAAATCCTAGAAAGAAAAAAGGAGCCAAGGACAAAGCTTGCAGTGTTTGTAGCCCATCTAGATTATTATTTTTGATTGTAGCAGCCTATGGGGAAGGTTGCTATAGAAGCAGAATTATGCATTTTTTCAGATTTTGTCAGAAATGAATAAATATTATGAGGGTCATGGCAGAGGGACTTGCAGAAATATGGTATCATTAATTGAAATTTCTGAATGCATAGTTAAAGCCTTAGTAAATAGACTTCAAATTTTTTCTGAGGTTTAAAACATATTGTCTAAAATAATTTTGGCAAGTTCAACTTTGCAGCATTATCAAAGATAAAGTTTTGCCTTCAATTAGGCCAGGGTCACAAGTCAATCAGATTTCAAGTTAAAAAGGAAAAACGAATTAGTCTCTGTTGGATCCAACCTGCCAGATTAGTGAGGACAAAGGACATTGAAGTCCAGGCTGAGATATGGTAACCTAGGAGTTTGGGCTAAGTGTGGGGGCTACGGAACAGAAGGCTAAAGCAGGCTAAGCTTGGGGAGAAGGTGAACCAAAAAGCTGTACTTTCTATACTAATGAAATCAATTGGAAGGTACCCGGCATAGGGATATCACTAAGTGTACTGCTGAGTCTCTTTTAGCATTTCAGAGCATTGTTTTTCCAGTTACTGTGTTTTTCCTTCGAATCACATACCTGTGTTTCTCTCTGAAGGTCCAGTCTTGAGCTCCTGGGTTTGCTTTGCGTCAACAACAAAAAGGCGGCCTGGGAGTCAACAAACTCCCTTTTTACTCCCACCCTAAACCCGGTGACCCTTATCCCAGGACTGGCTGGTGCAGTAGTTATAAAGCCCAGCTACTTGCCTTGAAACAGCATTAACTCTGAGCTGTGACTTACCCTTGCTTGCTTCTTCCTCTTTCCTCTCCTGTTTTCCTCACTCTTTTACGAGATTCTCCTTGCAACACGTCCTTCATAAATCATTTACACCTGAATGCTCATCACGGGGTCTGTTTCTGGGTAACTGACAGTGACTGTCAAAATTTTAGCTAATATATTACAAATATATAGATAGTGGAAAGCCACTACCTTCACTCACAAAGAAACTTCAAGTATGCAGGTTCTTTTCTTCGAAATTCTTGTCCTAAAAGAGAAAATAAATGTATTTAAAAAGAAAAGTTGGATGGATATTGAAATAAGCAAATTACATTTCATCTTATTGTATGTATGTTTAGGGTTGCTGAAAATCACATTTCATAACTGGATTAGTAGAGGAAGTAGAAGAAAAATAAACCTCAGTGCCCTTCTATTAATAAATGCATATATACTAGGAACTGCTTGAAAACAATCAACTTCTAATCAGGTTCAAATTGGCTGCTGCTGATAAGAGTGGAAATGAAATTCACCCTTTGAGCCAGGGTACAAAATGTTCTGCTTCTAGCTTGAGTCATAAGAAAAAAGAAAAGGAAACTCCTTTATCTCTTTTCTTTTCCCTTTTAGAATTGGCTTAAAAGATAAAATACTGTTCTGCTAAGTAAATTCATAGATATACTGTTAAGATTTCTGTTTATTAAGTTTCAATCCCTGTGCAACATTTGACAGAAATTGACTTCATGTTTTGCTGCAGAGCAAGATTTGTTGTTCGCTCTGAATTAACATTATTCTGTAGCATGCATTGTTGCCATTCAGAAGCCAAATCAGGAAGTCAAAATGGCAACAGTAATCAACTTTGAAGCCTTTCCAAATTGCATGTTTTGAAACCTCTATAAATTTATAACATCATCAGAATTTGAAAAAGTAACCCAATTTCTTCATCATTTCTTTTTGGATACAAGCTAGTTTGGCATTGGAACTGTACAATTTTTCTCAGAAAATTCCGTTCTGAGAAATCCTTTTGTAGTGGCCATTTTAAAGATCTCTCTGCAGCCTATGGGACAAAAAAAAAAAAAAAGCCTCTTTTTTAATGGAAACTCTTTCCTCTTAATGACAACATGGATGCATGTTCAATGTTATTCCATCTCCTAAATATACTTTAAAGACCAGCGTAATCCAGTCAGAAGCTATATACTGAGAATCTGGAATAAGAACTAAGACAATCTTGTGTCAGTCTGTACTGAGCTGTTAAAGAGAAAACGTGTAAAATCTTGGGAGCATGGCTGTCGTTAATTAATGCATTAGGTTCCTAGGGCTGCTGTAACAAAAGTACCAAAAACTTGGTGGCTTAGAAATTTATTATCCTACAGTTCTGGAAGCCAGAGTCTAAAGTCATGGCCTGCTCTGAGTTTTTTCTCACCCTTTCTTGCTTCTCCTAGCTTCTCGTGTTTGCCAGCAGTCCTTGTTATTTCTTGGCTTGTAGATGCATTACTCTAGTTATAGAGCTAGGCTGGAGTGCAGTGGCATGATCTTCGCTCACTGCAACCTCCACCTCCCAGGTTCAGGCAATTCTCCTGCCTCAGCCTCCTCAGCAGCTGGGATTACAGGTGTGTGCCAGCCACCATGCCCAGCTAATTTTTGTATTTTTAGTAGAGATGAGGTTTCACCATGTTGGTCAGGCTGGTCTCAAACTCCTGACCCTGTAATCCCCCGCCTCAGCCTCCCAAAGTGCTGGGATTACAGGCATGAGCCACTGCGCCCAGCCCCAAACTTCCCCTTTTTATCAAGATAGCAGTCATATTAGAATAGAGTCCATCTTAATTGCCTCGTCTTAACTAATTACATCTGCAAGGACTTTCTTTCCAATATACCTTTACTGAAGGACACAGTTCAACCCATAACAGTTGGGTTCCCCTGAAACAGGCCCTGAGTTGAGGATACAACATCAATCAAATCATTAAGTGCTCACAGGAAAAATCAGTAAGGCACTGATAGAAACAAGGCAGGATAAAGGATGAAGGAAAAGTCCCATAGAAGGTAGAATTACTCAATCTTATCTTGCAAGGGAACACTGGAGTGTGAGTTACACTTTGGACTCTTTCTGATTAAAGACAAGGAAACAGGGCATGCCTATGTTTTCAGCCATTATCATTGACTAAGGACTGCATTAAGGGTGGGGGAATGTAAATTCCCAGGTACTTTCATCTCTGCTATATCCCAGCAAATGGGACTCCAAGACCACCATGGTAGTCCTCTAAACAGAACTGTAGGTGTGAACTACAATTCCTATGCCCTAAAAGAGAAAAAAAAAATGTTATTTAAAAAGAAAAGTTAGGTTGGGCACCGTGGTTCACACCTATAATCTCAGCACTTTCAGAGGCCGAGGCAGGTGGATCACCTGAGGTCAGGAGTTCGAGATCATACTAGCCAACATGATGAAACCTCATCTCTGCTAAAAATACAAAAATTAGCTGGGCATGGTGGCTCACACCTGTAATCTCAGCTACTTGGGAGGCTGAGGCAGGAGAATTGCTTGAATCTGGGAAGCAGAGGTTGCAGTGAGCCAAGATCATGCCATTGTACTCTAGTCTGGGCAACAGAGCAAAACTCTGTATTAAAAATAATAATTTTTAAAAAGTTAGATGGATATTGAAATAAATTATATTTCATCTCATTGCATGATACTATTTTGCTTTGTGTCCCCACCCAAATCTCATCTCTAATTGTAATCCCCATATGTCAAGAGAGAGGCCTAGTAGGAGGTAACTGGATCATGGGGGCAGTTTCCCTCATGCTGTTCTCGTGATAGTGAGTGAGTTCCTATAAGATCTGATGGCTTAAAAGTGTTTGGTGGTTTCCCCTCTCACTCTCTCTGTCCCACTGCAATGTAAGATGTGCCTTGCTTCCCATTTACCTTCTGCCATGATTGTGTTTCCTGAGGCCTCTCCAGCCATGCAGAACTGTGAATCAATTAAACTTCCTTTCTTTATAAATTACCCAGTCTTAGGTAGTTCTTTATAGCAGTGTGAAAACAGACTAATACATTGCATGTATGTTCATGGTTGCTGAAAATCACATTTCATAAACAGATTAGTAGAGAGAGTAGAAGAAAAATGAGACTCAGTGCCTGTCTATTAATAAACACATACATACTAGTAACTTCTTGAAAACAATCAATTTCACATCAGGTTCAAATTAGCTACCACTGAGAGTAGAAATTAAATTCACCCTTTGAGCCAGTGTACAAAATGTACACTGGGGAGGGAAGAAAAAGGGATGCAGGTGGGTCCTGCATCCAAATTTGGGGTTTAAGTTGGGAGGGTTCTTGGCTTTTCTCAGGAAATAATTCAAAAATGAACCAGCAGTAAAGGAGAGCACCTTTTATTGAACCAGTACTGCTTCTTGTGGAACAGGACTACTCCATAGGCAGTATGCCCAGAGTTGGCACTTGTGGGCTATTGGCTAGCTGTATTTATATCTACTTTTAATTACATGCAAATTAAGGAGTGGTCTATGCAGAAATCTCTAGAAAAGGAACATTAACTTCCAAGTAGTTGCCACTGAAAAGGGTAGTATCATCTGGGTCATTACCATGGCATTTGTAAACTGTCATGGTGGTGATGGGAGTGTCTTGTGCTAATGAGCAATGAGGGCAATTAGAGGTTGCTTTCAGCACCATTTGTTGGTTCCAGCAAGTTTCTTTGTTTCATAAGGTTGGGGCCAAGAAATAAGTCCTCTAATCTTCTACCTCAAAAGTGTAACAAAGCTAGGGGATCCACAAAAAGGACAAATTGGAATTGGAAGCTATTTGGGCAGAACACTGCTATCTGCTACAAGTGGCATGGCCACCTCTCAGTGTGTGGACTGAGTAGCAGAAATAACAGGTCTGCAGAGAGAGAATAAAGAGGCCAACCCAAGAAAGAAAACCCTGAGACAGAGTCCTTTCTGAGTACCTGAACGGTTTCTTTCCTGACTATACTCTTTCTGAAATAATTGTTCCAATTATTTCCACAGCGTTCCCCTATATTACAACAATAAATTCCTGCACCCTTCTACTTCTTCCTAAGCTAATAACAGTTGTTCCTATGACTTGCAACCATACACACCAACCACCAAATACGGTACTCTTCTTGGAATGGTTTGAATGCAGTCCTGGTTGGAAGGTCCTTTGAATTTAAGCAAAGTGAAAAAGTTAAATAAACAAATAAATAAATGGAAACGGGTAACAAAAATCTTTTTGAATGAATATCCCCTTTCACATTGCTTATAAGGTTAATTCCTGAATGTTCCAAACTCAGCTCATCATCTCTCTCTGGAAGTTTTATTTTTTCTTTCTGTGATTGATACCATCATCCATTTACTCAGTTACCCAAGCTCATAAGTTTGAGTTATTTCCATTCCCCACACCCTATCAAATTCCAAGACTTGTGCAATAATCTCTCTGTTCTCTCAATTTCCGGTGTTGTCTCCCTGTTTCAAAACCTCTTTACTTACCTCTTTGTGTTATTATTCAAGCAGGTTCTAGGCCTTTCTGCCTCCTATCTCACCTAATTTACTCTGCACACCACTACTGTTCATCTTCACCCAAGCATATATCCATTCATTTCTCAACTATTTACTGAGCACCCATGCTATCGGTAGAAGTGAAAAATATAAACATGGATATGATATTGATATACATGGCATTTATTATTGTGCCTTGCATTGTTCTAAGTGCCTTACATGTTTTAGCTCATTAAATTATCTTTAAAAATTATGAACAAGGTACAATTTTTGTCTACAGTTTAGAAATTAAATAAGAAAATAGACAGAAAAAGTACATAATTTATCTAAGCTTGGAGCTTCTCTTATAAGGAGTTCAGTGAGATAATTAAGCCCTATAGAAAATGATTGAAGTGACTATTTTCTCAGTTCTTCCAAAAATATATAACTAACACTATTCTAGTAACCTAGGAAATAAATTAATGCATTGTATAGAACAACTGTTTTGGAGTTAGTGCTTAATTCTCTGGTGAACGCTATTAAGAAGAGCAGTCACGTCACAGGGCTAGCAAATGATACAGTTTTGATCTCAGTCTGTTGATTCTGTGCCCATGCTCTCAGCCACTATGGATTGCTGAAACATGCAATAGTGAACAATGTTCATTGTCACAGGGGTATAGCACCCAATTCCTTCCTATTGTTGGGATTCTCTTATTTTGTATAGAGCCTTGTCTTGCATTTAGAAAGTTGAAATTTTATATACATATATACAGTTATATACAACAGAATGTTTTAGGCAACAATAATCTTGCATATATTGATGACAATCCCACGATATTATAATACCATAATTTTATTGCACCTTTTCTATGTTTAGATAGACTAATGTTTACCAATATGTTGTAGTTGCCTATAGTATTCAGTAAAGTAGTGTACTGTATAGGTTTATAGCCTAGAAGCCACAGGCTATGCCATATAGCCTAGGTGTCTAGTAGGCTATCTCATTTAGGTTTGTGTAAATGCACTCTGTGATGTTTATATAACAACAACATTGCATAACAATGCATTTCTCAGAATATATCTTCATCATTAAATGATGTATGACTATATATACATTATAATAGGATGAAATGAAGCATTATTTATAATTTAGCATTATTTTTACACATTAACTCTTTAAAGACAGAGCAACTTATTTCTAAACGTGGGCCTGTTAGAGTTATGAGGATTAAGTTTATATCTAACTATATCTTTATATCTGTATAGATGTATATAGATACATAAATGTTGGAGTATGGTGAGTGACTATAATTGTATTAAAAATCTATGTTTCATATATTTTATATATATTTTATATATATATATATATATATATATATATATATATATATATACTAAAGAAACAGATGCACTGAGGAAGGGGATATATGCTTTTCTTTTTACCGGACATGGTAGAGGTCTCTAAACTTTTGATCAAACATCCTAAATTTATCATTTAAAATCTCTCATGGTTTCTTCTAGGATTTTAAAATTTTCATTATGTTTAAACATTTCATATCTTTGCAATTTATTTTAGCTAAAGGAATGAAAGAGGGATCTCTCTACTGTTTTCTTTACCTGCCATCTTATTTTCTAAGACCAAACCAACTCTATAAATTATCAGTAATCCATCCTTGGCCTAATGTTATAAAAACTATTTTCAAAATATTCTGTAAGACATTTGTTATAGATTATGTACTTGCTTAAAAATTGTGTAGTTAAGGAAACATGAGGTTTGAGCTTGCTTGGATTTAAATCAATAATCTCAGAGCTGGTTTACATAGATTTTGCAGTACAGTTTGACAAGACTGGCCTGATAACCTTGGAGTAAAGCCCCATGTGCCACTGGCTTCTTGAGTGATGACTTGGCACTTGCTCTTCTTCTCCTGACAAGGAAAAACAAGCCCATTCAAAAGTGGAAGAAGGATATGAACAGATACTTTACAAAAGAAGACATACAGGAGGCCAACAAACATGAAAAAATGCTCATCATCACTGCTCATTAAATGCAAGTCAAAACTACATTGAGATACCATCTCACGCCAGTTAGAATGGCGATCATTAAAAAATCTGGAGACAACAGATGCTGGAGAGGATGTGGAGAAATAGGAACACTTTTACACTGTTGGTGGGAGTGTAAATTAGTTCAACCATTGTGGAAGACAGTGTGGCAATTCCTCAATGATCTAGAAATAGAAATTCCATTTGACCCAGCAATCCCATTACTGGGTATATATCCAAAGGATTATAAATCATTCTATCATAAAGACAATGCACATGTATGTTCATAGCAGCATTGTTCACAATAGCAAAGACCTGGAACCAACCCAAATGCCCATCGATGATAGACTAGACAGGGAAAATGTGGCACATATACACCATGGAATACTATGCAGCCATCAAAAACGATGAGTTCGTGTCCTTTGTAGGGACATGTATGAACCTGGAAACCATCATTCTCGGCAAACTGACACAAGAACAGAAAATCAAACACCACATGTTCTCACTCATAGGTGGGTGTTGAACAATGAGAACACATGGACGCAGGGAGGGGAGCACTACACAGTGGGGTCTGTTGGGGGAAATAGGGGAGGGACAATGTGGGGTGAGGAGTTGGGGAGAGATAGCATGGGGAGAAATGCCGGATATAGGTGATGGGGAGGAAGGCAGCAAATCACACTGCCATGTGTGTACCTATGCAACAATCTTGCATGTTCTTCACATGTACCCCAAAACCTAAAATGCAATTAAAAAAAAAACAAAACAGCTACAAATTGGTTGCTTCCCCCCCTCCCCACCCCCAGCCCCTTGCTGACATACTGACCGCCTGTCTCTTTCTGGGAGTTTTTTTGTTCAGGGCTGCCTCTCTTGCCACTCTGTGTTGGAGTGACTTCAAAAAGGCTCTCTCAGCCCAGCCTAGCCTCGTATCAAAACTTTCTTTGTTAAGTGAAGGATTTTTGTGCCACTTCTTTTTGGACAGCTTTGTGCTCTACTCAAGTTCCAGGGTTCAAGCTTCAGTGTTAATAACCAATAGTTTTGTGATCTTGGGCAAGTTATTTACATTCTCTATTCCTCTGTTTCATCGCTTGTAAACAGGGAAAATAGTATTACCTATCTCACAGGGTCATTAGGATTAAATTAGTTAATACTTAGAATATTTCCTGGTATATGGTATATCACTGATACTTAACAATATTCCTTAATATGTGAAGAATTTTAGGTCTATTTTGGTATCTATGCCTGTTTAGGTTTCAGTTCCACTGCATTTGGCTGACTGTAGGGGTCAAGGCTCTTGGCCCCCTGGAGGTTCCCTAAAAATCACTGGCATGAAGTATATTGATTAATAGGAGAAAAGGTATACATATTTATTTAATGTGTATAAAAGGGAAGCTTCAGAATGAAATTCCAATCTCCCAGTGAAGTACAGAATCTTACGTAACATCTCTTAAAATGTATTCATTTATTTATTTTAGAGATGCGGTTTTGCTTTGTCACCCAGACTGGAATACAGTGACATGATCATAGCTCATTATACCTTCCAACTCCTATCTCAAGCAATCCTCCTGCCTCAGCCTCCCAAGTGGCTGGTAATACAGACACATGCCACCATGCCTGGATATTTTTTTTTTTTCTTTTTTCTTTTTTGTAGAGACAAGGTCCGCCTATGTTGCCTAGACTGGTCTTGGACTGGCCTTAAGCAATCTCACCTTGCCCTCCTAAAGTGCTGAGATTAGGGGTGAGCTACCACATCAGGCCCTTATATACTATCTTAAAGTTACGGAAAGAATGGGGGCTTGGATCCTTGCAAAACAAGAGAAATCTATTGAGGAGCAGTAAAGGATTACTAGGAAGAATTAATGTTTGGGGAAGAGAGATGATCTGGTAAGTGGTTCTCTTTAGAATGTGAATGAGTTTAAGAGACAGACATTATCTTGTAAAGAGTCCGTTCAGGTGTGGTTACATTCTTGGCCTTCTTTTCTGCAATAGGTTATGAGATTGAAGGAGGGAAAGAAAAATCAATTTTTTCCTTGGTGAGTTCAGACTTTAGGCAGATAAAGGTACTTCAGAGAACAACTTTATCCTAGGCTTTAAGAGAGACTATTATGGGGAGTGAGGAAAGTCAGAGGGACCTTAAAGCTTCTTCAGTTCACCATGACAAAATGCCATATTTTGGGGTATCAGTTTTTGAGCCCCAACATACTCTTTTTGGTTATAATTTGTTGTGTGGCTCTTTCCTTATTTCATTAAAAATAAAACTTTCTTCCATTTTATATTTTACTTCTTTTGAGCGTCCATGGTGATTGATTTAACATGGGAAGAAATATCTCTTCACCTCAGTTTTTCAATGTAACCTAAAGAGATCATTTTATTGTAGGGGAGGTAAAAAGTATTTTTCCCACTATGCTTCAGAGTTCTTAGTTGGGATAGACCCCAGTGGCAAAAGACAGATTAACAAGAGAAAAACAAAAAAGTTTATTAACATGTATGCCTTATGTATACATTGGGGATACTGAGAGCAAAGTGGAAATCTCAAAAACATAGCTTTAAATTCAGGCTTAAATATCATCTTCAATTGAAACAAAGAAAGAAGGGTGTGGAGGAGAAGCAGTTATGGGAATGTGACTAGAAAAAACATGGTAAACAAGGGTAACATTTGTTATGCAAATTTATGCAGGTACTTTCTCCACTGATAAGAGTTTCTAGTGATTTAGAGTAAGGCTTGTCTCTCTGCTATGATGTGGGAGACACCCTTACAAATGGAGTTTTTAAAAATACATGTAAATTTCTGTTACAAAAGGGTAACTTCTCTGTTTTTAGAGCTTCTTCTGTGTCTGTAGTTTCTTAGAATAATCAACTCAAAATAATCTTTATGCCAAAGAAGCATATTTTGGGGTGGCATATTCTGGTCTCCTACACTATACATATATAACACAGCTATATTAGGAAGAAGAAAATATAATTTCTCTCTTTCTCTCTCTCTCTGCTTGAATTATTTTCAATATTGGCTTGAATATTTTTTTAAAAACTCATTCATTTATCCAGAAACAATTCAGATACCTTGAGTTGTTTTTTTCTTTGTTGTTCCTCTATTATATTGTTTTTATTTTAGAAATCTCTAAACACTCATTTTATAGAAATGCTATTCAATGCAAAGGGTTGGGGGAGAGTGTGATACAATTGTCTTTCAATTTCAATAAATAACTGCAAACTAATAGGTACAGTTTTATTTGGGTAAATTTTAAAATCCTTTTCTCCAGCAATTATACAAATAGAAATCTATAAAATATATAGGCAAGAGCCATTAATCTTTAATTTCCTAATATTTTTTTGTGTAAATGCAGCAGTTGTCCTTTCAGATTAGTTCCCTTTGAGCTTACGTTGTGTTTCTCCACAGAAGATAGGGCTAATTTCTCAACATACATCTTATAGAGTTGCTGTGAAGATCAAATCAGACCAAATCAAGTAATGATTAAAAAAAAATAACACTTAGAATCATTCTTGGTGCCTGGCATGCAGTAAGCACTCAATTAATGTTTGCTATTATTGTTATCCTCTTTTGTCCTGCAGGAGGAAATTTCTCCCTTTAGAATGTGTTCCTAAACATTGATCTGTGATCATTTATATCACATACAGCGTTCCCTTATGCCTTCTATCTTCTTCCCTTTTTCAGACACCCGTGAAGAAACCCCACAGGGATGCAAAGGTATCCTTTTGTGGTCATTTTACTAAATTTAAGTTTTGTGTTTCATCTCATCTTCCTTGTCTTACTTTATTTAGATTAGAAAACCCTTGGTGAAATAATCTGTAAACTGTACTTGAAATGCAGGGTTCAGATGCCCCTGTGATCCATACTTTTAGAGGTAAAAATGGATCAGTGCAGCTGTTTGTTTGATCTTGCTGAATATCTATGAGAGGAACCTCTGTTTCTGATTATTTTATGTCTGAATAACACCTGGCTTAATGTTTTGAGGGTATATCATCGAGCAATGGCAGACATCTATTTGAGGTTTTGTTGTTATTGTTAGCTACATGATCCAGGTGAGCTACCTAAAAGCTCAGTGCCTCAGCTTCCCAACCTGAGTAATGGGGATAACTAACAATAATGACTATCCCAGGAGACACCCCAAATACTGAGTGTCCAAACTACAGAAGGAGGAAGGGACATCCTCCACCCCCAAACACACACTCCTACTGGGGAAACTGAAATTTCTAGTTTGTGGGAGAAGATTCCAACCTAACCTGGAGCTGAGTCAATTTAGAAAGCAAAATATAGAAGTAGAAGAATCAGCAGGAAAGGCCCTGGGAGCTTGTTGTGTCCCCAAGCAGGCCATTCCTGCCTGGTTTCACAGGGATCCTTTGGGAGGGCGGCCAGAGGCACAAGGGAAAATGCTGCAGGGAGAAGGAAATATTCAGCTAAATTTTGTAACAATTTGAACTGGGCAAGAAGCCTCCTGGCCAGAACTCAGAGGGCAGGGTTGGACATGAATTCAGCTTGCAGCCTCCACAAGTAAGGGTAAAACCAAAGCCCTTTTCTTTCACAGCTGGGAGGTTGGAAGCCTGGGGCAAGTCCTCAAGCCCTGTTCGCACACTTCCTGGAAACAGACTTAGGGCTGTTAGGGGAAGTACTGTGGGAGTGAGACCGGCCCTTTGGATTGTGTGGGGGCTAGGTGAAGCATGTGACTGGTGGCTTTCTCCCACTTCCCTGACAAACCGCATGACTCAGCAAAGGCAGCCATAATCCTAGGTACACAACTTCATTGACCTGGGAACTTCATCCCCATCCCTAAAGACAAAGGGCATATACTCTTGGGAGTTCTAGGGCCCTGCCAACTACCCATTTCTTTCCATACCACCACAGCTGATGGCTGATGGTCTCTGGAAAGTACCACCTCCTGGCAGGAGGCCACCCAACACAAAAACAGAACATTAAATGAACAAACTATAAAAGGTAACCTATAAAAGAACCCTCATAGAGTTCATTTTACCCCCCTGACACTTCCACTGTAACAAGTGCTGGTATCCATGGCTGAGAGACCTGTAGACAGTTCACATCACAGGACTCTGTGCAGACAAACCCCAGTACTCTGGAGCTGGGTAGATTTTCTGGGTGGTTAAATCCAGAAGAGATTTAACAATCACTGCCACATTCATAGGAAAAGGGGGAGAGTACTACATCAAGGGAATACCCCATGAGACAAAAGAATCTGAACAGCCTTCAGCCCTAGACCTTCCCTCTGACAAAGCTTACCCAAATGAGAAGGAACCAGAAAACCAACTCTGGTAACATGGCAAAACAAAGCTCTTTAACACTCCCCAAAAATCACACTAGCTCACGAGCAGTGGATTCAAACCAAGAAGAAATCCCTGATTTACCTGAAAAAGAATTCAAGAGGTTATTAAGCTAATTAGGGAGGCACCAGAGAAAGGCAAAGCCCAATGCAAGGAAATCCAAAAAATGATACAAGATACAAGAAGTGAAAGGAAAAGTATTCAAGGAAATAGATAGTATGAAGAAAAAAAGTCAAAACTTCAGTAAACATTGCATACTTATAGAAATACAAAATGCTCTGAAAAGTCTCAGCAATAGAATTGAAAAGAAGAAAAAAATTCAAAGTTCAAAGACAAGTCTTTGAGTTAACCCAATCCAACAAAGACAAAGAAAAAATAATAAGAAAATATAAACAAAGCCTCCAAGAAGTCTAGGATTATGTTAAACGACCAAACCTAAAAATAATTAGTGTACCTGAGGAAGAAGAGAAATCCAAAAGTTTGGAAAACATATTTGGGGCAATAATAGAGGAAAACTTCCCTGGCATTGCTAGAGACCTAGACATCCAAACAGAAGAAGTACAAATAACATCTGGGAAATCCATTGCAAAAAGATCATCACCTAGGCACATTGTCATCAGGTTAACTAGAGTTAAGATGAAGGAAAGAATCTTAAGAACAGTGAGACAAAAACACCAGGTAACCTATAAAGGAAAGCCTATCAGATTAACAGCAGATTTCTCAGCAGAAACCCTGCAAGCCAGAAGGGTTATCAGGGAAGAATTTTGCATCCAGTGAAACCAAACAACATATGTGAAGGAAAGGTACAGTCTTTTTCAGACAAACAAATGCTGAGAGACTATGTCACTACCAGGCCACCACTATAAGAACTGCTAAAAGGAGCTCTAAATCTTGAAACAAATCCTAGAAACACATCAAAACAGAACCTCTTTAAAGAATAACTTTTGTAGGATCTATAAAACGAAAAGTAAAATTTAAAAAGCAAAAACAAAAAAACAAAGGTATACAGACAACAAATAGCATGATGAATGAAATGGTACCTCACATCTCAATACTAACATTGAATGTAAATGACCTAAATGCCCCCACTTAAAAGATACAGAACTGCAGAATGGATCAGAATTAGGGAGAGGAACTGCACACACTGGGGGCATTTGCGGGGATCTAGGGGAGAGACAGTGGGGGGTGGGAAGGGTGGGGAGGGATAACATGGGGAGAAATGCCAGATACAGTATGCACCTATGCAACAACCCTGCATAACCTGCACATGTACCCCAGAACCAAAAGTAAAATAAAAACTGCAAAGTTAAAAAAAAAAAAAAAAGGAATTCACCAACTGTCTGCTGCCTTCAAGAGACTAACCTGACACATAATGGCTCACATAAACTTAAGTAAAGGGCTGGAAAAAGGCATTTCATGCAAATGGACACCAAAAGCAAGCAGGAGTAGCTATTATTATTTCAGACAAAGCAATCTTTAAAGTACTAGCGTTTAAAAAAGACAAAGAGGGATATTATATAATGGTAAAAGGCCTTGTCTAACAGGAAAATATAATAATCCTAAACAAATATGTACTTAACACCAGAGCTTCCAAATTTATAAACCAATTACTAATAGATCTAAGAAATGAGACAGACAGCAACAGAATAATAGTGGGGGATTTCAATACTCCACTGACAGCACTAGACAGGTCATCAGGAAAGAAAGTCAATAAAGACGCAATGGATTTAAGCTATACTCTGGAACAAATAGACTTAACAAATATATACAGAACATTTCATCCAATAACTGCAGAATATGCATTCTATTCAACAGCACATGGAACTTTCTCCAAGATATATCATATGACAGGCCATAAAATGAGCCTAAATAAATTTTAAAAATTGAAATGATATCAAACACTCTCTTACTGGAAATCAACTCCAAAAGGAACCTTTAAAACCATGCGAATACATGGAAATGAAATAACCTGCTCCTGAATGATCATTGGGTCAAAAACAAAATCAAGATGGAAATTAAAAAATTCTTTGAAGTGAGTGACAGTAATGATACAACCTATCAAAATTATTGGGATACACCAAAGGTGGTGCTAAGAGGAAACCTCATAGCCCTAAAATGCCTATGTCAAAAGATTGAAAGAGTATAAACTCAAATTCTAAGGTCATACCTCAAGGATCTATAGAAAGAAGAACAAACCAAACCCAAACCTAGAATAAAGGAAATAACCAAGATCAGAGCAGAACTAAATGAAATTGAAACAAATAAACAAAAAAAACAAGAGATTAATGAAAGAAAGGCTCATTCTTTGAAAAGATTAAAAAAAGATAGATAATTAGTAAGATTAACCAAGAAAAGAAGAGAGAAAATGCAAATAACCTCAATAAAAAATAAAATGTGAGATATTATGACTGACACCACAGAAATACAAACGATCATCCAAGGCTACGATGAACACCTCTACAAACATAAACTTGAAAACCTAGAAGAGATGGATAAATTTCTGGAATACAACACTCCTAGCTTAAATCAGGAAGAATTAGATACCGTGAACAGACCAATAACATGCAGCAATATTGAAATGGTAATTTTTAAATTACCAACAAAAACAGTCCAGGACCAGACAGATTCACAGTAGAATTCTACCAAACATTCAAAGAAGAATTGGTACCCATACTTTTGACATTATTCCACAAGATAGAGAAAGAGGGAACCCTCGCTAATTCATTCTATGAAGCCAGCATCACCCGTATTAATACCAAAACCAGGAAAGGACATAACCAAAACATAGATGCTAAAATCCCTAACAAAATACCAGCTAACTGAATCCAACAACATATTAAAAAGATAAACCACCATCAAGTGGGTTTCATACCAGGGATTCAGGGATGTTTTAACATATGCAAATCAATACACGTGATACACCTAGGAAAAAATTTACATTTTGACAACATCTGGATTTTACCAATAATCTTTAAGGCTGTTTTTATTTCTCAGAGATTAAACTCCCATGAGCTAACAGGTACCACAGCTTTTATCTTCTCTTTAAAAAATATTTCATCCAAGTATTTATCCTTCTTTAAGTCAATTAATTAGAGCTCTTTTTTATAGACATCACACACACAACACATGTATAACCACACAGACAGGCAGAAGAAGACCTAGTAGCTATAAAATTTTCTTTTTGCCCATCTCCTAATTGCATTATTGTCCTCTGTTTGGAGCCCTTTAAGAGCAAAGCTAGAAAAGCATGCAGTTTGTAGGGCCTAATAAACAGGTGTAGTTGGAAAACAAAAACAGATTTTGAGAGGGTCTATCCAGCTCTAATTCCTGGCACTCCATAAGGAAAACAGGTCTCTCCAAAAATTGAATCCATGATACCTTTTCTGTTTTTCTCAGAGTCCCAGGCCATCAGAAATTATCTTAGAACCTCTCATGCATTCATTAAGAGTGGCAAAGTAAAATGGAGAAAGAGAGTTCAGTTTTAACTGAGAAAAAAAAAAAAAATATTTTCCCAGCAAAACAAGATCCAAGAAGAGAAAACCAAAGTCCTTTTTAAATATACCTATAACTTGGATACCCACTTTTAATTAAGCTGAGCGCTCCTTAAGAAAATCCTTTTAAGTCCCTTGTAACCCAACTTTAACAATGCCAAGCAGTCAATACTTCTAGCTTTTGAACTTTGAAGATTACCAAAGGTAATCTTCCAAGTACTCCAAGAAAGGAAAATTCAGGGAAGTTCATGGAGGGGAAGAGAATCAACAAATGGCAAAGGTCACACAGATATCAAACCAGAAAGGACTCATTCCCTAAGCCGGGATTGAACCTGGGCCACCATTGTAAAATGGTGGAAACTAAAACAAAGCATTGCCACGTTGTTACAGTTCATACTCCCAATAATTTAAAACAAGATGGAGGCCTTCAGCAAAGTTTGCCACTGACCAGTTTGCTGGCTTGAACAGTGGGCCTATGGAATCCTAGGCCCACATCCCATTCTATGGTACCCCTCTTTCTGCCAGAACCATTAAGAAAGACATGCAAAGCACACCACATTGAGTACAGCTTAAGACCAACCTCAAAAATTCTTTTTATAATTAAAACTTTACAGAGAATATAAACAGCCATAGTTGGGGTCCTGGCCTAGTAAAACATCGTCTAAAAAGAAAATAAAAAAGCCTCTTACATAAAAGTTAATGCCTGACCTGGTGGAAAGAAAAAAAAACAGCTTCAAGTGTAGGGCTGTGTTAACTGCTGACAAGGTGGAGAAAAGGAAAAACAACAGCTAAAAGTGCAGGGTTGGAAAGTGTATTATTCTGTTTTCACACTGCTGATAAAGACATACCCAAGACTGGGAAGAAACATAGGCTTAATGGATTGACAGTTCCAAGTGCTTAAGGAGGCCTTTCATGGCAGAAAGTGAAAGGCATTTCTTACACGATAGTGACAAGAGAAAATGAGAATCAATCGAAAGGGATTTCCCCTTATAAAACCATCAGATCTTGTGAGACTTATTCACTACCAAGAGAACAGTATGGGTGAAACTGCCCTCATGATTCAATTATCTCCCACAAGGTCCCACCCACAACACTTGGGTATCATGAGAACTATAATTCAAGATGAGATTTGGGTGGTGGCACAACCAAATCATATCAGAAAGATGCCTGGGGAAAGAACCAATTATTCTTATGTAAATGGGTTCCTTTAACAGGGAAAGAAACTTAATTGCTGTTTGTTCCCTGGGGCTTGGACAGAGCTGGACCCCTTGGCCGGGGGAGCAGAAGACATCATGGATATGCGGTGGGGAACACTGGCCAACCTGTCATGTGGGGCCCTTGGGCCATGCACCCCAACCCTAGCCAGGAGGGGAGGGGAGCAGGGAGCCACTGCTCGCCCATCTGTCCTGTGTGCATGCCTGCAGACATTCGAGTGGGGGTGAAACACCCCCAATACTATAAAAGAAAGGATAGGTGCCAGTACAGTCTCGAAAAAAGAAGGAAAATACCATAGAAAAGTCTGGATTGGAACAAAACTGACATTCATGACTCCTGAGAGTAATGAGGTGGGGCACAGTTTCTTTTACCCTCAGAAACAAAAACGAAACATTTTTTGGTTTATATTTGACTCACCTTTTCTCATGTACTAGTATGGGCCACCAAAATGATGCAGGAGTTTTTGCTTCTTAATTCAGCTAAAATCCATGTTCTTGTCACATGGCCAGGAAAAATTAGGCATGCAGACACATTGAAAGGTGAGGAGAGCTGAATTTATTTTTTTTAAAAAAAAAAGCTCTGAGCAAGAAAAACCAAAAGCAGTCCTTCCAACAGGCTCTCACCCTATAGATTGAATACCAGGCCACCACCATACACACAACATGAAGAGGCCACGTTTCTCCCACCTGCATAAGACATGAATCCCCAGGATCTCCACCCCATTTTTCCAGTGCACAGGCAGGCCCCCAGTCTATTGTGGGCATGTCCAGACAAGGGCCTGGGCAGGTTCTCTCATGTGCATAAAAGCATCTGATGTAAACACTTGTGGGGTGGAGTGGAGATTCTCCAGGGATCCTCCCTTATCTACCTCCTGCAACTCTCACCTGGACTGAGAAGTTTCCTATAATTTCAGACAAGTTTCCTTTGAAGACTGAAAATACACGGCTTATTGTTTTGTTTCACAGAAGACCATGTCTTGCAGTGGCTAAGTATATGAACTTTGGAGAAAAAATGAGTTGGATTTTAATTCTGGTTATGTCACTTTCTAATTATGTGACCTTGGGCATTGCTATGGTTTGAATATTTGTGTCCCCTCCAAAATTTAGGTTGAAACGTAATCCCCACTGCAATAATATTAAGATGTTTGGCCTTTAAAAGTTTCTTAGGCCATGAGAACTTTGACCTCATGAATGGATTAGTACCTTGTAAAAGGACTGGAAGGAACTAGTGAGGTCGTTTTGTGCTCTTAACCACATGAAGCTTCAGGAAGAAGGCACCATCTTGGATGCAGAAAGGAACACTCACCTAACACTGAATCTGCTAGCACTATGAGCTTGGACTTCCCAGCCTCCAGAATTGTGAGAAATAAATTTTTATTATGTATAGATTACCCAGTCTATGGTATTTTGTTATAGCAGCATTAATGGACTATGACAGGCATGTTAACTCTCAGATCCTCAGTTTTCTCATCTAGAATCTTTGAACCTAGTACCTACCATATAAAAATGTTGTAAAGACTAAATTAGATGATGTTTGAAAAAGACCTGACATAGGTACTCAGGGTATTAGCATTGCAGTCTCTTGCTTGCACTTTGAAATGTACCTGCTATGGTTTGAATGTTCCCTCCAAAACTCATATGGCAATTTAATTGCCATTTTAAGAATATTAAGAGGTGAAACTTTAAAGAAGTGATTAAGACATGTGGGCTCTGCCCTCATAAGTAGGATTAATACCTTTCATAAAAGGGCAAGTTTGGCTCTCTTCTTTCTCTCTTTTCCCTTCTTGCATGTGATGGTGCAGCAAGAAGACCCTCAGTAAATGCTGGTACCTTGTTATTGGACTTAGCCTCCAGAACTGGGAGCCAATACATTTCTATTTGCTATAAATTACTCAGTCTATTAGTCTGTGGTTTTCTATTATAGCAACACAGTAAGTTACAGACTAAGACAGTAACCTATACATATTATGATGTAATATGTGGGAAATGCATCCAACTATATCAACCTGATATAGCAATTAGGACTAAGAACTAATATCTGTGTCAACATGACTTAGTTATTTGTTCCAAGAAAACCTTGCCCAGGAATGAATAAGACTGCAAACCAATAAATAGTTTCAGTCTTTATTTTAGGAAATTCCTACAAGTTACTTTATCTGAGACAACAGCCTGCTCTCCTGAAAAACAATTCATGTATTAAACAGTTCATTTACTAAGGCTTGCTTCAAGATCTTGGATCTACCAACCTTAAGCCATTATGTTACAAACTTTGCCTGATCTTGATCAGGATACCACACCAAAAGCCACAGCTTAAACCAGATCCCAGGTTCTTTAAATATCCTCTTTCGATCTGCTGATTTTTTTTTTTAAGTATTTTCTTGAGACAGAGCCTCTCTCTATTGCCCAGGCTGGAGTGCAGTTGTGCAATCTCAGCTCACTGCAACCTCTACTTTCTAGGCTCAAGCAATTCTCATGCCTCAGCCTCCCAAGTAGCTGGGATTACAGGTGTGTGCCATAATGGCAGGCTAATTTTTGTATTTTTGGTAGACATGAGGTTTTGCCATGTTGGCCAGGCTGGTTTTGAATTCCTGGCCTCAAGTGATCCATCTGCCTTTGCCTCCCAAGGTGCTGGGATTATGGGCATGAGCCACTGCACCTGGCCGACCTGATTCTGACCTGGTCTCTGGATACTTTTCTGGCTTCATCTCCTGTGATGGCTTACTTGCTCATTGGACTCCAAGCCACGCTGACACACTTGTTGCATTTCAAATGCTCCAGAAATACTCACACCACTGGATTTTATATTTATCCTGTGTATATCCACATGATTCATTCTCCTATTTCATTCACATCTTTGTAAAAATCTCATTATCAGAGTGACTTTTCCTAAGCACTTCATATAAAATTAACCCTCCAAGTACTATTTATTCCTAATTTGCTTTTATCCACAGCACTTATCATAACCTATTGTATAGCTTTATGTGTGTATATATACATGTTTGTTTATCTTCCTCTCACAAGAATGTAAGCATCATTAGAGAAGTGACTTTACTTTTGTTTGTCATTATATCTATAGAACTTAAGCAGTGCCTGAAACATGGTGATGAATATTATTTGATGAATATTTGATATATATTTATTGATGAATAAATATTTGATGAATATTCATTATATGGTTTGGCTATGTCTCCACCCAATCTCATCTTGAATTGTAGTTTCCATAATCCCCATGTGTCATGGGAGGGACCTGATGCGAGGTAATTTAATCATGGGCTGTTTACCATCATGCTGCTGTTTTCATGATAGTGAGTGAGTTCTCACAAGATTTGATGGTTTTATAAGGGGCTTTCCCTACTTTTGCTCGGCACTTCTCTTTGCTGCCACCATGTGAAGAAGGACATGTTTACTTCCCCTTCTGCTATGATTCTAAGTTTCCTGAGGCCTCCCCAGCTATGCTGAACTTGAGTCAATTAAACCTCTTTTCTTTATAAATTACCCAGTCTTGAGTATGCCTTTATTAGCAGTGTGAGAATGGACTAATACAATTCATCAAATAAATATTTGGTGAGTAAAGGAATAAAATGAGGGACAATGAAAGTATAGAGATATGATGGAGTCTCAGTTGTTGAGACTTGCTAGAAGTAGCCATTTCATCCTAATGGATGCCCTGTGGATGTTTCTGGCATGAATCAGACTGTTTAGAGCAGTGCGATCCCAAATTGATAATGTCATTTCTTGTTTAAAACACTTTAATAGTTTCCTATTGGTCAGGATTTGGTAAACTATGGCCTATGGGCCAGATCCATTCTGATGCCTGTATCTTGTACACAGTTTTATTGAATCACAGCCCTGTTCATTCATTTATATATTGTCTGTGATTATTTTCTTGCTATAACAGCACAATTGAGTAGTTGCAACAGAGACCATATGGACCACAAAGCCTAAAATATTTATGATCTTGTCTTTTACAACACCAACAAAAAATTCTGGCCCCTGCTATTGGCTAAATTAAGTACAATGTTCTTGTGACCTGCCTCATACCTGGAAGAACAGCAGTATGGGATTTAGCTAAGAGTTTAGAATTATGTAGGTTCTGTAGGGGTCAAGGGAAAACTTTCCCATTACTGTTTGAAGTTTTGCTGAAAATCACTGAGAAAAGGCAGATTAATAGGAGAAAAGACATACATATTTACCTGATCATAGTTTTTTACATGACATGGGAGCCTTCAGAATAAAGACCCAAAGATACAGGGGAAACTGTCCTTTTTATGCTCAGGTTCAACAAAGTATGGATAGCTTTGTGGAAATATGATTGGACAAAAGGGTATGATCTAATGCCAACAGACTGAATGGGGAAACCTAGCTTGTCCTTTCTGTCTGGATTCTTCTTGGCTTTTTTGAGCAGCATTCTTTCCTTCTGGGTGTGAGACAAAACCCCTTTTTTTGTTGTTTGTTTTGTTTTGTTTTGTTTTTTTATTTTTGGACAGAGTCTTGCTCTGTCACCAGGTGTCAGGCTGGAGTGCAGTGGTATGATCTCGGCTAACTGCAACCTCCGCCTCCTGGAGAACCCTTTCTTGATTAGGGCTCTCATGACCTAGAATCAAACAAGGTAGGTCAGATAATTTCTTTATAAACAGTTATTCCACAGAAAGGAAGAGGTGGGTGGTGGTCAGGAATTAGAGTAATAATTTGAGGTTTTATGGCTGATTCTGGTGAAAAAGGGTTCTGACATCTATGGCCCACATTAGGGAAGAGGAATTCTAGTTTCTATGGCTAACTTCAGGGGAAAATGAAGGCCAGAGCAAGAAGGCAAGAGAAGCAAGAATGATGCTTCTGATGATTTCATTTTGGGGCATCATTTTCTAAGACCCTTCAGTTCAAATGTCAATTCAGACAATTAGTAACTCATATAACTTGTATGAGTTACTTGCCTTTCTAAGCCTCATTTTCTTCATCTGGAAAATGGGGATCATAAAGGTGCTTACTTCAGTTGTGATTAGAATTAAATTATTGTCTTTAAGGTTTGTACCTGTCTTCCATAGCACAGGCATACATGCAATTTAATCTATAATTTTTATTGCTGACTCTCTGGCTACTTCATGTCCTATGCTTCATTTATTATTCACACTCAACTGCTGAGAGTTCCTGTACATTGCAAGTTGCTTCTTGCTTCCCTAAGTTGCCTACTAATTTCCTTTGCTTGGAACACATAATTAAAACTTTACTTGGCTTTGCAGACCTCCACTAAGGGTCCTTCTCTTCTCAGAAAACTTCCCTGAAAGCCAAGGGTAGAGTCATTGTTCCACTGTGATACTATAGTGGTCTTGCCATCAGACCCCTCTCTTCGGACTGAACAGATCACGTTGAAATGATGTAAGTTCTGTCTCCCAGACTAAGAGCTCTTATAATAGTGGTAAAAGGAGGAGAGGGGAGTTCTCACTCATTTTTCTATTCCCAGTACCTGACACAGTGCCTGTAATATAGCTAATGTTTTTTTACTATCTCAGTTACTCTAAGGAGAAGATAATCCCTTTTGTTCATTCCCCTTTGTTCACATGCTGCTTATAGCTGTTTCTGATTGAAAAGAACGTATTGATGCTGGCTTACATTTCCTGTAGAGGAGTGAGGAGGGAGCTGCATCAGCTCAACTGATAGGCTCAGTTGGTCCAGGGCAAAATGCAAGCACAGAGCATTCAATTTCCTACACAAGTGGCCATCATAGCCATGGTGGAAAGAAAGGAGCAATGCATTATCTTCTATTGACATTTGGTGGCTTCCGTCACACCTCTGTCACTTATTAAATATGTAACTTTAGTTTGTTACCTCTCTCATCCTCAGCTTCCTTGAAAATCTGGGTAAAATTCTCCTCACACTGACTTAGTATGAGGTTACATGATACAAGTTTAGTAAAAGTTCTTGGTAAATTGGTCTATACACATTAAGCACAATTATACTTAAGTCATTTAAATGAGCCCATTGTCCTGGTTTATTGTATGGAGAGCAAAAATTGAACTATCATGGGTTTATTTATGAATTAGTCCACTCAATAAAGTTAAGGCTGGTCCTATGTGGTTGGCCCAGTCCATCAGATTAGTATAGGCCATAAGTATTGTGTGCCAAATAGGTTAACACAAAATGATGTAATACTTTTGAAAATATTCATTCACAGAAGACATAGCCTTATTATCTAAAATTACTTTGACATGTTTTATTTTAGGGAAATAGTTATCTCTATGACCCAAAATCATGATGATAATTCTGTTTCTATTATTTTTCTCTGCCATATAACCAACTACAAACTTTGCAATTTACAGTAATACATATGTATCATCTCACAGTTTCTGTGGGTCAGAAATCTATGTAGGGCTCACCTGGGTCCTTTGCTTAGTGTCTCACAAAGCTGCAAACAAGGTGTCAACCAGGACTGAATTCTCATCAGAGTCTCAACTGGGGAAGGATCAGCTCCCAAGTCATTGGCAGCATTCTTTTTCCTGAAGCTATGAGATTCATGACAGCTTGCCTCTTCAAACCAGAGAGAGAGAGAGAGAGAGAGAGAGAGAGAACAACAGACAGACAGAGAGAATGAAGAGAGAGAGACAGAGGGAAGGAGAGGGGGAGATTTTAGTAAAGACACATGATCACCTACATTCCATTACCTTTGTTGTTACATTAGATTGGTTAAAAAAAAGCCACAGGTCTTGCCCACACTCAAGGGGAGAAGATTACACAAAGGCATGAATACCAGGAGGTAGGAATCTTTGGTGCCACCTTAAAGTCTGTTTACCACACTGTGTAACTCTAAAAGTATTTTATTCCTTCATTTAACACTAACATGTGTGTCTGTGTGTCTGTATGCATGTTTTTCCAGAGTAGTATTATGCTTTATGAAAAAAGAGTCTTTTATCTCTTTTGTTCATAATCATATCTTCAGCACCTAGAACAATGCCTGGGATTATAAGAGATGCTCAATATATACTTGTAGAAGGAGTGAATTAGTGAACAAATGAACACCCAATATGTACATGACACTGACAACTGTTTTGGACCATGACACTACATGATATATTTAGTTTGCAGCATTTTGTATATAGAAATATCATAAACCATTATCCTTTTAGTGATAATAAACTCTAAAAGCATTTGACAAGAATTATGGGATTATTTTGAATTCAGTGAAGACATGTAGCTATCAAATTTCTGAAGCCCAGTGATTTTTATGAGGTAAAATTTATGACCAAGTCACCTTTCTAAAACTAATTATGAGAAAATATAACTTTCAAAATAGTTGGAGAATTCTAACATGATTAGAAAAGCACTTGACCCTGCCTTTTCTCCATAAAATCTCTTTTCTTTTTGCATGGGACAAATTTTCATCTTAGCCTTTGAAGAGTTATGCCCTGCAGTAACTTGTAATGACTACCATCTGTTAAGGAGAAATCTTTAACATTATAAAATTATGGAATTGTTATAGCTTTAGGGTTCCTTGATCCTGAATACTGAAAAATAGCACCTCATGACTTCAGCAGATGTTTTTCTTGTTTATAGTCAATTTCCTGTGTCAAGAAGCCAGTCCTTACTCCATCCTCACAGAAAGAAAACATTCCATATTCCATAGTGGAATATGAAAGAAAAAAAAAAAAGAAGGCAGAATGTTTTGGATGCTGAACAGCACATGGAAAGCTTCGTACGCCAGGACATCTTGGAACATCAGTGATGGGATGCCTTCTCACAGCTGCTGGAGCCCCTTTGATGAGAAGTGTTTATGGAAAAAAAATAGGCAATCAACATTCTGCAAAGGATGACATTTTCTATTAAATTATCTCCACTTTTTATGTAACACAGCTGCAACAGCTTTATGTGACTTTTCCTAATGATACCTCATCTTACAAGCACATGAAATATCAGGATAGTTTATCAATGGCTCCCTCTAAATTCACAATGTTTCAGAGTAATAATTTCCCACTTCACCTGAAAGTTCCCAGTTCTACCCCAACAGTCCCAGATGCCTGTGTTTTTTGGTGCCTGTAACAATACAAAACATTAAAATTAACCACTGAGTATGAAGGGCAGACTATGTTAGTGGCTTCTCAATATCCCTCTAAAGCACAGAATGCCATTTTTCAAAAAACCTCGGAGGTGGGACAGTCATTGAAGATTTAAAACAGTGCTTATATACCCACGCCATAAATACTCACTGAATGATCAATTAACTTCTCTAGGTTTCATGTTAATTAAAAAGAAGGTCATTTTATAGTTTTCATGTTTTAGCAACTTGCTAATAAATGCAATGGTTATAAATCAGTATGTTTTCTAAACGCACTCAACTTGTGCCTATGTCCTTTCTCTATAGGAAATTGTTGCTTTTTTGCACATGTACATAATACAGTAAATTATATACATTATTGATAAAGAACATAATCGCTTGAAGAAATTTTCCAGATGAATCTAGATCAAGCATTTTGGGCCATGGGATTTGATGGCTCATGTATTAAACTGCTAGTTTTGAACATTAAAGATATGATTCAAACCTCCTAACTTTTGCTGGGCTTTAATATTCAGAAAAAACTATAATTATTTGGATATATGTTGAATGGATTCTTAAATCAATTTCATAAGCTTTAAGATTCCATTTTTCTGACTCTGTGTAGGCCTAGGCTAATGTGTGTGTTTGTGTCTTAGTTTTTAACAAACTTGTTTAAAAGTTAAGAAAAATTAAAAATAGAAAACATACTTTTAGAGTAAGGATATAAAGACAATATTTCTATACAGCTGTACAATGTGTTTGTGTTTTAAGCTAAATATTATTACAGAGTCAAAAATTTTTAAAAATTAAAAAGTTTATAAAGTAAAAAAGTTATAGTAAGCTAAGGTTAATTTATTATGGAGGACTTTTAAAAATAAATTTAGTGTAGCTTAAGGATATAGTCTTCATAAAATATACAGTAGTGTATAGCAATATCCTAGGTCTTTACAATCACTTATCACTCACTCATTGACTCACCTAGAGCAACTCCCAGTCCCGAAAACTACATTCATGACAAATGCCCTATACAGTTGTACCATTTTTTATCTTTTATACTGAATTTTTAGTATACCTCTTCTATGTTTAGGTCTGTTTAGATATACAAATACCATTGTGTTGCAGTTGGCTACATGATTACAGTAACATGCTATACAGGTTTGTAGGCTAGGAGCAATAGGCTATACCATATGGCCTAGATGCGTAGTAAGCTATTATCATGAAGTTTTGTGTAAATACACCATGATGTTGCACAATGATTAAATTGTCTAATAACACATTTCTCAGAACGCACCCCCATCATTCCTGTCATTAAGTGACATGTGATTGTATTGAGCCATTTGTTTCCACAGAGCATTTTGGAAAAAGTGGGAAAACAAACACACACAAAAAAACAAAAATAATAATGACCAACATGAAGGATTTCATGATTAAAAATATAAAAAAATTAAAAAGACTTTATCATTAGCATTATTATAGCCTAAATGTTAACTTTAGAAAAGCCTTCTCTATCTCTGTTAATATCAGGTCCCTCTGTTATATTTTCCCAAATCATTTTATACTTTCCTCCAAGGTACTTATTTATCATACATTTTGATTATATAGTTATTGATTTATTGGTCACACAGGGACAGTGTTTTGCTCACTAGTGATCGCCAGTGCATAGCACAGTTTTGGGCACAAAATGGAGTGTCAGTAAATATTTCTTGAATGAATGAAAGAATAGAACATTGCTAGAAGTTCAGCTAGCTGATTTATTTTTAATATCTGTGTAAAGTTTCATTGCATGAGTGTATTTACTGATCTCATCTTGTAGAGATCTATTTGTTGTCAATTTTTTTGCCATTTTAAATAACCCAATTTGCCTATAAAATGTATATATCAAACTGATAGCAAAAGAGTTTATAAAACATAATGAAGTAGCCCAAAGGCATGCTGGAAAATGCAGAGAAAATGTCAGTCAGTCTTAAGATAATTGATGCATTAATCCTATGTATATGAGACTAGATATCTAAATTCTAGGACTTAGCATTTTCTTTTTTAAAAAATGATTTGGTATCAAAGTCACAAAATTAAAATATTCTTGATGTTTACATGCCCTTAATTTGTTTATAATCCTGCTTAAAATATTTAAGACAGGCATATATTTATACAAGATATTATTTTTACTATACTCATAAGAAAGAAAAACTTTTCTCTGTCAGTTTACTGAAGTCTTGCCTTTCTCAGCCTGCTGAGACATGCTAATATGGCGAAGATGTCCTGAGAAATAGCATCATTTCTGGGTTTTGGTAGAAATGAAAGCAGTGCTTCAAAGCAGCCTGATTCAGAGCCCAAATAGTAGTGGTCTCTACTTTAAAAGTATTATATTACAAGCTTGTATCTAACTGATAATATTATCTATTACTATGTTGGAAAACAAATGATATGAAATAAAGCTGACCACAAAATATATTACTATGCTTAAAATTAAATAGTAATTTAGAAACAAGCAGTGTTTCTATCAGTTCTGGTACAGACTAAGTTTCTCTTGAATGGCCAAGTACCATGATAGTGAAGAACGAGGTCAACTTAACACCAACTGTGAAGTTAAAATGGAAAGTAAATGTCTGATTATTTTCAAAAGGTAGATCATAGAAATATAATAAAAGTTGTACACGCATGGAAAAAGAGACATTATGAAACATAAGGAAGGATGGTACTGATGACAAAGCAGGTGGCCAGTATGGTCAAGCCTGTTGTGATCCCTGGAGGAGGCAGCACTGTAAGAATTTTCAGTGACCCTGTCTATGTCCAGGACAGTACTAGTAGATAATGAGTAAAGACATGGATGAACTTCAAAGGAGGAAGCAAAGAAAAGTTGGGGGTTGCTTCTGTGCAATATGTAAATCTGAGTATTTGGGATATTCTTGGATCATCTGTTTTTCTTTCCCTCTGACCCAGTCACTTATCACATCAATCAATCAGTGTTGGTGGCTACATATTGCTTCACCTTTGCTACTTCACCTCAACCAGGAAATGATGGGAAAGACACTCTTGGGGCAGTGCTGTTCATAGAACTGGGATGGTAATGATTTTAAGGTACCTTTCTCAGGGTCCCTTACATCCTCTGGGGATGACAAAAACTGTTCTGTACTGGGGAGGGAGGTGGATTGAGGACTCATCAACAATCTGCACAACACGTTTTTTCTTTTTTTTTTTTTTTTTTTTTTTCAGGTATGAAATGCAAGGGCTGGGTTTAATAATACGTAAAATCTCATTCAACTGACACACTGCATGACTGGTTTCTCTTATTCTATTACTCTACTTCCCAATGTATCAGTAAAACCAGGGTGCTTACCATGTGCTTAAAACATGCTGGGCTTTCCTGTCTGTTTGCCTTTGCCCCCAACTATCTCTTACTCTAGAAAAGCCCTCTCCATATCACCACCCCTCACACTTACTTATATTTTACACTTACTTGTATTTTAAGGTCCATCTCAAAATTCTTATCCTCTCATAATATCTGTCATGGGGATATGTTTTTTTCACATTTGCAATTGAAATCCAGATTTATTTGTAAGAAAGCAAACTGTTGTGTTTTGAGAGTTATTTATACATTTTAGATATAAGACCTTTTCCAGATATGAGATTGGCAAATATTTTCTTCCAGTCAATACCTTATCTTTTCATCTTCACAATAGAATCTTTTGGAGTACAAAAGTTTCTAATTTTGATGAAGTTCAACTTATAAAATTTTTAAACTGGAATATGCTTTTGGTGTCAGGTCTAAAAACTAGCTTTCAGTCAATACCTTATCTTTTCCTCTTCACAATGGAATCTTTTGGAGTACAAAAGTTTTTAATTTTGATGAAGTTCAACTTATAAAATTTTTAAACTGGAATATGCTTTTGGTGTCATGTCTAAAATAGCTTTTTGCCTAGTATTATGTCCCAAAGATATGTTTTCTTCTTAAAGTTTTATAGTTTTATGTTTTACATTTAAATTCATGATTCATTTTGAATTAATTTTTTTGTGCAGCATGATACAGAATTAGATCAAGGCGTTTTTTGTTTGTTTTTGCCTATGGATGTCCTATTGTTCTAGCACAATTTGTTTAAAAAATTATACTTCCTCCACGGAATTGCTTTTATACTTCTGTCAAAAATCAATTGAGTATATTTATATTGGTCTATTTCTGAGTTCTGTATTTGTTGTATTGATCTATGTGTCTGTTCCTTCTCCAGTAACACACTGTCTTGATTGCTGTAGCTATATAGTAAGTCATAACCTCAGGTTTCTCTCACTTAAATCTTTGTCAAAATTGTTTTAGCTATTCTAGTTTCTCTGCCTCTTTATATAAACTTTATACTATACTTATCTATATTTGAAAAAAAAAACTTTCTGAAACTTTGATAGGAATTATAATAAACCCATAGATCAAGTTGGGTGAAACTGACATCTTTACTAGGGTGAATCTTAATCCATGAACATAATATGTCTCTCAATTCATTTAGATCTTCTTTCCCTTCTTTCCTCAGTATTTTATACCTTCAGTGCACAGATCCTGTATGTGTTGTGTTAGATAACTTTTTGTTTTCTCACTCAATTATAAATGATTGTGGTTTTAATTTTGGTTTCCATGAGTTTGTTGCTGGTATATAGGAGTACTAAGAATACAATTGATTTTTTTGTGTTGGGCCTGTATCTAGTGACTTTCCTAAAGTCACTTATCAGTCCTAGGAGCTTTTGTGTAGCCTTATTATTGGTTTTTTTTATTTTATTTTATTTTATTTTATTTTATTTTATTTTGTAGATTTCTGTAGATTCGTTGGTGTTTTCTACATAGACAACAGTGTAATTGGAAAATAGGATTTATTTCTTTGTATCCAATCTGCATGCCTTCATTTTCTTTTCTTGCCTGATTGCAATAGCTAGATCTTTCTATATGATATTGAATAAAAGTGGTAGACTGGACATCCTTGCCTTGTTTCCAATCTTTAGGGGAAATCAATCTTTTGCTTTTAAGTACAATATTAGCTATAGTTTATTATTGTTTATGTTTTGCAGATTTGCCTCATAAACCTGAAAAAGTTTCCTTCTATTTCTCCTTTGCTGAGAGTTTAAAAACATTATAAATGGGTATTGAATTTTATTAAATATTTTTCTGTATTGATTGATATGACCAATGTTATTTCATTTTTGCCCAGTTTGTATAGTATATTACATTTATTATTTTTAAAATAATAAACCAGCCTTGCATTTGTAGAATAATATTCATCTGTTAGTGGCTTCTAGTCTTCTTACATATTGCTAGATTCAATTTGTTAACGTATTTTTGAAGATTTTTGCCTCAAGTTTATGAAAAGTTTTGCTTCTATGTTCATGAAAGATTTTTATCTATAGTTTTCTACAACTACTTTTAAAGCATCAGGAAACTCTCAGAGGTGGTTTTTACAGCCATATTCCCCCAAATTGCCTTCCATTTTAAGACCGTAGATTCTAAAAGAGCTTAATATTTTCAACTTATTGGCCTCCATTTCAGACTCCCACACCACCACCAAGGTAGGAGGGATAGCGGAGAACTTAGTGTCCACTTGGAAATGTCAGCTAGAAATTTACCTTCTTTATCTGGTTCTTTACTTTTCCTGATGATTTGAAATGTTCTAAGAAAAGGAATTATAGCCTTGAAAAGCCAGTGTTTATATCTTCTTATCTTATTACTAGCACTGCATTGATATTTGTGGTAACAAGTCAAATTTGCATTGTTCCATCAAAAATTTCAGTGGATTTGAAATATAATCAAGCAATGGAATATGATTACACAATGATGAAATTATTTACTGTATTTCTCAATTTATCCTATGTCCTCACTGATATAATAGCATCACATATATCACATAAGATAATATAAAATTCATCAGTTTGTCCAGATAGATATTAACTCAGTCTGTTTTTTTTGCATTATTATAATTTTAGGATAAAAGCAAGTCCCTTATTTCACATTTATTTATACAGAATTCCAGAAGGCTTTGGATTCATGCTTATGTAGGGCTGAAAATTGTACCTTCTAAAAGTTTTCTTCTATATTTTGTTTGCTGTTTGTTTATTTTACTTATATAATCTATATAACACCTCCTGTTTTTAGGAATCCAATAATAGCCTCTCAAATTGTTTTGTGAGTGTTCAGCAGAATACAATTATAGAGCGTTAAGGTTGTAAAATGTCCATTTGACTCAAGTGAAATTTCAGACTCAGTCTGGTTAAGTAACTTGCTCAAGGTTAAACACAGTCAGCATTAGAGTCTAATTGTATACTAGATCTCCTATCTCTCAGAACATTAAAACTTATAGCCCCCTGTTTGACCTTACTTAACCAGTTGCAGACTATAAACATGTCACTCAATCTGAATTTTTAGTACAAATGTACTGGATTTGGCCTTGTTTAATTTTAGGGATTGCGAGACTCATTTGGAAGGCAGACAAAACTCAGATTTCGAGGGTCATATGTGAAGCTCCAAACTCTATTTCAAAAGACCTCTCATGATTCTGATACTGGTTACTTGAGGAGTTACTTGTACAACGTAATTAACACTTGGTTTCCTGTTACTCCCATCCCTACTCATTGAGAGCAGTAAAACACTTAGCTCTTCTTGCTGCTTACCAACTTTTAATGTGCATGGATCCCTATGGCCTCTGCTGTTGTTCATTTATCAAGTAGGAGCCCCTCTTAAATTAGGAAGGAGAGCAGGGAGAGGAGATTCCCTCTCAGTTGCTCAAAGCCATTGAAACCTAAGTAAATTTAGCTCAGTTGCTGGCACAAATTATAAAAATTTCAACCTCAGTCTGAAGATGCTAATTGAATGAACAAAACTGAGTTCCTAGGACTGTCTCTGAGGAAACGTCGACATAAGAGTAAAGGTTCATTAGCAAACTGCTATTAGAATTATGAAGTGTCTTGAAAATAGGAAACTTGTGAAAATCACTTTGCTTCAAAGTTGTCACTTTCAGAACTATTTCTTTATTCATCTTTGTATCCCTTATTGCATTTTACACCCAGCAGACAACAATAGTTGTTGAAGAAATATTCTATAATGGATTCATCAATTTACCTTGAAAAGGTCACTTTATATACTATAGTAAAGTGACTGAGATTTTATTATATTCCATCAACTTCATCACTTGTTATTTTAAAAATCTTTTGGGAGATTATATGTAGTATGTGGTGGCTTTGGAATTCAATTTTTAAACACACCAACGTTTTACTTGTATGGGCTTATAAAAGTTACTTCATTACTCCATGTCTTACCTTCCAAATCTTTACAATGAAGAGGACAATATTATTCTCTCACAGCGTGGTTGGAAGGATAAATGATACAATGCACACAAGGTACTTGGAGTGATAGCTGGCACAGAGAATGTATGTGCTAAATAAATGTGTACAAGTGAGGTAAATTATCTAAAGTCAATAGTCAAGTCACTTACCAAACAGATGTTATGTGCCAAGTACTGTGCTCATTAAGAGTACAATTTTTCAAATTTTCTCAGCTCCTAGAGCCCTTAGTGTCTCAATTGGTTTCTCATGGCAACACTAGGCCAAGAGACGTATCCAATAGTGCTTATTAAGTGCTTAGGTACAGGTACCTTAATACTCATAGTTCATACTGTATCATTCTGTTTTCCTCAAGATTTTAAGTTACCCTGTGATACCCCTTTTGACTTCTCTGCAGCACTTTTGAGCACGTAGGCATAGAGTGGAAACCATGGCATTAGAAGGATGAGAATAATCATGCCAGATAATTAAAAAATCTGGAGACATCAGATGCTGGAGAGTATGTGGAGAAATAGGAACACTTTTACACTGTTGGTGGGAGTGTAAATTAGTTCAACCGTTGTGAAAGAACGTGTGGCGATTCCTCAAGGATCTAGAACTAGAAATACCATTTGACCCAGCAATCCCATTACTGGGTATATACCCAAAGAACTATAAATCATTCTATTGTAAAGACACATGCACACGTATGTTTATTGAGGCACTGTTCACAATAGCAAAGACTTGGAACCAACCCAAATGCCCATCAATGATAGACTGGATAAAGAAAATGTAGCACATATACACTATGGAATACTATACAGCCATAAAAAAGATAAGTTCATGTCCTTTGCAGGGACATGGATGAAGCTGGAAACCATTATTCTCAACAAACTGACAGAAGAACAGAAAACCAAACGCCGCATGTTCTCACTCATAGGTGGGTGTTGAACAATGAAAACATAAGGACATAGGGAGGGTAACATCACACACTGGGGCCTGTTAGGGGGTGGGAGCTAGGGGAGGGATAGCATTAGAAGAAATACCTAATTTAGATGACAGGTTGATGGGTACAGCAAACCACCATGGCACATGTATACCTATGTAACAAACCTGCACATTCTGCACATGTACCCCAGAACTTAAAGTATAATAACAAAAGAAAAGAAAAGAAAGGCAAGAATAAATAAAACATGCTTTCTTTTTGAAAGGAGTTTTTAAACCTAACACTACAGAACATACAAACAACTTACTAAGATATTATAAATGCTTTACTAGAAGTATCATCAAAATCTATGGGGGACATAAAGGGAATGGGGTGTGGAAGAAGTCATAAAAGAAGCGCTATGTGACTAATTACTCAAGATTGAGTAGAAGATAATCTGACAGAGGAGAAAAGGAGAGGCAGAGAGAGAAAACAGTGTAAGTAAGATCCCTGACATATTAAAGCTTGTAGAAATACAGAATGTGCTAACTTTGTTGATAATTGATCGTCAAAATGAAAAATAAGGATTGGGAATAAGGATAATGAAGATGATTGTAGCAGCCATGAAAGTGCACATATGAATCACCCTACAGAAGAGAACCTGCTCTGAGGAGAGGCATTGGCTGACACTCTAGTTGCCACACCTTCAGGTCCTCTGCAGCATTCCACCCTTGCCAGGCTGTTCCTACTTGATGACAGAGCATGGCCTGGGGCTGGGCAGGTAGAAAGAGTTGGGTCATTCCTGCCTAATATGAAACCTCTCTTGATGGGCAGTCTATGCTCTGGGTCTCCCCATCAGCCTGGCTGAGACTTTCTCAGAGCTGCGCTGCTGGCTGAGGCTCTCCCTACCCACCCTTCATTCCTTTCTCTCTCCTTCCACAGGGGTCAGATCTGCCTCCTGGTCTGAAGGCCTCCCCCAACCATTCCTGCTCCCTCCTCCTTTATCCTTCTCAGAAATTTCCCCCATGACATCTCTCATAATTCTAATTCTGTTTTAGCACTTGCTTTCTGGAGAAACAGAACTGATACAGTGCTAAAACTGATGAGCTTTGTTTGTTCTTAAGATAGTTTTAGTTGAAATAAAAAAATTGAACCATAGTATCCCAGAACCACAGTTGAGATATTGGCAAGAAAGATCCCATTTTAGAAGTACTCTTAGTTTGAGCTGCGTTATGCAACAGATATTGATAGCCATATAACTGTACAGTGAGAAATGGGTTTCAGAGGCTTCCCTAGCACATGTGGAGGGAAATTCTTTTGGTTAATTCAGGGGAATATTTTGATGAAAATAGCCTTAGGTTTTTTCTATTAAGAGCATCTGGGTTACTTGGCTTCTATCTGGAGCTAGTCTCTCCTTGCTTGCTTGTCACGATGGACAGTTTTGTGATTGATGCAAAGAGGCAAACAGTCACTGCTAGAGGATGTCAATTTTATTTCATGGCAAAAGCCATAGAAATTTATGGAGATGGTTACATAAAGCAGTAAATAACACAGTATGCTCTCAGACAGAGGTACAACATCCTGGGACCACCATCCTGCCTGCCATTCTGGAGACTGGCTTTGTGCCAGCCTGCTCACCAGATGCAATTTACATGTGCATTGACTTCCAGTGTCAATGCCCTTAGAACTGCCAGGAAATTCTATTTTTTCCAAATCAATTTATTCTCCCATTCTCTTAGATGATTATTTTCAGGCCCTTTTCACTTTCCACAAACCACCAATATCTCCTGCCTTTTCTTGTTTGCAGTGGTTTTGCTTTTTATTTCACTGAGGAAATAGAAGCATTCAAAAGTGAACACTGATATCTTTCCACCAAATTCATCTTCAGTTTCCTATATCTGAGTCTTTCTTCTACATCTTCCTTCTGTAACAAAAATTAGTTATTTATCATCTTCTATAAGGCCAAACCCTTGTGCATGGAATCTCATTCTTTACTACTTATTCAAAAACAGGGGTCCTGGATGTATCCTCCTTTCTCTTTCATCATCAGGTTTTCCCTCTCCACTGGATCAGTCTTCTCAGTATGCAGATATACCATGTTTCTCTCTCTTAGTTGCCCATACCACTTTTTATGGCCATTTGTAACAAAACTTCCAGGTAGACTTTTCTTATTTACTCTCTTCACTTCTCTTAGTTTTGCTTGAGCTCACTCTGGTCAGACTTTCATCTCCATCAGTCCACTAAAACGTTTTTGTCAAGGTCAACAATGACTTTTCTATTGCCAAATCCCATGCTCATTTATCATTTTTCATCTTACTGGATTTGTCATCTGCATACAATGGAGGTGATTACTCTCTCCTATGTGAAATACTTTTTTCACTTTGCTTTTGGGATGCTATTCTCTTGATTCTCTTCCTTCTCTGGTGGTGTTTAATAAAATAACACCTTTACAGGAACTTTCAATTTCCATTCACATGATGAAATGCATCATGATATTACACGTATGTGTATCTGATATTTGTCTGTGTCTCTGATTCTAAAACGTAAACTCTCTGAGAACAGCAATTTGTACATTATATACTGCTGTGTCCCTAACACCTAGAGCAGTTCCTGCCATATATTCAATGCCAAGTAAGTATTCGCTGAATAAATTGATGAAAATAACTCCAATATGATCATTAAGATTTTCTTTAAGTCTGAGTCAAGTGGATGCCACTTCTTTAGGGCCATCCCCTCAGCACTCCCAGCTTTATTTCTGATCAAGTTCCATTTCTGTACTACATGAAAGAAAAAAGCCGAAGTCATATTGGCATGCTTAGGATTCAGAGAGCCAGAATTTTTTGCTTAAAATATACATAAAAGTCTCATTTTATAAAGGAATGAGTTTTAGAAGTCAGCCGTTAAGATAAAAATTCCCTATAGTCAAAAATATCCTTGAAAGACCCTTAAATCAACCATAAGGTATGGTACATCTGGTTCTGAATGTACAATTTTTTGCATTAATTGATATGCACACAAGTCTTTGCAAGCCATTGAGCTATACTAAAAAAAGGAGCAAAATGAAAGTCAGTGTCCATATGTCTGACATCCAAACCAGTATTTCTTTAAAGTAAATAGCAAATCGCTCCCTGCAAATAAGAGATGGGTAGACATTCCTGATGTTTTTGTGCTTCCTGCAGGCTTTATTTCATTTTATTATAATATTAAGCCTCTATCAGCATACTGCATAGTATTAGATTTGCTTTTTTTTTTTTTTTTTTTTTTTTTTTTGAGACAGATTTTTGCTCTTGTTGCCCAGGCTAGACTGGAGTGCAATGGCGTGATCTCGGTTCACTGCAACTTCTGCTTCCCAGGTTCAAGCAATTCTCCTGTGTTAGCCTCCCGAGTAGCTGGGACTACAGGCACATGCCACCACGCCCAGCTAATTACTGAATTTTTTTTAGTAGAGACAGGGTTTCACCATATTGACCAGGATGGTCTCGATCTCTTGACCTCGTGGTGGGCGTGGTCTCTTGACCTTAGCTGGGTGTGGTGGCATGTGCCTGTAGTCCCAGCTACTCGGGAGGCTGACACAGGAGAATTGCTTGAACCCGGGAGGCAGAAGTTGCAGTGAGCCGAGATCACGCCATTGCACTCCAGTCCAGCCTGGGCAACAAGAGCAAAAATCTATCTCAAAAAAAAAAAAAAAAAAAAAGCAAATCTAATACTATGCAGTATGCTGATAGAGGCTTAATATTATAATGAAATGAAATAAAGCCTGCAGGAAGCACAAAAACATCAGAAATGTCTACCCATCTCTTAACTGCAGTGAGCGATTTGGTTGCTCACCTCAGCTTCCCAAAGTGCTGGGATTACAGGTGTGAGCCACTGCACCCGGCCAGATTTGCTTATTGTTTCGTGGCTTAAACAAGATATATTTGGATAAGCAATGAGCAAAAGGTCTGACCCATAGTAGAAACTCAGAAAATATTTGTTAGATTTTAATCAAAGTCTTATCAGTTCAGAGCTGTAGAGAAACAGAGAAGAACCTAAAATCCGTGCTAATGAGTTCCTGCTGCAACCCCAATGAACAGATATTATTCATGTTCTCGGGTATAGGCTTCATGGAACCACCTTTTGGGTGGAATTGAAGAAGGAGGGGCTTGAAATTGGTATGTAGCTAATTGCGTGAACTGAATTATTCCACTTGTCATGAAGAAAAAGTAGTATTTGAAATAATTAAACCAACTTAACTACAAAAATATTTTGATTTATTAAAATTATCTTTCTCAATGACACAAACCGTTGAGCCAGAAATAATTAATTTATGCCCTACCTTCCCTCTACAAGCCCCACTCTGACAGCTTGAAATTAGAAAAGGAGAAATATGAGTTTGAACAGTGGTGCTGATGGCACTATGCAAGACTAGTGTCTAGTCAAAGTTACAGCTAGTACTATGTTGTTCCCATTCAAAGAAGGAGACCTTCAGCTTGTATCTCAACATTACTCTGACATATTTTTAATCACTGGCTAGCCCTGGTGAACTATGGTCCATGAAATTTTTTCACAATCATCTGTTCCTCGGATGTTACTGCTTTTCTGTGTTTTTCTCATTTCCTGAAACTGTCTCTAGGCAGATGCTCAGTACAAAGTTTATAAGGGGAAAATTACAGTTTTCCCAATAACAGATAAGACAACTAAGATTGTTGTTGTTGTTGTTTTTAGGAGATGAGGTCTTGCTATGCTGCCCAGGCTGAAGTGTAGTGACTATTCAGTCATGATCATAAGTCCACTGCAGCCTCAAAATCCTGAGTTCAAGCACTCCTCTCTCCTTGGCCTACTTAGTATCTGGCACCACAGGCATGTGCCACCCCATCAGACACTCTGGGGCTGGGGCTCAACCATCTGCATTTCACCAAGCTCTCTATATGATTTTGACATAGGCTATGTTGGCATAGGCAATGCTATCATTGCCATTATATATGCAAGGGAGGAAGGCCTGTTACACTGAACAAAATATGGTAAAGCCACAGCTCTGGCAAGTTGTAAATCCAGGTTGCAAGCTTGCACAGTCTGATTCCAGACAAAACAGAAATGTTATTAAACTGGCTCCTTGGTGTTCGGTCCTTAAAAAATCCTACCCTTGGAGGATAGGATTTGTGATTATGTTATTTTACTTTAGCCCCAAATGCTCAAATGAATATGCATCTGTTTGAGTCAGTTCCTGGAAATAGACTCTAAGGTGGAGATTTACCTGCAGGAAGTTTACAAGGGAGTATCTGTGGCATCAACACTGTGGTATGTGAGAGAAGTTACCAGAAGCACATTGTCCCAGGAGACAGGGAATTACCCAGGGCCAGGGTGACTACAAGATATTCTAAATTTCTGGGAGAGGGTCATAGGAAACAGCCTTCAGTTGACAATACTCCCAGCAGCTGGGAGAATGAGTGCTTCAGTCCTGAAGCAGAGAAGCTGGAAGATTCTGGTAGCACACCATAGTGTTGCTTCCCAACAGTGACTTTTTTAAGCATTTGGTATAGCTGCTTAATGTGACTGAAGCATTTCAATAGGTCAGGGAGAACTGAAGTTGGGCTCAGCTAGCTTTTCTGCAGTGTTTTCAGAAAGAAGGAACCAAAGTTTGACAAAGTTGACACTTATGAGTGAGAATTGATGCTACAAAATTGAACTGAAAAGATGCTGAAGACTTTGGGGACAATAACAAGGGAAAATGAGTAGTAGGATTAAAATAAAAAACAAAAACAAACATGGAGTGATTGAGGAGCAGAAATAAACCACATGGGACCAAGAGTTCTGGAAAGCAGGAGGTCTCTCAAAGTCATATGTTTCTCAGAGGCCCCCAAACAGGCTGTTGTCATAGGCAGGTGGGAAGTCATTTGGGGCCCTTGCACAGTAGTGCCAGCAGGGTAGCAGCAGTTGAATAAAGAATGGAAGTAAATCAAAGATTGCCCTTTAACTTAAGAGAAAATCCACTATTTGCAAAGACTTGCTTTTTGTTTTCTTACATGACAAAGAGTTGTATTATTCTGGCTGGAAACCTCTCATCAATAGGGCATAATAAGCTAGTGTAAATAAAACGTCTTGGCAAATAATTTTGTCTTGCCATTTAGTTCTGTCGTTAAGCCAATGTCCTAGGACTACCTCATTATAATGTGTAAGGAAGTGGGTTTGTCTTCTTCTTTTCCTCCACCTTCTCTTTCTTTCTTTCTCTTTCTTTCCTCCTCTTCCTCCTTCTTTTTCCTCTCCTCTTCCTCCTCTTCCTCCTCTTCTTTTTCTTCTCCTTCTTTTTCTTTTTATCATTGCCATTTGAGATTAAGGCCCTAATGATACAGGCTAATAATGATATGCCAACTTATTTCTTACATTTAGAACTCCTAAATCTGAATTCAGAGAGAATTTAGGTGACCAATTTATTTATATAAACTTAAATAAAATAAAAATTACTTATGTGAGGAATTTTAGTAATATCTAGTAAGTTAAACACATGCATTTATTGCTTTTTTTTCTTCAAAGCCACTAAGCCATCAGTAAAGGGGAAAAAAGAGTTATTTTACAAAAAGATGAAGACAATAGAGAGGAAACGGCAATGAAGAAGTGCAAACCAGAAAGCAAAGTAGGCAAGTGGAAACTGTCCTAACAGATCAGAAAAAGTTGATGTCTTAGACTGTAGTGCAGGAAACTCAGAAGCAAATGGAGTCCAACAACAGAAGCTCAGAAAGGCTAATGAGTGGGATCAGATGGAAAGTAGGTGTAATAAAAAGGAGACTTGATCGACTGGTTGCATAAGCAGCACTTAAATGAATTTCACATCCTCTCTCTGGTCTGTGATGAACACCAGATATTTTACTCTGTGAAGAACTTAAACCAGAATGACTCTGCCCTCAGGGACATTAGACATTATAGAGGATTGGTAACAAACTCAAAATTTGAGAAAGGGGAGAAAAATATGAACATCTGAACTTAGACCCTCCTTAACTCCCTTTCCAACTCAAGACTGAGAAATATGGCACAGAGAAACCAAGGAAAGAAAGAAAAGGAAGGAAGGAAGGTAGGAAGGAAAAGAAAGGAAGAAAAGAAAGGAAGGAAGGAAGGAAGGAAAAGAAAGGAAGAAAGGAAGATGAAAGAAAGAAAGGAAGAAAGGAAGGAAGGAGAAAGGTTACATCCAGGGACATTAAAAAAAAGTTTTATCGTTTTATAAGAAATGAAATACAAGCAAGGCAATTACATAGCTCAACTGTTAAATTTGTAATAATAACACAACACAGAATGTTTATCTTTCCAAAGAATAAAGAGAATGAAAAAGTACCAATTGGAAGGTGTGTGTTTGAAGGTTGAGATATGTGTGAAATCAGAATCCATTTCCTCAAATCATGAAGGATTGTTGAATTTAAGAAGAGATACAGGAAAGCTCTCTGCCCTCCCTTTGTTTTCCCAAAATTAATACCTAGGTGTACAAAGACTAAAGGTATCCTTCCCACTTCTCTTCCAGGGAGAACAAAGGTTAACCACTGAAGACATCTTGAATGCTCGTTGGCTTGTAGATGGTACTAGAGAAACCTACACTAACACTCTTTCATAACTAGCCTTTATCTGTTGCTTTTTTGCCTTCCCCCAAGTTGCTGCCTGCAGAGATGCAATGCCCTTTTCCTTTATCTAGGGACTTCTCAAAAATTGACTATTTTTTATTGAAGATTCTATATAAGCTGGAATTCAAAGCTACCTCTCTGAGGACCACTCAATCCCTGGTGTCTCCCATGTGTATATGAAATAGAGATGTTAATATACTTCTGTTTGTTTTTCTCTTATTTATTTTTGAGACAGAGTCTTGCTCTGTTACCTAGGCTGGAGTGCAGTGATGCAATCTCAGATCACTGCATCCTCTCCCTCCTGGGCTCAAGTGATCCTCTCACCTCAGGTTCCTGAGTAGCTGGAACTGCAGGTACACAGCACCATACCTGGCTAATTTTTATATTATTTGTAGAGATGGGGTTTCGCCTTGTGGCCCAGGCTGGTCTCAAACTCCTGGGCTCAAGCAATCTGCCTGCCTCAGCCTCGCAAAGTGCTGGGATTACAGGTATGAGCCCCTGCACTCAGCCGTTTTTCTCTTTTTCTCTTGTTAATCTATCTTTCTTTTTTCCACAGGGGTACACTACGGCTAAGAACCTGTGAGTTTTTAAAATAATTATTATTCTTTCTCCTACAGGTGGAAAAGGAGTGTCTAAGAGAGACGAGTTTTCATTTTCTATAGTAAAAAGTCAAGAGATAATATTGAAAATAGAAAAAAAAATCAGGAAGTAGCAATTTAGATACTGTATACCTGAACAGAAGGAGCCAAGAACAGAAGGAGCCAAAGTATTTGAAAGTGGCTGCCTCCCAAGAACAGTTAATAGCTTGTGAGGGATTGGAAAGGATTTGCTGTTTTCTTTATAAACTTTATAGATATGTTTCTCTTTTAAAACTCTGTACATGTAAAATTGTTTAATGTACATGTATAATGTTTAAGATAATTTTATGTACACCCAAATAATTTTAAATGACCACCTATGGCCTTTTCTGTGAATGGGTTGTGGAAAATATATGGCCTTTTAAATAGTTTTTCTTTTTAATTAATGAAGTAATCTTTGCATGTACCAAGGGTATGATACATTACTTACCCACTGGAGTGTATTGTGCCTGCTATAAAAGTCTTTATGAAAATGAGGGCAGAAAATTAGGCCTTTAAATTACAAAGACTTCAGGTGATTATGGCTAGGAAAATAAGCCCACATATGGAGATGATAGCAGGGAGGGCCATTTTCTGTTTATAATCAATTGGAAACTGACAGTATTGTCAGTATGAGGCAGGTGACTGTGTTTGATTTACTTCAGAGATATAATGGCAGAATTCCTTTTTGTCCCAAATAAATGACTCAGATAAAACAGATCAGTACTGTAGTATACATATAAGTGAATTTCTCCTTGATCATTGTGTACGTGAGTACTGAGTTTGACTTGCATTTTACCTGAATTTCATTACACAATCACTGCTGATATTAAATTGAGCATTTTCAATGTAGAAAAAGTACTTCTAACAAACTGTATTTCACAATTTGACAGTGTGACTTTACAGAGTCCAAGATTTTGCAAATCTTAGAAAAAAATATCTGTCACTTAACATCATTCTTCAGCATAAGCAATTATCTTCTTTTAATGAGTCTCTGTGAATTATTATTTAAATTAACTTTAGCATATTAAATATATCACCTAATTTTCATTTTTAATAATATTTTATACATGAGAAAAGTGCTTTTCCTCTGTAAATTCTAAATGTTTGTGAATTTGGTGACTTGAATGAGGATTATATGTGTCATTGAGGGTATTACATTTCAAGATACCCAGTTATTCCCAACTTTGCTATTTCTTTTAGTATCACAAAATAAAAAAGTTTAATTTAATATGAATTAAACTTTTCTTGCCCTCATGGGGCATATGGTCTGTGATATGGTTTAGTTGTGTCCCCACCCAAATCTCATCTTGAATTGTTGTTTCCATAATCCCTAGGTGTCATGGGAGGGACCCAGTGGGAGGTAATTGAGTCATAGGGGCAGTTACCTCAATGCTGCTCTTCATGTGATAGTGAGTTCTCACAAGATCTGATGGTTTTATAAGGGGCTTTTCCCCCTTTGGCTTTGCACTTCTCCTTACTGCCATCATGTGAAGAAGGATGTGTTAGCTTCTCCTTCTGCCGTGATTGTTAGTTTCCTGAGGGCTCCCCAGCCATGTAGAACTGTGAGTCAATTAAACCTCTTTCCTTTATAAATTACCCGGTCTCGGGCAGTCCCTTACAGCAGCATGAGAATGAACTCATACAGTCTAAATGAAAAGATTCAGTGTGTAAGATGTATGTATATTTACATATAACAGAAATTGTTGTATGCTTCAAGAGATATGGATTTAATTGTGAGTTCAGTCACTTTCAAAGTGAAATTTAAGTCAGATACTGAAGATCCTTTATTTTTTTTATTTGACATTGATTAATGTATAGATCTTAGAGACCAAAGCTGCCCCTCACATTCCAAAATGGGCTTTCAACACTTGAAAATTAGGGTTAGGCCAGAGAAGTTGAGACTTTGACCTGAAAAATGAGATATCCTCCATAGGATGTGGATGAGTGGCTTATGGATAGGTCCATATGTATGGAAGAGAGGAGGCCAATCAGGCAGAGGAACATGAGGTTGGGTGGCAGGAGATACTGGAGCCAAGTGCTTGGGGCAGGGAGACAGCAATGGGAAGCACAGAAGATAGGCAGTTAATGATGTCTGAAGATTTACCAAAGCAGATCTGGGACAAAAGGTGGGCTAAGATTCAAAACTGAAAAAGAGGCAGCAGGGGCCAGGAAGGAAGCCACCTATTAATCACAGGGCTGGAGTCCCCAGGCAAGGCCACAACTACTAGGATGACTGAGGAAAACATAAGTAAGCCTCAGCCTTGAGAGAGCAGTGGTCCATGCTGCAGTGACAAGCCCTTAGGCCAGGCGTCCCCAAACTACAGCCTGCGTGCTGCATGCGGCCCCCTGAGGCCATTTATCCGGCCCCCCGCGGCACTTTAGGAAGGGGCACCTCTTTCATTGGTGGTCAGTGAGAGAAGCACAGTATGTGGTGGCCCTCCAATGGTCTGAGGGACAGTGAACTGGCCCCCTGTGTAAAAAGTTTGGGGACGCCTGCCTTAGGCCCTGGCGCAGATTGCCTTGAATTTCAATCCTAGCACCATTACTTGGTTAATTAAACGTAAAACACATGGTACCTAGCAGTGCCTCAATAAATTAGAGTGGTCATCATCATCAAGATTTTTATAAAAACAGAGACTCAGGCTCAGAATGGTAGCAAAAGGTCAGAGAAGGACTCATAGTAAGTCTTAGAGCAGAGTTTCTAAGAATTGAACTCGAATTCCTTAAAATTTTCCCCGATGTATTACCCATGTGGCTACAGTTTCTTTGGATGTAAAATTGAGTTCACAGAGTCTACTGCACAGGCTGATTATGAAGATTATATCAATATATTGACACGTATGTAAACATCTCAGTGCAATGTCTGGCAAATTGTGCTTAATGAAAAGAAGCTGTTACTATTGTTGTTATTAGCTCTGGTGGAATAATGCACAGTAAAATGCCATTCAAACTAAGAATGACCCAGTCTTTCCTTCTCTATATTTGAAAGTTCAAGTGTAAGACTTTGTGGTAGAGGAATCTCCATCTCATCTTTATATACATTCATACAACATACATGAAGTTAAGCCTCAAAACCCAAAACCTGGGATAAGCTGAGCTTACAGGTAAGGCTCGAGTTGATCTCTCTTCCTAGGAAAAGGAGGCTTGTGGGAACAGAAAAAGGGCAAGTGGGTCACACATGCACAGACAATCTCTTGAAAAAACCCTCAGTTAGCTACTGGACTTTTTCAGGTTTCAAGTAAAAAGTCCACCAATTACAAATCCATTTTTGTCAATACTTTTGATTTAAAATGGAGAACTACAGTAAATGGTTTGATGAGCTAGCAACCACTCAGTGTCTTTGCATCCCTGGCAAACTGTCTCTAGCAAACCCTGCTCTGGGTTCTCATAGAGGAATGGCACTCTTCCTCATGAAAGCTAGTTGGCAAATTTACAAGTGTAATAAACTTGTTGGGTATTCTTGGGAGTGGAGCCAGGAGAATGCTATGGAAGTTGGAAACACGTGGAAAAATTCTTCCTTCCATCTATGAAAATTTCCTAAATAGCACAGATACCCAGAAGAAAAGGTTGACTTAAAATTTCTATATGGGGGATAATAGATATTCCATGAAATTGTGACACTTGAAATACAAATATATCCTAGGCTCTTTCAATTCAGAGGAAGCACATAATGATATTGATTCAAGGGACTCACTGGGTTTATTTAATTCATTTCAAACCTTTCTTTACCATCTTGTGTCAGGCATTGAGCTAGAAGATATGCACTAAGAAATAACAGTGTTGTTCTCAAATAGGAGACAAACAATTATGCTAGAGGTGCTATCATATAGGTATGAAACAGATGTGATGGAACTCACAGGAGAGACATTTAATCCAAATAGGAGTGTGGGGTGGTGAGGGAAGACTTTCTCCATGAGGTGACACCTGGATTTTCAAAGGACAACTAGCAAGGAGCCAGATAAGAAATGGACTGAAAGGGGACCTGTGAACACATTTACATCAAGATGAGTCTCAAGCAATCTACTGAGAGGTAGAGGTATGGCACAGTCCAAGAAGTGTTGGAACCATGTGTTTGGAGCATGGGAAGCAGTAAGTAATTACAAGGGTATAGAGTAGGCCATGGTGACTTTTACATGTCAGACTGAAGAGTTTGAAATTTTCCCAAAAGTTGAAAGTAGATATGGAAAGCATTTGCATGAAGACATGGTATTATCAGGATTGTATTTTAAAAAGACTACTCTGTCCCATAGTAGCTCATAGTTGATCAGCACTGAAATGATTTCTTAATTTCCTGAAATCTGTAAATATCTATGATTGTAGATGTGTTAAAATTTGTAAATGTTTTGGTCTTGATTTTTAAAAATCTGCATCATGCCTTTTCCACATGTAGTACATACCAGTTACAATTCTCATGGGGCACATCATTGTTTGCAACAATGGGGAATGTTTTAAATGTCCTTATTTCTGATGAAAATCACATTTAATTAGAATTTAAGTCAATTATGAGTTACAGATTCAGAGTTTTTCCTTTGAAAGCAATTTTTGTTAGACGAGGAACCCATGAGGACACCAGCTTTTTTGCCTGAGGTTGATTTGCCTAGAAAAAGACCCTGAGACAAGAATTCAAGTACAGATAGTTTATTTGAGAGGGAAATCCAATAAAACAGTTAAAGAGGAGTGAGATTGAGAAAAGAAGGTAATGAATAAATGGTACATTGCAATGGTCAATTTTATGCATCAAGTTAACTAGCCAAGTTAACTAGGCTATAGTCCTCAGTTATCAAACACTAACTTAGCTGGTGCTGTGAAGGTGTTTTGTAGATGTAGTTACTGCCTATGATTAGACGATTCTAAGAAAAGGAGATTATCCTAATAATCTGGATGGGCCTAGCTTGGTCAGTTGAAGATATTTTTTTTATTGCATTTTAGGTTTTGGGGTACATGTGAAGAACATGCAAGATTGTTGCATAGGTACACACATGGCAGTGTGGTTTTCTGCCTTCCGTCCCCTTGCCTGTATCTGTCATTTCTCCCCATGGTATCCCTTCCCACCTCCCCACTCCCCCGTCCCTCCCCCATTTCCCCCCAGTGGACCCCAGTGTGTAGTGCTCCCCTCCCTGTGTCCATGTGTTCTCATTGTTCAACACCTGCCTATGAGTGAGAATATGTGGTGTTTGATTTTCTGCTCTTGTGTCAGCACAGCAAAAGAAACAGTAGGTAGAGTGAATCGGCAACCAACAGAATGGGAAAAAATTTTTGCAGTCTACCCATCTGACAAGGGGCTGATATCCAGAATCTACAATGAACTAAAACAGATCTACAAGAAAAAAACAAACAAGCCCATTCAAAAATGGGCAAAAGATATGAACAGATACTTTACAAAAGAAGACATACAGGAGGCCAACAAACATATGAAAAAATGCTCATCATCACTGGTCATTAGATAAATGCAAATCAAAACCACATTGAGATACCATCTCACACCAGTTAGAATGGCGATCATTAAAAAAATCTGGAAACAACAGATGCTGGAGAGGATGTGGAGAAATAGGAACACTTTTACACTGTCGGTGGGAATGTAAATTAATTCAACCATTGTGGAAGACAGTGTGGCGATTCCTCAAGGACCTAAAAATAGAAATCCCATTTGACCCAGCAATCCCATTACTGGGTATATATCCAAAAGACTATAAATCATTCTACTATAAGGACACAGGCACATGAATATTCATAGCAGCACTGTTTACAATAGCAAAGACCTGGAACCAACCCAAATGCCCAACGATGATAGACTGGATAGGGAAAATGTGGTACATATACACCATGGAATATTACGCAGCCATCAAAAACGATGAGTTCACGTCCTTTGTAGGGACATGGATGAACCTGGAAACCATCATTCTCAGTTGAAGATCTTAAAAGTAAAAGAGAAATATCCCTGAAGAAGAAGAAATTCCACCTGTGGACAGGAGCATCACCTCCTGGCTGAGAGTCCCAGCCTACCCTTCCTGTTGGACACCCCTGTGAATTTCAGCCTTGCCAAGCCCCACAATCAGGTAAACCAATTCACTGCAATAAATCTATCTGTCTAACTATCTATCTATCTATTATCTATCCATCCATCCATCCATCCATCTAACTGGTTTTGCATCTCTGGTGGAATCTTGACTGATACAATTATTAAGCCAGTTTCCACAGTGGACAACCAGAACTTAATCATCTGAGGTATTCTGAGAGTCAGTGTAGCATATGTCTTTCAGAATTATTCTGCTCTGGGGTGATGGTGCTGGGATATTTATATACCAACTCTCATCAATTATTGGTTATAGCTGCTTTCAGGGGATCTTAGTTCCCTGGCACTGCCACCCTGCCTGGCTATGAGGCAGAGAGGGCTCTCGAGGTCAAAGAGAGTTCTCAGGCAAAATGTCTAAGGTGCTAACAATAAGAAATTTGACTGCATATAGGGAAAGGGTAAATTCTGAGGACATAGAGGAGTTCAAGCAACATATCTGCTGTATTTCATAGGGGAGTAAAGTTTCATAAAAGGAAATTTGAGGTAGAAAATTATAAATTATAAAGAAAAATGCATCCACTTCAAAATGTTAATATGCCCTCCCTGGTGCAGTGACTCACGCCTATAATTTCAGCACTTTGGAAGGCCAATGTGGGTGGATCATTTGAGTCCAGGAGTTTGAGATCAGCCTGGCCAACCTGGAAAAAACCCATCTCTACTGAAAATACAAAAATTAACCAGGCATGGTGGTGCAAACCTGTAATCCCAGCTACTCAGGAGGCTGGGGCATGAAAATTGCTTGAACCTTGGAGGCAGAAATTGCAGTGAGCCAAGATCGCACCACTGCACTCCAGCCTGGGTGACAGAGTGAGACACTGTCTTAATAATAATAATAATAATAATAATGTGCCCTCATTCATGTCCTTGGGCATTCCTGAGGTGCCCCATGATTCCCCCCTTTCTTGCCACCACATACACACCCAGTTGATCACTCCTCTAAATTGTCTTAGGGAATGGGCTCTAGCATCTGTGCCTATTGCCAGTGTTAATAGTGAACAAGAGGGACTGGTGATGATGATGTCCCATTCCGTCACACTCAAGGAATGTTACAGTCCTTCTAAGAATGAAGAATCTCTCAGACTGTTCATAGTCAATCACCAAGTGCAATTTACATTCTCTCTACTCAGAGGTGACCAATCAAAATGAAAAGTTGTGTTTTTTACTATACTTTAAATTCTTCCTTGTATGGCTATCAGAAGTAGCAATTTAAGAGCATGAGCCCCAGAGCCAGAGTGCCTGTCTTCAAATCCCAGGTGGGCCACTGACTGGTATTTTGCCCTTAGCCAAACTGCTTAACACCTCTTGGTCTCAGTTTATCCATCAGTAAAATGGTTGCTATGAAGATTAAATGAATTAATATATTCAAGTGTTTAGAAGAGTGAGTGGTTTTTAGTATATTATATAAATGTGTTCATAGAATTATTATCATTATTAACATCATAGCAATCATTACTGACTCATGGCCTCCTAATGAAGGGTGTAGCTGGCTTGAGAGGCTGTGTTGGAAACAAAATTAATGAATAGGAATTGAGATCACCATTTAGAGCAATTAGGAAGCCATGAACACTGCAATTCTCTAATTATAGGTTGTTAGCACTACACTTCCTTGATATTGCAAAGCATGAGTTGACGGTTAAAAATCAAGAAAGTGACCTTTCATTTATTACTAGATTTTTTTTTTCTTTGACGTAATCAGCATATATCAAGCTCTGTGCTGGCAATGATGATAAGGAAGGAAACATTAAGCCCACACATAGGCAGGTTCACAGGCACATCGCGGCTCTTAACTTTCTCCTGAAGTATGGTCTTCACATTACTGTCAAGCACCAGAAATGACTCTATACTCGAGTGTGAGTTCTGGAATCAGACTGCTTAGGTTCAAATTTCAGTTCCTCTACTTGGTATCTAAAACCTCGGGCAAATTGCTTAGCCTCCTTTTAGATGTTTCAATCTCCTGTCTGTTAAATAAAGATGTAAACAGTACCATCCTTATGAATTCTGTAAAGCAGCTGTCAGCAAATGATGGCTTGTGGGCCAAATTCAGCCTGAAACCTATTTTTGTAAATAAAGTTTTATTGAAATATAGACACACCCATTTGTATACACTTTAGCTTTTGGAGCTGAATAGTGTGACAGACACATAATGGCTTATAAAACTGAAAATAATTTACTATCTGACCCTTCACAGAAAAATTCTTCTAACCCCTAACGTAAATGAATAAGTAAGATAGTGCATATAAATATGTAGCCCAGTTCCTGGCATATCACAAGTACTGAGTTAATATTAATTATTAATTAGCTTACTAGATTGCCCAAAATGCAAGGCCCATTCACTAAAACCTAAAACAATCAGCTAGTATCCATAAACAATGTGCATCTAATTGAATTTCTGAAATGATATCTGATTTCATCTGTATCACTATAATTACTTTAGTACTTCAGTATCGCTGTACTAAATGGGTACTTTAGTATAGTATCACTGCATTTCATTGTTTTCCTAGTATCTTATTCATTTATTCACTCACTGATTTGTTGTGTTTTAGTTGTATTCTCACATCTGGCATTATCTGCTGGGTTAGTGAGCCAGTAACCCATGGGCATATGTCTTATTGATATTCGTGTGGGTCTCATGACATTCAGCATCTGGAGGGACATGAGGATTTTGAGGCCAGTGTCAAGGTCTGTCCTGTGATCCTTGGATCAGTTTCTGAGGGCTGTTGAGAGAAACCTTGCTTTCACATGAGACTGTGAGAGAGTGGAGCATACTCACCCCTGCTTTGCTATCCCAGAGACAAAAGAGAAAATAAAATAAAAAGAATGAAAGAGGGGCACTCCTCCTTGTCAATGTGGTGTATGATTTGGCTGCAGCTCATTCTGTAGTACCATAGTCTTGGGGACATTGGAAAATGGGGCACTGGTACCACCATCCATTCTGTTTGTCATGCACAGAGGCTACAGTTGCAATGTGGTGGTTCAGGAGAAAGAATCTCTCCAGCAGACACTTACGACATCCTTGGGTGGAAAAACCCTAAGAACTATTAAGAAATTCACTTGTAAAAATCCAGGACTGCCAATGACTATTTGAGTGAAATTTTGAGGAGGGCAGAGGCTCTTGCCTTAAACGTATACATAGAAACTGGTAAAACTGGAGTTATAAATGTTATCAAGTTCATTTTCATTTGCATAAGTTGGTGAGACCTGGAGCAATTCCACTGCACCCTCATGACACAAATGCATATTGAGAATCCACTCTGCTTTACCCATTGAAGCCTTGGTTCAAAAGGATTTTAAGTCTATACTAAGCCTGATAAAACCAACAATAGTTATTTACTCTTTGTCACTCTTACTTCTGGAAAAACTGGAGGAAATCTGTAGTTCATCTTGCCCAACCTCCTCATTTCATAGGTGAAAAAACTGACACTCAGAAGAAGTGACATGCCAAGGTCCCACAGTTAATTAGTGGGAGAAGGAAGACCAGCTGAATGCTTTATTCTGATTTCAGAGAAGAGCAGCACTGGATTTGGTCCAGGAATTGGTCAGGTGATATCTTTGCTTGCCCTAAAGGAACAGTGACTAGTAGGCCTGCTCCTAACATTTGTAGGGTTCAGGTCAAGAGTACAAATGAAAGCCCATATGCTATTTACCCAAATATATAAATCTTAAAAACCAAACCAGCAAACTATGAATTAAAATATATTTCATCCTCCTATCTTGACAAAGGTACTTCATAAAAATCTTAGAAATCTTGGTTCTAATTAGAATTGTCAGACCCCTTGGCCCTATGGACTCTATATCTTGTATAGCAGAATATAGTTTGTGGGAGGGTTGGAATAAAACTCTTTAAAAATCGTGTTCCAGGTCAAGGATTTCTTTTGCCAGGTTCTTAACAGACTACTAGTCCCCAGTATTGTGGCAGACATTTATAATCAGGACAAGTGGGAATCATTCAGAGCCATTTCCTAAAGCACATGTCAATAAGATACAACCCAGTGTTTCTAAATCCATTCCAGCTACCCAGACCCCTTCCCTTTCTGAATCCAGCTGAGCTAAAATGGAAGCAGCAACTATTATAAAGCATTTCAACTAATAGACACTCAGCCTGGCAGGCAGGAGGTAATCTCAGGGAACATCTACTTTGCAGGGAAGCAGAGACTTTTGAAACCATATTGGGATAAATAATATGGGGTCCTGTAGACAGAAACCAATTAAGTCAAATCCTAGGTTGATACTTCTTTAGCTGTCATCTCTACATAATAGTCTCAGTTTCAAGACTCTCAAGGCCACCTGAGCTTCTTTAGTCTCATTCAAATGTAGAAAAGAAAGAGAAAAACCTCCATTTTATTTGTACTAGAAGAAAAGAAAAATAGATCTTTTCAGTTCAATTTTATGGGCCTTTGACTCTTCCACACAATGCTTTAGGCAGTTTGGTAATTTTCCTTACTTAACATTTAGTGATATTCTATACGCTTTTAGCAATAGTGGTGAGCCAATTAATCTTGCAAACATACCTCTTGTCCTTGTTTCTATCACTCTTTCTTTCTAACTTCATTTAGAGTGTCCTCATTTTTTATTTCTATATCCAAAGAGCAGCAGTGTTCAATTTTTCTATCTTCTCAAAGTACTTTTTCTTAAAATGGGAGACAATTTGCAGAAGAAAAAAAATATGAGCTTAAGTACTTTATATTTTCAACTGTACATCTTTAAGAATGTTTCCATTGATCAACTAAAAAACTAGGACATTCAAGACCTTAGGGTAGGTCAAGCATCTCCTGAGATGGTTTATCATGAAACTATCCAAAACCACTTCACAAAGACTAGAAATTATTTGGAAATCAGAAAGGCCTAATTATCTAGATGATATCAGATAACAATGAAAGAAAGATGCACAGAGCTATGTCAGAAATGTAAATGATGAAAACTGCATAAACAAGTCTATTATGTTCTTATTCTATTTTGTAATTAATCAAAATCCGTTAAGTATTTCTTGAGGAGTTTAGGTACTTGATGCAGATCAATAGTAGCTTGATTTTCAAGGACAGTGACTAATCAATACAAAATTGGCAAACAGCTAGAGAAAAATAATCAATTTCTGGTGCTACTGTGACCATATTTCTTAGTTGTTAGTACCAAGGTATATATTTTTCCTTGACTCACTCACTTACCAATTATGAATCTTGTTTAGAATGTCATTAGTGTTTTTAAGGAATATCTACTGGAATTGAATAACATGATCCGCATATAACTGGCTTTAAAAAAATCACCTAACATTTCTACCTTCAGGGAGATTTCAGTATAGATGATGTTTTTGTTTTTTTCTTTTTTAAATTTTAAAACCACCAAGAGGAAGGATTCTGTTAAAATGACAGCCTGGGAAAATGTTTTTCACTCCTTGATTCCTCTGACCTCCTGATGGAAGGAATCACCAGCAAATGAAAGGGTGTGTGTGTGTGTGTGTGTGTGTGTGTCTTTGGGAGTGGAAGGGGTTGGAAAGATGGTATAGAGATTATGTTTCACTGGATTACCTGTAGGTAATCCAATATATCTGAAATCTTTAGGCTTCCCGGATGGCCTTACAGAAACCAGGCTAGGAGGATAATGTACCTTTTCTGCAGCATTATTTCAACTGCCAGGAAGAAAGAGACCATTCTTCTTGATGCAGCATAAAGTAAGGAGCTCTGACTTCAAGGCTCTCTGGGAGGGCAGCCAAGACATTCTAGGGATTGCCTAAAACCATGGAGATGAACCATTTCTACCTCTCACCACTGTATGTCTGAGATACCCTACTGATCCCATTAATTCTCACCACCCTTGAGGGGAACTGTTGCTCTGAACTACTCACCTTCCAATGGACCAATAAAAGGTAAGCCACTCAAAGCTCATATCTGGAGAAGACTGAAATAGTAGGATTCTCAGCAACAATCAACCGAGTTGTTTTACCGGTGGTTAATGATACACTTTTTACCTTACTCTTCCATAAAACCACTACAGCCTAACAGTCTCCAACAATCTCACCTGTGAAGGTTTTGAGATTACTAAACTTGCTGAAGTGAATGGAAAGATAATTCACAGGTCAGTTAAGGAGACCCAGTACTTCAAAGGAAAGGAGTCATAACATTAGAAAAAAACTTTAAAAATCCATAATGAGAATTATTATGAAAAATTAAATATAACAAAGAAATTATGAGAAAGCAAAAGATTTTGGAAAGAAAATGATTTTTAAGTTTAAGGATTCCAAAAATGTGAAGAAATTGGAATCAGCACTACTGAAAACTGAATAAGTGATCTGAAAGTTAAAATATAGCAACTATCTAAAAAAGAAAAATAAACATAAAGAAATAGAAATTATGAGAAAAAAAAATACAGAACAAGCCAAGAGATTTATGCCAAGAATAGAATTTCCAGAAGGAGAGAAGGTAAATGAAGAGAAGGAAGCAGTAATTCAAGAAATTTTAGAAAGACAACTTATCTGAGCTTTAAAAGTAATCAAGTTTTCAGAAAAAAAGTATTCATTGGGTAACAAATAGGATTAATGAACAAAATATATACTCTTAGACATATCTGGTGAAATATCACTAAAAAATACGTGGAAACTTACAAAACAGAAATAACTATGTACAAAAAAATGCAGATAAGCACAGGGAAACATTTTTTTTCTGCTATATAAAACTAGAAGTTACAGTACCTCATTTATAAAATGTTGAGAGAAATGCACAGTGGCCCAAGTCCATGTATTTATTTACTTATGAGGGTAATGTTGATATTGCTTTACACATGTGAAGGCTAGAAAGTATATTAACCATGCACCCTTTCTGAAGAAACAAAAAATTCGTCCAGCAAATTACAATTAAATCAGAAAATGTTTCCAAGATAGGGAAGATGAAATGTCTAAGAAACAATAATGAGCAATAACTTTGGGGACCTCTGTCCAATTATTTCCATCTCTTCTCCATTTTCATTGTTACCATACTGATCCAGGCTATCAGACTCTCTCACCGCTTCAATCACTTCCTGTTCTCTATGTTTCTAGAATATTCTCCTACATTTGGACCAGAATCATCTTTTCAAAATGCTGTTTCGATTATACTACTTCCCTCACACTCCTGAAATGCTTCAGCATCTTCTCATTGCTCCTAGGTTAAAAAACTAAATCTTGAATGTGCTCTATTAAAATTGTGCATAGTCTGACTTCATCTTAACTACTAAGCTTTATTGTATACCACTACTGTCTTCATTTCACATCATGTGCCCTCACACCATGGGGATTGGCACTCTGAACTTGTTTCTATAACTTTATCCCTTCCCTTCACTTTGTTGAACTTGTATCTATCCATTTGGAGGGAAGACCCTGGAAAAAGATTGCTCTCTGGAAGAAAAATTATCAAACTACAACTCAGACAGGACAGAATTAATTATCTATGATTTTTGTTTGTTTGTTTTGTTTTATTCTTGAGGCAAAGGTATAAATTTCTGGATAGAAAGAAGATGGAAACATTGGATGTTGTCTGCAAATCAATGGCAGGGCTCAGACTGATGGGAGAGAAATAAGTCATTGAATTCCCTCCAGAGTCTTAAACACATGAATTCACTCTCTAGCACTCCTAGAACCACCCTACAAAGTGAATTATGGGAGAGCTGAACATGTGTAAAAGAGGTTTTCTATAGAAACTTTTATTTAAGATCTGGTGGAGGTGTCATGACTTGTGCGGAAACTCATACTACATTAAAAATGGAAGTATAATGTTGTGCTAGTTTTCTATGACTATGGAACAAATTACCACAAACTCAGTTTCTTAGAACAGCACCTGTTGATTTTCCCATTGTTTCTATGGGTGAGGAGTCCATGAATGGCTTAGGTAGGTCCTCTGCTTTAAGGTCTCACAAGGCTACAATCAAGGTATCATCGAGGCTACAGTTTTCTGAGGCTCAACAAAAGAAGGATCTACTTCTAACTTCTAAGGATTGTTGGCAGTATTCAGTTCCTTGTGGGCTGTTGGACTGGGGGCCTCAGTTTCTTGCTGGCTTTTGGCCAGAGGTCCCTGAGGGCTTACCATGTGGCTCACTCATTTGGCCAGCTTACACCATGTCAGCTGGCTTCTTCAAACCAAGCACAGGAGAGAGTTTCTTAGCAAATTGGAGTTACAACCTTACATAACATAATCATGTACACATAATCATATTTGTCTCATTGGTTTTACTATGTTCTATTGGTTAGAAACAAATTACTAGTCCTGTTTACACTCAAGGGGATGAGATGTCACAAAGGCAAGACTATCTGGAGGCAGGAATCATGGGGATGACCGTAGCCATTACTTTCAATTGGAGTCTGTGCTGGATATTAGTGTAATATCAATGTTGACTTCTTGATTTGGAGGGATTTTTGCTGGCTATGTAGCAGAGTGTCATTGTTATGGGGAAATATATATTGAAATGTTTTCAGGTGATGGGACATTATTTGGGAGGTGGCTGTCAAAGGGTTCAGAAAAGACATAATAATGGGTGACAGAGAGATGGAGGGACAGAGAAAGGAGGGAGGAAGAAATGGAACAGATGAAAGAAAATATTAACAATTAAAACCTTGAATAAAAGGAATACAGGAGTTCTTTGTACTTTTCTGTAATTTTCAATTTATTTCAAGGCAAAAATTTAAAAATAAACCTGATAAGGTAAGGTCCTACTACTGCGCTTATTACACAGATGTGAAAAAGAAGTCTTAGAGCAGTCAAGGAGCTTGCCCCAAATCGCTTAGTTAGTTGGAGTGGATTTCTACCAGATGTATGAGTAGGTGGGGATAGTGAGGCAGAAATTGGCCTGTTAAGGTTGATAGAATTTCCACAGTAGTCGTGTTGCTGTCTTGTTAAATTCTTGTCCTTCAGGCTGCACCATAATGAGCTTAACTCAGAGAAGGTGTCTACATAAATAGAAATCTTTCCATATGGCAGAGCTTTGTCATGCTTCTAGCCACTCTCAGCTGTCATCCAAGCCCAGACTAAGCTGGAATACAGAATGAGGTGTTGTAAAAACTGATGCTGGGCTCCGTACATCTGAAAAAAGCAGAAGCTCAAAAGACACAAAGGAGATGCTGAAGAAGAGTAGGTTTGCCTGGCCACCTAAAGAATAATCTCTTATGACAATTAGCAAGACTACAAGATTACATGTATAAATGCACTTAAAGACATAGTTTGACTTTGGACCTACCTAATGAAGTTTTTAGTTATTTCATGGAAAAAGGGTATGAGTAGCAGGAAGAAAAGGGAGCATGTGGTGAAGGAATGTAGGAGGTAATAGACAAAAATTGAGCAATTTACCATGTAGAAGATAAAAGATTAGCACTTGGGGGAGAAAGTTAGCATTACAATTCAATAAATACCTTCCATATCTCCTCTGTAGCAAATACAAAGTAAGTGGCAATCAAATTTTTAAAAAGTTTCTTTCCTAAAAATAAGTCCTATAAAAATAATGTAGTTTTCCTTTTAATGAACATGCTAACATCATCAACTTTAAAGTTCTTCCAAATGTTCAGTTAAAAGAGGGAAACAATATAAAAATTATATGAAAAATCACCAGCTCATTAGGTAAAGGACAGATGCTGAACTTTCACGTTCTTAGATGCTAATATACAGGTGCTTTTAAGTGATCTAAGTATCACATTAAACATTAAAAAATCATAATCATTTCCCCTGTTTTGTCAAGACTGAATTGCCCTTGTGGTCATGTGTTGATGTTCTGCCTATCATTGGGTTATTAAATACATTTTCAAAAGTGAATTAACAGACTTAGTTATGTCTATGGGGAGTAGCAAGACAGAAACATGCTAAATATCCAAAGAAGGAATTATTTTCCAATGGCTTTGTGGTTTTAGTGGCTCTTTTACCTCTTTTCTCTTAAATCTTATTGACTATCTAAGCAATATAAAAGGTAGGCATTTGAATCTTGTGAATACTTGGACCTAGGGAAATCTTGGTCTCCTGGCATGATCAAGTTTAGTTGTAGACCCATTCTTACCTGTAATGGCTATGCAACATCATGGTTAGAAACCTTTTATCTGCTAGTTTCAGAAGTGTCTCTAATGTTCCTGACATGATCACCACACTGAATATACGCCACATCTAATTGTACTTAACTTCTACTTCCTCTACTGTGAAATCTGAAAGGACATAGTTACAGGCTTTTATGTCAGGACTCAGTATAGGTACTTGTTAAAAGGATCATCTTTTTATACTGCTTCAGTGTTTTATAGTCACTCTCACAGGTTTTTTTTTTTTTTTTTTTCCCAAGGGAAGGACAGTTTCTCATTTTCATTGTTTTTTTTTTTTTATTACTTTCCTGCTGCTTCTGTAATTATTCTTTATTCAGGCCCAGCACAGTGGCTCATGCCTGTAATTCCAGCACTTTGGGAGGCTGAGGCAGCAGATCACAAGGTCAGGAGATGGAGAGCATCCTGGCTAATATGGTGAAACCCTGTCTCTACTAAAAATACAAAAGATTAGCCAGGCGTGGTGGCGCTTGCCTATAATCCCAGCTACTTGGGAGGCTGAGACAGGAGAATTGCTTGAACCTTGGAGGCGGAGGTTGCAGTGAGCCGAGATCGGACCACTGCACTCCAGCCTAGGCGACACAGCAAGGCTTTCTCTCAAAAAAAAAAAAAAAAAAAAAAGTGCTTTCTTTTGCAACAGTAACAAAGCAAAGGCACACACCCTTTCTTTCTCACCTACTAACATGAAATAACACATCTGAGTGTTGTCAGCAATAATTTAAGTGGAGCCAAAAAAGTCTGACATCACAAACTAGAATAATTTTTTAAATAATTTTTTTTCTTAATTTTGGTGTGATTAATTTTCAGTTTTTGCCAAAAGCAGTATGCATATGTTACTATTAACTGCATTTGGAAGATACATTTAAGATCGCAGAGGTATTCTGTTGATTGACTGACAATAGCTGTTTTAGGTCTGTGATGTGATGTTCATCCAATTGGCATGTATGGAAAAGTATTTCTTAGGAGTAAGAATGTTTTTGTACAATTAGAGGAGAAAAAATAGACCTAAATACTAAAATATGTCTAGCCCCCCTGTTGCCCATTTTTTTGACTCATGCAAATACCATCTCTCAAGACTAGAAAGGACCAATGAATGGCTTCTGCTTCTGTGGAGAAAAATCTCAGCCTGGCAGCCCAGGCAGTTTGGTTAACAGTCCCTCTCACCTTCAGATATGCCCTGGATATGTACAAGTCTCTAAAAATAAAAAGTCAAGTATATCAACTGAATTCTTCAAGAAGGAATTAATTAGTTCTGGTACCGATTTTCACTAAACAAGAAGGGGCAGTATAGCCTACTTAAAGAGAAGAAAAACTTAATAACACAGGGGTTTTGTTTTGTTTTTTTTTTAAATAAGGCTCTTATACAATAGCCTTTTAAAAATGCCATCTGACATGGTAAAGATATTTGGGTTGGAGCAGGTATCATAAACCCTGGGAAAGTACAAAAGTGTCATATACTGTTTGAGAGCCAGCTTTTTTATCCATATGATGGTGATAGGAGCTACCTCCCAGGGTTGAAATAGTCTGTGTGAGCATATTACTTAATAATATCACAATTCAGTTTCCTAATTTTAAAAATGGGGATGACAGAGGATGAATATATATATATATATATATATATATATATATATACATATATATATATATATATATATATATATATATATATATAAAGAGAGAGAGAGAGAGAGAGAGAGAGAATATTTTGCTGGGCTAGAGTAGGTCTCCACTGAGATTGAATTCCATTCATTAGACTCATACCACATTATGCCAATGAATAAAATGCTACTATTCTGTCAGTGAATTGACTGTTGACTGTCGACTGTCAAACTCTCTTCTGATTGGGACAATATGTATACTGTTAGGAAGGAGCATACATATCCAGTAAAAAGCATCCAAATTATGAAAAAGCACTTAGATCTGGAACCTGCCAAGGGAAATTAGGGACTAGGTAGCTGAATATGGAAACTCAGAAGGAGAAGAAAGAAATGCATCTCACAGATCATTTTAGGCCACAGGATTTCTCTAAAAATTTTAGGATGTATCTTTATTCTTAATGCCCTTACTGCTACTTAATGCTTAATATGCCTCTTCTCCATTTATTTGATATTTTGTGTGAGATTAGATACTGTATATTAAAAAGCCACACTCTCACATTGTTCTATTCCTTACCATATACTAAGTGAGCCTTATTGCACTATTCCTTAAAATTTCCTAGAACTTATTTAACTTAGGTTGGTTATAATAACCATTCCTGCTACTATTAACTATTTAGGTTAAATGGGACGATAGAAAGTCAATATTAGGACTTTTTCGGCCTAAGATTGAATACAGAGTACTTTTCTGTAGGTTTTAAGGAAAATTAGGTTTTCTTTTTTAATAAGTTGAGCTGATTAGATCCATACATCTCAAATTTTCCAAAAAAAAATCATGATTTCAAACATGTGTTTCTATCATTCCTATGAATGAAATTATACTTCAGAGGCCATGTGTCCCATTTCTGATATTTGAGTTTTATTTATTCAAAATACATTTTTGAGTACCTGCTATGTGCTAAATTATACGGTACATATCCTTTGTAAATAAATGAAGTAGGATTATGTTTTTAATATGATTAATTAATAAGATAATGCATTCAAGAAGTATGTATAGGTTGCTTACAATGTTCCAGTGATAGGCACAGCGGACCCATTTCTTGACCTAATAATATCTTTATTCAAGCAAGGCAATATTCCCTATCCATCCAGCTGATATTCTGTGTTCTGAACAATGATTGTCCATGTTTGTTTTTTGTGTTTAAGTGACTATTTCCCCTTTGTGCACTTAGACTTTACTGCTTTTTTTTCTCTACCTCCAGAAGTAAGAGCTAAAGTTCTGCTTAGTAGATTAATTAAAATATATCATTGAATCTAATTCTTTTGGCTGCTCTTTAGGATTTTAAAGTTTTTGTAAAGTGCCAATTTATTTCTCTTTTTTACTCTCCAGATTTATACCATGTAAACACTATAAAAAGATGCCTCCCGTATAATGGAGCGAGAAAGAAAAATAATGGAAAGTTTAGAGGGAATAAAAATAATTTTATTATTTTGTCCATCCTCATATTTTTCTCTTGTTGGATTTTTAGAAGAGCTTATTAAAAGCTCTTTCCTTACACATTCACCTTCTTCTTTCTCCTGCTTCTGCCCTTGAAAAAAATCTGGCATATTTTTCCATTGTCCCACATCCTCATATATTTATGTGCAGAAAGAATGATATCATATTGAGATTAATCCTTTCTTGATGGACATCACGACCCATTGACTCATTTTGTCTCCCACAATTAGCTATTCAAAGAAATTGTGATTACTTGCTTTTTGAATGAGCCTTTAAATAATTTTAAATTCTTTCTGTTTCTAGGTAATTAGTGGGAGTTTTACGTATTTTTTAAGTTTTAAAATTTGGGATGGAAGTGGTATTTTCAGTTGAGTTCCCAAGAAGCAAACTATAAGATGAGAAGAGAATGGATGTGCAAATGATTGATGAAGGAAATGGTGGTGGAAGAAACTAGTTAAGAATTAGAGAAAAGTGAGCAGACTGTGAAAGGTACAAGTCATGGCACAATCTCAGATTTCAGGCAAAGTCCTTTGAAACCAGTTGATTGCAAAGGGAAACTCTATTCCTGTTGTTTTGACGGGACGAAAGGGTCTGAGTTTTCATACTTTTCCACAAACCTGTCACTGGCCAAGGTCCTCCTGGGGAAGTAAGTAGAGAAGTAAACTCCCAGGCAACAAGATGATTTGCAACAAAGTAATTTCAGATGCCAAAGAGTCTCTTGGGTGTCAAATATTGGAAGCAAAGTATATGAAGGCTGAAAGCAGGTTTCCTGGAATGATAAAAAAAAATATCCAAGAGGCCCGAGGAGAAACACCAATGTCCACTACAGGAATCATTTAACATAAGTAAATGTTTTTCAACCCAAGAGATAAAGCTTGCCTACTATCCTGTCTGGCATTATATCTATCAGTTAGTGGTTGCTCAAAAATAGTTATTGTTTTTACTTTATAAGCATAAACAAGCTATCCCTAGAGACAAATAAACATTGTGTGACTTCAACTTTTGTCATTTTGCCTTATTTTGTACTCAACTGGGATGGACCACTAAAATCAGAGTAATGCAGATTAGTTCACTTGTTACCTTATTTCCAAGTTTGTCACAGAAACTTGTAGCAAATGTTAAGAGGTAGAGCAATCTTTATGTGAGTGGGGGATTCCAGTCATTCTTCAGGGGTAATTGTCTTTGGGCTAACTACAGTGGTTATTCCATTTCCTTCTGTCCCCGGTGGTATTATATAGATAAAAGTAGATTTATGGTACATCAAGAATGACTCTGAAGGGAAATTAGGTCACCAAAAATCATCCTAACGGGCTCATATAAAAATAGAAAAAATGCAGTCCTATGAATCATGCTTTAGTTTGTGGTAAGCTTGGTGGTAGGTATGATAACTAATTACATGTATGAATTACATGTATAAATATCATATCTTAGTAAATCTACCAGGTTAACTCACCTTCTCTTCCACTAACTTCCAACCTACTTCCTAAGTTATTGCTCAGCAAACAGCAACAGGTAGGACTCCAAATTGTTGAATTTGAGCCCATTAGCTGTGATTCACCATATCATAGGTACAAGTCTTGAAAATCAACACATTTTTATTATACCTCCCTAAAAAATGAAAGAATAAAGCCTCAAAGTTATAATCAGTTGATCAGATCTCTAATTAGGTTGATGTTTGTTTAGAATATTTCCAGTTTAATTTATTGATGATTTTAGATCCTAAGACTTAGATAAATTCTTCAAAAAGCAGTCCAAGGAGTATAGTAAGTGAAAGTATATTTTCCTAACACTTCCCATTTTAGTCTAATATTTAGAAGATAAGATAAAGTTCATAACCACATAGCAACTCAATTACTCCCAGTCTTTCTTTGGCATGGAAATCTTTAAAAATATCTCCATGGCTTTGAAATGAATAAACTCAATTTTCTGATAGTTACTATAACTGATGCCTTTTGAGAAATCTTACTGTTGCCAAATTTTAGAGACTTGCATCTCAGAGCAGCAGTAACAAAATAATTGAATTTTAATTGTGAGTCATACTGAGATTTGGAAGAAAGTTTGGACCTTGGGGTACGCACTGGTAATTAAAATTCAATGAAAGAACAACTACAGGCAAATCACCTCATAGCAAGCTGAGCTCTCTAGCTCTCCTACCTGACACAGCTCTTAAACACATTGTAGAATGCAGAATAAATAATATAAGAGTATAGTGCATTCCTGGCATAAACTCCAGTTGGCTATGGTGTATAACTTTTTTTATATAGTATGACTTTGGACTCTGCTAATATTTTATTTACAACTTTTGTATTAATATTCATAAGTGATATTGATCCAGTAATTTTTATGGGACCAGTATTATACATTGCTTCATAAAAAAATTGGACATTTTTCTTCATTTTAAATGCACGTCTCATTAGGACTATCTGTTCTCTAAAAGTATAGCAAAATTGCTCTGTGAAACCATCTGAGCCAGGTCCTTTTATGAGGAGTTGCTTCTTGATAACTTTTTCTATTTTTATCATGAAAATTGGTCTGTTTAAGCTTCCTATCTCTGCTGGGTCAGTTTTTGTAAACTGTATTTGCTTAGAAATTACCCACATAATCTAGGTTTCATGTTTATTTGCAAAAGTGTATATGAAGTAGATTCTTATAATTTTTCCTTTTGTAGCAGTAATTATTTCCCTCTTGCTATTTCTTATTTAATTTTTAAATTAAATTAGCGATTTGCTTTCTTTTCTGGGATTATTTAAAGATACAGTTTCTTAATTATCTTTATGTTTTCTACTTCACTAATTTCTAATTTAATCTTTATTATTTCTTTTCTTTCTTTTAATTTACTTGGTTTTTCTTATCTTTTTTAGAAATTTAATTGCTTTGTTTTCATTCTTTTATTTTTATTGTTGTAGGTTTTTAGTACTATAAATTGCCTCTGATCATTGCTTTAAATGCATCCCATAGATTCTGGCATGTAGAGCTTTCATTACTATTATTTTTCAGAGATTCTGTAATTTGTGTGTAAGTCTATGTTTGCACCAAGATTTCTTTAATAGAAGTCTTTTTAAATTTCCAGATGGAAAGATATTTTTATTTTGTTTTGTTTATGGCTCATATTTTAATTTCTAGTTTTATTGCACTGTGATTACATATATAGTTTTGCTTGTAATATTTGTACTTTATGAACTCCACTGATCATTTAGGAGAATGCTCTAATATTGCATGAATTTTTGAAAAAGTTACATGTGTTCTTGAGAAGAAATTATATTTTCTATTATCAGTATATGGTGCCTAGTATGCTTTATTGCTTTTGCTATTTAGATTATTAATTAATTAATGGTCCACTTTACCTGTCTTGTATTGAGAGTAGTGTGTTAAAATCTTCTACTAATTATGCATTTCTATTTATTTTCTTTGCACTTTCTATATTTCCTGCTTTATATAGGTAATTGCTATTATTTGATACATAACTATTTTATCTTTAATTTGGATTGTGATTTTTAGCACTATGAAGTATCTTTCTCTGTTTCATTAATTACTTTTGATCCTAAATTTGAATTTGATGACAGGATTGCAAGTTTCTGTTTTCTTATTTTTTCCATTGCAATGGTAAATTTTTGTTCATATCTCTATTTTTAGATTTTTGGAATCCTTACATTTTTGACATTTCTCTATATACAGATTAGAGTTGTGTTTGTTTTATGTGCCAATTTAAAAAAAAATTAAACAGGTGAGTTTAGCCTGTTCATACTTATTTATATGATTGACATGTTTTAATTCATCTTGTTAATTTATGCTATAATTTTTTCCTCTTGTTCTGTTTTGGTTGATCTTTATAGCTTTGTGTTACTTTTTTTTTCATTTAGGAACTTTGTACTTTTATTTTAGTGTTTACATCTGCATTTATATCTTTCATAGTAATCCCATTTTATTAAAAATATTGTGGTTTTTTCTCTTTTTTCTTAGGTCAGTCTATCCAGAAGTGTATGTATCTCATTAATCCTTTCCAGAACAGATTTTACTTTGATAACCACATCTGTTCAGTTTTCCTATTTTATTAATTTCTCCTTTTAGGGCTAAAATTTCATTTCTTCTGCTCTTCACATTTATTATATTGTTTCCATTTTCATGAGTTGTACAGAATTCATGTATTTATAAACTTCACACTGCTCTAACCAGTGACTTTAAGGCTATATGTGGGCAACTTTAACCTGTGTCAAACACTAGTTATTACACATATTTGGGTATTCTGAAGACAGAGATCTCGATTATCATTATTGACAGTCATTTCTAACTATAATGACAGGTCACACAACAGTTTCAACATGAAAATAGGTGAAATCAGGTTACCATTAACTAATTTTAAAAATTAAAGATTGAATTAACCAGGAATACAATTTCAGATCTTATTTACTTAGCAGAGATCATTATAATCAAACTAATTTTATTTCTATGTGACACGGGAGTCACTGTTGAAATAAATATTCTCTTGCCAAGTCTCTACTGGAAAATCAAATATTAAAGATGAAGAAATTATCTAATTCAGGCAAAAGCAAATCCATAACTCACTGTTATTGCCTGATATTCCTGGTTGTATTTCTGCAATGCATTTTGTTTGCATATATTCCTCCCCAGTCCGTTTTACAATTGCCTCAAATCTCCACTTGGCATGGCTAGTGGACATTTCAAGCCTCAAATGCAAAACAACAACAACAACAAAAAAAAACTATGAAAGAGACAGGTGTCTCAAAATCCAAGACTTATCATTTTCACCTATGGGTCTCTGAATTTCCTCATAACCAACAAGGTAGAGGGGTTACCTTCTAGGTACTATTCTTTCATTCTGGCAGGGTAAAACCAAAGTATTTTTATTCCTGATATATAAAATGATTATTTATCAGGAATACACTGACGATGAAGGTAAGAATTGTGACATTCTTATTCAACTTGAACATTGAAGTGTATATAATAGGCTACATGGCACTTAGACAACATGGTGACAGGGTCTTCTCTATGAATATAACATTTTGGTTATTCTTGTTGAGTAATAGAATGAAGTGTAACATTACTAATAACTGTGTAAGAATTCCTGGGTCTTGAGCTGACGTTTTATATAAAACCTTTTAGAAAATATCAGGAACCCAATTTAAAAATATTCTTGCTTATATTTGTTTTGTGCAAGTGTTTTATAGATTATTCTACACAACATCTCTGTAACTTAATTCTATACTTCTATCTTAATACTGCTGACCAAAAACTGAGGAATAGGCTGAGAATTTAATTAGCCCAACAGAATTCCAGACAGCTTTGAAATTAGAATTTCTTAGACTGATATGTATTTCTTAGTTTGCTTGAGTTGCTATAAACAAATACCATGAACTGGATGGCTTGAACAATAGACATTTATTTCTCATAGTACTAGAGGCTGGGAAGTCCAAGATCAAGGTATTAGTATATTCTGTGTCTGGTAAGATCCTATATCCTGGGTTGCAGATGGCTGCCTTCTCCCTGTGTCCTCACATGGCCTTTTCTCAATACATACACATGGTACACATGGAGATGAAGAGTTTCTCTCTCTCTCTCTCTCTCTCTCTCTCTCTCCCCCTTTTGTTCTTTTGTTATTAAGGCACTAATTCTATCATGAGGATTTCACTTTCATGACTTAATCTAAACTTAATTACTGGACAAAGATGGTATTTACCTCTAAATACCATCACATTAAGGGTTAGGACTTCAGATATAAATTTTGAGGAGACACAAGTTCTCAGTCCATAACAATGTCTAATATTGATGCTGATTTGGAGCAAAACATTTTCTAGACTTTTTGCATTTCTATGAAGAGAGGGGAGGCCTTAGAACAGTGGTCATAATGTTTCTGGGACAATCTGGCTAGGAAAGGAGCCTTATCCTTTTTTTGTGTGAGAAGTTATAGAATGTAAATTATGCCATAACAGAGAACTATTTCCTTCCATAAAGATGAACAGAGCAGACAGATGCCAGTATCTCTACTCAGGAAGATTTGTCCTCATTTGCAAACAAGCACTAAATCACAGCTAAATATAGACATATGATCTTGTCCAACTCAGGCAAAAGGTCTACCTGAATAAGCCATTTTATTCTATTAATTTGAATCTATAGAAGATGACTGAGTCTTGAAAAGTGCTTTTAAAGATATTAAAATTGTAGAAGTGATTAACAGCATGTTAAATCATATAATTTTGTTTGGATTTCCTTTATGGTGTAGGACATGTAGAAAACTCAACTATATATTTACAACCAAAGTTTTATACCTGATAAAGTGAAACTTCTGCTTGCAGTTGGGATGGAATTACAGAAACTATATCTATTCTACCACTAGAAACTTACCAAAAGCCAGACAAAATAAATGAAACAATATCTTTCAAGACATTAGATGACAGGCAATGAAGGAAAGTGATCCTTAAGAAATGGGAAACAAATAGAGTGAGTCCAAAGATAACTCCAGTTTACCTCTGTGAAAGATTTTCTAGGCCACTGGAGAGAGAGGAGAAGCTGGGATAGAACCTAGAAGACTCTGAGTTGTACAAATGAGCTCAAGTGTTCAGAGACATGAAGGCAGGCAAAGTTTATAAGACAAAATATTGATGAGGAGAAAAATGGGCACAGCATGGACTCTAGGGAACCACAGAGGGGGCAAACTCAATTATTCAGCAGAGTACTAATGAGCTCATGTATGTGAGGAAACTATTCAAGACTTAGAAGAACCCTCCATAAGAATTAAAGAGAACAGTGCCAAGTGTTCATGCAAGGCCATGCATAGTGCCTTGTTACCATCAGTTAGACTGTAAAACTTATAATTCATGGAACATTAAGTAAAGTACTTAAGAAGGTCTTGACTTAGTAATGGGAAATAATTATCCTTAGACTGATCACTGCTTTGGAACTGTATTATAAATCATAAAAAACAAGACCCAAAAGATCGAACTGTACCCAAGTAATGTTCTTTTCAAGTGCTCATAGAACATTTACCAAGATAAACCATTTTCCAGGCCATAAAACAAGTCTTAATAAATTTAAAAAGTTTAAAGTCATATAAAGTGTATTCTCTGATCACAAGGGAATTAAATTAGAAGTCGATATTATAGAGATCTCGGGAAAAACCCCAAATATTTGGGAATGAGATAACATACTTTTAATCACTTATGGTCCAAAGAATACATCAATAGAGAAAATTTTAAATATACTGAATCAAATAAAAACAAAAACAAAACATAAACATACACATTTGTTGGGTGCCACTAAAGCAGTACTGAGAGGAAATTTACAACACTAAACGCTTATAGTAGAAAACCAGAAAATTGTTAAATCAGTTACTTTAGTTTCTACCATAAAATGTTACAAAGAGCAAAAAACATAAATAGAAGAAAAAAATATAAAGATCAGAACAGAAATCAATAAATGGTAGTCAATAGGGAAAATATAGAGAAAATCAATGAAACCAAAAGATACGTTTTTTAAGATTGACAAAATTAATAAACCTCTAGCCAGCCTGTTCAGGAAAAAAATATCAAAGACACAAATTATCAATATTATAAATAAGAAAAGTTCATTCTCTCACTGTTACAGAATCTACAGATTTTAAAAGATGATAAGGGAATATTGTGAACAACTTTATGCCTATAATTTTACCAACTTAGATGAGATGAACAAATTTCTTGAAAGACACAAGTTACTAAAAGGTCATTTAAAAAGAGATATACAACTGTAATAATCCTGTATCTATGAAATAAATTCAATATCCAGCTCTTCTATAATTCTTAAATTATTTAGAAATATTTTTTTTAAAAGGGCAAAGTTTTAAACTGGAACATCACTAAAGAAATTAAACGTAATGGGTTATAAAATATAATCTGCAAGCCTCATGGTAACCTCAAATCAAAAAACATACAACAGATACACAAAAAATTAAAAGTAAAAATTAAATTGTACCACCAGAGAAAATCACCTTCACTAAAACGAATACAAGAAAGAAGAAAACAAGAAAAAAAAAATTCTAAAACAGTCAGAAAACAACAGAATAGCAGGAGTAAATCTGTACTAATTCAATGTTCAAATAACATTGAATGTAAATAGACTAAACCCTCCAGTTCAAAAGGCATAGATAGAGTGCCTGAATGGATGAAAAAATAAGACACAATGACCTGTTGCCTACAAAAAGACAAAACAAAACAAAAGAAAAAACAAAACACATAGACTGAAAATAAGGGGATGGAAAAAGATATTCCATGCCATTGGAAACAAACAAACAAAAAAAGCAGAAACAGATATATCAGACAAAATAGATTTCAAGACAAAAACTGTAAAAAAAAAAAAAAAAAAAAAAAAAAAAAAAAAAACATAAACAAGGTCATTATATAATGATAGAAGGGTCAATTCAGCAAGAAGATATAACAATTATAAATATATATACACTCAACACTGGAGCACCAAGATATATAAAGGAAATATTATTAAAGCTAAAGCAAGATATAGGCCTTAATACAATAACAGCTGGAGACTTCAACACCCCGTTTTCAGGATTGGACAGATAATTCAGATAGGAAATCAAAGAAACATCAGACTTCATCTGCATTATACAACAAATGAACCTAACCAGTATTTACAGAACATTTTATCCAATGGCTACAGAATGCACATTCTTCTCCATAGCACATAGATTATTCTCAAGGGTAGATCATACATTACACCATTAAACAAGCTCTGAAACATTTAAAAAATTGAAATAATATCATATGTCTTCTCTGACCACAATGTAATAAAAATAGAAATCAATAACAAGAGAAATTTTAGAAACTATACAAACACATGGAAATTAAACAATATGCTCCTGAATGAACAGTGAATCAATGAAAAAAAAAATTAAGAAATAGATTGGGCGGAGAAAGGCTGGAAGAGGAGGTGGCTGATGAGAAGGCAGGCAGGAGGGCGCGTCCTCCGACCTGTTTCCTATCTAAAATAATGAATTTGGAACAGTCACTGTCAAATTAAGTGTCCCCAAGACAACAGGACTGATGCCACTGGGGCCAGAAGAGTGTCCTCCACCCAGTGCTGGGACTTTCGGACAGAAAACGGACGGATGGTCGAGGAATCCAGACGGAGGCAGTTCTCTATCCAACTTACTGGACAGGAGGTGGCAGTTCCTCCTTGTTCACTCTCTTGATGCCACCATGTAAGATGTGCTTCTTCTGCAATAATTGCAAGTTTCCTGAGGCCTCTCCAGCCATGCAGAACTAAACGGCCTTAGGGGAATGCTGGGAAGATGGCAGCCTAAGAACAGCTCAGGACTTCAGCTCCCAGTGAAAGCGCAGAGGGTGAGTGGACGCCGCATTTCCAGATGAATTTTTATTGCCCACAGACCAGGAGAAACCCAGGCGGAGGGGTTGCCAGTGCCGCAGTCCCGGCCAGTGTGGCTGTTTTGGCCCCCACAGGGCTGATTCGGCCCGTGCGGCTGCTGTGACCACGCCCTGTTGTGGCGGTTCTCCGTACAAAAGCCACTGCTCTGGGAGCCCTCTTAGCTGGCGATCGGAGCCCTGAGATGGCAGAGTTGCCCATTCATCTGAAATAGCGAGCCAGGCCAGGAGATTCCTAGGCAAAAAATCCACCAGGAGCCAGCTCCGCTGTTTGAGCCGACTCAGTGAGTCGCAGCACGGGAGATCCCGGCGCCTTTTCAACAAGCAACTGGAACGCGGAGTTGTTCAACTTAAAAGAAAAGACTCTGAGTCAGGGAGACAGGTGATCAGGCTCGGTTGGTCCCAGCCCCCCACCCCCAACAACAAAAACAAAGACAGTAATTGGAAACCCTCTGGGTTGAGCCCTTCAAACCAAGCACAGCTGAACCCGGGATGGCCCCGCTCGGTGGGGGAGGGACGTCCACCATTACTGAAACTCTCCACCGCTACAGAGGCAGGCCGCCATCGCTGAGACAGCCCGCCGTTGCCGAGGCAACCTGCCACAACAGAGAGAGTCCGCCATAACAGAGGCGGGCCACCGTTGTTGAGACAGTTCTAACTACGCCCATACAAACAGGACTGCAGGGAAGAGCACAGGGCAGCTGGGCAGAGCCCACAGCAGGTCAGCAAAACCTCTGCAGGCAGGCAGTGGCTAGGCGTGCTGCTATCTGAGAGGGTCAGACCTGAAAGAAAAATCAAAAAAGGCAGTAGCGCAATGGAAACTCATAAAGCCCCAACTCCGCGGGACAGAGCACCTGGGAACAAAAAGTGCTTTATGAGTTCAGCTGCAGCAGACCTAAACATACCTGCCCAGCAGCTCTGAACGAACAACGGAGCTCACAGCTCAGGACTTAAGCCCCAATAAAAGATAGACTGTCTCCACAAGTAGCTCCCTGACCCCCATAGATCCAAAGACTCACCTCATAAAGGAGAGAACAGACTGACAGTAGGTGAGCATCCTTCTGGGACAAAGATAGCGGAAGAGGAAACTGGCAGCAACCCTTACTGTTCTGCAGCTGCTGCAGGTGATCGCCAGGCAAGCAGGGCCCGGAGAGGACCTCAGCAGTCCTACAGCAGAGGGGCCAGACTGTTAGAAGGAAAGCTTAAATAAAACAAGAAGTAACTTCAGCATCCATGAACTAGAAGCTCACTCAGAGACCCAATCTGAAAGACAGTAACTGCAAAGACAACAGATGGATAAACCCACAAAAATGGGAAGAAACCAGTGCAAAAAGGATGAAAACTCCCAAAACCAGAATACCTCTCCTCCTAAAAGGGATCACAACTCCTCACCAGCAAGGGAACAAGACCGGATGGAGAAGGAGGGTGATGAAATGACAGAATCAGACTTCAGAAAGTGGGTAGTAAGAAACTACAGTGAGCTAAAAGAACATGTTCTAACTCAACTCAAAGAAACTAGGATCCTTGAAAAAAAGATTGGACGAAATGCTAATGAGAATGGATAGCATAGAGAGGAATATAAGTGAATTGATGGAGATGAAAAACACAACAAAAGAACTTTGTGAAGCATGCACAAGTTTCAACAGCCGAATTGACCAAGCAGAAGAAAGGATATCAGAGGTCGAAGATCAACTCAATGAAATAAAAAGAGAAGGCAAGAACAGAGAAAAAAGCACAAAAAGGAATGAACAAAATCTTCAAGAAATGTGGGACTATGTGAAAAGACCTAATCTACGTCTGATAGGTGTACCTGAATGTGATGAAGAGAATGAATCCAAGCTTGAAAATACTCTTCAGGATATTGTCCAGGAAAACTTCCCCAACCTAGCAAGGCAGACCAATATTCAAATACAGGAAATACAGACCACACCACAAAGATATTCCTCAAGAAGAGCAACCCCAAGGCACATAATCGTCAGATTCACCAGGGTTGAAATGAAAGAGAAAATGCTAAGGGCAGCCAGAGAGAAAGGCTGGGTTACCCACAAAGGGAAGCCCATTAGACTCACAGCAGATCTCTCAGCAGAAACCCTACAAGCCAGAAGAGATTGGGGGCCAATATTCAACATCCTTAAAGAAAAGAACTTTCAACCCAGAATCTCCTATCCAGCCAAACTAAGCTTCATAAGTGAAGAAAAATAAAATCCTTTGTGAACAAGCAAGCACTCAGAGATTCCATCACCACAAAACCTGCTCTACAAGAACTCCTGAAAGAGGCTCTACACATATAAAGGAACAACCAGTACCAGCCACTCCAAAAACACACCAAATGGTAAAAGAGCATCAACACAATCAAGAAGCTGCATCAACCAACCAACAAAACAGCCAGGTAGCATCAAAATGACAGCATCAAATTCACACATAACAATTCTATCCCTAAATGTAAATGGACTAAATGCCCCAATCAAAAGACATAGACTGGCAAATTGGATAAAAAGCCAAAACCCATCAGTGTGCTGTATCCAGGAAACCCATCTTACATGCAAGGTTACAATAAGGCTCAAAATAAAGGGATGGAGGAAGATCTACCAAGCAAATGGAGAGAAAAAAAAAAAAAAAGCAGGATTTGCAATTCTCATCTCTGATAAAATAGACTTTAAAGCAACAAAGATCAAAAGAGACAAAGAAGGACACTACATAATGGTAAAAGGATCATTGCAACAAGAGCTAACGATCCTAAATTTATATGCACCCAATACAGGAGCACGCAGATACATAAGGCAAGTTCTTAATGACTTACAAAGAGACTTAGACTCCCACACAATAATAGTGGGAGACTTTAACACCCCATTGTCAATATTAGACAGATCAACCAGACAGAAAATCAACAAGGATATCCAGGACCTGAACTCAGACCTGGAACAAGCAAACCTAATAGACATTTACAGAACTCTCCACCCCAAATCCACAGAATATACATTCTTCTCAGCACCACATCACACCTACTCTAAAATTGACCACATAATTGGCAATAAATCACTCCTCAGCAAATGCAAAAGAACGGAAATCATGACAAACAGTCTCTCAGACCACAGTGCAATCGAGTTAGAACTCAGAATGCAGAAACTAACTCAGAACCGCACAGCTTCATGGAAACTGAACAACTTACTCTTGAATGTTGACAGGATAAACAATGAAATGAAGGCAGAAATAAAGATGTTCTTCGAAACCAATGAGAACGAAGACACAACATACCAGAATCTCTGGGACACATTTAAAGCAGTCTCTAGAGGAAAATATATAGCAATGAGTGCCCACATGAGAAGAAAGGAGAGATCTAAAATTGACACCCTATCATCAAAATTGAAAGAGCTAGAGGAGCAAGATTAAAAAAACTCAAAACCTTGCAGAAGACAGGAAATAACTAAGATCAGAGCAGAACTGAAGGAAATAGAGACACAAAAAACTCTTCAAAAAATCAATAAATCCAGGAGCTGGTTTTTCGAAAAGATCAACAAAATAGACAGACCACTAGCCAGATTAATTAAAAAGAAAAGAGAGAATAACCAAATTGATGCAATAAAAAACGATAAAGGGGATACCACCACAGATTCCACAGAAATCCAAACCATCATCAGAGATTATTACAAACAACTCTATGCACATAAACTAGTAAACCTGGAAGAAATGGATAGATTCCTGGACACCTGCATCCTCCCAAGCCTAAACCTGGAAGAAGCTGAAACTCTGAATAGACCAATAACAAGGTCTGAAGTCGAGGCAGCAATTAAGAGCCTACCACCCAAAAAAAGCCCAGGTCCAGATGGGTTCACAGCTGAATTCTACCAGACATACAAAGAGGAGCTGATACCATTCCTTCTGAAACTATTCCAGACAATCCAAAAAGAGGGAATCCTTCCCAAATCATTTTATGAGACAAACATCATCCTGATACCAAAAGCCGGCAGAGACTCAACAAGAAAAGAAAATTTCAGGCCAATATCCATGATGAACATAGATGCAAAAATCTTCAATAAAATACTGGCAAACTGATTGCAACAGCATATCAAAAAGCTCATCCACCATGATCAAGTAGGATTCATCCCGGGGATGCAAGGCTGGTTCAACATACGCAAGTCCATAAACGTAATTCACCACATAAACAAAACCAAAGACAAAAACCACATGATTATCTCAATTGATGCAGAGAAGGCCTTTGACAAAATTCAACAGCCCTTTATGCTAAAAACCCTCAATAAACTAGGTATTGATGGAACGTATCTCAAAAAAATAAAAGCTATTTACGACAAACCAACAGCCAATATCATACTGAATGGGCAAAAACTGGAAGCATTCCCTTTGAAATCTGGCACTAGACAAGGATGCCCTCTCTCACCACTCCTATTCAATATAGTACTGGAAGTTCTAGCCAGAGCAATCAGGCAAGAAAAAGAAATAAAGGGTATTCAAATTGGAAAGGAGGAAATCAAATTGTCTCTATTTACAGATGACATGATTGTATATCTAGAAGACCCCATCATCTCAGCCCAAAATCTCCTGAAACTGATAAACCACTTCAGCAAAGTCTCAGGATACAAAATCAACGTGCAAAAATCACAAGCATTCCTATACACCAGTAAAAGACTTAAAGAGAGCCAAATCAAGAACGAACTGCCATTCACAATTGCTACAAAGAGAATAAAATACCTAGGAATACAACTAACAAGGAATGTAAAGGACCTCTTCAAGGAGAACTACAAGCCATTGCTCAGCGAAATAAGAGAGGACACAAACAGATGGAGAAACATTCCATGTTCGTGGTTAGGAAGAATCAACATCGTGAAAATGGCCATACTACCCTAAGTAATTTACAGATTCAACGCTATTCCCATCAAGCTACCAATGACCTTCTTCACAGAACTGGAAAAAAAACACCTTAAACTTCATATGAAACCAAAAGAGAGCCCGCATAGCCAAGTCAATTCTAAGCAAAAAGAACAAAGCAGGAGGCATCACACTACCGGACTTCAAACTATACTACAAGGCTACAGTAATCAAAACAGCATGGTACTGGTACCAAAACAGAGATATAGACCAATGGAACAGAACAGAGGCCTCAGAGGAAATACAACATACCCACAACCATCTGATCTTCGACAAACCTGACAAAAACAAGCAATGGGGAAAGGATTCCCTGTTTAATAAATGGTGTTGGGAAAACTGGCTAGCCATGTGCAGAAAGCAGAAACAGGACCCCTTCCTGACACCTTACACTGAAATTAACTCCAGATGGATTAAAGACTTAAACATCAGACCTAACAACATAAAAACCCTAGAAGAAAATCTAGGCAAAACCATTCAGGACATAGGCGTAGGCAAGGACTTCATGACCAAAACGCCAAAAGCAATGGCAACAAAAGCCCAAATAGACAAATGGGACCTAATCAAACTCCACAGCTTCTGCACGGCAAAAGAAACAGTCAGTAGAGTGAATCGGCAACCAACAGAATGAGAAAAAATTGTTGCAGTCTACCCAGCTGACAATGGGCTGATATCCAGAATCTACAAAGAACTAAAACAGATCTACAAGAAGAAAACAAACAAGCCCATTCAAAAATGGGCGAAGGATATGAACAGATACTTTACAAAAGAAGACATACAGGAGGCCAACAAACATATGAAAAAATGCTCATCATCACTGGTCATTAGAGAAATGCAAATCAAAACCACATTGAGATACCATCTCACACCAGTTAGAATGGCGATCATTAAAAAATCTGGAAACAACAGATGCTGGAGAGGATGTGGAGAAATAGGGACACTTTTACACTGTTGGTGGGAATGTAAATTAATTCAACCATTGTGGAAGACAGTGTGGCGATTCCTCAAGGACCTAAAAATAGAAATCCCATTTGACCCAGCAATCCCATTACTGGGTATATATCCAAAGGATTATAAATCATTCTACTATAAGGACACATGCACACGAATGTTCATAGCAGCACTGTTTACAATAGCAAAGACCTGGAACCAACCCAAATGCCCAACGATGATAGACTGGATAGGGAAAATGTGGTACATATACACCATGGAATATTACGCAGCCATCAAAAACGATGAGTTCACGTCCTTTGTAGGGACATGGATGAACCTGGAAACCATCATTCTCAGCAAGCTGACACAAGAGCAGAAAATCAAACACCGCATATTCTCACTCATAGGCGGGTGTTGAACAATGAGAACACATGGATATAGGGAGGGGAGCACTACACATTGGGGTCCATTGGGGGGAAATGGGGGAGGGATGGGGGTGGGGAGGTGGGAAGAGATAGCATGGAGAGAAATGACAGATACAGGCAAGGGGACGGAAGGCAGAAAACCACACTGCCATGTGTGTACCTATGCAACAATCTTGCATGTTCTTCACATGTACCCCAAAACCTAAAATGCAATAAAAAAAATAGATTGAAAAATTGTTTTAAACAAATAGTGGAAACACAATATGGTGAAAGCAGTGCTATGAGGGAAACTTATGGCTGTATGTGCCTACATCATAAAAGAACAAAAATTTCCAATAAATAACATAATGATGCATCTTAAAGAACTCATAAAACAAAAGCAAATCAAACCCAAAATTAGTAGAAGAGAAATAAATAATAAAGATCAGAGTAGTAATATATGAATTTGAAATAAAGACAAGAATAGAAAAGATCAATAAAACAGAAAGTTGGTTTCTTGAAAAGATTTACAAAAATTGATAAACCTTTAATCAGACAAAGAAAGCTAGAAAATCCAAATAAATAAAATCAGAGATGAAACAGGAGACATTACAACTCATACTGCAGAAATTCAAGGGATCATTAGTGGCTGATATGAGCAACTATATGCCAGTAAATTGGAAACACAAGAGGAAATGGATAAACTTCTAGACATGTAAAACTTGCCAAGACTGAACCATGAAGAAATTTAAAACTTGAAGAAACCAATAACAACTAATGAGACTGAAACCATAATAAAAAGTCTCCAGCAAAGAAAAGCCTGGGACCTGATGGCTTCACTGTTGAATTCTACCAAACATTTAAAGAAGAAATAATGCCAATTCTACTCAAAGTATTCAAAACAAATAGAGGAGGAAGGCATACTTCCAAACTCATTTTATGAAGCCAGTATTATTCTAATACCAAAACCAGGCAAAGACACATTAAAAACAAAAACAACATTTAAAAAAAAAAAAAAAAAACTACACGCCAATACGTCTGCTGAATATTGATGCAAAAACCCTCAACAAAAAACTAGCAAGCTGAGTTCAACAACACATCAAAAAAAATCATTCATTATTACCAACTGGGATTTAACCCTGAGATGAAAGGATGGTTCAACATATGCAAATCAATCAATGTGATATATCAACAGAATGAAGTATAAAAACCATGGTCATTTCAATTGATGATGAAAAAAATCCTCAAGAAACTCTGTATACAGGGAACATACCTCAACATAACAAAAGCCATGTATGACAAACCCACAGCTAGTATCATACTGAACAGGGAAAAAATGAAAACCTTTCCTCTAAGATCTGGAACACAACAAAGATGCACACTTTGACCACTGTTATTCAACATAGTAATGGAATTCCTAGCTACAGCAATCAGACATGAGAAAGCAACAAAGAGCAACCAAATTGGAAAAAAAGAAGTCAAATTATTTTTGTTTGCAGATGATATAACCTTATATTTGAAAAAACCTAAATACTCCAGCAAATAACTATTAGAAATGATAAACAAATTCAGTAAAGTTGCAGGATACAAAATCAACATATAAAAATTAGTAGTATTTCTATGTGTCAACAGCAAACAATCTAAAGAAGAAATCAAGAAAGTAATTTCATTTTCAATAACCACAAATTAAATTAAATACCTAGAAATTACCTTAACCAAAGAAGTGAAAAATTTCTGCAATGAAAACCATAAAACATTAATAAAAGAAATTGGAGAGACCACCAAAAAATGCAAAGATATTTCATGTTCATGCATTGAAATAATCAATTTTCAGATTCAATGCAATCCCTATCAAAATACCAATAACATTCTTCACTGAAAGAGAAAATTTTTTTTAAAAATACATGGAAACATAAAAAACCTGGAATAGCTAAAGATATCCTGAGCAAAAAGAAGAAAACTGAAGGAATTACATTACCTGACTTAAAATTATACTATAGAGCATTAGTAACCAAAACCGCATGGTAGTAGCATAAACACACATTTTTGGGCCCCACCCCCAGAGTTTTTAGTTCAGTAGATCTAGAGTTGGAACTGATAACTTGTGTTTCTATCATGTTTCCAGGTAATGCTGACTTTGAGAGCTACAGTTTTAAAATATAGGTTTTTGTAAACAGAAACACCTAGGTTTGGATGCTGGATATTTTGTTTCTTAATGGTACAACCTCATAAAATTCTTATATGTCTCTCAGCAGCATATTACTCTCATGTAAAATGAAGATGGTAGTACTTGTTCCATAGAGCCACTGTACAAATTAAATGAATAAAATGATTAGCATAATAAGTCTTGGCATATAATAAACAACTACTAACAGGTAAGTATTATCATTATTATGACAGATTAGAAACTATTCACCCTTCAATGGTTGCCTGAGTTTACCCATGTTTTGAAGAGAAGAGAAAATTAATTAACATACTAAGTTTTAGAAGTGTGAAGTCTGAATTCATGTATAAGTCTTTATTATTAACTACTTTAATTATGGATTTTTCTTCCTTGGCTATTGCTAGCAATAAAACTATAAATGTGTTTCATGAGCTAGCTTGCTTTTGTTACTCACATTCTCTCTGTCATTCACATTCTCTCTGACTGCAAAAGAATGTCATATCCTTAGATGCACTTGCTTGAGACTGTAAGCTCACAGTCATATAATTGATATATAGTTGATCATTATTATTCATGGATTCATTATTTGTGAATTTGCCTACTTACTAAGATTTATTTGTAAACCAGTTGCAATTAAACAAAGTGACTCTTTCCCTTTTTGTTTCAGCTCTCATATTATAAACAAATCTCCTCTTTGTGGTTTATTTTGTGTAATATTTTGCCTTTTTGTGCTTTTGGTTGGTGATTTTGCTGTTTCAAGTGGCCCCCAAGTGCAGTACTGAAGTGGAGTCTAGTGTTCCTAAGGTCAGGAAGGCTGTAATGTGCCTTACACAGAAAATAAGAGATAAGCTTCAGTCGAGCATGAATCATAGGTGCTACTGGCTATGAGCTTAACATTAAATAAAGTGTCACTAAACTAAATGCACATAAAACAAGGTTATGTATTAATCCACTGATGAAAATATTGTGACCAGAGGCTCAAAGGAACCTAACCTTGTATTTCTCCTAGGAGCAGTGGCCCATTATTCATTAATTCAGAGTTCATGGCAACTTTATAGATCAAAATTACCCTGAATAATGAGAAATGACTGTATATAACCATATACAGTTTAAGCAGTTGAGCCCACAGTCAAGAATAAAACACTGGAGAAGTTGACAAGCACCCAACATTGAAAAATATTGCAATCAGTATCTTGGGAAGGGGTGGGTTTGCTTTCCAGAAGCCTTAGGGTGGCCCACATATCTATTATATCAATAAATATATAGGTAAACCTCTAGTCCCAGTATTTATTTTCTACCCTTCTTCCCTAGGGAGAAAGTAAGACATGAATTTAAGAGCCTTTTGGTTTTTTTTGTTTTTTTTTTTTGTTTTTTTATTTTATTTTATTTTATTTTATTTTATTGCATTTTAGGTTTCGGGGTACATGTGATGAACATGCAAGATTGTTGCATAGGTACACACATGGCAGTGTGGTTTGCTGCCTTCCATCCCCTCACCTGTGTCTGTCATTTCTCCCCATGCTATCTCTTCCCACTTCCCCACCCTCCTCCCCTCCCCCATTTCCCCCCAACGGACCCCAGTGTGTAGTGCTCCCCTCCCTGTGTCCTTGTGTTCTCATTGTTCAACACCCGCCTATGAGTGAGAATATACGGTGTTTGATTTTCTGCTCTTGTGTCAGTTTGCTGAGAATGATGGTTTCCAGGTTCATCCATGTCCCTACAAAGGACGTGAACTCATCGTTTTTGATGGCTGCGTAATATTCCATGGTGTATATGTACCACATTTTCCCTATCCAGTCGATCATCGTTGGGCATTTGGGTTGGTTCCAGGTCTTTGCTATTGTAAACAGAGCCTTTTGTTTTATCAGCTGTCTCTTCCCCTCTTCTTCCTTACTGAGGCAGAAATAGAGACCACTTTGTTTGGCGTACAGTGCTATGTAGGTCAGCCCTATTCATTTATAGGTCACAGAAAATATAGGAAAAGGAACAGAAGCCAGTCAGAGAACATTCCTAAGTATTTTTGTTGTGCTTACTAGATTACATCAACCAGTAATGGGATCTCTACTTAACAGACCAGAGTTTTTCATATCTTGCTTGCCGAGGTTTTTCTCCAGCATTAGCAAGAAGCCTTAAAGATGGTAACATGTTACATGTTCCACATTCAGTTTTCTTTGACTTAGTAGTTTTCTTGGATCTACAGGATTATCATATTAAAATACTCAGTTCAAAATGAAGGAACTGAGACCAATGTATCTTAGGAGAGTAGAAAGAGGAATGTGTTTAAGGGAAAATGATAGAAATAACCTGTGTATCTTTATTTTTAATCAATTTATATTTATTAATATTGGCAAATGTTTAAAAGGATGACATACCAAGTATAGATAGCATGTGTATTAACAGAATCTCTTAAACCTTAGTGATGGGACTAGAAACTGTTAATGACCACTCTGGAAACCAGAATGGGATTATCCTTTAAAACTGAACATTCACATTTCATACAAGCTAGTAATTCCATTCAGTAAAAACCAACAGACACTCTTCGACATTTATACCAGCAGAAATGTTCAAGATTGTTTATAGCAACACCGTTCTTGATAGCAACAAACAAACAAACAGAGAAAATAGCCCCAATGCCCTAAAACAGGAAAATGTGTAAATTTTGGTATGTTCACACAATAGAATATAATATAGAAGTCAGAATGAACGAACTACTTGCAGAAAACATAATAGAGATGCCTCTTAGCAATATAATACAGTGTGAAAAAGCAAACACCTTTAAGAGAGAATGTTGCAAACATCCAGTAGAGAGGTTCTGATTTTTAGAATTGAGGAAAACATTGTGAGTAGCTTTTAAAAGGATGGAAGAGTTTTTAACATTTCGGATTGCATCCAAACAGCTTAAAACCTTTTAAAATATTCTCTGAAGAAAATGTAATTGCACGAAGAATTTTTGAAATATATACACTGTACAGGGATTTTTTTTTCTAAGGTGACTTAGGAAAGGTGAAAAACCTTTTGCAGAGGTTTTGAACAGTGTGGATTTGGGAAGCAGATATACATGTTCAACCCCAGAATCTGCTCATGTCATGGCAGAGCAACAAGCATCCTTTTCAGTGAAATCCTGATGAGCCACAGGAAAAAACTTTAAGCAACTTTGTACTCATGGCCTCATCCTTGAACTTTTAAGACTAAACCAAAAATGGCAGCAAAAGTTGCTTTCACCCTCTAGATAAGTGAGGCTCCTGAGGAGGGCAGCAGATGACACACTTTGAGGTAGAGAATAATTCATGCACCCAGGTTCTAGGCTTGGATACTGGCAGAGGAGACCAACTTTGATTGAAGAATCAGATGGCAGCCTCAAACCTTTTAACCTGCATTGAGAGATCTGATCTTTGTACCTGTAGGAGGTACAAGGTATTGTAAAATTGGAGGAGTAAGCTCTTAATTAAAAGAGCTGTAATATTGATGGTAGTGAGCCCTCTCAATTGAGAACATAGTCTGTGTGTATGTGTGTGTGTGTTGGGATCCAAAGGGCCTAGTGTCACTTAGTTTGTATTGACAGTGAAGACAATGACAAGCCTTAGTGCAACGTCTGATACTTAAAACCCCATGAAGCCAGAAAGATGTGGCACCATTAATTGCAGTATGTTAATTGTAATGACCAAGAAGAAGTCATGAGCCTGTACTGATTCAGCCAGTGGGGAAAAGACGGAACCCAAGGAAAGAATGGCTTGAACCCCCAGTGACTCTTCTGGGACTTGCTCTGAGATAGTGAGTATCACCACTCTAATGCACATGACATCCACAGATTGGCAAGTCCTCCTCGATTTCACGTGCTGTAATCTGGAGAAGCTAGGGTTACTCAAACCTCACATTGTCTAAATGTCTGAGTACTAAAAATAGAGAGAGAATAAAACATGGCAAGTGTGTGTGGAGAACTGCAATAGTCTATGTTCTTGGTGAGAGTAAACACAAATTTTTATGCAAAAAATTCAAAACATAGTTAAAAGCATAAGAGTTATTAATACCATAAGAAATAATTGAATACCTAGACAATTTCAGATACTATGCAAGACGGTAGAAATATCAGGTCAAGTAAAGAACATCCTTGTCATATGTAAATAACTATACTACTTGTACATGATTAGAACTGTGAAAGAGAAGAAAATTAAGTGTTTTGAATTTAAAAAGCAAGAAATTTAAATAGTTATAAAACAGAAGCACAGTGGCATATTGAACAGAGCAGTGGATTTGGGGTTAGCAGTTATTAGTTTGGGAGTTGAGTCCTGATTATAGCCTTCAAATTTAGAAAACCATATTAAGGAAAGCAATTTACCCACATTGCAAGTTTAAGATATTGCTAGACTAGAAATGAGCCCTATTACTCCTAGCCCATGCTCCTTCCACTCCACATTATCTCTGGAAAGTATCCTATAGTCTAAGGATGAAGACAGTTTTACAGAAATACTTTATTTAAAAAAAGGAAATATACTAATGGCTATGTGCTATTTGGTCTCCTGGGTTATAGGGCCTGTGTTCAGAGAAGATGACAGCATGTGCTTAAAAGCTACAGCCTGCCTATTATTAAATATTAATGATCTTATTTCTTTAGTAGTCTTGTGGTTCTTAACACAGTAAGACTTCTCAGCTCAGGTGGTTTCAAGGGGGCATAGAATTACACAAATTCTTTATTATAAAATTCTAACTAAAATTACCTTTGTCATAAAAAAAAAATCATCTTCTTAATGAATACACCCTGGAAATGTAACAGCAGTACACCACAGTCATTTGGAATCAATCAGGCAGTTAGTGAAAAAGAACCTGCCTCCCTTCATATACCCCGCCTCCACACACTGTAGTGCAGTAATGGGTCGGCTTTCAGCCTGTGAAAATGTATCTCTGGGAATATTGTACTAGGCAAGTATCGTACTAGCAATAAACTTTTCTTGGGAATCTGTTCTACCTCTTTTGGGGAAGAAAAAAAGAAGCATTAAGTCAATACCCTGACTTTCAAGTCAGATTCCTGATTATTTGGGGAATGTGTTAAATGTGTGATAGAATACAACTTTTCTAATACTGTATGCATTTCCTTCAGTCTTCCTACTCCTCCTACTTAATAGGGACTTCATTAATGGACAAAAAGCAGGGGAATGGGATTCAGCTCACTTGTGCTGAAGTCTCCTACAATGGTGCTCAAGATTAACAATACCTACTAAGAATATTCTGGTATACCTGGAGGCCATTGGGACCAAAAGCTTTTCTTCATTCGTTAAAAGATAACAAGCATCTGTTAGCATTTATTTTATGCTATGTATTTTGCTAAGTTCTTTATGCATTTTTACTTTATTTTTTAAGCCTTACAGAATAATTTATTCTGACATTTCTGCAGATGAGAAAATGAGGCTAGAGAGGCCAAGTGACTTGTCCAAGGTTATACAGCCAGTAAAAGGGCAAAGCTGACTCATACAAGCCTCTTGCTCATGGATTTGATAAAGACAATGGAATAGCTTCTTAATCAAAACAATGTCTCTTAGTCCTTTTTCATGTAGTTTGAGACTCTTATGTCTAACCTATAAAAATCCTGAGGATGCCATTGAAATGAGAAATTAGGAATGGAAACATCACTTTCTCATGTTATGAGAGTTCAGGGTTTACATTCAACTGAATAAATATGTTTCAATTATTTTTCAAACACTACATAGGCTAACAACATATTAGTAAAATCGATCAATCAATGAATTAATCAAACACCCTGTGATGGTTAATACTGTGTGTCAACTTAATTGGATTGAAGTATGAAAAGTAATGATCCTGGGTGTGTCTCTGAGGATGTTGCTAAAGGAGATAAACATTTGAGTCAGTTGGCTGGGAAAGGCATACCCACCCTTAATCTGGGTGAGCACCACCTAATCAGCTGCCAGCATGGCTAGAATATAAAGCAGGCAGAAAAATGTGAAAAAACTAGACTGACCTAGCCTTCAAGCCAACGTCTTTCTCCCACACTGGATGCTTCCTGCCCTTGAACATCAGACTCCAAGTTCTTCAGTTTTAAGACTTGGACTGGCTCACCTTCTTTCTCAGCTTGCAGATGGTTTATTGTGGGACCTTGTGATCATCTGAGTTAATACTTAATAAACTTTTCTCATATATATATATATATATATATATATACACACACACACATATATATGCACACACACACACACATATAAAAACACACACATATACACACACATACATACATGTGTGTATATATATATATACACATATATATACATATATCCTATTAGTTCTGTCCCTCTAGAGAACCCTGACTAATACATACCTGCATGCCATTTCTTATATATTCTCTTTCCCCCTTCCACTCCCTCAATCCTTAGCCAATCTCTCAAATTCTTTTGTGGATATATTTAAACGAGATTAAAATTTTCCTTAAAATCTTCAATAAATTTTCCCTTCTTGGCATCTAAAGAATTATTTTCCAACTTCTCTACTCATCCTAAAAATGTATTTCTTTAATAAATACAAAAGCAATTAGACCAAGTGCTGCTAGTAACATGCCAACCTGAAAAGATTCCTTTAAAATTTCCTTCACGACAAATTTAGACATTCAGATCTTGGTTTCTAACTACCATTCTTCAGCAAAAAGAAACCAGGACTGGTCACAGTGGCTCATGCCTGTAATCCCAACACTTTGGGAGGCCAAGGCAGGCAGATTACTTGAGGCCAGGAGTTCGAGACCAGCCTGGCCAGCATGGCAAAACCCATCTCTAAATACAGAAATTAGCCAAGCTTGGTGGTGAACGCCTGTAATCCCACCTACTTGGGAGGCTGAAGCAGAAGAATCGCTTGAACCCAGGAGGTGGAGGTTGCAGCGAGCCGAGATTTCACCATTGCACTGCAGCCTGGGTGACAGAGAGAGACTCTGTCTCACAAAAAAAAAAAAAAAAAGAATAAAAGAACGAAACAAGGACTTCTTGAAGAAATGGCTGATTATAGGACTCAGGTAGAAGCTATATGAGAGACACTTGGAGCATTTTACAGTGCCAGAGACTAAGGAAGTGCTCAAACAGAAGTAGCTACAGTGATGGGATATGTCAAAGAGAACAGGAATCAGCTGAAAGAGCTCTCAATAGCCAAAGTTGGAACAATCTGAGCAATAAAATAGTGGATTATAGCCCAGAGTATAACTATTCATGAGTCCATACTGATATAAAAGATTAAATAAATAAATAAATACATAAACAAATCAAGGAGAATAGACGAATTTCCTGTGCAGAGGAATTCCAAATAACTTATGTGGGTATTTCAACATCAAGGAGATGGAGCATAATTCCTCATTCCTTAAGTATAGGCTACACCTAGGGACTTGCTTCTTCCTAAGGATGCAATATGGAAAGGGAGGAAAAAAAAAGAGTAGTTTTATAGTGTAGAAACTAACAAATACTACCTCAGCCAGGTGATCAAGGTCAACATCAATGTTGATAAGTCATGTTGACAGTATAGTACATACCCTTGGTAAGATGTGATAATGAGAGCACTTCCCCTCTATGGTTTCCTCTAACAAACCCCAAACCTCATCTAATTATGAGGAAAACATTAGACAAATCCCAGTTAAGGGACAGTCTACAAAATACATGTCCCATACTTCTCAAAGCTATCGAGATAATCAAAAACAAGAAATGCATGAAAAACTGGCACAACCAAGAGGTGCCTAAAATGACATAATGACTGTTAAATAGTAGCTTGGATGAAATTCTGGAGCAGAAAAGGAAAATTAGGTAAAAACCAAAAAAATCTAAATATGGACTTCAGTAAATAATATATTAATATTAGCTCATTAATTATGACAAAGGTACCATAGTAATTTAAGATGTTAATAATAAGGAAAAAAGAGTATAGGGTATAAAGGAATTCTTGATATTATACTATTTCTGCAATTTTCTGTCACTTCAAAAGTATTTTAAGATAAAAAGTTTAACAAAATGAACTAAAGCCAATTCAAATCATACTGTACCAGTTCCCTGGGGAAAGAGGTGGAAACTAAATATGGAAACTAAAATAATCCTTTGCCTACCTATAAATCACATTTTATTGAAGCTCCCCATCTGAATCAAATTTGTTAAATTTTGAACCGATCTGCATTGCTTTCCATAACTCCAGTTGGCATATAGGTGGTCATGGAGCTGGCTAATGTGGCTTTCTACATTAAGGTCCAGGACCCTTCTTTCCCTACTTGCCATCACCTCCTCCACCCCCTTAAGAACTCAGCAGCAGCATTAACTCAAATAAATGTCACTTTAGAAGACCTCTTTATGAAATTAGTATCACAGCACTCACTAGATTTACACCTCCAACAATATTAATTTAGTTCTCTAAAAACTTTTTTGTTTCAGCTCCATTACTTTTGCTAGGTCCGCTTTATCCAGTGTAAGTAAACTACCAAATCCAAAACCTCAGTTGCTTTTGTCTTAGATTTTTTATTTTGACATACTTTTGTCAGCAAGAAACATGGTGGGGGAGTGGGGCTTGACCTTAATAAAAGAGAGACTGTCTAGAATAGCTTGAGAAAATACTGTATCCTAAATAGAGTTTGCCCTCTGCACTGCTTATATCTCTTTCTAGATTTTTCTGATTGGAGTCCACTCTCAGAAACCTCGCTCCATTGCAATTCCCCAACAAAGACACTCTACCTGTTCAGGCCTTCTAAAATACAGCCTAGTGATATGGTTCTACATCTTTTACTTCTCTTTTTAAGGTTTTACTTTATGCAGTGCTTTTATTTTTGCCACCTGTCAAAAAAGAAGAAATTCATATACTTGCTTATATTAAGGTATGACCAGTAAAAACAAGTGCTGTTCTCTTTGAAGGTATTGCATATTAAAAGGATTTTCTGGAATGGTGCTCCATTGGTGAATGGTGTGACAAACAGTTGTGGGATATTTTTTAGTACAGAGGTCTTTCTTATATTCTCCAAGATTAGGGATACTATGGATTCAAGCTTGCCCAGGACAATTCCACTTTACGCCTGTTACCACGGAGCAAATTATTCATAGAACCCCCTTTTATTCTCAAAATTACCCCAATTTGTATGATAAATTATATGAACACACTGCCAAAATCACTCAAGGAAAAATCCTGCTTTACCAGGGTTTTATAGAGGCTTCCCAAAGGAAGTGCAGAAGTGGCCAGAAAGCTAGTTAACGCTAGTTACTGGCTATTTTTCATCCCCACCATTAAGCACACTCCACTGACAACAAATTGAGTTTTGTTGTTGATAGTATATAATTAATTTCTTTTTAACTCTAGGTTATTTGGTTTTGTCTGTAAAATTAACTCAGAATCCCAGACAGTCTTTACTTTCAGTTCTACATTTTGAGAGAAGTTCTTCTGAATGATTGAAGTTCCTAGGATCAAACAATAACCTAGTCAAAATACCAACTGGCCATACTCACTGGAATTTCCCTGTGAACACCTATCCTTTTTTCAGATCCTTGTGGGAATGTAAGCAGAAACAACAGCTGTGAGATAATATTATTTAAACTTGTTCTTATCTGACAGAACCAACTCAGAAAATGAAAATGAAGATATAAAGCCATCTCAAGGGAAAGAGAGTAAGCCATAAGCTGTACTGACTTTGTGAGACAATATCTCTTTGCTTGTTCAAATTGGGTTGCCCTGAGACCCATGACACTGTGTGTGGCTCTCTAGGAAAGACTGACTTGCTTCCAAAGACTGACTTGGCTTTGTTTATATCTTTGAGAGCTTTGGGAACAAAAGTTTAGGGCTGTAGTTTTCATATATTTTATTGGCAGAGAAGCTCTACCTTATGAAATAGAAGGAAGGTAAAGTCTTCTGCCTTCTCACCCCTCTTTTCCCCCCAAACTCCAAGGGAGACTTCGACAAACTGTTCTAGGGTGAAGTAATGACAGCTACTTTGGCAACACTAGGTTTGCCTGGAGCATTTGGTGTGATCAGGGGTCATACCCACAAACTATCATGGATAGACATAGAGAAGTGAGGTGGGAGATAGAGGAGTGAATGTCAGAAGGGTCACTTGCTGAAGGTCATCAGTGATGTGTGGCTGAGTATCTTCTTTCCCTACATTCTGATAGAGGAGAAATCTGAGGAATATCCAACATCTGGTAATTACTCACCTGTGTGCTGGCTAATGATTGTGGTAATGAGATGGAGCAGGGCCAATCTTCTTCCTGCTGTGCTTTTCTTAGTGAGAAATATTATCTACTTGTCATATTTCCATTTTTGTACAATGTGTAACTTAGGAGAGGAGAGAATAGATAAGATGCATTTGAGATAATGGGGTAGAGAAGTAGAGAATACTCTGGGGAAATAAGTAGTGATTGAACAATCAGCCACTTGGGGAAAAAGTTTGCTGGAATGAGAGAGGACAGGAATGGGTGAAGCATATTTTTGCTAGAAAAGTGGGAAAAGCCTAGAAAACATGTAGTCACCTCTCTCCAATTATCTAGTGCTGTATAACAATCTCAGAACTGAATGACTTAAAATATCAATGATTTCTGCTCAGAGTGAAGCTGAGTTTGGAACATCCAGGATCTCCCTCATTCATCATCCAGTCTTCTAACATCTTTTCAGCATGGTTCTGGCCTCAAAAAGGAGGCATTCCAGGAGTAATTGGGATTTTCTTTACTTATATGGAGCTCATATTTTTATTATTTGAAATGAGGGTGTTGAGTAAATGATTCTTTGCAGTTTGTTTGTAACAAATATGCCATTATTGTTCCCAGGAACCTTGGGTGGAATATGAAACCACAATAAAAAATAGCATATTGATTGTTGCTACCTCATGGTTCAAATCAACCCATTCTCAACTGTTACTGTTCCCTTAAACAAATTATCGGCTTCAGTCCAGGAGACCTATCCTCAAGTGTTCCACCAAACTTTTTCTACTTTCTCAGCTCATCTATTTCATTCATGCCTATCACAAAATGTCAGTTTATTACCCAGATTTCTTAACTTCAAGCTAGTGTACTTTTCAAGATAGCTCTCTCACTTGTAAGCATGCCATCACTCACTCCCTTCCCCTAAACTTTAATCCCCGAAAACCTCCGTAATTTTTCAATGCCAAACTCAAAGTATAGTTCCTGCATAGTTTGCCCCTTCACTCCAATAGAAAGTAACATCTTCCTCCTTTGAACTACATTTTCTAGAGCTGATTGTTGGTTCAAGTCACATGATATTTATATGTATGGTTTATATTTACAGAGTATGACATAAGAGACCACTTTACAAAATTTATCAAAAGGCTAGTTGAAATAATCAGTCTTTATGGAGGATTGTTATACTGATATTCAAGCTGTATATTTTGCTATATAGTCTATGACTTATCTGTGGTTCAAGATAGACCATTAAAGCTGCATCTTTGTATTGAACTATCTTTCCCTCACTATGAAGCTGCTTGTACTGAGCTGTTATGTCTTCATATTTCAGAGAATAATGTTATAAGAGCCTATTGATGTATCCAACGTCTTGTCAACAATTTAAGTGTCTCCTATCTCAGAAATACATTTTAGAGTACGTGTTTCATGTCCTCTGAGATACCATTGGCTTTATTTTTTACTTATGAAGAATGGAAACTAGAAAATCAATTCTGTTAATTTTTATTGTTTTTAATTGTTGCTTTTATTGTTAAGTTTTGGTTTACACTGGTCACCAGGATGCCTGGAGCCAAAGTTGTGATACAATGACAATTGTGATCTTGTTCTTATTCATTGTAAGTGGGCAGAATATTTCCATTCCTTGAATTGACCATTTATTTTGATGGCTATTTTGTCCATTTTTATTTGTTAAAATTTTGTGTTTGCTTTTTACTTTGTTAAATTCTGATATTTTTTACAGATATAGATTTTCTCTCATTTAAAATAGATACAGATTTAAAACGTTTTTGTTACCTGACATAGAGATAATTCTGTAGCAGTGACTTTAAATAGGTCTAAGAAACTTTTTAAGTTATTTCCAATTTTCACTCAGATAAAAATGCTTCAAGAAGCTTTACATGCATCTTTATACTCCAGTGTAAGGATTATATGGATATATTGCTATATAATTGGAAATGTAACATGTATATACATATATACATTTACACACACACACACACACACACACACACACCCCTTCAGAAAGACTTTATCAATGTGTACCTCTCCTGACATGTAAGATAATAAACATGTCTCATTATCTTCAACAAAATTGGATATTTTAATTTTTCAAGTTTTATGCTTCTGTCAGAATTATATTTGGGTTTATAATTATCTACTTATTCAACTTAGGCAATATATAGTCTCTTTTGAGTCCTTTAACCTCAACTGTTACCTCTGCAAAATAAGAAATGTGGAATTCCTTTCTTTCCCATAGTCCTTCCTTCTATACGTCCTAGTTTTAAAAAACCTTATCTGGATTTTTGTAGCTAGATGATCTCTATTAAATATACACATAACTCCTATCCCATCTCTTTCAAAAACTATATTTTATATTTTTATTCTCTTGTATAAGCCTGCATTCAATAATAATTGTATGATTAACTAATTTCAATGCTTAAAATTAGAGTACTATACCACTACACTACTTTTTTCTTCAGCTTTTTATTTTTATTCCTCAATTGGTGCTAGAATAAGTCTTTTCCTATTATGTAATGAATACTATCTTAGGGCTAGTTTCTTTGCAGCAGACTCTGAGACAGAGATATACATGCAGGAGGTTGATTAGGGATGGGATGAAATAACCCTTCAGAGTTGCCCCGAACTTTGATGCTAGGACAAGAGGGCCAGGTCTTGGTATCTCCACATGCACTAGTCATTGTATGTGGTCTGTCCTTAAAAAGGAGTATAACATTTGGCTTGGTTTGGCAAAGATTCCTAGAGTGGGATCTAGTTTTGAGCTCTCAGCAGCCAGCACTCCCAGTAAGTAGAAGAATGAGTCCTATCATGGGAGATCCATAGTATCTACTACAAATAGCAAATTCACCTAAAGAAAGAACTTTTATCTCTTCAACTTTGTCCCCTCAAAATTACCCAGATACAGTTACTTGCTCTCTGGAATATAATGGTACAGGAAAAATAAGAGGCTAGTCAAATTCTTACTCTTTATCAGGTAGCCTGTTTTGTCTACTTAGATGCAATTTTCCTTTTTCTCAAAATTTAACACTTGTGCTAGAATATGTCAGACATGAATTTCTATTCATTAATCATGCTTTATATTCAGCAATTGAAGGCCATTTTCTTCTGTTGTACCACCAATTACTGTCACATTTCTTTTGTTTCTTCTTCAGGAATGTGAATTTTCTTTGAGAAAGCAAGTCTCTACACACTTGTCTTCAAATCTATCTTTTTCTCTTTCTTTGATATTGTCTTTTGTCTATTTTTTCTATCTTCAGTGAATGCTTCCTAATTTGTTCTCCTCATCACTGATTAATTTCCTGCAGTGTTAAATCTGTTCTTTTTTGATTGGGTTCTGAATTTCAATTTTATTATTATGTTTTTATATTTTTTTGCTGTCTTCCCCTCTCTTAGCTACTTCCTTCATCATATGAGCCTATATCTTACCAAATCCTTTGTCATATCAGCTAAGTTTCCTCTCATCTCAACCTCTTTCTTCTTACAATCTATATTTTCTTTATTTTCCTTAAGAACAACCAATGCTTTTTTTCCTGAAGTCGTCTTTTGTAACATGTAGCACAGCTCTAAATAAGTATGATTATCTCCTCTACCTTCAAGCTAATATTCAACTTCCCCTGGTCTAATCACATCTTTTTTTTAGCATCCACTTTATTTGGTTTATTTTCACTTTTTAATAAATTATAAGGTATTAATCCAAGCCCAATGTAGGTGCCCTTTCCCTTCTCACTGTCTAATTGAGTGCTAAGAGAGCCCCACTCTGTGATATTTCGCTGAAATTACAGTGAATATACATAGCTCCTACTCAAATATGTTGAGTCTGGAAATCATTAATTCATCGCACTTCTATGAACCAAGAAGTATTTTTCTCCTGCTTCTTTGAATTTACTTTATGAAGCCTAATTTATTCCTGAATAAGTAGAGGCATTTTAGGATTTGCGTGTGTGTGTGTGTGTGTGTGTGTGTGTGTGTGTGTGTTTCTTTACATATACATAGATGTATTATGTATTTATTTATTTTACTTAGTGCATAAAAACCCCATAGATGCTTGCATGCATAGCTCTGCTGCATCTCTGATACCTTAAGATTTCTGTGATAGCTTAATTGCAAAAGGTAATTTGCCACTGTTTTGATATTTGAGCACTGGTTATGTTGCATTTCCAGGGACTTAAAGTCTTCAAATTATTTTTTAAGAAGCACTATGTGGGGTAGAACAACAGCCCTAGCAAACTTGTATGCAAGTCCATAGTGGTGCTACCTTGATCCTGGTGGGGTATGTCTGAGATAGAGTGGTGGATACCTAGTGGCAATTGATAGCTATTTTTTCTAACTTTCTTCTTTTTATATTTTCTTTTTTTATTGCATTTTAGGTTTTGGGGTACATGTGAAGATTATGTTCACAAGTTAGAGTGTGCCTTAGCCTCTAATAATATGCTGATCATTTGCCTATTTTCTTTAATTCTAATCTTCATCTTTGCTCTGTGCTATCTTATATTGCAGGGGTAGACCACTACAGGCTGTTTACCCCACACTTCCATGTCACTTGGCTTCTACCTGGTTTCTGCCAAAGAGAGACACTAATAGCAGATAGGAATTTGAGGGGAAATGAGAAGGCATGGTATTTCTTTCCCCCTTTCTGTTTCTCAGGCAGTGCTTTGGCAGCAGCTGTGGCTCCTTCATAGCTTCAGTTCTTTCAGTGTCTCATATTTTAACAGACATTTCCATCCACTCTCACTTTGCAGATTCCTCCCTGTTTCCAATGCTCACCCCTTCTTAGGAATAAAAGCTGCTTCTTGATACTGCCAACCTCTGAGTTGTCTCATTGTTCTGTCTTTTTCTTCTCTGTTCTTCCATCACCTATGCCACCAATTCCCTGTACTAAATTCCTCCATTTGGAAAGCCTAGAAATGCTCCTGTTTTCTTGACTTAGAGCTAACCTGTTTAATTTCTCAAACTGTTTTGTTTGTTTGTTTTTCTCCTTGAGTCTGGAAGTCATTAAGTTCCAGTCTTGTTGCAAACTTACATGACTCTTCATGGTTTTTCTGTAACAGGATTTCAATGGAGAAAGTACAGGAAGGCAAATGAGATTCCATTATCTAACAGCTGCTGTAATACATGTGTCCCTAGCTACACAATTAACTATAATTGAATTATATCCTAACATCATTGTTCTTTGCTAGAATCCATCACCAATTACAAGATGAAAACTGTTGAGAAAGAAAAGTCTAAGAATCATTATTTTAGTTAAAAGCTAGTTTCATAATATGCTTCTGTAAGAATGTGGACACTCTGTTATGAAAAATTTATGTTACAGCAAGAAATGTTTTTAGGAACACAATACCCATAGAAGGTGATAATGTAGTTAGTCAGGGTTTGCCAGAAATTATTGCTATTTGTGGCATGAGCTGATTAATTTTGCATGTTAATTCTGAAGACATTTAGCATGGTGTCTGGAGATTTCAGAAATTCCCAAGACCACCCTCACTTCTGGCACTAACTGCAAGTTTGGGGACCCTCAACACCACCCTCATGTCTAAAACCAATTGCACATTTGGGATCCCCAGAAACACCCTCATGTTCAGCAACTTGCTGGAAGAACTCAAAGTGTTCACTGAAAGTTATTATATCACAATTACAATTTATTGGAGTAAAAGAATACAGATAAAATTAACCATAGGAAGAGATATATGAGGGAAAGTTTAGGAAACTTCTAAGTGCAAAGATTCCAGTTTTTAACTCTCCCAGTAGAGTTATGAGCAGTACTAATTTTTTCTTGACAGTAATGTGTGGCACTATATATATAGAATATTGCCAACCACAGACACTTATCTGAGCCTTGGTATAGAGTTTTTACTGGGGCTTAGTTACATAGACATGGTTAGCTGCTGACACATGGCTGATTTTTAGTCTCCAGTCCCTCTGGAGGTCAAGCTGATATGGAATGATCCAAAACCCCCATCATAAATCACATTGTTAGATGATCCTGTGTGAACCAAGGCCTTTAATTTCACTCCCAGGAGCTGAGGGCAAAGGATAAACCTCTCTTTGTGTCTGGTTAGTTGCTTACTACACAGTGTGCAAATATCCAGAATTACTCGAGTTCAAAAATTTTATGGAAATGATGGAACTTAAACTTACTGGGGTTTAGGCAGCAGGTAATAGGAAAGGAATCAGTAGACTAATATGAGCTCATGAACGGCCTGTACCCATCCAGCATTGCAAGGTTAAATTTCCAGTGTGACTTTGTGCCTCATCAAATACAAATGGTGATAAGTGAATTCTGATTGGATTTTCTTGTTAAACCTTTATGTTTTCCCCCTCAGAACAGTAGGATCAACACTGGAAAAATGGAACTAGATTAGATAATTCAACTATGGATTCTGTTTCACAAATCTCATATAAAGTTATTCTAAGAATAAATTGTAGACTAAGTGCTTGATGTGTACTTGAATTTTATCTTGATTATTGGAAAGTATCAGGAAGCCCTATTTCATATGAAAGACAGTGAAAAACTGCAAAGTAATTTAATTTATAACTTGTTAGTCTTAGATTTGTAATCCTGTGATGAAAGTACTGCTACTGGAAATATTGTCAGGAACATTATGAAAGGAATGCACTGGCGCTTTCTAAGGTTGTACAGAGTAGCTATTCTTCCTTTTTTTAGATGTTCCAGATCTATATCTATATCTATATCTATATATACTTCTATCTTTTTACAATTTATTGGTAGAAGTATACGTGTCCAACATATAATGAAAATATGTTCCTGGAAGAGCAAAAATAAGGTTTGTGAATAATTTAATTGAAACTCACAATTCAAATGTGTAGAACTTCTTGTTCTATACTTGGTTTCTTGGTGTTTTTTATATTGGTGTTTTTTATAGAACCTCTTGGTCTATACTTGGTTTCTTGGTGTTTTTTCACAAGATGAGTACAATAGAATGACAGAGTAAAGGACCCTGGCATGATATGATTTGAGAAGGGACAAAGGGATCTGACTTAATTTTTTCTGTTATTGATCTCTAGCAAAGCTGTCTCCCATTCCCCACTCTCCAGATACACACACATGAACACACACACACACACACACACACACACACACACTTCACTGCACCCACAAGAAAGTCAAGGACATTTATTGAGGTGAAGAGTGCAAAGGACTCTGTTTTTCCCTCCTCTTTGGAAATATGATTGTCTGTAGGAAGACCCTACAGAGCATCTTCCTCCTCCACTCTCAGCAACCTGTGTGGTGGGCCAATTAAATAAGCTCTGCTGTGAGTGTTAACAATACACTTATAGCCTGTCTCTTTTTTCATTTGTTCTTCGGTGAGGTAAATTGCTCTTTCTTCAACATTGAGATGGCAATGCGCTTTCCTGAACAATTTTATATCTCTGTCTTAAAGGTCATGACTAGGTGTTAGTATATAATTACTCTCTTCTTTACTTTATCCAGTTGGTTATTCCTGAGATTTGGGGAGAAACTCTGTGCCTCAACTCCACATGTATCAAGCTCTATTGGACTCTTATTCTACCAGAATAAATGAGAGAGATGTTAGTGATGGTGATGCCAGCTGCTATAACACATACATTTTTAAACTCTCAAAGGCTTAATAAAATTAAATTGTATTTCTTTTTGTCAATTGAATCATAGTTTAATACAGTCAGCAGGGGCAAGTCTTCACATGGCCACTCTGAGACATAGGTTTCTTCCACCTTTTAATGCTGCCTTATAATTCCATCATATTCAATATGTGGCCTGCAAGATTTCTACAGAATGGAAACAGAGTGAGATAGACATGGAGTTTTGTGGCCTGGCCTAAAAGTGGCCTGCATTACTTCTGCATACATTTCACTGGTTACAGAACTCAGCCATATGGACTCTATCTAACCTCAAAGGGCTGGAAAATGTAGTCTAGCTGTGTACAAGGCAGAAAGAAAAATGATTGGTAAACATAGACTAGTGGCTCGGCTGTAACTGTCTTTTTTTGCTCCTGTTCTTGAGAACAATATTATAACATAGGGCCCACATGGCCCAAAAGTTTACCCTAACACTGAATTATTTTGGTTTCCACTATAGCATTTGAGTGGTGTGGTGCACATGAAAACTCAAGAGAAGTGAGAACTAGTAATGACATTCTAATGGTACATCTGTTCAAAATTTTTATGATATGTTTCTATAGTACATTATGAACATTTTAAAACAAATGTGTTACAATTATAGATAGCTTCAAGGGTCTGTTAAAACACAAAGGAAATAGAATATCCTAAACATCAGTTACCCTGAGTCCCATTAGACACTAGTATGATAGGGCTAAACTTTGAGTTATACTTTTGTGTCCTTTTGATTTCTAAGACTTCAGAGTATAGGGTAGGACGGTGGGCCTTGTGCCAACTCTAATGAATAGCCAGATAGTACAGCTATGTATGAGAAGTCTAACAGCCTGGGTCCTACATAATAATGGGAGAAAGGCGGGAATGAAAGGTGTTCTCCAGGAAAAACGGCAACATCAGCCAGCCAATAGCTTTCACAGCTGAAGTTGGGGATGGAGAGGAAATAGTTGGTCTCATGGAAAGGTTAGAAGAATAATCTTTGTCATACAGTAAATTACCTTTGCATGTTTTTTAATGAAACAATCATTGCACCACAGAGTCACATTTGTTTCCTTGATCTATGCTCTTTAATCTCTTAGAGTCTTGTCGATCAGAGCAGCTGAAGTTTACTATGATTTCCTATCTTATCAGTGAGAGAAGAGTGGTGGTTTTAAATGTCTGTAGCTTCTTTTATATGCCTCTCATTCAGAGGCAAAGTCAAATTTCCCTCTACTTGAATATGGTGTGGCCTGACTGACTTGCTTCTTATGAATAAAATGCAAAAAAAAAAAAAAATGTGATACTTATGTGACATCTAAAGCTAAATTGTAAAGGCTTTCACTTGGCTGTCAGCTTATCTTTGGATCTTTGTCTTAGAACCGAGCTGCCATGCTATGAGAAAGCTCCCACGCAGACAGGCAAGATACAGGCATTTGGCTGACAACCCCAAAGTGAGGTCTCAGCTGGCAGCCAACACCAATAGGCAGAAATCTGAGTAAGGGCTCTAGCCTCAGCCACTATCTGACTGTAACTGCAAGAACTAACTCAAGCCAAGAGCCGCCTAGTCAAACCCAGACAATCCCCAGAACTGTGAAAGATAATAATAAATAGTTGTTGTTTTTTGTCTACATCTAAGTTTAGGGTGATTTATACACATCTATAGACAAGCAGAACAAGAAGCAATAGTATGGAAAATCATCCTAATTTTTCTTAAACTTTCTCCATGCATTAAAGACACTATAAACTGTCATATTTGAATACTTGAAGCCTCGGGGACAGAGGGCAAGGTGATTCAGACTGGCTGGGCCTTGAAACCCAGCTCTGCAACCAGTAGCAGTACCAAGGAGTGAGGGAAAGATTCTTTCCTGAAATATCCAAAAGTGACAATTAAATTCTTCAATTAAAAAATATTGAACTGCAAGATGTATGTTTCCTAGATTTTATGTAAAATGTGAATGAAGAAAAGCATCTTCGGAAAACTTTTACATTTTGATTCTTCTGTCATAAGCAATCTAAGTAAAATCGTGTACTAACAATGCAAATTCAGGTTCCAAAAAAAGGTGGTAACCATTCCAACTCCCATCCAAAAGTAGATGGCTGCCCTTTAAGCCATTTATCCTCTCTGAACCTTTTTTCATCATCTGTCAAATATTGATAACATATGTTCCTTGCAGGATTCTTTTAAAAGTCAATTGGCATAATGTATATAGCTCACTGAGCCCAAGGCTTGACAACACCAAATAAATGTACAGCAAATGGTAACCAATTTGATTTTATGGGGTGGAAGTATCAGCAGCATCTACTCAGTCAGCAGCATCTTACTCTGAAGAAATATCACTGTTAGTTCCCAATCTCTGTCTAATGGCCTCCAATTCAGTGATGATTCAGCAGTATTTTTGTGCTCGATTTTCTCGAAGGGATTGGAGACTGGTGGTAAAGGCCTGACACAGTTCAGCTAAGTGCTAACTAGATGACTTTGAACAAGAACCTTAACCTCCTACATTTCTCATTGGGGAAATGGGAATGATAATGGCTACTCCATAAGATGCCTGTTGGAGTTAAATGAGACTATGTGAAGATGAAAGCCATTCTAAAGTCAGGAAGAGAGACAGTGTGTCTTTTCATATAGAAAGGACATTTGCATTTTCATAGTTTGTAACTTTTAAGGAAAGTGTTGAGAAATAAAACAGTCGGCTGGGCGTGGTGGCTCATGCCTGTAACCCCAGCACTTTAGGAGGCTGAGGTGGGTGGATCACCTGAAGTTAGGAGTTTGAGACCAGCCTGGCCAACATGGTGAAACCCTGTCTCCACTAAAAATAGAAAAATTAGCCAGGCGTGGTAGCAGACATCTGTAATCCCAGCTACTCAGGAGACTTAGGCAGGAGAATTGCTTGAACTGGGAGGCAGAGGTTGCAGTGAACTGAGATCATGCCATTGCACTCCAGCCTGGGCAACAAGAGAAAGACTTCATCTCAAAAAGAAAACAAAAACAAAAACAAAAACAAAAACAAAAAAAAAAAAAGAAAAACAAAACCGTCTCAGTAAACTTTTTTTCTTTAAGTACAACTACTGTGTTTTATTTTGTCTTGAATGTTCACAAGTGCTGTGGAGAGGACACTATACAGGCTCATATCGATGGGACAAAGCCATGTGCCATCAACAACAGAGCCTGCACATGATAGTCACCACATTGATGTGGTAAAGCTCCAGAGCTGGCACTGTTTGTCCTCTGTTCCCAGTAGTCCAGCATTAAAGCTCTTGAAAGGAGCACTAGCTCTGGAGATCCAGTATCATTTTGAACTTAATTCAGGGTTCTTTCATTGTCTCCTGGTTTAAAATAAATATTGTTTTCTCTCTTCCTGTCCTCTCTTTAACAGAAGTAGGTGAATATATAGCCACTCACAGAATATTTCTGGAAAGGATTTTAATTCCTATAGCTCTACAATCCAATTAAATCCATCATTGCATTTGTACACCCTCAATTTCCAATAGATTCTTCTTCAGATAGAACATTCCTTCCCATATTTATTCCCAGTAAACACCACCCCACTCAACTTACCACCTCCAGTACGAAAATAACCATGTAAAAGAACAGCATTCAAGTGTTATTTTTGTTTACATTATGCTCTATTTTCCTGAGTACTAACAAACATGTTAAATACTTGAAATTTTCAATATTGATTCAGACTCAGAAAAGTATATATGTTATACTTCAATATGTACTTTAAGAATGTATTAATTTTTAAAAACCCAAACCTTCTAAGCATGTATTAATTTTTAAAAACCCAAACCTTCAGATTATATCTCAATTTGGCAGAGTAATACTACTCTGTCTCAATATTTAGAATAAATTTAACATACTTTCTTTTTCACTCTCCACAGCCAGCTTTGGTAGTAAAGAGTTGAGTTTCATATTAATGCATAGCACAAAAATAGAGAAGGGGAATTGTCAATATTAATTATTCAAATGCAAATCCACATATTGCTATTTTCCGAACTGACTTTAACACTGTCAACATTCAGGCAAACTTTTCTCTCACAACATTTTTCAGTAACACATTAACTTATGTTAGACTACAGGAAAAATGAGAGATTCAGGAACAATAAGAAGGAACTACACTAATGAGGGGAAAGTAGGTGGTTGAGGAAAAGAGATTTCAATAGCTCATAAATTTTCAATTAAAAAAATGATGTTCTCTTTTTAGACCTTCAATTCTTCTCCAAAGCTGTAGAACCCTCAGTGACATACAAGCTTATAGTTACTTCCGATTAAACTATGATTCAAAAAGCCAAAATTATGGTAGAATACATGTTGATTTCTTTAAGTCATTTTGTCCTTATAAGTAAGAGTCCAGAATTGACTTCCTCAGCTACCTTTGGCATTTTTTAAGGTAAATGTGGAGAAAATAATGATTGAGCAAAGATATTACTCAAGTGTTAAATCTCAGGCACAGTCTACTGAGGAGGATTTAAAACTATAATTATTAAATAATAATTAATAAAAAATATTAAAATTCTTATTACTAAATATTAAGAAATACATAAGACTGTTTATCAAATATATATAACATTAAAAACAATAATGCAAGGAACACCCATGCATCCTTCAACCCATTTAAGAAAAAGAATAATATCTATAATATCCTCATTGAGAACTACCTTAATCTCAATCCCAGTGCCTCTCATCTCTGAGGTAACTCCTTCATTTCCTTAATGGTTTACCACATATGTTTATACACCTAAAAATAAAATGATTAAATTTTACATGATTTTTGGACTTTATGCTTTGAAATTAATGTACAGATTCTTCTGCAACTTTTTTGGCAAGGTATTATTACAGAAATTTATACACATTGCTACATGTAACCATATTTCATCCATTTACGTTACTAAGTACTATTCCATTGTATGAATGTGGCACAATGTTGTTTTTCCATTTTACCATTAATATACTCCTGGAGGGAGTTTTGTGCTATTACAAAAAATGCCCATTATCAATATGAACATTTTTGTAAATGTATTCTAATGTGTATGTACATAATTTCTCTAGGATATATACTTACAGTAATCAATTTCTGGCCCACAGAGTATGTACACTGTACTTTATCAAGTACTGTTGAAATTGTTTCCAAAGTTGTTGTAAAAATTTATTGCATTTCCTTCCTTCACTACCAGTCAGTATATGATATTGTCAGAATTTTAAATTTTGGCCAGCTGGCCTATATATAATAGCGTTTATTTAATAGTAGCTTAAATTTGCTTGGCTTTAGTCACTAATGCAATTCATTACCATTTCATATGATTGAGGGTCACTTACATTTCTTCTGTAAAGTGTCTGTTTAAGATTTCTCTCTGTCTCTCAATCTTCTGTTGCTCCCAAGTCACAGAATAAAATTGTTCTCTGAAATTGCCTCATCTGCCTAAAGTCCAGACCCACCAAAGAGGAAAATTATTATCTCTGGTCCCTTCCCTGAGTTTTCATTAACTAAATTCATATTGCAGGAAGAAAGACTGAAGTCTGTCAACACAGCTGGATAGACTTTTGTCATAAACCACTGTCTGCTCTGTGGGCCCACCAGATTTTGTCCCAGACCATTTTAAGTTCTTCAAGCCTACTGAATTTTCCTAAAAATCATTTACTATTCTCCCTAAAATCATTCACATGTCCCCATTTCTGTTTCCCCTAATAAAGAGTATATAAGCATCTGCATTTAATCAAGGGAAAGATAATCTGTCTGTGATTCCCTCCTCCCATGGACATTAAAAATTTGTATGCCTTTTCTTCAATTCATCTGCCTCTAGTCACTTGATTTTTAGTAAACCTTCAGAGGGCAAAGAAGTTTTTCCTTGACTCCTACAAGACTTAAAATCACCCTGTATGTTCTGTGATAGCTGCATCCTATGTGATAGTAGATAAAGTTCCATCGTTGTAATTCAGTTATAAACATTTTCCAATGTCTATTATTACTTTGTCATTGTATTATGTATGTGTATGTCTTAATATTAAAGCACTTGGATTTTTAAAATAATCTTTATAACATTGATTTCTAATTTGTTTTTTAGTCAGCAAGATAGTCTATTGAGCCTTTTGAAATTGACTGAGACTTGCTTTATATGCTAGTATATAGTAAATTAAAATATATTCGAGACTTGTGTGAAATTATGGAATAAAAAACGTAACCTTGACGGAAAGATTGTGATAAAAATTTTAGCAACTGAGTTATAATATTTAAGTTATATAACTGCTTAGTTTTTCAATTTTTTTCTTGGATTAGCTTTAATATGATATTAATAATTTAATTAGTTTTATATTTGAGTTTATATGTCTTCATCAGCTATCTCTAATTAACTCTTAAACCCATTCATTGAGTTTCTATTTCATTATTATATTTCTGACACTGTGAAGTGCTTTACTAATTTTTCAGATCAAACTGTTCATTTGCATAGTTTCTTACTCTTTATTCACATTATAACTACTTCTTTTATATTTTTAAAAGTATTGAGGCCAGGCTCAGTGGCTCACGCCTGTAATACCAGCATATTGGGTGGCCGAGGTGAGCAGCTCACCTGAGGTCAGGAGTTCAAGATCAGCCTGGCTAACATGGTGAAATCCCGTCTCTACTAAAAATACCAAAAAAAAAAAAAAAAAAAATCAACGTGGTGGCATGTGTCTGTAATGCCAGCTACTTGGGAGGCTGAGGCAGGAGAATTGCTTGAAACTAAGAGGCAGACATTGCAGTGAGCCGACATCGTGCCACTGTACTCCAGCCTGGGCAACAGAGCAAGACTCTGTCTCAAAAAAAAAAAAAAAATTATTGAACCCATTTAGAAAACTTTTGTGTGTTTAATAATTCAATATCTACATCCCTCTGGGTCTGTTTCTTTGCTCTATTGTTTTTGCTGCTTTGTACTCATTATGCTTGATATTTTACTTCTTTTGACTGAGCTCATAGTTTTGGGAACTTGATATAAGGGAATTCTTTGAGGTGAGGGTTGAAACAATTTACTCAAAGTTTATTTATTTATTTATTTCAAGTACCTATAGCATTTTTAGCCCTGGACCACTTTAATGAAATCTCCTTAGATTTTCGTAGATCAACTAAATTGTATAAATTCCAACCGCAATTTCACATGAGGAATAACCTATTGTAACCTATATTCTCAAAGGAGATTCTCCTTTTATCCAACTCCATTCATCACCAAATTTTAATATAAGCATTTTCTTTTACTCTCCTTGTGGTAAGAGTTGTTTAATTTACTGTTATTTTGAAAGTATAGCATGTTGGATTCCAGCATTATACACATATGCAGGTATATGATAAATCTTCTATTAGACTCTCTTATCTAGGTGGGCTCAAATATGTGTATCACATTTCCTATGCCTGTGAGGCCAGAGCATCTTAAGTTGAAGTTCACCTAGTTTAGCAAATGCTGTGTCAATTTCAAAGCTAGGTTAATTGTTCCTTCACATCTCTGAGTTTCTGCTTTAAATTAATTTTAGCTCTGAGCAATTGCTACTAATTTGCAGGTTCATTGATACATTTAAAATAATTAAATATCTCATGTAACTTTTTTAAAGTTATATTCTGTCAGGGAGGTTTCTTAGGGTATGTAGACTGCTAACGCTGCTGCATGGGAAAGTAATTTTCACATATATTTTTTCTCAACTCACTCAATTATAACTATTTTTATTTTTTGAAATGGAGTCTTGCTGTATTGCCCAGATTGGAGTGCAGTGGCATAATCGTGGCTCAGTGCAAACTCTGCTCCCCTACCCGCTCAGGTTCAAGAGATTCTCATGCTTCAGCTGGGATTACAGGCATGAGGAGCCACCACCCCCGGATAATTTTTGCATTTTTAGTAGAGATGGGGTTTCACCATGTTGGCCAGGCTGCTCAAGAACTCCTAACCTGATGTGATCCACCCGCTTCGGCTTCCCAACATATTGGTATTACAGGCATGAGCGACTGTGACCAGCCAGATTTTTTTTTTTTTTTTTTTTAGAGACAGAGTCTTGCTCTGTCACCTAGGCTGGAATGCAGTGGCACAATCTTGGCTCACTGCAACCTCCACCTCCCAGGTTCAAGCAATTCTCCTGACTCAGCCTCCCTAGTAGCTGGGACTACAGGCGCCCACCACCATGCATGGCTAATTTTTGTATTTTTAGTGGAGATGAAGTTTCACCACATTGGCCAAGCTGGTCTCGAACTCCTGAGCTTGTGATCCAGCTGCCTCGGCCTCCCAAACTGCTGGGATTATAGGCATGAGCCACCTTGCCCAACCCAGATTTTTAATCTCTATTTTTTCAGGAAATTTTGTAAAATAGTTAATTGATAAACATTCTTTTTCTTTTTAAATTTTACTTTAAGTTCTGTGATATATGCGCTGAACTTTCAGGTTTGTTACATAAGTACACATGTGCCATGGTGATTTGCTGCACATATCAACCTGCCATCTAGGTTTTAAGCCCCACATGTATTAGGTATTTGTCCTAATGCCCTCCTTCCCCTTTTCCCCGACTCCTTGACAGTCCCTGGTGTGTGATGTTCCCCTCCCTGTGTCCATGTGTTCTCATTGTTCAACTCCCACTTATGAGTGAGAACATGGGGTGTTTGGTTTTCTGTTCCTGTATTAGTTTGCGGAGGATAATGGTTTCCAGCTTCATCCATGTTCCTGCAAAGGACATGAGCTCATTCTTTTTTATGGCTGCATAAACATTCTTATATATTTGCTTGTTTCAAACAACAAAACCATTAAAACAGATCTAAGTTTCTAATTTGATCTGCATAAGTAGAAATTATGTTTTATAGAAATAATGTTCCTCTGATAGTCAAAATTTAATTATTAAGATTAAGAAAAAGTATGAGTGGAAGTATTATATCCTATATTATATATTTAAATTCATTTTTCCCCTTCTCTGTAACTAGATTATTTGACCCTGCTCATTGCCATATTACTTACCCTACCTTTTTTTTAAAAAAAAATGTATGCATTTTATTGCATTTTAGGTTCTGGGATACATGTAAAGAACATGCAGGATTGTTGCATAGGTACATACATGGCAATGTGGTTTGCTGCCTTCATCCCCATCACCTATATCTGGCATTTCTCCCAATGTTATCCCTCCTCAACTCGCTACCCCCCACTGTCCCTTCCCTAGTCCCCCCCACCACAGACCTCAGTGTTTGATGCTCCCCTCCCTGTGTCCATGTGTTCTCAGTGTTCAACACCCACCTATGAGTGAGAACATGCAGTGTTTGATTTTCTGTTCCTGTGTCAGTTTGCTGAGAATGATAGTTTCCAGCTTCATCCATGTCCCTACAAAGGACATGAACTCATCGATTTTTATGGCTGCATAATATTCCAGGGTGTATATGTGCCACATTTTCCCTGTCCAGTCTATCATCGTTGGGCATTTGGGTTTGTTCCAAGTCTTTGCTATTGTAAACAGTGCTGCAATGAACATTTGTGTGCACGTGTCCTTATAATAGAATGATTTATAATCCTTTGGATATATACCCAGTAATGGGATTGCTGGGTCAAATGAAATTTCTATTTCTAGGTCCTTGAGCAGTCACCACACTGTCTTCTACAATGGTTGAACTAATTTACAATCCCACCAACAGTGTAAAAGTGTTTCTATTTCTCCACATCCTCTCCAGCATCTGTCTCCAGATTTTTTAATGATCGCCATTCTAACTGGTGTAAGATGGTATCTCAATGTGGTTTTGATTTGCCTTTCTCTAATGACCAGTGATGATCAGCATTTTTTTCATATGTTTCTTGGCCTCATATACATCTTCTTTTGAAAAGGTCTGTTCATATCCTTTGCCACTTTTGAATGGGTTTGTTTTTTTTTCTTGTAAATCTGTTTTAGTTCTTTGTAGATTCTGGATATTAGCCTTTTGTCAGATGGGTAGATTGCAAAATTTTTTTCCATTCTGTTGGTTGCCGGTTCACTCTAATGATGGTTTCTTTGGCTATACAGAAGCTCTGGAGTTTAATTAAGTCCCATTTGTCTATTTTGGCTTTTGTTGCCAATGCTTTTGGTGTTTTGGTCATGAAGTCCTTGCCAATGCCTATGTCCTGAATGTTTTTGCCTAGGTTTTCTTCTAGAGTTTTTATGGTGTTAGGTCTTATGTTTAAGTCTTTAATCCATCTGGAGTTAATTTTAGTGTAAGGTGTCAGGAAGGGGTCCAGTTTCTGCTTTCTTTACACCGTATAAATGGTAGTAAAAGCAATAACTATGTACCCACCATTCAACTTAAGAAATTAATCATTAATACAGTTGAAGAATAATATACATGTATGCACACACACAATCTTTCCCATTCACATAAAGATACGTATATAATTATAAATATATATTAACAATAATTTATATGTGAATATATATTTGTAATATATAATATTGCTTACATATATTTAAACTTTAGGAAAAGGATTTTCTGTGAAGACCATATGTTATATTTATATTTCTGCAATTTACTTTTCCTTTCCCATTAATATTTTATTCTCTTATGTTGATATTTCTTGTTCTAATTCATCTATCCTATTGCTATATGATATTTCTTATTTTTTTGAGATGGAGTCTTGTTCTGTCACCAGGCAGGAGTGCAGTGGTGTGATCTCAGTTCACTGCAACCTCCGCCTCCTGGGTTCAAGTAATTCTACTGCCTCAGCCTCCCAAATAGCTGGGACTACAGGCATGCACCAACATGCCCAGTGAATTTGTGTATCTTCGGTAGAGGTGGGGTTTCATCATGTTAGCTAGGATGGTTTCTATCTCTTGACCTCGTGATCTGCCTGCCTCAGCCTCCCAAAGAGATGTATAATATTGAATTGTATAGACAGAACATGTTTTGTCTATTCAATTTCCTGTTAAGGAGCATTTAGGTTGTTTCTCATTTTTTGTTTTTGATGCTACAAACACTTCTGCTAAGAAAATTTTTGTACACTTCCCCTTTTCTATGTGAGCTAGAATCTCTCCAGGTCAAATACTAAGGGTGCATATGCTTCATAATGTGTATTCATTTTCAACTTTACTAGTTTTACCAAGTTATTTTCTAAATGCAGTATTATAATGACATGTCCATCTGTTTTTGTTGTTCTATATTAATATCAATCTTGGAACTTGTCAGAATTCTTTTCACTGATATTGGAGTGAAATAGATGTGAAGAATGTCTCATTATGATGTTAATACGTATAACCTATTATTTGTGAGGTTGAGCATGTATTCATTTTTTAATAGTCATTGCTTTTGCTCTTTTGTAAATTTAAGGTTCATATAATTTCCTCATTTTTTTCTATTCATGTATTTGATAATAAAATTTAAAAATAAAAATTTTAAATTTAAAAATAAAATAGAAAGTGAAACATAAGTTTGGTGCAAATTAAGATGACTTGAAATCTAAATTGAAGTAGATACAATGAGATTTTTAAGCTAGAAACTTATCTTGACTCCTCATTTCTGTTTAAAGGGATAATGGTAAGTTTAGCACACTGAGATTCATTAAGGTTCTACACAGGAAAAGAATTATTAATAGAATCTTTGCAAGACAATTTTGGATATTATTCCCTTAGTCAAAACATTACTTTTTATATGTAGCTTTAGATTTGGCAAGTTTATGTGTAAGTGCAACCAGAAAAAAAAATGCTTTTCTTAATTGAGTGTATTTGTATTGTTATACTCTTTTTGAATCAATTCATACAGAACAGGTCAATAGATGTGCTTATAAATGTTTAGTTGAGACGGGATATTTGAATACACACACACATACACACACACACACACATACATATATACACACATATATATGCACATATATACACGCACCACTTGAGACAGCTCTTCAGGATAGAAAAGATATTTTACACATTTTTCTAATTTAAAGAGACACATCTAGTGACAATAAATTTGGGAACCCTCAAACAAAATGACCATATCCCAAATGATCACCAGATGAAACCATCAAGCCCTGCCTTTGTCCGCAGAATTAAGTCAGTTTGTATGTGTTCGTGTATTAAATCAATAGACAGCATGGATTACATGGCAGTCAAGAAAAATGAGGATCATGAAAAACAAAGATAAAAGTAAACAGAAAACAGGAACCTGGAGATGAGAAAGCAGCAGCAAAAAACAAATGAAAATGTAATTCAAAAACTTCCAAAGATAAGATATTGAAAGAAGATTGCATTTATTTATTAGGGCGGTTATAACAAGTTACCACAAACTGGTTTCTTAAAGCAATAGAAATTAATTCTTATATTACTAGAGCCTAGGAATTCAAAATCAAGGTGTCAGCAGGGCCACACTATCCTCAAAGTCTCTAGGGAAGAAACCTTCCCTTTCTCTTTTAGCTTCTGGTGGCCCCAGGTATTGCTGGGTTTATGGCAGAATAACTTCAATCTCTGCATCTGTATTCATATGACTGTCTTCCCTTGCTGTGTGTCTGTGTCAAAATATCCCTCTTCTTATAAAAATACCAATCATTTGATTAGGACCTTCCCTAATTCAGTATGACCTCATCTTAACTTGAATTTATATGCAAAATCCCTGTTGCCAGAAAAGATCACATTCACAGGTAGCAGGGGTAGAATTTGTACATATGTTTTTGGAGGGTGCAGTATATCCCACAGCAAAGATCTTCTAGGAATTAAAAATATGAAAGGTTGAAATAAAGTTGAAAAAAATTCATAAAATGCAAGAAAATATCTTTGGAAATATAAAATAAAATTAAACTAGGAAGTCCATAATATGAATAATGGAAGTTCAAAAAAGAGAAGAGATGGCATCATCAAAAAAATAATTCAGGAAATTTGTACACAACCAAAGAATATGTAGGAAAATTAATTTTTAATAAAGGTTATGGGTCTGAGTAAGACGGAGTAAGCACATGTCACCTGTTTATCTCATTATAGAATGCATCATAAAACCTAGACAGAATTCATGGAGCATCTATTTGAAAACTCTGAAAAACAAATATCAGTAGGCATAATGGACAAGAACATCAGAATTCAGAGTTCCTGGCTGGGTACAATGCCTCAGGTCTGCAATTGCAGCACTTTGGAAGGCCAAGGTGGGTGGATCACTTGAGCTCAGGAGTTCAAGACTAGCCTGGGAAACATGGCATAACATCATCTCTACTAAAATTATAAAAAATTAGAATTAGCCAGGAGTGGTGGCATGTCCCTGTGGTCCAAGCTACTTGGGAATCTGAGGAGGTGGGAGGATTGCTTGAGCCTGGGAGGCAGAGATTGGCAGTGAGCCGAGATGATGCCATTGCACACCAGTCTGGGTGATAGAATGAGATCCTATGTCAGAAAAAAATAAAAAAAAGAATTCGGAGTTTCAGTGAACATGAAACAGCACTAAGTTAACCAATTTCCCTCCTAGTGTCTCTCATCCTAAACTTAACAAAGCCCAAGCCCCATGAAGGAGCACTGTGGTGTGGGGAAAAATAAAGAAGGCTTACAGAAAATATGTTTCGTGTGGCTCATGGGACAAGAAGGGGACTGCTAACATTCAAATTTTAGATGAAATCCCTCTATTTTTTCTCTCCCTTTTTCTCTGTTCTTTTATGCCTCATCTCCAAGACAGCTTCATGGTGGATGCCATGGCAAAAACAAAAACTCCTGGCAATGGGAAACTACAGGAACAAAATCTTTGTGGATGTGTATACTTACTCTCCCATTTGGTGCAGCTGTGGCTCATGAGGATAGAGCCAAAGTCCATTGGTTTTGTTTTACTCTCTTGGTCCTCCACATCTTGGCTATGGAATAACCATAGAACTGGGTGACTTCCGACAATTGGACCAAAAAGAGAGCTCCAAGAAAGTGAAAAGTATCAAGTTGATAGTAGAAAGAAAGTATCTTAGGAAAGCAGCCCTATAAAGTTGTTTATAAACTTCTGGCTTATCACCCCTCTTCTGAGCATGACTGAATCTTATAATTAACAGGCCAAAAACATTAAAATCTGAACGAACAGATAGACCTCTGCCCAGGTCTCAGATGGACCACTGGCTTGTACACATGCAGGACAGATCTGAATAGCACTGAAAAGGCTTCGAAAATTGAACTGATATTAGGAGTAGAGCCCATAGAATATAAGTCAAAACTTGCAGATTGAATTAAGCAGGTCAAGTGCCTGCTAAAACCAAATTACCTACATTCCCCATCAAGTATAAACAAGACCCAGAGATTCATAATGTAATATTCAAAATGTTCAGGATATTAAAAAATTATGTGATATATAAAGAATCATCAAAATCTCAGTAGAATAATAGATATTAGAGTCTACAAACAGTAGAAAGATGGGAGGGTAGTGAGGATTGAAAAGTTGCCTACTGGATACAACGTTCAACTATTCAGATGTGTAGACTAAAAGCTCAGACTTTACTGCTATGTAATATATGCATGTAAGACATCTACACTTATACTCCCTAAAAGTCTATACAAACAAAAATAAAAAATATAAAGTGCTGTATAAATTTTTAAAAATGAATCATTAAAATCTCGACCCACATGGGAAAATACAATCAACACATTTCAATACTGAGATGGCATAGGTTTTAGAATTATCTGAAAAAGACTTTTAAAAATCTATTTTTAAAATGCATAAATAAATAATCATGGACTGTCCTGAAACAAAAGTTAAAGTACAAAGTATCAGCAAAGAAAGAGAAGATATAAATAACAAAGTGAAAATTTTAGAATGGAAAAATAACTTTAAAAACTCACCAGATGGATTCAATAGTAGAGTGAAAATGACAGTGGAAAGAGTCAATGAACTTGAAGGTAGATCTTACAGAAATTATCTAATCTGGACAGCAGAGAAATAAAAGATAGAAAAATAGTATAGAGTCACAGGGACTGTGAAGCCACAATAAAAGGTCCAAGAATGTCATTAGGATCTCAGAAGGAGACAAAACAGAATAAGGTGCTGAAAAGACTCTTGAAATACATAATAACTGAAAACTTCCAAAAACTGAAGATGATTCAAGAAGCTCAGTGGCCAAGTTCTGTGGCTCATACCTGTAATCCCAGCTACTTGAAAGGCTGAGGTGGGAGGATCACTTGGGGCCAAGAGTTCCACATCAGCCTAAGCAATATATACATAGTAAGACCTTGTCTCTAGAAAATGTTTTTAAAATTAGCAAGGCATTGTTGTGCATGCCAGTAGTGTCAGCTACTTGGGAAGCTGAGGTGAGAGACCACTTGAGTCCAGGGGTTTGAGGCTACAATGAGATATGGTCATGTCACTGTACTCCAGCCTAGGCAATGGAGTGAAATTCCGTATCTTACAAAAGAAAAAAGAAAAAAGAAAAAAAAGTTGAGTGAACCTACAATAGAATAAATCCAAAGAAATTAATGCTCAGACATATTATAATGAAAAGGCTGACAACTGAAAATGATGAAAACAATCTTCAAAGTCGTCAGAGAAAAAGGAAACATTACCTGTAGGAAAAACTGCATTTTTCATCTGAAAACAGTGAAGCCAGAAGGGGCACAACATTTTTCAAGGACCGAAATAAAGGAGCCGCCAGCTCAAAATTATATATCCACTAAAAATACCCTATAGAAATGAAAGTGAAATGAAGACATTCTTGGATGAAGGAAAATTAAGAGAATGTATAGCTACAGACCTACTGTAAAATAATTTCTAAAGGAAATTCTACAGATCAAATGAAAGTAAATTTGGAATATAAAAATGATGGAGGAACAACAAAAATGATAAATGTTGGGGTAAATAGTCTTCTCAGACAGAAGACTATCCTTTCTTGAGTTCTTCAAAAGATATTTGACAGTTGAGAGCAAAAAGTGTAATATTGTCTAATGGGGTTTCCAATGTATATATATGTAAGACAACTGTAGTATGCAAGGGGTAAGGTAATGGGACCTACATGGAAGTAAGCTTTCTACATTCCTATTGAAGTTGTATAATATTGATTCTAAGTAGACTGTAAAAAATTAAGCACATATGTTACAGTCCCTAGAGAAACCATTAAATAAATTGTAGAAAAGATATAGTTAAAATCAAAATAGATAATTGGTCAAATAACCCAAAAGAAGGTAGGCAAAAAAGAAACAAAGAGAACAAAGAACAAATAACACAGTAATAGACCTAAATCTAAACATATCAATAATTTTATTAAATATAAATAGTATAAACACATTCATTAAAACAGATAATCAAAATGAATTTTTAAAAAATGACTCATATACTGTCTATAACAAACTTCAGATACAATTACATAGCAGTTTAAAAGGGAAGGAATAGAACTGAGCATGGTGGCTCGTGCCTGTAGTCCCAGAAAAATGACGACTTAAGGCCAGGAGTTCAAGGCTGCATTTTGCTATAGTGCTTGTGAATAACCACTGAATTTCAACTTGGGCAACATAGTGAGACTCCGTCTTGGAAAAAAAAAAAAAAGTAAAGAAATGAGAAAAGATATACCATGCAAACATTAATCAAAAGAATCTAAAGTGGCTATATTAATATCAGACAAAATAGTCTTTAGCACAAAGGATAGTAGAAGTAAAGAGAAATATTACATATTGATCAAAAAGTCAATTTATCAAAAAAGTATTTGAAAATGAATATATGCAATCCTGTGTATTTGCTTAAAAGCAGAGCTTCAAAATACATGAAGCAAAAATTTACAGAACCAAAAAATGCAAAAGAAAAAAAAATCCACAAGTATAGTTGGAGATTTTAACACTCATCTTTAGTAACAGAAGTAGTAAACAAAAAATCAACACAGGCCACTGTGTTGGATCTAACTAGCACCTATGGAACACTTCACCCAACAACATTATAATACATATTCATTTTATGTGCACACAAAAGAGTTGCCAAGATAGATCCTATCCTGAGGCATAAAACAAACCATAAAGAATTTAAAATAATTGAAATCCTATGAAGTATGGTCTTTGTCCATAATAGAATTAAATAAAAGATTAATAATAGAAAACTAACAAGAATGTCTCCAAACCCTTGGACATTAAACAACATACTTCTAAGTAATCCATGGATCAAAGAGTTAGTCTCAGGGAAATTAGAAAATATTTTGAACTGGATGAAAATACAAATTCAATAGATGAAAATTCACAGAACATAGATAAAGTTCTGCCTAGAGGGAAATTTACAGCATTAAATGCTTATATTACAAAAAGCGTAAAATGTCCTAAGGTATGTGATTACTAAATATGACAAAACTGTGGGCACAGAGAATGTCTGTAAAACTTTCAAAGAGAAAATAAGAACAGATTATACACTTATATATAAAGGAACTGAGATCAGAATGGCATCAGATTTCTCAAGAATAACCTAAAAGTCATTGAGCCATTTGCTCTAAATTCTGAGGGAGAATGATTTACAAGCTAGGACTTTTGGAGTTGCAGCCATATTATCAATCTAAATTAAACATAAAATTAATAAGAACTGGAACTTTTAAGGTACCCAAAACGGTTTCTGTGAACCATTCTAAGAAAGCTCCTAGAAGTTGTAGCTAAACTAGCTGAGAGAAGAAACTAATAATGAGAAAAAAATTGGGATCCACATAACAGAGGAAGTAATAATAGCAGAGAGATAAGGTAATTTCCAGGATTATAAAGAAGGGGAGTATTAAAATGGCAGCAGGCCTGGCATGGTGATTCATGTCTATCATCCCAGCACTTTGGGAGGCTGAGGCAGGAGGATCACTTGAGACCAGCCTGGGCAATGTGATGAAACCCCATCTGTACAAAAATGCAAAAATTTGCCGGGTGTGGTGGTGTGTGCTTGTGGACTCTGCTAGTTGGGTGGCTGAGGCAGGAGGATCCTTTAGCACCAGTAGGTCAAGGCAGCAGTGAGCCAAGATTGTGCCAGTGCACTCCAGCCTGGGTGACAGAGGTAGAACCTGTCTCAAAAAAAATTTTTTTTAAAAAAACTTAAACAGAAGGCAATAAAAGCACACAATCAAGATTTAATCAGGAAGACAGTGTCTGAAAAGGACACAATCAAGATTTAATGAAGAAGACAGTGTCTTCAAGTGAATATTTCTTCCCATTATTCCCTTAAATAAACAAACTGATACATTTGACTAAACCGAGAGGAATTTTATGGTTGTATTGGTGAATGTGGAGTTATTGATAGGTAAACAGAAAACTAAGCAATTGAACAAATGTAATTACATTAACTTCCAGGAAAAACAAAGGTGTACAAGAAAGGAAATGCAATTATTGTATACAAGTGGCTTACCTCTGAATAATGCATATATAATCATGATAATATGAACTCAGAATATTTATTAAAAATATGCTATAAGTATATTAGAAGAATGGGAACAGGCACAAAAGGGGAAGTTAATTGTGAGGCAATGTCAGAATGCAAAGTTCTGAGTTTTAATCATAATAAATTAATATATGTTGTATAACAATGGAAAAAAATAGCAGCATAGTATGTTATTTAGAAATATGAAAATAAATACTAAAAAGTAGCTAGAAGAATTGAGTTGCTCCTTCTGGAGAGAGATAATCACAGAGATTATGGCAGAAGGTAGTAAGCCTGCTGTTTATAAGTTCTTAGTAATATTTAACTTTTTAAGCTATGTATATTACTTATTTGATATCAATAAGAATAACGCTCAGCACTAGAATATAAATACAATTCCTTTTAATGCATAGTACCAGCAGTAATAGTACTAGCTAATCTTTGTACAATGCCTATGAGGTGGCAAGTCCTATGCTGAGAGCTTTTTATCCATTATCTTATGTAATCCTCACAGGTATCATTTGAAGTAGGTACTGTTTTCCAGAAAAGAACATCAAAGCTTAGAGAGATTTTGTAAATTGTCCAAAGTTAGTATAGCTCACAAGTGGTTTTGCTAAGGGACGAATTCTAGCCTTCTGACTGCAGAGCCCTGAGTCCTAACTATATTCACATTTTATAGTTTTACCAGTCTTACCTTCCTGGAGTTTTCTAGATTTGCAAGGAGACAACAGGTGTGGAAGATCTTTAAAAAGCATGAAAGAGCAAATTCTTTAGAAAGTTTCTGGCTGTATGTGAGCCTCACACTTTCCTTATTTCCTGGACTCCCTGTCTCCCTTGCCAAACTTAAGACTTTGCCCCATGTCCTTCTCATCCCAACTGGGCCCCAGTGCCAAAAATAGGCAGTGCCACCAAAACTGCCATGCTTGTGTGCATGAATATGATATAGAAAGATGGTTTCTTTTGCTCTGTTACTTCTGCCTCCCAACGCTTGTCCTAAAAGCAAAAAATTGTAGGTACATATCAAAAGTCACTTTTGTAACTTATTCTTTTTGTCTTTAATTTCTATTACTGTGTTATTGCACATATTTAAACAACACAAATGATGTAAAAACTCCCTCTTGGAACTCTTTAAAGTGACAATATAGATTTGGATAGTAATTTTAGAAGGATTTTAGTAGGATAGAAAAAAAGGCTTATTCTTACATACTCAAGGTTTTTTTTTAAGAAGTAAATTTGACATTTGGGTACATTTAAACTTCTAAAAATATCTTCTGGTGAATCAAATTTTCTTTGCCCTATCATAGCTTTCCATTGTTGGCCACTGCATTCTTGAAAGCATCCCAAATATTCAAGTCTGTTCTTCATCTCGATTCCCTGTCTGCTTATTCAAGATGAGAATCCAGGGACAGAAATAACTCAGGAAAATAGCAGAGGAAGAGTATTTATCAGCAAGAAGCTAAAGAAAGCACATTCCTGGATCAATCTCTTTTAAGTCAGCAAAAACAGAGCTCTTCTACCTAATGCCACAGACCAAGTGTACAGGGCAATTTAATAATAAACATTTAAAGAGACATCAAAATGAATTTTCTGTACAAATAATAGTCTCTATGTTAACTCTGTTGATCACCATTCTCAGACACAATACTAATGTTAATATATAAATCTGGGTTGTTTCAAAAGACTGCCTCAATTAAAAAGTTTACTAAAGGCCATTGTTTCCCGGAATTAATATTAGTATTATCAACACCATCAAAATATGGATTTGAGTAGTCCTTAGGGATGATTTACCTCAATGATTTCCAAAAGGCTTCTAAGGGCCTGAGGGAATGGGGGACATGAGAGAGAGGTTCCCAATGTCGTGCATTTCAGAGAACTCTTACTTTCGAAGTCCCAAAGATCACCAGTAATATTTCTAATCAGTAAGGTTAGATTTCTTATTGCTGTGCCAATGGAGACTAAACACATTGGAGAAACTGTGGGGCTTCTCTGAAAGAGGAAATGGTTGAGGGGTGGGGAGGCTTATTGTAGCTTGTGTTCAGGTTTGTGTGTTGGGAGGGGGTGGAAGTTCAGGAGGCAAGAGTCTGTTTTCAATTAGCTGAAGCCAGAAATCTGAAGCAATTTGTTGATTGACTACCTTAATTTTTATCTAGGAGGTTGGAGGGGAAAAAGTGGGGTAGACTAATCATTGAAGAATAATTAGTTGTTACTCATGTTAACTGAGAAAGTGATATTTGGGCATTTTGTGATTGTCCAAAGTTTCCACTTATATCTCTATTTGGGCATGATTGTTGGGTGTGGAGTTGTCTTTCTATTGTTTTGTTTCATCACAGTCATGAGGGCTCCTTTTCTGATATTGATATTCTGTAAAATCCTTACATCCAACAAAGGAACACCATGCCCTAGTTGAAAGCAACTATACCAGCTACTAGGTATCAGCTGTCAAGATTGCCTTTTGTTTTTTTAAAACAGCTTTACTGAGGTATAATTGACATGCAAACTGCACATACTTAACATGTGCAGTTTGATAAATGCTGACATATATAAACCCTTGAAACCATCACCACAATCAAGATAGTAAATATATCCACAGCCTCCAAGAACTTCTTGGTGTCTTTTTGTAATTTCTCTGTTGTCCCTTGTCTCTCTGAGCATCCTGAAGCAACCATGGATCTAATTTCTATTACTATAAAACAATTTCCATTTTCTAGAGTTTTATAAGTTGAATCATACAATATGTAAGCTCTCTTTTTGGTCATCCTTCACTAAGCATAGTTATTTTGAGAGTCACTCATGCTGTGTTTATCAGTAACAAATCCCTTTTCATTAGTTAACAGTATTTCATTCTATGGACGTACCACAAATTATTTATCTATTCATCCATTGTTGGATGTTTTTGTTGTCTCCAGTTTTTGGCTTTTACAAATAAAGCAGCTATGACTATTCTTGTAAAGGCTTTGTATTGACATATGCTTCCATTTCTCGTGAGTAAGTACCTGGTGACATGGAGTCGGGCAGGGAAGTGCTGGGAGGAGAAAGGTGTGGTTCCTGGTGAGGGCTCCACTCTTGGGCCTATACCCATGGCCCTAGGTGAGAACAGGCACTCCTGTTTTCATGGCCAAATGTTGCATTTCCCAAGACTACCCTGGCCCACCATGCCCCTGTCTTGTGCCTATAAAAACTCTGAGACTCTAGTGGGCAGAGACACAAGCAACTGGACATGGAGGGGAACACACTGGCAGAAGAACATGCAAGAGACTGGATGTCGAGAGGAACACATCCGCGGAAGACCACACCAGCAGCTAGATGTTGAGAGGACATACCAGCAGAAGAGCACAGTGGCAGACATTTGCAGACACCAGTAGGCCATCAACTGGCAGAATGATGTAGAGTTTGGCAGGGGCAGTCGGAGGAGAGCCTGGCTGCTGAGCCACTCAACTCCAGGGGATAACTACCCTCCAACTCCATCCCCAATTCTGGCCTCCCCAGCTACCACTCAATAAAAAAACTTACACTCATTCTCCAAGGCCATGTGTGATTCAATGCCCATGTGTGATCTGATTCTTCCAGTACACCAAGGCAAGAACTCAAGGATACAGAAAGCCCTCTGTCCTTGCAATAATGTAGAGGGGCTAATTGAGCTAACACAAGCTGCCTACAGATGGCAGAACTAAAAGAGCACATGGTAACACAGGCCCACTCAGGCCTCAGGAGCTGTAAACATTTACCCCTAGATACTGCGTGTGGTGGGAGCCCCACAGCCTGCCTGTCTGCATGCTCCTCAGATGTTTGAGCAGCCGGGCACCAAAGAAGTGAACCACACCCCCATCACACGCCTTGCAAGGAGGACAAAGGAACTTTTCCCATTTCAGTAGGAGTAGAATGACTGTATCTTATAGTAGATGTATGTAGAAATTTTCACGAAACTGCTGGGCTGCTTTATCTTTCTCAATTTTTTAAGCTTTGTGTGAAGTGTCAAGTGCCTTAAAAAACAAAGTTCCAGTACTTGAGGGGGATGATATTTGAAAACCACCCTTCCAGCTAATCCATTTCATTTATAGATGAAGTAACTAAGAACACAAATAATATGTAAATGCTAATAAGTAGATACCAGTATCAGCATAAAATCCCTGGTCTTTTAGTTTTGATTTCCTACTATGGCTCCAGGATTACTACCTTTTACTCTATGGAAAAGAAGAAACCCAACAATCAAATTAGAGTAATTATGTTAATGTTCCAGGTGGCTTCATAATGCTATCTCTATATTATGCTTTATTTTATTTCAAAATGTCTCTCTTCCCATTATCTTTATCATTTTCCTAGGTCAGATCTCCATCACCTTGTGTCTAGATTTCTGTAAAACCACTCTTCCCTGGCTCAATGTTTTCCACATTCCACATCTCTCTATATCAGGGATCCCCAAACTACGGCCTGCGGGCCGCATGCGGCCCCCTGAGGCCATTTATCTGGCCCCCCACCGCACTTCAGGAAGGGGCACCTCTTTCATTGGTGGTCAGTGAGAGGAGCACAGTATGTGGCAGCCCTCCAACGGTCTGAGGGACAGTGAACTGGCCCCCTGTGTAAAAAGTGTGGGGATGCCTGCTCTATATAATGATGATGAATTAATTCCCTGTCACTAGTATCCTATTCAATTTTCTATTGAATTTGATCTCCTCTATCCAGTTTTGAACATTATCTTTCCCCTGAAATCAGTGATCATGCCACTCTTGGACTTATTTACACTCTATGCTCATTGATCTCCCCATTGTCCTAAAACAGGGGTCCTCAAGCCCTAGCCATGGATTGGTATGACTCCCTGGGCTGCTAGGAACCTGGCCACACAGCAGGAGGTGAGCAGTTGGTGAGTGAACATTACCGCTAGAGCTCCACCTCCTGTCAGATCAGTGGTGGCATTAGATTCTCATAGGAGTATGAACTCTATTGTGAACTGCACATGTGAAATATCTAGGTTGCGCCCTCCTTATGAGAATCTAACGCCTGATGAGCTGAGGTGGAACAGTTTTATTCCAAAACCATCCCTGGCCCCCATCCCTGGTCTGTGGAAAAATTGTCTTCCACAAAACCAGTCCCTGGTGCCAAAAAGGTTAAAGACTGCTGTTCTAAAACATCTTATACTAATTGTTATATCTTTGATTTCATTCACTATTGGAAATGCTTCCAAAATATTTATAGCCATAAAGCTAAATATAAAATTGTCAAACAATAATGAATTAAAAGTTAAAGAACTCCCAAGATTAAAAATATTAATACGATTAAGAATGTTTCCCTAAAACTAAATTGATTATGTTGATTTTGATGAAAATGTTTTATTATTTTTGTTTAATTGTTTTCATATTGAGAAGAATGGACCATCATTTCTCATTGCCATTTTTACTAATGAAATGTTTTACTTTAAAAACTGATCTAATTTTAAATTACCAATACTTTTCTTTGATGATACAATCAATTTAACATTTTACTACACCATTCAATACTGAAAAAGTAAAAATCTATCTTTTCAGATTTACTATTTTTCTCTTTCTTACATATAAAAATAATTATACAATGAATTCATCGTTCTAAATGATTGACTATCTCTTTTATTTGATAAGACTTATACTCAAAGAGCTATTTGATAACTCAGTTGTCTATTTAAACTACTGAACAAAGTCCTTCATGTAGCATGCACTAATATGTTCAGCCTTTTCTTGTGAATAAGATTATAAACAACTTAGAGTCCTGGTACTCTTTGGCAGTACTTGGTGATAAAGTAGTCAACCAGACAGATCAAGATTAAGTCTCTTTCTACATTTTTAGATTTCCATTGAATTGAAATTTTCAAGTTGTTAAAAAAATTTTTACTCTTTAATCCCCAAGAATGTGTCTAAGGAACAATACGTGTCTGGAAACCATAGAATGTAACATGCTTACCAGGTATTACATTATATAATATGGTTGAGAAACAGAGCTATTTTGTTAAAATCCCCTCACTGTTTATTTCATAGAAGAAGAAGGAAAAAAAAAAACAGAACAAAGAAAATTACGGCAGACAATAGGCAAATAGCAAACAGCTTCCTCTACTCCCAGGACTTTCTATGTAGTCCTTTTACTGGGTGGTTAGCAAGTAAATTTAAACATATGATGAATTTATTTTTCCATTTATCAAACAGCCATTTGCATTCTTTGTAAGTGCTTGGAATGCAAAGGTATATGATTATGTGATTTTAAAGGTTCTCTTTGCTTTCTCTGCAGATAATAACATCCCTCATGCTCAGCAGTCCTTTGTAATGTGATTCTGGGTTCCAAGCAACAAATGAGAGGCTGAAAAATCTTTTGAGATTATGCTATTTATATAATTATAGATGAAGTCACCCATCTAATAATTAAAATGAGGCTCTAAGGCAGAGTAGAGTATCTAAGGGAGAAAACAACAGTAACTGGAGAAACAAGAGGTATATTAAAAGAAAATGAGAAACACCTCCAAAGAAAGAAAAAATGAGAAAAAGAGATAAAATAGCAACCTAAGAGCCAGGTGACTATTCTCTTTTGCAGCCAGTGGAAATACTCCACTTAGTTCGAACAATATAAATTTAGTATTTTTTAGTTGTTATCTTTGATATAATGCAGTCATTTGGGAACACTAATTATAGAGTTTTTATTGGTAAATATTCAATAATAGAGTTCATAGCGTTCAATTAAAATTCATTGAGACTAAATGAGTTGTGGTTTATATTACCAATATGGGGACATATTTTATGGTTTAGTATCTTCACAATTTTTAAAACTTAGTTCTATGTTATTCAGATCTCACCAATTTTTCCATTAGTGTCTTTTGTTATGGGATACAATCCAGGACACTACATTTTGTTTAATTGTCATGTCTCCTTGGTCTCTTCTGCTCTATAATGGTTTTAAAGTCTTTAACATAAATGATTTTTGACTTTGAGAGTTTTAAGAACTAGTGGTCAGCTATTTTGTAAACTCTCCCTTAATTTGGGTTTGTCTCATGTTCTGTCCATGATTAACTAGGATTACTAGTTTGGGAGGAAAAATCTTAGAGATACAAACTATTCTTCTCATCATAAGAGGGAGTTTATTTATTCAATCACTTATTCAATATAGACTCATTTATTTGGTAGTTTGAGTTAATTTTCACATAAAGCATATATTATATGTCAATGTTTTGTTTTGTTTGCAGTGGTCTTCTGTATCAGCAGTCTTCAACCTTTTTTGGCACCAGGGACTGATTTTGTGGAAGGCAACTCTTCCAGGAACTGTGGGGGCAGGGGGATGGATGGTTTCAGGATGGAAATGGTTCCACCTCAGATCATCAGGTGCCAGTCCATGGCATGGGGGTTGGGGACTCTTGCCCTATATGGACCATTGTGGAGAAGATAATTATTTCTCCATTCAATTGCTTTTACACTTTTGTCAAAAATCAACTTCAGTCTGGATACGGTCACATAGATCCATTTTTTTCTTCTTCATCCCCATTAAATGCAATTATAAGTCCTGGAAATAATACAAAAAGCAACTAAGAAAGAACTCTGAGAGGTGGTAAGAAGAAGGAAAACTGGTTTGTGACCCCAAAGCTGGAGAAACAACACAGTGGCTGGACATCTTATGTTCCTACATCCAATAGAAGAATTTCATCCAAATCCAGAATTCTCCAATCTCCAACTTAAGAAAATAAGGAAGCCCTGTATTGAATGGAGGTCCTTCTAACACTAAGTGAGCACAGAATCACTTGCAAGGAGGTTTGGTGAGAGGCCTGTTAATAAGCAGCCAGGAGAAATATTATCTTTTCCCACCAGACTAACATTCCTCTTTCCCACTGAGAGACACCAAGGAAGAATTAGCAAAAGAGATCTTACCACAACAAATGGCCAGATTTTAAACGCTTCTTTGTCCTGTTAGAACCAAGATTCCCCACACTGGCTCAGAGACACTGAATTGTCAAAAGGGGCATTAGCAAAAGGGACTCAATTGCAACAAATGCCCAGCCAGAAAAGGCACGTTGTTTCTGTTGCCTAAGAATCCCTTCCCCACAGAGAAACACCTGACAGCCCAAACTGAAGAAACTCCTTCTACCTCTTCAGGCAGCACCAACAGTAACCATTACAAGCCCCAGCAGCACCAGATAAAGCAAGGTAACAAAACTAACTCTGCAAAGGCTCCAAAAATTAAACTGTCATTGGAAGACAGCCCACAAAAGTAGGGCAGGACCTGCATACAAAATCTAAAGAGTGACTGTCTGCTGAAGTGATGGATTTAAATGAGATTCAGACTCTGCTAGTATGCTACAAAAATGTTTGGGATACAATTGAAAATTACTAATTATGAACAAATACCAACACTGAAATAAATCTGTGAAGAAAATGGTTCAGCAATTAAAATTTCTCTCAAAATAAATGAAAACTAGGAAATCTGAACAAATAAATAAAAGTTATAAAAAGGAACTAAGCAGAAATTATAGGCCGGGAGTGGTGGCTCATGCCTGTAACCCTAGCACTTTAGGTGGATTGTGTGAGATCAGGAGTTCGAGACCAGCCTGGGAAACACAGTGAAACCCCATCTCTATGAAAATACAAAAAATTAGCCAGGTGTGATGACGTGCGCCTGTAGTTCCAGCTACTCAGGAAGCTGAGGCAGGAGAACTGCTTCAATCTGGGAGGTAGATATTGCAGTGACCTGAGATTGTACCACTGCACTCCAGCCTGGGCAACAGAGCGAGATTCTCTGTCTCCAAAAGAGAGGGGGTGGGGTGGGGAATAGGTGGGGCTTAAGGAATATTTGAAGAAATTAGTCTGAAAACTTTTCCTCAATTTGGAAAAGATACAAACCTGCAGATTCAAGAAGCTGAGTGAACCACAAAAAGATCAACACAAAGAAATCCATGCCAAGACATAGCAATTAAAGTTCTGAAAATTCAAGTTCAATTGTAATTATGGGTTCATGTATTTCTTCTTTTAGCAAATCAGTGTTTTCGTCATATATTTTGAGATTTTACTTTTTGCTGCATACATATTTAGGACTGTTCTATCTTCCTCATCAATTGATCCTTTTGTCACTATGAAATACCTCTCTGTCTCTGGTAATTTTATTTGCTCTGAAGTATGCTTCCTTATATATAAATACAGTCACTCTTATTCCATTTTTTTAAAGGCTAGAATGTCTTTTACCATCCTTTTACTTTAAACTTACCAATATAGTATACTTTGAAGTGAGTTTCTTATTAACAGCATATTTGTTTGTTTTCTTTTAAATCCACTCTGCCAATCCCTATCTTTAGATTGATGTATTTATGCTATTTATACTTAATGTAATTATTGATATGATAGCATTTAAGTGTGCCATTTTGGTATTTGATTTCTGTTTGTTTCCTGTGGTTTTGTTTCTCTTTTCTTGCTAAACTGTCAAGTTTTTGAAATTCCATCTTGATTTATTTTTTTAAATTTATTTAAAATGTATCTCTTTGAATAGTTTTGGGAGTTTTTCTGGGTATTCCAATATACCCATGTACCTCATCACAATCTACTGCTATAAACATTTTATGACCTTGAGTTAAATTTGGAAATTTTGCTTCTATTTAGGTCCCTTTTCCTTTCTCAATTTTAATTTATTTTTCTTCTTCTTTTTTTAATACTAGGGCACTAATCTACCACCTTTCTCAGTTTTAAACATTACCTTGAGTATCAGATGGTGTTTTAATTATTTGATCCAATCATCAAATATGATATATAAAATTCATGAGGAATTGATAAAACTCTTGGAATACTGTCTTAGTCTATAAGGGCTGCTATATCAAAATACCATAAACTTGGTAGCTTATAAACAGCAAACTTTTTTTCTCATAGTTCTAGAAACTAGAATGTTCAAGATTAAAATTCAGGCAGATTCAGTTTAGTGAGGTTCTATTCCTCTTCATAGATGGTGCCCTCTTGCTACATCCTGGAATAGCTCCTTTGGGCCTCTTTTATAAGGGCACTAATCCCATTCATAAAGGTAGAGCTCTCATGACCTAATCACCTCCAAAATGTCCCAGATCTTTTTTTTAAAGTGACACATAATAATTGCACATATTAATGAGGTACATGTATAATCAGGGTAATTAGTATATCAACTCAAATATTTGTCATTTCTTTGTGTTGGAAACATTCCAAATCTTCTCTTCTTGCTATTTTGAAATATACAGTAAATGGTTATTTTCTATTTTTACCCTACTGTGCTATCAAATATTAGAATGTATTCCTTATATCTAACTAGTTTTGTACCGATTAATCAAAATTTTATGCCCCTCTATCCACTATACTTTTCAGCCTCTGGTAAACATCATTCTACTCTCTACCTTCATGACACAAACATTTTCCATATATATGAGAACATGTTATATTCATCTTTTTGTGCCTGGCTTATTTCAGTTAATATAGTGTCCTCCAATTTGTTGCTGCAAATGATAGCATTGAGTTCTTTTCTATGGTGGAATAATAGGCCATTGTGTATATATACCACACCTTCTTTATGCATTCATCTGTTAGTGGATGCTAGGTTTGCTTCCATATATTGGCCATGTGGATAGTGCTGCAATAAACGTAGGAGTGAAAATGTCTCTTTGATATATACTTATTTCCTTTTTTGCATGTATATCTACTAGTAGGATTACTTAATCATATGTTAGATCAATTGTTAGTATTTTTTTTTTTGAGGAAACTCCATACTCTTTTCCACAGTGGCTGTATAACTCATATTCACACCAATGGTGTACTAGCATTCCCCTTTTCCCACATTCTTGCTAGCATTTGTTACTTTTTGTCTTTTTGATATCAGCCATTTTAACTAGGGTGAGATGATATCTCACTGTGGTTTTAATTTGCATTTCCCTGATAATTAGTGATGTTTAGCATTTTTATATACACCTGTTGGCCATTAGTATGTCTTCTTTTGTGAAATGTCTATTCAGGTCATGTGCCCATCTTTTAATCAAATTATTTTTGTTGTTGTTTTTCTAGTAAGCTGTTCGAATTCCTTATATATTCTGATTATTAAATTCTTGTCAGACGTTTAGCTTGCAAATATTTTTTCACATTCCATAGGCTATCTCTTCACTCTGTTGATTGCCTCCTTTGCTATGCAGAGCATTTTAGTTTGATATAATACTATTTGTCTGTTTTGCTTTTCCTGCTTGTGCTTTGAGGTCTTACCTCTAAACTTACTATCCAGACCAATGTCCTGAAGAATTTCCTTAACGATTTCTTATACTAGGTTCATAGTTTCTGATCTGCCAATTAAGTCTTTAATCCATTTTGCTTTGATTTTTGTATATGGTGAGAGATAGGGGTCTAGTTTTATTTTTCTATAAGTGAATATCCAGTTTCTCCAGCACCATTTGTTGAAAAGACCATCCTTTACTCAATGTTCTTGGTTCCTTTATTGAAAACGAGTTTTTCTGTAAAAGTTTGGATTTATTTCTGGATTCTTTATTCTGTTCCATTGGTCAATGTGTCTGTTTTTATGCCAATACTATGGTGTTTTGGTAACTATAGCCTTGTAGCATGTTTTAAAGTCAGGTAATTGTGAGGCCTCCAGCTTTATTGTATCAGTCTTTCACTTCTTTGGTTGTTTATTCCTAGGTATCTTCTTTTATTTGTTACTATAGTATATAGAATTATTTTCATGATGTTTTTTCAGATTGTTCACTGTTGGCATATAAAAATGCTACTGATTTTTCTATGTTGGTTCGTACCCTGTAACTTTACTGAATTTGTTTATTAGTTCTAATTGTATTTGCTGGACTTGTTAGGTTTTTCCAAATATAGGATCATTTCATTTGCAAACAAGGATAATTTAACTTCTTCCTTTTCAATTTGCATGTCCTTTGTTTCTTTCTCTTGCCTGGTTGCTCTAGCTAGGACTTCCACTACTATGTTGAATAATAGTGATGAAAGTGGGGATCCTTCTCATGTTCCAGATCATAAAGACTTTCAGTTTTTCACTCTTCAGTATGATACTGGCTGTGGATCTGTCATATGTGACTTTTATTGAAGTATGTTCATTACTAGTATGCAGAGTGTTTTGAGGATTTGATGTTAAATTTTATCATATAATTTTTCAGTATCAATAAGTGATCATATGGCTTTTGTCCTTCAATCTGTTGATATGATGTATCACCTTGATTTATTTGCTTATGTTCAACCATTATTGTATTCCTGGGATAAATCCCACTTGGTTATAATGAATAATCATTTTAATGTGCTGTTGAATTTGGTTTCCTAGTATTTTGTTGAGTATTTTTGCATCAATTTTCATCACATATATTGGCCTGTAGCTTTTCTTTTTGATATGTCTTTGGTCTTGGTTTCAGGATAATACTGGCCTTGTAGAATGAGTTTGGAAGTATTCTCTCTTCCTCTGCTGTTTTGATAGTTTGAGTAGAATTGGTATTGGTTCTTCTTTAATGTTTGGTAGAATTTAACAGTGAAGCCATCAGGTCCTAGGTTTTTCTTTATGGGGAGACTTTTTATTATGGCTTTGGTTTTATTGGTTGTTATTGACCTGTTCAAGTTTTGAATTTCTTCATGCTTCAACCTTGGCAGGTTACATGTATCTAGGAATTTATTCATTTCTTCTAGATTCTCCAATTTATTGACATATAGTTACTCATAGTAACCACTAAAAATCCTATGAATTTATATGGTATCGGTTGTAATGTCTCCTTTTTCTTCTCTGATTTTGAGTCTTCTCTTTTTTTTCTTAGTCTGTCAAAAAGTCTGTCAGTTTTGTTTATCTTCTCCAAAAGCCAACTTTTCATTTCTTTGATCATTTGTATTGTTTTCTTTCATTTCATGTATTTCTGTTCTGATGTTTATATTTCTTTTCTTCTACTAATTTTGGGTTTAATTAGCTATTTCTTTTCTAGTTATTTATGATACATCACTAGGTTGTTTGAATTTTCTTTTAATTTTTTAATGGAGGTGCTTTGCTATAAACTTCCCTTGTAGTACTGTTTTTGCTGTATCCCATAGGTTTTTGTATGTTGTGTTTCCATTGTCATTTGTTTCAAGAGATTTTTCAGTGGCCTTCTTAATTTCTTCATTAACCCACTGGTCATTCAGGAGCATATTTAAAAAATCTCATGAGTTTTTATAGTTCCCTAATTCCTCTTGTTATTGATTTCCAGTTTTATTTAATTGTGATCAGAGACAATGATTAATATTATTTCAATTTTTTGAATGTTTTGAGACTTGTTTTGTGACTTAACATATGGTCTATCCTTAAGACTAATCCATGTGCTAAGGAGAAGAATGCATATTCTGTAGCCATTGGATGAAATATTCTGTAAATATCTATTAGGTCCATTTGGTCTATAATGCAGATTACATCCAATATTTCTCTGTCTCTTTTCTTTCTGGGAGATCTTTTCAATGCTGAAAGTGTAGTGTTGATGTCTCCAGCTATTATTGTATTGGGTGTCTATCTCCCTCTGTAGCTCTAATAATATTTGCTTCTACTATCTGAATATTATAGTATATGTATATTATAATAATATTTGCTTCTAATATCTGTATATCTATACATTCTAATATCTGTATGTGCTTCTAATATCTATATAATAGCATCTGTGTGCCCTAGTGTTTAGTTCATATTATATTTCTAATTTTTATATTCTCTTACTGAATTGATGCCTTTATCATTATATAATGACCCTCTTTGTCTCCTTTCATACTTTCAGTCTTGAAATCTACTTTGTCTGGTACAAGTACAAATACTCTTGCTACTTTTGGCTTCCAATGGCATGGAATGTTTTTTCCATCACTTAATTTTCAGTCTGTGTGTGCCTTTATAGGTGAAGTGTGTCTCTTGTAGGCAACAGGTCATGTGGTCTTTTTCTTTTTTTAATCCATCGAGCCACTCTATGTATGTTGATTGGAAAATTTAGTTTATTTACATTCAATGTTATTATTGGTAAGTATGGACTTCCTTCTACCACTATTTGTATTCTTGTAGTTTTGCAGTCTTCTCTTTTTTTCTTCATTTCTATCTTTCCTTTAGTGAAAATGATTTTCTCTGATGAGATGTTTTAATTTCTTGCTTTTTATTTCTTGTGTATCTGTTGTATGTTTTTGTTTGAGGTTTCCATGAGGCATGTAAATATTATCATATATCCCATTCTTTTAAACTGATGACAACTTAACACTGATTGCAAAAACAAACAAGCAAACAAAAAGAAAGCTGAAGAAAACTCTATTTTAACATCATGACCAGACTTTTTAACTTTTTGTTCTCTCTATATCTTATTGTACTGTCACTGTTTTGAAAAGTTGTTGTAGTTATTATTTTTTATTGGTTCAACATTTAGTCTGTTTCCTGAGATAAGAAGTAGTTTATATACCAGTGTTATGATATTCTGTGTTTTTCTGTATACTTATTATTGCCAGTCAGTTTTGTACTTTCAGATGATTTCTTACTGCTCATTAACATCCTTTTCTTTCAGATTGAGGAACTCTCTTTAGCATTTCTTGTAGGGCAGGTCTGGTGTTGATGAAATCCCCCAGCTTTTGTTTCTTCTTCATGTTTGAAGGATTTTTTTTTTTTTTTTTTTTTTTTTGAGACAAAGTTTCACTCTGTTGCCCAGGCTGGAGTGCAGTGGCATGATCTTGGCTCACTGCACCCTCTGACTCCTGGGTTCAAGCAATTCTCCTGTGTCAGTTTCCAGAGTAGCCAGGACTACAGGCATCTGCCACCATGCCTGGCTAATTTTTGTATTTTTAGTAGAGATGGGAGTTCACCACATTGGTCAGGCTGGTCTTGAATTCCTGACCTCAGGTGATCCACTTGCCTTGGCCTCCCAAAGTGATGGGATTACAGGCAGATTTTTTTTTTCTTTTTTACCAGACATACTATTACAGTGTAAACGGTGTTTTGTTTTTTTCCTCCAGCACTTCAAATATGTCACGCCACCCTCTCCTGGTCTGTAAAGTTTCCACTGAATATGCTGCAAGATGTATTGGAGCTCCACTATATGTTACTTATTTCTTTTCTCTTGCTGCTATTAGGAACTTTTCTTTATCTTTCACATTTGGGAGTTTGATTATTAAATGCCCTGAAGTAGTCTTCTTTGGGTTAAATCTGCTTGATGTTCTATAACCATTTTGTACCTGAATATTGTTACTTTTCTCTAGGTTTGAAAAGTTATCTGTTATCTTCCCTTTGAATAAACTTTCTACCCCATCTCTTTCTCTACCTCCTCTATAAGATTAATAACTCTTAGATTTACCTTCTTGAGGTTATTTTCTAGATCTTATAGGCATGTGTCATTCCTTTTTATTCTTTTTTCTTTTGTCTCTTCTGACTGTGCATTTTTAAATAGTCTGTCTTTAAGCTAATTCTTTCTTCTGCTTGATCAATTCTTTTCTTGAAAGACCCCAATGCATTCTTTAGTATGCCAATTGCATTTTTCAGCTCCAGAATTTCAGCTTCTTTTAAATTATTTCAATCTCTGTTAAACTTATTGTATAGGATGCTGAATTCCTTCTCAGTGTTACCTTGAATTTCACTGATCTTTCTCAAAAACAGCTATTTTGAATTCTCTGTCTGAAAGGTCATACATCTCTGTTTATACAGAATTGGTACCTGATGACTTACTTATTTTGTTTGGTGAGGTCATGTTTTCCTGATTGGTCTTGATGCTTGTGGATATTTGTCATTGTCTGGGAACTGAAGAGTTAGATATTTATTTTAGTCTTTTCATTCTGGGCTTGTTTGTACTCATCCTTCTTAGAAAGACTTTCTAGGTAGTTGAAGACACTTGTATATTGTAATCTAAGCCAAAAATGCATTGGGGGCACCCCAAGCCCAGTAGTGCTGTGGTTCTTACAGACTCATGGAGGTACCACCTTGGAGGTCTTATATAGTATCTGGAATAATTCTCTGGATTACCAGGCAGATACTCTTATTGGTCTCTTACTTTCTCCCAGTCTCTATCTCTCTTTGTTCAGCCATCTGGCATAAGGAATGGGGTGACACAAGCACCCCTGTGGCCACCATGAATGATACTGAACTGGGTTAGACATGAGGCCAGAACAGCACTGGGTTTCCCCCAAGGCCTGCTGTTACTACTACCTGGTTATTGCCTATGTGCTCTTTAGGCCCTAGCACTCTACAATCAACAGTTGGCAAAGATAGTCAGGCTTCTGTCTTTCCCTGTAGGGTGGTAAGTTCCAGCATGCTTTAGGCAGATTTAGAGATGCCATTCAGGAGCCAGGACCTGGAGTCCAGAACCTTTGGAATTTACCAAGTGCTCTATTCTACTGCGGCTAAGCTGTCACTCAAACCATGGGACAAAGTCCTTCCCACTCTTTCTTCCAGAGTTAGAGAAGCCTCTCTCCATTGCCACCACCACCACATGCCCATGGGGAGTACTTTCAGGCTACCATTGATGTTCTCTTAAAGCCCAAAGCTTCTTCAGTAAGCTTATGTTGATTGTTGCCAGCTCTGAGACTCAACTTCCAGAGATGTGTGTTTTCCTCTGGGCCAGGGCAAATCCAGAAATGCTCTCTAAAGAGCCAAGACATGGAAACAGGAACTCCAAGCACTGGCTTGGTGCTTAACCCATCTCCCACTATGGCTGAACTGTTACCTAATTTTTGGTTCTTATTAAAGTGCTTTCTTCTTTTTCTAGAGAGTTGTTAAATTTGCTGTTCCCATCGGAGGATGATTGGTAGAAGCCTGTATTCTGCCATGTTGCTCCAACCTCAGCTCTAGAGTATTGTGAATATGTCCATTGTCTTTCATTTCCCAGTGAGTTTTATACCTTCATATGTCTTTGTTGTTACTGTTGTTGTTACACGTTAGTGTCCACTTCTTTCAGATTGAAGAACTTCCTCATTTCTTGTAAGACAAGTCTGGTGTTGATTAATTCCTTGAGGTTTTGTTCATCTAGAAAAATCCTTACCTTCCTTCCTATTGGAAGAATAGCTTTGCTGGTTACTATTCTTGTTTGGAAGTTTCAGTTTGTTTTCTTTTTTCCTGCATATTTTGAATATAGCACACCTGTCTCTCTTGAATTATAGGGTTTCTGCTGAGAAATCCACTAAAATTCACATTTTGATTCTGTTCAATGAGGTCTGTTTCTTCGCTCTTGCTGGTTTATATATTCTTTCTTTGCCTTTGATTTTTGCTAATTTGATTATAATATGCCTTGAGGATTTCCTATTTGGTTTAATTTGATTAATGACCTTTGATCTTTCTGTGCTTGGATGGTGTAATTTTTCTTTAGATTTGGGAAATTTTCAGCTATTATTTCCTTATATATGCTTTGTGGGCCTTTTTCTCTCTCTCATCTCCTTTGGAAATATTATGCAGAGGTTAGCTTACTTGATGGTGTCCCATAATTCTCATAGGACTTTTTTTGTTTTTTGTTTTTTGTTTGTTTTTGTTTTTGTTTTTGTTTTGCTTCTCTGATTAAGGAATTTTGTATGTTTTGTCTTCAAGCTTGCTAATTAGTCATTCTGTTCGAGCAAATCATCTGGTGAAATTTTCTAATGAGTTTTAAGTTCAATTATGAATTATTTCTATGACTTTGTTTTCCCTAATTATTTCTATTTATTCCTCAAATATTTCTTATTGTTTCTGAATCATTTTCCATATTTTATTTGGTTTTCTGTTCATATTTTCTTTTGATTCCCCAAACTCCTTTTAAAGGAGAATCCTGAATTTCCTGTCTGACATTTCATAGATCTTCAGTTTTTTTGGATCCATTATTGAAGCTTGGTCCCTTTTGGTGGTATCATATTTCCTTGAGGTTTAGCAGTTCTTGTATCTTTACAATAATACCTACTTAGTTAAGAGGACAACTACCTCTTTTAGTTTTTGCAGGTGTTCATTGGTGGTGGTAGACATTTACTACTTAGTTTTGGAACTTAAATATTGGCCTGTTATTTCTTCCCATTCTGGTGAGAATTTATACTCAGAACTGGAAGTAGCTGCCTACCCTGCCATTGTTTCCCAGTCTGGAGAATACTTAAGTGCCCACTGGAACTTAATCCTGACATTTTAGTTGTTAGTGGCTAGGGGAAGACTCCACACAAGCACCTGGAATTTGTGTAAAATCTGGCCAGGGATTCAGGTTTTCAAGTATTGTGTTCCCTGCAACCCTATGACTCCAGCCAGTTGTTTAAATGTGACATTCCTGATTATCAGAGCACAGAGTAGCCATCAATATCTGCATGCTAGTCACTACAGTCAGATCCCTGCTCTTTGTCCACAGTCATCCCAGTGGTTCAGCCCTCCTGGCATGCCAAATACTTTCTGTGTAATAGAATCAGAGTGGGCTTCCCACAAAGACTCCCAGATTCGTGGGGAGATTGAACATTCTCCTTCACTTCCCTCCTATTGCCCAAGAAACCATAAGTTAGGGGAAATTCTCTGTGAGTGGCATTATGCTGGCTTGGGGCAGGGGAAAGTACAATGTGATATGACCATTTCTGTTACTGATGATGGCTTCTCTCAATTCTGTGAGCTCAAGAAGTTGCTCTGCTTCTTTCCTGAGTTCTACAAAATGTGAGGTGGTATTCTTGTTTTTGAATTGTTTCTTGTTTCATTTTTGTGGAGGGAGTGATGCTGGGGAATCTTCTGTTCATCATCTAGTTTATGTCTCTTCCTGCCTTTGATTACCATCACCTTGGTGATTAGGTTTCAAGGTATGAATTGACAGGGGATACAACATTCAAATCATAGAAAATACTGACAATAATAAGAATAGAGAAAACACAAACCACCAAAATCAAGAATTCAACAAGGGATGACACTACATATCTTTTAGCCATTAAAAGGAAACCCTTTGCATAACTTTCTGATTATACATTTTACAACTGAATTAATTTTTTGAAGATCACAAATCACCAAAACTCAACCAAGATGAAATAGATCAGTTGAGTAGCCTAAAAACCATTAAAGAAATTAAACTTATAATTTAAAAGCTCCAGAAAGAGAACTCTCTAGGCAAACATGATTTTACTAGAGATTTTTACCAAACATATAAAATAAGAATCAACACTAATTTTGCACAATCTTGTCTCGAAAATAGAAGAGGCAGAAACATGTCCTAACTTATTCCAAATTCATTTTATGAGAACAGTGTTACACTGCTACCAAAACCAGACAATGATAATGCAAAAGAAGTAATCTGTAGACCAATATATCTCATAAACTTAGATGCAAAAAGCATCAACAAAACATTAAAACAAATAAAATAGAACAATTCGTAGAAGAACATATACTATGACCAAAGGAAATTTATTGCAGGTATATAAAGCTGGTTTAATATTAAAAATCAGTCAATGGAATCCACCATATCAACAGGCTAAATAAGAATAATCATATCAATTGAAATCAAATCATTTCAATTGACACAGAAAATTATTTCCAAAAAAGTCCACATTCAAGGCAAAAATTCTCAGCAAGTTAGAAATAGGGAGAAATTACCTTAATTTCATAAAATGCATCTATAGGAAACCTAGCTAACATCATACTTAATGGTGAAAGACTAATTGCTTTTCCTCTAAGATTAGAAACAAGGCAAGCATATCTATTCTCACCACTCTAAGTCATCATAGCACTGAAAGATCTAGCCACTGTAACGTGCAAGAAAAGAAATAAAAGGAATGCAGACTGGAAAAGAAGATAACCTATTGATATTTGCAGGTGACATGATTGTCTGTGTAGAGATCCCAGGAAATCTATCAGAAAACTCCTAAAACTAGTAAACAAATTCAGCAAGCTTGCAGGGTACAAAATTAACATGAGTGTGAGGAAACTGAAATTAAAAATGCAATACACCATTTACAGTTGCTTAAAGAAAATAAAATTCTTAGGTATGCACTTAACAAAACATATACAGGGTCTGTATGCTTTAAATTACAAAATGCTGATAAAGTAAATCAAATAAGACCTAAATAAGTGGAGAGATATACCATGTTCTTTGATTGAAAGACTCAACATCAATCAATATCAATCAATTTATGAGTAAAGTTGTAAATTCTCCCTATATTGATCTATAAGCTTAATGCAAGCCCTATAAAAATGTCAGCAAAGTTTACTGTAGACATAGACAAGCTTACACTGAAGTTATATGGAAGGTGTACACCCTGTAATAGGTAAAACAATCTTGACAAAGAAGAATAAAGTGGGACAAATCACTCTACCATATACTAAAGCTTGCTATACAGCTACATTAATCAAGATAATGTGGTACTGGTGAAGGGAGAGAGAAATATATAAATGAAACAGAATAGATCACACAGAAATAGGCCCATACAGATACGCTCAACTGATTTTTGGCAAAGATGCAAAAGCAATTCAATGGAGGAAGGAGAGCCTTTACAAAAGCCTCCACATAAATCTTATATCTTATAAAAAATTAATTCAATATAGATCAATGGATTTAAATGTAAAATGTAAATCATAAAACTTTTAGAAAACACATTGGATAAAATCTTAAGATTTAAGGCTAGGCAAAAAGTTCTTAGACTTGACACCAAAAGCACCATCAGTAAGAGGAAACACTGATAAACCGGACTTCCTCAAAATTAAAAACTTATGCTCTGTGAAAGTCCACATGGACAGAATGGAAAGAGAAGTTACAGACTGAGAGAAAATATTTGCAAGCTACATATATGACAAAGGACTAGTATTTAGAATATATAAAGAACTCATAAAACTCAACAGTAAAAATTCAAAAAAAATCTACTTGAAAATGATCAAAAGACTTGAAGAGACATTTCACCACAGAGGGCATACAGGTAGCTAATGAGCACATAAAGATATTCCACATCAGCATCCATTGATGCAAATTAAAACTAACTTATCCAAATGATCTAAAATGCAAAATAACATATCACTGTGCATTTATTATGACGGCTAAAATAGAGACAACACTGAATGTTGATAAAGATGAGAAGAAACTAGATCACTTGCACATTACTGGTGGGAATGAATATAAAATGGTACAACCACTCTCAGAAAGTGCTTGGTAGATTTTTATAAAGCTAAAGATATAATTAAAGTATAAACATGCAGTTAATATGCAAACTAGCAATTGCACTCTTGGCATTTATCCCAGAGAAATGAAACTTATGTTTACAACAAAAATCTGTACAAGAATGTTCATAGCAGCTTTATTCATAATAAGCAAAAACTGAGATCCGCCTGAATGTGGTCCAACAGGTAAATAGTTAAACAAATGGTGACGCATCCATGCCATGGGATACTGCTCAGTAACAACAAAAAAACTTAATTTGATATACTCAACAATTTGGACAAATCTCCAATGAAAAAAGGCTTTAAATGCCCTTGACCATGTGCCAATTTAGGCTTCTATATAATGAACAGGAGTCGGAATGTAACTATCCAGTTTCTTAGATGGAATGCCTCTGAGCTGTCCATTCTACACCATTTCCTGGGGTTTGAATGAGTGTGAAAAGCCAATCACAAAAGATTATGTATTGAAAAGTTCATTTATGTGATCTTTTAGAAATGACAAAGTTATGGAAATAGTGACAGGTTAGTGGCTGCCAGGTTTAGGAACACGGTGTTTGGTGGCAACAGGAAAGTGGTAACTGTGGTTATAAATGGGCAAACACAAGGGATGCTTTGGTGATGGAACTATTTTGTATCCTAATATGGTGATAGATACATGAACCTCCATGTGATTACATTGTATAGAACAACATACACATATACGCACGTACTTGAATACAAGTAAAACTAGGGAAATCTGAATAAGATTGATGGATTCTGGGTTTGATATTTTGCTATAGTTTTGTAAAATTTTACTATTGAAAGAAACTAGGTGAAGGGTACAAGGGATTTACTTGTATTAGTTCTTAAAACTATAGTGAATTTATAATTAATGCAATAAAACTTTCAAGTAAATCAATTAACCTTATTTTTAAAAATTATACTTTAAGTTCTAGGATACTTGTGCAGAATGTGCAGGTTTGGAACATAGGTATACATGTGCCATGATGGTTTGTTTCATCCATCAACTTGTTAGCTACACTAGGTATTTCTTCTAAAGCTATCCCTCCCCTACCCTCCTATGCTCGACAGGTCCCAGTGTAAGATGTTCCCCTCCCTACATCCATGTGTTCTAGTTGTTCAACTTCCACTTATGAGTCAAAACATGTGGTGCTTGCAATTAACCATATTTTTGTGGGTTTACTTCTGGGCTCTCTATTCTAGTCCATTGATCTATGTGTCTAGCTTTTTGCCAGTATTGCCTTGATTACTGAGGCTTTATGGTAAGTTTTGAAACCTTGGTGATTTTCTTTCATTATTTCAATTGTTATAGCCTATTTGCTCTTTTGGCTAAACTAAAATAATTGTGTCAATTTACAAAGACAAGAATTTTGAATGAAATTGTGTTAAAACTGTAAATAAATATGATAAAAAAATGCAATCTCTAGAGCATTTTCTCTTTCAGCTATATGGTATATTACTTCACCTTTTCTCTAAATATTTTCTCCTCTTTGGTAAATTTTCAGTAGTATGCACACTCATACAGAGACTCTACATTTTCTTGTTAGAATTGTGCCTTTTAGGTTTTATAATATTTGATGCTATTATTGATTTAATCTTTTAACTTTAATAGTATTTTCTGGTAGGCATGCAAGTGATTTATTTCTGTGTATTTATCTTTATCCTGACATTTTATGGAACTCTTTAATTCTAAAAGATTTCCAGTTGATTTTCTTCGGTTATTAAGTATGTATTTGCATATAATAGTTATTTCTTACCTTTCTAAAAGTTTTCTCTGTTATTTTGATCATCTGTCTTATTATGCTATTACATAGATCAAAACTTTCATAAAACTGGAGCATAAGGCAACTAGAAATTCCAGGAGATGGTGTAGAATAGACAACTAAGAGATATTCTACGTAAGGAACTGGTCCAACTCCTATTTGTCATAGAAGGACCTATGTCTAGCATGTGGTAGGGGTGAGGATGACTCCAGGGCACTTGGAAGGTTTTTCTAAAGGTTAATAAAGCAGTCTCTGAAGACCCAAGAAATTTATCAGGCAAAGCAATTCAGGTGCTGGCAATTCGAAATTTAGCATTAAGATGCTTTGAAGGAATAAGAGGTGGTACACCAAAAGCATGTACTTGAGGAGTCTCCTTTTCTCACTTACCTACACTCTTCTCTCCCCTCACAAGTTCAAACTGCCCACCACTGCACACGCACACACACACACACACACACGTCCAGAAGTTGTGATTAGGTACCACAGAAAGAAGAAAAAAATATGATTCTCTGGAATTTGAAACGATTTGACTCTTGTCTGAAATTCCAAAGCCCAGAAGTCACTGCCATTCTCACTGATGATGAATCGGTCCTCACCAAAATTTCCTCCTATGAAGTAAAACATTTTTACTTTAAGTTCTGGGGTACATGTGCAGATCTTGCAGGATTGTTACATAGATATACACATGCCATGGTGGTTTGCTGCCTCCATCCCCCCATCGTGTCACCTACATTAGGTGTTTCTCCTAAAGTTATCCCTCCCCAATTCCTCCATCCCCTAACAGACCCCAGTGTGTGGTGTTTCCCTCCCGGGGTCCATGTGTTCTCATTGCTCTCACTTATGAGTGAGAACATGTGGTGTTTTGGTTTTCTGTTCTTGTGTCTGTTGAGAATGATGGTTTCCAGATTCATCCATGTCCCTGTAAAGGACATGAATTCATCCTTTTTTATGGCTGCATAGCAATCTATGATATATATGTGCCACATTTTCTTTTATATATATATTTTATTGCATGTTAGGTTCTGGGGTACATGTGAAGAACATGCAGGATTGTTTCATAGGTACATATATGGCAATGTGGTTTGCTGCCTCCATCCCTGTCACCTATATCTGGCATTTCTCCCCATGTTATCTCTACCCAACTCCCTACCCTCCGCTGACCCTCCCCTAGTCCCCACCAACAGACCCCAGTGTGTGAAGCTCCCCTCCCTGTGTCCCTGTGTTTTCATTGTTCAACACCCGCCTATGAGTGAGAACATGTGGTGTTTGATTTTCTGTTCATGGGTCAGTTTGCTGACAATGATGGTTTCCAGATTCATCCATGTCCCTACAAAGGACACAAACTCATTATTTTTTATGGCTGCATACTATTCCATGGTGTATATGTGCCACATTTTCCCTGTCCAGTCTATCATCGATGGGCATTTGCGTTGGTTCCAGGTCTTTGCTATTGTAAACAGTGCCACAATGAACATACATATGCATGTGTCTTTAAAATAGATCGATTTATAAACCTTTGGATATATACCCAGTAATGGGATTGCTGGGTCAAATGGAATTTCTATTTCTAGGCCCTTGAGGAATCACCACACTCTCTTTCACAATGGTTGAACTAATTTACACTCCCACCATCAGTGTAAAAGTGTTCCTATTTCTCCACATACTCTCCAGCATCTATTGTCTCCAGATTTTTTTTAATGATCACCATTCTAACTGGTGTGAGATGGTATCTCAATGTGGTTTTGATTTGCATTTCTCTAATGACCAGTGATGATGAGCATTTTTTCATATGTTTGTTTTGAGCAAAACGTACAAACAAAAAATAATGATTCCACAGGAAAAAGGGGGAATGATCCTCACAACAGTGAGAATGATTTGGAGCACAGCCATTCTGTACAGTGGCAATGTTGGGCTCAGAGCTCTGGGCTGACCTGCAGGGCCTCCAGTTACCTGGATCTGGGAGTAGCAGCTTCAGGGACTGATTAATATCTTTTCTGAATCCTGGCTTCAGATACTGCTATAGTTCTCATGCCCTTGAGAAACAATAGAAGGAAAATGAGGATTGCTTTGACTTCTTCCCTTCCAACTCTTTTAGGTTCTTACTCTATAATAATCATTAAAATCAAAATAAAACTTCCTGTTCTTCAAATGGATTACATTTCTATGGTAGGTTTTGTTAATCTCCTATCTCTCAAATTCTGATGTCCTTATCAATGTACTTCCTAATCATAACATTCATTTAAATAATCTCCTGTCTTTGTTATGATTCCTCTTAACTGCAATCTTTATCACTGTGGCCTTTAAATCAGAATCCACTTAATAAAATGTGTAATGCCATACTAACTTGGAAAGGTTTCACTGTTACATGATGATGAAGGAGGCTCAAAGAAGGGAATATTAAAGAAGTATAATGATTACTATTATATCAGCAGTCACTTAGAATTATATTCATCATCATTGCTATTGAAATTTTAAACTATTATTTATTGACCATAATGTGAATGGAATGATATGGGCATATGAATACAGTCTGGGATGTAGAGCTAGAGAAATTTGCTATTAAGTATAAACCACAAAAAGGTGACAATAAGATATGAAACCTCAAATAATAAAGTACCTCTTCAAATGCTTCTGATTTTCTCAGGTGGTATGTTTTAATTTCTTACTTTTAATTTCTTGTGTATTTATTGTACATTTTCTGATTTGAGGTTACCATGATGCTTGCCAATAATATATGATTTTAACTGATAACTTTAACCCTGATTGCAGAAACACACAAGAAAAGAGGAAACGCTACACTTTAACTTTATTCCTGTGTTTTAACTTTTTGTTGTTTCCATTTATAGCTTACCAAACTGTCTATGTCTTGAAAATTTGCTGTAATTATTATTTTTGATAGGCTCATCTTTTAGTCTTTATACTCAAGATATGAGTAGTTTATACAACACGATTGCAGTGTTATAATATTTTGTGGGTTTTGTGTGTGTGTGTGTTGTTACCATTTCTAGTGAGTTTTGTACCTTTAGGTGACTTCCTATTGCCCATTAAAGTCCTTTTCTTTCAGATTGAAGAATTCCCTTTAGCATTTCTTGTAGGACAGGCCTGGTGTTGATGAAATCCCTCAGCTTTTGTTTGTCTGAGAAAGTATGCATTTTTTCTTCATGTTTGAAGAATATTTTCACTGAATATACTATTCTAGGATAAAAGCCTTTCTCTTTCCTTCAAATATGTCATGTCATTCTCTCCTGGCCTGCAAGATTTCTACTAACAAGTTTGCTGCCATATGTAATGGAGCTCCTGCATGTTTGAAGGATATTTTCACCAGATATACTATTCTAGGGTAAAAGTTTATTTTCCTTCAGCACTTTAAATACATCATGCCACTCTCTTCTGGCCTATAAGGTTGCCACTGAAAAGTCAGCTGCCAGACATATTGGAGCTCTATTTGATGTTGTTTATTTCTTTTCTCTTGACACTCTTAGAATCCTTTCTTTATTGTTGACCTTTGGAAGTTCAATTATCAAATGACTTGAGGTAGTCTTCTTTGTGTTAAATCTGCTTGGTGTTATATAACCTTCTTGTACTTGGATATTGATATCGTTCTCTAGGTTTGGGAAGTTCTCTGTTATTATCCCTTTGAATAAACTTTCTACCACTATCTCTTTCTTTACCTCCTCTTTAAGGCCAATAACTCTTAGATTTGCCCTTTTGAGGCTGTTTTATAGATCTTATAGGCCTGCTTCACTCTTCTTTATTCTTTTTTCTTTTGTCTCCTCTGACTGTGTGTTTTCAAATAGCTCTCTAATTCTTTCTTCTGCTTGATCAAGTACTTTGCTCAGAGATCCTGATATACTCTTCAGTAGTTCAGTTAAAATTTTAGCTCCAGAATTTCTGCTAGATTCTTTTAATTATTTCAATCTCTTCATTAAATTTATCTGATATGATTCTGAATTTGTTTTGTCTGTGTTATCTTGATTTTCATTGAGCTTCCTCAACACAGCTATTTTGAATTTTCTATCTGAAAGGTCATATATCTCTGTCACTCTGGCATTAGTCTCTGGTACCTTATTTAGTTTATTTAGTGAGGGCATCCTGGTTGGTCTTAATGTTTGTGGATGCTTGTTGTCTGGGAATTGAAGAGTTAGGTATTTATTTTGGTCTTTTCAGTCTGGGCTTATTTGCATCCATCCTTCTTTGGAAGACTTTCCAGGTATTAGAAGGTGCTTTGATGTTGTAATCTAAGCCATATTTGCATTAGGGGACACTACAAGCACAGTGATGCTGTGGTTCTTGCAGACACATGGAGGTACCACCTTGGTGGTATTGAATAAGATTTAGAAGAATTCTCTGGATTACTAGGTAGTTACTCTTGTTGTTCTCTTACATTCTCCCAAACAAATGAAGTTTCTCTCTGTGCTGAGCTTCCTGGACCTAGGGTGGGGTGACCCAAGCACCCTTGTGGCCACCACCACTGGAACTGCACTGGGTTAGAATCAAAACCAGCACAGCACTAAGTCTTGCCCAAGACCCATGATAACTACGGCCTGGCTACCACTGATGTTCTCTCCAAGCCCAACGGCTCTACAATCCACAGTGGCAAAGCTAGCCAGGTTTGTGCTCTTTCCTTCAGGATGGTGAGCTTCCCTCGGGCCAAGGGGGAGTCCAGAGTTGCCATCTGGAAGCCAGGGCCTGGAGTTAAGCACCTTAGGACTCTACTTGGTGCTCGATTTCACTCCACTGTGGCTGAAGTGGCACATGAGCTTTAAGACCAAGTCCTTCCCAGTCTTCCCTTTTCTTTCCTTAAGCAAAAGGATTTTCTTCCAGTGACTACCACCACCCCATGCCCATGGCAAGTACAACCTGGCTACAATCAATGTTCATTTAAGTCCCAAGGGCTCTTCAGTCAGTTTATGGTGAATCCCACCAGGTCTGGGTCTCTCCCTTCAAAGCATTGGGCTCCCCTTTAGCCCAGGGAAGGTCCAGAAATACTGTACAGGAGCCAAGGCCTGGAATCAGGGACTGCAGGAGCCTGCTTGGTGCTCTACTCAACTGCAGCCAAGCTGGTACACAAGCTGCAAGACAAAGTTTCTTTTACTCTTCCCTCTTGTTTACTCAAATAAAAGGCACCTCACCCTGTAGCCACCATAGCTGGGAATGTGCTGGGTCACACCTGGTGCCAGCAAGGCTGTGAGTCTCACCCAAGGCCCACAGGGAATACTGCCTGGCTACTACTGATGTCTTCTCAGGGCCCAAGGGCTCTTTTTTCATCAAGTGATGAATTCTGCCAGTACTGGATCCTTCTCTTCAAAGTAGCAGGTTCCCTTTTGGTCCACGGTGTATCTAGAAGTGTTGTCAAGAAGCTAGCGTTTGGAATGGGGTCCTCAGGAATCTGCCTAGTGCCCTATCCTACTGTGGCTGAGCTGGTATCCAAGTTGCAAGAGAAAGTCCTCTTAACTCTTCTCTCCTCAAATGGCAAAAAAAAAAAAAAAAAAAGTCTCTCCCAGAGCGGCAAGCTGCGCTGTCTGGGATTAGGGGAGGCGTACAGCAAGCACTCTCTTAGTGGTCCTGCTGGTATCTCAGTAGATCATCTGTACCCTAGGTCCACTGGCTCTGAGTCCAGGGCAGCAAAAGGACTTGCTCAGGAATTACACAGGCCTTGTTGGCTAGACTGCCTTTTGAGTTTATTCAGAGGCCGAGGGGACTTGGGTGCATGGTGGTGAGGCTTGCTGGAATTACCGGGATGGACGATTCTCTGCTGGCTAGGGCTCGTCTAAATGTTTCCTTCATGAGCTCTGGCTGAGTTCTGCCCCATATTGCTTTCTGCTGTGACAGAACAGCACTGAGTTCCAATGGAAAGTCCCACAATCACTACATTCTCCTTCCCACAGGTGCACAGATATTCTTTCCACTCCTCAAGGCTACTGTCAGGATGGTAGAGGAGTGATGTAAGCAATTCAATAATGTATTTCCTACCTTCTTCAGTGCCTCTTCCCTTGATATAATATTAAAACCAGGTATTGTATCACTCACCTGATATTTTGTTCTTATGAAGGTGTTTTGTGTGTGTGTGTGTGTGTGTGCGCGCGCGTGTGTGTGTGTGTGGTGATAGTTCTACAATTTGGTGTTCCTGCAGTGGGGACAATCATGGCAAAGTTCTGTGCAGCCACCTTGCTCCACCTCTTTCCTCTTCAAATACTTTTGAATAAGGTCAAATGTACTTTAATTTCCAACTTATAAAACCTAAGAATGAAAACTAAGCCAAAAGCACACCGTTTGTGTAAGTAGTAATGAATGACCAAGATGTGAGACCTCATGATGAAATGTTAATTAGCAATTGCAGAGATTACCACTGCTGTTGTCCTCTGAAACTGGAACATTGAATGTGTTCCAGAGAAAACAAAGCCTGCAGTCAATTTACTTTTCTTTCTCTTTCAAACCCTTTATAGCTAACACAACACATGGCTCAAAGGTATGATGTAAATATTGTTCTCCTAAGGTGGAAGGTGAAGATTAAATTCAGGTTTTTGTATAAGTTAAGCAAAATTAGATTATAAAATTGTCATTTTATTTTGACTTTCTTTTCTGAGCTTCTATTTTTACCTGATTTCTAGTCCCCCATCTATATAAAGTAATTTGAATATAGACGGTATATTAATGCATATACCTGCACAGAGATGAGGTAACTCAGGAAACATCATCATTTTAAATTTAAATTAAATTTCCACTGGTGGAGTTTACCACTGGTATTAAAATTTAGGGGTGTATAATAAACAAATACTTGTTTTAAACTAATGGCTTCTTTGGAAAAAAAATTACTTTTAGAATTCAGCGTTACAGAAATCATACAAAGGAATTGGGATTGAGTTATAAAATTATGAGAACAATTTTTATATAGGTTTATTTTCATTTCTAGGGTGGTTGTGGAATTTGTTATAAGCTAACAGTCTAGTCAAGGATAGAAGTTGTGTAATTGGCTAGCATTGGAATGTTTTTAAAAATCTAGTCCTGAATGACAGCTAGGGGAATAGAGGATTATAGGTAAGAATGAAGAGAAAACATTCATGTACTCATTCCAAAGGAGAAAAACTATCATTTATGTAAGGCAAAAGTAAAAGTAGAACTCAATAGCCCATTCAAGAGTTCTTAGTGATGGAGTAAAGAGGCTTTTATAGGGGAAATAGATAAGCACAGTTGTTTGGAATGTTGTACAAACATGCTCCTTATGAAGAGGGCTTTTGTCTGAAATAGAGCAGAAGTGCCAAAAATGATCCAGAAAACCTGCTTCTTTGAGAATAGAAAGGCAAGGAAACTTCTAGAAAGATTTTCATCTAAAACAGATTAATTGCTTTACTGATGAAATAAATTTGTCCTCTAGAAAATTATTTTTGATCCTGAATCAAAAAGATGTCTATCACAAATTCTTCTTTGATCTTACTCTCTAGGTGATATGAAATGACTTTAAAACATCAAGGACTATGTGGGCAACTGTAGCTCAAGAAAAATCAGGACATGGGCATAACCAAAAAATAATTCAGAAAACAACAATTAACAGGAGTTATTGTCAAATATAGTTCTATTTCATGATTTTTTATTATATCAAATTTTATATACATGTCTTTTGTTCTACAGTTAACAAACTAGACTTTTTTTTTTTTTACCTTGTTAGACTTTCCAACCTAACCAAAAGAACTATATAGCTTGCAAATTCAACTCTAGGAACTAATGGAGACTATTAAAATCTACTTCTGTCACCTAAAATTTCTGCAATCTGGCTCTTACTCTCATTATAAGGACTTTTTTCATTTAAAAATCAATGGTGTTCCATTTCTTAATCATTCTGAGATCAATATTAAATAACCAAAGCAGCTCTTAGAAAGGCAATTTAGCAATAAATTTTCACCTAAACTAGAATTGTAGAAAATTGATTATATTCAAGTCTCAGTAGTCTTCCCACTATGTTTTATGACATTAAACCATCGCTATTATATTTGACACTACATAGGGTGCCAGGACAAGGTAACAAATGTCTCCTGCAGCTTTTATAAAAGCCAAAAGTGGAGAAGTTTGTAGTAAATACACACTTGAGAAACTTATTGCTGTAAATTGCAGAAGGGCTAAATTATTTGGGAGAAGATTAACCCTGTCAATAATTCACTCTGCTACTATAGGCAGCAGTAAAGTTTCTATGGAACCAGTTAATAGCATTGACAGTCATTGTGCTGTTGAGAGTAACGAAATAGAAATAACACAGCATGATATTCTTCCACTGTGAGACAAAGCGACAAATAAAACTATATAGGTATAAGGTATTTTAATCACTTCAAGAAGGCTAGGAATATATCAATAATTCTATATCTTGTTGGTTTGCTTAGCATTTGGTCTCTAGATTTTCAGAAGCCTAATTGAATGTATATATTCTATTTCACAGCATTTATCACAATTATAATTAAAAAAGGGTTATCTAATTGATAATGTATTGTCTGTCTCTCCTAATAGATTCTAAATTACAAAAGAACATGAAACTATGATCCATGTATGCTATCTCTACTAATACGTCCTTGGTGCCTAGTACTGGGTCTAATATAGAGAAAGCATTCTATACTATTTCTTGAAAAAATACAAGAATTGAGTAGATGAGTCATTGTTTAGTACAAATATACAATTTGAACAATTCATAAATAATCTGTAAAAAACACATTTAACACATTCAGCAAAATGAATGACTCATCACAAGTCTCATTCCTCAGTTGAGATTTTACAATTGATCTCTCAAGCCTCACTACAGTCAAAAGATAAATTCTGTAACCACCTCAGGTGCTGCAGCATCTTGACCCTTTAGACCATAAAGAGAAGCAGCATACACGTCACCCAGAAATACAAGCTGAGAAAGATTTCCTCCTTGGTTTTGAGGTTGTGAATGAGGACATGGAGGGATTAACTCACTGAGGCACATTCCAGAATCACTACCACTATCTTAATTTGTTCATACCCCTACCAAAAATAGACATTGAGCTAAGGACCTGGATGCATACATTTTGTTTGGGAGGTGATCCAAAGCCACATGAGTGAGAAAGAGTGAGAAGTAAGACAGTGAGGCGAAAAGCCAGTAGAGGGTGCATTGAAGAACAGGTTATTGCAGTGGGCAACTGAAGCAATCCTGATGGGAACTGTATTAGTCAGGGTTCTCCAGAGAAACAGAATCTATATATATGTACCACTATGTGTGTATATGTGTGTGCATGTACGTGTGCACGTGTATGTGTGTGTGTGTGTGTACAGAACGAGGAGACAGAGAGATATTTATTATAGGAATTAGCTTATGAAATGACAGAGGCTAAGAAGTTTCACCGTTTGCAAGCTGAAGGACTAGAAAAGCTGGTGGTATAACTCCAATCACTAGTCCCAAGCCTGAAAACCAGGAATTCCTATGTCTGAGGGAAGGAGAGAGTAGAAAATGGGAACCCCAGCTCAAGAAGAGAGAGTATGTTTGCATTCCTCTACCTTTTTGTTGTATTTAGGCTCTCAGTAGATTAGATGATGCCTGCCCACATTGGTGAGGGTGGTCTTTACTCCGTCTACTGATTCAAATGCTATTGTCTTCTAGAAACACCCTGACAGAAACATGCAGAAATAAAGTTTTACAGCTATTTGGGTATCCCTTAGCCCAGTCAAGTTGACATGCAAAATCATCAGAACCATCATGAGAACCCTCAGGCAAACTATATGAAATACACTCCAGAATCTTCCTAGAGAGTGATAGGAAGACTAAGGCATTTGTCTACCAACTCTGATTCCCTATTGTTTGAGGGTTGTCCTGAGGGGTGAGTGTTAACTTTCTGTAACTTCTACTTGCATCCATGTGCACTTAAGCAGGGCCCCACAGTGCCAGAGAAAACTCTCAAGCAGAGAAGCAGAGTCACAGGTGTTTGAAGCAGGATTCACGCACAGAAACAGTTGCAGGTGAACTCAGAGGTGGGTCAAAAGACTGCAGGGTTGCAATATGTCTGCTCAACCATTTTATTATGTTTTGTGCTTCTGTACTTAAAAAGCCCTTCTTCATATACTTGTAATTGAATTCTACAAGTACTCTGCACTGTTGGAATTATTTCTAATATTCTTCATTCATTTCACATTTAAAGAAGTTGATGTTTTAGAGAAGTGAAGCTCCCTTCTTTAGGCAAAATAAGCAGCTGATCTAAGTCTCAATCTCAGTCCTCTGACTTCAAAGCCCATACACTTTGCCCCTTGTTAGTAACATCACCTCAGGAAAGATACGTTGATTGGCTTCTAAATAAACAATGATACCAGTCAGTGCATGATGTACCAACATTATAATTTATTTTCATGGCAGTTTCTGTCTCTTGTAGCAAAGGCAGAGGACAGTGGCCCATATTTAAGGTTGGGGCTAAAAATAAGGTCCATCAGAAGAGTCAACTACAAAAGGCTCTGTTCCAGCTAGAAAGAATTGTTAGATAGAGCACACCACAGTGGTTTGTCCAGTAAGGCACAGGAAATCACTCAACTTTTCTTACAGAAAATAAATGACTTTTTTGGGAGAAAATTCATTTGAGGAAAAATACAGTGGCATTAACCAACCTGTTCAATAACATCAAAGACATGCCAGCAGAGAGTCTCTCATATTTTAATCATCTGGAAATTTCCACAGGATAAGTTTAAGAGGGTTGTACTGTGTTTGGTTATACCTAACTTTTATTTCCAGGAAATTGAATTTACTTTTGATTTGGATCAGACTAATATTTTAGTTTGTATATCTAAGTGCTAATATTTGCCTAAGATACATATAGTTACATATCGTTGATTTTGGAAAGCTTACAGAAATTCACATGTCACATCAGTAAAATTTTTGCAAGATTTTGACACTATTTTTCATAGGTGACACGTTTCCCTAAAAGCACATTTCAACACTGAGGTAAACTATTTCGTTTCTTCAACAGCATAATGTAGACACTGGGACTGTTCCTTTAAGGTCCTTTGAAGATTAACAGTTAACAATTGTAGTACCAAATAAAATATGTCAATACTAGGGAACTTCAAGATAATCTTTTAAACTTCACCAGCCCTCTCTTTGACTTCTGTGGTTATACACGGATAGTCTAATCTTTCATGTAGAAGTCTTGACTAAATTGTCTTATTCTTTATAAAATGGTGTAGGAAGCTAGAGTACACTGGAATGAATCCTGAGTATCTTGGGATTGAGTCTTCCTTTCTACATCAGCTGCTTTCCTTGCTTCTCCATTTTTTTCTTATTAGCACATCAAGCAGATGATAGGCCAAAGCAGTAAAATAAATACAAAGAAAGAAAATGTCATTCTCCTTTATGTTGGATTTTTTTGCTTTTTATGATGTCTTATATATCAAATAAATTCACACTTTAATCCTTTCCTATCAGAAATTAGACAAAGAAAACCTCAGGGAGACTGGACAATCACAGTTTCTTTTTCTAACAGAAAATGTTAGTAATCAACAATAGGCAATCTTGGTAGAACTTTGATTTTGTCAATTTTCCTATGATTTGCACTTCCATGTGTATATTTGAAAACGACTACTAGCATCTTTTGTTCAGAGCAATGTTGATAAAAATACATTAAGATTCTCATGTGGTTGACACTAGCATTCGCATCTCATGTAAACAGATATGAGAGAAGGAGGTGCCAGATAAGGAGGCATGAAAGAAGTATTTCATTATTTTTCAAGGTCAAAGATATTGCACATCATATTTATGTTAAAAAATTATGGCTCTCTTCTTCACTTTCATCCATTTCAATGTTAATTACTATTCAATCTCTGGTGTATCTACTGTCCTATAATATTTTCTCATTCAGAATAAAATTTCTATTTTTGTTTGGCTTTCTTTTATCTTCTTAAACTGTTTATTGATGTATAATATACATACAAATAGTGCACAAATAATAATGCCCATCTAAGATTTTTAACAACTGAACATACTTTTGTAACCTGCCCAAGATAAAGAAATTGAACATCATTAGAACTCCCAAGGCCTCCAAGAGACATGGAACTGTCTCTTCTAGCCACAACCATCTCCACAAAGGTACCCCATATACCAACTTCTAACCACATGTGTTAGTTTTGTCCTTTTTTTTGAAATTTACTAAGTGGAATAATACAGTGTGTATTCTTTTGTGCCTGGCTTCTGTCACTCAACAATTTGTGAAAATAATCTTTATTTTTCTGTGCAGTTGCAAATTATTCATTGTCATTGCTATGTACTATGCTATTGTTCAAACATATCATGGCTTATTTACTATTTTACTGTTGAAGGACATTTGGGTAGGTTTCTGATTGAGGATATTACAAATAGCAATATTATATTCTTGCATATGTTTTTTGGTGAATATATGTATACATTTCTCTTGTACATCTACCTGTGAGTGGAATTTCTGGGTCTTAGGGTGTGTATACATTCCTTTTTATTAGATACTGCCAAATGGTTTTCCAAAGCAGTTGTATTAATTTACACTGCTGCCAGAATTTTTTTTTTGCTGTCTTTTGCTATTGATCAATAGTCAAAAGCATGAACAATTTTTCTAAATTATTGTTATTAGTGGGCTATGTATGGGTGGGAGAAAGTAGAGGAGGGAATAAAAGGAGAAGGCTTCCATTATTTCCCCTACAAGGATGTAAGCTTACGAACTGAAGGAACGAGGTGCTAGAAATCCATGTATAGAAGAGAAAGCAGAGTCAGGGGAGAGAACTTTTGCCAAAGAAAACAGTTGAATCTCTAAGAAGCTTGGATGGAGGAGGGATTTTGAGAACAGCATAGCACTTGAAATAATCAAAGGTATATTCTGGGTTAGCCATACCATGTATTCTGGGGAATGTGGAAAACTATTATAAATAAACTTTATCTGTGAGTTTTTTTGGCATTTGGTGGTTATACAGGAAAATAAGATCCCAAAAAGAGATCAAGATGTTCTTTCCAACTTGGCTTGGAGCACCATGAGTCTTTGCTACACTTCAGAGTCTTAAGATCTTCTTTGTAGTCATGACACCAGATGTCACTCATCACTGTCACTTATCACTCTTCAGGTCATGGCAGGATATGCCAGTCCTGAACAGAAACTACTGCCCCTAGGTACCAGGATAGCCATAAGAGACCCTACTCAACCCAGCAGATAGTGAAAAGGGAGTTCAAGCTGAGGGGAAGAAAATATCAGACCCACCACTATGGAATAGTTTAGTTCCTATGTTGACTTGCAAGATACATTTTAAAAAGGGCAAATCTTGCCTTCTATATCAGGTTTTGTTGTATTTTACTCATTGTTTTATCTATAATTAATTCATTTTATTCAACAAAGTACCCTTTTAATACTAACAATGCACCAAGCATGGTGCTGAGGGTAAAATAATAAATTTAACAGATTCGATACCTTTATCCATGGAACTTATAGTTTATTAGGATTCTGTGTAGTAATATTGACTGACAACCATATTTGGATAGATAGTATCCTGGCATCCTGTACTGTCTGACTACATTGAATATTCAACTAATAATGAAGTTCTAGAATGGATGTTTGTTTAGTGAGTGTGGAATCAGGGCCAGAAAATGAATGTGAAAAATAGAACCTGCTGTGAATTCGTTCCCCTTGTAATATATACTTATTTGTGAGGACATGGTCCAGTGAATGTCATGAAATTAGTACATGCAGCTCCTGGGGCAATGCGATTTAATCTCTCATGTTAATGTCCGTGGTTGTAAAGTGACATCATTATCTTCTGTAATTTACCTTATTAGGTTACTTTGGGCATCAACCAATGTAATTTAACTCAAAGCATTTTAACAGCACAGTTTGGTGCAATGGAACCTATCAGTGCCATGATAACAAACATTACTAAGTGTAAAGTGATAAATGTAACATCTTCTATATTCACAACTAATTCGCCAATGTAGAAAACAGACTTTTTACTTTTAAGTTTTCTACATTATTAAACCTCATGAGAATTGCACAAGGTGCATAGTTGACAAAATGTTTGAGTCTCCAGAATTTCCTACTTCTGCTTCTTTTACAGATGTGGAAATTTAAGTTTAGATAGGCTCCGTCATCTAGGAGGAGTACCACAGTAAAACAAATGAGATGACTGGCACTCATTAGAACTGTCAAGCACGAATAATCACAGGCTCGTAGCTTGAAGATAGTAGCAAAACTCATATGACTATGTTAACTTCAGATAGTGAGTAGGTAAATCACTTGAGAGACACAGGCAGAATTCCCAAGATGTGTTAACTATAATTAGTAACCTATGAGATATGTTAAAGACGAATTAAATGCAATATATAATGGGAAAATAAAACAAGAGTCTGCTAAGAGATAGAAAGGAATGGAAGGACCAAGTCATAATCATTACACATAGCTGACAGCTATGTCATTTCCTAAAATGATAATCCACGGGAAGTGTATAGTTCCATTCAGGTCCCACATGTGCTCTACCTAGAAATGCAAATAAAACCATGATTCTCCAGCAGGTTTACTGGCAAGCTACAGCTATGGCCAGGTGCACTTGTCCATGCATCTCTGCAATAGAGTAATTTTGCGCCATTAGCTTGAAGCTCCTTCTGTCTCTGGTTCTTCTTGTCTGAACCTCAATTCTGGTCTTATAAGCACACCATTAGTGAGAAAGGCTGATAAGCAGAGAGACAAGACCATTACTGACCACAGGATTCAAGCAGTGTGATTCTTCTCCCCGCTTGTGTGTGTCAACCTACCTCATCTCTTGCCCCTTGCTTCTCATTGTGTATTTTCAATTGTTTCAATAATTGTGTGATTTGCATATTTTAATTTGGTCCATAAGCCTTTAAGTAGCATGCTCCTTAGAGGTCACTGTTGCATCAAGGTAATATCCCACATAACAATATCTAAATGACTTCCATTTTATTAAATCACATGGACCAAATTATATCAACGATGGAAAGTGGGCAACTCAGTCAAACTACCATCAGGAAAACCTGTGACCTGAAAGCTATGATAAGAAGAAGATATGAAAGCTTTGAACTCAAGTTTCAGAAGGTTCCTTGCAATAGAACTAAATAAGAAGTCCATGAATTCAACCAGGATTTCTTTCCAAAATGTTTGCTTATTTTCAGATTGTAAAACCACCAATGAATGGTCACTCAGTAAACAGAATAATAATGCACATTTATGTTCACAGAACACCAACTTTACCAGATTTTTAGAATACCTGCCATGTTTTCCCTTCCATTTTTGTGAAGTTGAAGAAAACATGTTTAATGAAAGTGGAATTTTAAGTAAAAAAGTAATTAATGCACACTGATGAAGAAAGAATATGAACCCAGAGCTATTTGTAATGTTCTTTTGAGCTTACTCAACAATATGGAAGATTATAGGATCATTGATGGAAAGAATGAAAATGAAACTAATAGTCTCTGCATTCTGATCCCAATATTTTCTTGTTTATCTGATTTTTGAATTAGGATCTAATAGCTTACAAAATTTTGGGTTCTTTTAAAGAATTCTTTATAATGAAAATGTTCAAACTTCTTGAAAATAGCATAGTGAACGCACATCCAAGCTCTAGAATTAATGATTTTTAATATTTTGTCCTATTTTTATTGCCTATTTTTCACTAAAGCATTTCAAAATAAATTATAGACTTCTTGACATTTCATTTCAAACTTATTCACTTTACATCACTAAAAAAGACACACTCCTACATAACCATAATATCAGTATCAATATCACCCTTTCAAGAAGTAACTATTTCTCATATCATCTAATACTTGGTCTATACTCACATTTTTCTGATTATTCCCAAAATGTCTTCTAAAGTTGTTTAAACATGAATTACACATTCTATTTATTTGTGAAACCTCTAGATCCTTTTAATCTACCACAGCTGTCATAGCATCTTTTTCCATGACACTGACTTGTTTAAAATATACCAGGCCAGTTATCCTTAAAACATCCTACCTTCTGGAAGTACTGATGGTTCTCAACTTACAATGGTTGGACTTCAAGTTTTTGACTTTACAATGGTGTGAAAGCAATACACATTCAATAGAAACTACACTTCCAGTTTTGAATTTGATATTTTCCTGGGCTAGGGACATGCTATGATATGTGCAATACTGGGCAGCAGCAGTAAGACATTCTGTTTTTCATATTCAGTATTCAATAAATTACATGAGATATTCACACTTTATTATAAAACAGGCTTTGTGTTAGATGAATTTACCCAACTGTAGGCTAATGTAAGTGTTCTGAGCATGTTTAAGGTAAGCTATGAAGTTCAGTAGGTTAAGTGCATTAAATGCATTTTCAACTTGCTAATTTTTCAGCTTACAATGGGTTTATTGGCACATAACTCCCTCATAAGTATAGAAGCATATGTATCTGTTTCCTCATGGTAATTTGATTAATTTCTTCTTTTATCTTCTGTATTTCCTGGAAACTAGAAATAAGATCTATAGGTCTGATTATTCTTTTTTTTTTAATGGTAAACTTTATTTCTTATTTTTTATTTTACTTTTTTATCGCATTTTATGTTTGGGGATACATGTGAAGAAAATGCAAGTTTTTTACATAGGTACGCACATGGCAGTGTGATTTGCTGCCTTCCTCCCCATCACCTATATCTGGCATTTCTCCCCATGCTCTCTCTCCCCAACTCCCCAACCCCCACTGTCCCTCCCCTATTTCCCCCAATAGACCCCAGTGTGTGATGCTCCCCTCCCTGTATCCATGTGTTCTCATTGTTCAACACCCGCCTATGAGTGAGAACATGCAGTGTTTGATTTTCTGTTCTTGTGTCAGTTTGCTGAGAATGATGGATAAATCGTTCTACTATAAGGACACATGCACACGAATGTTCTTTGCAGCACTGTTTACAATAGCAAAGACCTGGAACCAACCCAAATGCCCATCGGTGATAGACTGGACAGGGAAAATGTGGCACATATACACCATGGAGTATGCCGCCATCGAAAGCGATGAGTTCATGTCCTTTGTAGGGACATGAATAAACCTGATTATTCTTAAACTAAATATTTTGTTGTAAGAATTCCATTGGTATGCTATGTATTTTTATTGTATCACATAAGGAGGCATAAAGGTCTGGTTCCCAAAATTAATTGTTGAGAGTTGAAACATTCAATGTGTTTGCTTTTGTCTCAGGCTGAAGAAAATAGTCATTGGTGAAATAATCATTACTTTGATAATGATCAAATTGGTTTTATCATTAATTGACCTAACCATCTAGTGGATATTAACCATATTATATAATCTTAGGAGCCATTTATTGACCTCTATTTTGGAAAAAATACACTTTTAACATAGTCTTATAAAAAGAAACATTAATTAATTCCAATAAAATATAATTATAATTATTGGGGAAATAATTAGATACCAAGCTTTCATAGAAATAAATTCCTTCTGCTGTGTGGTAAGCATATTCATTAAAAGGCATGGTTTTCCTTTCTAACTGCCTGGATCAGTCTTTTTATATAAACTTTATATAAGCGTGCTTTTTTTTTTTTTTTTTTTGTAGTTAAGAACTTTAAAGAAAAAACTCTCCGGGCGCGGTGGCTCAAGCCTGTAATCCCAGCACTTTGGGAGGCCAAGGCGGGTGGATCACAAGGTCAAGAGATCGAGACCATCCTGGTCAACAAGTGAAACCCCGTCTCTACTAAAAGTACACCTCCAGTGTGGTGGTGTTTGGAGGTGGGGCCTAGCAAAAGATATCTGGGACATGGAGATGTATCCCTCAAGCATGGCTTAGTGTCATTCTGTAGGTAGTAAGTTCTTAGTTCTTGGGGAAATTGATTAGTTCCCACAAGAGTGGGTTATTAAAAAGAGCCTCGTGCCTCTCCCATCTCTCTTGCTTCCTCTTTCCCCATGTGATCTCTGCGCCTGCAGCTCCTCTTCACTTTGTGCCAGGGATGGAAACAGCCTGAGGCCCTCACCAGATGTAGATGTCACTGTCATATTTTTGTATAGCCCACAGAACTGTAAGCCAAATAATCTTTTCTTTACAAATTTTCCATCCTCAGGTATTCCTTTATAGCAGCACTAAACCAACTAACACACAGATCAAGGTTGACTTTTCATTTTCGTGACTACAACACTTAAAAAATTTATAACCCATATAGAAAAATGGTTTAGGAGTTTGTAATGTATAATTTTTTACTAAGCTCATTTTTGGATTCACTTACCAAAATTATCTTTGTTCTTTCTTTTCTTCCTCTCTCTGTCACCTATGCCAATATTATGCAATGTTGTCTTATTTTATAAACCTTTTAAATAAATGAATTCATATTCCTCCCAATAGCTTACTAAACAGCTGTATGCATCAAATATGGTCCATAAAAATCTGTTGAGTTTTCATTCACTGAAAGCCACAAACAGGCTGGGCGCAGTGGTTCACGCCTGTAATCCCAGCACTTTTGGGAGGCCGAGGCGGGTGGATCATGAGGTCAAGAGATCGAGATCATCTTGGTCAACGTGGTGAAACCCCGTCTCTACTAAAAATACAAAAATTAGCCGGGCATGGTGGCGCACACCCGTAATCCCAGCTACTCAGGAGGCTGAGGCAGGAGAATTACTTGAACCCGGGAGGTGGAGGTTGCAGTGAGCCGAGATCGTGCCATTGCACTCCAGCCTGGGTAACAAGAGCGAAACTCCGTCCCAAAAAAAAGAAAAGAAAAAAAAAAAAAAAAAAAGAAAGCCACAAACAATCTTCTGAATGCAATAAACAGAGACTACTTAAGAAAAAAACTTTTGGGACCTTAAGTAAAATGTTCCACCCAAAAGATATGTGGTCATTAACCATATCAACATCTCTATCATCTATCTATCTATCTATCTATCTATCTATCTATCTATCTATCTATCTGTAAATCTATCTACCTAATCTCTATCAGGTAGAAAACATTTTCAAAGTATATGATAATATTCAGGGCTGGGTGTGGTGGCTCATGCCTGTACTCCTAGCTGAGGCGGATGGATCACCTGGGATCAGGAGTTTGAGACCCACATGGTGAAACCCCATCTCTATTAAAAATACAAAATTAGTCAAGTGTAGTGGTGCATACCTGTAGTCCCAGCTACTTGGGAGGCTGAGGCAGGAGAATTGCTTGAACCCCGGAGGCAGAGGTTGCAGTGAGCTGAGATCATGCCATTGCACTCCAGCCTGGGCAGCAAGAGTAAAATTCCATCTCAAAAAAAAAAAAAAAAAAAAAAAAACCCACAACAACCACAAAGCATATGATGATATTCAGTGTTTTAACTTAGATAGAAATGCACATTTTAAACAGCATTATATGCAAATATAATGCTTTATGATATTTTCTGCTTCCATTTTATTAAACAGTATTATTCAAACCTTTTGTATGCATCTTCAACATCACACACTACAATTATTAGTGCTCCTATTACTAGACACTTAAAAAAAATTTATATTATGAAAGCTTTCCAACATATTCAAAAGAGAATTTTATAAACCTTCATAAACCTATTCCCTGGCTTCAACAATTTTCAATATATGGCCAATTTCATCTATATCTCTACCCATTTACCTTCTTTGTTACCCACTGTATTATTTTGAAGAAGACATCATATTATTTCATCCTAAAATACTTCAGAATGTATCCTATATGATTAGAATCTACATTTTGTAACAAAAGTATAATATATTAATTCCTAAAAAGTTTAATGCTAACGTCTCATTTCATTAAAATTACCAGTTGATGTTAAAAAAAAATCCATGATTTTTAAAAAACGTAATTGCTTTGTTCAAATCAAGATCCAAATAAAAGCCATAGATTACGTTTAGTCAACGTGTCTTTCAAGTACATTTTATTCCTTGGGTTTTTGACTCTTTTCTATTTTTACTTGCAATTTATTTATTTATTTATTTATTTTTAATTTTGAGATGAGTTTTGCTCTTGTCACCCAAGCTGGAGTACAATGGCGCAATCTTGGTTCACTGCAATCTCTGCCTCTGGGATTCAAGTGATTCTCCTGCCTCAGACTCCTGAGTAGCTGGGATTGCAGGCGTGCAGCACCATGCCTGGCTAATTTTTGTATTTTTAGTAGAGACAGTGTTTCACCATGTCAGCCAGGCTGGTCTCGAACTCCTGACCTTAGGTGATCCACCCACCTTGGCCTCCCAAAATGCTGGGATTACAGGCGTGAGCCACTGTACCCGCCTGCAGCTTATTTATTGAAGAAACTATTTCCTAATTGAATGGACAATTATAATATTGGTATTGATATTATGAAGCTAATAGTAGGATAAAAGAAATGAGTAATTATATTAACATTGCTAGGAACCAAGATTTTCAGTGACAGTAAAAAAAAAAAATACAAATCCCAGCACTTTGGGAGGCCGAGGCGGGTGGATCACGAGGTCGAGAGATCGAGACCATCCTGGTCAACCTGGTGAAACCCCGTCTCTACTAAAAATACAAAAAATTAGCTGGGCATGGTGGCACGTGCGTGTAATTCCAGCTACTCAGGAGGCTGAGGCAGGAGAATTGCCTGAACCCAGGAGGCGGAGGTTGCGGTGAGCCGAGATCGCGCCATTGCACTCCAGCCTGTGTAACAAGAGTGAAATTCCGTCTCAAAAAAAAAAAAAAAATACAAATAAAAATCAAATACACTAAATAAAAACCCTATGAATCCAAATTTGAATTAAATGTACTCATGAATATTTTCTCTTAAAAATATGAGGTCAAACCACATGAAACTGCTGATATTTCATCATTTTTGATTTATAGAAAAGACAATTTTATATGGTTCAAAAATATGTGGTTCTTATGCTTGTTCCCTAGCTCTGTACAAAAAGGCATGGAAATGAAGTCTAATAATGTCAACAAGTGTTTCTACCACTGAAATCATGGTCTCTACATACCATTTCCCATTAAAAAGAAAAAGGGTTATTTGGAGAAATGGCTAATTCTATATCTGGGGGATGAATTGTATAAGATAAGCTTGGAATATGTTGTCATACCATAAAATGCGGACTTTGGCACAGAATATTGATGTTGTGTATGCACCTCCTCAGTAAAGGTGCATACACAGATACTATAAAGTAAGGACACTGGCACAAGATATTGGGGTTGGGTCAGTAGGACTTAGGAGTCAGTTTGATGAATTTGATGATTATTGCACAGGAATTAAGTCAAGAGCATTTCCTTTTTACATTTTCAAAACTATGGAAGGTTGGGGGATTTTACTTGAACTAATTAGTCAATAATAGCTTTAGTTGGTGATTTTCTCTTTCTCATTCTCCAGTAGATCTACCTTCCTCAGTAGCAATGGAGAAAAATGATATAAGAGAAACACTTAATAGGAAGGATTGACAGAAAGTCGATTATGTGGAAAGTAAGAGATAGGGAAAACTCTACTCACAGAGGATCAGTGAGTGACATTTTCTTAATAAACTTTCTTTCAGAACATTTAACACTTAACTCCAGGGAAGGTCAATGGGTAATAGAAGGTTGTGGTCAATGTAGGAACATGTCTATATAAGTATGATCAATGTTTAACTTTTGAGTTAGCTTTATAATGAGATAAATATCCTTTACTTTTGGAAAAACTAGAACAAAATTAGATAAGGATTATTACTAATGATGTCCACATGCCCCCAGGGCAGAGGGAAACTATTTGTGACTCTTTTGATTACTGTAAAGGGAGTTTAACAGATCCTTCTGAGATGTTATTAAGTCTTTCAGTGGAAACTGAATAATTGTTTGCCTCTAATAAAGCTGACTTGAAATAAAAATATAAATTAAAATATTAGAAATATGTGCTGATGCTCCTACCGCACTGGATTCCTAGGCTTTGTATATCTGAGATCTAAATGAAATGAAAAACAGTAGGAATAAATCCTGAATTTCTCCTAGGGCACTTCTGTGAGCAAATAAATGCAGAGAAATGGATAAAGTTATCTGAAGTCTTTATCTAGTCTTGCCAGCTGGTCTTTTCTACATTGGATGTGGGACAAATTTTCTGGACATGAGAATAAATAAGCAATGGAGGCCTTTCCAATGCATAATGCTTTCTACCAGGGAAAGTGAAAAATGCCCAGCTGAGAGATGGGGACTGAAGTAGACTAACCGAGGTGTATGGTCTTTCTTTGGCAGGACTATAAACTGGCACTGCTTTTTTCCTTCCTCAATAAATCTTTGATCATTTTAGAGTTTTCCCTATCTCTTACTTTCCACATAATCGACTTTTCATCAATCCTACCTGTTAAGTATTTCTCTTACATTATTTTCTCCATTGCTACTCTCACTATTAAAAAAGTCCTTATCACTCATTTGGCCTATCTCTATAGCTTTCTGATCTCATTTTCTTTTTCATTCCAATCCATCTCTACTTTATTTCTTTTTCTTCTTGAAAAACATTATCTGATCACATAATTCCCTTGTTCCAATCCTAAATGGAGCTCAGTCATTCAAATTTGGCATTAAAATTCCTTTCCACAATTTTAATTCCTAACTTAACCACCTTTGAGCCATCTTTTTGAGTAGGCCTTGTCCTTGGGCCTGCCTATACCAGTTTTAGAAAGTATCCTATTAAGTAAGTTTAGAGTGAATCCCCACCCTGTATATCTGATTATCCTCAATATCTGCTCAAGTTTATCACCCTCTACCTTTGTTGTATAAATCCTTGACCTGCCAACAGTAAGAATTGCGTGAAGTTAATTTAGCAAGAATTCCCTTACCTTTGATGTCTCTGTTAATAATTTTTCATCTGTTGACCTCCTCATTCTCCTCATTGGCTATAATTCCACAGATATCTTTGCTGTGTAGGTTGAGTATCCCTGAACCAAAATGCTTGGAACCAGAAGTGTTTTTAATATTCTGATTTTTGCAGACTTTGGAATATTTGAATATATATGATGAAATATCTTGGGGATGGGACTCCAAGTCTAAACATGAAATGAGTTTATGTTTCATATATACCTTACATACATAGCCTGAGGTAATTTTATATAATATTTTAAATAATTTAATGCATAAAGCAAAATTTTGACTCTGTTTTGACTGCAACCCATAACATGAACTCAGTTGTGTAATTTCCTACTTGTGGCGTCATGTTGGAACTCAGAAAATTCTGGATTTTAGAGCATTTCTGGTTTTGGAGTTTTGGATTAGTATGCTCAACGAGTACTTAGAATCGAGCTCAATCTCTCCCCTATTGTAACAGTCTTGCCATCTATCACAATAGCTCTGAATAAATTCTTCCTTACTATTTTAACAAGTGTCAGAATAATTTTTTCTTTAACAAGACAAACTGTGCAATTTGAAAAGATAACTAGTAACACCATCAACATGAACCCAAACAGCACCCACAGAGGGGGCACAACTCTCTCTCTCTCTCTCTCAGAAATGGAGTGATTGTGGCCTATTGGTATCCTGTTAGAAAGAATAAATGGCCAGAGCTAGCCCCAGAACTGAAGCATCTTCCATAAAGAATAGATCTCAATCCTAGCCGCTTCAGAATTACTTGCATAACCAATTAAAACTGGTTGTATGACACAATATGATATTTTTGTAAACCCAAAGCATCTGACTGAGGCCAATAGGAAATCTTATCTCAGTTATATGATCTGGAATTTATAAAGTCCAGAAAATGTGGTTAAAGAGCTATTTATCAATTTTTGTCTGAGCCCCAGCCTCTCTACATCCCCTCTCCTTTGGGAAGCTCAAGTTTTATTCCACTAGAGGCCTAATAGTCCCAGCAAAGTCCTGACCTAGGAGTTTCTTTCTGGACCAACTAAAACACAGACATTAGCTGTTTGCTTTCCTGGTGATGGAGCTTAGAAGAACCTAGGTTTTAAAACACAGTATTGACTCTGCCAGAGTGAGGCATGGAAAAGAAAAGTATTCTCCTATCTTTCCTATCTCCTACTGCAGCAAGAATAAGGCAGACTTTGACGTGTTCACAGATGACCCTGTCACACTGGTTTATAATAATTTTCAACTCTCCTCACCATGCTCTGAAATCTGCTTTATCCCCATCCCCTTCTGACCATAACAGTGAATCCCGACATCTTTAGCTAGGTTACTCTTTGTATTAGAAAATAAGGAGACCTCAAATCCCATATCTCCTTGTCCAGGGCTCTAATTACATCATCCTTTCTCTCTGGACAGGCACTCTGTCACAAGAATCTCCCTAGGTGGCCATTGTAAAGCACGGAAAGGAATTCAGGAGTATTAGGGGAGTTATATTTCCGGTCTTTACTGAAGTGCAAGCAGAAGTGCATGATATTGGTAAGTTTCAGTGATGGGGTTCCCTTGGGAAATCCTTAGTGACTGAGGGTCAAGCTTTATCATCCCAGGGGCAACTAGTGTCTGGGCCCAATGAAGACAAAAAACATTTCACGTTTTCACCATAACTGTTTTCTCCTAGGGCAAAATAGAAAGGTAAGTTAAAATACTTAATAATGGTTAGGTTTAAAAGTCTCCAGAAGTGTTTTAATGAAGAGTTTTCTGTGGGCTTGTTCAGAAAAATAATATTGCATGAGGAATCTTCATTTTGAATCTGTAAAACCAAAATAAAGTAACAATTTCTGGGTAATAAAGTTGAATGGCAACCTCATATTCACATGCAGTCTATGGCATCCAATATTAATACCAATGAAATGAATCTCTGCTTCAAAATAACTCTGTTACTATTTGAAACTCAAAGAGACTTTAAGGATATTTTACAAATGATAAACTAAGATTTAGAGAAGTTAAATTACTTTTGTGGTAAACCTTGTGTATCTAGGAACTAAATTGTCTTCCTTTCTACTTCAAAAATTACTTTTCCAGAAAAACTTGGAAAGAATGACAAATATTTGCCTTTATTGCTGCCCCCTGCTAGTAACAAGTCATATTTACATTCTTCAAGATTTATGCTTTGCATTACCAACTGAGAAACAAATATCGAAATCTATACCTGTATATGACATAGTCATATCCAGTCTCTATAAAGAGCTCCTGCACATTGATATTAAAAAGATAACAATCTCATTAAAAATGGGCAAAAGACTCAAGCAGATATATTATAAAAGGACATATAAGAATAGCCAATAAGCACCTAAAAAGGTATTTAACATTACCAATCTCAGGAAAAATGAAAATTAAAGTCACAACAAGATAGTACTTTATACCCATTAGAATGTCCAAAATAAAAAGACAGATAATAGAAGTGTTTTTGGAGGATGTGAAGCAACCAAAACTCTCATACATTATTTGTGGAACTATAAAATACTGAATTACTTTGGAGAACTATTTTCAGTAGGAATTAGGAGTAGTATTGCTGGGTCATATAGTAGATATATGGATCATATAGAAGATATATTTACTGGGACTGTTAGGCCTCTAGTGGAAAGAAATATATATATATATCTCCAAAAAATACACATTTATATATGAATGCTCACCACAAATAGCTAAAACAACATTGAGAAAAACAAAAACAAAACAAACATCACACTACCTGACTTCAAAATATACTGCAAAGCCGTAGTAATCAAAACAACATGGTACTGGCATAAAAATGGGCACATAAATTGATAGATCAATGGAACAGGATTAAAAACCCAGAAATAGACAGTTATGGCCAGTTAATTGTTTTTAACAAAGGTACCAACAACAAACAACAGGGAAAGATAGTCTCTTAAATAAATCGTTTTTGGAAAACAGAATATTCTCACACAGAAGAATAAACTTAGTACCTTATCTCACACCACATACAAAAATCTGCTCAAAATGAATTTAAAACTTAGGCATACGACCTATAAAACTAATAAGAAAGAACATAGGAAAAAAGTTCCATAGCATCAGTCTGGACAATATTTTTTTTAAATATTGCCCCAAAACCACAGAAAACAAAGTGCAAATAGACAAATGGGATTACATCAAATTAAAAAGCTTCCTAATAGCCAATGAAAAAATCCACAGAGTGAAATGAACACACACAGAATGAGAGAAAATATTTGCAAATCATACATCTTATAAGAGGTTAGTATTCAAAATATATAACGAATTCAAGCAAATTAATTTCAAAAAAACACAAATAACACAAAAAAACACAAAGGACCCGAATAGACATTACTCAAAAGAAGACATACAATTGGCCAGCAGTTATATGAAAAAAATGCTCAACACCGATAATCATCAGAGAAATGCAAATGGCAATCACAATGAGATGTTACCTCACACCTGCTAGAATGGCTATTACCAAAAAGATGAAAAATATGCATTGCCCAGGATGTGGAGAAAAGGGAACTCTTGCACTGTGTTGGTGGGAATGTAAATTAATATAACCATTATGGAAAACAATATGGAGGCTCCAAAAAAATTAAAAATAGAACTATTATATGATCCCAAAATTTCACTTCTGGGTATATATACAAAGGAAATGAACTCAGTTATGTCAAAGATATATCTGTATTCCCATGTCTTCATATGGAATCAACCTAAGTGTCCATCAACAGACGAATGTGTAAAGAAAATGTTATATATATATATAGATAGATATACACACACACACACACACACACACACACAGGAATATTATTCACCCTTAAAAATGAGAAAATTGTGTTATTTGTGACAACATAGATGAATCTGTAAAACACTATGTTAAGTGAAGTAAGCCAGGCACGGAAAGACAAATACCACATAATCTCACCTATATGTGGAATCTAAAAAAAGTGAAGCCATTGAAGTAGAGAGTAGAATGGTGGTTACCAGGGGCTGAAGGAGATGAAGGATTGAGAGGACATTGATCAAAGAATACAAAATTTCATTTAGATAAGGAAAAATAAGTTCAAGAGATATATTGCACAATATGGTGACTATAGTTAATAACAATGTATATTACTGTATTTCAAAAACAATGTATTTTTAAAAATTGCTCAGAGTAGATTTTAAGTATCCTTACCACAAAAAATGGTGAGTGTGTGAGGTGATACAAGAATTATTTAGCTTGATTTAACCATTCCACAATGCATACATATTTCAAAACATCATGTTGCACATGATAAATATAAAAATTTCTATTTGTCAATTAAAAAATAAATTGAGGATATGAAGATGGCAGATAGGAGACAGGGCTAACATGTAGCTCCCATATGGACAGAAGGAACAGTGTGGAAACTTACACCTTGGTCTTTTGCACCAAGAACCACTGCAGGAATGTGCCAGGAAAACTGAACGAATTCACAGATCCTTCGAAAGAACCAGATGTCACTGCAAATTCCTTGAAACAAGTGAAAAGCTGAGTTCCCAAAGTGTGAGATAGGGAACACCTACTGCCAAACACACATCCATACCAGAGAATCTGAAAACCCGGATTACAGGAGAAAGGTTTAACCTTACCTAGAGAAGAAATGTGTTAAGGAGTTGTGAAAAATATAAATGCAGAAGTAGCAGTGGGAAATGCCCCAGCTCAAGCCTTCAAAAGCCATCCCCGACTCAATCTTACAGGAGCCCTTGGGGAAGTCAGCCAGCTAAATTGCAAAGGCTAATTCATGGTTGTGGGGCAAAGGAAGCTCCCAATTGAAATTGGTAGTGGTTTTGACTGGGCAAAATTTTTGAGTGGAGTCTGCGGGATGAGCGAAGTTACTATGGATACAAATGTCTGAGGGAAGGAGCATAGGAGCTGCAGCCAACAGAGTGGGCAGATGGGGAAGGACGAATTACAAAAGCTAAACTTGCTTTCTCAGCAAAGTAGCTCACCACCAGGAGCAAGGTATGCATAGTGGGGGACTAGGGGAGCAATACTGGCCTCACCAACTGCATAAGAGTTGAGTGAGGCCTCTCTCTACCAGCTTTCCCCCACTTCCCTGGTGAACTATATGACAAAACAGAGGCAGCCAAGATCCTGTCTAGAACATACCCATTGGCCTAAGAACCACTCCCTGATCCCCCACAGTGGCCACAGCAAGTCCAGCCCAAACAGAGGGTCTGAGCTCAGACCTGCCTAACCCTGGCCACACCTGATGGTATTTCCCTACCCACCCTGGTAGCCAAACACAAAACACAGAAACTCTTGGGAGCTTTATGGCCCTGTCCATCACCTGAGAAACCAAAATACTTACCCTATTCATCTTTGGTCAGGCTTAGAGTGCCCTATAACTATTGTAGCTGGTGCTCTCTTGAAAATGCCATCTCTCAACTGGAGGCCAGTCAACTCAGAAGATTAGCGCAATTCAAGACAGAACAAGATCCCAGGAAGGATAAGACAACACTTAAATTCCACTGTCTGCAACATCCTGGCTAACCAGAGGTCCTGAATGTGTCCACATGACAACTTCACCAGCAGCATAACCAGCATTCAGGAAAGCATAAACGTATCTACAACCAAGAACTCTCAGAGTCTACTTCACTGTTTTGTCACCTCTACCAAAGCAGTTGCTGGTATCCATGGCTGGGAGACCTGAAGAGGCATCACAGCACAGGAGAACTCCTTGCAGACATCCCCCAGCACCAGCCCAGAGCCTGGTAGCCCTGCTGGGTAGTTAGGCTCAGAAGAGCAATAACTATAACTATAGTCTAGCTCTCAGGAAGCCCCATCCCTAGGGAAAGGAGGAGAGCACCACATCAAGGGATCACCCTGTGGGACAAGAGAACCTGAAAAGCAGACATTGAGTTTCAGACCTCTTCAATGAATTAGCCTACGCAAGTGAGAAGGAACCATAAAAGTAATTCTGGTAATATGACAAAATAGGTTTCTAAAGTTCCCCCAAAAGATCAAACTAGCTCCCCAGCAATGGATCCAAATCAAGAAGAAATCTCTGAATTGCCAGATAAAGAATTAATAAGGTTGATTATTAAGTTACTCAGGAAGATACCACAGAAAGGTTAAAAACCAAGGCAAAGAAATTAAAAAAAAAACAATAGAGGGTATGGATGAAAAATTCTCCAGAGAAATAGAGATTATAAAGAAAAAAACAATCTCAACCCCTTTAGAAATGAAATACACACTTAGAGAAATACAAAATGCAGCAGAAATTTTCAACAATAGACTAGAACAAGTGGAAGAAAGAACTTCAGAGCTCAGCTTTTGAATTAACCCAATCAGACAAAGACAAAGAAAAAAGAATTTCAAAAAATGAACAAAGCTTCCAAGTCATTTGTGATTATATTAAAGTCAAACCTAAGAACAACTGATGGTCCTGAGGAAGAAGAGAAATATAAAGTTTGGACAACGTATTTGAGGAATAATTGAGGAAAACTTCCCTGGCCTTGCTAGAGATCTAGACATCCAAATACAAGAAGCTCAAAGAACACCTGGGAAATTAATCACGAAAAGATCATCAGGCACATAGTCATCACATTATCTAAAGTCAAGGCAAAAGAAAGAATCTTAAGAGTTGTGAGACCGTGTTCTTTTAGCTCACTGTAGTTTCTTACTACCCACCTCCTGAAGTCTGATTCTGTCATTTCATCACCCTCCTTCTCCATCCGGTCTGGTTCCCTTGCTGGTGAGGAGTTGTGATCCCTTTTAGGAGGAGAGGTGTTCTGATTTCGGGAGTTTTCATCCTTTTTGCGCTGGTTTCTTCCCATTTTTGTGGGTTTATCCACCTGTTGTCTTTGTAATTACTGTCTTTCAGATTGGGTCTCTGAGTGAGCTTCTAGTTCGTGTATGCTGAAGTTACTTTTTTTTTTTTTTTTTTTTTTTAAGCTTTCCTTCTAACAGTCTAGCCCCTCTGCTGTAGGACTGCTGAGGTCCTCTCCAGGCCCTGCTTGCCTGGCGATCACCTGCAGCAGCTGCACAACAGTAAGGGTTGCTGCCAGTTTCCTCTTCTGCTATCTTTGTCCCAGAAGGATGCTCGCCTACTGTCAGTCCGTTCTCTCCTTTATGAGGTGAGTCTTTGGATCTATGGGGGTCAGGGAGCTACTTGAGGAGACAGTCTATCTTTTATTGGGGCTTAAGTCCTGAGTTGTGAGCTCCATTGTTCATTCAGAGCTGCTGGGCAGGTATGTTTAGGTCTGCTGCAGCTGAACTCATAAAGCACTTTTTGTTCCCAGGTGCTCTGTCCCAGGGACTTGGAGCTTTATGAGTTTCCATTGCACTACTGCCTTTTTTGATTTTTCTTTCAGATCTGACCCGCCCAGCTAGCAGCAGGCCTAGCCACTGCCTGCCCGCAGGGGCTTTGCTGAGCTGCTGTGGGCTCTGCCCAGCTGCCCTGAGCTCTTCCCTGCAGTCCTGTTTATATGGGCGTAGTTAGAACTGTCTCAGCAACGGTGGCCCCGCCTCTGTTATGGCGGACTTTCTCTGTTGTGGCAGGTTGCTTCGGCAATGGCGGGTTGCCTCGGCAACGGCAGCCTGCCTCTGTAGCGGTGGAGAGTCTCAGTAATGGCGGAAGCCCCTCCCCCACCGAGCAGGACCGTCCCGGTTCAGCTGTGCTTGGTTTGAAGGGCTCAACCCAGAGGGTTTCCAATTACTGTTTTTGTTTTTGTTGTTGTTGGGGGTGGAGGGGTGGGACCAACCGAGCCTGATCACCTGTCTCCCTGACTCAGAGTCTTTTCTTTTAAGTTGAATGACCCCGCGTTCCAGTCGCTTGTTGAAAAGGCACCGGGATCTCCCGTGCTGTGACTCACTGAGTGGGCTCGAACTGCGGAGCCGGCTCCTGGCGAATTTTTTGCCTGGGTATCTCCTGGCCTGGCTCGCTATTTCAGCTGAATGGGCAACACTGCCGTCTCAGGGCTCTGATAGCCAGCTAAGAGGGCTCCCAGACCAGTGGCTTTGGTACGGAGAACCGCAGCAACAGGGCGTGGTCACAGCAGCCGCGCAGGCGGAATCAGCCCCGCGGGGGCCAAAACAGCCGCACCGGCTGGGACTGCGATGCTGGCGACCCCTCTGCCTGGGTATCTCCTGGTCTGTGGGCAATAAGAGTTCATCTGGAAATGCGGCGTCCACTCACCCTCTGCACTTTCACTGGGAGCTGAAGTCCTGAGCTGTTCTTAGGCGGCCATCTTCCCAGCATTCCCTAGTACTTAAAGAATGTAGGTATGACAGCACACTGCCAGGGACCAAATTGTGTCACCAGTTGGCTACGTGATTACAGCTCTGTAACTTAGCATCTCCAAACCTAGGGTTCTTCCTCTGGAGTTCGCCAAGGCCGGGAGCCTGAAATGCTGATGAGAATGGACAGCATAGAGAGGAGTATAAGTGAATTGATGGAGCTGAAATACGCAACACAAGAACTTCGTGAAGCATGCACAAGCTTCAACAGTTGAATTGACCAAGCAGAAGAAAGGATATCAGAGGTCAAAGATCAACTCAATGAAATAAAAAGAGAAGGCAAGAACAGAGAAAAACGCAAAAAGGAATGAACAAAATCTTCAAGAAATGTGGGACTATGTGAAAAGACCTAATCTACGTCTGATAGGTGTACCTGAATGTGATGAAGAGAATGAATCCAAGCTGGAAAATACTCTTCAGGATATTATCCAGGAAAACTTCCCCAACCTAGCAAGGCAGACCAATATTCAAATCCAGAAAATACAGAGAACACCACAAAGATATTCCTCAAGAAGAGCAACCCCAAGGCACACAATCGTCAGATTCACCAGAGTTGAAATGAAAGAGAAAATGCTAAGGGCAGCCAGAGAGAAAGGTCGGGTTACCCACAAAGGGAAGCCCATTAGACTCACAGCAGATCTCTCAGAAGAAACGCTACAAGCCAGAAGAGATTGGGGGCCAATATTCAACATCCTTAAAGAAAAGAACTTTCAACCCAGAATCTCCTATCCAGCCAAACTAAGCTTCATAAGTGAAGGAAAATAAAATCCTTTGTGAACAAGCAAGCACTCAGAGATTTCATCACCACCAAACCTACTCTACAAGAACTCCTGAAAGAGGCTCTACACATATAAGGGAACAACCAGTACCAGCCACTCCAAAAACACACCAAATGGTAAAAGAGCATCAACACAATCAAGAAGCTGCATCAACCAACCAACAAAGCAGTCAGGTAGCATCAAAATGACAGTATCAAATTCACACATAACAATACTATCCCTAAATGTCAATGGACTAAATGCCCCAATCAAAAGACACAGACTGGCAAATTGGATAAAAAGCCAAAACCCATCAGTGTGCTGTATCCAGGATACCCATCTTACATGCAAGGATACACAAAGGCTCAAAATAAAGGGATGGAGGAAGATCTACCAAGCAAATGTAGAGCAAAAAAAAGCAGGAGTTGCAATTCTCATCTCTGATAAAATAGACTTTAAAGCAACAAAGATCAAAAGAGACAAAGAAGGACATTACATAATGGTAAAAGGATCACTGCAACAAGAAGAGCTAACGATCCTAAATATATACGCACCCAATACAGGAGCACCCAGATACATAAGGCAAGTTGTTAATGACTTACAAAGAGACTTAGACTCCCACACAATAATAGTGGGAGACTTTAACACCCCATTGTCAATATTAGACAGATCAACCAGACAGAAAATCAACAAGAATATCCAGGACCTGAACTCAGACCTGGAACAAGCAAACCTAATAGACATTTACAGAACTCTCCAACCCAAATCCACAGAATATACATTCTTCTCAGCACCACATCACACCTACTCTAAAATTGACCACATACTTGGCAATAAATCACTCCTCAGCAAATGCAAAAGAACGGAAATCATAACAAACAGTCTCTCTTACCACAGTGCAATCGAGTTAGAACTCAGAATGCAGAAACTAACTCAGAACCGCACAGCTTCATGGAAACTGAACAACTTACTCTTGAATGCTGACTGGATAAACAATGAAATGAAGGCAGAAATAAAGATGTTCTTCGAAACCAATGAGAACGAAGACACAACATACCAGAATCTCTGGGACACATTTAAAGCAGTCTCTAGAGGAAAATATATAGCAATGAGTGCCCACATGAGAAGAAAGGAGAGATCTAAAATTGACACCCTATCATCAAAATTGAAAGAGCTAGAGGAGCAAGATCAAAAAAACTCAAAACCTAGCAGAAGACAGGAAATAACTAAGATCAGAGCAGAACTGAAGGAAATAGAGACACAAAAAACTCTTCAAAAAATCAATAAATCCAGGAGCCGGTTTTTCGAAAAGATCAACAAAATAGACAGACCACTAGCCAGATTAATAAAAAAGAAAAGAGAGAATAACCAAATTGATGCAATAAAAAACGATAAAGGGGTTATCACCACAGATTCCACAGAAATACAAACCATCAGCAGAGATTATTACAAACAACTCTATTGCACATAAACTAGTAAACCTGGAATAAATGGATAAATTCCTGGACACCTGCATCCTCCCAAGCCTAAACCTGGAAGAAGCTGAAACCCTGAATAGACCAATAACAAGGTCTGAAGTCGAGGCAGCAATAAAGAGCCTACCACCCAAAAAAAGCCCAGGTCCAGATGGGTTCACAGCTGAATTCTACCAGACATACAAAGAGGAGCTGATACCATTCCTTCTGAAAGTATTCCAGACAATCCAAAAAGAGGGAATTCTTCCCAAATTATTTTACGAGACAAACATCATCCTGATACCAAAACCCGGCAGAGACTCAACAAGAAAAGAAAATTTCAGGCCAATATCCATGATGAACATAGATGCAAAAATCTTCAATAAAATACTGGCAAACCGATTGCAACAGCATATCAAAAAGCTCATCCACCATGATCAAGTAGGATTCATCCCGGGGATGCAAGGCTGGTTCAACATACGCAAGTCCATAAACGTAATTCACCACATAAACAAAACCAAAGACAAAAACCACATGATTATCTCAATTGATGCAGAGAAGGCCTTTGACAAAATTCAACAGCCCTTTATGCTAAAAACCCTCAATAAACTAGGTATTGATGGAACGTATCTCAAAACAATAAAAGCTATTTACGACAAACCAACAGCCAATATCATACTGAATGGGCAAAAACTGGAAGCATTCCCTTTGAAATCTGGCACTAGACAAGGATGCCCTCTCTCACCACTCCTATTCAATATAGTACTGGAAGTTCTAGCCAGAGCAATCAGGCAAGAAAAAGAAATAAAGGGTATCCAAATTGGAAAGGAGGAAATCAAATTGTCTCTATTTGCAGATGACATGATTGTATATCTGGAAGACCCCATCATCTCAGCCCAAAATCTCCTGAAACTGATAAACAACTTCAGCAAAGTCTCAGGATACAAAATCAACGTGCAAAAATCAGAAGCATTCCTATACACCAGTAACAGACTTCAAGAGAGCCAAATCATAACGAACTGCCATTCACAATTGCTACAAAGAGAATAAAGTACCTAGGAATACAACTAACAAGGAACATAAAGGACCTCTTCAAGGAGAACTACAAGCCATTGCTCAATGAAATAAGAGAGGACACAAACAGATGGAGAAACATTCCATGTTTATGGTTAGGAAGAATCAACATCGTGAAAATGGCCATACTGCCCAAAGTAATTTACAGATTCAACACTATTCTCATCAAGCTACCAATGACCATCTTCACAGAACTGGAAAAAAACACCTTAAACTTCATATGGAACCAAAAGAGAGCCCGCATAGCCAAGTCAATTCTAAGCAAAAAGAACAAAGCAGGAGGCATCACACTACCGGACTTCAAACTATACTACAAGGCTACAGTAATCAAAACAGCATGGTACTGGTACCAAAACAGAGATATAGACCAATGGAACAGAACAGAGGCCTCAGAGGAAATACAACATACCCACAACCATCTGATCTTCAACAAACCTGACAAAAACAAGCAATGGGGAAAGGACTCCCTGTTTAATAAATGGTGTTGGGAAAACTGGCTAGCCATGTGCAGAAAGCAGAAACAGGACCCCTTCCTGACACCTTACACCAAAATTAACTCCAGATGGATTAAAGACTTAAACATCAGACCTAACACCATAAAAACCCTAGAAGAAAATCTAGGCAAAACCATTCAGGACATAGGTGTAGGCAAGGACTTCATGACCAAAACGCCAAAAGCAATGGCAACAAAAGCCCAAATAGACAAATGGGACCTAATCAAACTCCACAGCTTCTGCATGGCAAAAGAAACAGTCAGTAGAGTGAATCGGCAACCAACAGAATGGGAAAAAATTTTTGCAGTCTACCCATCTGACAAGGGGCTGATATCCAGAATTTACAAAGAACTAAAGCAGATCTACAAGAAAAAAACAAACAAGCCCATTCAAAAATGGGCGAAGGATATGAACAGATACTTTACAAAAGAAGACATACAGGAGGCTAACAAACATATGAAAAAATGCTCATCATCACTGGTCATCAGAGAAATGCAAATCAAAACCACATTGAGATACCATCTCACACCAGTTAGAATGGCGATCATTAAAAAATCTGGAAACAACAGATGCTGGAGAGGATGTGGAGAAATAGGAACACTTTTACACTGTTGGTGGGAATGTAAATTAATTCAACCATTGTGGAAGACAGTGTGGCGATTCCTCAAGGACCTAAAAATAGAAATCCCATTTGACCCAGCAATCCCATTACTGGGTATATATCCAAAGGATTATAAATCATTCTACTACAAGGACACGTGCACACGAATGTTCATTGCAGCACTGTTTACAATAGCAAAGACCTGGAACCAACCCAAATGCCCAACGATGATAGACTGGATAGGGAAAATGTGGTACATATACACCATGGAATATTACGCAGCCATCAAAAATGATGAGTTCACGTCCTTTGTAGGGACATGGATGAACCTGGAAACCATCATTCTCAGCAAACTGACACAAGAGCAGAAAATCAAACACCGTATATTCTCACTCATAGGCGGGTGTTGAACAATGAGAACCCATGGACACAGGGAGGGGAGCAGTACACACTGGTGTTCGTTGGGGGGAAATGGGGGAGGGGCGGGGGAGTGGGGAGGTGGGAAGAGATAGCATGCGGAGAAATGTCAGATACAGGTGAGGGGACGGAAGGCAGCAAACCACACTGCCATGTGTGTACCTATGCAACAATCTTGCACGTTCTTCACATGTACCCGAAAACCTAAAATGCAATTTAAAAAAAAAAAAAAAAAGAGTTGTGAGACAAAACCATCAGATAGCCTTTAAAGGAAAACCTATGAGATTAACAGCAGACTTATCAGCAGAAACTTTACAAAACAGAAGGGATTGTTCATATGTTCATCTTCAGCCTCTGAAACAAAATAATTGTCAACCAAGGATTTTGTAGCCAGTGAAACTAAGCTTCATAAACGAAGGAAAGATTTTTTAGACAAACAAATGCTGAGAGAATTCACCACTACTAAACCAGTACTACAAGAAATGCTAAAAGTAGTTCTAAATCTTGAAACAAAACCTCAAAATATACCAAAATAGAAACTCCTTAAAGCAATCTCACAGGGCCTCTGAATCTCACAGAAAAATAACACAACAGAAAAACAACACAACAGAAAAAAACAAACCAACAAGGTATTAAGGCAACTAAGATAAATAGAACATCACCTCACATCTCAATACAAACATTAAAGTATAAATGACCTAAATGCTCCACTTAAAAGATACAGAATGGAATAATGGTTAAAAATCCATGAACCAAGTAACTTCTGTCTTCAAGAGACTCACCTAACAGCTAAGAATTCACGTAAACTTAAGGAGAAGGGGTGGAAAAGGTATTCCATGCATATAGAAACCAATAGTGAGCAGCAGTAGCTATTCTTATATCAAACGAAATAGACTTTAAAGCAACAATAGTAAAAAAGAAAGACAAAGAGGGTCATTATACAATGATAAAAGGAATGGTCCAACAGTAAAATACCACAGTCCTAAATATATTGGCACCTAACACTGGAGGTCCCAAATTTATAAAACAATTACTACTAGACCTAAGAAATGAGATAGACGGCAACACAATAATAGTCGGAGACTTTAATACTCCACTGATAGCACTAAACAGGTCATCAAGACAGAAAGTCAACAAATTAAAAATGGACTTAAACTACACCCTAGAACAAATGGACTTAACAGGTATTTACAGAACATTCTACCCAACAACTGCAGAATATGTATTATTTACATCAGCGCATGGGACATTCTCCAAGATAAACCATATAATAGGTTCAAAGCAAGTCTCAATAAGTTTAAGAAAATTGAAATCATATCAAGCATCCCCTTAGACCACAGTGGAATAAAACGAAATTAAGTCCAAAAGTAACCCTCAAAACTATAAAAATACATTGAAATTAAATAATCTGCTCCTAAATGATCTTTGGGTCAACAATGAAATCAAGATGAAAATTTAAAAATTGCTTGAGCTAAACAACAGTAGAGACTTATCAAAACCTATGGGGCACAGCAAAAGTGGTACTAAGAGAGAAGTTCATAGCATTAAATGCATACATCACAAAGTCTGAAAGAGTGTAAATAGACACATCTAATTTCACACCTCAAGGAACCAGAGAAACAACAAACCAAACACAGACCCAGCATAAGAAAATAAATAACCAAGATCAGAAAATTAAATGAAATTGAAACAAGAAAATCAATATAAAAGATAAATAAAACCAAAAGCTGGTTCTTTGAAAACACAAATTAAATTGATACACCACTGGCAAGATTAACAAAGTAGCTCAATTAGAAATGAAATGGGAGATATTATAATTTATACCACAGCAATACAAGAAATCATTCAAGGCTACTATGAACATCTTTATGCCCACAAACTAGAATATCTAGAGGAGATAGATAAATTCCTGGAAATATATGACCCTCCCAGATTAAATCAGTAAGAAATAGAAACTCTGAACAGATCAATAACAAGTAGCAAGATTGAAGTAGTAATTTAAAAATTACCAAAAAAAAAAATAAAATGTCCAGGACTAGATGGATTCACAGCTGAATAATATCAGACATTTAAAGTAGAACTGATACCAATCTTACTGAAACTATTTCCAAAGAAAAAGAAAGAGAGAATCCTCCCTAAATCATTCCATGAAGCCTATATCAACCTAATTCCAAAACCAGGAAAGGACTTAACAAAAAAAGAAGACCAATATCCCTGATGAACACAGATGGAAAAATCCTCAACAAAATACTAGCTAATTGAATGCAACAGCATATCAAAAAGATAATCCATCATGATCAAGTTGGTTTCATACCAGGAATGCAAAGATGGTTTAATATAAACAAGTAAATAAACGTGATACATCACATAAACAGAATTAAAACAAAATCATATGATCATCTTGATAGATGCTGAAAAGGCAGTTGACAAAATCCAGCATCACTTTATGATTAAAGCCCTAAGCAAAATTGGCATGGAAGGGGCATACCTCATGGTAGTAAAAGCCATCTATGACAAACTTGCAGCCATTATTATACTGAACAGAAAAAGTGGAAAGCATTTCCCCTGAGAACTGGAACAAGACAAGGATGCTCACTTTCACCACTTCAAATCATGAAAGGGGAAGTCAAAGTCTTACTGTTGGCTGATGATATGATATATACCTGGAAAACCCTAAAGAATAATCCAGAAAGCTTCTAGATCTGATAAAAGAATTCAGTAAAATTTCAGGACACAAAATCATTGTACACAAATCAGTAGCACTGCTATACACCAACAGCAATGAAGCTGAGAATCAAATCAAGAACTCAACCCCTGGGAGTTCAAGACCAGCCTGACCAATATGGAAAAACCCCATCTTTACTAAAAATACAAAAAGTTAGCCAGGTGTGTTGGCACATGCCTGTAATCCCAGCTACTTGGAAGGCTGAGGCAGGAGAATTGGTTGAACATGGGAGTTGGAAGTTGCAATGAGTCGAGATTTTGCCATTGCACTGCAGCCTGGGCAACAACAAGAGCAAAACTCTGTCTCAAAAAAAAAAAAAAAAAAAAAAAAAAAAAGAACTCAAATTTTTTACAATAGCTGTAAAAAAGAAATGAAAACACATTTCATGCTCATGGACAGGTAGAATCAATATCGTGAAAATTACCATACTGCCAAAAGCAATCTACAAATTCAATGCAATTGCCATTAAAATATCACCATTACTCTTCACAGAACAATAATAAACAATTCTAAAATTCATATGGAACCGAAAAAGAGCCTGCATAGCCAAAGCAAGACTAAGCAAAAAGAACAAATCTGGAGGCATCACATTACTAGACTTCAAACTGTACTATAAGGCTATAGTTATCAAAACAGCACAGTACTGGTATAAAAATAGGGACATAGATCAATGGAGCAGAATAAAGAGTCCAGAAATAAAGCCAAATACTTACAGCCAACTGATCTTCGACAAATCAAACAAAAACAAAGTGGGGAAAGGATACCCTGTTCAACAAATGGTGCTGTGATAAATGGCAAACCACATGTAGAAGAAAGAAATTGGATTCTCATCTCGCACCTTATACAAAAACAAACTCAAAATGAATCAGAGACTTAAATCTAAAATCTAAAATCCTAAAAAATTCTAGTGGATAACATCAGTAAAACTTTTCTGCCTAAGATATTGGCTTAGGCAAAAAGTTCATGACCAAGAATGCAAAAGCAAATGCAACAACAATAAAATAAATACATGGGACCTAATTAAACTAAAAAGTTTCTGCACTTTGATTACAGCAGAGTAAACAGACCACCCAGAGTGGGAGAAAGTATTCACAAAGGACTATTATCCAGAATCTACAGGGAAATAAAAACAAATCAGCAAGAAAGAACAAATAATCCCATCAAAAAGGGGCAAAGAATATGAATAGACAATTCTCAAAAGAAGGTATACAAATGGCCAACAAACGTATTTTAAAATGCTTAACATAACTAATTAGCAGGGAAATGCAAATCAAAACCACCTCACTTCTGTGAGAGTGAGATACCACCTTACTTCTGTGAGAATGCCCATAATTAAAGAAATCAAAAAATAATAGATGTTGGCATGGATGTGGTGAAAAGGGAACACTTTTACCCTGCTGGTGGAAATGTCTACTAGTACAACCACTATGGAAAACAGTACAAAGATTCCTTAAAGAACTAAAAGTAGAACTTCCATTTGATCCAGTAATCCCACTACTGGGTATCTACCCAGAGGAAAAGAATTGATTATATAAAAACGGCACTTATATATACATGTTTACAGCAGCATGATTTGCAGTTGCAAAAATGTAGAACCAGCCTAACTGCCCATCCACCAACTGAATAAAGAAAATGTGGTACATATACATCATGGAATACTACTCACCCATATAAGGAACGAAATACAGCAATCTGGATAGAGTTGGAGACTATTATTCTGAGTGAATTAACTCAGGAATGGAAAACCAAATATCGTATGTTCTCACTGATAAGTGGGAGCTAATCTATAAGAACAAAAAGGAATATGAATGATATAATGGACTTAAGGATGTGGAAGGAAGGGTGGGTGAAGGATAAAAGACTACATATTGGATACAGTGTACACTGCTCAGGTGATGGGCTCACCAAAATCTCAGTAATTACCGCTAAAACTACCTGTTCCCCAAAAACTTGAAAGAAATAAAAATAGTTAATTAACAAAGAAGAATGTCCATAATATCTTCCTTAATAAGCAACAATTAAAAGCAACCCAAATGTCATTCAGCAGAAGAATGGATAAAAACACTGTGATATATTTGCATGATAGAATATTTCTCAGCAACAAAAATGAATAAGCTACTGATAAACACACAATATGGATGGATCATAAACATATTGAGCAAAAGAATCCATACACAAAAGAGTACACATTATATTACCATTCATATTATGTTCTAGAACAATTAAGATAATTAAACACTTTGAACAATCAAGCATATGTTTAACTGAATTGTCTAATGTATTTGAATAAATTATATTGAAATTGTTAAACAATTAAAATAATTTCTATGTTGATAACAATCAGATCAATGATTATCTTTTTGCAAGAACTTTCTCAGGTTATAGAAATGTTCTATGTCTAGTTTTGCCTCTTAATTATACAGGTGTATACAATTGTTAAATTTTGCCGGACACAGTGGCTCCTTACTGCAATCCCAGCCCTTTGGGAGGCTGAGCAGGGTGGATCACCTGAGCTCAGGAGTTTGAGACCAGCCTGACCAACATGGAGAAACCCCATATCTATTAAAAATACAAAATTAGCTGGGCATGGTGGTGCATACCTGTAATCCCAGCTACTCAAGAGGCTGAGGCAAGAGAATCACTTGAACCCGGGAGGCCGAGTTTGCAGTGAGTCGAGATCGTGCCATTGCACTCTAGCCTGGGCAACAAGAGCAAAACTCCATCTCAAAAAACAAAACAACACAAAAAAATTCATCGAACACCAAAGATTTGTGTGTGTGTGGGGGGGTGTATAGTTTAACAATGATTGACTACAGCAAAGACATGGAATCAACCTAAATGCCCATCGATGGAAAAAAAAAAAGTGTTACATACACACCATGGATTACTATGCAGCCATAAAAAATAATGAGATAATTTCCTTTGCAGGGACATGGATGGAGCTGTAGGCCATTGCCCTTGGGAAACTAACGCAGGAACAGAAAACCAGATACTATATGTTCTCCCTTGTAAGTAGGAGCTAAATGATGAGAACACATGGAAACATAGAGGGGAACCACAGACAGTGGGGCCTCCATGAGCGTGGAGGGTGGGAGGAGGGAGAGGATCAGGAAAAACAACTAATTAGTACTAGGCTTAATACCTGGGTGACAAAATAATTTATACAACAAACCACCATGACACAAATTTACCTATATAACAAACCTGCACTTGTACCCCTGAACTTAAACTTTCTTTTTATAAAAAGTATTTTGGTTAAAAAAAAAAAAAAAAAAAAAAAAAAAAAAAAAAAAAGGAAAGAATTCAAAACTGAAATTTTAACCAGATTTATCTTTAAAAATAATCTCATTGCATGTTAACACAGTATTTTAATTAACAAATATCTGTATCTTCCAAAATGAAAGATAATTTAATCAAAAGAGTGGAATAGTTTTACATTTTTGGAAATCTAGCTAATGTCTGGTATAATTAGACAACTAAATTCTCTAAAAAGATGATTGAATAGAGCTATGAAAATCTTCAGAAGCACCTTTCAGCCATATCAAAATACAAAATTCACCTTGATGAAGAAAACAGACAAATCAATTTATAGTTGAGTAATTTTCTGCTGCTAATCCCTATGATTAACCTATTGGCTCTCTACATTTTATCTTCATATATATTTCTGGAATTTTAATGATTTTTCAGTAAAGACATTACTTATATCATGCAGATCAACAAATTTTTGTATACTTATTTAAATGTTCAATAGGTAAAAGGTATTTTAGAATCCCTGTTTTTACACTGCCACTCCATCACTTGTATTAATTAGAAATGTTTTAGCTTCAGGTAGTAGATAACTTGACTAAAATGTTTTTAAGCACAAATGTAATTTTGTTTATTTAATAAAAATCCCTCAAGTCGGTGGTCTCAGAGGTGCCCCAGCATTTTAATGATGTCCTGAGGACCAAGCTTTTCCTATCTGGGAAGAGTTTCCTATTAGTATGATGGCTTTCATCCCTAAGCTTGCCACTTCTGGAGTTTTGCTACCTAAAGCAGAGTTTCCTTAGCAAGGAAGGAGAAATAGCTTTTGAGTGGGCAGAGAAAATATATGTTTCCATTTTAATGCCCTATTTAAGGAAACTTAAGCCAGTCTTATCTACCATATGCAAAAGAAAATGTTGTAAACAATGACCTAATTGTTGCTACTTTAGCTCTAATTATAATTAGAGTGAGCATGATTGCAGACATGCTTTCTAACCCATGAAGGCTCCTTCCTAAAATTTCAGTCTAAATCACAATTTGTATATTTCCTGTTTGTCTATCCTTTGCATCACTGTTTTAAAAAAATTTCTTAGCTGCACTTAGGCACTTTGTCTTCTAGATAGCTTAATAATTAGCTCGCCTACTTTAATTTTTAAAAATTTCGTAGACATTTTGATTGAAATGACATTGCATTTACAAAGTAATTTTGGTAGAAATGAAAATTGCATATAGTTTTGTAAGTTTTATGCAAAAGTTTCCTCTGTACATTGATGAATTTATCTGTAAGCAAGATCCTTGAAGAAGCTGATATTGTAAGAGAGAAAGAGAGTGAAGAGTGGCTCGCATCCCACCTTAAATGGTGACTGACAAATATCATGTAACCATAAAACTTAGAATTAGTAAAAACACTTCAAAGAAGAATTACATTATAGTGCTTTTTAAAATTTAAGTTTCTTTGAGCCAGGGTCTTGCTCTGTCACCTTGGCTGGAGTGCAATGGCGTGAAAATAGCTCAATGTAAGCTTAAACTCCTGGACTCAAGCATTTCTCCCATCTTGGCCTCCCAAAGTACTGGGATTACAGGCATGAACCACCACATCTGGCAGTTATTATAATACCAAGCAAAGGTACAAAGAGAGAAATGAGAGATGAGATGGTGTTAATTGTTCATAGTGACTCCTAATTGGAAATTTCTAAAACAAATCAAGAGGAATAAGATTTAGTCCTGAAGGAAGATTATTTGGCATTACAGGAATATTATTACGCTACAAGCACTGATACACTGCAATAAACTTTATTTAGACATCACAGAGAATTCCCATGATAATAAAAATGATGTCTGGCATTATCCATAAGAGTCCTGTTCTCCCTTATACAATAGATCAGCAGTCTCCTACAATGAGTCACAAAGTAACTGGGCTTTCATCAACAGTTAAGATTTATCATGACAATTAAATTATATATTGTATAAAGTGCTTGATATGTTGCCAGTCATATAGTGTGAGCTTAGTAAATAGTAACTATTACTATACAGAGAGAAATATAATCATAGATACTATTATTTCCACTTTATAGATGTGGATAATGAGGCTGAGATCCCTTCAATAGCTTTTTCAAGGCCTTCCAGATGATATACACCTGTCTGACTCCTAAATTGTTATGTTCTCACTCTATCCAGTATCTTACACTAGGGAAGACACTTCCCAAGCTTTTATGTTAAGGATGATTTTATCAAGGTGACAATTTCCCCCTGCCAAGACAGATACATAATGTGATTAGTCTGCTCATTAAAAAAATGGGGGAAAAAACTTGAATTTGAAAGGTTCCTCAAAACATGGAATCTATGGACATGAAAGTCATAATAAATACCTTCAACACATTTGTTTGATTTCAAGATTATCATAGAATCAGTGGTTGTTACACATTAAAGATCACCTAGTCTATGTCCTTTAAGTGATAAAATGGCAACTGAGCAGGTAAGGAACTTGTAAGAGCACTAGAATCCAGGCCTCCTGAGTCCCAGGCCATTCCAGTTCTATGAACTAGTATTTTGAACAGAAAATGTGAATTGTACCAATCTGTGTGAACCATAATTTTTACAGAAACACTAAAAATCATTACATACTTCACTAAGTTTAAAAATTGTTCAAAATATTTTTACATTTAAAATTTTTCTTTGTAGTTTGTTTTACTACAGCTAAGTAAACAAAGCAAACTCGTCCCTCATTCCCACTCTATTCCTTAGAATTGAGGAATTTGATGGATATTCTTCCATCTTTTTATCAATTCATTTAAATATTTGAAATTTAGATATTCATTTTGGGAGGTTAGCTATCTGAATCATTTTCTACTTGTGTTTTTGTCAGTGAATATGAACAAATCTACTTAACTTTTAATAGCTGCTGCATATATTCAATGACATTAATACTTTATAATTTATTGTTCCCTCATGATGATAATTTGTTTCTAATATTTCACAATTGTTTTTCAGAAAAGTGCTGCAAGTAATCTCTACATGCCTCTTTGTGCGCTTGTGTGCTGAGTCTTTCTCGGGATAGATACCAGTTATATCAGTATAATATCTAAACAAGATTACAATTATACCTGTATCTGTAGTGGATTGGTTCCAGGATCTCACATAGATAACAAAATTCATGGATTCTCAAGTCCCTATCCACATTCTCCCATATGCTTTAAGCCATCTCTAGATTATTTATAATACCTGATACAAAATAAATGCTATGTAAATAGTTTTACAGTTTATTGTTTAGGGAATAATGACAAAAAAAGGTCTGTGCATGTTCAGTACATAAGCAATATTATTTTCCTGAATCCACAGTTGGTTGAATCCATAGGTGTGAAACCCATGGATATTAAAAATGACTATACATGCTGCTGCTAAATGGCCCTGTAAAATTATTTTGTCGATTTACACAACTTCCAGTAACATATGAGAAAGTTTGACTTCCCAAATATGTGCTAATTCTTGACATTACTAATTCTTAGGTTTTACCTGATGGGCAAGTAATGTTATTTTATGCTTCTATTTATTCAAATGTAAGCAATTCGTAGTATGTTAGTACAATATTTGTATTTCTTTCCCCTTTATTTTTACTTCTATATTGATTGTCCTTTTCATATTATTTTATAAAATATCTATATTTTCTTGATATTCATTCATTATGTGTTACATAGAACAAACATATTCTTCCAAGTATTATTTCTGGAGGGCATGGAACTTTTTCTTAATTTTCATTTGACAAAATCAGTCATTCTTTTCCTTTTCAATGTTTATGTCTTTCCCACCTGAAGATTATAAGAATACACTTTACCTTTTAATTTTATATCTGGCTTTTTTAAGTTTAGCTTTTTTTATCCATCTCAAATGCAAATGTGAAGGATTATGTGGTTTCATTAAGAAAGTTATAAAATTATGTTACAATGTAGTAAGCATTCAGGAAACAAAAACTCAATTGTACATATATAATCTATATGTTTATATAGATTATATATTATATGTAATATATAAATATACATGTAATTATATATATATTAAATATATGCATTTTTAAAAACCAGAAAAACTTCCCATTATCCCCAGAGTTTCTATTCATTTATTAGAGAAATAAGCCTGTCTACATTTAGTATATATATATTTAGTATATACATTTATATTTATATGTTTGCATGTTTCTCCTATCTTATTTATTTTCCCCATTTCCCAAGCTTTGTGTTAATCTCTTTTTTTAGTGTATTTTGGCTTCTAATTTATTGTATTTTCTGCATTTTGTTGTCAACTTCTTTGCTCATTGTTCCTTTTTAACATACCATATCTTTGTATTTCAATTGAAATTTTAATCCATATAAAATTAATATTATATGTCACTTTGTATTTTAAATGTGGAAAATACAGTTGATCATTTATGGTATCTATCTATGATGAAATGTTACCATGTTTTCACTTTTCTTCACTCCATACCCCTATCCTACAACCCATGTACACACATATGTGCATACAGTTGAGATTCCCTGGAGTTTTCAATCTAAACTAATATTAAATTCTGTGACATAAGACATTAGCAAATATTTAAAGAGAAATAAAAGTTTCACTACTGTTCTTGGCAAAATGAAAACTAAATTTTGGGAGAGGAAGATACTGACCTCGAGAAAAGGTACAGAAAGAATATATCTCTTTAAAGGAGTTTTTCGTGGACTGCAAACTTTCTAACTCCTTAAATGTCCAAAATTTTCTTTATCCTCACACTTGTAAAGATAAGTGTACATGCATATATGTATGTATATATGCATACATGCATGCATGCACATGTGTATATATGCATGTACACACCACACACACACACACATGACAAAGAAATAATATCAACAATATGTAAGAAAAATGTTATTTAATTTCAAAAGACAAAGGGATAGAAACTGGTTACAGTATAAAAAGAAGCCCAAAAGCACATGGAAACTCATTAAAATATAGTCCTTCCCAGAGAAATACAGAATAAAATAACTCAGAAATTTATATTTTTTCCAAAGAGGTGCGTATATTTTTAAGACGAAAATATTAATTCACATTGACAAGAAATATTCACTCTATCACATTTTTATGAAGATGGAATTCATAAAAAAGTTTTTGAGATTAATTTTATATAATAGATAAAAATTTTAAATATATGTATTAAGCCATTTCATTCTAGTGCTCTATCAAAAATAATTCAAAGCAGTATATATAAGGATGTTTACTGCATATTTATGTAATAGTAAAAAATTAGAAATTGCACAAGCATCCATCAATAAGAGATAAAAAAATATTATGGTATATCTATGTAGGTGAATATTGTTACAGCAAAGAAAGTGAATTACTTGTATATATAAGGATAGATGTATATATATAGATGTATCTATAAAAATAAATAATTTCATATATATCTTTATATAAACCAATTTCTTGTATCTAATATACGCCAAACTACTAAGGTAGGTTATGTCTGTAGATTGAGACTAATTTTTTGTTGCTTTCTAATTTATATACACTCTGCTAAATTTTCATTTTTAGTAAGCACATATATAATTTTATTTCTTAAATTTGTCTTCAGAGGAATGATGTCAGCAAAAAATGGCAGCATAAGGAGTGCCAAAAGTCTTACTCTCCACAAAAATCAAAGAAAAACTGGTAAAAATAGAACCAACTTTTTCAGGACGTTGGAAACTAAGCAAAAGCTGTAGTAACTCAGGGACTACTTATTCAAGAAAAACAGCTAAATCTCAGGAAGAACAATGAGCTTTGTGGTATTTGTGATATTTTGACTTACTCTCTCCCATTCCCTCTTCCCCAGTGGTAGACTTGAACATAATAGCCTGCATTCCTAACATCTGTATAGGAGGGAGGATAATGGATCTCATTTACAAATTACCCTTAGTTGATCTGTCAGGTTGTTTACTGGAAGATCCACTCAAACATTTGTCTTTATTTTGTCTGACTGGAATTGTCATGTGCTGAAACCCGTACTCAGGAGACGTTTGTCGAAAACATTTACAGATAATGTTTTTGCTGCTGAGGCAATGGATAACAGTTGCAACAAACAATACACTAAGCAAAAAGCTTGTAAGGAAAGGCTGGGGAGTGAGATGTTTTGGGGAATAACGGCTTTGAAAAGTTCCAATATATTTCTGGGATTATGGAAAGCCCTATGCATGCCAGAATTCTGCCCATGCTTAGGAAAGACCTGAGAAGGTACTAAGCTCTTATCTCTGGTTGACTTGGAGGCTCTATGCAAACAGGTAATGAAGGTTAAAACAGAGTTGTTAACTTCCTGGCTAAGTGTTGAAGGCATGCTTTTTTTTTTTTTTTTTTTTTTTCTAGAACCAATATGCAAATACTGGGATATTTTTTGCTTCCAGACTTTAGGGAAATCTCTATCTCATCATTAGCTGACCACTAAGCTAATGGAACAGCAACATCAGTGGGCACACATGATAAAAAATACATACTTAACACAATTAATTCAAAGAATACAAACTTTACAAAATTAGCTCACATGATAAACAATACAAACTTTACAATATTAATTCAGAAAAGTCACTAAACAAACAAACAACTACAATAAGCACAATGACCATAAACCCCAGAAAGGGAGAAAATCTAATTTTCAGAGTTTCCATATTATAACATTCAAAATGTCCAATCTTCAGGAAAAAAATGGAGCATACATAAAACTAAGAAAGTATGAGTTATTCAAAATATGAAGAAAGAAATTAAAGATTAGAATGAAGGCAAATGTAGTACAAAATAGATAGATAATAGAGGAAAAAATGAAAAGTTGGTTCTTTGAAGAGGTAAAAAATTGATTATCCTTTAGCTAGACAAACCAAAGGGGGAAAAAAGACTCAAATTACTAAAATTGAGAATGAAAGTGGGGATGTTGTTATTAACTTTACAGAAATAAAAAGGATCATAAAAAAACTTTGAGTAATTATATGCCAGTGAATTAGACAACCTAGATATATTGGACAAATTCTTAAAATTACACAAACTATTAGAGAAGAGAAAACATTTATTTTCTAATCCATTGCTGGGTTTATAACTGAGTGTCCCATAAGAAAAGACAGATTTGTAAGAGAAAATGTATTTATTTAATTTAAGTTTTAAGTGACACAGGAGGCTTCAGAAATGAAGATCCAAAGAAATAGGAAAACCTCAGTATTTTTATACTTAGGATTGATAAAGAGTGGATAGTCATGCAGAAGTATGAGTGGAGGGCAAACTGGCATGATCTCATGGTAATAAACTGAGAGAAACAGGAACACCTGTTAGCACAGATTCCTGTGTCTTCAGAGATAATGTCATTCCTTTCCTCAAGGTATAGGGTAGATACCTCTTGAAGGTTTTATGACCTATTTCAAGAGAGAGTCAGCTTGGTTTTATGGCCTGTTTCAGGAGAGAAGGGGCAAGGAGAAGGTGAGAAGACTGCTGCTTCAGCTGTTTTGTCAAATGCCAAGGTGTCCTATCTGGGGGTAGCATGTACTGAACTCTATCCCTATCAAAACAGATTCAAGAAGAAACAGAAAATCTTCTATAACAAGTAAAAAGATTAAGTAAGTAATCAAATAATTTCCAATAAAGTAAAGCCCAGGGCCAGGTGACTTCATAGACAACTTTTATTAAATGTTTAAAGAAAAATTAATGCCAATTCTACTCAAATTCTTCCAAAACATAAAAGAAGTGTGGGAACACTTTCTAACTTGTTCTACATGGCCAGTATTACCTTGACACTGAAGTCAGAAAAATACACCAAAAGAAAAGGAAGCTACAGAACAATATCCCTTATGAATACCAATGCAAAATCATCAAGAAAATACCATCAAACCAAACTCAGCATCATATTAAAGGGAGTATATACCATGAGTGAGAATTATCTCAGAAATGTAAAATTGGTTTCAAAAATACATGGTCATCTCAATAGATGCAGAAAAAGCACTTGACAAAATCCAACACCCTTTCATGACAAAAACACTCAACAAACTAGGAATAGAAGGAAACTTTCTTACAATGAAAGGCACCTATGCAATGACTCACAACATCAAACTTAATGGTGAAAAACTAAGGTTTCCCTATAACAAAAGAAACAAGATGAGGATGGCTACTCTCACCATTTCAATTAATTATTGTACTGGAAATATTATCTAGTTACATTAGGCAAGAAAAGGAAATATAAACCATCTGGACTGGAAAAGAAGAAATAAAACTTTATTAATAGATGACATAATCTTATATATAGAAAACCCTAAATAATCCACCAAACCAACCAACCAATCAACCATAACTCTGCCAGAGCTAATAGTTTATCTCAGTAATGTTTCAGGATGCAAGCTCAATATTTTGTATTAAAAACAAAATTTTATTTCTGTACATAAGCAATAAACAAACATAGTGAAATTAGGGAAACAATTTACAATAGCATCAAAAATAATTAACTACTTAAGAATAAATTAAGCCAAAAAAGGCAAGACTTGTACACTGAAAACTATAAATCATTGCAAAAGAAATGAAGAAATCCTAAATAACGGAAAGATACCCTGTGGTTATTGACTGGAGGACTTAATATTGTTAAGATGGCAATGGTACACCAAATTACCTAAGATGGCAATGGTACACCAAATTACCTACAGATTCAATGCAATCTCTTTCAAAATTCTAACTGCCTTTTTTGCAGAAATGGACAAGCTAATTCTAAAATTCATATAAAAATGCAAGAGACTCAGATACCCAAAACAATATTGAAAAACAAGAACAAAATTGAAGGGCTCACACTTCCCAATTTTAAAACTTACTAGAAAGTCATTACAGTAATTAAAGCAGTGCGATACTGGCATAAGGATAGACATACGGCATAAAGGCAGACAATGAAATAGAATTGAGCTTCTAGAAATGCACCTATACATCTTGATCAATTAATTTTTGACAAAAATATAAAGATCATTAAATAGGGGAAAGAATAGTTTTTTCGGTCAGATCCAAGGTGGCCAAACAGGAATAGCTCTGGAGTGCAGTTCCTAGCAAGAACACTGCAGAGGGTGAATGATCACTGCATTTCCAAACGAGTTATTACTGCCTACAGACCAGGAGATTCCCAGGCTGAAAAGTGCCACACATTTCCAGCATGGCTGTTTCAGCTGGTGCAGTGGGTCTCCGCACAAAAACTCACAGAAATCTGGGTGGCCATTTTAACTGGTGCCTGGAACTCCTGGGGGACAGAGCCACCCATTCAACTGAAAAAAAGGGGGCTGAAACAAGGAGCCAGGTGATCTGGCTTGGCGGGTCCCACCCCCACAAAGACCAGCAATCTGAAATGCTCTGGATTGAGAGTTTCACAGCAAGTGCAACTGGAGCCAGGATGGTCCAGCTCTATGGGGGGAAGGGCATCCACCATTACCAAGACAGTCTACCACTACCAAGGCAGTCTGCCATTACTGAAGCAGGCTGTCATTACCAAGGCAGTCTGCCATTACCAAGGCAGTCCTCCATTACTGAGGCAATCTGCCATTACTGAGGCAGTCTGCCATTACAGAGGCAGTCCACCATTACTGAGGCAGACTGCCATTACTGAGGCAGTTGTAACTATATCTCTATAAACAAAACTGCAAGGAAGTTTACACAGCAGCTGGGCAGGGCCCACAGTAGCTCAGCAATGCCTCTGCTGGCAGACTGTGACTAAGCTACCCCCTAGCTGGGCAGGCCATCTCTGAGAAAAGGCAGCAGCATGTCAGGAACTTATAAATAAAGCCCTACCTTCCTAGGACAGAGCACCTGGGAAAAAGGGTGGTTATGAGTTCGCTGCAGCAGACTTAAATGTACCTGCCCAGCAGCTCTGAATGGAACAACGGAACTCACAGCTCAGCACTTGAGCTTCTATAAGGGTGAAACTGTCTCCTCAAGTAGCCCCTTGACCCCCGCATATCCAAAGAGACACCTCATAAAGGAGAGCTCAGGCTGACATCTGGTGGGTATCCTTCTGGGGTGAAGATAACAGAAGAAGAAACTGGCAGAAACCCTTACTGTTCTGCAGCCACTGCAGGTGATCCCCAGGCAAGCAGGGTCTAGTGTGGACCTCCAGCTGTCCAATAGCAGAGGGGCCTGACTGTTAGAAAGAAAACTAAAAAACAGAAACAAAAATGGCGTCCACTCAGAGAACCCATTCAAAAGTCACCAAATACAAAGACCACAGGTAGATAAAGCCACTAAGTTGGGAAGAAACCAGTGCAAAAAGGATGAAAACACCCAAAACCAGGATACCTCTCCTCCTCCAAGGCATCACAACTCCTCACTGGAAAGAGAACAAAGCTGGATGGAGAATGAATCTGATGAATTGACAGAAACAGGCTTCAGAAGGTGGGTAATAACAAACTTCTCTGAGCTGAAAGAACATATTCTAACCCAATGCAAAGAACTAAGAACCTTGAAAAAAAGTTAGATGAAATGCTAACGAGAATAAAGAGCTTAGAGAAGAATATAAATGAATTAATGGACCTGAAAAACACAACATGCAAACTTCGCAAAGCATACATGAGTTTCAATAGCCGAACAGACCAAGCAGAAGAAAGGATATCAAAGATTGAAGATCAACTCAATGAAATAAAATGAGAAGGCAAGATTCGAGAAAAAAGAGTTATAAGAAATGAACAAAGCCTCCAAGAAATACGGGATCATGTGAAAAAACCTAATCTACATTTGATAGGTGTACTTGAATGTGATGGAGAGAATGAATCCAAGCTGGAAAACATTCTTCAGCATACTCTCCAGGAGAACTTCCCAAACCTAGCAAGGCAGGCCAATATTCAAGTCCAGGAAATACAGATAACACCACAAAGATATTCCTCAAGTAGAGCAACCCCAAGGCACATAATTGTCAGATTCACCAGGGTTGCAATGAAGGAAAAAATGCTAAGGGCAGCAAGAGAGAAAGGCCAGGTTACCCACAAAGGGAAGCCAATCAGACTCACAACAGATCTCTCAGCAGAAACCCTACATGCCAGAAGACAGTGGGGGCCAATATTCAACATCCTTAAAGAAAAGAACTTTCAACCTAGAATTTCATATCAAGCCAAACTAAGCTTCATAAGTGAAAAAGAAATAAAATCCTTTACGAACAAACAATTGCTGAGAGATTTCATCACCACCAACCCTGCCTTACAAGAGCTCCTGAAAGAAGCACTGAACATAGCAAGGAAGAACCAGTACCAGCCACTCCAAAAATGTACCAAATGGTAAAAGGCGTGGACACAATGAAGAAACTGTGTCAACTAATGGGCAAAACAACCAGCTAGCATCAAAATGGCAGGATCAAATTCACACATAACAATCTTAAATGTAAATGGACAAAATGCCCCAATCAAAAGACACAGACTAGCAAATTGGATAAAATGTCAAAACCCATCCATGTGCTGTATCTAGGAAACTCATCTCACATGCAAGGACACACATAGGCTCGAAATAAAGAGATGGAGGAAGATTTACCAAGCAAATGGAGAGCAAAAAAATGGCAGGGGTTGCAATCTTAGTCTCTGATAAAATAGACTTTAAACCAACAAAGATCAAAAGAGACTAAGAAGGGCATTACATAAAGGTAAATGATCCTAAATATATATGCACCCAATACAGGAGCACCCAGATCCATAAAACAAGTTCTTAATGACCTGCAAAGAGACTTAGACTCCCATAGAATAATAGTGGGAGACTTTAACACTCCACTGTCAATATTAGACAGATCAACGAGATGGAAAATTCACAAGGATATCCAGGACTTGAATTCAGATCTGGACCAAGCAAGCCTAATAGAGCATCAGGAGAGCTGACGGTGTAGTTCCAGTTTGAATTATGAGGGGAGGATCAAGATTCAGGAAGAGCCAATATTTCAGTTTAAGTCTAAAGGTATTTACATTTAGAGCTTTGAATCGTAGTTGTTTTGCCATAGTGAAATTATGCTTAATTTTTATTTTAATTTGCATCTTCTAGGTTGCATTTACAATGTCTTTTATCATAGCTTTTTGCCTTTTGTTTTTGTTTCATAACACTTTCAAATATTCCTAACTTTTTTCATTATGACTTCAAAATTTATTTCCTCTTTAGGATGATAATTCTTACTCTCCCTATAGACATTATGCAAATATTCTTCTAGTTTTCATATTTGTATTTTTAAAATTTAAATTCTGAATTCATCTGGCGTTAATTTTTATATATGGTATAAGATAAGGATCTAGCCTTTTTCCCTCCAGATGGAAAGTTTGCCATGCATTCACTTCTACTAAAATAAGCCCTCTGTTTTCCACTAAGTTAGAATAAAACTATTGATGAATATGAAGTCTTCACATTCATTTGGGTCCGTTTTTGTACTTTTTATTCTACTTTCCTAATCTGTTTATTTTGGGGTCAATACTATTTTGAGTATATAACCTAAGAGATATTTGGTAATGCGAGCTCCTCTTGCCACTATTTTTATTTTTGATGATGTGCTTGACCAATCTTTGGCTATTATTCATGCATATAATTTGTAAAACAACTTTTTTTTTTTTTTGATATGGGGTTTCACTCTTGTCGCCTAGGCTGGAGTGCAGTGGCATGATCTTGGCTCACTGCAACCTTTGCCTGCCGGGTTCAAGTGATTCTCCTGCCTCAGCCTCCCTAGTAGGTGGGATTACAGGCATCTGCCACCACACCTGGCTAATTTTCTGTATTTTTAGTAGAGACAGGGTTTCTTCATGTTGGTCAGGCTGGTCTCGAACTCCTGACCTCAGGTGATCCACCCGCCTTGGCCTCCCAAAGTGCTGGTATTACAGGCATGAGCCCAGCCCATAAAACAATATTTTATGCAATCCACATAACAGGAATGTTAATTAGAACTTCAATAATGTTCTTCATTAATTAGATGATCATTTACATTTTTGTATCAAATGAAAGCCAGGTGTGGTGACACGTACTTGTAGTCCCAGCTACTCAGGAGGCTGAGGCAAAAGGATCACTTGAGCCCAGGAGTTTGAGTCCAGCATGGGAAACACAAAGAGACCCCATCTCTAAAAAATATAATTAAAAGAAAGATTACAAGAAAAGATACTCCTATCACCCTTGTAACTCAAGAATTACAAAAGATTCAGGGGCTCTGTGTCAGGAACTGGGGACAAAGGCCGAAAAATATGTATTTCTTATTATATATCCTGGAAAATCAAGAAATAGATTCAGATACATAATTGCAACAGTCAAGTAAGTATAATTCCTTTCACTGTTTTCATTCATTCATCCAACAAATACCTATTAATTAGGACTGTCTGTAAGATGACATATAATAGAAAGCTTTCAGATACGTAATTGTTAAATACCATTTTCTCTGTGCCACACAGAAAATTGAAGTTAGGAAAAAAATTAAAATGTTAAGTAGATTGTGTAAACACAGTAATTTCTAAAACAAATCAGATTTACTGGTTTTGAAAACCTCCTCAGTTTGGTAAGTCTTCTCCTGAATTATTTTCTAAAATGTTTTTAAGAAATTCTTAGGAGCCCTAAGTCTCTTTTATATTATTTGCAAAATATAAATATTCAAATTTGTGTACAAAAATGTTCTCTGTAACACTGTTTGACTAGTGAAGCAGTTAAAACAATCTAAATGTCATTAAAATATATTATTACATATCCAGACTTTGTAATATTTTTGTAGGCATGAAAAGAATAATGTACAGCCGGGCGCGGTGGCTCAAGCCTGTAATCCCACCACTTTGGGAGGCTGAGGCGGGTGGATCACGAGGTCGAGAGATCGAGACCATCCTGGTCAACCTGGTGAAACCCCGTCTCTACTAAAAATACAAAAAATTAGCTGGGCATGGTGGCACGTGCCTGTAATCCCAGCCACTCAGGAGGCTGAGGCAGGAGAATTGCCTGAACCCAGGAGGCGGAGGTTGCGGTGAGCCGAGATCGCGCCACTGCACTCCAGCCTGGGTAACAAGAGCGAAACTCCGTCTCAAAAAAAAAAAAAAAAAAAAAAAAAAAAAAAAAAAAAAGAATAATGTATAGCTATATATTATGACATGGAACATTTCCAGTATGTACTAGTTAAGTAAAAAAAGCACATTGCAGAGAAAATATGCACAGTATATTCCAATGATATAAAATTTTTGCAGACATATATGTATATAATATATGCAATATATATATGCATATGAAAAGGCCTGGAAATATTACAAATGTTAATAGTAGTTACCATTGGGAGTAGGAGACGGGGGAAATGGGATGTAAGGGAATTTCACTTTTATTTTTACATGCTTGCATTGCTTTAGTTTTTTTCAGTGTACTTTTTAAAACAAAAAGCAATTATAAAGTAAATTAAAGAGTGAATGGAGTGTGTCTTCCCTTTAAACGTCGTTTTACATTCTGTAAAATAATTTTTAAGGGTTTAATAATTTCTAGATGTATTATTAGGCACTTTCCATATTAAATGGTTATTGCCAATGTAGATAAAAGGGATTGTTTATATTTATTTTATAAATATATCCAGGATTTTATCACTTATTCAAAATTAATTTTAGCAGTCTTAAAGTCTCTTAGGATGTCTAGATATAGAGACTAACCAACTATATCTCTATGTAGTTATTGTTTTGGTAGTCTTACTATCTTAATCATAGATTTTGTAACTTTTTAAATGTTTTACCATAGGTATTATGTTAAAATATTTTTACTATACAACTCTTAAAATCAGAAACAAAAACTATTTCAGAGAAAAGCTAGTTTTAAAGTTGATTTTAACTAAAATTAAAAATCATTTATTTTTTCAGAAAAAAAATTAATTGAACAAGAGTTGACCTTCAAAATCAACAGGAACCATTACTATTAATATGACTTATTGATTATTCTTATATAATTTAGAGTCAGTTTTTCAGATTTTCAGTAATCGTGTCTTTGGTCAAATAGAAAGAAAAAGGAAAAAAGAGAAACAATGATCATACAAATTATTTGATGCAACCTGGTCATGTGAAGTAGCTATAATTGCCTCACCTAGAGTAAAACGTTCTGTTTCAGACTCTTGAATCTGCTTCCTCATTATTAGTAGCATACCATTTAGTTGTATGACAATATATATGGAGTTAGAAGTCCAAATTTTAATATCAAATAGAACAAATAGAAGTTCATTTGAGGAGTGCAAAAGAAATTTAGATTTATTCCATCTCTTACGCTGAACAGTTGATATAAACAAGTCGATTTCCATATTCTCATCATTTAAAATCATAGGTTTTGATTATCATCATCATCATCATCATCATCATCTGTGTTTCTAGCAGTTAAGAGGAATTGCTGCAACATAATTAAAGAGGGAAAGAAGTATTCAGTTTGCTTTTTTTGTTTGTTTTTTGAGACAGGGCCCCCCTCTGTCATACAGGCTGAAGTGCAGTGGCTCAATCATAGCTCACTGCAGCCTCCAACTCCTGGGTTTAAGTGATCCTCCTTCCACAGCTTTCAGAGTAGTTGGGACTAAAAGTGAGCACCACCATGCCTATCTCTTTTCTTTTATTTCTTTTCTTTTATTTTTTTTGTAGAGATGGAGTCTTGCTATGTTGCTTAGGTAGGTCTTGAACTTCTCCACTCAAGCTCTCCTTCCACTTTGGCCTCCCAAAGTTCTGGGATTATAGGTGTGAGCTATCACACCCAGCCAGTGTTCAGTTTCCATTTGAGCATGTTATGGAGAAACCCCCTTTGTAGCTTTGTATTTAATGGATTTTCTTTAAATATGTAGAACTAAATAATTCCAGGTAAGCCAACCATATAAGTCTGAAAAAGGCTAACCATTAAAAGAATAAGAACATCTCACTCGTAAGCAAATGTTGACCACATTTTCATGAATTGAAAAACATCTAAAACAACAATTCTTAATATACATGATAGCTCCTGTGCTTTTTTTCCTACCCTATATCCAGAGGATAGTCACAAATAAAACTTTTAAAACTGTCTTCTATAACAATGAATTTGTACTTCAAAAGTTACATAACTCAAGGAGTAGGTTTATCACAGTCTTATTTTATTCTGTGTTATGCTTGATTGTGCCAAGTCCCTCAAGAAAGCATCCACATGCTAATAGCCAGAAATATTCATTAACCATTTATATTTACCTGCAAGAAAGAGAATATCATAACCATTGACAACAATAGACAAGAGGCACCACAGGCTAGTTAGGACACAGATTCTGTTTGGGTCTTGGTCTTGCTTGTCTGTGGAAATTCCTAGATAGATGAGTCCTTATGAATTACACCATGATAGTTTCTAAGGATCATCAGGACAATAGTCTATACCTTAGGCAGACAAAGTATTAATGATGGGACAACTATCTTTCTCAGCTGTTAGATAGTTTTTGCCAGCTGCACATTCTGGTCTCTGCTGCCATCAGATACATGGCTTCTCTGAATTGAAACTCAGATTGTTTTTACTCCCCAAGTACCCTGAACTAATCTCAGTATACTGTTCCTAGTAATTCCAAACATCCTTGAGACGCTTCAAAAGAGCTGCAATTAATTTTAAGAACACTAGATCTTAAAATTTTTGTCACTTATAACAATTAAGAGATGGTAATTGCCTAGAAAGTTAAGCGTAACCGAACAGAAAAATCTCTAAGCAAGCCCACCATAACTTTATGTACAAATAACTGAAAAAGTAATTAGAGATGTCCAAGAAGAGATCAAGACAAAATTTTACGGGGTGGCACAATCTTGGTGGAACTATAGATTGGACACTGTTCTTATTTGGAGATCTGGCAAATTAATTTGTCAGTCTGCTTTGTGCTGATTAAGGTATCAGAGACAAACTACATCTAACCAAACTTATAAGAGACTGATGTATAAATTGCATTCAAATAAATGTATTACTAAAGAGTTTCCCATAAACTCAAGTGACTACATGATTTATTGTCCAAAATGACATGGTTAAGATTGAAAATGGGGAACTATTAAAAATTAAGCTGAAACAAGTGGTACAAACTATGACTGTCCAGGACAAACCAGGACATATGGTCACTCTACATGTAACTCAAATATTCATCTCCATGGTCCAGTGTATCTCCTACCTACTATGCATCAAGGTCTCTGAAAATTCAAAATAGTTATTTAAAATTTATATGGTCAGCATAAACTTAGAGACAAAGGAGATAGAAAGTTCTGGCAATAGACACATCTATCTAGTAGGGTAGGCAGGCACAGTGCAGCAGAATCTATTTGTTGACTGTAACATAAGGATGCCCCTCAGACCCAATGCGTCACCCTCTTTGGACAGAATATTTTACTCCTCCTTTCCAGGTCCAGCTTTCCCCTTTCTATTCAGATTGGGTACAATTCAATTGATCAGATTTTGAAACTTTAGGTTACAAAAAACATTTCAATCTTGTCTCCCTGAAGATGTATCCTCATCACTTGAACTCAAGAATTTTCCAAATCTTCTCACCTACATCTACATCAACCATATCTTAGTTATAGCTACAGATGTTTATTTGTCTATTAAGTGTTAAAAATAAAATAACCTTTTGAAAATGAAACGAGAGAAGAAAATTTGTTTGTTTTTAGAATTCATCTTTATGTATTGATAACAACCTTGCTCTGCACTGATTTATACAAGATAATATTAAAGCTATGTGTAATTTATAGCTAAAATAAAACATATTATTAAAGGAGATTAAAGAATGACAATTCAGAGTAGAGCAATTATCACTGAATTTATTTCAAGCTTGGTTAACGATAAGTAAAGAAGATATATAACAACTGGTTAAACAACTAAACCTGCAATTGGAAGAAGTAAAGCTTTGGCATCTCTGAGATGTAGATGAGAATGACAGGCTTTATCAGAACTTAGTTTTGATACCAACAGCAAGTGACATACAAGCATGTGCTTATACAAAGTGTCTTCAATATGTTCATGAAAATGTTTATTATTAAAAAACTATGCACATATTTCAAAAAAGTTTTGCACCAAAATAGCTTATACTAACTTGTTATAACATGTCAGAACAGAATCTAGTTGGAAGCACAAAGAAGAATTGACATCAGTTTGAAAAGAAGCCCCTATCAGAGCAGCATACATTCTGATAAAATTGAAGCAAAAACAAACATCAAATGTACAGTGAAGCTTGGGTGAAAGAATAGTGAAATCATTGATGTTTTACAAAAAGTTTATGGGGATAATGCCCCAAAGAAATAAGTTTACAAATGGATAACTCATTTTAAGAAAGAACAAGATGATGTGGGAGATGAAGCCTGCAGCAGCAAACCATCCACAATAATTTTTTAAGAAAAAAAATAATCTTGTGTGTGCTTGATATGGTTTGGCTGTGTCCCCACACAAATCTCATCTTGACTGGTAACTCCCATAATTCCCATGTGTTGTGGGAGGCACCCAGTGGGAAGTAATTGAATCATGCAGGTGGATCTTTTCTGTGCTGTTCTTGTGATAGTGAATAAGTCTCATGAGATGTAATGGTTTTCAAAACAGGAGTTTCCCTGCATAAGCTCTCCCTTTTTGCCTCCTGCCATACATGTAAGATGTGACTTTCTCCTCCGTGCCTTCTGCCATGATTGTGAGGCCTCCCCAGCTATGTGGAACTGTAAGGCTATTAAACCTCTTTCTTTTGTAAATTGCCAAGTCTTGGGTATATGTTTATAAGCAGCTTGAAAACAGATTAATACAGTAAATTAGTACCAGTAGAGTGGGGCACTGCTGGAAAGGTACCCAAATATGTGGAAGCAACTTTGGAACTCGGTAATAGGCAGAGGTTGGAATACTTCAGAGGGCTTTGAAGAAGGCAGAAAAATGTGGGAAAGTTTGGAAGTCCCTGGAAACTTGTTGAGTGGCTTTGACCTAAATGCTGATAATGATATGGGCAATGAAATCCTGGCTGAGATGTTCTCAGATGAAGATGAGGAACTTGTTGAGAACTGGAGCGAAAGTGATTCTTCTTATGTTTTAGCAAGGAGACTGGTGGCATTTTGGCCCTGTTCTAAAGATTTATGGAACTTCGGGCTTGAGAGAAATGATTTAGGGTATCTGGCAGAAGAAATGTCTAAGCAGCAAAGCATTCGGGTGCTGTTAAAAGCATTCAGTTTTAAAAAGGAAACAGAGCATAAAAGTTTGGAAAATGTGCAGCCTGACAATGCAATAGAAAAGAAAATCCCATTTTCTGAGGAGAAATTCAAGCTGGCTGCAGAAATTTGCATGAGTAATGAGGAGTTAAATGTTAATCACTAAGACAATGAGGAAAGTATCTGGGGCATGTCAGAGACCTTTGTAGCAGCCCCTCCCATCAGAAGCCCAGAGGCCTAGGAGGAAAAATGGTTTCCTGGGCCAGGCCCAGGGTCCCCGTGCTATGTACAGCTTAGGGACTTGGTGCCCTGAGTCTCAGCTCCTCCAGCTGTGGCTGAAAGGTGCCAACATAGAGTTCAGGCTGTGGCTTCAACGGGTGTAAGCCCCAAGCCTTGGCAGCTTCCACATGGTATTGAGCCTGTGAGTGCACAGACGTTAAGAACTGGGTTTGGAAACCTCCACGTAGATTTCAGAGGATGTATGGAAATGCCTGGATGCCTAGGCAGAAGTTTGCTGCAGGGCAGGGCCCTCATGGAGAACCTCTGCTTGAGCAGTGTGGAAGGAAAATGTGGGGTTGGAGCCCTCACACAAGAGTCTCTACTGGGGCGCTGTCTGGTGGAGTTATGAGAACCATCCTCCAGACCCCAGAATGGTAGATCTACCAACAGCTTACACTGTGTGCCTGGAAAAGCCACAGACACTCAATCTCAGCCTGTGAAAGCTGTAGGGGGGGGAGGCTGTACCCTGCACACCCACAGGGCAGAGCTGCCCAAGACCATAGGAACCCACCTCTTGCATGAGCATGACTTGAAAGTGAGACACGGAGTCAAAGGATATCATTTTGGAGCTTTAAGATTTGACTGTCATGTTGGATTTCAAACTTGCATGGGGCCTGCAGCCCCTTTGTTTTGGCCAATTTCTCCCATTTGGAACAGCTGTATTTACCTAATGCCTGTCCCCCATTGTATCTAGGAAGTAATTTACTTGCTTTTTGATTTTACAGGCTCATAGGCAAAGGGACTTGCCTTGTCTCAGATGAAACTATGGGCTGTGGACTTTTGAGTTAATGCTGAAATGAGTTAAGAGTTTGGAGGACTGTTGGGAAGGCATAATTGGCTTTGAAATGTGAGGACACGAGTTTTCGGAGGGGCCAGGGTGAAATGATATGATTTGGCTGTGTCCCCACCCAAATCTTGAATTGTAACTCCCACAATTCCCACATGTCATGAGAGAAACCCAGTGGGAGGTCACTGAACCATGTGGGCAAGTCTTTCCTGTACTGTTCTCACAATAGTGAATAAGTCTCATGAGATGTGATGGTTTTATAAATGGGAGTTTCCCTGCTCAAGCTCTCTCTCTTTGCCTGCTGCCATCCATGTAGGACATGACTTGCTTCTCCTTGCCTTCCACCATGATTGTGAGGTCTCCCTAGCCCCATGGAACTGTAAGCCCATTAAACCTCTTCCTTCCGTAAATTGCCCAGTCTCAGGTATGTCTTTATCAGCAGCATGAAAACGGACTAATACAATGCCTTAACTGAAGAATGACTGATGATTAATTGCACAATAGCCAACATCATAAACATCTCAACTGGTTCAGCTTACACAATTCTGACTGGAAAATTAACATTAAGCAATCTTTCCACTCAATGGTGCCAAAACTGTTTCACCCAGATCAGCTGCAGACAAGAACACAGCTTTCAATAGAAATTTTAAATAAGTGGGATCAACATCTTGGAACATTTCATCAAAGAATTGTAATAGGAGTCGGGTGCAGTGGCTCATGTCTGTAATGCCAGCTCTTTGGGAGGCTGAGATGGGCAGCTCACGAGGTCAACAGATCGAGACCATCCTGGCCAACATGGTGAAACCCCGTCTCTACTAAAAATAGAAAAATTAGCTGGGCATGGTGGCACACACCTGTAGTCCCAGATACTCAGGAGGCTGAGGCAGGAGAATCACTGGAACCTGGGAGGCAGAGGTTGCAGTGAGCCAAGATTGTGCGACTGCACTCCAGCCTGGTGAAAGAGCAAGACTCTGTCTCAAAAAAAAAAAAAAAAAAAAAAAAAATTGTAACAGGAGATGAAACATGGCTTTCCTAATATGATTCTGAAGTCAAAGCACAATCAAAGCAACGACCACCAAGAGGTACGAGTGGTCCAATCAAAGCAAAAGCAGATCGGTCAAGAGCAAAGGTCATGGAGACAGTTTTTAGGGATGCTCAAAGCATTTTTCTTGTTGACATTTTGGAGGGCCAAAGAATGATAACATCTGCTCATTATGAGAGTTTTTTGAGAAAGCTAACCAAAGCTTTAGCAGAAAAATGCCCAGGAGGCTTCACTGGAGAGTTTTTCTCCACCACTACAATGCTCATGCTCATTTATTTCATCAAACAAAGGCAACTTTGTGAGAGTTTCAATAACAAATCATTAAGCATCCACCTAACAGTCCTGATTTGACTCCTTCTGACTTCTTTTTGTTTCTTGATCTTAAAAAGTCTTTAAAGGGACAGGTGCAGTGTCTCATACCTGTAATCCCAACACTTTGAGAGGTCCAGGTGAGATGACAGCTTAAGACCTGGAGTTCCAGATAAGCCTGGGCAACGTAGTAAGACCCTGTCTTTATGAAAACATAACGTAAAAATAGCTGGTATGATAGCATGTGACTGTGGTTCCAGCTACTTAGGAGCCTGAGGTGAGAGGATCGCTTGAGCCCATGAGGTCAAAGCTGCAGTGAGCCATGATCGCACCACTGCACTCCAGCCTGGGTGAGAGAGTGAGATCCTGTCTCTAAAAACAAACAAACCAAAATGACTTTAAAGGTCACCCTTTTTTTTTTTTAGTTAATAATGTAAAAACAAAAAACAAAAACAAACAAACAAACAAACAAAAAAAAACTGCATTGACATGGTTAAATTCCCAGGACCCTTAGTTCTTTAGGGATGCACTAAATGGCTGGTATCATTGCTTGAAATTGTCTTGAACTTGATGGAGCTTATATGAAAAATAAGGTTTATCGTTTTTATTTTATCTTTTAATTCAATTTTTCACTAACTTTTTGATGTTTCCTCATAAGTGCATCAACAAAGTAGTAAAGTCTAAATCAAATGCTATTTAGAAAATAGCACTTATAAGTCATTCTGGGAAAGCATAAAAAAATGAAAGAACAAATTCTGCCTATGAAATATTGAGAATATGCAGAATGCAATGAAATTTGCTTATACAGAACATTTTGAAAATGCATTCAGAGGAAAGAATATGGAGTGTTTCTTTGTCAGAGACATGAAAACTTGCATAGAAAGTAAAGTGACTTATTTCAGTAATCAGAGATTGAACATATACTGACTATCGGTGCTTTATCCAAGTAAATCATCTTATGAAGCCAGTTTTGGAAGGCAATGCTTGTATTTCATTAGATTTTTACTCTAAAATGAATACAAAATAAGTGCTGTGACCATAAAGACTAAAAGAGAAATGAAATCAGATTGTATAAGACTAACACATTAAAAATTCTAAAACAGGACAGGAGTAAATTTAAATTGTTGAATGATAGAATTAAATACAGACAATGAGAATTAAGAAATGAAACTGACAAAGAGGCTTTGGAAGAACCCAAATACTTACACTTCCATCTACCACCAACACTGAGAAATAGTAATACAAAAGCCCTCACCCATGCCTACTGTCTTAGTCCATTTGGGCTACTAAAACTAAATGCCTTAAACTGGATAATTTACAAGCAACAGAAATGTATTGCTCACAGTCTGCAGGCTGGGCACTAAGCTTAAGGCACCAGCAGATTCAGTGTCTGGTGAGGGCTCCTTTTCTGCTTCAAAAATGTCGCCTTCTTGCTGCATCTTCACATGGAGGAAGGAGCAAACAGTCTCCCTCAAGACTCTTTTGTAAAGGCCCTAGTCCTACTTCTAAGGGCAGACAGAGCCTTTATGACCTAATCATCTCCCATAGGCCCCACCTCTTAATACTACTACATTGAGGAGTAGGTTTCAACATATCAATTTGGTGGGAATGCAAACATTGAGATCATAGCACCTGCCTTTCTTCATCTCCCTTTGTCCCCTTTCTTTGTTCTACGTTTAGGAATGAGCTAGAGCCTTTCCTTTTTCCTTTCCATGAGTAAAACCTCATGTTCCCACCTTCGTACAACAGAAGAGGAATTTTTTCAACCTCGTGGAAGAAATACAATGGGCTGAGCCTGTTTTAGTCAAAAAAGAATTGAGTTATGATATGGTAATGAGCAACCTTCAAGTCTTGAGGGATTAACACATGAAGTTTTTTTCTTGAACACACAAAGTCTGTTGTAGATTAGGTGACTGAGCAGTGCAACGATCTTCCATGAGATGACTCAGCAGTACAGTCTGCTTCATTATTGCAATTCTGCTACTTTAATGCACCACTCTAGGCTCACCACTGAAAGGAGAGAGTCAACTGAAGAATTTAACTGCCAGTCCAGAAGACACACCTGTTACTTCTTTTTATGGGTCCGTGGCCAGTAATAGATTCATGGCCTCACTAGCTTCAAGGACTGCAGTAGGGTTTTGGTGAACACTAGAAATGACTATGAAGACCTTTCCGTGCTTGGTTTTTCATATGCTAAAGGAATTTATAAAAAATTCTCTCTCTCCCAAAAACGTGATTATTTTAGGAATGTTATTATTTTTCTGTGGAGGCAAATAAAAAATTAATTTGATCCTTGATGCTGAGAAATGGCAAAATTCTCCTAGTGGGTATATCTCCCTGTCCTCCAAAACACTGAAACCCAGAGCTCCAATTAGCAGAAACTCCCTAGGGCCTAGTTGTAGAATGTGCAAATACATAGAAATGTTTCAAACTTATGATCCCATTTTACAATTATATTAAAATATAACATTAGACTTTGGTAATATCTGAGAAACAATGCTCATTTTATGTGCAGAGAAAAGGGCAAAATTGGCTGAATTTAGTTTAAAAAAAAAAGACCTCATGATTGTTGAAAGCATTTAACTTCCTCATTGCAGAGTAAGAGAAACCATAATATACAGATAATATACAAGCAAACGAAATCCTCTTCTATCTCCTGTAGCAAAAATCCACTCGATGAGTAACTATGAATTAGAAATCAAAACAAACAGCTGGTATCTAAGTATAGCCTCCTGAATATGGAGCTTTTTGGTTGACTGTATCTAAATATGTGATATATTTTAAGGAAGTCAATGTGGTTATTTCCTTCTGTCAAATGCATTATTTTGATAAAATCGGGCAGTAAAATTCTAAAAATAGGTTAGAAGGAGCAGTGTTTAACCTATTTGATGAAGACTTAGGGAAGCACTTTGAATGCTGTTGATGGCGAAAAAGCAGTTTGTACACAATGATCCTCAGTAAGAAATAACATTCACAGATTTACCTGTGAAACTATACACCTCCCCCTCCCAAGTATTTATCTTACCAAATTTAATTGAACTGAAGCAAATAAAACTGTTCAAGCATGGGAACCAGTAATTGTTTGTAATTCATAAAAATGATTATTCACATGCAACACTTCCAGAGAAACTACCTGTCTATAAAGAAACTACCTACAGTTACAACAAAATTTTCTGCAAACATGCACTTTTTAATAGCCTACTTACCTAAAGGAATGACGCAAGCATCACTGCTTTTGGGTGAAGTGGAGATAAGAATTCTTGCCCATGCCCATCTGTACAACACACAATTTTAGGAGTTACACTCCAGCTCTAAACTCATACTGCAAATAAAAGATTTTGCTTCCAAGGCTTCATTTACAAGCTAAGCAATTAAGTCAGCTAGGGTAATCTATGCTCTAATAAAGTTAGAAAAAGACCTACTTCTAGGTCTTCCATGGTGACAAATTTCCCAAAGGTACACACTAGAACAATTGTTGAAACTATCCTTTTTGATATTTTGATTTGAAATTAGAAATATACATTTTGGTCTCTATTTTTGGTTCATGGTACAGAGCTCCTAAACAATCAACAGTAAACTTCTAAAAAATAGGAGTGCTAGGTTTATCTTTTTTTCTAATATTTGCTATTTGACCCCAGTTGCTCCACAGAGCTCCTAATCCCTTGGAATTTCCTGAATGATAGGAATATCTTTTGCACTAATGAGGTAACTCTTCACGAGTTCCTATATGGGTCCTAGGCTCCAAAAACACCAAGCCTTCATTAGAAACTTGGAGCTTTCTAGCCCATCCCTTATCCTCTGGAAAGAGGGTACAGGCTGGAAGTTGAGTTAGTAATTGATCATGCCTATATGATGAAGCCTCCATAAAAATCTCTGATCTATGACTTTTGGAGAACTTGTGGGTTAAAAAACACACCCAAATGCCAGGAAGATGATGTACCCCAATTCCATGGCAAAAGAATCTCCTGTGCTTGGGGCCCTTCTTAGCCTCACCCTATGTACCTCTTTATCTAGCTATTCATCTAGATTCTTTGTAATATCATTTATAACAAATGAGTAAATGTAAGTAAAGTGTTTCTTTGAGTTTTTCAGTCACTCTAGTAAAAAAGCCTAAGAAGAGGGTCATGGGAAGCTCTGATTTGCAATCAAATCAGACAGAAATTTTGGGTAACCTGGGAACCTACTATTTGTAATTGGTATCTGCAAAATATTATGAGAATATAGGATAGGAAAAAAACTACAAACTGTTTTTTTCTTTAAACATCCTTCCACCATGCATACCAACACAAGCCTAACATCCAAAATAATAAAGCAAACGTATATACATATTAATCCGTTTATTAATTCATCCAGTAAATTTTAACTGGACATATACTAAGTACCAGCTATTATTTATGGACACATGCTGGACTCAAGACTAATGGCCCAGAAGACACTTATGTAGCCAACAAACATGAGAAAAACCTCAGCATCACTGATAATCAGATACATGCAAATCAAAATCACAATGAGATACCATCTCATACCAGACAGAATGGTGATTATTACAAGGTCAGGAAACAATAGATGCTGGCGAGGCCGTGGAGAAATAGGAATGCTTTTACACTGCTGGTGGGAATGTAAATTAGTTCAATAATTGTGGAAAAGAGTATGGCGATTCCTCCAGGATCTAGAAGCAGAAATACCATTTGATCCAGCAATTCCATTACTAGGTATATACCCCCCAAAATATAAATCATTTACTATAAAGACACATGCAAACGTATGTTTATCGCAGCACTGTTTACAATAGCAAAGACACGGAACCAACCCAAATGCCCATCAATGAGACTGGATAAAGAAAATGCGGTACCTATACAACATACAATAACATAAAATACTATGCAGCCATAAAAAGGAATGAGATTCATTCCTTTGCAGGAATATGGATGAATCTTGGAGCCATCATCCTCAGTAAACTAACACAGGAACAGAAACCCAAGCACTGCATATTCTCACTCATAAGTGGGAGTTGAACATTGAGAATACGTGGACACAGGGAGGGGAACAGCACACACCAGGGCCTGGAGGTTGTGACAGGTGAGTGGAGGGAACTTAGAGGATGGGTCAATAGGTGCAGCAAACCACCATAGCACACGTATAACTATGTAAAAACCCTTCATGTTCTGCCCATGTATCCTGTTTTTTTTTTTTTTTTCTTTAGAAGAAATAAAAAAGGACTAATGGCACAATCAGTGCTGGCCACAATACAATAATATGTGCCTTATATAGTAAGCAAATGAGAGTAAATGAGTTATTGCTCAATACCAGTTAACTACTTAGCTGGAAGCCTTCTCTGGAACAATAAGAATAGAAATGCTATAAAAAATAAACAAAATCATTTTGGCTATTCAGAGAAATGGCCAGTGGGATATTTTGTTTGTGGCTGACACGAAGCCATCTGGGAGCATTTACTCATACAGAGAAACTAATGATATTACTGAAACACTATGCCAAGAAATTTCTTCAAAATGTACAATGAGGCTTTAAGTAAATAAGCCATGAATACACCACATGTAAGAATAATAGAAAATGCCACAAACTTGAAATGCTTTGGGAGACACTGAATTTAGAAGGAGGCTTTAGGAGAATTCACGATGGCAGTGAACACTGATACATTCACTACACATCTGCAGGGACTTCATTCTTCAAGACAGAAAAATATGCTTCCCACCAGTTGTGACTCTATTATTTCACCATTAACTCTAGAATTTACATGAGCGCAGGATTATTGCCCAGAATCAACACACAGTTGGCATCTTTCCAAACCTGCAGACAATTCTTAGGCCACTGAGGGGAACTTAACTCTGAGAGCCTGGAAATTACTTTTAATTAGTTTCCTTTTGTCATCAGTGGACAATAGATGATAAAAGGTAACATTTATACCTGTCAGGAACAACCCACCAGGGAGCAGGCTTTCTTGGAGTTAGCATTCAGAAAGGCAATCCTTCTGAGGAGTTAAAAACTGTAATTTGGTTGGAAGAAGGAGATGCATTTGTCTCAAGGTCAGCCTGAATGCTTTATGGATTCATATATTAATTTGGTTCACAAATACATAGCTTCATTTTCCCCCATCATCATCCAGAAGTGACCTTCGCCAAACTCTGGGTGTGGATTGAGTTTTTCATCACTTCTTTTCTACAAGATTCATCCCTCAGTGGATGCTTATTTTCTGACTGGGGAATGTAAGTTTTCCACACAGCAATATTACACAGAAATGGGTCTTGTGGCTGTAATGCAGACTGTTCTTTCAGTTTGGCTATAAACAAATATTCCCTAAAAATCAGGACAAAAGGACAGAAGTAATAAGCCAAAGATCTATTTGTTCCAGGACTACTGAAAAGTAATCATCTCAAATATGTTCACCATATAGAACCCCTGAAATGACTACTGTTGTCCAATCTAATTCTTTTTTGTATTCTGGCTATTTTAAATACCCTGATCTGATTAACCTTGCTTACTAGATTAAAAATGTATCTTATGAGCTGTTCAAACTTTTTCTTTCTTCTCTCCAAATTCGAGAAACTTAGAAGGCAAACTGGGCTGCCAGGACCTTCATAAATTTGATGGCTACTGTAGCTTTAACAATCATGCCTTGATGACCTTAAGTAAGGGGGGAAAGGGCTTAAACTGGCTTCCCGTTGCCATCACAAATATCTGTCATTTACAAGCAGTTCTAAGTATGCTTAGGAAGTGAGGAGATGTAACTGGTCTGTACCTAATCAATGGTTTTGATTCAAAATCACAGAATTCAGTTAATGTTATGGGGTAAGCTGAGAAAAGGAAAAACAGCACTCTCCCATTTCATCATTCTAAGACAGCCGACAACATGTCAGCTTCTCTGTTTGCCTCATCTTAAATAATTTTAACAAACCCTTTTCCTCACTGTTTTTCTTGACCACTTCTGAAATGTGGTATTCAGCACATCTGGAAAAAGATATCTATTTTCCAATTTTATATTCCATTGCATAAACATATTTGTTTGACATTCTGTTCATTTTCATAAGATTTTTGATGACATTCAGACTAACTTCCTAATGTGTCTTTATGATTTCTAGTGACTGAGATGCATACTAGCATAGCCAAGAAATTTCAGAGTAAGAGCTGCAACTTTAGCTAAAGTCAAAGGCTAAATTTTACATGTCTTGGTTAATGTTAAGCTGACAGAGGCAGTATAGACCCTACTCTTTCTAGTGACTAGAAAATTTCAAGCCTCTTCTGTGAATTTTTAAGTCATCTCAGCTGTTTGAGGTTTATTTTTTCTTTATAATCATGTTCCCAGCTCAGTCTGGGATTTGAGACCTAAATAATGATCTTTGAGAAAATTATAAGGTGAACCTCCTGGGTAAAGACAGAAAAATGCCAAGGATTTGATTACTAATTGTGCCAATAACATAAAGGTCAGATATGCCCAGAGATCTAATGAATGTCCAGACACTTTCTCATTTTTTTCCCCAAATCTAATAATACAGCTAAAGCACCGATTTCCTAATACGGAAGGTATGGCTGTTGCTGTGCATGCTCTGATCACATCCGGACTCTAAGGAGAAAAGTGTGGGACAGGGGGTTGGAAATTAAATAATAATATCCCCTCTCGATACCAGGCCCTTCATTTTTGTGACTAGAGCCAGTAATGTTGCGTCACCATTAGAATCTCACTTAGCCTGGTGTATTAGTCCATGTTCACACTGCTAATAAAGACATACCTAAGACAGGATAATTTATAAAGACAAAGAGGTTTAATTGACTCACAGTTCCACGCGGCTGGGGAGGCCTCAAAATCATGGCAGAAGGTGTAAGGCACCTCTCATACGGCAGCAGAGAGAATGAGAACCAAGCAAAAGGGGTTTCTCCTTATAAAACCATCAGATCTCGTGAGACTTACAACTCTGGGGGGGAAACTGCCCGCATGATTCAATTCTCTCCCATCGGGACCCTCTAACAACACCTGAGAATTATGAAAGCTACAATTCAAGATGAGATTGGGGTGCGGACACAGCCAAACCCTATCACCTGGGCTCTTTTTTCCTCTCTTCCTCCATTACTGTGTCTCAGAGCAACTTATTTTTGTACGGGAGCATTTTTCCCTGATACAAGCGATATAATTTGGAAGCCTTTGATAGAAAGACTTGAGTCATTAATTTCATTTGCTTCCTTTGTTTTCTAAGTCAAAGAATCTCAAAGAGAGCTGCTGTGAAAAATGAGTATCTCAATTGACTGCCTTGAAGCTATGTATTTCAGACATCACAGTCAAAAAGGCTGGGCTATTTCTTAAGAATGGACTGATTAAAAAAATTAGCTATTATCTAGGGTTGGAATTCTCCCAGTTTGTGTGAAGGTTTACCCTTTTATATCTTCCAATTCCCTTCCTTTGAGTATTGTTCCTCCCTTTGCTCTTTAGGATCCTACTCCGTCCAGGAAAGGGGAGATTTTAAGCCTTTTTGTTTGTTTCTTTGTTTTGGTGAGTATTTTTAAGTAATATTGTCTGCTTGAAATTTACATTTTCTTAGACATCTTTAGCTTACTACATAGGGATTCAAGAAGCATCCACCTGAATAGGTAGTATTTTATCATTTGCCTAATTGACTCACAATACCTTTTTCACTGGGTTCAAACACAGGCTATACCATTTACTAGCTGTATAACTTCCAGCAAATTACTTAACTTAGTTTGCTTATTTATATAATAAGGATAAAAAGAATAATATCTACCTCATAGTATTGTTGTAAGGATTAGATTAGCTTAACGTAAAAGTACTTAAAATGGTGACTGGCATATAGTAAAAATCTCAGTATGTGCCACTGTTATTACTATTACTAATAGGATTATTACAATTTGTAAATTTTCAAGTTAAAATAGGCTTTAAGTATAATAGCTTTTTGCATTAACATAAACTATGAATATAGGCTGCTTACTCGTATGAAAAATAAAATATGCACAAAAATTTTAATTTGTGTTTCACATTTTTATAAAATTAAGAAAATGCAAGAGGAGTTTTCCAAAGCCAGATCTTAAGAAATGGGACTTGAGACACTGGTATTTATAAGAAAAGCATAATGACAGACTAGTCAGAAAAATTACATATAAAAAGGTTTAGTGTAATTGTCAAACACTAAGTATTGCATGAGATAAAAGAGAAAACTGTATAGGTTATTAACATAGAGCTAGAGTGTGTGTGTGTGTGTGTGTTTGTGTGTGTGTGTGATAAGTGTTGGTTAAGCATAGATAGGACAATAACTATTGTTAAGTATTTTTATACTTGAACTTTCTCCACAACAATCCTCTGAGATCCTTGGTTATAGATAAAAAATCTAAGGACTATCAAGCCTATAATCCCAGCACTTTGGGAGGCCGAGGCGGGTGGATCACAAGGTCAAGAGATCGAGACCATCCTGGTCAACATGGTGAAACCCCATCTCTACTAAAAATACAAAAAATTAGCTGGGCATGGTGGTGTGTGCCTGTAATCCCAGCTACTCAGGAGGCTGAGGCAGGAGAATTGCCTGAACCCAGGAGGTGGAGGTTGCAGTGAGCCGAGATCGTGCCATTGCACTCCAGCCTGGGTAACAAGAGCGAAACTCCTCCTCAAAAAAAAAAAAAAAAAAAAAAAAAAAAATCTAAGGACTAAATAAGCTAAGTATCTAAACACAAGTCTTCAGAACATTGTATTTCTTACGTGAGACTGAAGTGTAGTGCTCTTTTGACTCTACAATAATTGTACCTGCATTAGACAAAGGGAATAAACCAGAACAAGAGGTACATAGTCCCTGGCTTCTCAATACTTCCAATTTAGCAAACACAAAATTTGAAAAAGTAATTAGAAATGTTTTAAAAAAATTAAAAGGAGAACTTCTAGGTAGCTGAAGACAATGGTAGTAACCAAGCTACCACTATCCTACTGTATCTGCCTAAAACAATATCAAATAACAAGATGGCAAATGCACATTTACACAAAAAAGCCCTTTGTATAACTTGAAGACACAGAATGCCAAAAGTTTCAAGTAACAATACATTAAAAAAATTATCAAATTCCAGTACAATCTTCCATGCTACCAACTTAATCCCCACCCTCCATCCATGAGGCAAAAAGAGAAAAACTGTGGGAAGACAGAAGAGGAAGTAAAGGAAGGAGCCAACTGATCCAAATTATTCTCAGAAAGATTAATTCTACTTTAAATCTGAATATTCTAAAAGAGCATTTGACTAGATCAGAACATGGATCACAGGGAAGGGATTTCAAAGTACCTATGGTTTAAAGGGGCAATCTTTGAAACACATAGCTTCTGAAAGAGAAAAAAAAGTTAATAAAAAAGATAAGAAACTCCAATTGGTAATTAGGTGGTGAAAGAAAAGAGAAACTAAAGGGAAAAATGCAGGATTCTACAGAACAAAAGAGAATCGTAAAACCAGAGGACACACAGCCTTGCCACCCGCACCTAAACAAACAAACAACTCTGTTTACTATGTATGAACTTTATTATGTAAAGAGAGGGCGGCCAGGCGCGGTGGCTCTTGACTGTAATCTCAGCACTTTGGGATGCCAAGGCGGGCAGATCACAAGGCTAAGAGATCGAGACCATCCTGGCCAATATAGTGAAACCCCATCTCTACTAAAATACAAAAATTAGCTGGGCGTGCTGGCGCGTGCCTATAGTCCCAGCTACTCAGGAGGCTGAGGCAGGATAATTGCTTGAAGCTGGGAGGAGGCAGAGGTTGCAATGAGCCGAGATCTTGCCACTGCACTCCAGCCTGATGCCTCGCGAAAGAGTGAGACTCTGTCTCAAAAAAAAAAAAAAAACAAGAGGGCATCACTAATCTCGGAATCCTGTGAAACATCCCAATACAATAAAAATGAACAAAATGAAAATCAGCAAATTCATACAGAACTATTAAGACTCAGAAGGCAAACTTTCACACAAATGAGAAAATTCCACACATATAGAGAAGTCTCTGAAAAAATAGCAGAAGAAAGCTGTAAGAATTAAATATATAATCAAACGTGTTTGAGGACATGAAAAACCACCTTGTGAGAAATTTAAAAACTAAGAAAGAAAATGGTAAAAAAAAAAAAAAAAAAAAAAGAGATGAAAAGATATGAAAAGACAATTGTCTTAATTTAGGAGATAACTAAAGTTTTAGTTTTACAGACAATTGGTAATTATCAAGACAGTCTACATTTTTAAAACATAATTTTATAAAAATTATTTTATCTTGACTAAAATTAGTATTTTTAAATAACAACAAAATATTAAGTCTCACCATTGTAAGTTTGCAGGGAAATCCCTTTCTTACTTTCACCTGAGCTTACTCATACAACCACTGTCAGCTGGAACATCAGCTGGGCTGCAAAGCCCAGGATCCCCACTCACATGTCTGGCAGTTGATTCTAATCATCAGCTGGGGCACTGTGATGCTCATCCTTAAATAGGATAGATAAGCTTCCTTATGTGACAGTCTCATCGCAGCATTCAAAGACAGCAATCATAGAAATTGTTCAGAAAAATGCAGCAATTAGATGTACATACTGATTAATATTACTTTGCTTTGATAAAGCCAGAAATGATTCTATTCCAAGAAATAAACAATAATATGTGATTAATAATAAAATATGTGATTAAAGTACTTTATCTCTTTTAAGCCAAAGCAAACTTTTCACCTCAGAGAGGACAATTCTGACTTTTTACATTTTTAATTTTCTTTACCCAGAACAGGACCTCATTTTAAAACATTATTTGAAGAGTTCATAATCAAAAGTCATTTTTCTCTCCAAAAGATATATTTTCATTTCAGTACAAAACCTGCAAAATGGCAAATGACTAAGTCAATTATAAAGAATTTGTACCTTAATAAGCGCTAATTTATAATAATTGTCAATAGATGCGAATAAACTTCTACACCTACGCCTAGAAGTTGCTACAGTAATAGGTTAGAACTAACACAATTCTTGCACATGATCAGAATTTGTTTACGAAATAAGACTTGTGAAATCAAAAGAAGAAATCTTAATAGGTCTTTCTAAGGCTGCATAATTTTCCAAATTATTTTCCTTTGATTATACAGTCCTTTTTTTTTTAAGTCCTTTTATAGTTGTTTAGCTTTTGCAATATTGTCTTGATGTTTTTGTTTCTTCTTTTGCTCCTTTTCACAGGCCTCAATCATCTTGACCAATTTCCAAAACAGTACAGCACCTGCTAGTAACAGTGGAGTAAAGGCCAAAATAGCTTTCCTAGGAAAACCATATGGGTCCTTTGCAGCCCTTTACACAGCATATCCAGCCCAAGCCTTTATATCAAACATCTATTTAGTAGTTTCACTTATTCTTGAATAATGGTCTCTCATTTTGTCCTGGGATTATTAGTGAGCCAATCACAATTTTAGATTACCCTTGGTTGTTTGTCTTCTTTAATTCTACTGTACACTTTTGAGAGAAAGTTTAAATTTCTCAGGGGATCACGTTCACCCCTGCCCCTCAATCTTGGCAAGTGTGGGTTCCTCATCCCATCACGGGCCAGGCAGGACTTACAGATCCCCAGAAATGTGGGGATGCCACACTACAACTTATTCTGCCAGCACCAAAGCCACCATCTCTGCTGTGCCCTGGGACAAGAAGCACTGCAGCAGTGGCCACCAGCCTTTCCTACACAGTGCCAGGGGCTCAGACTCCCATTTCCGTTTTCAATTAACTCATGTTTTAACGTGCCTAGAAACCAAAATAATGGCTTTAAAAAAGAAGTTCATTACTTTAGATAATTTCATTTCATGAAAATATATGCTATGTTAAAAATTTCAAATATGTAGAGAGGGAAATCAAGACAAATGCAATCCTGCTACTTCAAAGATGCAGTTTCTATTTTATATTATTCCATTTTTGAGCATATGCCTATTAATGAATATATGATAAAATGGACTCAAATGCTATGCACTATTTGTAACCTATTGTCTTACCTTATTGATATGTCATGAAATTCTATCCTTCTCAATAAAAATATGCCTGTATTGTCACTATTAATGGCTGCACATGTCTCCTATTTAATACCATGTTGAACAAGTTTGATTTTGTAAATACAGAATGGTTATCATGAAGTTGTTTCCATGTGGATATCCACGGCAATTTTCAGTTTCTGGAAGTGGTTTAAGTGGACGGTTATTATTCACATGCACTAGCAGAGTCATGTTGCTATGCCACCAAAATTCTTTTTAATCATTTAGAATTAAAATTCTTTTTAGACTTTTAGAAGGCTAAATTATTTCTAATTTAGAACTCTTACAATTATTATTATTATTATTATTATTTAAAGATGGGATCTTGCTCTGTTGTCCAAGCTGGAGTGCAGTGGCACAATCCTAACTCACTGTAACCTCAAACTTTTGGTCTCAAGGGATCCTTCTGCCTCAGCCTCCCAACCATCTGGGACTATAGGCATGCCACCACTCCTAGCTAATTTTTTAAAAACATTTTGTAGAGATGAGGTCTTTCAATCTTGCCCAGGCTGGTCTCAAACTCCTAGCCTCAAGCAATTCTCCTGCTTTGGCCTCCCATAAGTGCTGGGATTACAGGCATGAGTCACTGCATGTGGCCTAGAATTCTTTTTAATCATTTCCAGTAAATAGGGAATAAATTTTGTCTAATTTTAAAAAATTTGGAATTTTCATTACAAGTATTGGTAAACAATTTCCCACAAATATTAACAATAATTTAATAATATCGTCAGCTATCCAGTACATATTAACATTGCCCAACTGTCTCAATAGTGTCTTCTGCTGTGTTTTTTTTCAAATGAGGATCCAATCACAATTTAAGCATTGTATTTAGCTATTATGCCTCTCCCCATCCTCATTTTTATGACATCAATTCTTGAAGATTTTAGGTCAGTTATTCTATAGAGTATCATTCATGCTTGATTTGTCTGTTTCTTCATGGTGTCTTTTATCCTTCTATTTTCTATGTATTGTAACTTTTTCCCTATATATTATTTTCTATGTATGTATAACATTAAAATCTCATCTTCTTGAGTTTTTTTCTTTCTTTGACAAATGTTTTTTTATTCACCTTTTGCCAACATCATTACACAATAACAGTGATTAAATATTCCTCTGTTCCTTCAAAATATTTTATTGGTCTAAGTTCTAAACAATTACTACACTTACTGTTAGGCTTCAATAATTTATATATACACTTCAAATTAGCACATTTTAATAACATTTATTTAATAAATTTTGTATTCAAATTAATGAAAATTAATTTAGAGAACCCCCATTTACATGGTGGGTCCTAAACACATGCAGACTCAGCTCCACATTCCTATCAAGAATAAGTCCATAATGGTTCAGAATAATTCAAGCTCACTTCAGCAGTTTCCATCTCTAATCTTTGTGTTATTACACATTATTGTGTGTATATAACAGATTTGAAATAAATAATGATAGCATGGTGATTATAAAAATAAAGACAACTTGAGTTGCTTTAATTCTGCTATTTCTGTCAATCTCTGTAAACACTTAGAATTTTTATTTGTGTTTAAACTTTAAAATGATGAAACAGGATGTGAATTATAGGGAGCAATATTTTTGTTTGGTAAATCTGAAATTTAGTTTATAGATGAAATAATCTTATTGAATTTAAATATCGTTAAATTTAAAATATATTAATCATCTTAATTTTGAATTCTTCGTATTAAAACTAAGACTAAGTCAAGAAAATGATCATTATTATTTATTATTGCATTGTTATTATTGCAATAATGTTATCATATAAAGGAAGGGTTGTTAAAAAAATTATCTACTCTTGTTGTTAAATGAGCTGTGTTGATTCAATAGATTATTTTAGAAAATACATCTGCCGGCCGGGTGTGGTGGCTCAAGCCTGTAATCCCAGCACTTTGGGAGGCCGAGGCGGGTGGATCACGAGGTTGAGAGATCGAGACCATCCTGGTCAACATGGTGAAACCCCATCTCTACTACAAATACAAAACATTAACTGGGCATGGTGGCGCATGCCTGTAATCCCAGCTACTCAGGAGGCTGAGGCAGGAGAATTGCTTGAACCCAGGAGGCGGAGGTTGCGGTGAGCCGAGATCGCGACATTGCACTCCAGCCTGGGTAACAAGAGCTAAACTCCGTCTCAAAAAAAAAAAAAAAAAAAAAAAAAAAAAAAAAAAAAAAAAAACCAAACAACAACAACAACAACAAAAAATACATCTGCCAAATTTGTGTTACCAAAACACCAGGGGGTTGGTTTAGGTCCCATTGCTCACTGCACAGAAAGCCAATCATTGAGTCAATGAGTGTTGCCAGGGAAGAAGGCTTTTTATTTGCATGTTGTAAACCAGAGAGATGGGAACAAAGCCTCAAATCTCTCTCTTCCAACCAACTAAAATTGGAGGTGTACACAGTGGGGAAGGAATGTAGCTACATGTGGGAAAACAGGACTGGAGAGGTAAGGAAGGAATCATGATGAATGAGGGGTCTGGCATCTCGTTGTCTGGATGCAGTGATCTGGTGGATTTCAGTTTCTTGTCTGAGGATCAGTTTCCTGAGAAAGAAACTAAGATAAGACAATTGGGCCAGTTTCATTTGTATCACAGTCTAACCACTCATATTAACATTTACTCTATCATTCAGGTATTCATTCATTCAACACTTACTTATTGAGTCCTACTTCTGCCTCGTGTTCTTCTACATGCTGAGAATATAAGTTGGAACAGGAAAAATTCCACGGTCTCATAGAAATTACATTCTAATACAGGAAACAGAAATCTAAATAATTAAGATTTATAATATAATGCTATGTAGTAATCAATACTGTGAAGAAACAAAATAAAGCAGGGAAAAGGAGCAGTGGGTGATTTGTGTGTGAGAGAGTGTTATAGTTTATATAGAGTGGTCAAGAAAGACTTCTGTGGAAGTGACATTTGGGCAGAATCCAGAAAAAAAGCGTAAGCAAAATGGTCATCTGTGGAAAGAGAATAATAGGTAGGAAGAACATCAAGTGCAAATGCTCAGAAGTAGAATTTTGCTAATCACTTTATAGGAGTAAAAAGGAAACCAGTGATGTTAAAACAGAGTTAGTGGCTGGGCGCGGTGGCTCATGCCTGTAATCACAGCACTTTGGGAGGCCGAGGCAGGTGGATCACAAGGTCAAGAGATCGAGACCATCCTGGTCAACATGGTGAAACCCCCGTCTCTACTAAAAATACAAAAAATTAGCTGGGCATGGTGGCGTGTGCCTGTAATCCCAGCTACTCAGGAGGCTGAGACAGGAGAATTGCCTGAACCCAGGAGGTGGAGGTTGCGGTGAGCCAAGATTGCGCCATTGCACTCCAGCCTGGGTAACAAGAGCGAAACTCTGTCTCAAAAAAACAAAAACAAAAACAACAACAACAAAAAAAAAACAAACAGAGTTAGTGAGAGCAGAAGGGTAAGATATGGGGTCAGATAGTTGTATGGTCTTGTAGGTTAGGGGTAAAGTTGTCAAATTTGACTTTTCGTGAATGAGAAGCCATTGGAATGGTTTGAGTAGAACAGTAACTTTATCTGACTTACCTTTAATGGTAATCCATCTGGTTTTGAGTAGAATAGTAGCTTTACCTAACTTAGCTTTAGTGGAATCCCTCTGGCTTTTTTGTGTAGACTAGACCAGAGGGCAGGGAGAAAGCAGAGAGACTTTTAGGAGTCTACGTTATCTCTTTAGGGGAGAGATAAGGTGTCATTGACCAGGCAAAATGGGGTGGAGAGGCTGAGACATTGACTCTTAATACATTCTGAGAGTAGAGCAAAGATGTTTCAGGATACAGGAGAAAGAAGCTAAGAAAGTTAGCTTATGCGAATTAATAGGATCACTAAAAGTAAAATTACAGAAGGAGGTTAAATAAAATAGCAAATCTTTAATGTGACTAACGCTGAATTATTTGGAAGAAGGATCATATAGCACATTATCATTCAAAACACAAGTTCAGGAGCTAATGCAGTGGGAGCTTGCAAATTCAAATTGTTCCTTTTCTCAGCCTAAGCATTCTCTTGCTCTGTTTCTGCAACTCAAATTTGGTTCAGATCGGTACTACCTTTTCGTACCTGACACATACAACAAAATAGTAATTTCCAATTCAATTGCTTAACGTTTTTAAAGAAATATAAAATACATGAAATCAATGGCACAAATCACAGGTTTTCAGCTCACAAAATAATGAGTTATCATCCAAATAAGAACTAAAATACTACCAGCATTCCACAAGTAATCCCTGCATTCCCTCCCAAGTGCAAACTCCACTCTCCTCCCAGATGTAACCAATATCTTGTTTTCTAACACCGTGTTAATTCCCATGTGAATTTTATATAAATGGAAGCATGCAGTATGTCTGGATATTTTGCCTAACATTATATTTATGTGGACAATTCATCATTATCATTGTACTTAGTAATAGTTCATTAATTTTTATTGCTGTATTTTATATGAATATGCTCAATTCATTTATCCACTCTTCTAATGAATATCTGAGTGATTTCTTGTGTTTGGCCATTATGAATGATATGTCTATGAACACTCTTGCACATGACATTTGATGCACATGAATACATATTTTGGGGGCATACATCTAAAAATTATTTTTATAGGATATGTAGTAAATATTAAAACTCCCAATTTTCAAAAGTGGTTGTACCAATTTACAATAGTGCCGATAATATATGAGGGTTGTAGCTGCTCCAAATCCTTGAAATGCTTGATATTTTCATTCTTCTTAATTTTAGCCATTCTAGTAAGTATGCTGTGATATCTCATTGTGACTTCAATTTGCATTTTTATTTTTTTAATTTATTTTTGAGACATTGCCTCACTCTGTTGAACAGATTGGAGTGCATGATCACGGCTCACTGCAGCCTCAATCTCTTGGGCTCAAGCCATCCTTCTGCCTCCCACTGCAGAGTAACTAGGACTACATACAGGCATGTACCACCACACCCAGTTAATTTTTTTATTTTTTATTTTTGTGTAGAGACTCCCACTATGTTGCACAAGCTGGTCTCAAACTCCTGGGCTTAAGCAATCCTACCTCCTGGGCCTCCCAAAGTGCTAGGATTACAGGCATAAGCCACCACGCCTGGCCTAGCTTGCATTTTTAATAATGAATAAGGTTAAGTACTTTTGCACATATCCCAAGGAATAAAGAAAAGATGTGCATTTAAGGTTACAAATTTCCTTACATATGTAGTTTTAAATGCATTCCATAAGCTATGACAGCTTGTGTTTTAATCATTATTCAATTTGGAATATTTTCTAATTTTTATCGTAATTTCTTCTCTGACTTATTGTCTATATAAATGCGTATTTTTAAATTTTGAAACATGGGAATTTTCTGGTTATCTTTTTAAAAATAATGTCTACCTTGCTTCCATTGTCATAAGAAATGTGCTCTGAATAATTTTATTTATTTGAAATATTTTGTATGATAAATGTTCCATGTGTCCTTGTAAGGAACAAAATAATCTGCAATTTGAAGAGTCAATCTCTGATTCATGTCAAATTAGAACAAGCAGGAAACAAGCAGAATATTTGAACAACATGATACACAATTTCATTTGCTTTGGCTTTTATAGAAGCAGAAAATATTTTCTGACCACAGTAACACAGAAGTAGAAGTTAACAAATAAAATAAAATGAAAAAAAAATTCACTTCCAAATTAAAGTGAAATACTTTTTTCCCAAACAACAGATATAAAGGGGATAACTATCAGCCCAAAAATAAATGTATACCATTATGTAAATGCTATATATCAGATAAAAATTAAAGCATTGCTCAGAACAAAAATCTTAGCACCAAATACTTATTATAATAATCAAGAAAAACAAACATAAATTAAACTCAGTAAGTTAGGAAAAGAACATCTTAAATCTAAAGGAAGGAGAAAGGAAATTAAGTTAAAACAGAAATTATTGACATGGAGAACAAATCTGCTAGATTTAAAATATAAATCAAAGAGCCAATTATTTAGACATGTCAATAAAATGAATAACATCACTGTATTAGTCAGAATAAACTAAGCTTCACTTTCAATTGTTAAACAATCCCTAAGTGTTAGTAGCTTATTACATAAATTTTCTCATGCACTTAAAGTCTACTGTGGGTTAAAAGACTCTCCAAGGCAGCTTTTTTTTTTTTTTCTTTTTTGCCATATAGTAACTCCGCAAGTCAAAGAAAACTTAATTTCGGAGTTACTATATGGCAAAAAAAAAAAAAAAAAAGCTGCCTTGGAGAGTTTAATCAAGGAAGACAGGGAGAAAGTACAAATATCCAAAATAAAAAATACATATAATCGAGAAATAACCACAGATACCATTAATTTGCTCATCTCCATACAAATACATTTGTGATTCTGCATAAAATGGTTGATTTTCTCAAAGAATATAAATTTTCAAGTTTGTTCCAGGTATATGTAGAGGAGGAAAAATGTGTTTTCCTTCTACCCTTCCAAGTTCTTCGCTGGGGCTCCTATAATAAAAGACAGATTAACAAGAGAAAAGTATACCCATTTATTTAATATAGGTTTTATGTGACATGAGAGCCTTCATAAGTAAATGAAGATCCAAAGAAGTGGTCAAGCTTGAGTGTTTTTAATGCTAGGTTTCACAAACAGTGAAAAGTCATAGAGAATTATAATAGGACAAAAGGATATGAGCTGGGGAAAACTTAGCAAGTCCTGTTTGTTTAGATTCCTCTCTTTCTCCCTGTGTCTTTGGAGATAAGGACACTTTTTCTGGTCATATCTTCATAACTGCTCCCCACCTCCCAATACCCTTCTTTCTTTGTTTCAATGGAAGATGGTATCTAAGCCAACCTCTAAGCCCCTGTTTTGAAAATTACTCATTCCCTGCATATTTCCTATGTGTATGTTAATGGAAAAGCCAGACTCTAAAATATTTTAAAGGGGTTTACTCTGAGCCAATAGGAGTGAGCACAGCTTAAGGAAACATAGTCTCAAGGAATCATGAGAAAGTATACCCAAGGTGGTCAGATTACAGTTTGGTTTTATACATTTCAGGGAGGCAGGAGTTATAGGCAAAGGCATAAAGCAATACGTGGAAGGTATACATTGATTTGGCCCAAAAAGGTGGGATAACTGGAAGCAGGACCTTACAGGTTATAGGTGGACTCAGAGATTCTTTAATTTGCATTTGGTTAAACGAGTAAAGCTCTGTCTAACATTTTGAGTCAACAGAAAGGAATATTTTAAGTTATGGATATTATGTAGCAAGATTGATGGCCTTCTGGCCTGACTTAACCCTTGCCTTATATGGCTTTAGGCCTTGTTTATAATTTAGCATCTTATTGCCAGAGTCTCTTTTGTCATTCTCATGATCTCTGTTTTAACATCAGTGCTGGTCAGTTGTGCCTAAACTCCAAAAGGGAGGGCGTATAACCAGGTGTGTCTGACCTCCCTATCACAGCTGGGAACTCAGTTTTTAAGGTTCTTTGGGGTCCCCTTGGCCAAGAGAGGGTCTGTTCAGTTGGCAAAGGGCTTAGAATTTTTAGTTTACATATATATAAGGTATACAGGTTAGTAAACTTCCGTTTGTTTTTTTCTTGTTAATCTTTTATTACAGGGTTCCGGCTAAGAACTCAGAACAGATAGAAAGTTATTTTTTCTCCGATACAATGCCATGGAATAAGTGAACTACAATTTGTTTAATTATCAGGAGCTAATAGATATTTGACTTTTATGTTTTAATTTGAAATAAATTTTATCATATTGTACATATTATTTCACAATTTTCTTTTTAAATATTATACTTTTATGATTTACTAATATTTATACATAGAACTTAAGTTTACTCATTTTCTCACTGTATGTATTTATTGTCTGAATTTAAGAAAACCTATCAAGTCTCCTCTGAATGGGCATTTTATGTTCATATAATTTTTCTTATAAACAATGTTAGAAAAAATTTCTGTGCATTCTCCTTGTGCACATGTAAAAATCAATACATTTTTAATATTTATATTTATTCATACTATTCTTTTTTTTTTTTTTTTTTTTTTTTTTTTTTTTTTTTTTGAGATGGAGTTTCGCTCTTGTTACCCAGGCTAGAGTGCAATGGCGCGATCTCGGCTCACCGCAACCTCCACCTCCTGGGTTCAGGCAATTCTCCTGCCTCAGCCTCCTGAGTAGCTGGGATTACAGGCACGCGCCACCATGCCCAGCTAATTTTTTGTATTTTTAGTAGAGACGGGGTTTCACCGTGTTGACCAGGATGGTCTCGATCTCTCGACCTCGTGATCCACCCGCTTCGGCCTCCCAAAGTGCTGGGATTACAGGCTTGAGCCACCGCGCCCGGCCTTATTCATACTATTCTAAAAGTAAACTCAAGATTTCTGGAACAAGGTAGATTACAATTACTTACAGCAATAACCTCATTGGTTCCCCTTTGGAACAAATCTTCCTTATTCTAAGGTGATGCGATGAGAGTCAGATGTCATCCTACTGATACCATGTCCTGTACTGTAGGTAAGGAACCCCAAAAATATGAATCAAAAATATGAATCTGGGAGCTTCTATAGACATTAGACCCCATGCCCAGAGAGAGACTGCAGTCTCCCTAATATAAACAATTTCTCTTTGGAAAAAAGAAGGAGAAGGTCTCTAGACTTTAAAATGTAAATAAATGTCTTCAGGAGGAAGACAAGACAAAAATCTCTGTCCTTGGGTTTATAACCCCTGAGATGTTTTCATGGAACCAGGGAGATAAGTTTTATCTTTTGAAAAGGAGCAGATGGCTTCAATCTAATATACTAGGAATTTGAGGAGCAAAAGGTCTGAGGTCAAGGAGATTTTCTCTAGCTAGTCAGTTTTCTTTCTGCAGGAAGTCAAACAGTACAAAAACATGAAAATATTCAATTCCTGATATATGTGTTTACTACTAAACAATTAGAAGTGAAATTACTGGGCTGTAGGATACGTATCTTCAATTTTTTTAACCATTGCTAATTTCCTTCACAAATTAGTATTATCAATTTAAGCTCCCACTGATGGTGGTCTACTAAACTTATTGTTTCCTTACATTCTGATCAACAACAAATATTGTGAAATATTATTTTTTGCTAACCAGATAGCTCTGACATGATGTATCACTGTTTTCTAAATTCTCATTTTCTAATTTCTAGCAAGGTGGAGGATTTTTAAAAATGTATCGGCAAATTTAGTTTCCTCTTCTGTTATCTACTTGTTCACATTATTTGCCCATTTAGATACTGAGTTATTTGTGTTATTTATTGATTTGTAGGCATCATTATACATTCTGGAAGCTAATACTTTGCTGTTTGCATGCATTGCAAATATGTTCTTCCAGGCTGTGCCTTATTTCTAATCTAATGGTATTCTGATTTATTAAAAAATTAATGTTAATTGAGTCAAATATATCAATGTTTTGCCTTATGAAGATGTTTTGCTTCTAGCTTAATAAATCTCAAATCCAAAGTCATATGTATATTTTCCAATAAGTAATTTTGAAATTTTAGTTTGTTTTTATATTTTGGGTTTTATTCCACTTGGAATTTATTTTTAATTATATTACAAAGTTTTCATCACACTTAATTGTTATTTATTATAAATAACTGTGAGGAAAGAATTCAAAATTATGGCCCTTAGATTAAATGTAGTGTCAGAGTCCATTGATGTAAAAGGATATTAAACTAGGGTTAGGAGGAGGTCTGTGGAAAGACAGGTTTACAGTAAGATAGAGATAATTATTCCTTCTCACACTAGACAAGGGATTGGATTAGATCATGCTGAATATAATTTTATAAAAGCAGACCAATTATGTGTGTAAGAGAGACAGAGAGAGAGAGACAGAGAGAGCGAGAGAGAGAGAGGGACTATTTTTTAAACAGAAGCACTAGGTTGCTAATGAAAGTCTTCTGGACTAGTGATATAAACACACATATAACAGGACAGAAACACAGTGAGAATTTAGCCATTTTCTGCTCTGAGGTATCTCTGGCAGGTGCTAATACTTTGTAAATTTAAGGGAAGTCGAAAATAAAATAGGTTGTTCCAATTCATACAGCATCTGCTCTGGCTCTGTCTGGCTAACTTCCTTCCATTAGGTTCTATAATTATGTCTAAATTAATTGGCATTTTAAACAAGTTTGAGAGAGGGTAGTCTCAATTTTATTCACTAGAATTTTTAAATTTCCGGTTGTCCTAGCAAAATTTATAGGTTAGTCTATGTTTCCCTATTGATTTGTAATGACAACTCTGTTATACACCAATCTTTCACATAGGCAGGCATTTGTTTATGGACTCTTTACTCTGTTTCTTGGGTTTATTTGCCTATCTCTGTGACAATAATTCACTATTATTAGTTATTGTATCTTTAGAATAAATCTTAACATCTGCTAGTGTGAGTCTCTGCACGTGTTTTATTTCTTTAATTAACTTGCTTTTTTTGGACACTAAAATCACCTTTAAAAATCAATGTGGATTTTAGGATTATCATGGTAAATTACATGAAAAATTTTGTTGAATGTTTTGAGTGTAATGTTATTAAATTCAGAGGTCAGAATTGACATGTTATTGTATTGATTTGTTTTCTTCATGAACATAGTCTATCTATCTACTTAATCAGGACTTTGTTTATGCCCTTTCATAATATTTTATAATTTTTCTTGCACATATTTTGTTAGACTTTTTTTCTAGAGGTTTCTTGTTATTTTGAACATTATTATTTTTAAGTTACATTTTCAAATAGTGTGACAGCCATAAAAGTGATTCCCTCAGATTTCCATTCAGTGAAAACCTGCTGCAACACCTTTGAGAGTTACTGCAGTGTATGAATCAAGGGCACATTCTCTCCAGGCAGCTGCAGTGGCAGACTAAGCACAATAGGAGTGCCAGGATCTAGCCATTGCCACATAAAGTAGAACTCCTCTAGAAACATCCTTTACACTGAGGTGCCTTGTTGCACTGGCCACGATTTTCTCAGAGATGCTCCTCAGACTGAACTTGTTTTTCTACATAATACCCTTGCTCCACTGATTTATCAGGTGTCAGACATGCATTGCAGCATGAAGGTTTTCCCTGTTGACTCATTTTATGTCTTCTTAGCTTTCAAAGGTGTTAATTGCAATAAAACTCTTGAGCTACTAATTCTATCTTAGCATCTACTTATCAAAGGACCTCATCTGACACAATTTATTATCAGAAGTGATACATGAAAGCATTCATTAAGATAAAATTTAGAGACTGACTAAGTTATTACTTGGCTAGAAAAGAGAATCTCATCTCAAGTGATATGTGGAGTACTACAGATAATCCCTGGCACAAAACAGTGGCAAAATTGCTAAAATGACTGCAAATAATATTCTGATGAAATGAAACACTCTGACCAATGGGATGTCACAAATATTGGAAAGGTATGAGGTGAGCAAAATATATAAGAACAAAGAGCTTGAGTCATTATCATTAAGTTGCATGGAAACCCTACAGAAGGATAATGAAAAAATAAAGGGATTTTAAAAAATAGATAAACAAAAAATGTGAGGACCTTTATGGTAGATTACAGATACACCAGCTGAGAAAAAAAAAATCAAGATCTGATGGGATTAAGGAGCTTCAAAGACAAGTCAATGTTCAGTCAAGGTAAGTCTATCACACTAAGGTCACACAAGTTAGAAAAGTCTAGAACCCTAACATGTGAGATGAAGACTTCTGGGTGTATATTCCCAAGGATTATGGCTAGACAGACTCCTGTGAAACATAAGGAGGCTGTATGGGTGGTCCAGGCACCTTATTAACCCATTTATGCCTGAGGTTGCAATTTTTTGAATTTTTGCAATCAGACCTTGGCAAGGACATTGAGCAGTAGGATATAAGTAACTCCCACATGCTTAGCATTCCAATAATGCAACACTAGGAATAAATAGGTTAAAGGACAGCAGTTCCCCTGTGTGAAAGGCACTAAAGGGGCCTCTCTCATGTGGGGCAAAAAGTGCTTCCCTTAGAAGCTTCTCCCCCTCTCCTCCTTTGTGTACCAGATTGCTAACTAAGGCTAAATTCTAACATACTCTGGCTTGGGTTATGCTGTGTGTAATAAGGAAAGACAATGACTGCACCCAATAGGAACTGCAAGCATTGGCTAGTATTTACTGGCAGGAACCAGGGGAGTATACATGGAATTCAATGTTGAGGGTGCTTGATCAAGTGGACCAGAATACAATGTAGGATAAGCAAGAGTTCACTGACTTGGGTTCCTTCTTTTAGGACAAAGAAAATAATACCCAGGCAAGAACTCCAGGGGATGAAATAAAGTTTCTCCTGGTATAATTCTTAAGACCCCAAGTTGTAGCCTATGTGGAACAAAGTAGAGATGCCTGAGTTTTCCCAGCAAAAAATGGAAGAATAAAGTTAAAAACTCAGAGAAATGGCCATGCTGGAATAGGGGCATTATGTGAAGCCAGAAGACTTATCATGAGAAGGTCCAGAGGACACAATATTGACCAAAGCCATCAGGTGTGCTCTGTTGGGAAGAGCACCAACACTAACTACTGCAGTGTTCAGTGGTGGCTATCCTTTGTGAGCCAGGGCTGATGTTAGGAGGAGTACTCATATAGTTTGGCTCATTGACAGCAAGGGGAATGATGGCCACAGCCCACCCAAGCAATGCAGGCCTATTGAAGCTGTTCACTTGCTTCTTTCTCTCTTGCTTTCTCTCTCCTCTTATTGTTCCACTCAGGTTACCTAGTTTCCCCATCTAGGTTAAATTTGGCAATTGGCAGTACTTGTATCGTGGCGCTATTGTGAGTGTGGCTAATTCAGTTACAGAGATATCTGGCAACTCCATGTCCTTTAATGTCCTAGGTCTGCTGTGTTTCATAAGCTGATGCCCTAGTTAGAAACTGGCAGAGGCGATTTTTAACCTCTTTTCAGGAGGGATGATCTCAGGGAGGTGCCTTGATTCTGGCTGCCTACTTACATGAAGATATTAAACCCTGGTCATCTCTGTTTTCAGCCTTGATGTTCAGCCAGCTTGTGACTTCAGCCCTGTTCACAATTCTGGTTTCTATTTCACATTTTATTATTATTATTTTTCGCAATGCTTATCTTGCCCATAAGCCCAGTTATAGCTTTTTACTTTCTCTTTCTAATATATTTACATCACTCAAAGGTCTTAATGCAGAAGAGATATTAAAAGCATAACTTAAAATATCATCCAGACAAAAGTGCATTCCATTTATACAGAAAAATCATCCTTTCTTCTCTCTTAAGGTTATAATCTTCATTCTTGATTTTTCCTGTTTCACTAAAATGTTTCCAGAAAAATTATTTTTATTCATCTTGTTTGGTACTTTGAATGCTTTTTGATAAGACACATATATTTCTTAAATCCTGGTAACTTTTAAGCATTTTTATTTCAAATATTGCATTGCCACCATTGCATCTATGCTTGTTCTAGGACTCTTATGAAAAATGTTTGTCCCCCACTTTCTTCCTTTCATCCTTCTTATTTTTTCTTCCACGAAATAAATTCACATTCATTGGATTTTTACTATGCGCAATGCACACTGAAAGGCTTAAAATACTGTCCCAAAGTTATAGAGGTCTTGAAATGATTAAACTAAATGATTTGGAGCACTTGAGTGGAGATAAAGTGGGGGATGCTCAAGAAAATATCCCCTTTAGCTTGTACTTACAGGCTTTTTTTCTCAACACCAGTCCAGATCAATAATGGAAGAAAACTTCAATACAGTTCCTTAGTGGGAGTTTCCCATGGGTGGCACGTATGACTGTCACTGGGACCCAAAGGAGTTGGAAGAGAAGAGGAGAAGAGGAACATGTCTTCCGTCTTTCTCTCTGGGTTACTCCAAAAGGGGAAAGAAAACTAAAGCACACCTTCTTCTCCCCTCTTTTTCCAGATGGTTAACAACCCATCTTCAGTCTACACTCCCCTCGAGTGCAGCCTGGATCACTGGGACTCTGATCCCCCAGACTCTAAAAGAAAAAGTACCTCACATTCTTTTGCACTAGGGCATGGCCATCCCACCAACTGCAGAACAAGGGGGTGTGGGGGCTAGTCTCCTCAGGGAAGTGCTAATTTCAATACTATCCAACAACTGGATCTCTTCTGCAGGTGAGAGGACAAATTATCTGAGGTCCTCTATGTACGAACCTTCCTAGCCTTTTGAGACAATCCAGATCTTTGTTTGCATTGTAAAATTAACCCTGCTCTCTTAGCAGTTATATCAGGCAAGCCCACAGGAGATAAATTCTTAAAGTCAAAGAAACAAACCCCTGGAGAACCCTTGAATGCAACTTCTAGATGCCCTGGCCCTTCCTGCCCCGCATCCACATCAACTCCTCCAGTTCTACACCTAAACCCTCAGAGATTTTCTATGGTATTTTTCCTTCCTTTGTTCATGGTTCGAAATGGCTCCTATCTCTTCTTTTATAATGTCCCTCCAAATTGGGAAAAGTTAATTTTCCAAAACTTAAAATGCTTGGCTTAGTGCTGAGCTCAGGGAAATTAAACCCAGAAGCTTGACATGCCAGCTAGAGGGTAAAAGTTGTTTTGTTTTGTTTTGTTTTTAACTAGTCGGGCTTTGGGCTTCTCTCTCACCGTGCAAACTGGTAAAAGGAATGGTAAGGACCCCTTTTTATATTCTCTGTAAAGGTTCAATTAATGAGAAAAAAGATTTGTGAGGTTGGTCTTAAGCTGTAGCCAATCTGGTATGCTTTGCATGCCTTTCTGTATAATTCTGTCAGAAAGAGGGGTACCTTAGAAAAGAATGTGAGTCTAAAACTCCATAAGCCTGCTGTTCAAGCCAGCCCAGTAAACTGGTCAGTAACAAACTTTGTTGTAGGCCTTCATCTTGGTTTACATCCTTGGGAGAGTGACCCTATTACCACGTGACAACACTTGGTTTCAGTCTCTGTCATTTTACAGTGGTGGCTTGAATTCAATCCTGGCTTAAGGAATAAGTACTTTCAGGTTAATATCCGTTTAACTTTTGCCATTTGCTTATTCTCTTCCTCTCCATAAACAACTTCTAGCTCTCTTTCTTAAGTCTTCCTTTCTCCTAGTTGCCTTTAAAGGTTCTAGATTCTGTTAAAGTGTGGCTCTACAGTGGGTTCACTTTGCCCATTGCCTAAACATAGACCATTTATTGGGACAAGGGAATTGCAATGAAAAGGGGGTGATGCACATGGGAAATGGCTCTGCAGGAGACTGGAGTTTTGTTGTTTCTCACGTCTATCTCCCCAAGCACTTGGGTAGCAGACTTTTTGAGGATGGCTTCATGAATGGGGAGAGGCTGGTGAGTCAGATTTCTAATTGGTCAGGTCAGAGACAAAATTGTAGGAAGTTGAGCCTGTCTTCTTGTGTTGAGTCGGTTCTTGGGTGGGGGCCACAAAATCAGATGTGCCAGTTTTATCATTCCGGGTGGTGCCAGCTAATCCATCAAGTTCAGAGTCTGCAGAATATCTCAAGTGCTGATCTTAGGAGCAGTTTAGAGAAAGTCAGAATCTTGTGGCCTCCAGGTGCATGACTCCTAAACCATAGTTCCTAATCTTGCAGCTGGTTTCTTGGTCCTACAAAGGCTGTCTGTTCTCCAGGCAAGAAGGAGGTTTGTTTTGGGAAAGGGCTGTTATTGTCTTTGCTCTGGACTATACATTATAAACTAAATTCCTCTCAGAGTTGGTTCAGCCTATGCCCAGTAATGAACAAACACAGCTTGGAGGCTAGAAGTAAGATGGGATTGGTTGGGTCAGATCTCTTTCACTGTCTCAGTTATAATTTTGCAATGACAGTTTCAAAAGCCGCTTACAACTCCTTTGAAAATAACCTGTACACATGCTGTTAAGGCATAATCTAATTGACTTCTGTTGGTTTCACCTGTGAGGTTTTTTTTGATAAAGTTCAAAAGCCAGAAATATTAAATGCTTGGTGTGGCTGAAGTTGGGTAACAAAGGATTTAAAAGGATTAACTGAAGGAGCTCTCAGCTTAATTCAAATTGGATGTACAAGTTATAGGCATATTTAAAAGGCCTTGAGGTTTTTCTTATCTTGAACCTTGTTTGTCTAGAAAAGGTTTTTTCTTGGTTGACTTAATTCTTTTTCTTCATTTTTGCACACACAAGAGGCTCCAAGATGATTTCTGATGGCCTGGGACTTCTGGGAAAAACCGGAAAAGACACCATGGATTCCATTTTGGGAGAAACCTCTCTTTTCCTCATGGAACTCCAGGAATTAAAGTTGGATAGATTCTTCTGAAAACCTGTTTTTGTCCTAGAAACTACATACCTTCCTAGCCCTGATCGTAAAATGTCCCACCCAGAGATCAATAATCCAATTGGGAGATTGGCAAATGAAAAATCTTATAATGACTAAATCTTCTTCTGTTTGTATGTATAGTTATATATGTGTTGTGTGTGATGTCTATAAAAAGAGCTCTAATTGATTGGCTTACAGAAAAATAAGCACTTAAATCATTTTTTTAAAAGAAAAGATAAAACCTATAATACCTTTTAGTTCACATGACTTTAATCTTTAAGAAATAAAAATAGATAATTGGTCAAATGCAAATGTCATCAAAATGTAAATAGGTGGTCTAAATCATGTAAGTCAGATACTAGCTCTGCTAAATGTGTTAAGTTGTAAACTGCCTGCTTTGCAACTTGGTAAGGCCTTAGGACATAAAAAATTAATCGTATCTCTAACTATGCTGGAAAAAGTCAGACTTTATCTGCACCTAGCACATAATTAAAACAACTTATCATGTTTTACATTAAAGTTAAAAATTGCTAAGTGTTACCATTATAACATGTAAATGAGACTACTGAAAATAGATCTACATGTAAGGTGTGCAAGAACAGTAAAATGTTTTTGTGGTAAACGATTATAAAAAGGCATGGAAATTTAAATATTGCCTAGGAATAAAGAATTGTTTTGAGGGCACAGTGGAGGAAGTCGTGCTACCCCGGCGGGGCTGGCTTCTGTTCTAGATTCATCCCGACACCACGATGTCGAAGGTTTCTTTTAAGATCACACTGACATCGGATCCGCGGCTGCCGTACAAAGTACTCAGTGTTCCTGAAAGTACACCTTTCACAGCAGTCTTAAAGTTTGCAGCAGAATAATTTAAAGTTCCTGCTGCAACAAGTGCAATTATTACCAATGATGGAATAGGAATAAATCCTGCACAGACTGCTGGAAATGTTTTTCTAAAACATGGTTCAGAACTGCGGATTATTCCTAGAGATCGTGTTGGAAATTGTTAATATCTGCTATTTGGAACATACAATTGCCTTTCAGAATAAATATTGGTATTTTTTATTGTTGTAAAATTGAAATCAGGCATTTAACTTAGTATGAAAACACAAGAGTCAATGAGTACTGAAAGGTGACTCATCTGTCCCTTTTTGTTGTCCATACTCTTCATGTGAAGAGGGAATGCATATGAATTAAGGGTACTACTGTCACAGAAGATCATACAGTCGTTGATTGCTACCTCACAACACAAACAGGTAGTTTGTTGGGGGTAAATGAATTAGCTAACTGTGTTAACTGGAAGCTTCTGATAATTTTTTAGAGAGCAGTTTGGAACATTAAAATTTACTGAATCTTATATATTCATTTTAGTTAAAAAGATAAAAAGAATTTTGGATCGGGCCGGGCATGGTGGCTCATGCCTATAATCCCAGCACTCTGGGAGGCTGAGGTGGGTGGATCATGAGGTCAAGAGATCAAGACCATCCTGGTCAACATGGTGAAACCCCATCTTTACTAAAAATACGAAAATTAGTTGGGCATGGTGGCGCAGCCTGTAGTCCCAGCTACTCGGGAGGCTGAGGTAGGAGAATTGCTTGAACCCAGGAGGCGGAGGTTGCGGTGGGCCGAGGTCGTGCCATTGCACTCCAGCCTGGGTAATAAGAGCGAAACTCCGTCTCAAAAAAAAAAAAAAAGAGTTTTGGATCATGGATGGCAATTTGCTTGATAGATTCTGATTTGTAGACTCAGTTTAATTTTTAATTAAATCTGTAGGTTATGATGAAGTCAGTAGTCATATCAGTGAACAGTTAACTATATTAAATTTTTATCATTTACTTTTTTTAAGATTCAAACCTCATGTACTATATAAATTACGGTTTAATATCAACCAAAAAAATTATAATTTTAATCTAACCGTTATGTGTATAAATTGATGTCCCATACCAAGTTTTAATGGTGGACTTGAGGAATCCAGTACTAGTGATGGTGGGAATTCATAATATAGTAGAAGCATCCTTTGCTGAGTTTTACATTCCTTTATCAATCTCTTTTGATATAACTTTTAAAATAAGTGTCTTCAAGAAACCATTGGTGTTTTGAGGGTAATATTTCTAAATAACAGGAAGAGAGTATTACCGAAGGTCAAAAAAAAAAAAAAGCTCAAGGAAATGTAGATCAGAAGTGCTGATGAAATCTATTTATTGAAGACCCAACTTTTAAGGCAGTGCTAAGATTAGTCACCTACGTGAATAAGAAGCCAAGAAAGGAAAGATGGGGAAGCCCAGATCCCCAATCTTCTGTTAAGCAGCAAAGCAACAAAGGAAAACAGTGAAGGGGAACAAAAAGGTGTAGCAAAGTTTTACAGAAAAGCCTACTGGATAGACAAAACTGCAGAAGGTATACGTAGGGGACAAACTGAAAAGGAAAATAGTCTTAAGTAGTAGAAGGCAATTAGAGAAAAAGTATCTACTGGCCTTGTCAACATACAGATTTCAAAATACGCCTTATGAGAATTCAAAGAATGATGTGTGTATGGGAAGATTTTATTTGCCCTTCCAGAAGAAATCAGTATCTATGCCAATCTTGAAAGATGAAATTAAAGCTCGTAATGATTCAGAATCAGTGCTTGACCTGCTGTATTCTGAATGGTGAACTCTGGAAGCAGGGATTGTGTTTGGCTCTTTAGAGCTAGAAATGTTGCGGCTTTCATTAAATATTTGCTGTAAAGTCTCTCTAAGACCAATTATTATCTTGGCATGTTTCAATATCTTCTCTATCATAGGCCCTAGGTTCATTGGGGGAAAACAAAATAGAAGAAAATTCATCAGATTCAGCATTTGAAGTGTGCCATTCGTAGTTTATGAAATTACCAGATATTTGTAAATGTGGTGAACAGCAGGATTATGAATTATCAAAGGAAAAAAAATTGTTGAGGTGCAAAAAATCTGATGTTTGAGGAAGTTATTTTTATAAACAAAATCTGCTGTTCAAAGGCCCTTGCTTCTTATAATAAATAATGAGCCTCAGTTAACTAGAAATTTATGAACATTCATTTCCTGACTTTGATTTAATTTAGATTTTTCTCCACTCTGTTTATAGCACAAAAGTTTGCCTTCAGTGTTGCCGAAATAAATTTATGTTGTCCTGTGCCATAAAGTTATATATTTAATATTTTTATTCTTTGGTTTTGAAAATTATATTGTAAGTTCCGAAAAACATTTTTTTAAACAACTAAACATTTAAAAAAAAAAAAAAGAAGAATTGTTTTGAAACCAATGTAAGGGCAAAACTTGGCTTTCTCTCACTTGTACAAAATGTTCATATAATGCAGATAAACTGCCAAGGAGAACAAAGAGAAAACAGTAAACAAAGTGCTTGGAAAGCTAAGTCTTCCCGCTTAATGAGTAAAGATTTTTGCCATATTTTAAAAATTTTAGTCATAATTTTGGCAAAATAAATAACTTATGGTAGTCTGGAATTGTATTTTATAATATCAAGTGTTTTGAGCCTCTAACCTTTAACAGCCTTCCAAAAATCAAACTTCAGTTTCACAATTGTTTTTCCTAACCCCTAGGTTTTGGATGCTACAGAGCACCCCTGAAGCATCCAGAAGAGAGGTAAACAGGATTATTTAATATGTTTCTGTACATGAGATTGCCAGAATGATGTTTCATCTTCTTCAGTGTATATTTTAGTGAATAGCATTAATAAATGTTCCAAAATTATATGGGATGTCTAAAATTCTGATGTTCGAGTATATGGTATCAATCATAATTAAGGCTATTATGTTAAGCTATTGTAAACAACAGAGATAACCACATTTATTTGTCAATTGTGTTTTTAACTGCAACTACCATGAACGTTTCATCATTCACAAACAATTGTCTCATTTTAATCCTTTTCAAAAGATGGTTTATAATTGTTATCGGACTTTTACAGCTGCTGTAAAATGCAGGTTTCTGAAAACTTTGGAAATTCTGACGAGATTTTAAAAAAGGTACAGGAAATATGAAGAGCTGAAATGTTCATGAATATCAAACAGGAGTTAACTGCATGGACTAAACTAATAGAAGTCTAAAGTAATTCTTTTTAACTTTTTGTTTAAAACATTGCTAATCCTTGTCTTGTTCTTCAGAATCAAGGAAACTTTTCTTTTAAGCTATCAACAGCTTTTAGCAATTGAGTAACATATATTCCTGTGAACCAAATTTGGAGCTTATATTTTTCTCTCTGCCCGGTTCCTCTGGAATTTGGAAACTAGTTATAAGTATTCTTAACTTATGACAATATAGTTGTTTTCATCAGTGCAATAAGAATCAATTTTATTTAGCAAAAGGACACAATTGGAGAAACTGGTTGTTTTAGCAAAGCTTTGACTAGAAGGGTGTGTTTTCCTTTAACTTGCAGAGCCAGCAAAACTCCTTGAGAAAACTGGCCTCAAAACTTGTCTGCCCAGTCCCAATACAGGGTTCCTGATCTGTGATGTGTCAAGAATGTCAATTTCTAACATGACCAGGAAGCCAATGTCCTTGGGACCTCAAGAAGAGAGGAATTCACCCAACACAGGTATTTGAGGTTCCAAACCCATGGCTAGGCTTCATTTTAAAAAGTGCTGTCTGAGATTCCTTGTAGAACAGAGTTCCATCAAAGCCAATTTTAAAAGCCTATGTAAAAATAATTATTCTTGCTGTACTTTATGCAAATAATCAGGCCAAGTATAAGACTAAAGTTTATTTTGCAAACTATCACGATATGTTTTTAACAAAAATGAGTACTGGAGAGAGAAAAATTGTTACAAAACTTCTTACATGCTTGCCATTAAATTCTAATCTCATTAGTTGTTTTCAAGTTCTTGCCTATGTTTTAAACGAATCTTGCTTATTCCTGTAAACTAATCAGCAGTCTCTGGCTGCAGCTCAGAAAAAAATAAAAAAGGTTTGGTCATGTAAAAATCTGGATCAATATTCTAGTTTTGGGCAACAAGCCTGCAAATCCTGCCAGGTAATGGGAATAAATAGGGTGCCTATAACATGGAGGTTTCTTTGTTTGGAAAGATAAACCTAAGGAAGTCAACCAAAGCCAAGCCCAGGCACCAAATCTTAGCAGGGATAACTATGGGCACCAGTTAACTAAGCATGTTGACAACCTTGGGATTTTTAAGTTGTCCTTACCCCAACCTTGTTTTGTTTTAATGCATGTCCTCTAATAATCCAAATTTGTTTCTTCTTGCCTAAAGGCTATCAAGCTGTAAATGGTGATGCAAATGAAACCACACCTGGGCGTGCCTTCCTTCCAAGGATCCTTAGACCAGCCCTAGGGCTGTTTTCCTACACAATGTCCCTCTCCAACAGGAAGTAGCTAAAAGAATCATCATCCCATTCTTCCTAAAGGCAGTTAGGGTCTCCAGTCCTGAGGGGGAATATGAGAGAGGAGAAAGGGAAAAAACTGGTCAGGCAGGCAGTTAGTGTCAGCCCTTGGTTGAATCCTTTCAAACAAAAGAAAAGCCTGCAGGCACACATAAGGGGACTTGCACAGGGGTGCTGCCTAAGACATGCCAACAGCCACACAGATAAATAAGGCTACACAGCTGACTTGCCATGCTCACAATGGAAAATTCTGTCCCCTGACACGTGCAAAGTAAGGGGCACAAAGCAATATGGAGTAATTCAAGGTAAGGGCCCACATGCACATTAGGAGGATAGAGTAGAACCACCAGAAATTCACACCTGATTAAAATGAGACACCCAGCCTTCATTGGTTTCCTATAAAAGCCTTTACATGCATTGGCCAGATGAGGTTGGCTCATGCCTGTCATCCCAGCATTTTGGGAGGCTGAGGCAGGTCAGGAGTACAAGACAAGCCTGGTCAACATGGTGAAACCCCATCAGTACTAAAAATTCAAAAAACAAATTAGCTGGGCATGGTGGTGTACACCTGTAATCCCAGCTACTTGGGAGGCTGAGGCAGAAGAATAGCTTGAACCCAGAGACAAAGGTTTCAGTGACCAAAAATCATAGCACTACAATCCAGCTATATACATATATATACATATATATGTATATAGGTGTGTATAAACTATAAGAATAATGGCAGCTCTTTTTCTGGAACCCTTCTCTGAAGCAGATAGCTGTTCTCTTTCTTTCTCCTATTAAATTTCTGCTCTAAACCTTACCCTTGGTGTCTCTGCATTCTTGATTTCCTTGCCCATGAGACCAAGAATTCTGGGTATCATCCCAGACCATGAGGGTGCTTTAATAATATTTATCAGGCATCCTCTTGTAAATGTCTAGGAAAGTGGACCCACCTAACCCAGGACAGTCAGGATCAGCAATAGCCAAAATAGGGATCTTTTGAAATGTCTAAAATAATTCATTTGCATGCAAAAAGGGATACAACATTGGTTTTAGAACCAGATAAACTTAATGGGAGACCTACCTGATGTTTTTCCTGGCTGAAATCTCATAAGAAGAGATATTAAAATATTCTTTTGTAGGGCTTTAAGGTCAGAAGTCAGCTTAATTAAAAGATCATATTTAAACCACAATTCTTTTTGAAAACAAGACCTATGTTTTTGTTTTTTTCTTTTTCTTTTGGATCTTATTACTGAACATTTTTTTTTCTAGTCAACTTAAAACCCTTCTGTTTGCTTTCTATCTGGTTGGCATGATATTTCCTTAGAAAAATGTAAAACTTATTTAGCCTTTTAGAAAGCTTAAATCTCCCCAAGTTAACTGCTTTAAGACTTGCTGTTGTATTTCCTTCCACTTCTGTTCCTCATTCCTTTTTCCATTTTTCATACCACATTAAGAAATCTAGAGAAGATGTCTAATAACTCAGACTCCTTAAGGAACACAGAAAAAGGCACCATTCACCCATTTTGGGGAGCTTCTATCTTCCTGTGGAGTCTAGAGTCATGGACAGGCTGTTCTCAGGTCTAAAGCTCTTCAATCCTTTCTATTGCATTGCTTGATATCTTTGGCTTTTGAGGGTACTAGAGATTACTTTGTATTGAGACAGCATTTGAGTTTCATGTGTGTGATGACTGATGAGTCACTGCTGAAAGCCACAGTTTTGGAGGTAACTGACAGAAGTTGTTTATAATTAATGGTTATTACCACAGGGGGCTACTTGGTTTGTTGTGCATTTAGATAAAAAAGGCACAGTTTAAACACTTAGGGAACTGTCTTCATAGTGAGATGCAATGCAGAAGCTTATATGGCCCAGTCTCATAGTGTTTCTCTGTTTCGGAAACACAAATTTAATGTAAAAGTAGGAATCTTGACTTTAAAACACCCAGATGCTCTGCCTTCTAGCTGTGTCACTTTTCACATTTCAATATTAGGTCCTGGAAACCGCAAATCCTTTCTTTGCCCTATTCATGGTAGGGCTTCATCCTTAAATCATTAATGGAATAAAGAAACAAGCTAAGTTGAAAAGATCATCTAACTACTTTGGTTTCCAAAATATGATTTGCTGGCATTTCACTGGCTGTTTTGAAACTCTTTATAAAAGAACTTAAAATCTATAAAGGAACTCTCCAGTTACAAGGGTATTTTCTTGCACTCAAGCCACTAGAAACTTTTATAATGGGAAAGACATTGGCTTAAAGTTTATATAACAATTCTTACCTTTGTTTAGATCCATTTTCTGGTAATCTTGTCTTGACTTGTCCTTTTTGTATCAGCAAATAATGGTGTTAGATCTAAGTTCAGTGTTTTTGGGATATAAATTTTTCTTTAAGAATCATGTCTTTAGAAATGCAAATTTAGGGTCCTCTACCTAACAGTTATTTAGGGTAATGGGACAGGTAATCAAAAGATTGTTACTCTAGGCCGGGCACAATGGCTCATGCCTGTAATCCCAGCACTTTGGGAGGCCGAAGTTAGCACATCACTTGAGGCCAGGAATTTGAGCCTGGTCTATATGGCAAAACCCCGTTTTTACTAAAGAGAAAATACAAAAATTAGCCAGGTGCAGTGGTGCACACCTATGGTCCCACTTACTCAGAAAACTGAAGCATGAAAATTGCTTGAGCCTAGGAGATGGAGGTTGCAGTGAACCAAGATCACACACTCCAGCTTGAGCAACAGAGCAAGACTCTGTCTGTAAAAAAAAAAAAAAAAAGATTGATCATCTAAAGGGGGTAGAAAAGAAATTAAATCAATTAAATCAAAAACTGGCAAATGAAGAATATTATAAAGCTGTAAGATCTGCTTCTGTCTGTGTGTCTTTATAGCTATATGTTTAAATGTGTCATGCATATGTGATATTTCACTAATCTAATTAATTGGCTTAAAGAACCAACAAGCACTTAAATTCCATATTTAATCAGAAAAATAGAAACTAACTCAAATGCCTTTTAGTTCACATGATGTGGGAACATCTTTGGTAAATAATACTAATTTGTTGGTTTAGTAAAAATAGCTGTGTCTTCTTATCAGCAAAATACCTATGTGTTTCACTTTCGAGTTTCACAAGCTATAGAAATGATTAGCAAGAAAAAAACTTGAGATGATGGCTAGCTTTATTTAATGAACTACTCAAGAATAATATCTAAGAATACATAAAATAAATAATTGTTAAGATAAAAGTTTATAAACAAGCTTTTCATAGTTTCAAAAATCTTTTCTAGAAACTTTATCTTAAATTCATGTCATGTTAAATTAAAGATAATTACAAAATGTCTGCATCATTAGACTCAGAAAATGAGACTAATGACATGTGACATGTGAACAGGCATGTCACATGGTAGAAGCAGGAGCATGTGACAGAGAGTGGAGCAAGGAACTGTCACATAATTTTATATGACCAGATTTCATGAAAACTCATTATCATGAAGAAAGCTCCAAGCCATGAAAGATCTGCTCTCATAATCCAAACACCTATCACTAGATCCAAACCTCCTGCACTGGGGTTTACTATTCAACATCCAATTTGGGTGGGGGACAAATATCCAAACTATATCAAGAATATATAAGGAAAGTAAGATGTAAAGAAAGTTGAAAGGAGAGAGTATCTTTTTTCTTATACATGAGCAAGAACTTTGTGTGTTCAATATAATAAGTGAGAAGAAAAGTAAATTTTTGTCATAAGGTAGGTTGTGTTAGGGACAAGCCATGCTATCTCAGAAAACCCCCTCCACACAGGCTGACCCCAGCCCCCTCTGATTGCTCTGAAGCTGCCTTCCTGAACCCTTACCTAGGCACGCCAAGGCTGCCAGACGTGGTAATTAAGCAAAGCCTGATTGCCGCCATCCAGGCAGCTCAAGGGAGGACAGGGAAAACATACATTGGTTATCCATACTTGTAAATTCCTGTTCGACGCATATCTGTAAAAAATCCTGATTTCTGTCTTTTAAAAAAAAAAAAAACTGCCACCACAAAAGTCACAGGATGATGTATTGTAGGCCTGCTGCAAGTTAACGAACTATCTCTGTGCCTGTTACCTGAAACCCCCTTATGCCCACTTCACCCCATATAAACTGCTCGTTTTGTAAGCTCAGAGCTGCTGCCTCCTCTGAGCAGCCCAACAGGCTAATAAACTTTATTGCCTGACTTTGGGTCTATTCTCCTTTCTCTCGGATACCCTTACACGTTGTCAATATATATACAAATATAGGAAAAAACTAAAATCTTAAGCATGTTGCAGAAGGTTTGCAGAAGATTCATCATGTGAAAGAAATTTTGTATATAAGCAACTTGTCTAAAATTAAAAGGACGTTGATATGACCTGGCTATGTCCCCATCCAAATCTCATCTTGAATTGTAGCTCCCATAATCCCCAGTGTTGTGGGAGGGAGCCAGTGGGAGGCATTGGAATCATGGGGACAGGTTTTTTCCATGCTGTTCTCATGATAGTCAATAAGTCTCACAAGATCTGATGGTTTCATAAAGGGCAGTTCCCCTGCACACGCCCTTGCCTGCCAAGACATGCCTTTGCTATTCCTTCACCTTTTGCCATGACTGTAAGGCCTCCGCAGCCATGTGGAACTGTGAGTCCATTAAATCTCTATTTCTTTATAAATTACCCAGTCTTGGGTATTTCTTCACAGCAGCATGAAAATGGACTAATACAGACATTATTTACTTTCTCTAAAAAATGAGCATTAATATAAAAATCATACTGATAGATGGCCAGTGTCTGGGCCTGTGTCAAAATAGCAGGGTTTTCTCAGAACACTGAGCCACTCTTTAACAGAAAACTGTAAGAGACTATAAAGGTTTATGGAAATATTATTTTATAGGGCCAAAGCTGATAGAAATGGTACTGATGCAAAGGTAGAATTTGATTTTCTCTTTAGAAAAAACTTTTACATAATATTAATAGAAGATAAGATTTTTGTTCACCTGAGTAAATTGCAAAAAAATAAAAAAGATGAAAATAATTCTGTTGGTCTAATGCTGTCTTTATTAGGTCTTTCAATTGTTTCAAAGCTGAGACTCCTCTCTATCAAATAATAAAGGCTTTTGCTTTTTGAAATTTTGAATTTGCACTTTGAATTAATGACCATTATTTTACAGTGACCTAGAATTCTATTTTGATCAAGTATTTTAAATCTTTAATATTTGACATTCTTCCCAAAATCCAATTTCAAATTCTAAAATAAAGTTTTTGGTTTTTTTTTTCTGGAAGGAAATACCAAGAGAGACATATTAGGGATATTTCATATATTAAAATTATATGGGAATCATTGTCAAATAAAATAATAGTGTTTTCATATTCTTTGAGTTATAGTTGTCTGGTTATGTTATTAATATGTGTTCCAAAATTATATGAGATTCCTAAAATTCTGATATGTCTTAATGTATGTCAGATACAATTATGGTTATTATGTTAAATTGTTATAAGCCACACAAATAACCAAGTTTTCTTGTCAATTGTGTCTTTAGCCATGGCTACTCTAAGGTTTGCCATCCAAAGGCAATTGTTGCTTTAATTCTTTCTCAAAACACTGTTTACAATTGGCTACAGTCCAAAATTTACTTTTCCTTCAAGAAAAATCCTTTTCTATGACTTTTTTGTTGCAGGTTGAATTAAATTGTCCACATGAATGGGGAGTGAGCTATGGAGAGAAAAGTTGCATGACAGGAAAGTTAATTGATTTTCCAAATGGTTTCTTTTCACTGGATACATATATGAGTTCTGATGGGTGCAGCTCAAACAACTTTGTAGGACTCAGATTGGTTTCACATAACCTCCCCCACAGGCTAGCTCATATACACTGAAGACATGGTGTTCATGTGTCAGGACAGAACTGCATTTTCCCATGAAGATCTTCCTTCCTAGGAAGAAGCCTGGGAACTAGTGTGATGGCTAATTTTAGGTGTCAACTTGGGTGGGCCATGGTGCTCAGATACTTGGTCAAACATTATTCTAGGTGTTTCTACAAAGGTGCTTCTTGGACAAGATTAACATCTAAATTGGTGGACTGTAAGTAAAGTAAATTACTCTCCATAATGTTGGTGAGTCTTATCCAATCAATTGAAGGCCTTACTTTCTTCCTCTAAGCAAGAAAGAATTCTGCCAGTGGAGCACTTTTGGAATCAAACTGCAACTCTTCTCTGTATCTCCAGTCTCCTGGTCTATTATATCAGGCTTTGTATTTACCAGGTACTATGGTCTGAATGTTTGTGACCCTCCCCTCCCAATTCATATGTCAAAATCCTAACCCTCAAGGTGATTATATTAGGAGGCAGGGCCTTTAGTAGGTGATGAGGTCATGATAGTAGAGCCCAGATGACTTGAATTAGTGTCCTTATAATGAGGCCTGAGAGCTCTCTTGCCCCTTGCATCATGTGAGGACACAGTGAGAAGGCACCATCTGTGAGCAAGGAAAAGGACCCTCACTAGTCACTGAATCTGCTGGTACCTTGATTGTGAATTTTCCAGACTCCAGAACTGTGAGTAACAAATTTCTGTTCTTTAAAAGCTACACGATTTATGGGATTTTGTTATAGCAATGTGAACTAAGACACCAGGCTACAATAATCATGAAGAGCCAAATCCTTAAAAATATCCATCCCTCTTTCTCTTTCCCTCTACCCCAATACACACACACACACACACACACACATGCATGCACACGCACACACACACACATCCTGGAGGTTCTGTTTCTCAGGATAACCCTGACTAATACCACTAGTAAAAGGACAACTTAATAGAAAAGACACTGTTTCTTTGAATTATTTCATTTTAATTTTTATGAGTATGTTGTGAGAGCCCAATATACTGCTTCTGTCAGATTCACATATATAGAAATCCAGTATTATAACATTTTCACTTTTTTTTTGCTTGTGCCAAGAGAAAGCTGAGAGTAAATTCTCCATTTAGCTGACTTTTCCGAGGAATTTTGGTGTGATTTCTAGTGTGATTTGACTTTCATCACATGTACTTTGTCCTGAAAGCCTTTTTTTTTTTTTTTTAACAGCCCTTCTTTATCAGAGATGGAGATTTTCCTGGTTCTTCTACTTCCTTTTCTTGCAACCAATCTTCTTGAAATATGGGATAGTTTTCACTTCCCTCAATCTAAGCCAGTTTGCACACTGCATTTTGGCCTGTTACTAATAATATGTATCCATATTTCTTAATCACTCTACAGATTATATCCTATTTTTACATACCATTGGTCATACCAGTAGAATTTGTTGTGTGGGGGGGGTTTGGGAGGGAACTGTCTTCATTTGAATTTCCTAGAAGCAGAACTGAGAGAATGATTTAAGTACAATTGTTTATTTGGAAAATGACTCAATAAAAATAGTAAGAAAGTTAGTAGTTGAAGGCATTAAATGGAGGAAGGCCAATAAAAAGTTACTCATTAGGTTACTATTGTTGCATCACAAATTTCCACAAATTTAGTGGCTTAAAACAACAAAATTTTATTTTCTTATAGGTCTGGATATCAGAAGTCCAGAACCAGTCTAACTGAACTAAAATCAGTATGTAGGTAAGGCTATGTTTCTTCCTGGAGGTTCTAGGGCAGAATCCATTTTCCGGCTTTTTCTAGCTTCTAGAGACTCCTCTATTTCTTGGTGGCAGGCCTCCTTTCATCTTCAAAGTCAGCAATGACTAGTCAATTCTTTTTTGTAATTTATTTTACTTTAGGTGCATACTATATCTGTCATTTCTCCCCATGTTATCCCTCCCCACCCCCTGTTGTCTCGCCCCTACCCCCTCCAACTGCCCCCAGTGTGTGATGCTCCCCTCCCTGAGTCCATGAGTTCTCATTGTTCAACATCCACCTATGAGTAAGAACATGCAGTGTTTGGCTTTCTGTTCTTGTGTCAGTTTGATGAGAATGATGGTTTCCAGATTCATCCAAGTCCCTACAAAGGACACGAACTCATCGTTTTTTATGGGTGCATAGTATTCCATGGTGTATATGTACCACATTTTCTTTGTCTAGTCTATCATTGATGGGCATTTGGGTTGGTTCCAGGTCTTTGCTATTGTACACAGTGCTGCAATGAACATACGTGTGCATGTGTCTTTATAGTAGAATGATTTATAATCCTTTGGGTGTATACCTAGTAATGGGATTCCTGGGTCAAATGGAATTTCTATTTCTAGATCCTTGAGAAATCACCACACTGTCTTCCACAATGATTGAACTAATTTACACTCCCACCAACTGTTTAAGAGTCTTCCTATTTCTCCATATCCTCTCCAGCATATGTTGTCTCCAGATTTTTTAATGATCGCCATTCTAACTAGCATTATTGGTATATAGGAATGCTTGTGATTTCTGAACATTGATTTTGTATCCTGAAACTTTGCTGAAGTTGCTTATCAGTTTGAGAAGATTCTGCGCTGAGACAATGTGGTCTTGTAGATATACGATCATGTTGTCTGCAAATAGAGACAGTTTGACTTCCTCCCTTCCTAATTGAATACCTTTATTTCTATATCTTGCCTGATTGTTCTGACTAGAACTTCCAATATTATATTGAATAGGAGTGGTGAGAGAGGGCATCCTTGTCTAGTGCCTGATTTCAAAGGGAATTCTTTCAGCTTTTCCCTGTTCAGTATGATATTGGCTGTAGATTTGTCATATATAGCTTTTATTGTTTTATTATATGTTCTGTCAATACCTCGTTTATTGAGAGTTTTTAGCATGAAGGGCTGTTGAATTTTACCAAAGGCCTTCTCTGCATCTATTGAGATAATCATGTGGTTTTTGTCTTTGGTTCCCTTTATGTGATGGATTACATTTATGGATTTGTGTATGTTGAACCAGCCTTGCATCGTTGGGATGAAGGCTACTTGGTCGTGATGGATAAGCTTCTTGATGTGCTGTTGCAATCTGTTTGTGCCAGTATTTTATTGAAGATTTTTGCATTGATGTTCATCATGTATATTGGCCTGAAGTCCTGGTTTTGGTATCGGGATGATGTTGGTCTCATAAAATGAGTTAGGGAGGATTCCCTCCTTTTGTATTGTTTGATACAGTTTCAGAAAGAATGAAACCAGCTCTTCTTTGTACGTCTGGTAGAATTCAGCTGTGAACCCGTCTGGACCTGGACTTTTTTGGTTGGTAGGCTATTGATTGCTGCCTTACTTCAGTCCTTGTTATTGGTCTATTCAGGGTTTCAACATCCTCCTGGTTTAGATTTGGTATAGCACAAGTGTCTAGTAATTTATTCATTTCTTCCTGGTTTACTGGTTTATGTGCATAGAGCTATTTGTAGTAATCTCTGATGGTAGCTTGTATTTCTGTGGGATCAGTGGTGGTATCTCCTTTATCATTTTTTTTGCATCTATTTGATGCTTCTCCCTCTTCTTTTTTATTAATCTGGCTAGTGGTTGATCTTTTCAAAAAACCAGCTCCTGGATTTATTGATTTTTTGAAGGGTTTTTTGGTGTCTCTATCTCCTTCAGTTCTGCTCTGATCTTAGTTATTTCTTGTCTTCTGCTAGCTTTTGAGTTTTTTTTTATCTTCCTCCTGTAGCTCTTTCAATTTTGATGATAAGGCGTTGACTTTAGATCTTTCCTTGTTTCTCATGTGGGCATTTATTGCTATAAATTTCCCTCTTGACACTGCTTTAAAGGTGTCCCAGAGATTCTGGTAAGTTGTGTCTTCATTCTGCTTGGTTTTGAAGAACATCTTTATTTCTGCCTTCATTTCATTGTTTATCTAGTCGACACTCTGAAGCAAGTTGTTCAGTTTCCAAGTGGTTGTGTGGGTTTGAGTGTGTTTCTTGATCCTGAGTTCTAGTCTGATTGTGCTGTGGTCTAATAGATTGTTATGATTTCTGTTCTTTCACATTTGCTGAGGAGTGATTTGCTTCCAATGATGTGGTCAATTTTAGAGTAAGTGCAATGTGGTGCTGAGAAAAATGTATATTCTGTGGATTTGGGGTGGAGCTTTCTGTATATGTCTATTAGGTCTGCTTGGTCCAGCTCTGCATTCAAGTCCTGGATGTCCTTGTTAATTTTCTGTCTCATTGATCTGTCTAATATTGACAGTGGAGTGTTGAAGTCTCCCACTATTATTATGTGGGAGTCTAAATCTCATTTTACGTTATTGAGAACTTGCTTTATACATCTGGGTGCTCCTGTGTTGGGTACATATATATTTAGTATAGTTAACTCTTCTTGTTGGATTGATCCTTTTACCATTATGTTGTGTCCTTCTTTATCTCTTTTGATCTTTGTTGGTTTGAAGTCCATTTTATCCGAAATTAGGACTGCAACCCCTGCTTTTTTTTGCTCTCCATTTGCTTGGTAAATCTTCTTCCATCCCTTTATTTTGAGTCTGTGTGTATCTTTGTATGTGAGATGCGTTTCCTGAATACAGCACACCAATGGGTCTTGTCTTTTTATCCAGTTTGCCAGTCTGTGTCTTTTGATTGGGGCATTTAGGCCATTTACATTCAATGTTAATATTGTTACGTGTGAATTTGATCCTGCTATTTTGTTACTGGTTTCTTTTCCCCATTAGTTGATTCATTTTCTTCATTGCATTTTTAGTCTTTGCTAACTGGTTTGCTTTTGCAGTGACTGGTACTTGTTCCTTGCTGTGCATAGCATTTCTTTCAGGAGCTCTTGTAGGGCAGGCCTGGTAGTAATGAAATCTCTCAGTAATTGCTTGTCCATAAATGCTTTTGTTTCTCCTTCACTTACGAATATTAATTTGGCTGGATGTGAGATTCTGGGTTGAAAGTTCTTTTCTTTAAGGATGTTGAATATTGGCCCCCACTCTCTTCTGGCTTGTAGGGTTTCTGCTGAGAGATCTGCTGTTAGTCTTATAGGCTTCCCTCTGTGGGTGACCTGACCTTTCTCTCTGGCTGCCCTTAGCATTTTTTTCCTTCATTTCGACCCTGGTGAATCTGACGATTATGTACCTTGGGGTTGCTCTTCTTGAGGAATATCTTTGCGGAGTTCTCTGTATTTCTTGAATTTGAAATTCAGACTGCCTTGCTAGGCTTGGGAAGTTCTCCTGGATAATATCCTGGAGCATGTTTTCCAGCTTGGATTCATTCTCCCCATCATACTCAGGTACACCAATCAAGTGTAGATTAGGTCTTTTCACATAATACCATATTTCTTGAAGGCTTTGTTCATTTCTTTTCTCTCTTTTTTCTCTTGTCTTGCCTTCTCTTTTTATTTCATTGAGTTGATCTTCAATCTCTGATATCCTTTCTTCTGCTTGATCGATTTGGCTATTAAAACTCGTGTTTCCTTCACGTAGTTCTTGTGCTGTGTTTTTCAACTCCATCAAGTCACTTATGTTCTTCTCTAAGCTGGTTATTCTAGTTAGCATTTCGTCTAACCTTTTTTAAGGTTTTTAGTTTCTTTGCATTGAGTTATAACATGTTCCTTTAGCTCAGAAAAGTTTGTTATTATCTACCCTCTGAAGCCTATTTCTGTCAATTTGTCATACTCCTTCTTGGTCATGTTGTGTTCCCGTGTTGTTGAGGAGTTGTGATCCCTTGAAGGAGAAGAGGTGTTCTGGTCTTTGATGGTTTCATCTTTTTTGCACTGTTTTTTCCCATCTTTGTGGATTTACCTGGCTGTGGTGTCAGAGAGCTGCTTGATGAGGTTGCTCATCTGCCTGTCAAGGCACTACTAGGTTTCTGTGGACTCCTTCAGGTTACTAGGGAAGCTTCCTGTGTCGTTTTTGTTTACACTGGGGGTTTAGGCCCACCTCTTTCGCTGACCTGGCGGCACTGCTGGGTTGTCAAGAATGCCGTCCTGTTGGCTACGTAGGCTTCCTGTGTTTTTTTTTTTTGTTAAAACATATAGCCCAGTCCCACCCCTCTAATGGTGGATTGTGCCCTTCCTCCACTGGGCTGGATCATTCAGGGTTTGGCTCAGACTGTGGCACTGGCTGCACAACCTACTAGAGTCAGAGCTTCAGCCCTCTGTGGTTTGTGGGGGAGGGTAGGGATCCACCCTGCCACTCCCTGCCATCTCCCCCTTCCTCACTCTCTGGTCATGGGGTAGGTGCCAGCCAGCTGCTCCCAATTACAGTTCCCTCTCTCTCTGGGTGTGGGGAGGGGGGCGATAGCTCAGTCTGCAGGTTCTCCAGACTGCCTTTTGGGCTTATGCATCTGTTTCGGTCTGTGCGCCAATCTGGGACACTGTCCCGGATTATTATTCAACTCTATGCTTGTAATTCCTGGCACTTGACTGGCAAAGATCACCACCAGTTCTGTGTATTGCTGAGGCTTTGGGGGAAGCACTGTATCTGGACCGGAGTGCCAGAGGGGGAGCCTCTGACTCACCAGTCAGATGCACTTCCTGGGTGAAGCAGCACCCCTCCCCGCCTTGGTCTGCCCTGAGTGGGCTTTGCTCACCATCAGACCAGACCCATTGAAATGCACCTGGTACCTCGGTTGGAGCTAGGAGATCTCTAGATTTCTGCATCTCTCTCACTGGGTGTTGTGCACTAGAGTTGTGTCTATTTGGCCATCTTGGAGAGAGAGACTAGTCAATTCTTTCTCACATGAAATCACTCTGATGCTATCTCCCACTTTCACTTTTAAGGATGTTGTGATAACATTGGGCCCGTCCAGATAATCCAGGATAATCTCCCCATTTAAGTTCAGCTGATTAGTAATCTTAATTCTATCTGCTACCTTAATTTCCCTTTGCCACATAATATAACACAACATAGATTCTAGGAATTAGAATGAGTACATTTTTTGGTTCATTATTCTGCCAACTGTAGGTACATTAATGATTGAGTTAAAACAGTGGAGAAATAATGCAATTGGTATAAAGAGTATACATGTGGTCCAAACTGACCAGAAAGAAAATAATAAATTCTGCGAAATTTAGTTAAACCTAACCAAGATGACACATTATAAAGCTACCACAGTCCATTCTTGGCAACTTTGAACTCAAATAAGTGTCCTTGAACCACACTTAATCTTCAAATAAAAACAATAACAAAGACCTACTTATACCCAAAACGATACAATAATCCTACATAAACTTGAAAACACACTAATTGTTTTCCCAGAAGAGGGTGTAGAGTCCCTTTTGTGCCTTTGGGTGATGTTCATTTTCTCCTTCCTGGTTCATACTCCTTGTTTTATATTTTGTAATTTGAATATGATATAGTGTTCATTATTAATAAGTCTTATGTTAGATGATAAGGGGATAACAGAGGGAAATACAAATATTGAATTATTAAATTTTATATAAAATTAAATTATTAAATACAAACAATAAAATAAGAAATAAATACTCATAACCATTACAGTCCTCATTTCTATCATGGGCATAGGCACGTGGGCATGAGCTGGTATTTATAATAACTCTCTTCCACTACACATCCCACATTCCTTTTGCCTTCAGCAAATGCCTAACTTCTTTTGATTCTTTACTTGGTGAAATGACCCAAAACTTCATTCCTGAAAGATCTGGATTATTAGAAGCCCTGCATGAATTGGGTTGTTGTAAACCAAATTAAAATTTCCACTAATTTTATTCACAGGACACTGGAGTACTAACAGGCATCTTAAAGGTTCTGCTGTATTTCAGACAGTCTCTATCTTGCTCCTATTGTGTAATAGAAGCAACCCAATTTCCCCTTGGTAATCAGGATTAATCACCCTAACCAGACAATAACTCCTTTCTCTACCTGTTCATTCAGTGGCACAAGGCACCCCAAGAGGCCAGGCAGTGGTCTTAACTGCCAGTTCAGAGATATCATTGTTGGGACCCCTAGTAGAAGCTTTTCTCTCTTTGGAACTAAGATGTCTAGATCGGTAGAGCTGTAAGTCACAGGAATGGAAAGCCAAAATGTTGTTATTGTATCATTAGGGATAATAGTGAGAAGACCCACTCCCATTTCTTTGTTTTTGTTTGTTTGTTTGTTTGTTTGTTTGTTTTTTAGATGAAGTTTTGCTCTTGTTGCCCAGGCTGGAGTGCAATGGTGTGATCTCAGCTCACTGCAACCTCTGCCTCCCAGGTTCAAGTGATTCTCTTGCCTCAATCTCCCAAGTAGCTGGGATTACAGGCATGGGCCACCACGCCTGGCTAATTTTGTATTTTTAGTAGTGACAAGTTTCTCCGTGTTGGTCATGTTGGTTTTAAACTCCTGAGCTCAGGTGATCCACTCAACTCAGCCTCGCATAGTGCTGGGATTACAGATATGAGCCACCATGCCCGGCTGTCCCACTCCTATTTCTATGCCTTGATTTCCAGATTTATGAAAACTGGCTACAGGAGAAACAGTACCATGAATATTGGACACTGATTTAGACCATACACAATCTCTTGGAGAACCTTGTCTCAACCTTGCAAAGTATTGCCATCTAGCTGGTGCTGTAACTGAATCTTCAAAAAGCCATTCCACAACGATATCAAATCAGCTGCTTTTGGATGACAGGGAACATGGTAATATCAGTGAATTCCATAAGCATGGGTCCACTGCTGTACTTCTTTTGCTGTGAAGCGAGTTCCTTGATCCAATGCAATGTCTTATGCAATACGATGATGGTGAATAAGCATTTTGTAAGTTCATGGATAGTTGTTTTACTAGAAGCATTTTGTGCAGGGAATTCAAATTCATTTTCAGAGTAACTGTGTATTCTAGTAAGAAGAAAATATTGCCCGTTCCATGATGGAAACAGTCTAACATAGTCAACCTGCCACCAGATAGCTGGCATATCACCCAGAAGAATGGTGCCATATTGGGGACTCAGTGTTGGTCTCTACTACTGACAGATTGGACACTCAACGGTGGCTGTAGCCAGGTTGGCCTTGGTAAGTGGTAGTCCATGTTGCTGAGCCTGCATATAACCTCATTCTCTGCCATGATAGCCATTTTGTTTATGAGTCCTTTGGGCAATGACAAGAGTGGCTGGAGAACGAGGTTAAATCGTGTATGTATTTCCTATATAAAAATGTTAGCTTATTATATTTTGCTAAAATATTATTGGCTTCCAAAGATAAGTCAGTATACAATAAACCATTGTATCATTTAGAAATTGCATATGGCTGCTCATAACAGTTACTTTCAATAATAGCAACTTACAAGAACTATAAGTTGATCTCTCTCTTTTGTAAGAGAAGTCTTAAGATAATCAGTGCAGCACTGGCAGGGAAGATTTACAATAATCAGAAACACAGTGTCCCTCTCTCTTCTGCTATGATATTCTTAGCAAGTGACTTCCCTTCTCAAGGTTGCTTCATGATTAAAGATAACTACTAAAGCTCCAGGAATTTTATCAAATTCAAAGTTAAAAAGCAAGAAGTAGAAGTGGGAAATGCAAAAGGAGCATGCTCCAGCTATTTCCCTTTGTGGAGACATTTCCAAAATTCCCTCCCAACAACTCAACATACGATTCATTAGTCAAGTTGCTGGCATTCAGAAACTGATGCCTCAAAATATGGCACTTTGACATGGTAAACTGAATAAGAAGCCTCAATGTCTCCCTGACCTCTCCATGCATCGTCTCTCAATCTTCTGTGTCTCACAAAGCACAGGATGAAATTATTCTCTGAAGTTTCCTTATTGGGCTAAGGTCCAGATTCACCAAAGAGGAAAACAGTGACCTCTGGTCCCTTTCCTGAGTTTTTATTACCTGAACTCATATTGCAGGAAGAAAGAACGAAGCCTGAGAACACACCTGAACAAACTTGTCGGAAGTTATTATCAATTCTGTGGTCCTAACAGACTTTGTTCAGGCTAGTGTATGTTCTTTTTTTTTTTTTTTTGAGACGGAGTTTCGCTCTTGTTGCCCAGGCTGGAGTGCAATGGCGCGATCTCGGCTCACTGCAACCTCCGCCTCCTGGGTTCAGGCAATTCTCCTGCCTCAGTCTCCTGAGTAGCTGGGATTACAGTCACGCACCACCATGCCCAGCTAATTTTTTGTATTTTTAGTAGAGACGGGGTTTCACCATGTTGACCAGGATGGTCTCGATCTCTTGACGTCGTGATCCACCCGCCTTGGCCTCCCAAAGTGCTGGGATTATAGGCTTGAGCCACCGCGCCCGGCCGTGTATGTTCTTTAAGACCATCGAATACCCTTAAAAGTCATTTACTATCCCCCACAGGTTATCCACACTTCCCCATCTCCCTTTCCTCTAAGAAGAGAATATAAACATCTGTACCCTGTTATGTTGGGGTGGGAGTGATCACTGATTTTTTCATCCACATTAATAAATTTGTATGCCTTTTCTCCTATTCATCTGCATTTTGTCATCGATTTTCAGTGAAACTTCAGAGGGTGAAGGGGAAGTTTTCCTTAGCTCCTATACTTTTTGTGCAGTGGGCAACATACCAAAGCTTCTCTGCTCTTTGGAAGCTGCAGTCAAGGGAACCCAGGACCTGACAAACTGGCAGAAGGGTAAGAAATTCTTACCAGCTGGAATCCAAGCCTCTCCCTCTGTGGACTGCAGTTGAATGGATGGTAAAAATCACTATTTTTTTTCTCTTTTCCTCTCCAAAATCTTGATTAGCGGGAAGGGTATTTTGGAACTAGTTTTGGATATAATGACTCTAGTGTACTTTTCTAGTATAAATATTCCTATTATCTGATCTTTTGCTTCCCAGAAATAGTCTTTTCACTTGTCTTTGTCTGTTCGTATTGTTCTGTCATAAAGAGGAGTACCATAGGGTAGAACATGGGCCTAAAAGTTCTATAAACCCATTGTTCAAGTGGGCCCTGCGAACTAGTCATTTTGCAATTCTGATCAGATGAGTGTCTATTTAGACAAACTTTGCTGTGAGTCCCTGAAACAAAAACAGGTGAAGTTCTCCTCTTCTCTTGTGTTATGTCTTTGAGAGTATGACTTGTGACCAGTTGGAGTACTCTCCTTTAGTTTTTACCATCCAGGAGGCATGATTTTCAAGTCACATATGAAAATGGCTGGAAAGCTGAGGCACGCAAGATTTTAAGCAGCACGTTTTGTTCTGAATGTACCAATCTCTTAGGGGAGTTTGTCTTAAATAAGAAGTTGCTTCCATGGGATTTTTTGTTGTTTCAACTGTGGTTGCCTGGTTAGTCCTGGGAAAGTCCAATCTCAGGAGAGCCTGGTGTCATAAATTAATGGGTCTGGAAATGGTAGGCCCCTACAAATTTGTGGGATACTGGTGAAACAGTACAAACTGTCTATGGCAACAAGACTTTCACTGGCTTAGCCTCTTCCTGGGAATGAGTTGTTTTGGAATCATTAGGAATATCTCTTCTATGCCCTCTCCAGGAACACCTCTTGCTCACGTGCTAAAAACTTACTCTAAAATTGGAAAATTACCTCTTGGGCTTTCCATGAAAAGGCTTATTGCATTGAATGAAATAAGTACATCATTGGAAACTTTAATTGTCAGTGACCAAAAGATGGATTATTTAACTTATAAAGACCATTACTTAAAAAATGATAATAGAGATCTCTCATTCTAAACAATTACTTACATTTATGAGAGGATCAAATTTTAAAAAGACACACACTACTGTCATGGCTAGCCTTAGAAATTCTCTTGACAAAATTAAAGAGGAAATATCTGACATAAAACAAAGTTAAAATCCTTTGTACACTAAAACTATCTGCTTTGGAGTCCCTGAGGGATTGACAATAAGGTGCATTCAATCCTATAGTCTAGTGATTAGAACTCCACAAGTTCACCACCATGACTCAGGTTTGATTCCCAGTCAGAGAACCAATTCCTGCAGATCTAAGTCCTCTAACTGAGGAAAAGGAACATTTATTGAAAATTTGTTTTGATGTTTGTGTGATTTTTGACTTTTGTGGGTGCCCATTTGTTATTGATCATTTTCTCCTTCGTGGACAGCTTTGGATTTTCTGTCTTCTTCCATTTGTAGAAGGCACATGGGGCTTTAGGGTCTTTGTGTGTAGATGGTCAGTTGAGATGTGTGTGTAGATGGTCAGTGGAGACTTCAGACAACATGGCCAGACAAAAATGTGAGTTGTACCACATTCGTGGTTAGCAAAACTTTGGTTTTTCTGAGCTATCTTTGGGCTGGTTCTGGACTTGTGAGGAATGCTTTGCACCTCCTTGGATGTGCCTTGTGCATCCCTGGTTAAGTCATAACCTTGGTTAAAGCTTAATGGTTTTAGTGAGTCACTTGCAAAGGTGCTGTGAAAGAAAAAGGAAAGAAAGAAAGAGAGAAAGGGAGGGAGAAAGAAGGAAGGAAGGAAAGAAGGAAGGAAGGAAGAAAGTGATAGACAAAGAAAGAAAAAGAAAAAGAAGGAAAGAAGGAAAGAAAGAAAAAGAAAGAGAAAGAAAGAAAGAGAAAGAAAGAAAGAGATAGAAAGAAAGAATTCAAAAGCCAGGAACATTGGCTGTTTGTCCCAGATAAAACGTGATAATAAGAGATTTGGAAAGATTTTTTTCAAGACCTGTGTAGTCAGAAGTCACCTTAATTAAAAGCTGATATTCAAGTTAAAAATTTTTTAAATGCCTTTCTGCCTTTTCTCTTTTGGATTCTGTTTCTGAGAATTTTTTCCAGTTGATCAAAACCCTTTTTTATTTATATGTTTAGTCCCTTTGTTTGCTTTCTTTCTTGGTCTAATTTTTGCTAAGAAAAATGTAAAACTCCACTGGCCTTTTGGAAAGCTTAAAATCTCCTGAAATTGACTGTTCTAAGACTTGTGTTTTCCCATTTACTTCTATTCCTTTTTCTTTTTTGCCACCTTCAATACCACATGAAAAGATCTAAAAGGGACTTCTAGTGACTCTGAGACCTCTTGAGGAAGACAGAAAAAAAGGTGGCATAGATTCCTTTTTTGAGTTCTCCTGTTTTTCAGATGGAACCCTAGGAGTTATGGCAGTTTCTTCTTAGGTCTAAAGCTCTACCCTCTTTTGCATTCCGTTACCTGGTCTGTTTGGCACTGTGGGATACAAGCGGCTATTTTGTACTGTGAGAAACACTTGACCTTTGTATATTGTATGGCTTCTGTGTCAGTGATACTGGCTACAGTGTTTAAGGTGGCTAACAGTGGTTTCAATGAGTGGTTATTACTATAGGAGGCTACTTGTTTCTTTGCAAGTTTATTCAAAAAAGGTGGAGTTTGAATAATTGGAGGCTGTGGAAACACTCAGGACCAAGGAATAAGACTCCCATGGGGGTGGACTTATCACAGAGTGGGCTGATTGGCGTTGGAGCACCCACCAGCCTTAGGAGAATGTCCTTGTAGCAAAATGCATTGTGGAAGTCTTGTGCAGCCTTGTCCCATGATATTGCCTGGTTTTGTGGGAGCTGAGATTTAGTGTAAAAACAGAATTATTGATTTCTGGAGATCTAGATGCCCTGCCTTCCAGCTGCACCTGCATTTCTTGTATTTAAATATTAGGCCCTGAAAACTGCAAATGCTTCATTGGCTCTATTATTCATTGATGAGCTCCACCCTAAGCTCAGTGCTCCAGTTAGAAAATAGAGAGTAAATTAGAAACCACCTATCTAAATAAAATCAGTCTCCCTAGAAAATAACTGGTAAATTTCTCTAATTTTGTGTCATCTTGGCATTTTTAACATTCCTCTAACTAACAAACCCAAGCTCATTCTTAAGAAAAACATACATTCTGTCTCTGTGCTTTGAAATGTAAATTTGCTATCCTGTTTTCTCTAAAACTTGGTAAGGGCTTTGGCATTGTGGGACAAACAAACTAATTGTTCCTTTTACAGAGGTGTAATTTAACTCAACTGTCCTTTTAAGCTAGTGAGTTTTATTTGTTTTATAACTAAAAATTTTAAAGCAAAGCTATAAAGTCTTTGTTTGTGTGTCTGTATTTTTATGTATACATGTGTATAGATGTCTGTTTGTATATTGTCCTCATGGTACCAAATTGAATTATAAATAAATGAGTGCCAAGAAACTAACTAGCCCAAATACTTTTCTTTTTCTTTTTTTTTTTTTTTTGGTCTAAAATAAATTCTTTTAATTGCACATTTGTGCCTTGGGTTAACTGTGGGGTGAGAAACCTCCTCACTTGCAATCCCAGCTATCTGCATGCAATCTAGTGTTGTGGTCTAGCTGTTGACGAGGGGCAGAGGTTGATGCAGGGCTGGTCCCTGAGTGCACCGACATCTTCAGGGCAGGGAGCTCAGACCGTGGTTGTACTTGCATTGTTTCAGGACCTCGCTGAAGCCCTCACACAGGGACAGGTCACTCTGAGTGGTGGAACACTCCAGGAACTGCCTTATCTCATAGGCGCAGGGCCCCATCTGCAGGGGCTGGGAGGCAGCATGGGTGGGCGCCTGCTGGGCGGCAGGCTGGGCCGGCTCCGAGCTCCCCCCGCTGAAGGCTCCGGTCAGGGCGCTGCCCATGACATGTCCCACAGCCGAGCCCACGGCTACCCCTGCGGCCGTGGATGCCATCTGAGCCATGAGGCCCGGCTGGCCCGAAGGGGCAGGAGCCGGAGCTGCTGCCGAGGGTGGTGGGTGCGCGGGCGGGTGGGCAGAGGGCGCGGTGGGGCGGCTGACTGGCCGGGCGGCCGCGCTACGGCTTCCCCGAGGCATGGTGGCGGCGGTGGGACCCGGGCGACCTAGAGACGGCGGCGGCGGCAGCGGTTCTCGCCCAAATACTTTTCAAGTTCACATAACTTTAGTATTCTTTGGTTATATTTGTATAAATATGCTATTGAAATGTGTTTCAAAATTGTATGCAATTTCCAAAAATCTGATGTCTTAATATAAGAAGTAAATTGTTCCTTTCTGATGCCTTTTTTTTTCTAAAAGCACTTTGCAAATCCTAAAGTGTTGTGTCTTCAAAGAAATTCATGGAAAGAACCCTGCCGAGTACTCTTGAATATAGGTTTCTGATAACTCTGGAGATTACATTATTGAACTAAGTAAAGCCCTCCAAAACTCTAATTAAAAAAAGAAAATGGATGGGTTTATGAAGATTGCTAACCCAACAGCAAGTGAAATAAAAATTAATTACATGGAACTGAACTGATAGAGGACTGAAAAGATTTTTAATAAACTTTTTATTTGAAACATTACTTATTATTTGTTTGTTTTGTTTTTCAGAGTTAAAAAAAATTTTAAAGTTATTTATAGCTTATAGCAATTGGGTATACCTTGGTAAGAAAAATTGAAACCCTTACCTTTCTCTCTACCTGATTTCTCCAGAATTCAGAAGCTACTCATGATAATTTATTTTAATTTATTTTATGGCACAATAGTTATTTGCATAAGTTCAGAAAGAATCTGTTTTCTTTGGTAAGAGGACACAACTGGAGACTGATTATTTTACCAAGACTTTGACTAGAATAGCATATTTTCAGCTGTGATCAAACTGCTTTAAAGGATTGGGGCTGACTTAACAAAGCCAAAAGACTTGAATAAAGAATGGCCTGTTACCTTGTCTACACAGCTCTCTTACAAGGTTCCTAACCTTGTGGAAAGTAGAGAATGTCACCCTCTCACAAGCCCAGGAAACCCAAGATATTTTGGAGACCTTAGGAGTAGAAGGATTTTCCCAATTTGTACAGTTATTATAGATACAGCCTGATGGCAAATCCTTGCCTTGGTTTCTTGTCCTTGACTGGCTTTTAAAAGTCAAATCTGAGATTTCTTATGAAAAAGTTCCACCAAAGCTAACTTCAAAAGAGGCTGTATAGCCAATCACTATTCTTGCTGTATTTTATACAAATATAACCTAACCAAGTATAATATGACTAAACCTTTATTTTGCAAATAAATTTGTCCTACCATGATTTATCTTTAGAAAAATGGAATATTGGAGAGAGAAAAATTATGTTTCAGAAGAAAACCATAGTATACCTGTTGTTAGATTCTTGCCTCGTTCATTGTTTTGAGTTTTTATGATTACAATTTGGGATGAATCTTGAATTGCTTCCTGGTGACAAGTCTTCAAAGTAATGTTTCCAAATTTTCCTTCCATTTTTATTCAGACTTGGACTTACTGAAATTAAAACTGCCTTTTACCTGAGGCCCTGCAAGCTGAGGCTAATCAAATTGGCTGTGAAGAAAAATCATTGCAGTAGCTCATATTTGGACACACTTTACACCCAAATTACAATCTAGGAAAATCTGTCAGGTTGCCACTGGTCTTCTCAACTGGCTGCCCTCCAAACTTTAGAAGGACTAGCTTGTAGACTGCTTCAGACGTTGACTTTTCTTTCGTCTATTTCCATAGAGATGCCTTTTATTAAAGATCTGTTTCCCTACATAATATAGAGGCCTAGCTTTGAGAGCCATCTGCCACACCATCTTCTAAAATGAAGTACAGCTGTTTAGTTGAACTGGCCTAGTCCCAAAAACAAGAGACTGGTTTGGTGGGATCCTTTGCCATTCAGCTACTTGCTCAATTTTTTCTCCATAGCCATGAACTCTAGGTGTGAAACTTTTTGGTAAGTTTCAGACAGGGGAATGTTGGGTCACAGAAACCAATATTCCCAAAATATGGCACTTTGACATGCAGAACTGAATAAGAAGCCTCAAGGTTTCTCTGACCTCCCCATTCTTGTCTCTCAATCCTTTGTCTCTCTCAAAGCACTGGATGAAGTTGTTCTCTGAAATTCTCTTACCTGCCCACCAAAGAAAAAAAGTTACCTCTGCTCTCTTCCAGGAGAATATTTTAAAAAGCTTTGAAATCACCCAAATGAACCTTTTTCTTGTGATAAACACTCCTAAGTAGTGATGAGTTATATGATCACTTGCAAATTACACTTAGTTGGTGACTGCCCCCCATCCATGCAGGCCTTATGCTGACATCATTCAGGCTCAGGCTTTATCAGAAAAGGAAATTACAGAAAGTGAAGAATGAACCATTATTTTTAAAGAGCAACTCCATCACAGCTTGTTTATCATTATTAGTAAATGAAGAAAAGAGATAAAACATGTGAACAAAGTCCCTAAGAAAGACAGATCTTTGTCTCTGTTTAGAGCCAGCAATTTTGAAATCCCCTCACAGCAGCCTGTCTTGGAATAGATGCCAAAGAAGGGCATGACATTTAACCTGCTATATCATCTGAGCCAGGGTGATATTGGGGGTCTCTTTTCATTTTATCACTTTGAATTATAGATTGACACAGCTGGCATTTAATCTCTATTATTCTCTCTTTTCAGAGTAAGTTTCTTGGGGGTCCAGGGTCTAGTGGAGAGAAGAAGCTAGATACTTTTGTGTCAAATCTAGCTTAGCTTTATTTTTTTGTTTGTTTAAGGAGACGAAAATAAAACTAAAAATATCTCATTACTTGCCATCTCTTTTTTATTTGGGAAATATGAACAAATAAAATCTTATAGGTTTTATAACTGGATTTGAGGATCCACTGAATAACTAGATATAGAGGAGCTAGGAGCACTTTCATCCACTTCAGTTCTGTCATGGCAATAAAAAGCATATATTCTTAGAAGCACACATTATTTCAAATGAAAGATGGTACAGGGAAAATAAGCTGGCTATACTGGCTCAAATTGCTAGTTACTCATATTGTCACTGGTAAATTGAGTTTTTTCCCCACTTTGTATTGGTCACAAAGCAAGAACACCCAATTGGAACAAAAGGCAAGCAGGTTTTCTTTCTTTCCAGAAATGAAGAATGAGTGAGCTTATACTCTAAAGACCCTTTCTGCCTGACCAATAGAAGACATGAGGTTAAGGACCAAGTACAAGGAGCAAGAAGGAAGGTTAGCATGTGCAGGGTGGGACTACAGATGTGCAGACTTCATTCATAAACACATATCTTCGTACAACCATGTACATAAAATGGCAAAAATTTTCTTTTTTGTGGTGAGGATTTTAGCATTATAATGATATGTTAATGATCTAAAGGCCACCAGGGGTTATCTCCTCCAGTTTGGGCTGGTTTGGGGGTCTTACCTCCCTCTGGTATCTGGTCAGGGGTCAGGCAGCTCTGACTCCATCATGGGGCTCATCTGTTTTTGTTTTGTTTTGTTTTGTTTTAAAGCAGCTGTGCCTATAAATACAGGGCTGAAGAAAAACAGTAAGAAGAAGAACTTTTTCAACTACTTCATCAGGGCTGCCCTGATCACAAAATAATATTCACTTTGCATTTCTCTGTGGTTAAAAATTTCCCAACTTGTGCTGCTAGGTTTGGCCAGGTAACTAACACCTTGTAGGGACCAAAGGAAAACTTCCCATTCATCTTCTGAAGGTTCACTGAAAAGGCAGATTAGTAAGAGAAAAGGTGTACAAATTTATTAATGGGCACAATGGGAAAATCACCACCCAATTGGGTACTGATGCTTATTTACCCTTCTTAGTGGAAAGAGAGATAGGGAATCAGGAATGATTTTGGGGGGATTAGCAAATGATTCTTAGCAGAATTCAATGGGCTCTCATTCAATGGCCTGGGACAAAGTCTGCTGGGTCCACAGAACAGACAATAGTTTATGACAAGTCTGTCCAGGTATGTTAAAAGACTTCAGTCTTTCTTCTTGTGATTAAAGTTCACGTTTACCTCTTTAAATAATTTACTAATAATGATAAGCAAGCTGTGATGAAGTTGCTCTTTACAAATAATGGTTCATGATTCATTTTCTGTAATTTCCCTTTTTGATAAAGCCTGAGCTTGGATAATGTCAGCCTAAGGCCTGCGTGGATGGGGGGCAGTCACCAACTAAGTGTAATTAGCAGGTGATCATATAACCCATCACTACTTAGGAGTGTTTACCACAAGAAAAGGGCTTATTTGCGTGATTTCAAAACTTTTTAAAATACCCCCCTGAAAACTAAACTATTTTAATCTAGGTTATTAGTCATTTCTACCCAAATATGAATTACTCACATCAGATACTTTCTGTTTAAGATATGAGTGAAAAAAGTTAGTCTCAGAGCATAAAGGCTTCGAATGCGGTGATGGGGTGAGCATTGAATAAGGAACAGGCAGAAAGGGAAGGTTTTTATAGGAAAAAGAGACAAACAGAAGTGGTAGAGTTGGGTTGGATGTCTCATTATAAGGGTACGGTGAATGGTGTTTTAGACAGCTAGAGGCAAGTGGTAGGGTGCTGAGTGTTTGGAGAGAGAGAAATGATGACTCTTGAATAAAAGGAGGAGAGAAGTTAAATACGAAGTTTTTAAAAAATAATTCCATTTATTTGACCCTTTCTCTTATATCCCACATAGCATTAATAAGCAAATCCCATAATCTCTACTTTAAAATATACCCAGAATCCCAGAATCTGACTATCCCACCTTATTTTCATCACTACCACCCTAGTATCCTGAATGATTGCAATAGCCTCCTCATTGGTCTCCCTGTTTCCACCATTGTCCCCTTAATGTCAACTTGCCAGAACACAAACAGAAAGTTCCTTTAAAAACAAAACTCAGATCATGCCACCCTGCTCAAAATCCTCCAGTGGCTTCTCTTGTCTCTCAGAAGAAAATCTTAACCACGGTCTCTGAGTCTGGCCCCTGGATCTCTCTTGACTTCACCTCCCAACTGTCTTTCCCTGGCTCCTTCTACTCCAGGCACTCCTTGCTGGACCTCTAGCATGCTAATAGCTCCAACCTTCTGGGTCTTTGCATTTATGATTTCCTCTCCTAGAATGCTAAGATTTCCCTTCTAGAAATCCTCACTCACTTATTTCCGTATTTGATTCAAATCTCTACTTACAGTTCATCTTTAGTGGACTTTCCCTAAATACTTGATATAAAAAGGCACAAACACTCTTCTGTATAACTCTCCATCTTTTTACCCAGCCATAGTTTTCCTCATAACACTTATAACAGCTATAATATTTCTTTATTGATCCACTGAAGGCTTATTTCTCGAGAATAAATTATTTGTCTATTTTATTCTCTGTATATAGAGAGCACATAGAAGAAGGCCAGACACATAGTAACGGCTCAACAAATGCCTGTTAAATTACTTTTATACAAATTGCATGAAGCCTCAGAAAGGTTCTGGGAAATCTTAGAGAAAAATTTGAGATAGTCTTACTATAAATGAAGAGAATGCTCAGAATCTTCTCCAATCAGAAGTCGAAAGCTTTTATTCTGACTCAAGAGTTGATATGCTTTGCTGATTTGCTCAGATAAATGTCTCTATGGTCCATTTAAAATGTTGACTATCCTATAATCTTTTCTGGGACAATTATCAAATGTGCTTGTTAACATTAAATTTATCTTTCTGTTAAATGTTTTGCATTAGCTGTGATCATTTTGAATATACAAATGGTGATATATTTGTGCCAGACAAATCTTTTTCTATCTCATCAACAAAGAAAACAATTTCCATCCATACATGACATAGTGTTAATTTGTAGAGTTCTGAAGTTTCTGCATATTTAATATAATTTTGATCCATTTAAGTTCCTGATTTATTTTGTAGTCAGTCTTTGGAACTACACATTCTCCCAGCTTGGATAATATTTTCATTTGAGTATGGGCATAGTTTGGATCCTACTTTGAGCAAACTATCTTGTGATGGCTTTATCATATGTCACCTTGGCTATGGTGAATTGCATTTCCCAGAATTTTTTTCTTGTTTGTTTTGAATTGAGGTCAGACATAGGGAAGATTCTCGAGAGATTTGGAGGCTGAAGGAGAAGCGGTGGGCATTTTGTGGCTCACACATATAGCTGGTGATCTGTAGAGTCACCCTACTGATGTGAAGCAACAGCTGATCCTGTGGCTGCTCTACCCTCCCCTGGTATTCTTTCAGCTTCTCAGACTCTTAGGCCAGGTGTGTGTATTTCACTTTGTGACAAAGGGCCCCACTTCTGCTGGGTGCCCTCATTACCAAGGTTAGAGGCAACAAGAACAAACACAGGTTTTAGTCCTTCCCCACAGAGCTCCAGCTTAAGCTTGTTGGTTCCAGCCTGCTTGTGATCTTCCCTTTCTGACAGCCATCCCTGTGATCTTGAAGCCTCAGCATCATGTGTGAGAAAACAGCCATACAGACTCCATAGCCATCTCCCTCAATCACATAAGGCTAATTCCATATAACCATTTCTCTCTTCAACAGATAAAGAGATTGACATAGCTATAAATATAAATATAGATAATATAGAGATACCAGTGTTTCTCAGCTGGTGGCAACTTTCACCCTCAGGGAACATTTGGCAATGTCTGCATGCAGTTTTGGTTGTTACAACTTGGGGGAGGGTAGGGAGTTGTGCTACTGGCATCTATTGAGTAGAGGCCATAGATGATCCCACAATTCACAGGACTGTCCCCCACCCTCACACTCCAACAAAGAATTACCCACTCCCAAAGTCAACAGTGCCACTATACAGAATCTCTGATATAAATATATAGATATAGATAGATACTAGTGTTTTGCCTCTTTGATTAAACATTAACTGATACAGATTTTAATACCAAGAGTAGTTCCAGAGGGATAGAATCTTAAGTATGATTTCTCTGACTTGGTTTTGAATCTTCTCTAATATGATTAAATTTAAAAGCACTAATGAGTCTATTTCCAGAAGTAAGAAGGGCACGGGTAGTCAATGGCATGATGTGGCAATAGAGATACACAAAATATCACCACTGACTACTTCCAATCAAACACTTACTGAACACAAGGATCTGGGTGACCACATATTTGATGCCTTAGCACATTTTAGTCAAACAAAGGAGTACACTGAGGTTTGCTGTTTGCTCCTAACTGCACTGGAGAAAGTAAGGAAAGAATAGGAATTTGAATTATCAGCTCAGTGTCCACATAAAGAACCTGAAAGCTTCTGTTTGCCTTGAAAGAAATTCTTAGCTTCCTTCCATACCCACATGGCCCTGAAAACCAAATTCAGAGTCTCCCCTCTGCCAGTGCCTGAATGATGCAAAGTGATTTCTCAGCCTTATAGCCTTTGTATGAATATAAAGCTGGAATGGGATCCTATGGGCAGATTTTTATAAAGCTGGGGACTTTAACCCCTGTGTTCCGCTGAGCCATTTTTGCCAGTAGAAGCAGCCCTTCTACTCCTGTGTTGAGAAGGCAAGCCCTCCTTGGTCTGCCTTTCCTGATGTAGTTGACTGGTAAGGCACTGCTGATCCTCTTTAAGACCTACCCCCATCACCTGTTTTGATTTCTAAACCTATAACTTGCCTGAAGTTCCAGCGGGCTTAGAGGGGTAAAGTACAAAGTGTAACCCATGAGGAGCTGGAGCTGCTATGCATACCAAAAGCATTGCACAGTTTTATCACTTTATATAGTCAGAAACCTGGAGGATACACATAAGAATCAATTTTAAAGATATGGGGTCAAAGTGAAAGGAAAATAAAGTTGGATTGGGCAGAATTAGTTGATATGGGCCTGTATTCATCTACTTGGCCTACCATAACAAAATATCATGGGCAGGGTGGCATAAATAATAAAAAAAATATTTTCTTACAGTTCTGGAGGATTGAAGTGCAATGTCAAGGTGCGAACAGGCTTAGTTTCCGTGGACGGCACTTTCCAGCTCGCAGATGGCTACCTTCTTACTGTACCTTCACTTAGCCTTTCCTCTGGGCATACACATGGAGAGAGAGAGAGAGAGCTCTGATGTCTCTTCTTTTTCTTATAAGGACATCAGCCCTATGGAATTGCAGCTCCATCCTTATGGCATCATTTAAGTTAATTACCCCCATCTCCAATATAGTCACATCAGGAGTTAGGGTTTCAACATATACATTCTGGGGAGGGGGCAACAATGTAGTCCATAATAGGGCCAACTAAGGAAATATTCTAGATTCAGTGTTCAGTTTTAGGGGATCAACAATTTACTTGGTTGTTTGGCTGAAACATAGATCCAAAAGTGACCTACAATAAATGAAATTAAAATGCCAGAACTTTTGGGGTATACTATAGAAGAAGCTATATAAAGGATTAGAAACATTTGAATGTTAGCGTGTCTTTAACATATAAGACCTACTCACTTATCTTAAGAGGGCTCTCAGAATATACTCTTTGCCTTTGTTATGAGAAATAAATCTGTAAGGGGAGCTCCAGCATCGTTGATGAGCTTTGTGCTGGCTATTCATTATAGACCAGAAATTACCATAGTTGCTGCTACCATAAACTAGGATCCCTAAATGACAATGATAGACTCTTGAGATGACAAAGGCCAAGTGTCAGTGGCAGCATTTAATTGCTTTGTGAGTTGAATTGTGTTCCCCTAAAAAGATATATTGAAGTCTTAGCCCCCAGTATTTGTGAATGTGATCTTATTTGAAAATAGGATCTGTGGAGATACAATCAAATTAAGATGAGGTAGTAACGGATTAAAGTTGTCTTTAATCCAATGACTGGTGTCCTTATAAGATGGAAGTTTGGACACAGAGATGTACAGGGAGAATGCTGTGTCATGACAAAGGCAGAGGTTGGAGTCATGTATTTGCAAGCCAAGGAATGCCAAAGATCACCAGCTGTCATCCATCAGAAGCTAGAAGAGGAGTATGGACTAGATTCTCCTTTACAGCCTCAGAAGGAACCAACCTTGCTAATACCTCGATTTCAGACTTCTAGCCTCCATAATGTGGGAGAATAAATTTCTATAGTTTTAAGTTACCCAGTTTGTGGTACTTTTTATGACAAACATAAGAAACTAACACAAATTGCCTAAGACAAGATGAGTATAGTTACCATAATTGTCATCAGAGTCAAAGCAGTGATTAGAAGAGTCTCACAGAAATCTTTAGTGTTCGCTGGTTGATCATGGTGCCCCTAAAAAAAATTAGATGGACAGTTTACTAAATTCTTACAGATCTGTATAAGCAGAAGAGATCTAAGCTTAGTAAATTGAGGTCTTACTTGAATCCCTAAAATATCATGACCCTTAAGTCAATTCCCAGATTTGAGCCAGTTTACCAACCTAAAACTGATTGAATGAAGGGCAGATTGGGTCCCCTTGAGGAAACAACCTCAAGCCACAAATTTATTCTGTTAATCTTCCTACTAGTCTTTCCCAAGGTTACTTGCAGACATTTACTCTTTACCCAGGTGACTGTACATTTGGGAAGGGGAGATAATCAGTCTTTGGGGGAATTACTAGATACTGGCTCTGAACTGACACTAATTCCTGAAGATCCAAAATGTCAATGATGTCCACACACTTAGAGTAGGGGATTATGGAGGTAAAAAGTCAGGTGATCAATGGAATTTCTGGTCAGTTCTAACTCAAAGTGGTCCCAGTGGGTACCCATACCCATCAAGGGTCTCTTCTTGGTTTAAAAAATATATACCTGGAATAGACATGTTAAGTAATTAGCAGAATCACCACATTGGTTCTGTGACATATATAGAGAGGGCCATTATGGAAGAAAAGGCTCAGTGAAAGCCATTGGAACTGCCTCTAACTATAAAAATAATAAACAAAAACCAGTACCACATTTTGGAGGCATTGCAGGGATACATACCATCCTCAAGGCCTTAAGTATGGATGTGACTTCTGACTTGCTTTTAGTCAATAGCATATGGAATAGGAAACGAGATTTAACTAACCTAATTTGGTTAGGGTATACAGCAAAGATGATGGCTGTCACTCTCATTATCAGTTTACATTATGTAAGACTCTATCTTAGGTGTTTGGAGACCGATACTTTCATGCTGGCCTTTAAAAAGCAACCTGCCATGTTGTCAACTACCAACAGAGAAGGTCACATGGCAGGAAACAGCAGGTGGCCTCTAGGACCTGAGGATGACCTCTAGTTGGCAGAAATATGGATCCCTCAATCATATAGCCTTAAGGAAAATAATTCTGCTAACTAATGGGGTTGGAAGCAGATTCTTTAAGTTAAGCCTCCAGATGAGAATGTAGCCTTTATAGCATCTTGATCACATATTTGTGAGTCCCTTAACAGAGCACCCAGGCAAGCTGGGCCCAGACCCCTAACCCACAGCAACTCTGAGATAATAAATGTGTTTTGCTTTAAGCCACAATAGAAAGATAATATATATACTTCAAGGCCTTTGAAAATCCAAACTACCCTCTGAGAGGTCAGGAAGCTGAGAAAAATACTGTGTCTGAGAAGCAAAGAAGACAAGCAGATGATAGTGCCTGAAAAGCTGAAAAGATGAGGAAAGCAGATTATAAATTGTTCTACTATAAGGACACGTGCACACAAACATTCATTGCAACACTGTTTGCAATAGCAAAGACCTGGAACCAACCCAAATGCCCATCGATGATAGACTGGACAGGGAAAATGTGGCACGTATACACCATGGAATATTATGCAGCCATCAAAAACAGTGAGTTCGTGTTCTTTGTAGAGACATAGATGAACCTGGAAACCATCATTCTCAGCAAACTGACACAAGTACAGAAAATTCAACACCACATGTTCTCACTCATAGGTGGGTGTTGAACAATGAGAACACATGGACACAGGGAGGGGAGCACTACACACTGGGGTCTGTTGGGGGGAAACAGGGGAGGGACAACAGGGGGTGGGGAGTTGGGGAGAGATAGCATGGGGAGAAATGCCAGATATAGGTGAAGGGGAGGAAGGCAGCAAATCACGCTGCCATGTGTGTGCCTATGTAACAACCTTGCATGTTCTTCACATGTACCCCAAAACCTAAAATGCAATTTTAAAAAAAAGAGGAAAGAAAAAGAAAAAAAAAAGATGAGAAAGGCTTCTAGAAGTTTCAGAGGATTGGTGGAAGGATTAAAGTTCAGAGCCTATGAAAAATGAGGGACTTTGCTACAAATATCATGGCCTTTAAGTTGGGCTCCTCAAAGACCTCTAATTTAAAAATAATGCTGAATGATAAATTCTCTAGCCTTCATTCAAATGATTGAAATCCAGCTTTTAAAAATAGCTCAATACCTGATTGGTAAAGGTGATATATTTCCAACATAACTACCTAGCAAAAACAAAGTTAAATCCTCACTGAAGGAAGAAAACATAATCCAGAGCTTCAAAAAGTTGACAGAATAAAATGAAGCAACAGACAAATTCAAAAGAATTTTGGTAAATTTTAATTCACCATTTTCATTACTGAAAAGCCAAGTTAATGAATCATGTTATTTATGTCGTCTATGGTCTTGCCAAAATATTTTCTGCATTGTGTGTGTGTGTGTGTGTGTGTTCTTTCTTCTTTTTCTTTTTTTCTTTTTCTTTTTTTTTTTTTTTTTTTTGAGGCATGATCTCACTGTGTTGTCCAGGCTGGAGTACAGTGGCACAATCACAGCTCACTGCAGCCTTGACTTCCCTGACTCAAGTGATCCTTCTGCCTTGGCTTCCTGAGGAGCTGGGAGTACAGGTGTCTACCATCACGCCTAGTTACTTTTTATTTTTTGTAGCAACAGGGCCTCATTTTATTGCCTAATTTGGTATTAAACTCCTGGCCTCAAGCCATATACCTGCCTCAACCTACCAACGTGCTAGAATTACAGGCATGAGCCACCACTTCTGGCTTACTTTTTCTATCAGTTAATTTGAGTTCAAAACAAAACAATTTGTTTTACCTTATTGAAGTATGGCATTTTTTCAGTATATTTGTATAATTCTGTATAGCTGATGTAATATGAATGAGGACAAGTAAACCAAGACTTACTACTATTAACACTAATGTAATTTTCTCTATTTTTTCTTGCATTTCTTATAGCTTCTGTTTTATGAATAACACAATGATATCTGCTATACAAATATTTAAAAGTATCACATCTCTATTATAAATTGAACATGCATCAATTAGAAATTATGTTAGATCATGAGAAACAGAGACTCTTCCATATAGTAAGAAAGATAAAAATTTTTTTCTTAGGAAGGCCAGCACTAGTAAGGGAGCTATTTAAATTCATCAATAGCTGGTCCAATTTCAAAACATAGATAAAGAATCAAAGAAAAACTACTTGACCAATGAGTAGAAATTACAAAATTAAGAAAGGAAAAACATAATTCAAAAGCAAATGAATAGCATGTATTTTAATAAGCATGACTTAAAAGCTAAGAAGTGAAAAGAAATTTGTCTACAATTTCAAAAAATGTACAGGCATCACAATGCTGTTTAAAAAAAAGATGTGAAGCAGGAGATGAAAAAAAGATGTCAATGAAGAGAAATATGAGAAATAAAAAGAAATGAGAAATAAATGGAGTATTTACAAAAATAAGTGTCACATTGGATTCAACCATATATAGAATAAACACTATTTGATGTCATAATCAGTGACATGGAAGTCAAACTTCAAAAAAATTACACAAAATGAAAGTTAAAATGAATGATATATAAAATTATAAAAAGATCATTTAGATATGAAATCCAGATGAAAGAAAAGAAACAGAAAAGATGGAAAAAGGCATTCAAAGATTTAGTAGAAGAAAGTGTTTTTGAAGTAAAAGTCTTGTTTGACTCTGAAGAGCAAATTAGGCTGTTTCTTAGGGAAAGTAACTGGTAAAGTTACTGATATTTGAATATTAAGAAAAAAATATCCTAAGGGAATCTTGGAGAAAAAGCAATTAACATACAAAAGGGAGTATAATTATGCTACTCTGAGAATTCTCTACAGGATACTACTTACCACTATAATTGGAAGAATTCAATGAAATAATGTAATTATGCTAGTCCTTGGATTGCCATCAGTATGTTCATAAACTTACTGAAACTATATTCAAAATATTGTTTGTGCACACATGTAAATTTTGCTAGGATAAAACCAATGGTTTTTTAACCTGATTTACAAAGAGATGACAAATAGATTAAAAACCACTGCCGGCCGGGCGCGGTGGCTCAAGCCTGTAATCCCAGCACTTTGGGAGGCCGAGGCGGGTGGATCACGAGGTCAAGAGATCGAGACCATCCTGGTCAACATGGTGAAACCCCGTCTCTACTAAAAATACAAAAATTAGCTGGGCATGGTGGCGTGTGCCTGTAATCCCAGCTACTCAGGAGGCTGAGGCAGGAGAATTGCCTGAACCCAGGAGGCGGAGGTTGCAGTGAGCCGAGATCGCGCCATTGCACTCCAGCCTGGGTAACAAGAGTGAAACTCCTCCTCAAAAAAAACAAAAAAACAAAAAAACAAAAAAAAACCCACTGCCCTAGAGCACGTCTCCCAAGTGGTGGACTTCATCTTTCCAGGAGTCCATGGAAAGTGTTTTGTGTCCACGAGTTTATTACAAGATTCTTTTTAAGAGTATGGATTTTTATTCCAATTATATTTAAAATTAGTAAGAGTAGCAAGTTCTCTATTATATGGATGGCCATCTAATTTTTTATTTTAAACTTTTTTTGACAGAGGACCTACAAGGAACTTTATTTCTTGCTTCTCTCTTCACTGGGGCACTGCTCTTTGGGAAGGCCAAGTTGGCTCCTGGCACAGGGATCCTCCGTCTTCTCTAGCACCTGTGGCATTGCCAGCAGGTCAAAAGGGGCAGCTGGCATTGTTGGCTTCAGTCTGACCCAGGATTCCTAGCTGGGGTCGCCTCAGCCCATAGTAGGGGAAATGGCTGCTTCTCCGCAGTTCACACCGAAGGCTTTCAGCCCTGCCCAGCTGCCTCTTCTCCAAAAGTCTGGCTTTTGAACATTATTTTCCTTCCTGGGGAGGGCTTTTGCCCCTCTGAGGTGGGACAGGAACCAGAAGAACAGTTTATCTGCTTAATCTTGTCTGTGACCTGGGGCTCATCCAGCCCCTAATCCTTTTGGCAAGCACCATGCTTGAGCACTGTCCACACAGTGGAAACCACAGGAAATGACTTCGGCTTATGAAGGGGAAAGAATGTGAAATGAAAACAAAAGCAAAAGAACCTGCCCACAGGAGCCCACAGAAAAGCCCCAGCCACTGCTCATTTCTCTCACTTGGGCCCCCAAACAACCACTAAAATAAGACCCAAACTAAAGGCCTGATATATAACCCCGAAATCAATTAACCGCTCCTAAAACATGCAAAGAAACGGCCTACCCAGAAATATCTAAAATAGTCTGTGCCAATTATGAAGAGACCGACAGCGGCACCCACCCTCTCTAGAACCTCTGTTACTGTGTTATCCATGGGGTGACCCAAGGAGGGTAGACTCTTTTCACAAGGTCAGGAGAGTGACAGCTACAAAACGTGGTCCTTGCTTGCACCTAAAACTGCTTTTTCTTTAACTAACAGACAGTGACAGTGACCTGGGCCAAGGGTATGCTTGAACTCATGAGACACCACCAAGCCCCAGAAACAGTGGTGTTTTTTAACGCACCCACCTTTGGCAGGTGGTGACAATCTCCAGGAAACCAGCACAACACAGATATACAGATTAGGGTAATACAAGGGCTATTTCTAGTGGCAAAACATCAGCAAACAAAACTGGGCCAAGCAGGGGCAGGACACTGGAGGTGCCCTACGACCATGTCTTTTCCAGATTTGCAGCAAAAGCACATTTGGGGTTTCCCATATGGCCTGTCCCAAATGGCATGTGAAGTCACATGGTGAAGTCACCAAGATGCACATGTGGGTCTCAGGCTTCTCAGCTCTGGGACCCAGGCCCTGGACTCCCTGTCCCATTCTCTTCCCTACTCAATGTGGGTTACCCATCCCCTACCTTGCAGCTGGGAGACAGCCTGGAGTGGAGACATCTTTGAGGTCACGCATTCTACAGGGTTTAATGTTGTCCATTCGCCACATCTCCCATTTTTCCCTTTTCCTTTTGTCTTCATCTCATTGTTGGATGACCATGTTATGACTAAGCACTACTTTATTTGAATGTGCATGCTTACCCTTGTGTTTAGGTGACCATGTGCACAAAAGGATCATGATGCAACAGCATTTACATTTTAATATGCTGGCAAGCACATTGCTTTGCTCTTGTTAACTCCACCTAATGCCACAAATGGAAACTTTTAGCACCTACTATTGGGCAAACATTGATTTCCTTAAACAGTTATGAGGGAAAGAATCCCTAGACTTTTGCTTTAAAAAAGCATTGAACTATGAAATTATTGAATTTGACTTAAGTTACTTATATAAGAGTTGGATGTCCTATCCTGAAAACTACCATGTTTTGTAGGAATGTTCTACTTTAATTATTTTGGGCTAATGGAAAAAGACAGCAGCAGAACTAAGATATGATAAAAGGTATTAAAATTGTTTAAACAGAGAAAACAGTGAGATAATCAAATCATCATATGGCACACTATCATATTTGTATATGTAGTATCAATGGTAAGCACTAGTATAGCTTCAGCAATAAATTATTTTCCATATAAAATTAACATGATTTATTGAAATTTTATTAGTTGTGTGATGTGATAAATTCAACTTTTAATTTTGATTTTATAGTTGTAAAATGGATAATAGCACAGGGAGTTCATCCCTAGGTTTACATATATATATATATATATATATATATATATATATATATATATATATATATATATGTTTACAGGTCATTATAATTTCAAAAAGAGTTTCTGTCATCACAGTGTATCAGCAAAAGAAAAAAGTTCATCTTTTGTAAGTATTAAAAAAATCCCACACATAGCATAATTTATCAAAACTGGCTTTGCTGTAGGCAGTGTGCTGTCATTCTCTAGCTAAGTGACTCCACCAACCTGTCTCAAAGCATGGGACAAGAAGAGTTATGCGTCAGCAAAACAACATGCCCCAGTTTGTCAGCGTTATTCCAAAATAAGGCCATTATTTATTTGTTGGTCCAAACTCAAAACAAATTCCGTAATTCCATGTTTACTTAGTAGTTAACAAATGCATGAAAAGTTACTGTCTTCCACGTTTCATTTTATTCTGAGTTCCCTATGAAACAGAGCATGAAGGCATGATACACAGCTTACATGCTTGCTTTTTGGAGAGAGTGCAATCTCAGTGAACCAAGAATGAAGGAAAAGGGGATTTTAGTCAAGAAAGGCGCAAACATCAATACAAAGTGATACACTACCAAGGCATTCACAGGCATACAGAAAACCTGGCTGGTCACATAGGATATCTTTATAAAGGATATGTGGAATCATTGCTTCTCTGAACCATCTGGTTGTGTTGGAAAGAGAGGATGGATACGCAATTTATTGAACATTTCCTTTCTTCCTTCAATCTCATTGGTCAAAATCAAACCCATGAGGCATTAACACCCCATCTGATCCTGCTAAACAGTCACTGGAGAAGGCGGAGCCTCTGTGGGTCCAGGTGATCAGATCTAGATGTTTAGAACCATTGTGGCTCCTTTTAGTGTCAACATGATGGTGGCCATGCTGCAGCCCAGCCCTTGCCTCCAAAGGAAAAAGAAGAAGATGATTATATGGAGCCTGTGCTGAAACCGAACAACATGTCTATTATCTGGGTATCATAGAACAGAGCTCAGAGAAAGAAAGAAGGTACTTTATTTAATAGGAGGAAAAAAAAGCAAAAAAAGATGGTCAGAAATGAGGTACGTTTAGCTGAGTGCCAATTTACCCATTTGTAATAAGAAATATAAATTCTACTTGAATCTATTGACCAGGAAATTGTCAGCACACTACAGTAAAAAGCACATTAAATCAGAAGATTGCATTTTGAGCATGACATCACAGCAAGGAAAGTTATTTGTATATGTTCATGCCTGAAGGACATTAGGATCTGAGCTCCACTGAGATCTATTCTTGGGGTTAGGGTATCTGCTTTAGCATCTCTGAATCTTCTCTTTTTTGTGTGTGATTTACCAGGTGATATGATTTGGATTTCTGTCCCTCCCAAATCTTATGTTGAATTGTAATTAGCAGTGTTGGAGAAGGGGCCTGGTGGAAGGTGACTGGATCATGGGGGCAGATTTCCCCCTTGCTGTTCTCTTGATAATGATTGAGGTCTCATGAGATCTAGTTGTTTAAAAGTGTGTAGCACCTCCCCATTCTCTCTTCCTTCTGCTTCAGCCATGTAGGATGTTCCTGCTTCCCTTTCACTTTCTTCCATGATTGAAAGTTTCCTGAGGCTTCCTCTGCTTTGCTTCTTGTAAAGACTGCAGAACTGTGACCCAACTAAACCTCTTTTCTTTTTTTTTTTCTAACATTCATAGCACATTGATGATAACTTCTTTTCTTTATAAATTACCCAGTAGAAGGTAGTTCTTTATAGCAATTAGAGAATGAACTAATACATCAAGCCTTACCCCCTGGTCTTGGGATTTGTTTTGACCAACAGAATGCCACTAAAATGATGTTATGTTAGTTACAAGGCTAGACCTTAAGAGGACTTGCATGCTTGTGCTTAACCTCTTGGATCATTGCCTAGCAGCCTGTTGCAGCATAACAGCCCACACAGAGGAGGAATGAGCTGTCTAATATGAGGTCATCTGAAAAAAGCCATTCCCCCAGGTAACTGAGCAGTTGATCACAAATGTATGAATGACCCCAGCAGAGGCAAGAAGAACTGCTCAGATGAGCATAATCTAAAGTGCCAATCCCCAGAATTGCTTGCTCATTAAAATTGTTGTTGTCTGAATTACCAAGCTTTGGGGTAGTTTGCTATATAGCAAAGGCTAACTGATATGTTTAGTATCTGAAGAGTAGGTGATTTTTCCTTCTTTCTGTTGATAATCACATTTCAGGTTTATTATGTTAATTAAAATGTGGTCTTCCCCCAAAAATAAATAGAAAATAAGTTGAAGTATGTACTTTTCAAGGGAAGACCAGCCACTAGGAATTTCAATGGGTATTTTAATATATTCCATGAATGCAAATAAAATTTTATATTCCCTATTATCCTTTTACTTGATAGTAGAGTTAATACACAGAGAAATCTTTATTTTTTTAGAATTTGAAAGAATTGTGCTTCCTGCAAAATATACTTTTCCTACAATACCTACACAAGTGTTTTGTAAAGATACAAAAAAATTATTTTTTAAAATTATTTTTTAATTATTTTAAATATTCATGACACACTTCATGAATAAAATGTCAATCATTAATCTTAATCTCCTGATGATACATGCCAGGAGACTTGGAAACTCTTCATTCTCATTTAATTTGAACTTCTCATCTGAAAAGTCCATTTGAACTGAAACTCCCAAAGATGAAAGAGCTAGGCCAAACTTGCTTTACTTATAACTAATGCATTGATTATAATTAACATAGTATACTGTAGCAGTGGAATTTTAGTTCAGAACTGTCAATAGAGTCCAACTACCTCAGAAATAACTGGGATGTTTTCTCCATAAACTGCCTGTTAACTACCCTTTAGGGAAGCTACAATATAAAAGGACAGCTCTCTTAGACTCCAGCTCAGGCAACTTTATGTAGTGTCCTGGCAACAAGGAAAGAGAATATCTGATTTGTGAGGTCAACCTTTGTTGCTTCATAGTGGAGCTCTGATAATTAATGTTTATAAAGATTCACAGTTTCATAAAAGTGCATGGCATATATAATGATTATGATTAGTTTGAAAGAAAAATATCCACACCCCTTAGAAATAGGATCAAAAAATAGCTTATTTCCAATCCTAAGAAGAAAAAAGAATCCACGTATGAGAAAAAAGGCATGTGGTACTTGACATAAATACACTTATTTATTGTCCATTTGTTATTTGTCTTCTGGGTCAACTTTAAGCCAAGAGAATAATAACATGCCCACATGAACAAATAGGAAGGGTTAATGTCAGCCCATATAATTTTCTCTATTAAATTGGTATCAAGTATTCCACTTAAAAGCACATGTTCTCACAACTGGAGAGAGTTCAATTGTGCACCTTGAGATCAGTCTATTATATGTCAACTACAGTGAAAATAAAGGAATGGCTATTCTCTAGATAGAAAAAAATCAATTAACTGAGCAGTCTGCAATTTTTAGCCATTACGAATCCTTCCACATAGCCTCAGCAGGGTTCTTTTAGAAATGTGTCCTTTCACCTACGGTTATCTCAACCTCCCCAGCAAATGACATAAAAATCAAGAAAGTAAAGATTTCTCTATACTCCAGTGGTTATTGACATATTTTTCTGGAAGACAAAAAGATAATCCTTTAGAAACAAATAGATCTTTTTCTAATAAGTGGCTATTACCATCAAATAAAGCTGTTTTCTGGAATGTATATGACCTTAAAAAATAGCTATTTTGAAAGCGTGTGTGTTTCTGTGTAGAGAGACACAGATCTTGTTTTTTTCTAAAGAGAGCTAAGTAAATATTTTATGTTATTGGTAAATAGAGGCATTTAAACCTTAAATATGATTTCATCCAAATAATTTTGCACACTAAAAGGTACATTGCTTTTCAGAATATATCTGGGAAGTTATTATGATATTGTACCTTTGCTAGGTCCCTCAAAATCAGCATAGCATCATCCTTGTAAAAGGGCAAAAGCCAAAATCTAAAGGTAAAGAAGAGTTTAAGGAGCAATTTAAATAGTGATATATTAAATAATGGTACATTAAAATTTTTGGCTGGTAATCTTATGAGACTGAATCTACCCAATTCATAGGGAGTACAATTATTTAACAACAAAAATCCTTGTTATTCATTCAAAAAATAACAGTGAATGACTACTATGTTCCAAGCCACTTTTGTAGGCACTGAACATATTGTGGGGGACATGATTCCACTCCTGCCTTTATAGAGATTACATTCTAGAAAAGAGAAACAGGCAAAAAAATAAAAAAAATAGGTCAACAAGTAAATGAACAAAATAAATTACAACAGAGATGAAGAAAACATAACAGTAATGTGATAGTGATTTAATCAGGCAAGGGGTGAGAGTTGACTACTTTACATTGCATGTATGACAAAGCTGTGCTAAGGTAACATTTGTTTTGAGGCCTGAGTGATGATAAAGAACCATCCTTTTGAAACTCTAGAATTGAGAGTTCTAGGTAGAGGGAATAACAAATGCAAAAGTCCAAAGTTTGGAAGAAATTTAGGATGATCAAAGGTCGAAGGGTTTGTGTGGCTAGAAGGGTTTGTGTGGGTAGAGTTTGGTGAGTTAGAAACAGTTCTTGTTGGGTCATAAATATTATGACAAACAATTGGGATTTTATTTTAAATACATTAGAAATTCATAGAAGGGGTTCAGCTGAAGGTAAACACAATATGATTTACGTTTTTTACAAAAAGCAATCTGACAGTGTAACAGGACCAGGAATGGAAGGAGTAAGTCCAGTTGGGAGATTATTACAATAGAAAAGAGGACAAAACATGGTGATTTGTTCTATGGTAGTGTCTGTAAAGGGTGTCTCTACTGAAGATGGAAAAAAGCGGATAGATTTGGGTTATGTTGTAGGAGCAATTTTTTTTTTATTTTTTTATTTTTGATTTTTATGGGTACAGAACAGATGTATATATTTGCAGGCTATATGAGATATTTTGATACAGGCATATAATGTGTAAAAATCACATCAGAGTAAATGGGGTTTCCATCACCTGAAGCACTTATCCTTTCTTTTTGTCACCAACAATCAAATTAGACTCTTTTAGTTATTTTTGAATGTACATTAAATTATTGTTGACTGAAGTCACTCTGTTGTGCTGTCAAATATTGAATTTTATTCATTCTATCTAATTCTATTCTACCTGTTAACCATCCTCACCTCCCTGCAACCCACTCTGCTAACATTTCCAGCCTCTAGCCTCTAGTAATCATCCTTTTTACTCTCTCTGTTCATGAATTCAATTGTTTTGATTTTTAGATCCCACAAATAAGGGAGAACATGTGATGTTTATCTCTGTGTGCTTGGCTTATTTATGCAACATAACGCCCTCCAGTTCTATTCATGTTGCTGCATATGACAGGATCTCATTCTTCTTTATGGCTGAATAGTACTCCATTTTATATATGTACCACATTTTCTTTATCAATTCATCTTTTAATGGGCCCTTAGGTTGCTTCCGTGTCTTTGCTATTATGACTAGTGCTGCAATAAACATGAAAGTGCACGTATATCTTTGATATACTGATTTCTTTTTTGGGGAGTATATACCTAGCAATGGGATTCTTGAATCACATGGTAGTTCTGTTATTAGTTTTTTGAGGAACCTTAAAACTGTTCTCCACAGTGGTTATACTATTTTAATATTCCTACCAGCAGTGCTTAAGGGTTTCCTTTTCTCCACATCCTCATCAGTATTTGTTCTTGTTTGTCTTTTGGAAAAAAAGTAATTTTAGCTGGGATGAAATGATATCTCATTGTAGTTTTGAGTTGCATTTCTCTGAATTTCAATGATGTTGAGCACCTTTTCATATACCTGTTTGCCATTTTATGTCTTCTGAGAAATATCTAGTCAAATCTTTTGCCCATTTTTTAATTGGATCATTAGATATTTTATTGTAGAGTTGCTTGAGTTCCTCATATATTCTGGTTACTTAATCTCTTGTCAAATGCATAGTTTGCAAATATTTTCTCCCATTCTGTGGATTTTCTCTTCACTTTGCTGATTGTTTCTTTCACTGTGCAGAGGCGTTTGCCATTTTATGTCTTCTTTTGAGAAATGTCTAGTCAAATCTTTTGCCCATTTTTTAATTGGATCATTAGATATTTTATTGTAGAGTTGCTTGAGTTCCTCATATATTCTGGTTACTTAATCTCTTGTCAAATGCGTAGTTTGCAAATATTTTCTCCCATTCTGTGGGTTTTCTCTTCACTTTGCCAATTGTTTCTTTCACTGTGCAGAGGCTTTTTAACTTGATGTGATCTCATTTGTCCATTTTTGCTTTGGGTGCCTGTGCTTGTGGGGTATTACCCAAGAAATTTTTGCCCAGTCCAATGTGTGGGACAGTTTCCCCCAATGTTTTTTTTATAGTAGTTTTATATTCTGAGGACTTAGATTTAAACATTTAATCAATCTTGGTTTGAATTTTGTATAGGGCAAGAGACAGAGGTCTAATTTCATTCTTCTGCATATCGATATGGAGTTTTCCCAGCACCATTTATTGAAGAGACTGTCCTTTCTCCAGTGTGTTATTGGTCTGTTCAGGTTTTGGAGTTCTTCATGGTTTAACCTTGGTAGGTTGTATGTGTCTAGAAATTTATACATTTCTTCTAGGCTTTCCAACTTGTTCGATTATTAGAAGCTCATGGTAGTATCTAATAATCATTTGCATTTATACTGTATTGGTTGTAATGTGTCCTTTTTCATCCCTGATTTTACTTATTTGGGTCTTTCTTTTCTTCTTAATCTGGATAAAAGTTTGTCAACTTTATCTTTTCAAAAAAACAACTTTTTTATTGATATTTTTTATTGGTTTTGTTTCAATTTTATTTATTTCTACTCTGATTTTTATTATTTCTTTTCTTCTAATTTTGGGTTTGGTTTGCTTCTGTTTTTCTACTTCTTTAAGATGTACTGTTAGGTTTCTTATTTGAAGTTTTTCTTCTTTTTTGATGTAGGCACTTACAGCTATAAGCTTCCCTCTAAGTACCATTTTTTGCCCTATTCCATAGGTTTTGGTATGTTGTGTTTCCATTGTCATTCATTTCAAGAAATTTTTTAATGTCTCTCTTAATTTCTTCATCAAACCACTGATCATTCAGGAGCATATTTTTAAAATTTCCATGTGTTTGTATCATCTCCAAAATTATTCATTTTTTTCATTTCTAGTTTTATCCCATTGTGATCGCAGAATATGCTTGATATTATTTCAATTTTTTGAAGGTTTTGAGACTTGTTTTGTGGTATAACATATGGTCTACCTTTGAGAATGATGCATATGCTGAGGAAAAGAATGTGTATTCTGCAACCATTGGATGAACTGTTCTGTAAATATCTATTAGGTCAATTTGGTCTTTAATGTAGATTAAGTCAGATATTCCCTTGTTGATTTTCTGTCTGGATGATCTTTTCTATGCTGAAAGTATGGTTCTGAAGTCTCCAGCTATTATTGTATTGGGGTCTATCTATCTCTTTAGCTCTAATATTTGCTTTATATATTTGGGTGCTCCAGTGTTGGATGTATATATGTTTACAATTACTATATTCTCTTGCTGAATTGACCCCTTTATCATTATATAATGTCCTTCTTTGTCTCTTTTTATAGTTTTTCTGTTGAAATATATTTTGTCTAAGTAGAGCAACTCCTGCTTTCTTTTTGGTTTCTATCTGCATGAGGTGTCTTCTTCCATCCCTTTATCTTCAGTCTATGTGTGTCTTTATAAATGAATTATACTTCTTGTAGGCAACAGATCTTTGGATCTTTTTGAAAAAAAAAACTCATTCATCTACTCTGTAGATTTTGATTGGAGAGTTTAGTCCATTGATATTCAGTGTTATTATTGATGAGTAAGAACTTACTTCTGCCATTTTATGATTTGTTTTCTGACTGTTTTGTGGTATTCTCTTCCTTCTTTCCTGTCTTTCTTGTAGTGAAGGTGATTGGTGGTATGTTTTAATTTCCTGATTTTTATTTTTTGTGTATCTGTTGTACTTTTTTTTATTTGAGGTTACCATGAGGCTTGCAAATAATATCTTATAACCCATTATTTTGAACAGATAACAACTGAAGACTGATTTTGTAAAAAAAAAACAACCAAAGTAACAGAGAAAACTGATAAAAATTCTACACTTAAATTTGATCCCTCTGCTTTTAAGCTTTTGTTGTTTCTATTTATATTTTATTGTACTGTCTATGTCTTGAAAAGTTGTAGTTATTTTTATTAGTTCATCATTTAGTCTTTCTACTCAAAATACGAGTTTATATACCACAATTACAGTGTTATAATATTCTCTATTTTTCTTTGTATTTACAATTATAGTGTTTTAATATTCTCTATTTTTGTTTTTACTATTGCCAGTGAGTTTTCTACCTTCAGATGATTTCTTATCTCTCCTTAATGTCCTATTCTTTCAGATTCAAAAACTATCTTTAGTATTTCTTGGAGTGCCGTTCTAGTGTTGATGAAATCCCTCAGCTTTTGTTTGTCTGGGAAAGTTTCTGTTCCTCCTTCATATTTGAAGGGTATTTTCACTGGATTCTGGGATAAAGGGTTTTTGTTTGTTTTTTTTTTGTTGTTGTTTCCCTCAGCACTTCAAATATGCCATGCCACTCTCTCCTGGCCTGTAAAGTTTTTATTGAGAAGTTTGCTGCCACATGTTTTAGGGCTCCATTTTTTGTTATTTCTTTTCTCTTGCTTTCTTAGAATCCTTTATTTTTGACCTTTAGGAGTTTAGATATTAAATGTCTTGAGGTAGTATTCTTTTGGTTAAATCTGCTTGTTGTTCTAAAACCTTCTTGAACTTGAATATTAATCTCTCTCACTAGGTTTGGAAAGTTCTCTGTTATTATACCTTCAAATACACTTTCTTTCTGCATCTTTCTTTCTACCGCCCCTTTAAGACAAATAACTCTTAGATTTGCCCTTTTAAGTCTATTTTCTAGATCTTATAGATGTGCTTCATTCTTTTTTATTCTTTTTTCTTTTGTCTTCTCAGAGGGTACATTTTCAAATAGCCTGTCTTCAAGGTCATTAATTCTTTCCACTGCTTGAACAGTTCTGTTGTTAAGAGATTCTGATGCATTCTTCAGTATGTCAATTATGTTTTCCAACCCTGCACTATGTATGTCAATTGCGTTTTTCAACTCAGCAATATCTGTTTGAATCTTTTTAATTATTTCAATCTCATTGTTAAATTTGTTTTATAGGATTCTGAATTCCTTCTCTGTGTTATCTTGAATTTTGTTGAGTTTCCTCAAAACAGCTATTTTGAATTCTTTGTCTGAAAAATCACGTATCTGACTCTCCATGATTGATCCCTGGAGCCTTATATAGTTTATTTTGTCATGTTTCCTAGATGGTCATGTTGCTGGATGGTCTTGATGCTTATGTATGTTCATTGGTGTCTCAGCATTGAAGAGTTAAATAGTCATTTTGGTCTTTGCAGTCTGGGCTTGCTTTTACCCATCCTTCTTGGGAAGGTTTTCAGGTATTCAAAGGGACTTAGGTGTTGTGATCTAACTTGTTGGTTGCTGCAGCCATATCTGCATTAGGGGACATCCCAAGTCCAGTAACACTGTGGCTCTTGCAGACTGGTAGAGGTACTGCCTTAGCAGTCTTGAATAAGATCTGGAAGGATTCTCTGGATCATCATGAAGAGATTCTCATTGTCTTCCCTTACTTTCTCTCTTCCCCTACTTTCTCCCAAATCTCTCTGTCTCCATGATGACTTGCCTGGAGCTGGGGGAGGGGTGACACAAGGACCCCTGTGGCCATCGCTACTGGGACTGTGCTGGGTCAGTCCTGAAGCCAGTACAGCACTGGGTCTCACCCAAGGCCCATGGTAACCACTGCCTGGCTACTGCCAATGTGCGTTGAAGGCCCTAGGGCCCTATAATCAATAGGTGGAAAAGCTGCCCAAGCTTGTGTCCTTCTCTTTAGGGTGATGAGTTCCTCATAGTCCCAGGTGGGTCCAGAGATGTCATCCAGGAGCCAGGGCCTGGGGTTGGAAACGTTGGGAATCTACCTGATGCTCTATTCTACTGTGGCTGAGCTGGCACCCAAACCACAAGATAAAATCCTTCCTATTCTTCCCTCCCCTTCCACAAATTGAGGAATTTCTCCCCATGGCTACTGTCACCTCAGGCACAGATTGTATATTGCCTGCTACCACTGATGTTCATTCAAGGCACGAGGGCTCTTCAGTCAGCTAGTGGTGAATGCTGCCACGTTTGTGACTCTACGATTCAGAGTGGTGGGCTCCCCTCTGGCCCAGGGAAGGTTCAGATGCTATGCAAGAGCCAAGGCTTGGAATCTGGGGCCCCAGGAGGCTGCTTGTTGCTCTACCCCAAAGTGACTAAGCTGGTACCTCAGCAATAAGACAAAGTCCCCTTCTTCTTTCTCCTTCTCTCAAGCAGAAGGAGTCCCTCTCCATTGCCACCACAACAAGAAATGTGCTGGGTCACACTTAAAGCCAACACATCTCTGAGTCTTATCCAAGGTCCATAGTGAGTATTCTCTGGATACCACTGCTGCTGATTATTCAGGGCCCAAGGGTTCTTCAGTCAACAAACAATGATTTATGTCAGGACTGAGGCCTTCCCTTCAAGGCAGCAGGTTCCCTTCTCGACCACAGTGTGTCTATGAATGCCTTCAGGGTGCTAGGGCCTGAAATGGGGGTCTTGGGACTCTGCCTGGTGCCTTATCCTACTGTGGCTGATCTGGTATCGAAGTTTCAAGATGAAGTCCTCTTTACTCTTTCCTCTCCTCCCTTTAAATTGAGGGAAGGGGTCCCTCCCAGAGCTGTGAGCTGCATTACCTGGGGTTGGGGGAGGAGTGGCTCAAGCACTCCCTTGGCCATCCCAATGGTGTCTCGCTGGGTGGTGGGCCCTGCAAGTCCGCTGGCTCTGAGCCCAGCATAACACCAGGACTTGTCTAGGAATTGCAATTCTTGTGGCTTAGACTGCCTTTCAAGTTTATTTAGAACATCAGAGCACTTTAACCTGGAGTGGCAAGGCTTGCCAGAACTCAGGTTCTGACGGCTGGGATGGGCAATTCCTCTCTGGCTAGGGCTTGTCTAAATGTTCCCTCTATGCATACTGGCTAAGTTTTTCCTAGTATTGCTTTCCACTGTGACAGGGCAGTGCTGAGTTTCAATGCAAAGTCCCACAGTCACTTTGTGCTCTCCTTCCCCAAGTACACAGATTTTCCCTTTGTGCCACACAGCTACTGCCAGGTTATGGGGGAGGGGTGGCGTTGGCAACTCAAGACTGTCTTTCTTACCCTCTTCCATGACTTCTTCCATGATAGGAAGTTAAAACCAGGTCTTGTGATCACTCACCTGATTTTTGGTTCTTATTAAGGTGCTTTTATGTGTGGATAGTTGTTCAATTTGGTGTTCCTGTTGGGAGGACAATCAGTAGAGGTTTTTATTCAGCCATCTTGCTCTACTTTCCTCCAGAGTAGATATTATATGGTGGTTAAGGAGAAAGAAATGTCAAGGATGACCCTTTAATTTTGGTTTGTACTGTCCCCTATGTGAGTAGACACTGAAAGATGATTAAATTTGGAGTATAGAGTTTGGAGGTTATCAGTGCTGTGTTGATCTTGTTGAATTTAAGATATCTTTGAGCCACTGAAATGAAGAAGTTGAGCAGAGAGTTGGACATGGAGGCCTAGGACTCAAAAAGGAAATCTGGGCAAAATGACATAGTAAGATTACCTTTATCCTTTGTCCAGAATACCGTCACAGATTCAAGACAAGCCTCACAAGCACCTGTTTCTAGTGGACTCCTCCTCCACTATAAAATAAGTCCACAGGGCTCAGAGTGCTCCAGCAAGACAATATTTACAACAAAACTCAACATTGTGAAGGCTATTGATAGCAACTGTCACTCTCAATAAAACTGATGCCCTGTCTTCTTCTAAGAGATTATATCAAGACTAATTTTTTTTCCTTCCTATTCCATAAACCTCCCTCCCATGTGTGCTTTCATCAGTTGCTACCAGAAGTCTAAATCTCCCATGTCACCCGTCATCATCTAGACTTTCTTTCCATCCACATCCATGCAGGTGCAAGTCTGATATCATCTCTCATACTTCCCTGATCCTCAGTTCCACATTCTCTGAAATTCAAGGTCTGTCATCAGCAAAATACCCTGTTTCCTTTACCTTATCTCTTAATGTTCCCTTCACCTTCTTGTTTTAATTATAATCTGGCTGTTTCCTAAGGACAATAATGTTTTTTTTCTGCAACCCTCTTATATGTTACTTATAAGATCACAAGGTAAGGTAGGTGTCCTTGTCACTTCCAGATCATTTTACCTTAATTATCCATCAAAAGCTACAGGTCTTTGAATTGCATTACCCCAGACCTCACAATGCCTAGTTTATTATTTTAGCAATCATTGTATACTGTACTCTTAGTTACTCAGCCTCATTCATATTGGAAAATATCCTTAATCTGAACTCAAACATCATGACCACAGTCTTCTATGTTTCTAGCTCATAAACCTATTACCCTCATTTGAACTATTCTTAAATCCTATCAGAATTCCTAACTACTATCTAAATGGGCCTTCATCCCTGTTGCCTAGCAAATGCGCCTTGTCTTACTGGTAAAGTTGCTGTGCTACTTGTTGAGATGTCTATTTCCTGACTTCTTTTCTCTTTTCCAATCCTTTATCATATTCACACTCCTTTTTATTGTTATCAAATCTACAACCTCTCCTAAGAATTGATATTCTCTCTATGCCATCTGTAAAAAGTAACAAATAATAATAACAACTAAACTTATACTGTAAAGCTCCTCCTCTATACCACCTGATATTTTTGCTCTGGAAATTATCCCCTCTTTAGAGGATCACGCCCATCATCAGAGCTTCCTTTTTCTCTCTTTATTTTGCTCTTTAAAAAGAAGCCACAGTGATTACTTCACTCCCCTGTTCAAAATTGTCTAGTGGCTTTCTATCACATTTAGATAACAATCAAAGTTATGACTATGACCCAAAAAAGTCTGCCTATCTTTCTGATCCCATTTTTTACCCCTCCCCACTTTGCCCAATCTACTGCTATCTTCTTGTAATCAGTTCAACATAAATGATCCAAATTCATTCCTGTCTCAAGGCCTTTCTATTTGTTGTGCTTTCTTTCTGGAATGCTACTCCTCTATATACTCTCATCCCTACTTCTTCTCTTCAATTAGATCTCTGCTCAAATATCACCTTCTCAGATAGACATTCTCTGAACATTCTATTTAAAATAGCCACCACCCAACTGTCCTACATCACATTACCCTCTATTCCATTACCTTGCTTGATAGTATTCATAAAACTTTCACTAGCTGGAACTATTTTATTTGTTGGGTTTTTTTTTTTCCTGGTTTTGTGTATATCTTCTCTAGAATATCATCCCCATCAGGGCTGAAACTTTAAATTTTGTTCACATTTGCATTCTGAGAGTCTCAGATATATCAGCATTTAGGCATTCATAAACATATTAGCTTGTGAATAAATACATTAGTGAAACAGTCAATAAATAAATGAATGAATATAGTTGTAAAAGTCCACTGAGGAATAGATGTTTGGAGAAAGACAATAATTTTAATGATGGACTAGTTGCATTTGAGATGCTGCTGAAGTATCTAGGTAGAGACGTCTACAAGATAATTGTCAATCCTGGAATTTGGAAGAATTTTCCCAGAGAGAACTAAAGAATTGAAAAAGACAGTTTTATTGGTTTCTTATTGCTCCTGTAACAAATCACCACAAACTTAGTAGTTCCAAATAACACAAATTTATCATCTGGGAGTGTGGGAAGTCAGAAGTCCTAAAGTCAAGGTGTAGGTAGGGCTGTATTCCCTTGGGAGTCTCTAGGGAAAAATCTATTTCTTTGCCTTTTCCACCTTCTAGAGATTGGTCACTTTACGTGGCTATGACACCTTCCACCATCTTCAAAACAAGCAATCTAATCTCTCTCTCGTCTCTCACCTCTGCTTCAAAATTGTATCTCCTGCTATGACTCCAACTCTCTTGCTTCTCTTTAATAAATATCCTTGTGATTACATTTGACTCAACTGGATAATAAAGGAATATCTCACCATCTCAAGATACTTAACATAATCAATATCTGCAAATTCCCTTTTACCATGCAAAATTTGCAGATTCCAGGGATTAGGACATGGACCTATGTGGGATGGTCAATATCCTGTCTACCATGGAAGTTAATAAAATATGCTCATGGATTATCTATAGGATGCTGAAGAGCTTGATATTGAGCAGTCTTCAGATGGGTGAATAACCAGAATAGTTTAATGCCATGGAAAAAAAGGAAATAGAGATTTTCAAGAAGAAAAGATTGGTAGTCCATATGGTCAAATGCTGGAGAATATGGTCAAACTGCCAAAGAATAAAAGAAAACTAAGTTTCAGGTAATTAGGGTATCATGGGTGGTTTTCCAGGAAACAATTTCTGTCAAGTTTTGGTGGTGGGAAGCCAGACTTTAAGTAACTGATAAATACGTGAGCATTTAAAAAATAGTTATTAAGCTTCTTCCTATTAAGACAATGATTTTGTGATAGCTGTTGAGGTAAGTAAAAGTTGAAGAGATAATCTAGAGTAAGAAACAATGTCATCATTCTGCTAATATCTATTTTGTTAAAGAGAATGAGAGTAAACATTTCAACTCTCCTTTCCACATGAGGAAACAGGCAGGAACAAAACTGACTCAGTGGCGTGGAGAGAAGCAGAGGTGAGCAAGAACACTGGTTTATGCTAGTTTAAAAGGTCATTGCCGTGTAAGGGTTCCCTGTTGGCAAATTAGCCGCAATCTCCACTCCTGATTCAATGTAATGGATTTTAAAGCTGATGCCCTGCCAAATTGACTTACAAGATGAATTGTTGCTGAAGCTGAGTTGAACATTTGAGTTCTGAGTATAAATGGGCAAAGAGCATCACACCCTCCTCCAGCCTGATTCTGCTACTTGTTTTCCACCTTTCCCTCTTCTCTTCCATCCTGCAATCTGTAATTGCTGAGGGAGGACCTGGGATGGAAGAATGGGAAAACAAATGGGGCCAAGGAAACCTGGAGGCAAAAATCTTTTTGTAATGAAAATGTCACTGAATAAATGCACCAAAACAGCCTATTTTCAACATAGTTAAAACATAAGTTTTCCCTTAGATCAATATTAATGAAATTCAGATCACAGTGTCCTTTGTAACACACTCTTCAGACAGACTTCTACACTGACTACCTGTATTACCTTGAGAAAGTTGTTTAACTTCTCTGGACTTCACTTCTCTCATCTGTAAAACTAGCTAATTTAATCTTCACAGATGAACTGAAAGAAAGCAAAGTGATAATAACAGTGATTCAAATAATACCTACTACTGGGAACAGTAAGGATCATGTACAGTCACAGCATTTTGTATATATTAGCTTATTTGTTCTTACAACAACCTTATAAGATGTATATTATTTTGATCTCCATTTACAGATAAGAGCTCTGAAGCATACAGAATTAAATACCCAGCTACTGATTGGAAGAGCCAATTTCACGATAGGTGCACAATTAATGATGAGTAATCATGAAAATAATAATGTTGATTTTAGAATCAAATGCCCAGATCTCTGGTAGAGTGGAAGTATTTGTATGAGAAAATAATTGTTTTGAATCTTTTAAATAAATATGTTTAGTTTCAATGATGTCCTTTTAATTTACTTATACTTCATCTCTTTCCAACATAAACATTTGACATAGTTGGGATGCTTGTCAGCTCCAAATCTAATGTCAAAATCTAATTCTCAATGTTGGAAGTGGGGCCCAGTGGAAGGTATTTGGGTCATGGGAGTGGATCCCTCAGGAATCGGTTAGCATCATCCTTGTGGTGATGAATGAGTTTTTGCTTTGTTAGTTCACATGAGATCTGGTTAAGAGTATGGCATCTCCTGCCTCCCTCTCTTTTGTGCCCACATTTTTTTTGGGGGGGACAGGGTCTCACTCTGTCACCCAAGCTGGAGTGCAATGGTGTGATAGTGGTTCACTGTAGCCTTGACCTCCTGGGCTCAAGCAATTCTCCCACCTCAGCCTCTCAAGTAGATCCGACCACAGGTGCACACCATCACACTCAGCTAATTTTTAATTTTTCTGTAGAAACGGAGTCCCACCATGTGGTGCTGGGATTACAAGTGTAAGCCATCATGTCTGGCCTGTTGCTCCTGCTCTTTCCATATGACATACTGTCTCCCTCTTTGCTTTCCTCCATGATTGTAAGCTTCCTGAGGCCCTCACCAGAAGTAGATTCTGTGCTTTCTGTACAGCCTGCAGAACCATGGACCAATTAAACTTTTTTTCTTTATAAATTACCCAATCTTAAGTATTTCTTGATAGCAATGCAAGAATGGCCTAATACAGAAAATTGGTGCTGAGTAGTGGGGCATTGCTATAAAAAAGACATCTAAAAATGTGGAAACTGCTTTGCAACTGGATAATAGGCAGAAGTTGGAAGAGTTCGGAGGGCTCACAAAAAGAGAGAAAGATAAGGGAAAGTTTGGGATTTCTTAAACACTGGTTAAATGGTTGTGTTACCAGAAAGGGGTCCAGATCCAGACCTCAAGGGAGGATCTTGCACAAGAAAGAATTTAGGGCAAGTCCATAGAGTAAAGTGAAAGCAAGTTTATTAAGAAAGTAAAAGAATAAAAGAATGGCTACTCCATATGCAAAGCAGCCCCTAGGGCTGGTGGTTGCCCATTTTTATGGTTATTTCTTGATTATATGCTAAACAAGGTATAGAGTATTCATGCCTCCCCTTTTTAGACCATATAGGGTATCTTTCTGATGTTGCCATGGCATTTGTAAACTATCATGGCACTGGTGGGAGTGTAGCGGTGAGGATGACCAGAAGTCACTCATCACCATCTCCATTTTGGTGGTGGGTTTTGGCCAGCTTCTTTACTGGAGCCTGTTTTTATCAGTAAAGTCTTTATGACCTGTATCATGTGCCAACCTCCTATCTCATCCTGTGACTTAGAATGCCTTAACCTCCTGGGAATGCAGCCCAGTAGATTTCAGCCTAATTTTACCCATCCCCTATTCGAGATGAAGTTACCCTCTTTCAAATGCCTCTGACAGTTACAAACAAAATGCTGATAGAAATATGGACAGTGAAGTCCAGGCTGATGAGGTCTCACATGGAAATGAGGAAGTTATTAGGAGTGAAGGTCACCCTTGTTATGACTTAGCAAAAAAAACTTTGACTGCATTATGTTCAAGTCTTAGGGATCTGCGGAAGTTTGAACTTAAGAGTGATGACTTGGGGTATCTGGCAGAAGAAGTTTCTAAGCAGCAAAGCATACAACAGTTGGCCTGCTGGGCATGCTGGCTCACACCTATAATCCCAGCAATTTGGGAGGCCAAAGTGAGAGCATCACTTGAGGCCAGGAGTTCAAGACCAGCCTGGGCAACATAGGGAGACCCCATTTGTACAAAAATAAAAAATAAATAGCTGGGTGTGTTGGCACATGCCTGTAGCTCCAACTACTTAGAAGGCTGAGGTGTAAAGATTGCTTGAGCCCAGGAGTTTGAGGCTGCAGCGAGCTGTGATTGCACCACTGAACTTCATTCTTAGTAACAGAGCAAGATCTTGTCTCAAAAAAAAGAAAAGAAAAAGAAAACAAAGGAGTTACCCTGGCTGCTTCTAACAGCCCATAATCAGATGCATAAACAAAGGAATGACTTAAAAGTTGGAACTTGTATTTAAAAGGGAAGCAGAGTAAAAATGTGGAAAATTCACAGCCTGGGTGGAGGAAGAAGGGTTCATTTTGATGGGAAGAATTCAAGAGGGCTGCAGAGCAACCACTTGCTAAACAGATTAGCATGACAAAAATGGAGTCAAGTGCTAATACCCAAGACAATGGGAAAAAAGCCTTGAGGGCATTTCAGAGAATTTCTAGGTCTCCCCTTTCATCACAGGCCCAGAAGCCAAGGAGGAAGGAATAGTTTCAAAGCCAGGCCCAGGGTACTGCTGCCCTACTCAGCCTCAGGACACTGCTCCTCACATCCTGGCTCCTCTGGGTTTCAGAGTTATGTGAAGCTTATAGCCCTTTGCTCTCTTTTGGAACAAAGATGTTTACCAAATGCCTGTACCACCATTGTATTTTGGAAGTAAATAACTTCTTTCGAGTTTACAGGCTCATAGCTGGAAGGCAATGAGTCTCAAATGAGACTTAAGACTTTGAACTTGATGTTGGGACAAGTTAAGGCTTTTGGAGACTGTTGGGAAAAGATGATTGTATTTTGCAATGTGAGAAGGACATGAGATTTGGGGGACCAGGGGAAGAATAATATAGTTTGGGTGTTTGTCTCTTCCAAATCTCTTGTTGAAATGTAATCCCTAATGTTGGAGGTGGGCCCTCGTGGCAGGTGTTTAGATTATGGGTGGTGGATCCCTCATGAATGGCTTAGCACCCTTGATGTTGAGTGAGTTCTTGCTGGGTTAACATGAGATCTGATTGTTTAAAAGAGTGTAGCAGCTCCCCCTGCCTCTCGCTCTTGTTGTGTGATATACCTGCTCCTGTTCACCTTCTGCCATGATTGCAAGCTTTTTGAGATCCTCACCAGAAGCAGATGCTAGGACCATGCTTCTTGTACAGCCTGTAGAACTGTGAGCCAATTAAACGTCTTTTCTTCATGCCCAGCCTTAAGTATTATTTTTTATAACAATGCAAGAACAGCCTAATACATGGTTCATGTTTGATATATTCTATATTCTTTTTGCAAACTGTACTCTTCTTTTTTGGCATTGGTACCAACTTAGTGAAAGAACTGCTTGTGCTCATCTGCAAATAAAGCACTCCATAGCCTCAAAATGATATTTTTCATGGCAAAGAACTTTCCAATTCATAAAACTATGTACTGTGTCCATTTTTACCATTACTTACTCTTGTTTATTAAGTGAAATATAATCATGTACTTTCTCTAAAAAATGAATATACCTCATTTTTAAATAAACTACACCAGAATCCACAACAAGGGACCTCAGAAGCCAGAGAAAGGACTAAACTAAAAACTAAATTCACATTTCCTTTTCTCACAAATTAGTTCTATTAGTATGATAATGGGCTGAATTGAGTCAGTCTGTTTACAAAGTGAGTACATTGGCTTGATGTTTTCAACAACCAGAAGTTTACCCTATTTCCCTCGTGAAACCCTTATCCCACACCTGGAGGAGAGGATATAATTTTCTTCCCTGTCGTGGTCAAACAAGCCATGATTGTCCTTAGGAATACAAATGCTTAAGTTACAAAGTTGAAAATTTGTTTTTACCAGTAGTTTGTCTATAATATTTATTTTTGAAGTCAGCACTGCCTCTTGTGGGTTGTTTTCATGGGACAGAGGACTTGATGCCTAATTCTGTCATCAAAACACAATATGTGCCAAAGAAAATTCTATAAACTAAGTTTGTTTGCAGGGTTGAGAGGGCAGGCAAGACAGTTCCATCGGTATAAAACACAGCTAACATCACAGTTACCAGAAACTCAGTGTGTGTGTGTGTGTGTGTGTGTGTGTGTGTGTGTGTGTGAGGTATGTATGTTAAGGGGAGATAAAAATCAAGCAAGGTTAAAATATGAGCTAGAGTCAAAGGGAGTGAGAAAACAATTTTGTAGGCAGGAGAGATGAGAGCTTTCTAGCAAGTACAGGGGGAGATAAAGTGAAATGGGAGACTCTAAGCAGCAAGAAAGCACTGCTGGCTTAAATAGGGGTATAGGTCAGGAGGAGGTTTTGTTGATGGCTGACACACTGCATATCCAGCGGGTACTTATTAAATGAGTTTTGACATACAAAAACAGGAAAAGAGTGGGTAGAGTAAGGACTATTTGCAGAACTCAGTAAAGAGGATGTGGGAGTTAGTGATAAAAAATAAGCAACACATTATGTGGTGAAGGGATAGTAAATGTACCTTTCTTACATAGCCCTGAAGCAGACAAAAGACCTGAAGGCAAATTGTACCACAGGCCACTAGAACCCTTCTCCATTATTAGGTAATTTGTATACAGGATGTGAATTGTAACCAGGTGAGGATTCTCATTGGTTTCTGCATTACTTCTGCGAGAGAAGAACTTGGTGGGCTGGGGATGTTGAAATTATATAGATCTCAGTTAAAAAAAAAAAAAAAAAAAAGAGGGAAAGACATTAACATCACACTACAGAGGTAATCACTTAACTGAACCAGAATGAAATAAGCAAGTGGCTTTTTATTCACTGGATTTTCTCTCAAATGGATTATTCTCTATCTCCAGGACCTCAACTATTAAATGAGAAAGAAAAAAGGAAGAAGGGAAGAGGACAAGATAGAGAAGGAGAAAGAAAACCGTGAAAAGAAGGAAAATGCAAAAACCAAGTTTCAAAGTAAGACTTAAATTTGTTGCACAGTTTTAAAAGGTGGGCACTTAAGTCAGAACAAATGAAGGGAAAAGTTAATTTCAATAAATAAACTTACTTTATGATTCTAAATGCAACTCAGAAGATAGAAATGCTGCTGAGTAGGCTCATCATTTTCTTATTTTGAAAAAACTATCAACTCAGTGGTTTTGAGATAAATCTGATTGGTATTCTTAGGAACAACACAAAAGCTCTAGTTCTGTTCTTTCTATAATCTAATTTTCCACAGATTACACTGATGATCTCTTTTCTAGCAATAAGAGAAATTACTCCTTCATACCACTTTAGCTAAATTCTTGCTGTGTCTAGCGGATGCAGTGATGAAGGAAATCCAGTGCCCACACTGCAGGGATGCTTTGTTTAGTGAGTGTGCCAACATTCTTCCTTGTGCCCTAAGAGGTGGATCATCAACAGGCTTCCTTGCCTTCTGGCTTCCCATTGGGCTCTGCCAGTAGTGGGAGATTGGAAGGAGGGAGAAGAGTAAGGCTGGTTATTTATGCTCTTAGCTTTCTTCCTGCAGGGCCTGTTAGCAGCCATCCCATGCAATCCTGTAGATCTCTAGGTCTTGATAACGGCTCCCTCTCTATGGACCAAGGGCTAGCAATAAATAACAGCCCCAGCCCCTTTTTACTAGTCCTGGGTACTGTGCCATTTTTAATGGTTACCTTACATCCTGTCCACCTCTCTGTAATTTGTCCTTTCATTAAACTCTCCCCACATACTTAAGGATGCCTCTGTTTCCTTGTAGAACCTTGATACCCTAAGAAAGACAAGTATGCAAGATTAAATTTAACCTAAGAAAGAATGAAACAAAATTTAAAATAACAAACAAAATTAAAAACTCTGTCTACTCTCAACAACCATACATACCATAATTCATTACTTTAAGTAAAAAATAGCATGCAGTTTAATAGTTCAGTTGAAAGCTATTTAATTAGAAGTTCGATTAAATAGGATTAATAGACATAAAGCTGGATTGAAGTAATGAAATGTCTGAATTAGAGAATTATATATGCATCGTTGTCTATGTGTAGACAAATATGGATTAATGGCTAAGCACATGTTCTAGAACAGAGGCCCATTTACACAGATGTTACTTTAAGCAAACATTACTGCTCAGTTCCAATGCTCTCAAGCACATGAACACTACGTCATTTTGTCCAATAGGATAAATATTTTTCTTGCATCCTTATTTCTATTATATTTATACAACAGTATTCTATTTATAATTCATTTAAGTTCAGCAAAGCTGTACATGATGAGGGATTCTAAAGAGGTATTTAAGACATTTGTGTTGAGTGCTGGAAACATATTTAAGGTTTCATTGGAAGGAACATTATCTTCAATGTGAGACTTTCAAAATGATTTAATGATATTGATAGTAAAAAGGTTCTATATGTATTGAGAGAGCTTGATTGAAGACCCCCCCCCCCCCGCCAATGTTCTGATTCTGTGTGGGAAACTAGAAGGGAATAAGGTTCTGAGTTCAGATGCTAACATCGGTCATTTACTCCTGTACTCAAATCTCAAATTTCTACTATATTACTTTTGGGAAATCTGACTTTGATCACATGGTTCAAGCCCCAAGATCTTAGTTTCCTCATCTAAAAAACAGGGCCTACATCAAAGTGTAGTTATGTGGATAAATTAGCTAAGACATCTCTAACACTCACATATGAGCTGGCCCACAATATGTATTCAATAACGCTGGGCATTATTATGTAGAAATTTTATAAAGGACTACCACTTGCTTCTACTTTATGTTTGTACCACAAGTTATTTCAGTGATTTCTCTTCATTGCAGTTCTTGCTATATGTATTCTGTGGAAACCAAATGACTCTGCACTAATGTCATCTTCCAGCCTTGAGAAAGCACTGAAAGGAAATGGTTTTATGAGCCTGTGAGCAGGTTGTTTCATGAACAATGATTGTAATGGCAGCAACTCAACATGCAGAGCTTTCTCTCTATCTTGATATTGTGAGATTAGGTATTCACTTATGCACATTATGAATTCACTCACTGTCTTTACCTTAAGTCAGCTACAAAGTTATCCTTGAATTTTCTTTATTCAATATTGAAATTAAGAAGGGAGAAGGGATGGTGTTGAGAGGATAGAAACTTCTTTGGTTCTAGAAGGGTAGTACAACGGCTAACTTGGCTGTTCATTAATGAGTTCTCTATTAAGATGAAAATAGTCCTGGACAGAGGTCTTTAAATAAATCCTCTGAACTTTATCCTCATAGGATTTAAAAGAGCACTTTCAGTAGAGGTTGATATATTTGGGGATTTTAACCAGAATGAGACCAATCATAGGTGATAGAGAGTAAATTATTTTCAGAGGAGCCAAGAAATGAATTGATAATTCACAAGTCTGGTCATGGCCTCTCTTCATTTTTAGGGTGAATTAAATCAAAATAACATTTGTTAGGTGCAAATAAAAAGATGCAAGAGGTGTTAACAAGTAGTATAGTAAAGGATGCACATACTGAAATCAAGATTAGCGCAGATGTAATAATACTGTAAATTCTATTGCAGAGATTACCAGACACTATTGGGGCTTTGCCCTGATGCTCTCATGTCCCTTTTCAAATTTTTGTGAGCCCCTCCTCAGTTTCTTAAATGATTTTGCCTCTAAGAGCCCATAGCTTCCATGTTCTTATGAGAGCACTCCTCTCGGCTATTAAGCCACTTTGTCTTGACATACCAAAAGCCTGAAATGTCTGCAAGTTAAGATCTTCCAGGGATGAGTTGCTTAGCTAATGACTGGTAAGTGTAGGGGAAATTTTAGCTCCTTTGCCTTAGGTCAAGACAAACTCTGAGGATTAACTTACAGTCTAGAGCTTTCCTGCTGTGAGTAGGGCTTCTCCTGAAATCTCCCCTGTTTCTGTCTTCTTCCTCTTCATCCCTATCTGGCTTCCTCACTCCCTTACCAGTTTCTCCTGGGACCACTTAGTTCATAAATCACACAAAATCCTTCACATTAGATCTGCTTCTGGGGAACCCCACCTATGTCATTTGGGTATTTTTAAAAATTGATGAGAATACTGAGGAGAGAAATTCTGAGAGAGGAACGTTTCATGGAAGAAATGACATTTGGGTTGGCATTTGAGTAATATACAAGCTTTCCATAGAGAGAGGGAAAGGAGAGAGACTAGCCAAAGAACTAATATTGCACTAAAGCACTATAAAAAAGTTTAGGAATGAGAATATAGTTTACAGTTCGTTTTCCTATATTCTAATCCAAACCCCTTTTCTTACTAGATCATGAACAATTTACTTGATCTTTCTGTGCCTGTTTTTTTTTAAATTTTTTATTGATACATAATAATTATACATATTTATGGAGTACATGTGATATTTTGATACATGCATACAATGTCTAATGATCAAATCTGGGTAATTGAGATACACATCATGTCAAATATTTATTATTAATTTGTGTTGAGAACATTCCAAATCCTCTCTTGTAGTTATTCTGAAATATACAACAAGTTATTGTTAACAATTATCACCCTACAGTGCTACAGTACTAGAACTTGCTCTTTTTATCTAACTGCATTTTTGTACTCATTATACCACCTTTCCTCATTCCTCCTCCCTGCTATGCTTTCCACCCTCTCATAACTACCATTCTACTCTCTACTTACATGAGATCAACATTTTTAGCTCTAGCGAGAACATTTAATATTTGTCTTTCTGTGCCTGGCTTCTCTCACTTAACAAAATGTCCCCCAGTTTCATCCATGTTGCTAAAAATGACAGTATTTAATTCTTTTTTGTAACTGAATAATATTCTCTTGTATATAAACCACATATTTTTTATCTGTTCATTCATTGATAGACACTCAGGCTGCTTCCACATCTTGGCTATTGTAAATAATGCTGCAATAAACATGGGAGTGAAGATATGTCTTTGATATGATGATTTCCTTTCTTTAGGATATATACCCAGCAGGGATTGCTGAATTGTATGGTATATAGAATTTTAGCTTTTAAAGGAACCTCTATACTGTTTCTTCTAGCAGCTGTTGTAATCTATATTCCCACCAACAGTGTACTGGCATTTCCCTTTCCCTGAATTTTGACGAGCATTTCTTTTTTTTATGTCTTTTTGATAATAGTCATTTTGACTGGGGTGAGATTTTATCCCATTGTGATTTTGATTTGCATTTTTCTGAAAATTAGTGATACTGAGCATATTTTCCATATACCTGTAGGCCATTTGTATATCTTCTTTGGTTAAATGTCTATTCAGATTATTGTCCATTTTCAAATTGGATTTTTTTTTTTTTTTTTTGCTATTGAGTTGAGTTCCTTTTATATTCTGGTTATTAATCATTTGTCAGATGGATAGTTTGCAAATATTTTCTGCTATTCTGTAGGTTTTTTCTTCACTCTGTTTATTGTTTCCTTTGCTGTGCGGAAGCTTTTTAGCTTGATGCAATCCCACTGATCTATTTTTAGTTTTGCTATCTGTGCTTTTGAGGTCTTGCCCCAAAAATATTCACCTAGGCCAATGTTCTGGATAATTTCCTCAATGTTTTCTCTTAAGTAGTTTTATAGTTTTAGGTCTTAAATCTAATTTTTAATTCATTTTTATTTTTGTATGTGGTGAGAGATAGGGCCTACTTTTATTTTTCTGTATATGGATATCCAGTTTTCCCAGCACAATTTATTGAAGAGACGGTCTTTTCTCCAATGTATGTTCTTAATGTCTTTGCTGAAAAAAAGTTGGCTATAAATGCATGGAATTATTTCTGGGTTTTCTATTCTGTTCCATTGGTCTACATGCCTGTTTTTTATGCTAATACCATTTTATTTTGGTTACTACAGCTTTGTACAATATTTTGAAGTCTGGTAGTGTAATGCCTTCAGCTTTGTTCTTTTAGCTCAGGATTACTTTGTCTATTTAGGGATTTTTTTGTATATGTGATTTCATCCAAATTTTAGCATTGTATTTTTTTCTATGCCATTAAGAATGTAATTGGTATTGTAATATGAATTACATTGAATCTTTAGATCACTTAGTATAGCATGGACATTTTCATAATATTAACTCTTTCAGTCCATGAACATGGGATATCTTTCCATTTTTTGATGTCCTTTTTGATATCTTTCATCATAGTTTTACAGTTTTCATTGTAGCTATCTTTTACTTCTTTGGTCAAGTTTATCCTAGGTATTTTGTAGAACTAAATTTCATTTAGCTCTCTATCTGTATTTTCTCATGATTCCCTGAATTTCTTCAAGATAATAAATCTGATTTTTTTTTTTTCTGACAACTCATAGATCATCAGTTCTTCTGGATCCATTCCTGGAACTTTGTTGTCTTCTCTTGGTAGTGTTATAGTTTTCTGAGCTTTCACAATCTCTGTGTCTTTACATTGATGCCTACACATTTGAAGAAACAGCCACCTCTTCTAGTGTATGCAATTGTACTTTGGTGATGTTAGACCTTTACTGATAAGCATCAGAACATAAATGATGGCCTGTTGATTCTCTCCAATCTGGAGAGAACTTACAGTTAGCATCAGAACTAAACACTACATTGGAACTAGCTGGTTGTCCTTCTTTTGTTTCCCAGTCTAGGGAAGATTTACAGTGAGCATCAGAAGGCAAATGTTGCCCCAGAACTATACTGCTGCCCTGCCATTGTTTTCCAGTTTGGGAAGGACTTAAACAGGTACCAGAACTTAATCTTGACCTTTTGATTGTTTCCAGATCAGGGATAGGCTCTGCATGAGGACCTTTATAGACACTATGGCCAGGAATTTACACCCTCTAGTGAACTGTGACCCCTGGAGTGCCATGGTACTGGTCTGTCTCTTCAACACAGCAGCCTGCCAACCAGAGTTCAGAGAAGTTGTCAAGATCTGTGTGCCAGTCACTGTGATCAGCTCTCCTCTCTGGTCCCCAATTCACCCCTAGTGGTTCAATTCTCCTGCCACTCCCAATAGTTCTTGTGGTACAGAATTAGAGTGGGCTTCCTACGAATATTCCCAGACCGGTGGGGAGACAAAATGTCCACCTCCAATTTTCTCTTCTCATCTTGAAAACCATGGGTCTGGGGAAATTCTCTGTGAGTGATGTTACACCACACTGCGGAAGGGAACTGTGTTTCAGTTTTTAAATCTGAGAAATGAGAATAACAAGTGTATTTGCCTTTTGGAAATTTTTTATGATGTTTTGAGTGAAATAATATTTATAAGTTAGCACAATGCCTGACACAAAGTAAGTACTTTATGAAACAATTATTTTTGTTGTTATTGTTTTGGTTAATAAGAGCAATGAGTTGGAGGTATATAATATAAACCCTCTGAGGAGGTAGACTATAGAGACACCAGAAGGTCCTGATATAGCATTGGGAATTTATTAATTTTTTATTTTATTTTAGGTCACTAAAAGCTTCTCAAACATACATGTTTGACACATGCCTTAGTTTTTTGACATTTCCTTCTAGTTACTAGGGGAAGGGGTAAAGTTTTAGGTTTAAGTTACTGTTCATTCCTCTCCCATCTGAGGTTCGGTCTGTTCAAGCACACACAAAAATGTCAGAAATCTGATGGGGCCCCATAGGACTTTATTAACAGCTTGATGGTTGATCCCAAAATATCCAAATACAGGGCTAAGAGCTATAATCCATATTTAAGAATCTGATTTGGCAACCTCATTAAAAAGTGAGCAAAGAACATAAACAAATACTTCTCAAGAGAAAGTATACATGTAGCCAACAACATATGAAAAAAAGCTCAACATCACTGATCATTACAGAAATGCAAATCAAAACTGCAATGAGATATCATCACACCATCAAAATGGCTACTATTAAAAAGTCAAAAAACGACAAATGCTGGTGACGTTGTGGAGAAAAAGGAATGCTTTCACACTGTTGGTGGGAGTGTAAATTAGTTCAACCATTGTGGAAGACAATGTGGCAATTCCTCAAAAACCTAGAGGCAGAAATACCATTCAACGCAGCAATCCCATTACTGGGTATATAGCCAAAGGAATATAAATCATTCTATTATAAAGACACATGCATACGTATGTTCACTGCAGCACTATTCACAATAGCAAAGACATAGAATCAACCTAAATGCCCATCAATGATAGACTGAATAAAGAAAATGTGGTACACATATACCATGGAATACTGTCCAGCCATAAAAAGGAATGAGATCATGTTTTTTCCAGGGACATGTATGGAGTTGGAGGCCATTATCCTTGACAAACTAATACAAGAACAGAAAGCCAAATATCACATGTGTATTAGTCCATTCTCATGCTGCTCTAAGGACATATCTGAGATTGTTTAGTCCATTCTCATGCTGCTCTAAGGACATACCTGAGATTGAGTAATTTATAAAGGAAAGAGGCTTAATTAACTCACAGTTCTACAGGGCTTGGGAGGTCTCAGGAAACGTACAATCATGGTAGACGGTGAAACAAACACATAATTCTTCACAAGGTGGCCACAGAGAGAAGAATGAGAGCCAAGGGAAGGGGGAAGCCCCTTATGAAACCATCAGATCTCATAAGAACTTACTATCATGAGAATAGCATGGGGGAAACTGCCCTCATGATTCAATTATCTCCCACTCGTTCCTTCCCACAACACATGGGGATTATGGGAACTACAATTTAAGATGAGATTTGGGTGGGGACCCAGCCAAATCATATCAATGTGTTCTCACTTATAAGTCAGAGCTAAATGATGAAAACATATAGACACATGGTGGGGAAAAACATACACAGGTCAGTGAGAGGGTAGGGGATGGGAGGAGGGAGAATAGCTAATGGATACTGGGTTTAATACCTGGGTGATGGGATGCTCTGTGCAGCAAACCACCATGGCACATGTTTGTCTATGTAATGAACCTGCACATCCTGCACATATACCTCTGAACTTAAAATAAAAGTTGGAATTAAAAAAAAAATCTGACTTGGACTTGAGGCTAAAAGGGAACTTTCTGATCTTGATTTTGAGACTCCTTCCCCATTCAGGTGATCCTACAGATATATGAATGGCCCTGCAGTGAAGACTTAGGTTCATTTATCTGACGAGGTACTTGGTCAAGCACTCCAGGGCAGCCTCACACACCCAAGAGCAATAGCCCCCCAAAAAAGATTCTGCCTAATTTGTTCATTTTAAAGAGACAAAAAGTCAAGGGTACCTATCAAGTCCCTACCCAGAAGTGAAAGCACAAGCAAAAACCAAACAAACAACTTTTCTAATGGTATTTTAAATTTTCTGTATCAAATTTTATCTTCTAAGCAGTCTCTTATATTTATGTTTTTAATATACCATTTTGTTTGTTTCATAGATGAAATAGTTTCTCTTATCACTTTTAGAATAATAGTTATAGGCGTTTATTTCTCTTTTAACTTTTCTTCTACTTCCTATATTGTCTGTTTCTTCTAAATTCTGTTTGTTTTTGCCTGTTTTTCAAATTTCAGGTTTTCTTCACTTATCTGGTGATACTGGTGAGGCAAGGAAGAACTGGAAAAATTCCACAGGCAATGGCAGAAAGAAAGAGCAAGGGGAATATATAGATGAAATCTAGCAAATGGGATGTGTCAGATAAGAAAGAAGTTTTAGTGAAGAGCAGTGGATGTGAGAGTGTTGTTCCTAGACTGATGTATTTGGATATCAGGATGGCAGATTCATTAGAGGTACAAATTCAATGTTAAGAGAAAGGCAAATTTGGCTTGGCAGAAGGGCTATTGTCATAATGGGAGTGGAATCAAGTCTCAATGTATTATGGTGAGCAAAAGAGGGCCAGCACGATGAAGTTGAGCTAGGATCATTAACATTTGGGTATGGACTGGAGAACGTTACCCAGAGGCTGCAGAGCCTGAGATAGAAAGTTGGGTAGTTCATGGCACAGGGCTCAGGAGGTCTAACCTAGCAGATGAAGCATGAGAGAAAAAACTTTCAGAAAACTCAAAGTCAGTGACACAGGATTTAGGCAGAGTCATTTGAAGGCTCTTTCTACTCCCATCAGTTTCTAATCAGTGACAAAGGAGAGGGGACAAAGTCTTCAAGTAAGAAAATTAGCAAAGGTAAGGTCTCCATATAAGGGGTATGAGTCCCCTACATAAGAGGAAATCTTGATATGAACAGTTCCCCCAAAGAGATCACAGAGAAGAAATAACATAAAAGCACATTCCTACACACTGGGTCATTGCTGGCTGGGAGGAGCCAGGGAGTACTGAACATTGTCTCAAGCCTATGCAGGGTATGGGAAAAAACCGTCGAACTCCAGCCTGAGCTCACTCCCATTATAAGCTGGGTCTTTTGCTTTGCTCAGATTTGACCCAGAAAACAAGTTGGACCTGAGCCAAGAAATGAGGCCCATCAATAAATCTAGCTGTAAGAGCTGAGGAAAGCAAAAGCAGGTGAAATGAGACAGCAGGCGTATATTAGAATCTTGACCACAGGAGCGGGGCCAGATAAATCAGTGGTTTTTAAACCTCACTGTGCATCAAAATCACCTGGAGAGCTTATTATAAAAGTTTCCTAGATGCCACATGCAAAGATGTAGATTGTATTTACCTGGGGTGAGATCCAAGCATATCTACTTATTTAATAAATTTTTTTTTCTTTTAGAGCAGTTTTAGATTGATTGAATATTGAAAAAATAGTGCAGAGAGTTCCTATATATCCCACACCCAGGTTATTATTATTATCCCTTATTATAACATCTTAACATTAGTATGAGACACTGGGATAATTATGAACAAATATTGATACATTATTATTGACTAATGTCCATGCTCTACTAAGATTTTCTTGATTTTTACCTAATACTCTTTTTTCTGTATCAGGATCCCGTCCAGGATATTACATTATATTTAGTTGTCATGTCTCCTTAGGCTTCTCCTGATTGTGACAGTTTCTCATACTTTCCTTATTTTTGATGACCTTGACAGTTTTGAGGATTGCTAGTTACATATTTTCTAGACTGTTCCTCAACTGGGATTTTTTTTGATGTTTTTCTCATGATTAGATTTGAGTTATAGATTTTGGAGAGAAAGACCATAGGGGTAAAGTGCCATTTTTATCACATTTCAATGGCACATGTTATCAACATATCTTATCACTGTTGAGGTCCTTAATCACTTAATGGAGGTTTGGCAGGTTTCTTCACTGTATACCTACCCTTCTTTCTATATTGTACCCTTTGGAAGAAATTCATACAATGTGCAGCCCACAATTGGAATGGAAAGTTATGCTTCACCTCCTGAAGGTAGAGGGCCCATTACTTTTTTTTATCTTGTAAACTATACACAACATAAGACTTATCATTTTAACAATTTTATAAGATATAAATTATATATATATATATATATATATATATATATATATATATATATATATACACACACACACAGAAAGTTTCCCAATAGTTCTAATGTGCACCCAGGCTTGAAAACTATTTAAGATACATAGAAGGTGAGGACAATGGAGAGACACTAAGGTGTTCAGAACCTCACAGAACATCAGACTGGATGTTGATATCTTTAGTGGGTAGCTTGTGGTGTCACCCTGACCCTCCTAACTCTCTGCCCCTTCTTGGAGCTGCTGTAGGCTTGCCTGTGCAGGTAGCTGCTGGAGAGAGGGGTGGAGATCCTAGTTCAAGGTGGAACTTGCAATAAATAAGTAGAGGAAGGCTGTTGGCCAATCAAAATGCAGCATTAATACTAACTTACTTGCAAACAAATGAAAGCTATGCAGAATCAGTCTCCTCAGATATCACTCACCATTTCTAGGTGAATGCTGAATACTTGCTTCCTCAGCCTGAATTTAGCCACCATCCTCATACAACACTCAAGCTCTATTGCTGTCTTTGGAACTTTGCATAAACAAAGAATCTCATAAATAGTTGCAGTGATTTGTTGGAATGAGAAAAACATCAAAAAAATCCCAGTTGAGGAACACTCATCTCTATATCTTTGTATCTCCCACAGCCTCAAACACAGTGTTTGGTACAGAATACAAGAGAAAGTTTATTAATCAAGGAAAATACTTGATTTATAACACATTGTCAAATTTCAAAACTCACCATAGGCAAACTATCTTAGGGTCCACTGACACCCAGGTAATGTTGACTCATCACAGAGCTACCACTTGTCTCAGATAACCCCCTCTTTAAATAATATGCTCATACTCTTATTTTCATCTTTGATGACCAAAGGTCCCTCTCCAAGAAGAGGGGTCCAATGGCATAACTCTTTGGAGAAAAATAAGAAAGGAGTTACTTGTCTCTGTGAAACAAAAAAAATCACTTCTCCAGAGTCTTGAGAATATGGACAAAAAGGGAGTCCACATCCAGAAGCAACTTCTCAATAGATGTGTCCTCACTTCTCAGTAAACATTTGTGGAATTAAAGCTCCAGATGTGGTGATCAGTGAGGATACTATTACAACAGGTTGGATTAGACATAGGACTAGGCATTTGACTAAAACCATGGATAAGATAATAAAGATTAGAGTAAACACATTTCAGCAGCATATAGAGATTACTTTAAATACTAAAGAAACAAAAGTGAGGGAAGGGTCAAATATTACTCTAAGACATCCTTGCCGGCTGACTGAATTTTTCTAGTGGTGCTGTCTCCCTCTGTGACAGAAAAGCTTAACCATGGGGAGATGATGTCAAGAGAAAAAATGAAGGCTTTAGTCATCACTGCTTTTAGTGTCCAACTGTGAAGAGCCAGGGAAGCAGAAAGAACTGCAACACAGAGGACAATACAGAGCTCAGTAGCTGTGGTTTCAGGAGTGAAGCAGTGGACAAGTCACTAGTAGGGTTGTACAGGGGAGAGGAGAAATAGCATTTCCAGGCTGTGTTATGGAAGTGAATAACAGAGTGAGACAAATGAGTGCAGCCAATAACACAGGCAGCAAGAGGCAGAACATCTGCTGAGGGCAAGCGGCTTTACAATGCTGCAGATCCAAGCCTGAGTTTGCAAAGTGGGAAATAACTTTTGTAAACACAAATTCCAACAAATCACTGCAACTATTTATGAGATTCTTTGTTTATGCAAAATTCCAGAGACAGCAATAGAGCTTGAGTGTTGTATGAGGATGGTGGCTAAATTCAGGCTGAGGAAGCAAGTATTCAGCATTCACCTAGAAATGGTGAGTGATATCTGAGGAGACTGATTCTGCATAGCTTTCATTTGTTTGCAAGTAAGTTCGTATTAATGCTGCATTTTGATTGGCCAACAGTCTCCTCTTCAGATCTAATTCAAAGTAATGTGTCCCAAGGCCCTAAAGGGGAGAGCCATGGCAGAAGCACTCCTCTCTTGGCAAGGTTTCTGAATGAGCTCGGAAGTCTTCAGGCAGCAGCAATGTGGGTGCGCAGCATCCCTTCTGCCTAGGGCACCCAGGGATTCCATTTGTTTTCATTTCCATTAATGAAAACAAATAGAAGCAGTCAGCTCCAGGGAAAAGAGACACTCTCTAGCTCTTATAAAGGATCAGAGTCCACTCTTCCAGAGGGCTGTGATGGGCAAGCCCACTAGCATGGAACATTTAAATAATTGGGAGAATTTCCAGGAGAATTCACAGAAAGCACACTGGTCCATGGCCACTTAAATGCTTCTATGTAACCTCTCTATCCCTGTTTAGCGCACACATGAGCGTGCACACAAACACACAGAAATGTGTACTGAAAGAGACAGAGAACAAAGAGACGAAGAACAATGTACTGAGACAAAGAACAATTTCTACTTTCTCCTTTGCCATTTTTCCACAATTATTGATGTCTATGTCCCCATTTCCCTGAAAATTGATAATGAATTCTAAAAGATTTTACCAAGTTTTTAAAGGAAACGAACTTGTAAGTATATGGTGCTTATTCCATGGGAAGTGTATTTTTAAGGCACTCTCTGCTCTTAGAATGTAGTTAAAATTTCCTTATGTTCTTGCTATCAGAATCCAACCGCCTTTTCTTTTTTGTCACCCAGATAAGGACTTTGGGGAAGGAATAGGGATGTTTAACAGTAACACACAGTGTAACATTTTAAGATGGTAGAATGCAACCTCCCCTTTATGTGTCCATGAAATCCTCAAGAAAACATCCACTTCCAATCATGTGTTGTAGAGTTGATTCTGTCTTGGGGAACTCTATGAAGGGCCAACTATGAATTCAAAGTGAGCATGAGTTACGAGCCGAGGAGTCAACCAAATATGAGCTACCTAGGAATTCTGTGATTCCACTTAAGTTTCTGCAATATTTGCTTTTCTATTTACTAAATAGACGCTATTTACT